>NC_045603.1:104662864-106024510 GCF_009762305.2 Zalophus californianus
ACCATTTTGAGCCATATTGTTTTCCATCCTTGATTAAAAAAAAAAACAAAACAGGACTAGGAAAAATACTTGAGACGTTGCCTGCTTCCTACCAGAAGATGCATCAGATTATTTAGCGGTGGGTTTTACCTTCACCCCACAAGTCAGAAGGGAAGTTAGCTGCCATGGTGAAAATGACCATCAGCCTGGGGATCCAGGGTGTCAGAGGACAGACACTGAGAGAAGTGTTCCAGAGAGAGGAGCCATGCCAGCCCCATCAGGAAGGTGAGCTCACTCCGTGTGGAGCCAGGCTCCCTGCTCCAAAGAGGGGCTGAGGACACCTGGCTGTAGAAGCCTTTTCACTCAACACTCTGCAATCAGGAGCTCATGTAGCTCCTCCTTCCTAAATCTGCCATCTGATGACAAATCCAGGGACCCACTCCATCACTCCCAACAGAACATGTACCACAGTCATCAGGGCCTCTTCCACCTACATAGTGACTAAAACTAATGAGAAGGAAAAAAATGTATGGGAATCTGGACATACTCCATGCAGCCATAGAGAAGAAGACCAAAAACCTGCAATCTTTGAAACCAACCCCCATGTGTTTTGGAGAGTTTTATACCACCTTTGGAATGGGTGGTATTTTTTTAAGTTTAGACTTTGGATTGAATTACCATATTTTTCTGCAAATTTAAATTATACAAAAGTGCTTGTGAGCCCTTGTCATAATTTTTTAATGGAATTTAGATCAAATTCTTCTTTTTGCACTCTAAGATTATTTCTCAGGCTGGGAATTTTATGTGCTTGTAGATTGTAGGACACATTGGATTTTGAGCCATGTTTTGGATAAAGAAAGCTCTGGAGCTTGGCTGGCTGGACCATTATTCAGCCTCTAGGCTGCCCTTCCAGCTCCCTGTAGAGGTGGTCTCTGAAGAGGCAATTTTTCTCCAATCCCAGAGGCATCTGCAAGGCGCCTTCCTAGTTCCTCAACAGATACATCACCATATGCCGGCACGTTTTGTTTCTGGCTGTCCCATCTGTTTGATGGCCCTCTGAGCCAGGCCACTCTGAATCGCTCTCCCAAGCACACTAATTACCCCTGAGACTGACAAAGAATTGGTTGGCTCAAACCTAGAAATGAAATCATTCTCATTGTATTCACTTCTTAAAGTTGGGTCCTAAAAAAGTAATTGTTTTTGTCTTTGGTGATTTCTCCTTGGAACCCCTAACTGGCACTCTCCCAGGATTTCATGTTCTTGTTGGTATTAACTGCGTTTCTAACATCTCTCCTAATCTTCGCCTCCATTCTTTTACCACAAACTTAATTTGGACTTTCCAGAATGATTCTACTTCACTTCTGTTTTAAGGCATAGGGCCCACATCTTTGTTTCTTTCTCCTACTTTTGTTCCTGCTTTCCTCCCTGGGACTTCATGACTCTGCAGAAGAAAACCAACACAATCTTCGTGTTCAAACTAATTTCCCCCCACCCTCAAGTGCATGTCGCAAGGACCTGCTGATATGTGTGTGTTCACATTTTTCAAGTGTTCCCTTTAGTGCTTTTTATAGATACCTATTTTTACCAGATCATCATTGCTTCTTAATTGTTCTCAAATCTTTTTTTATTGTTGTTCAAGATAGTTTAAAATAGCAGTGGCGCTTGAGCCTTTAGATAATCTCTCTGAACCCCAGCCCTTTTTTTTTATTATTAATGAGATCACTTCCCCTTGATGCCATTTTCTTTTCAACACATATTTTTTTGTAAAACCCCAAAAGATGTTTTTCTTCCTTGAGGACACTCAGAATCCACTTTGGCGACCTTCACTTTTTCCTTATTTTTGCCTGTTTCAGGAATAGAGAACACAGGGAAGACTGTCAGATGAGCAGTCACAATGCAAAGAGTAACAGCATCTTTATTCACTAGAAGGCAAAACAGGAGAAAAAGAAATGCAAGTTGTCCCTCTGTTTTTTCACCTCTTTTTCTCCCATCTCCTATATCATTCCAGCACTTTTATCACAGTGATTGAACACATCACAGTAGAAAGCCATCATCAGAACGGGTGAGAAACCCAACAGAATGTATGATCTGTTTAGTTGTTGGTTTCCCGGTCTCTCAATTTTTTAGGTGTTTGTTACCCACTTTTTTATGAATTCTTTAGGGTTGGGATTGACTTCTTAGTTCCCCTCTTTTAATAGCCTCCCATTGTTTAAACTCACATCCAAATTTCCAAAGACTTCAAAAATTCAAAAGTCACAAAAAATTGGCTAGAGTTCAGTTCCAGAAGCAGAGCCCTACTGGGAGCCAGACCCTGGAGTCAGGAAATGGTGTGGACACTGTCATTCCCTCAAACAGTTCAGGGACCAGTGATGCAGACCTTTACACCTTGGTCATCACACAAAGACTCACACACAACCTGAAGCACCAAGCCAAGAATAAGCCAGGAAGCAGCACTGTTCACAATAGCTCAAACCTGGAAACAATCCAAATGTCCATCAGCTGGTGAATAGATAGACATATAGTGAAATGCAGTGCTTGGCAACAAAAACGAATATACTATACTGATATGTGCAACAACACAGATGAACCTCAAAAACATTATGCTAAGTGAAAGAAGAGGGACACAAAAAGCCACATATTGTATCATTCTATTTATATGAAATTTCTGGAAAGGCAAAGCTATAGAGATAGAGTATAGATCAAGTGGCTAGGGGCTGGGGAGAGGAGCTCGGATTGACTGCAAATAGGCACACAGGAATTTGGGAGGATGATGGACATGTTTTAAAATGGATTGTGGTGATAGCTGTACAACTATATAAATTTACTAAAAATAATTGAGCTGTACATTTACATTGATGAATTGTAAGACATGTAAATTATATTTCAATAAAGCTGTTAAGAGAGAAAAAAGAAAAAAAGCCAAGAAGACACACTCCAGCATATATTTCCAACCATACTGCTCAGTTCCATTCTCGTAAGAACTGTCTCCTAGTTAGGATTAATATTCCTCTTCCTATCTTCCTCTTTGGAGTAAACAGTTTCAAATTTGAAGCCACTGAGAAGGAGCCAACCAACCAGTAGTCTTAAATACAGAGGTACTAGACACTTGTAATTGTTGTGATGCATATGAAGCAAGAAAAGCCCCTGGGTGACCTGTTATCTCTAAATGAAGAACTATAAGTAAATTCTCTATCTGGGGGCATATTTTCACTATTGTTAAAGGCAATCATTTGTTTGTTATGACTGAAGTCTATCTGTTTATTACTGTTACCTTCTACAAGCATAAGACAATGTCCTTAATTTTATAAACTTCTGTGAATTTGAAACTGTTACCTTCCACAGCTGGTTCAAGGTTACTCGTATTTTAACATAATGGGAATTCTTAGATCAGTCTAGTCTTTTTTTTTTTTATAAGGATTTGATTTATTTATTAGAGAGAGAGAGAGCAAGAGCATACACAAGCTGGGGGGAGGGGCAGAGGGAGATGGAGAAGCAGACTCCCTGCTGAACAGGGAGCCCCATGCGATGTGGGGCTCAATCCCAGGACCCTGAGATCATGACCTGAGCTGAAGGCAGACACTTAACTGACTGAGCCACTCAGGCATCCCTAGATCAGTCTAGTCCTATTTCCATTTACCAATGATGTCCACACCAAACATATAAGCTACATCTTAATTATTAATTTTCTAGTAGCTCTTCCCAGTGTGTGGAATTAGCCCAAGCACTGTCTGTAGCCACAGTAGGTATGTTATATGGTTTCCTGAAAAAGCCCTGTCCATACATAGGGAGTATTCTCCCTGTCACCCACTGCGCTCTGTCTTGATTAGAGGTCAGAAAAGGATTCTTCTCTTCTGAAAGGTATTAATGCTGGAGACCAAAGAGCAGTGCCACAAGCTTCCACGTGACAGTCAGCAGTGTTTATGCTCAAGGGTTGTAATCAAGACCACTGTGGTTGATACATTCCCCCTATGGTCAGAATTTATTTTTTGTCCTTTATCAACATAAGGCTTCCACTATAAAATGACTTGTATCTCTGGTAATGTATCCTGTAACACGTAATGGAGAAAGTGTTACTGAATGGGATTTGTTGGCTAATTATGTGGAAGTCTCTTTCAATCAATATAGCCCTCACCCTAAACTCTGGTATTCCAATGGAAGCATCCATAGATACTTTATCACCAAAAAAAGAAAAGGTAGACTTCCTATCACTTTCCAGGATATTTTCCACTTGGAGTGGTTGCATCATCATTAGCTTTTAATTGGCCATTTGACCATGATGCCAACATGTTTCAGCAGAATGTGCAATAGCCTTACTGTCTTTGAAATCAATTACTGAGGTTAAAATACAGTTTTACAATTAGCTGGAAGTACTGACTTCTAAATCAATGGCAGCCTAAAATGAATACCTAGTTCCTTATGTTGTTTAATGCATCTCTGGGGGGAACTAATGAGAACTTGTTCTGCATTATTGTTGCTGTGGTTGTTTTGCCTAGTCCATCAACCTTATCCTATCAGTTTTCTCTCTGACTTCTCTCTCCTTCTTTCTCTGCCCATCTCTCTCCATCTCCTCCACTGCCTTCTCTTTTCCCCTGGTCATTCAAGATGTACCAGCAGAAGATGATCCTTCCCCTTGTGCTCTGGAGACAGGCCATGGGCGGCAGTGTCAGAACGGCACTGTGTGCAAGCCCGGGTGGGACGGGCCCAAGCACGGCATCACCAACTTCGACAATTTTGCCTTCGCCATGTTGACGGTGTTCCAGTGCATCACCATGGAGGGCTGGACAGACGTGCTGTACTGGGTACGTAGCTTGAGATGGGCAGAGGCAGAGAGTCCAGAAGGCTGTGAAACTTCCTAAATAGCTCCCTTTTCCACCCTCCCCACGACTTTGTGGTCACATACACACCTTGATGGAATAGTTGATGAATGTCTTTGATTTCTTCCAGGTCTTTCCTGAGAAACAAAGCATGAAATTTGCACCCTAATGAGTCTCTCTGTCCACCCACCAGCCTAAGAGAAATGTCATCTTTAAGTTTGTCCTACTGTAGTGAGAAATACGGGCACACAGCTGATGCTCTGTGAATGAGCTGGCCAAACCCGACACAAGGATTCTATCCAACTCCCTTCCTGTAGAAACTGTAGTTTCTTCTGTTCTCATCCTTGTCTTGCATCTGTCCCTGAAAGAGAGCTAGAGAGCACAATTATTAATTTTTAGGGCTAAGGAGAAACGTCAGCCTGGTCTTCTAACAAGAAGCCATTTTTATTGAATTGTTAGCATTATGGCATGCTATTATATTTCTATTTCTCATGTTAACCCTACCTTATCATTTTAGAATAGTCCATCAGACAAATACATTGCCATCATTTTCACTGCTAACAAAACACTCTGCTGGTTATGTGACGCATATTTAGGAATACCGCTTCCTAAGTGTCAGCCAGTCAATGGTAAATCTTCTTTTCCCTTCAAGATGCCCCTTTTATTATCCAGAAGCTGTCAAAGTGCCAGATTTCTGCCTACGGGATACGCAGATATACACACCATATTTGAGCTGTCTCCACTCTGGCAGAGTCGAGTCCATTATTTGTAAAAGCTCCAGAAAATATAATTCTTTGTAGGATCTCCTACTTGAGCATGAGGAATGACTTGCCAGAATCCAGTGTTGTTCTCCAGCATTTGGGTGAAAAATGCTTGTTGCCAGTCTTGAAAATACCATCTCACCCAGAGTTTTGCAAATAGTCAAATTTATTTGGCCATGCTGAAAACAGTCTAAGAGTCTGCTTGGGGAATAGTGTCTACACACTAAGGCAGGGAAGAGGGAGAGGGAAACGAGTGGCTTCCCATTGAACAGAGCTGCCAGATAGAAAGGAACTGATGCCAAGAGAGGTATTGACTTCTTCCTAAAATCAGAAGAGTTTTGTTACAACACAGAGATGTGACACAGGGTATTGTATCTTTTAATTTTTTTTTTTTTTTCGCAAGAACCATGTCCTCTTGATTCAAAAATCCTCTTTTTCCAGTTTTTATGTTTGGGTCAACATGCTGAAACCCAGTGTTGCTATGAAGTGCATACCTCTCTGCAAATGACTACTTGAAACTTGCCTGAGAACCTTGTACCCAGCAAACATTTACTGAGCATTGCTTGCATGCCAGGGAAGCTCCTAGGTACAGGATTCAGACATAAATAACATCCAGTTCAGACTGAAAAGCTCAGTCTAGAGAAACAGTAAATCTAAACTGAATAATGGTGGTACAATTGGAACCGGGTCATGGTAGAGTTGCTATGTTGTGATACTTTGAAAAGAAGACAAAGGTCAAGTCACCTCTCCCTCAAATTAAAATGAAACACTGGAAAACATTTTTTAGGCCCATGCTTGACAAAACTGGTTTTGAATAATTTCTAAGTGGAAAAGAGGGAATTGAATGTACTATGCTTAGGCAAATTTATTTCACTTAGCAAAGCTGATCAAATTCCCAAGTGGTCCTTCTACCTTGGGTAGATCCCTCTGGCTATCCATGTGCAGAAACGCCCTTCTGCACATGGGCAGTTTCTGCTATGGGTCATAAAACATGATCATATGAAACTGTGCTTCAGAGCCTCATCACATGAGCTTCAAACCCATGCTTTAAGTTGCTATGGGAATGCCTTCCATGGCAGCAAATTGAGGGCAGGGTGGCAGTGGGTGGGTGGGTGTAGGGCTGGGGGAATAGGTATAATTTACTCTGCTGATGGCCCTGATGTATTTTTGTGAACTTTCTTCCTCACTCCCTCCCTCTCCCCCACCATAAGTCATTGATACCCCGCCAGCCAGATGTGACCCAAAGAAATACTGTCATAATGACAGCCAGAGTGGGGAATGAGAAGAAGCACACAACTGCAACTACCAATTTGCAGCAGCTGTGTTGTGCTTTCTCCCCGGGGGGGGGGGGGGGGGGGTGATAGAGCTCAGGCTGGGAATGGAAAAAGTGTCAGAGGTGAAGCAACAATCCCAGGCTCATGGGACATGTCTCTCTGATTTTCCCAGCACCTTCCCCAAATGGCCATATTGTGTGTGTGTACGTGCGTGTGTGTGCATGTGTGTGTGTGTATGTGCACATACACACACACACGCACACACACCCCTAAAGCTGAAACACCCTCATATTTGGGTATTCGTGGTGGAAGCACTTCCCAGCCCAATGCTCCTGCTTTCAGACAATTTCTCTAATTGCTTTGACCTTTCTATGGCCATTTCTTCCTTTCCTCCTTCTTCTCTTTCCCTCTTATTTCCTCCCCTCTTCAGCATTCCTCCTTCTTGCCTCTGAGTCCATATCTCTAAACCCATAGACTCTCAAATCTCAATGTACTTTAGTATAAAACATGGAGCTTTCTAAATATAAAGATGCCCAGACTTCCCTCCAAGCCACTGAATGAGAAGTTCCAAAGTTAGGCCCCAGTATCTGCATTTTGAAAGGCTTCCCAGGTGATTCTGACGCCCAAGCTGGAGTCTGAAAACCCCTAGAAGTCTGACCTATTCAATCTGCATGGTGCTGCTTTGATGCCACTGGATTTGAACCAGTCTAGGAAGCTATAGTTTTCATGGAAATTGGAGAAGTAGGGTCTTCCACTCGGAACAATGCATTTCCCTTCAAATCCAAGGGGCAAGTCTAGAGAGTGTTGGAGGGAGCAACCAAGATTTTCAAGTATAGCAATGAATAGAAACCTCACAACCCGGTTCATTCTGAACTATCAAACAACTGGTTAGATGTTCCTAGGGAAAGAATCAGCCATTAAAGCACTAAAGAAGCAATTGATTCAATCACTGTATATAGCTTGGGATGGAAGGGATCAGGGAGGTCAACAGTAGCAAAGAGCAGACACCTGCCTCCAACTGTGGATAATATCAAATCCATTTAGTTTTTTCTGTGACATCCATTATTTCATCCCATTGTTATGGTTTGAAGAGTTCGTGGACTAAAAAGTAAGATCAAACTTAGCGAAGTAATACTGCATAATTCCTCAAGCTGTTAAAGCTACTAGCCATACATTGGGTCAAGGCTCCAACTAGATTAACTATTTGTGGAAACATTTCTTTTACCGAATCTGTAGGCGACAGGGTAAGGGGTGAGGGACACTGGGGATTTGGAAACTAAGCCAAAACTCAGTTTGAGATGTGGTTTCTTTGGGCAATGGTTTCTTAAGCCAAAGCCTCTTCACTTACTCTCAGAATGTCCATGCCTCTCCTAAAATAGTGGGGAAAGGTGAGCAAACAAAAGTATCAGCCTTCTTTAGAAACAGTAAAGCACCAAGACAGGGAAGAATCCAATATTGTATGGCATTACCATTGGTTTCTATTTCTACGTTCAGATTTTATGGGTTTTTTTTTTAACCAAACACCCCTAACTTTCTGCATATAATTCAAGACTACTTGTCTTCTATGGTTTGAGCACATGCCTTCCTGAAGGTAGAAGAGGCAGCTAAATCAAGATGATTTGCAGGATTCTTAAACATGATCTGAGGACTAGGGTCAGTTTGAAACCCTTCCACACTGCGTCCAGATCACAGTTAAATAGCATAAACATCAATCAAGTGTCTGTTCAGTGCTGAGTTTGTACTTGAGATAACCCCACGCTCTTGTGAAACAGAATAACATGACCGCTTACCCAGGGTTTGGAACACCTGGAGAAGGTATATGTGAGACTTGTGGGAAAGGGAGGCAGCAGCCAGAAGTAGGCATCACCCAAGAATACATGTTTCTGGCTCTTCAGGAATCTAGATGCCTGAATAATTAATCCTTCATCAGGAGGATTCTGTTGACCTCTGCTCACCCAATGCCCTCCTGGTCCAGGGCCCCCAAGAATATTACATACTGTGCAGCATAGTGAAAGCACTCAGGTCTAGGTTTTCCTGGACTCACACCCCACCCTACCTACCACCAACATAGTGGGATCACTTCTTTCCAACACCACCCATTGCCCCCTGCCACAACTGGTTTCTCCAGGATCAGTTGCTTCACTGATATTTAAAAAATAGAAATTGAGCCTAAAATAGGATTAGAAAGAATACTTAATGAGAAATCATATAAAGAAAAGATTTTTGGAATTACAAATAGTGTCTTTTGTAGCATCTGGGTTAGTTTGGGCTCAGCAGGAGACCCTGGGAACAAAAATTCTAATGTTTTAACCTTTCATAAGTCAATTGTCAGCTCCACACTTGGTCTTGTCATCCCACTTACATGTCTGGACATGCTGGGAAGATAATTCCTTCTAAACTCTCATACACACACACACACACACAGAGAGAGAGAGAGAGAGAGAGAGAGAGAGGGAGAGAGAAAGAGAGATGGCCACTCATATCTGCTCTTGGTGCTGCTGAAACATCCCTCATTTATGACAAAAGTCTTTTATATCCAGGCAGGTTGATTCAGGCTTTACCCTATTTTTTCTCACTCCATCTTTTCTTCAAAAAGCCACCTCTTTTCACTATAGAATATAGAAAATGAGTCTCTGAAGGCATCAAAAAAGCAGAAATGGAGCTGAGTTCTATTTATGACCTAATAGTCATTCTAAGTGAAGAGCTGGGAAAAAATCTTCAAGTAACCTAGAAACAGCATCCTCAGCTCTTTAACAGGTATCAGAGCCGAGAAAGTGGTAGGTCCTATTAGGACCCTGCAATTCTTACCTTTTAATCTGTTTCTGTTAGAGCGTGCCCCACTTAGTGCCCATGCTGTTTTAAACAAAGAATGTCATCTAGGGCGCCTGGGTGGCTCAGATGGTAAAGCGTCTGCCTTCGGCTCAGGTCATGATCCCAGGGTCCTGGGATCGAGTCCCGCATCGGGCTCCTTGCTCCGCAGGGAGTCTGCTTCTCCCTCTCCCTCTGCCTCTCCCCCTGCTTGTTCTCTCTCTGTCTCTCTCACAAATGAATAAATAAAATCTTTAAAAAACAAAAAGTAAAGAATGTCATCTAGACCATAAACTAGTCATTTATAAGCATATCAAGAAAGAAAATTAGCATCTCTCAATGCTTTTATTTACTTTATTTTTAGGTTTTCTTTTATTCATTTCACTGGTATTAAATGAGTCATCATTCAATAACCCTATTTAACAAACATTTACTGAGCATTAACTATGTTCCTAGGACTGAGTAGGGACTGGGGTGGAGGGATGGGGAGAAATCCTGCCCTCAAGGAACTTAGGATCTAATTGAAGAGATAGAGGACACATAAGAAAACATGACTTAGCCCATGGCAGTACACTCAGGGAGAGCTCTGCATTGGCACAGAATACTTCGGGGAAAGAGGGGAATTTCCCTGGCTTTGAGGCTCCTCCCTGTGGGGAAAGAAAGCTTTATAACATTTGGGGAGATTGGAGAGAACTGTGTTTTAGGTTCTCTCAACAGAACCAAGAAACAGCTCAGTTTCCCCAAAGTGTTCTCACCCAAAGGTCTGAAAGGCCACCTGCCTAGAGGTGCAGTCACAGACACCAAATTTGACCCCACACCTGGTGGTTGCCCAGGACAAATAAGCGGGGCTTCCTTTGGCTGTGAGCCAGGTGTCTCCTACACAGGTGTTCATACCTGGGGCCACCACTCTACTCACACTCCCTGACTTTCCCTAGGATGTCAGTGCATGATCCCATCTGAGTTCAGGGACTTTCTTAAAATAGATCAAGGAGTTAAATGTGTTGGCTTGCCTTCATGGTAAGAGCATTTTGGTGTCTTCCTCCACGTGATCCAGGCTTTTACTTGGGCCCTAAGGCACTCACGGGTTTTCCATGTATAGTGATAAACAGGGGCAGGGGCAGGAAGGAGTCAGATGAAACTTGTCGGACTTGCTGCTCACTCATTGACCCATGGGTGGAAACCCTGGGTCCACAAGCAAGGTGACAAAGGTCAAGAGTAGTCACAGATTTTTTGAGCCATCACCCTGGGCACTGGCATTCATGGCAGCAGCAAACCCTGTCCTCTAATTATGCTCCGTGGAAAGCACTGCGATTTTTATGGGTCTGCACCTCCTACCTTTGATGTCAAGTGACAGCCCTCTTGGCATTCATTGAAACGATTTAGTCTTTTTAAATCCACAGTGCCTGTGCCATGAACCTTATAGGAGAAAGTGCCACAACTTGAAAACTCAGGGAAATGAGCTAGGATCGAGAGTGGCCTTGGTGCACTCGGACCCAGGAGGTGTTGTTCCTCCTATTTTTTCTTTTTTTGGAGAAAAAAAACGTATGTTGGATTTGAAGGTTTAAGGTTGAGGTTGCCCTCAAGGAATTACATACTGTTTTCAGAAGGTTCTTTCTGTGTTTTTCATTCAGTATCACCTTTGGTCTGTCTATGGATTCTAGGAATAATAAGGTATGTGTTTCAGCAAAGGCTGGGGTCATCCTGTTAGTCCTTGGGCCTGCAATGGCTGCAGATGGTGGATGTCAAGATGCCTAAATATGTGCCTTCCTTAGAAAAGTCACAAAGCTTCCTTTGTTATAGACCTAAGAAACATATAGCTTTAATGGTTTGAGAAAACCTATCCTTTTTTCACCTCTAAATAAGGGTGCCAGCAATCTAGGTCATTTTTTAAAAATATGTCTTTATTTATTCTCTCTCTTCTTAATAGCTCCATTCCAGCTGATTTAAGACATCAATCTCATCACTCCAGGCATTGCCCTACTTCAGAGTCACCCAGCATTGTATGCTGTCTACCCAGTCTGCCCCCAAAAGTAGGTGGCCTAGAATAAAGAGGAGAAAGTAAAAGAGAAAACGAAAGGGGGCACTTTCCTCTCAGGCCAGAGCCAGACAGACCAGAGAATCACCCACCAAGGGCTGCCAAGCATTGCTTGCTGAGGAAGTGATGGGGTCTTAGGAACACCTTGGAAGCTCGTTAATCTCCCGTCTATCTTCCTACCTCCTGCCCCTCACCTGCTATTCTGCATCTTAAACCTTTGAAAGAACTGTCTCACAGCAAGGAAGAGACCAAAGCAGAAGCATAAGACAAGGGAGAGGTTGAGACCATGAGTCTTCTGGATATGGCCCTGGCTCTCTATGGGCTATCTCTGGGCAATATGGCTTGTAGTTCCATTCATTTGAGGTCCTTGATGATGCTGGAAGTCACTCACCTGTGACACAAAGGAAAGGACACCCTAACTGAATAAGGGCCCAAGGAAATCTTCAAGGTCCCTGGGTTTGTTGACTTGTGAGAGACATGTGGCTCGGGGAACTGTATTTTCTGTGAGGTTAAATGTTCACAAATTTAGGGTTATGAGGAACCAGTCAGGAGATATTTCATTCCAAGGAGGTTGGTTTAGTGCCAGCCAGCCCTCGCACCCACTCACCATCTGCCTGGGCTCCAGAGGCAGCTCTGGGCGGGTGAACTGCAGCAAGCATGCCATTGCCTCCTGCAACTACCTGTTCCCTTCTGTTCTGAGGAAAGTAAGGAGGTCTGAGATCCAGAGCAAAGCAGGAGAACTCACAAGAACAGGCCCCCTCTGCCACTCTTGGGAAAAGCCTTTCTGGGATTAGCACAGAGCATCTGATTGGTCAGAAACACGGGGTCCATGCACCCATGGGGTTGTATGTGGAGTGCCATGGGTGTGCACCTTTTCTCATGTGGGAGTCCACAGCTTCCATCAGCTCTTCCTGACCTCCCCACCCTCCCTAACTTAGGGAAGAGGAGAGGACTCTGACCTTCACTGGCTGGACTTAATCTGAGAAAGGAAAAGCTAGGACACTTAGAGGCTTCATGGCTTTGGATCCTGCTTCCATAAACACCTCCTCACAGATGCCTTCTCCTATCCCACAGCTGTTTCAACCCCATCACTCTCACTGGCACAGAACACAGTGTCTTACACACAGTAGTCACTCCGGAAGTACCGTGGAACCAATGTGGACTCCAATGACACCACTGCTAATAATAGTGAAAGGCGAGTGCCTGGGTGGCTCAGTCGTTAAGCGTCTGCCTTTGGCTTAGGTCATGGTCCCAGGGTCCTGAGATTGAGCCCTGCCTCAGGCTCCCTGCTCAGCGGGAAGCCTGCTTCTCCCTCTCCCACTCCCCCTGCTTGTGTTTCCTCTCTCACTGTGTCTCTCTCTATCAAATAAATAAATAAAATATTTAAAAAAAAAAATAAAGAATAGTGAAAGGCTTCTGTCGTTCTCCCCCAAGATAAAATGTGACATACAGACCCTGGAATCACATGGCCATCCTTAACAATCATTATGTGGCCTATGGTTGGCAAGATCGCCATCATGCCTATGCCTTTCTCCTCCCTAACCTCATTTCACCAGTCCTGCCCCTTCTTATAAGGGTACAGATTTCTTTTTCTCCTCCTGGGTGGTTATTGGACTTTCCTCTGCTGGTTTGGTTTCCTTTGTAGCCTTGCTTCAGACAGTAAATTTCTGGTTAAAGGAGGCTCCCAAGCTCCCTGTGATGGGGCAAGGTCTGACACACACAGACCTTTCTGCCCTGCCTCTCCTAACAACCACTGTTTTGCTGGATATTTTAGTCCTCAGCCACTGGGAAAAAGCCTCCATTCCAGAGCCAGGATGGCTTTTCAGCTGTGGGCTCTATTTTTAATAATTGCCAACTTCCTAGGAAATCCCCACTCCCATCCCAGGACCACATGGCCTCTGGGCTTCCTTCCTGCCCCTACACTCCTGCCTTCAGTGGCCTCACGGTGCAAGATTTAGCCATTCCTCCCTGGTCTGACACTTGCTTGCTTCTCCAAGCCTCAAACAGCCACTCTTCCCCCAACACTTCTAGAACCCTCCATGTTTATTCCTACAACTTCGTTTACCACCTCACATTGTAGTTGCCTTTTATTTATCTGTCCCCCTGCTAGCAAGGGCTTCCTATTTATAGCACATTGCCTGGCACATATCAAGTTCATGCATTCACTCAACGTTCACTGAGTACTTGCCATGCATGAGGCACTGTTTTTGGCACTTGGGATACACCAGGGAACAAACCAGACCAAAACTGCCTGTCCTCAGGGAGTTTACATTCTACATGGAAGACAAACACATAATAAATGAATAAATGATACAGTTAAAAAGTGATAAGCACCATGTGAAAAACAGCAGAGTATGTGGGAATGGGAATGCTCAATAAATTCATGTTGAATTGAATTGAATTATGACATGGTAAAGTAGACATACATTGGGAACTCTTCTTTTGCTCAGTGACTCAGTTCAAACCAGTGTCCCCAAGCCCTGAACACAGTTTTTGTGCTCTGTGCCACATTTGGTAGATTCCTCTAACCAAAATATAGTGATACCAGATAAATAGTATTAGATTTGAAAAGAACATATCGGGATGTAACACTTCAGACCAGTCCAACTAAGTAGGTCTCCCGGTACTTCTCGATCTTTTTTACTCACAGCACACAGAGAACATAGTATTTGTCCAGCATCCTCAGGCACATGGGTAAGGTTTCCTGGAGCCTGAGAAGCCCTGAGGGCTGAGGGAGGTACTATCCCAGCCCACGTGTAACTCACCTGAGGCCCCTGGCTTTAGAATACCCTGGGTGATTAACACGCAGAGTCATGAGGCTCACTGATTTGGGAGCAATGGCCCAGGGATCTGCGTTGTTAACAGTTCTTCCAGATGATTCGGATGCTGCTGGTCTTCAGACCACACTTTAATGAAAACTGCCATGCAACAAAGCAGAGACAGGTAGTGAATCACAGTATTTGTCATGTCCTTGTATTTGAAGTTGAGAGCTATGCAGAATGGTGTAAATCATTGGTTCTCAAACTTTAGCATACATCAGACTCACTGTAGGACTTGCTAAAACATGGGTTGTTGGGCCCACCCGCAGAGTTTCAGGGAAGGCCGAGCATGTGCATTTTTAAACAGGTCAAGGCCACACTCCACTAATGTCAATCATTTGGGAAGCTTGTATATTAGGAATTTGGATTCCTGTAAGGCAATTTCACAGAGACAAAGTTGGGGTTCATTTTAGAAAGATATGACTAAATCCTGTTTCGTCTAGTTGGAAAGCATTAAAAGAAATAGATTTGAGAAACTAAACCAGAACAAATTTCCTATTTGATAAAAAATGCTGCTCTGTGACTTCACGTCATGTTTACACCTACCCTCCAGCCAGCTGTGTGCTGGTATATGTTTAACCACCAGTTCTTAGGGGCAAAGGACAAAGGGGGGCTGATCTCTGTCATTTGCCCACTCTGCCCCACCATGGCCATTTTCAGGCTACCCTAGTGACATCACTGAACACGAACAAGGGAAGAGATGTGCGGTGGTTCTCCAAAGCCCGGAGGAGCCAGGTCCAGCACACCACTGCCTCCAGCGACTGCAGGGGTTTGCCACCTGTCAGAGGCTGTCTCCGTTACCCAGTTGGGTACTGGTCACAGTCTCTAGGCTACAGGAAAAGCGGTTGCAGGACAGGAACTGTTCTCTGCAAAAGTAACCAAAACAACCGTCCTTCCTGGGCTGTGGCCTGGAGTGCTTGTGAAGCACTGCAGTTTTGCTTCTAAATACCAGGTCCAGCTCAGGAAAGCCCCCGGGAAGGGCTCTCCTTCCTCACGCATCCTCAAAGGTTCTGGGTGTCTGGTTCCTTCAGGAAGAGTCGAGGCCCTCCTGACACCAAGGTTAGGCTGCTCCAGGGTGCAGTGGAAGATTTCATGCCACATAAACCCAACTGAGCTGAAACAACCCTAAGCTGAAAAAATCACTTTTTTAGGTAACCCACCTTATTAGACAAGTGAAAACGTTGAAGAAAGTTTTCTGGTTCCGGAAAATAAAACAACAGAGCCAGAATTCAGAGCCTGCAAAGGTCCCTTATGGTTCAGATCAGGGTCATGGGGAAGTATTTTGAATATCGAGGGTGCCAGAGATGACAGTGGATCCTGGTTCAGCCTCCCTGGTCTCCTCCAGTTCTGTCCACACCCTTCCTGCCTGCCTCCTCACTTTAACTCATTCTGCTCTCTCTTTCCTAACCTGCCTTCATCTTTCCAGATGCAGGACGCTATGGGCTATGAGTTACCCTGGGTGTATTTTGTCAGTCTGGTCATCTTTGGATCCTTTTTCGTTCTAAATCTGGTTCTCGGTGTGTTGAGCGGGTAAGCTGACTGTTTCTATGTACTCTTTACAATGCAGCCGAGCAAGGTCCCAGGTCCCACTATATCCATCACCACGGTCCTCAGGGATGGGATCCTAACAGGCCAGGAAAACCAGAAAAAAAAAAAAAAAAAGTCCCCATTCAACCACAGATTTTGACCCATTGGCTGGGCAGGCCATTTGACCTCTGATTTGCACCTAGAGGATCCCCGGGTCCTGGCACTGCTTGGGTCAGTGTCCAGGAGCCGGTGATGGGCACTTGGCCGTGCTCGGCTGCTAAGTGTGCCTCACTAACTATCATTCCATTCTTCCAGGTCAATGATGCCGTAGGAAGGGACTGGCCCTGGATCTATTTTGTTACACTAATCATCATAGGGTCATTTTTTGTACTTAACTTGGTTCTCGGTGTTCTTAGCGGGTAAGCAGGACCAAGGAAAAAGGTCTTGATTTTATTTTATTTACTCTTTCTGCTATTCCTGGCTTTATTCTTTTTTCTGGCTCTGATGAACCTGGGATAAGAGGCTACCTCGGGAGCCTTGAAGTGAGTGTCCTTGGCCTGGCTGGAGAGGAATCAAATGTACAAGGATTAATCTGTTGGTTTGGGCTTCACAAGGAGCTTCTTAGGCCCGCCTGTCTCCTGCTAGCTCATCCAAGCCCCTCCCACCCTCAAACAGCTATTCAGGTAGGCAGGATGTTTCTCCTTCTACCTGAGGAGCTGCATGGTGAGAGCCTTGAGTCGAAAGGGTTTGGCAGTAGGGATTGCCTTGCCAATAGGTACTTGCCTGATTACCATTGTGGCAGGCTAACAAAAAGATTTCAGATACCTTTTATGCTATCTGTTGAATGGACTGGGGTAATAAGAGTTTGATTTAAAATATAAATAAACAAACACAAACTAAAAATAAAATTGTCTTTGATTCTAATTCACAAACTCTGCAGTCCGTGTCTCATATGCCCTTTTCCTGAATGGAAATGGCGCTTAGCTGTTCAAAGCCATAGATTATTTGTGAATAGAGGAAATGGAATATACTTTCCTTTAAATTTATCTACTCGGCTACAAGTATAAAGTTTGCCTAATTTCAGCCTTTGCTCTGATGAAGTTAAAAAGTGGTAGAAATAACATATGGTCGGGGCATCAAGCTGCCCTGGGGATGGCCACCTTGACACCACAGAGACTCACTGGCCCTTTCCTCAACCTGCCTTCTTCTTCACAAGTCCACACCAGCCAGGCCAAGGCCTAACACCTAAATGCTCCTGGTGACCTGCTCATGGATGACCTCTTCTGCTACTTTTGCTACAAGGGGGAGGGGGACAATCTATTTCTGCCCTGCTTTGAATAGCCTTTCCTATGTCTCCAGGGACAGTAATGCTGGGAGAAAGTCAGGCATGACAGGAACGATTGCATTTAATTTTTACTAAGTACATAAACTGGGAACAGCTCCTCCCGTCTCCTGCCATAGCCTAATGTCCTATAGGAGCATCAGGTTTAGTCTTTGGGCTTTGGTGAAGGGAAGAATCTGCTCCCACTCTCACTCCTTTCCATGGTGAGTGGCCTGTTAGAGACTTTGATGACACCATGCCTTTTGCCAAGGTACGGCCACACAGGAAATTAGTGTCTTCCATCAGGGATAAACATAACAGAACATGATGAACAGGACAACATAAGCCCCTGGTTAGCTGCCTGGAAGGTATAAAGGTTTTCAATTTTGTGTTCCAACACAAGAAAATGCTCCTGTGTTTATATGTGAATCAAAGCATTGAAAAAACCAACTTCATCACTCCCACTCGAGACAAATTTGGATATCCCAGCTCTGCACTTGCTGGATGCATAGAGTTGGGCAACTTCACCCTTTTAAACTTTAGTTAGCCATCAAAAAAAAATGAAGATAAGAATACCAACTCATAGGTTGTTGTGATAACAGAGTGAGATCGTTTGTGTAAAATACTTGGCATATACTAAGTGTTCAATAATGGTGCTATCATGATAATGATTATTGTTTACTTGGTGCCTATCATAACTGGAATTATTGCATAAAGTCCTCAGCCTTTTCCTTTTAAAGATGAGGAAAGTGAGCCCGGAGGTAAATGGCTTATGTGATGTCATTGTGCTTCTAAGTATTAGAACAAGGACCAGAACTCAGGCAGAGCCTGGACCCCATCTTCCCATCACCATCCATTGGCTATACGTTGAATGAACTTGAACTGTAACACAAGCTAGAGCTCTGAACCTTTAAAAAAATGTGCTTCTACTTTCTTCCCCCAGAGATTGGGAACAAATCTAAGCAAGTGAAATTCCCCCACCCAAAGGAATCCAAAATGGAGAATCAGCACTGGCCATTGAAGGCCCCTCCTCAAACAGGGTACCTAACTCACAGTCATTCTTGCCCCCCGCCCAGGAAAGTTGTCTTCCTGGCAGAGAAGTTAAATGGCAGCAGCTGCTGATGTGAGAGAAAAGTCGTTTTGAAGACCATGTCTTGGACCAACTCAGTCCCATTGAGATAGCATGTGTAAAAACATCTAGCCCAAACCCTGGCATTAGTAATGAATTGACTCTAAACAGGAACACTAAGGCTTTCAGACTTCAGAACTGTGAGCTCTGGAGTCCATGCATTGGTCTCTGCAGGACACCTTCCCCAGCTCCTCCTCCCTGACCCCATCCCAGAGTAGTAGTCTGCTCCTCACAGCTCTGGAATTGCTGATGGAACATCTCCCAAGGCTTCCTGGGCTGCTGGGCACACCCTCTGCACCAACAGAGAAGTGTCTATGGATAGTCATCTCTCCTTCCTGGTTTGAGGAGGCCTCCTAATTAGTCAAAAGGGCTGGCCACTCTGCATGGGCTGCCCTGCATCCATGCAGTGACAAAATCTGGAATCAGGCTCTTATTGGCTACCACACGGTGGCAGTGGTTTCAGTTTTGAGTCAGCATCTTGATCAGTCGGGACAATAACATACAAGTCACCACAAGAATGCAACAAAACTCCCACTTACTCATCAGTCAGACTTCTGATTAAACCAACCTTCCAATAGCATCCAAAAAACTCTCAGAGCTCCACGAAATTCATTGTCCCAATGATAGCATTAACAGTAACCAACCTCCATGGCAGGCTCAATACATGGAGCCTTTGGTGGATAGTTCATTCCATGCTCACAACAACCCTATGAGCTGGGTGCTATTTATATCTCTGTTTTATAGAGAAGAAAACTGAGGTACAGATGAGGAAACTACCTCAGTTCTTACAGGTGAAAATGGAGGATCCAGGATTAAACCCAAGCAACGTGAATCCATAGCCTCTATCCCTAATCTCCATGTTATACTATCCCCAAACCCATTTAACTGGCTAATCCCATGTTCCTAAATTAGAGTCAAGAAGTGGGGAGGTGAGAGCAATAAGTGCAGTGAGGAGGAGCAAGAGGAAGAGGGAGAAAGGCAGAAGCAATCCATGGAACAACTGTTGAAAACAGCCGCTGAGAACAGAAAGAACCCCAAGAGGAAGCTGCAGAGCCACCACTCAGGAGGCTGCAGCAGGGCATGGTTGTTTAGCATGGGGGCTGGCAGCCCTGCAAATGTTAATAGTCCTTGAGAGAGAACAGACCCCCCGCCCCCCTTGCCCAGCTCGGTAGAACTATAGCCTTGGAGCATTTTGGAACTGGAGCAGTCTGAGACCCTACACCGACCCATTAAGGACAGTATGATTTTACAGTCCAACACAGTAACTCATCCTTATAAATTATGTCCTTCAGTCACCAAGAGAAGGTTAAATTGTGCTTGGAGTGTTCTATTCAAGAAGGAAAGAGGACATTCTATGAAGTAAAATGTAAACATTCCGAGATTTTGGTCACCAGAGGGTTAGGTACCCTTTATCTGGAACATTAACATATTCAGAACATCTTATTCCTCACGAAGCTAAATAGAGCCAGTGTAAAGAATATATATCTCGTGGATTTTTTCAAAATGGTTTCATGTTCATTATCTATTGATCCTCACAAGCCACAGGACTTCTATGAGCACAGACAAGAACTGGATTATACTTGCTTTTCTCTCCAAAAATCTCAGTCTCCAGCCTACTAAAATTAAAACAATGACAGTGAGATTCTCAAAATTGCACTGAAGCTGTAGTTAGGTAAAAGTCCCCGGACTCTGGAATCTGGTCACTTTTTGTTTTAAGTGATTGCAAACTGAGGACTTCAGATATGGGCCGTCAGTAGACAAGGAACTCAGAGTCTCTTAGATGGGTGGTCATCCCGTCCTCTTTCCCACCAGGATATGGGCTTGTCTCTCTCCCCAAAACAGCGAGGGGCTTGGTGGGGAAGCATTTTGCAACCTGAAAGCATAAATAGACCATGGCACTATAGTAAAGACACAATGCCTAGGCCCAGAAGGATCCAGGACTCGCATTCTTCGTGGGTGGAAGCAGAATAGACAGCAACATCTATAGTCGTGTTCATTATCCGTGTAGTTACATTCTATGAGGTCACTATGAACACTGAATTAATGAATACTAAACCATTACTCTTGGACTCTTGGGAGAAATACAGGGGAAATGCAAGGATCCTGTGAGCTTCTAGTCACAGTATTTTTGTCAACCAACCAATACATGACTTTATTTTATGTTTTTCTGTTTAAAGGCATCTTATTTAATATATATTGTTGATTCATTAACATTGAGTTCATGGCCAACAGCACTATAACTGATGCCTGAACGGAGTTTATCTAACACATGTACTTTTTCCCTAAGGCACATCACAACCTTCTTGCACTTAGGAACACTAGGCAACACTTCAGCACTGTGCTTGGGGGCTATTTTTAACAGAAAAACCACCAACAGAAAGCCCAGAAATGTGACAAACATGGCACTAAAGAGATAATAAAAAATACACTTGTTTACAGTGTGAGAGCTGAAACAAGAAGGCAGAGTGTAGCCGTGTTTAACCTCAGCTGCTCATGTGACTCCAGACTTTTGCCATGCTGCACATGTCTGCATATGACCACAAAGGCACACAAGTATCAATTTGGGAGTTACAAATAAATTTTAGCAAGTAAGCAAATTCGCAAATACGGAATCTATGAATAATGAGAATCGACTGTATTGATCATCAGAGGGCCTAGAGCCCCAGCCTTCTGTATTGATTGGATTTCCCACATATACCTCCCTCAGCATGCTTTACATTACTGAGCACTGGCCCCCAACTCTCCATTCCACCCCTCATTTTTCATGTTGGCCATTGCTGGCAAGAGCTGTGCTCCTGCCTTATGACAAATTCCATGGCTGTGACTGATTGTCTAGCCAGCTCTGGTCCCTGGGCCCAGCACAGCCCATCAGGCTGGGGCTTCATGTCTTCATTAGCTCAGACCCCAGAGCAGGCACATAGCTGTCATCCAGGCGAGGAGATAAAGAGATCCGGATACCACCACCCAGCAAATCCCTTACTGCATGGAGTCTGGAGAAAGAAACCTTGGCTCACCCTCCATCCAGCCACAAGCAGAGTTATGCCCCTCACTCCATGGGAGCCAATGGGAGCCAGCAGGGCTTCAGATCTGACCCTGCCTCCATTCCCCTCACACCCCAACACAACCTCATTTTCTTTTCTCCTTATAAATGTTTATGTTAGTTCCCCAGAGTCTTCGGGTATGGATAATGAGCTTTCATTCCACAGGGCAGATGCTGTAACACGGGACTGGGTCAAATGTTCCTATCCCAGTTTGATCCCAACCCCCTGTTCTCCTGACTCCAGAAGAAGGATGGGTCATTGTTTTGTAACTAGAACTTAAGCCCTCTGCAAAATAATCCAAAAGAGCTAAAGTGAACCCTCTGCTATTCAGTCCCCTTACAACCCCAAACCCACTCCACAGAAAAGAAATGGAGAATGCAAATGTATGTGGGCAGAAATGGAAGCACAGTTGTTGGAGTCAATTTGCATGGGGAAGGAACTGCTGTGTGAAGTGACTGTCTCCAGAGAGTGAGTCTACAGCCCAGGTGGTATGACCAGATATAGGCGATCTATCCATGCTCATCCCCAACAGCAAAAGGAGGGAGGGAACAAAGCAAGGCAAAGCTTCCATCTTCATTTTTTAAGCTGTCAATCTGGCCCCTTTTCCCTGGCATTAAACTCCCTGGGAAGGAAATGAAGGTACCCGCCAGTTGGCAGGAAGCCAGAGAAACAGCAAGTTCAATCCAATTAGAATTGGGTTCAATCAAATTTAAGAAGAAAATTCCATCCAAAGCATAGCATCATTAAGACAGCAGTTGAAGAAAGCTCATTAGCTTGAGAGCCCCCACATCTCCCAATTAAAACATTCCCTAGACCACTCCCAGTCCTAACACCTTTTTATCCATAAAAATGGTGAATGCTAAAAATCTGTGCTTTCCTAAGCAGCACAAGCAAAATGCAAATACTAAATAGTGGAGGTGCTGATAGAGCCACCCCTATATGACTGAATGGATTTGGGAGCTTTTGTCTACCTGTGGTTTGTTGCTGTGTCCTTCCTTCCAAGGTGCCTCTCAAGAAATTCCTTCAAGGTGGTTTCTACAACCTCCTGCCCTGAACTAGGCCTGTACTGGTGAGAGAAGGAGGAATCACGTCTCTGTGAATTAATCAGGATGCCCAGCGCATGTCCCACTCTCTCATACATGCATGCGTACATGCATGCGTACACATACACACACATGCACACACACACCACTGAGGGCCCCATTTCCCATAAACTGAATATCAAAGACCAAAATGCTCCTAATGTACCTAATTTGGAAGAAAAGACACAAACTTGCTTTGAGAGTTGAGAACTAGCCTTCTTGGTCATTATGTTCTGCTGCCAGCCCCCCTTCCTTGCTCAGAAAGTGAATTTGAAGTCAGAGAGAAAATCAGGACAAAATCAAAAAATAGGAAAGAAATACCCATTCTGTCAGAAAATTTTCAACAGGCCCTTCTTCCAGCAAATCCCAATCCAATTCCAATTTCTACTCATTATTACTTTAAACTGAATGCATCATTTAACTTTTATATCATCTTGCTTTTATGTATTTTTCCAGACTGATTAGATTTCTTTTTTAACCAAAAGGGCAGGCCCCAGGACATTTTCTTGTGTTTAGAGTCCTCATTTGTCTCCTTGTGGGGAAGAACTTTCTCTAGATTAGAAATCCTTCCAGGCATGTTAAAAGTGGCAAAATAAACTCTAGTAATGAGAAGAGAGGTTGAGGTGGTTGAATCTCCTTGGGCCTCAAATCAGTGGTGTACTGGTAAATATTTACCAATTAGCTCTTTGGGGAGTAAAAAGCCCTGGTTTGATAGCATTTGCCAATTTCCGTGGTGTAAATATTCCCACCATGGCCAATTTCAAGCCACAAGGAGACATCAGTGAAGCTAGAGCAACAAAGAGCCATGTGCGGTGGGCTCCCGGGAGCCAGTGCGGGTGAGCGGGATTCAACATACCACTGGCCCTTAATGCCTTTGTCACCCAGAGATGCTTTGAGGTTTCCCAGTGGCCACCCAATTCCGGAGGGGGGGCAAATGAAAGTGCACAGTCCATAACTGTCATGGAGGTTTTTTAGTGACTGTTTGAAAGGGGTTTCCAGGTCACTGGAGAATAGTTGTTATTAAAAGGCAAAGGCTGTGACCATGATCCAAGAATAAGGGAAATGGACTTCATCCATCCCTTTGTACTCCAGTGCCTGTGTCAAGAATGTCCGCTTCGGTGACTTTCTGTTTATGTGAGAATAAAGACAAAGCCTAGGATGAGGAGAGAAGGCTGTCTGTGGAAAGCAGGGGCAGGTGGGCAGGTCTCCTGGTGTGAAGAAATTAATCCCTTTGTTTCCTCTTATCTCCATCTCTCCTTCTCACCCACCTGGCCCTCCTCGTCCTCCTCCTCCTCATGCATTCCCCTGCCCTGCCCCTCTGCTCTCACTCCCCAGAGAGTTTTCCAAAGAAAGGGAGAAGGCCAAGGCTCGGGGAGATTTCCAGAAGCTTCGAGAGAAGCAGCAGCTGGAAGAGGACCTGAAGGGCTACCTGGACTGGATCACCCAGGCAGAGGACATCGACCCCGAGAATGAGGATGAAGGCATGGATGAGGAGAAGCCCCGAAACAGTGAGCAGCCATCCTGTCTTGGGCTGGGTTCTGGGAGAGGGAGGAGGCAGGGGCCAGAACAGGGAGACCTTCTACCACCAACTTATCCTTAGAGTTTGTCTTCCTGGAACAACATTCAGTGCATTGATTGCAGTCATTGCTACTCATAGAAATTAGTCGCAGATGTGAAATAATTGCTGTTGATCTGTAAAGCCTCATATTCCTTTTAGATCCAAAGATTCTAAAAGACAGTTGAGATTTTGCTAAGGTGGACTTTTTTTTTTTTTAATCGGATGTCCTCCTCCAGGCTCCATCTCTTTGGGCAAGGGGCAGATTATGGTCTTCCCATTAGAGTTTTAAAATCCCTATGGTGTAGGAAGGTAGGAATATATATTCTAACACACACACACACACACACACACACACACACACACACACACACATATAAATATGTGAGTCTGGCTTCTTGTCCTTATGAGCAGGCATTAATTATGTCCATTGTATTCAAACTCCCCAGTTAGTTTCTGTATGTTTCTACTCATTAGTAACTGAGTTCTAACTGGGAATCTGGGAGAAGGAGCAGGTGGAGGGAAAAGGGAAGAAGACAGTCAAAGATGTGAATAGAGAATAGAATCTCTGCTCCCTCATTTCAAAACTGATTTAATACATCTATCAACTGTTCCCTTTCTGATAACTCTGCTCAAGGTGCAAATACAAAATTAAAACACACAAACAACAAGGGACTCATAACAACATAATTTAATAACCTAAGGAGACCTTTATGCTCTACTAAGTAGTTTTGCAAGTTGGAAGACAACACCTTTGATGGATTGTAACGATGAGCAATGATGCCATTGAGGGTCTTTCTGGAAAAATGCCTGGCAGCTTGTATTATACTGTTGATGGTACTGTGGAGTAGTTGATTCGTTTGTGGACTGAATGGTATGGTGAATAAATAAGTTGGCCTTGAATGACAGAGAAGCTTACCTCTAAGGCACAGGAATTGTCATCTTGGCTCCTCTCTTCACCTTAAGTCAGGTGGAGCCCCTAACTCCTGATTAATGGTGGTGAGCATGCTTCTTACCATGTTATTAAAAATGTGCAGTATCCACTACTTGCTTAGTAATTAATTGCCATCCACAGGGACATATAGTTATTCTGTTCTCTGGCTAAAGCAAGAGCTCCCAAGGAGAAGTATGCTGCTTCCCTGCCTTGCCCATGAAGTGAATAAATTCCAGGGAGTTTCCAGAATGGAGTATTCTCTGCTGCTAGAGCAGATCACATTGACAAGGCCCATGTACCCACATTTCTGGCTAAGTTTTGGGAAGAGCATACTGAATTGCCTACCCCAGTGGACAGGGTCTCTGCCACATTTTCATAAGCTCAAATATGGATGAAATTGGACTCTGGAGACTGTTGTGCCTCTCACCTCATGGCTAGAGGACACTTTTGGGTCTCCTTCTTGTCCTCGGTCAACCTGTCCTAGGAGGATAGAATGGGACCCTGGCTCCTTCAGTTGTGGGGATGATGGTCGAACAGTTCTAGAGGATGGGGCAAGAGAATAAGTATCCAAAAAAGCAAGATACAGAGAGTAAAAAAATAACACTTGCAATGAAGTGAATGTGAGAGACTTAGGAATGGAGCCAGAAAACGGGTCCAAAGGACTGTCTACTGGGGAAGTCCAATTACAAGCAGAGTTGATGTGATTAAATTATTAAGGAATTGGCAACCTAACAGATCTGCGGGAAAGGCAAGTCTATGGCTTAGGAACTATATTCTCTTCTTCAGAACTTCATAGTTTGCCCTTCAAAACAAATACAAGGGGAGAAGTGTTGCTACAAATTACATGTGTGTCTCAACTAAAGTAATATCTTGGCCTTTGAAATTGCTAAAAGATTACAGCTTAGTGTATTTGCCAGTTCTTTTCAGTTCAAAGATTAAGTAGTCTTTTAAGGAAAAAAAGGTATTATCACTCTTCATCGATGGCTCTGGCAACTTCCGGGCAGAATCCCCATCCGCACTTGCAAGATGCACGGGTGAGACAGAGTTGGCTCCAGCACAGGGAAAGGTCATTGGCACATTCCGTGGTAGCTGGGCTTACCAAGAGGAGGCCCAAAGACTCATTTTTTTTTTCTAGGAAAAGCTACAAAACCACTGAGGAAGTAGAAGGAACAGGGGTTGGGAAGACAAGAGAGAGAAAGGGCATAGTGGGGAAGCATTTCTCTAAATAATTAGAGCAAATGATGTGGCCAGTAAAATTATATACAAAAATATATTCTAGTTCATTCATTCTTCCCTTCTTCCTTCCCTCCATCCATCCATCCATTAAGGGCAACTCTGTGCCACACACTGTTTTGGGCACTGGGGATATAGCAATGAACAAAATAGTCAAACCTACTTGCCCTCATAGAAATTATATTCTAGTGGGGAGATGGACAATAAATTAAATAGTATGTCAGAGAGTGACAAAGTAACAAGCACTGTGGAGAAAGATAAAACAGTGAGAGGGAGACAGAAGTGTTGAGATGTGACCAGGAAATACCTCACAGAAAAGGTAGCATTTGAATAAAGACTTGAAGGCAATAAGGAAATGAAACATATAGATATTTGGGAAAAGACCATTCTGGGCAGAGGGACTAGCTCATGGAAAGGCCTTGAGGCTGACTTGGAAACAGAAGGGAGGCTAATGTGACCAGGGAGGAGTGAATAACAGGGACAGTGTTAGGAGATGAGGTTCAAGGTTAACCAAGGAGTAGATCATGAAAATCATTGTAAGAATTTGGACTTTTACCAGAGGCGAGCCAAGAAGCCCCTGGTGGTTTCGAGCTAAGAAGTGACATGACCTACACATATTTAACAGGATCCCCCCAGCTGCCATGTGAAGGCGAGCAAGGGTGAGACAGGGAGCCAGGTAGGAGGCTACTGACTCAAGAGATTGTGCTTTATCCTGGTAACATGGGGTGGTGCAGTCAGGGTCCAGAATGGCATCATTTGCTGACATACCAGATATGGGGTGTGAGAGAGAGAGAAGTCAGGGAGACCCCAAGGCGATTGTCCTCAACAGTCGTAAGAGTAGAATCATCATTTACTGATTTAGGGAAGATGATGACAAGAAAAGATGTTAGGGCAGGAGTATCAGGAAAACCATCTTGGACCTTTAAGTTTGAAATGTCCATTAGACTTCCAAGTGGAGATGTTGAGTGAGCAACTGGGATAAATCTGAGTCTGAGGAAAAGTCTGGGACGGAATTATAATTCGCAGAGTCAACATTCACCTAGCTGTGAGAGTAGGGCATAATGTAGACAGAAGTGAGACGTATCCTAAGAACTTGGGCCCCAGTGATGTTTGGAGACAGGAGTGATGAAGAAGAACCAGCGAGGGAGAAGAAGAACCAGCGAGGGAGACTTAGAAAGGTATGGCCAGACAGACAGGAGGAAAAGTGAAGGAGGGTCCATGCTGCCCTGAGGCCAAGCAGAGTGAGCACGCAAAGCTGGTCATTGGGCTTAGCAATGTGGAGGTCACCAGTGGGTGAAACGGTGAAGCTCAAAGCTTGAGGGCAAATGAGAGTCTTCTTTTGTGAGTCTCTTGAGTCTAGATACTTCACAGAATGGTATCAGGCATTGTTTGCAGACCTCCTGTTGTTGGCATGACCTAGCTGTGAGCTATCTAAGGGTTTCCAGAAAGGGGAGAGGAGGAGACTCATGCAATCCAGCCTGCCTGTGCCACTAAGGAGGTGTGTAAAGCCCAGCCTTGCATTCTATCTCCATCTCCAGTCATTTTAGTACTAGCCATTGCCTCCGTGATTGGTTACAGACAGCCTTGGGAAAAGGAGAAAAGGATACTCAAGAGCTATTTTGGTGCCAAAAAGAAGAGAAGCAAGCAAGGGGCGTGCTTGTGCACCATTGCATTTGTGCTACTTCCAAAGCAGGCAGCCACATGGGTCTTGGCCTCCAAGCCCTGCTCCTCCTGGGTAAAGACTAGGGTAATGTGGAGGCCTCCCTCTCCCTCTGAGTGGCAACAAGCATCCCTTGTGAAGTCACCACCAGCAAAACTGTCACTGCTGCCGGGAGCCCATGGTCACCAGGAGAGATGCGCTGCTCCAAGGGACGGGCCCGTTTTCCAGCTTCAATGTCGAATCTGATAGAAGGCCAGTCATTAGAGAGAGAGAAGCCACAGAGAAAGAGATAAAGTCAGAAATTTCTTCTTTCTTTTTCCTCCTCAAGATAAAAAAAAAATGCATTTATTAAGTATCTATCCATATGGGAATCTCTGTATCATGCCATTAAGGCAATTTAAATGCACTCCCAGCCCTCTAAAGCTTGCAGTCTAAGACAGACATTTATGTGGATGAGCATATCAAAGACAGACAGACGGTAGAACCAAAACATTGAATTTCCACATAGATAAGCAGGATTAAATATTTACACCAGTGGTGTTCAGTTATGTGACTCGGGAGCCACTTTTGCAATCATCATTAGCTGACGGAGCCGCATGACTGCTATATGCCCTGCAGAGTCTAGGATAGTGGATTATTGAAATACGGACATTTGAGGGCTTATGAGAGCTTCAGGTTACCCACAAAAGGGCCCCATGTGGCTTGAGAGCAGTAATCTGAGTATCATCGATTTACATTATATACGTGTCAAGGGTATGTGTATCATTATTTCAAGCTTTTTTTTTTTTTTACATTTTCATCAGAATAATCAGCATTTACCCTGGACTTAACCTGTGGTCAGGGGTTACCACGCATCTACATTTCTGTGACAGGATCCCACCAAGGATCTGGCTCTGCAATCTTGAGAAGAAACACTAACTATTGTCTTTTCCTTGATTCCCTTCTTACCTTGCACCCTTTAATTATCAGGTGTTAGAGGACCATCCTGACCCCATGCTACTCAGTGAAGCAAACTCTGTGCAGACCCCAGATATCTCTTGTCCCCCGCATTAACTCCAGCTGGTCCTGATCGGGGCCCTAAAACTTTAGTGTCGGAATGTGGCCTTAGAGATAAGGTGAGGAATCTAGAGTCCAACACAGGAACCACTCCCCTGGGCTGATGATTAGAGAGGGCAGGACTCGGAGCCAGGTCCCCTGATTCCCCATATAGGACTCTCTCCACCACACTATGGTGCTCCTCACGGAAGCCTTATCAGACGGCTCTGGGCAACAGCCGTCCCTAACTGTCCCTCTGTGCTCCCATGACCCTTGGGGTGTGTTCCCCTCTTCACATGCCTGCTAGTCTACACTGTGAGGTCCTCAGCTAGCTGCCCTTAATTCACCCTATGTCCCTAGTCCCTGACAAAGCCCCGGCCGTGGGAATATTACCACACATAGAAGTCAAGTGATTTACAAGAGTTTGTGAGTACCTGTCCGTAAGGTTTTGGCAGAGCATCTTCTGCCCTACCCTGGGCAGAGAAGCTCAGACCATCACCAGACTTGAGTAAAGCTTCCTCATTCTGTCTGTTCAGAGTGACTCTCTTGTGGCATCACTGATGACTCCCTTTCCAAGGGCTCTCTGCTAGCTCTGAATCACTCTCGGTCTTGCAAAGTGCCATTTGAAACCAGGCAGAAGGGCACGGAACTCCCAGAAGCAAGGATAGTGGCAAGGTAGGAAGATTGCAATGTCATGGGAAGGTGTGGGGAGCTCTTGAGAAATGATGGAGTACCGTTCCCTGAAGATGCTGGCTATACACTGGGGCTCTGCCATGAGACTCTTTCATGGATCCTTCTGGCTCTGACTGGTGTTAATCAGTACCCCTGGGCAGGGCCCCTGGACCCAAGATTGTGTGCAGTACCTCACATGGGGGATCATGTCATCTTGAGCCCCAGGTGGGCATTCCCACAGGTAGCACTTCTGCCTTTGGAGCAGAGCCTGGCCCTACAAGCGTGTAGATGCCCTTGTCCCGGCCTGGAGAGCAGGGGAGAGCTACTGGAGGGGTGGTATTGAATATACAGTGAGAAGTTAGGCATGTCAATCTCACCGAGCGGCCAGAGATTTCTTAAAAGCAAAACCAGTTTTGGGTAAAGCTTGCTGACTTGGAGCTGTTGGGAGACCATGACAGCCTTCTCAGTGAACAATGGCTGTAGGCTCCTGGAGAAATGGAGGAGAAAAAGCCACATAGCATTTTGACAGATTTTGATGGCCTGCCCACACCAGCCTTAGGTCAGTGTATAGGTGCCTGACTGGTCTGTGACATCATAGGTTAGTTAAGGGCCCTGTTCCTGCTCGGGAGGTTCCTATGCACCCTTTCCTACCACCCCGCCCCCACCCACTCTGGGAGACTCCCAGTCCACAGCGCCCTCTCAAGACAGAAGGAAGCTTGCTGCATCCTTGCAGAGCCCAGGGCTCCGTGGTGATGCCATAGGAAGCAGAATGAGGCAGGCTGGAGGCAGACAACAGAATCCACAGGGCCATGTCTTTAGGGGGACTCGTGCCAAAACACAGTTACACCCAACAAGCTCTAGAAGACAAATGGTTACATTTATGGTGAGGAATATAGTCAACGCCAGCTGAGAAACGTACCAGAAAAGGGCTTCTTACACCTTTTTAAGACACCTGCCTTTGTCTTGGTTTACCCTTTACTGCCTAATGCCCATGGCAGCAAGCACACAGCCAGGCACTTGCTAGGCAATGCTGCGGTTTCCCAGAGACACAGGATTACCCACCGAGCCACCGGATGACTCCCTGCCGCTCTTGCCATGTGAAGGGGACGAGTGGGAGCTGTTTTCCTGGGAGCACTGGCCAACCACGTGCCCAGCAGGGGGCAGAGCAAAGAGACTGTTAGCTCTTGAAGGACTGAGCAAGACCAGGACTCCTCGGCGGGGCCCCAGAACTTGGAAGGCCCCCTTCTTCTCCAGTGCCTGATGGACAGCACCCTCTGCCCTCCAGCCAGGGTCTCAGCCCAAACCAGCGTCTTGTGAGCCCTCTTCTGTCTCAGCGGCTTCTCCACCCTCCCGGCTACCAGCCCCGGGGCTAGACAGAAGGGCTTCTTCCTCCTCCCTCCTCCTCCTCCCTCCTCCTCTTTTGTACCCTCCCTCCGTTCAGTCAGCTACCATATCTTATCAGTTGTCCTCCCCTCACCAACCAAAGTCCCCTCGCCCGCCCTCGCCCTCGCCGCTTCTCCTCTCTTCCCCAAGGCAGTAGCTACCTGGCTGCCCTGCCCCCAGCCCCACGTCCACACCCTGCATGATATAGCAGAATTCCTGTATTTCTAGAGCTGACATGTCAATCCCCTGCTCAAAAGCTCTGAATGTCTCTCCACAGCTGCAAAATAAAACCTAAACATTTTTTTTCTTTTTTTAGATTTTATTTTTATTTATTTGACAGAGAGAGACACAGTGAGAGAGGGAACACAAGCAGACGGAGTGGGAGAGGGAGAGGCAGCCTTCCCTGGGATCACGACCCGAGCCGAAGGCAGCCATTTCACGACTGAGCCACCCAGGCGCCCCGCCTAAACATTTTCTATCTGTATTCTCAGCACCTCAGATCTATCCCAGCCAATAGCTTCAACATATCACTCCCTACTCCCCTTCAACAAAACCAGACTACTCTTATTTTCCAAATAGGCCTGCTAATTTCTCTCTTCTGGACTCTCATGTGTCTCTGCCTGGAATACCCTCTCCCTCCTCACTTCACTTGCCTGCTCCAACCCTGCCTAGTCCCCCCCGGCCTCTCCCTCCCAGGACAGGCACTGGCAGACAGGCTCAACCTCTGCCCCACCTCCCCAGTGTGAGTGGGCATGGCCCAGCTCTTGGGAGGCAAAGACTATGCTTTACCAACTTCTTATTCACTCTCCCACTTAGCATCGAGGACAGTGATTTATGTTTAATAGACTTCTCCCCTCCAAAAAATACTGAACTGAACGTGAATTGAATCCAGCTCTGTGGATCAAGAATATTAAGGTTTTATATCTCTCCATTGCTACCTACCTGGCCAAATACCCTTTGTCTAGTCTTAACCATACTCACAGTAGGCCCTTGGAAAATGTATCATCATTGACAGTGTGGGTAGAAATGATTTACGGGCTGAGGAAGTGGGCCTAGAAGAACAGTTGGAAGGACCTAGAATTATAGACCCTGAAAGAGAAAGCTGGATGGTCAATGGAGCAAAGGGGTGAGATCCCTCACTCCCACATTCTCTCCCTGAAAGGGAGTCATTGTTCCATAGCTTGTGGTTTTTGGATTCTGAGATTGGATAGTTGACACATATTAGCCCTTTATGGGCTCTCCTGATAGAGGCAGGGCAGGGGCAAAGGCATGACAGGGGACATATTTTTCCTTGCATGCAAGGGGGAAAGACATAGATTATCTCATTTAATCCTCCCCAAGATAATCTTATGTGGGTACTCCTATCCTCATTTTATAGATGGGAACACTGAGGCTCAGAGAAATTCACTTGTTCATGTCACATAGCTTGTGCATTGCCCCTAACCTCAGCTAGGTAGGCCTTGAGCCCAGTTCTGCTGACTCTGTACTATACTCCTTTATACTCCTAATACCATAGTCCCGCCCCTCAGTGATGTCAGGACTGTCCTTCTCCTCCAACCAGAAGGGAACTAGAAGAGGGCCCTGCTAACCCCCTGGAGGCCAGAGTAGCCTCTTCATCTCCTTCGTTATAGCATTTATCACCTTCTGTCTAATGGGCAAAGCAAGATGGACAGAGAAAAGAAGGAGAGGGGAGGGCAGCAGAGGGGAAACAGTGGCAGGGAAAACTGATCTTGAATGTTAACACAAAGGGGCATGAGCTTAGTTTTTAAAGAAAGAGAGAAAAGATGAGCTTTATGATTATAAGAACTATGTTTGAAGCATGAAAGGAAGTCATGGCATTATCTTGTTCAAGCAAAAAAAAACAAATAAGTTAACTGAGATCAAAAACTATCCATCTCGTTGCGGGGAGAAGGGGAGGAACCCAGCTGGCTCAGTCAGTAGAGCATGTGACTCTTGATCTCCAGGTCATGAGTTCAAGCCCCATGCTGGGCACTGAGCCTATTTAAAATAAAAAATAAAATACATTTAATCTTTTTATATTCTTTTAATTTGTTTATTTTATTTTATTTTATTGTTATGTTAATCACCATACATTACATCATTAGTTTTTGATGTAGTGTTCCATGATTCATTGTTTGTGCATAACACCCAGTGCTCCATGCAGAACGTGCCCTCTTTAATACCCATCACCGGGCTAACCCATCCCCCCACCCTCCTCCCCTCTAGAACCCTCAGTTTGTTTCTCAGAGTCCATCGTCTCTCATGGTTCGTCTCTCCCTCCGATTTCCCCCCTTCATTTTTCCCTTCCTTCTCCTAATGTCCTCCATGATGTTCCTTATGTTCCACAAATAAGTGAAGCCATATGGTAATTGACTTTCTCTGCTTGACTTATTTCACTGAGCATAATCTCCTCCAATCCCATCCATGTTGATGTAGAAGTTGGGTATTCATCCTTTCTGATGGCTGAGTAATATTCCATTATATATATATATGAACCAAATCTTCTTTATCCATTCGTCCATTGAAGGACATCTAGGCTCCTTCCACAGTCTGGCTATTGCGGACATTGCTGCTATGAACATTGGGGTGCTTATGGCCCTTCTTTTCACTACATCTGTGTCTTTGGGGTAAATACCAAGTAGTGCAATTGCTGGGTCGTAGGGTAGCTTTATTTTTAATTTTTTGAGGAACCTCCACACTGTTTTCCAAAGTGGCTGTACCAACTTGCATTCCCACCAACAGTGTAAGAGGGTTCCCCTTTCTCCACAACCTCTCCAGCGTTTGTTGTTTCTTGCCTTGTCAACTTTTGCCATTTTAACTGGTGTAAGGTGGTATCTCAGTGTGGTTTTGATTTGAATTTCCCTGATGGCTAATGATGATGAACATTTTTTCATGTGTCTGTTAGCCATTTGTATGTCTTCTTTGGAGAAGTGTCTGTTCATGTCTTCTGCCCATTTTTTGACTTGATTATTTGTTTTTTGGGCGCTGAGTTTGAGAAGTTCTTTATAGATCTTGGGTATCAGTCCTTTGTCTATAGTATCATTTGCAAAAATCTTCTCCCATTCTGTGAGTTGCCTCTTTGTTTTGTTGACTGTTTCCTTTGTTGTGCAGAAGCTTTTTATCTTGATGAAGTCCCAAAAGTTCATTTTTGCTTTTGTTTCCCTTGCCTTTGGGGACATGTTTTGAAAGAAGTTGCTGTGGCCGACGTCAAAGAGGTTACTGCCTATGTTCTCCTCTAGGATTTTGATGGAGTCCTGTCTCACAATGAGGTCTTTCATCCATTTTGAGTTTATCTTTGTCTATGGTGTAAGACAATGGTCGAGTTTCATTCTTCTGTATATAGCTGTCCAATTTTCCCAGCGCCATTTATTGAAGAGATTGTCTTTTTTCCATTGCATATTTTCCTGCTTTGTCAAAAATTATATCACCATAGAGTTGAGGGTCCATATCTGGGCTCTCTATTCTGTTCCATTGGTCGCTGTGTCTGTTTTTGTGCCAGTACCATGCTGTCTTAGTGATCACGGCTTTGTAATATAGCTTGAAATCAGGCAACATGATGCCCCCAGCTTTGTTTTTCTTTTTCAACATTTCTTTGGCAATTCGGGGTCTTTTCTGCATTTAATCTTTTTTTAAAAATCCATTTGGAATGGTTTGAGTGATAGTCTTGCTTAAAAGAAAACACATGAATTATATGACCCACCAGAGTTTCTTTCAGTTCAGGGCCCCTTTTGGACTTGATTAGAGGAGAGTGCTGTCAACCAGAAGGCTCCAGGAATAAGGTGTTCTAGCTCAGTGACCATCCACTCTCCTGTCTTGCCAAACCCACCATGAGGGGTGTGATATAGTTTGTGACGATGCAGGATTATGCAGTGCTGCAGGGCCATCCCTCCCAGGCCTCTGATAATCCCAGGAACGTTGGCATGATTGGGACCCAGAAGAAGAATCTCTGGCCAGGGACAGCCTCACAGTGAGGAGTTCATATGTGGTGTTTTTGGAGAGGTCTTGTCACCTACCTGAAGCCACAAAACCCTTTGACCAATGGATCTGCCCGCTCAGCCTCACCCATTGTAGGCGCACAGTGAAGTGCTGACTTGATTTTAATTTGGTGCTTTGCAAATGGGATCGACATACCTGGGAGCTGGAAGTAGCTCAGCAAAGGTATCAAAGGGAAGATGAAGCATCCTAAATTTCCCTTTGATCCGTTTCCTCCAATAACCAGTGCTCAGCCCCCAAACAGAACCCCCCACAGTACAGTTGTCTTTGGCTCCCAACACCCACCCCTCCCTTCCTTCCACATAAAGTCTGGGAGATAAAAGCCCCATGTCACATCAATATATATTACCTGTCAGAAGGCTGTTCTTGAAGGAGAAGGAGTGAGAGCTCTTGCCTCTGTCATTGCTTGCTGAGGTGGGAGATCATCACCTGGTGACGGAGGGAGATTAACCACATACTGTATTTCCATCATCGGGGAACGTGGTATGGGAGGCCAGTGGAAGGGGCACAGACATTGAGATTGCTGGCCTTACAGTGGTAGAACAGTCTGGGGGAGACCTCCTGGGGTCATGCACATGCTCACTTGATAGAGACATTTGTGCATTCGCTCAATACATCTTTAAGTACCAACTGGCCACTCAGAATACCAAGATAAATAAACACAGTCAGTGTCCTAAGGGGACTTACAGCCTAGTGAAGGAGACAGATGCACAAACAGGTTACAGCAGTTCGTTGAAGAGATGAACAAGGTACTGGAGAAATACAGAGGTGAGGGAGTAGCATTTGGAAGAGAGTGGACGGGGCTGCCTCCCCAGGCAATGACTCCGAAGGGGTGCCATTTCAGTCAGGGTGGGCTAATCGTTGTCATAAACAATCCCAGAATCGAGTCTGCCACTTGACACAGTGAAGGTCACTTCTGGCTCCATGGTTCAGTGTGGGTTTGGCGTTGGTAGGAGGGGAAGTTCCCCTCCACACAGGCTTCGGGAATCAGGGCTTCTTCCTGCTCGCAGCTCTACCACCCTCTGGGCCTCAGAGGCCTCCATGGATGCCCTGCAACTGGCCAGCAGAAGAGGCAAGAGAGAGGGAGTGTGAAGGCCAGGTGTAGGAGTGTGAGCACAGCTCCCCTCCCCACCTCATCGGCCAGAAGAGTTCTCAGCTCCAGCTGGCTTCCAGAACATAGCCTAGCTATGTGCTGGGGTAGAGGGGCAGGAAGAGGGGAGAACAACTGGAGTTGCTTGGACACATGGCAGGGGTTGTGCCACCCACGGTCTGGGAGCAGTTCACAAGGCCTTTAAAAGGAGGAGAAAGGCATTGTAAGCTGAGGAAGCCACATATATCACGTGTAGAGGCAAGTAACAGGAGGAGGAAGGAGACGACGTTACTTTAGGGTGCATGGGGAGATACCAAAGATTGAGCCGAGAAGGAAGCCAGCCCTGATCCCAGAGGGCTTCAGAGATGGCCCTCATTCTGTGGATAAGGAGGAGCCACCAAAGAGACTTAAGCAGAGGTCACTGTTGAAAGGCCACCACGACCTTGATGGGAAGCAGTGGTTGGAAGGAGGGAGAAACTGGAAGCAGGGAGGTTAGTCATTTCTGGGGCTGATATGGCTGAAATGAGGATCAAAGAGGGAGAACGCATTGCAAAGGTGGCCTTCCACCAGTCGCCTGCATCCACTAGGACAGTCCTGGGGGCGAGCCGACCAAGAAGCCTTTGGAATAAATTCCCTGTGCTTTTCCAGACCCAGAGATGGTGGAGGGGTTACAGCAGTGTCCTGGCCTCCTGAAGGACTCCCCCCAGGAGCTGGTTTTTCCTGTCTGGGAGCTGTCCGTGCTTGGACCCTGCTGTTCCAGGCCTGTTTCTATCCATGACCACAAACACACCAATAAGCAGTACCTTTCCCCCAACAGGTACCACATGTAGAATTCAAGTGACTCTGCCTCATTTAATCCCTGCCCTTATGATTAAGTGGCTTATGAAAAAAAAAAAAAAGGTTGAGTAACAACCCCAAACATAGGGCTTTGATGGCTCCATCCTTCAGGATTACTTCATCAAATGGAAATGCACATGCCTCTGGTGATAACTGCAGTGTTTCCAGAAGAGATTTATGCTCCCATATAATAGGAAAGATTTCATCCTCTTAAATAACTGTAGTACCTGCTGTAAGTGCTGTGCTATGAATCACTGTGATCACTTGTGTTTAAGCCTCGTGGTTAGTGGGACGGGGCTGGAGCCTGGTCAGAACAACAGAGAATCGCCCTCAGGGAGTTGCTCTATAGAAAGGTGATCCCTTGGGAAGATGGATGGAACTCTTCAAACCAGAAGGCAGAATGTCAGTGCTAGGCTGGGCTGCAGGCAGGGGGAAGAGGGAGAACTGGAGCAGAGAAGGCCGGGCCAGTTAAGGCTTATTCCCACCGCTGTCCAGGCTGCTGTAACAAATTCCCATAGACTGCCTGGCTTAAACACCAGACATTTATTTCTCATAGTTCTGGAGGCTAGAAGTCCAAGATCGGAGTGCCAGCATGGTCAAGTTCTTGGTGAGGCTCCTCTTCCTGTTTATAGAAGGCTGTCTTCTTGCTGTGTCCTGATGTGGTAAAAAGAGCGCAAGCCATCTCCCTGACCTCTTGTTTTAAGGCCACTAATCCCAATCTTAAAGGCTCTATACGCATGACCTAGTGACCTCCCAAAGGCCCCACCTCCAAATACCATCACACTGGGATTAGGGTTTCAACATACGGATTTGGGGCAACACAAACATTCAGTCCATTGCAGTGACCTTTCTGTGTCCCTATACTAGGCCCTGGATTGCTTCTTTAGCCAAGTGGATGGCTCTAGCACAATCAAAAAATCACAGAATCCTAAAGTCCCAGGGCACACAGGGGTCTCCAGGTCACTGAGTCTATCTCCCAGCCTTTGGGCAGAACCACACAGCTTCCAGTCATGCCTTACCTACCTGTTAAGTGTCCTGGGGGCTAAAAGAAGCATCTGGATTGTTTCTGTAGGGCCCTATCTCCTCTAAGGCTGGTTTGTTTTCTGAAGACAGCAAAGGGCAGATTTCCTCCCCACTCACAGTGCTCACAAACTTACTTTCTCTCAAAGATGCATGCAGGTTTCAGCACTCCCAGGGAAGATCACAGAATGTGCTCAAGGGTAACATAGTGGGAACTGGGCAAAGGCCTCCCAGAACAGAACAATCAGTGTTCTTCATTTCCGAGCACCTGACTTCAAGCCTAAACTTGGACTTCACTGCAAAGGCCATAAACTTTCTTCCTTCTGCCCCCAGTTTGGATCCTCCAGCAGGACCCACACATATCATGACATTTAGCACCACCCCTCCTCAAAGGGGAGGATGAGCAAGAAAAATGTGTTTGCACAAAAGACCCTATTCCCAAAATACAGTCCGTGAATGAATGGTCTCCTGCGAAGGTCACCAAGGAAGACCAGAGCAAGTCGAATGTCCTATTCCAGGTGATATCTCCAGATAGCCTAGGAGAAAAAAAAGGACAAGAAAGAAAGATTTAGCCACTTACTCAGATTCATACAAATATATACTCTTTGCAACAGAGGCTTAATTCGTATTAGTTCTCCAGACTGACCAAAACTACCCCCAGCAAATATCTGCAGGGTTGATTCACTAAGACAGAGCTTTGATGAAAGAAGTTTAAAGCTTGTCCTTTCCAAAAATATGTATTTGAATTTTGACGAGGTTCTTTGGTGTCGGTTTGTTTTATTTATTTATTTATTTATTTTACAAAAGAGTATGGGTATTAAGACATTTTTTAAACGTCTGGACAAAAAAAGCCTTTGATGCTCCCTAAATCATGTTCTAAATATCATTTGCCAAACATAAAGCTGGTTTTGACTAGCATAGCCTAACTCTTATGCACAGGACTTCACAGTGCCTCATATGCGGGAACGCAAACAGTCCAAGATTAGAGGTCAAGAGAAAATATAAACACAGGCTCAAAGCTGTTAAAGAATTATTACAACTGCCTTGAAACTTGTCTGTGCTTTGCTTGGGTGTGACATAATAGATCTGTTCTCAATGACTTACTGATGAGGTGGAAAGCCTTAATTATATGCTTGACAGGCTGGCTTTAAGGGGAAAAGCCTTTGTTTACCTTACCACTTCGAAGCTTCAAATCAGACTGTCCAACCATTATATCTCATTTCAATGACTCATGAGATACAATGGTATCTAATATCAGGCCAGTTATTATGTTAACAAAATTCTCTGAAAATAGCAACACGTTCCTATAGAAACCCCCCACACACACACACACCCCATACACATGGGCAAGAAAAAATTGAGGACCCCTTTCTTGTCAGAAATATTCAGAATTAGAGGCTCATTATATTTATTATTACTTGCTTCAGTAAGCTGATATGACTAGAAGCTTGGTGTGATGTTTGCCGTGCCTAGCAGAGGCAGAGAAAAAGATCCCGGCTATCACCTGAGGGGAGAGACTCTGCTTGGCATGAAAAGTAAAGCCAGTGGTAGAGGGTCGTAGCCCCCTCGACCCGCAGCCTGTTCTGCCGTCCGGCGGGGATGATGAAGTTGCAATGCTCATTTGCCGACAACCAGGCAAAGTTAATAAAAATTATAGAGCTTCTTCTTGAGCCTTCAGATGGTATACAATCATTTTCATTAATTATAATTTCCATAATTGCATTAATCCATGCAGTCATGCCCCTTGATTGGGTGAGGTGAGAGTACAGCAATGTGAGATGAATGGCCCTCACCTTTCTGTCCTAACAGGATCAGGGTTTTGGGTGGGGATAGTCCATGTGTTGTAGTGGCATGGAGGAGCCTGAGAAAAACAGGCCACCCAAGCTTCCGGGCCCCCTTCAGTTACCAACTGGCAATCGTTCTCAGTCTCCTCATTGGCAAAATGAGAGGTCGGGCCAGACAGCTGCAAAGACCCCTTCCAGATCTCTGTTTTGTTTCTATAGTTCTAAGTTGACATACATTAGCTTTAGTCCTAGGAGTCTGAACCAAACCTGGATCTTTCCAGTCCATCATACTTCAGTCGATTCTAGAAGCCTGCAGTTCCCAGACTCCCAAAATTGGTACAGGGTCTCCTACAGGACTCGCCAACCCCTGGAAGCCAGCCTGTTCTTCCAAACACCTTCCTGGCACCTGTATGCATTCTGCCCTCCCTGCCTGGAAAGCCCCACTGCACCATCTGCTTTTGGAACTGCATTGTCTCAGTTACTACCTCCCCTACCTTCCCCTCTCTCTCCACCTCTCCTCACTCCCAGAACACCTACTCCAGGCCTGCACGATAGAGTGTGTCTATTTATTTATCCATCTTCTACCATCTGCTGGATGGCATACCTTGTGAGGGTGGGAACTTTGTATTCTCAGCACTATCGCAGAGCCTGGCAGATAGGCGGTCAATGAATCTCCGTTAGAACGGGGGTGGGAGATGGGGGGAGAAAAGCGGGGGTGGCCTGAACGTCTGGAACTCTGCCATTAGGAGTGGATGACCGGGGCCTGCCTTGTCACTGTGTCGGAGCTAAAACCAGGAAAGGCCAGATCTGATCCAGCAGAGGATGTATAATGAGTCAGACATACAGATTAATGCTTTGTCTTCCATTTCTTGTCTGCCAACAGTTCTTTCTAGCTTCTGCGAGAGGGCAGGATCACTCCATGGTGTTTTTCTTCAGGGTCTTCTCTCTTCTCCCCTTTATTCTAAAATACGTGCAGAGAAGCGTCAGAAATATCCTTATTCTGTTTCTTTCTCCATCAGGCCAGCTGGCCAGCGTCAGGGAATGGTTCATAGAGTACCGAGAATAAATGCTTAGCTGCTTCTTTAGGATGGGAAAGCTGAATACATTTAAGGCTTGAAAAGGTCAACTCTCTTCCAAGGGGGCAGAGGTCTGATTTAATCCGTTATGTGGGCTTTGGCATAATGCTCGTTTCATTCACTGGATGCGATGGAGATTTATGGAGTAAATGTTATCACAAGCTGAGACTTAATGAGATCTCAACTGTATCTCCTGGATGTAGTGGAAAGCAACCATTTTGGTAATAAATAGAGAACAGCATCTAATTTGTAAATTCCCCTTTCCGTTTCTAAGTTTAATCAGATCAGTGAAACTGAAGGGAATTGTTGATGTCCCAAAATTATTTTCCATGCCTCAGTCTGGCCAGGAAGCATTGCTCCTTACGGAAATGGCCTGCTGCTCTGGCAATGGAAGGGGATGACATTTGTCATTAGACTAACCCAATTGTTGCCATATTAAAAAATACGTTTAGACCAGAATCTATTTAAAACCAAACTGGAAGTGAGGCTCCATAGCGCTGTTACTAGTGTCACTGGTTCATAGAAGCAAAAATTCTTTGCAAATAAGCTACAGAAAGCTGTAGCAGGGGCCACTCTAAAAGTGCCCAGGACCCATGTGACTTCATCTTGACCCAACTGAGGCATCCAGAGTAAGGCTAGAAGGACCACGATGGTACCCAGGTTGTGGTCGCAAATACCCTTTTCTGGCACGGCAGACAGCAGGTTAGGGGGCCAGAACACAACCTCTGGCAGATTCTTGGTTTCATGTAGGGTATAAAAAAAGAATTAAAGGAGCACAAAAGGGAGGTAAATGCAGCTATCTTCTTTCCAGTCACGCATAAACAGTGTTTCCCGATGAATGGTAGGTAAAGATTTTTACAGATTGTCTTCTCACGAAACTGTTAAGCATTTCCAGGGCAGGGACCATGGCCCGGGGAAGTCGCTGTTAGCACACAGTAGGAACTTCATGAATATTTCATGAAAGGACTGACAACAATGATGAAGATGGGGTGGGGGGGGTTGGGGGAGGTTGATGGCCCCAAAGGGAGCGTGGTTAACTGCAGCCGGCCTTAGGGATTGGCCCTGGGAGCAGATACATCATCACTAATAAGTGTTCAGACTCCAGATGACCTTTTAGATGCAAAGCAAGTGATCTTAAGATTCTTCTGTTTAGCCTGCATTTTGCTTTTCCATTCCCTAATAAATATATATGGTGTCCAAGCATTCTAACACGGAATATTATTACTGAAAATTATGAACAACAGCTACCACTTATCAATCACCTCCTTTAACTCATAGTATCTTAAATCCTCACTTAAGCCTCCAAGATCGTTAATATTTTCTCTTTTTTTCCAGATGAGAAAGATGAGGTTCAGATAATTTGCCCAAGGCCAGCCAGCCAGTAGGAGGCTTGGCCAGGGTTCCTGCCCAGGGCTGTCTGACTCTAAGAGCCAGCCTCTTTCTCTTTTGTCGTCAGGCAAGAGTCAAGCACAAAGAACAAGGTAGCCCCCAAAATACTCGGTAATAGGGAGGGGAAATAGAGGGGAAGGAAGACCCCAGAAAGCAGTCAGGAGACCTGGCTCCTAGTCTCGGCTCTAATACGAATAGCTCTGGGACCTCAAATAAACCCTTTTCCCTCTAGGCCTCAGTTTCCTAGGATGTAAAAGTAATACTCAATCTCCAGTTTTCTATAAATCCCTGAGCATTCTGATCCCTTAGAGCCCCCTCTGGCACTTTCTCTTTGAGTCCTATATTCCAGAAGTGATGACGGGCTGGGCCGGGGAGAGAAAGTCCTCATTTTGCAGACCCTGGCTCCCGCGCCCCTCCCCCCTCCACCCCCCCCCCCCCGCCCCCCGGCCTTGGCTGGACAGCAGGTGGCTACAAGATAGAAACCTCTCTCCAGCATCCAGCAGCTACTTCATGGCCCACACTCTTCGGCTCTGTGCCCAGAACCAATATCCTGATAACTTTGTCTTGGCCTTGAAAGCATCGAATGGTAGAATTTCAGCACCGGAAAGTGTTGTAGAGGCTCATTCCTGCTCCCCTGGTGTCTCCGTCTCTGTGTCCACGTGAAACTCCTCTATAGCATCTATACAGAGTCTTCCCCCCCTTCCTCGAACACTCTATGGGAGGAACTCACCAGGTAACAAGAAACCCCCTCCCTTTTTGTACACCTCCAGTTTTTATAACATTCTTCCTTCTCCTGAGCTGATACGTGCGGCTGCTTTCCTTCCCCACGCTGGTCTGAGGTGTCAGGGGTGCAACAGTGCCCCCCCAAAGGCACTGTTAATTATCCTCACTCAGCTAGTCACTCACACTAATTGCTTCTCTGTCTCTGCTCTCCTTCCTGCCTTACGTTGCCATTAGGGGCGTGCTTCTGACATCCTTGCCCACCTCTTCTCATTGGCCCTCCCAGTAACCCAACGAGGGAAGCATGGGACTGTTCAGACTATGTGTCCTTCCCAGACACTGAGTCAAGGCTAAGGAGGACCCTGGAATGCTGGGCTCCTGGCTCTGGCACAGACGGTTTCCGCAACATCTCTCTGCCTGTGTCTCTCTTTCCCCCACCCCCCTGCAGCCCCTCCTTCCCAGTGCTGACCTCTGTGCTTGGTCCTTTCTATCTGCAAGGAGGCTCACTCTCCTACAGTTTTATTGGAATAAAAAATGGGCTACTGTCTCCTTTGTGCTTTCCCCAAATCAGGCAAATACCCTAGCTTCACTCCTTTGCAGCTAACCATCAGATAGGGATTACTCCCACAACACAAGCAACAAAAGCAATAGAGTTGCATGAATCTGCCTGAGGTCTCCGTGTCCCCGTGTACAGACCCACCAACACCTGTTCATCATGCAATCCACACAACCAGCCCTTCCCTTCCTTACTTAAAAAGCCTGTTCCTTGTCTCACCTACCATGACAGAGACTCCATCCGAAAACCAGAAGTTCTGTGTCCTTCCTTCTAGGTTTCCTGGGCCTCTGAGCCCACAGCATGAAGACTCATAGAATCTAGGCTTCAGAAGGGGAGGGATGACCAAGAGGTAGCATGACTACCCAGGCAGAGAGGCCCAGATGAACCCAAGGTCGCACCTCCCATCTAAAGTCGATTGCTGGAACATCAGCATTCCCACTTCCTGCCAGTGCCCCCAGGCCTTTTGCTTGTTGAAGACAGTGGTCCCTGTTCTCTGGATTTCAAAAACGCTTTCTCTCTTTTAAAGGAAGAACAATCAGCCTCTCCAGCAAGCCCAACTCTCCTGAGAAATTACAGAAGAGTTCTAAGATTAGGGAAAAGAGGGAGGAGGGATGAAGGGTGAATAATACCTTTGATTCAGATTAAATCTGGGGGGAAGATTCGGAGGGAGAGGATATGGAGTAGAATAATAAAGCGATATTGTCCGGCATTAACACCCCCCAGTTCTTGCACATTTGGCTTGGGGTCAGTTTCTCCTCCTCTGCCTGGTTCAGAGTCACCCTGCTGCTGTGGGCATGAGCACCCGACCCAGCAATGGCCAGTCTTGGCCCTTCCCCAGTATAGTCCAAAGGGGAGGCAGGAGCCTTTAGTGGGTGGCTGACTGTGTGGGTTCCAGCCCCCGCCCTGATGAAACGGAATGAAGGAAACAGTGCCGACCCTGGCCCCATCCCAGAGATGCTCGTCTGCACCGCTCTCTGAGGGTGAAGGACAGCCATGGAAGAAAGCTGAATGGATGCTTCTGGATGGGCTCCCGGGCCTCCAGCAGAAGCTGAGCCCTGCTCCCGGCCCTGCGGCACTTCCCCATCTAGTTTCCCAGGGAAATTGCGCCACGGAAGATGCCCTGCTTTCTGAGGGCTGTGGTGGAAAGAAAAGGACCGGAGAGTAAAGCAGAAAAAAGCGGGTGAGTCAGTGAGGTGTGGCTCTTCCTCCCATTCATGAGCCAGAGTCAAAGGCACCGTTGGTGGGGGGAGCGGCAACGAGCAGAGGACGGACAAAACCTGCCTCCTGGCCCCGGGCTCTGCTCCTGCACAGCCTCAGTCTCCTCGTCTAGAAATTGTGACTGAAGACATCTTCTTCCCTGGCTGTCTCCCAAGGTGGTTGTGAGAATGAAAATGGCCTCATTTCCTGAGAGTAACCCCAAACAGAGCTGTATTCCTTCTAGCGAGCAGAGAAAGAACTGTATATATACCGGAGCACTGAACTACATGGTGCAAACGTGTAGTTTCCTCTTCAGGAGGAAGAATGCTGTGACGCTGTGGGATTCAAGAAGGCTTCAGGAAGGCAGGACTGGGAGGGAAAGAGGGTCCTGTGCCCGTGGAGGAGCCCAGGGGTCAGTCTCCAGCAGGGTGCAGACCGGATGTAGGTGGGTGCCTGGTGGCTGGCCAGCACCTTGCGTGCAATGGCATCAAACCAAGGTGGCCCAGGGTGGCACAAAGCAGAGGTGGAGAGGAGAGCTGAATGCTGAGTGCCCCGATCATTCGCTGTGTGGAGATGGAATGGGAGTTTGGGTGAGTGGAGTGAAACCAAATCACACGGGCCTCGGGAGGCAGGCTGAGGGTTCTGTGTGGTGCGGGACAGCGATGTGACATGATGAAATGGTGCTGAGGGAAGGCCCCCCCAGCAGATGAGAGAATCAGGTAAGGGCTCCAAGAACCTTCCTCCTTCCTTCTGTCTGGGCCCCGCCCCACCCCGCGCACATAGTCCACTCATGGTGATGCATCACTCCGAGTACCCTTGTAAAGCTCAGTTTATTTTTTCTAAACAAAAGAAACCTTAGGAAGCTCCTCTCAAACCCCCAGCAAAGGCTTGGAAAACTGCCAATAATGACTACTTCCTAGTGTTTCATGGTAGCCAGGCCACTTTGGACATGTTTCTTATGTTAGGGCAAAATCTTCACCCCTCCAGTTATTCTTTGATACCTTTTCCTTGTAGAACTACTCTAAGCAGGCAGTATCTTCCCCCTAAGCAAAGACTCCAAATATTTGAGGAGGGTGATGAGGCCTCTTTTTTTTAAAAAAAAAAAGATTTTATTTATTTGGGAGAGAGCAAGCTAGAAAGAGAGAGAGAGAGAGAACGCACAAGCAGAGGGAGCGGCAGGGGGAGAAGCAGACTCCCCACCGAGCAGGGAGCCCGATGCGGGACTTGATCCCACGACCCTGGGATCATGACCCGAGCCAAAGGCATATGTTTAACTGATTGAGCCACCCAGGCATCCCGTGATGAGGCCTCTTAATCTACCTTATCTAGATTAAACCGTTCTAGTTTCTTCCTAGAACATGACACACCACCCTTCACCATCCCAGAAGTTCTCCATCCCAGAACTCCACCTCTGGCAGCTACGCCTCCATGAACATGATCCTGGGCTCCGAACCCCAGCCTAACAGGATCTGACTCATGCAGAGGAGGGGAGCACCACTTTCCTGGGTCTTTGCCCAGGGTGGGGGGGTGTAGGGTCCTGTGAAGTGACACGGCAAAAGGACTCTCCGTGACAGATGTGGGCTGTTAAATTAGCAAGACGGACCCAGGACTGCATTCTCACCCCAGCGAGAAGGAGGAAAGTAACAATGGTAAGCCTCCAGCAGGCAGAGCAGGGAGATTAATTAAAGTAAAGGACTTGCCACGGACGGGGGTGAGCTGATTGATATTCTGACACCTGCCCAGAAACTCATTGATGAAATGACTAGGCTGAAGAGGCACCATGGAGCTGCAAGCTAAAGTGACTCACTTCACAGAAATGCCACTAATGGAGGCAGCCTCGAAATTTAAGGCAGCTATGTACTTGCACGCTGGAAAGGAAGACAAGGCTAAGACCCTTCCATAGAGGTAGTGCTCCTCACTCAAGGCAGCTCCCGCTCTGTGGGTACCTGCATCTTCGAGATTGTGCTGGGCCCCTGGAGGGCTCCTTGCAGGAAATCTGACCTGGATCAAAATTATCTTGAGCCTCAGAAAGCAGTGAAGGGGAAGACAGAGCCCAAGAGAAAAGAGAAAATAAGAGTGAATCGGGAGCTCTCTACAGCTTTTGTAAACAGCAGAGAACAGGGTGAAAGTGTGAGATTTATCCACAGTGGGACTTTTGAATTCCAGACAAGGAGAGAGCTCAGCTGTGATGTTCCAGGGTGGACTTTGATCCTCTCCAGGATGCGAGTGAATGGCAGGTGAGAAAGGTGGCAGCAATGGATGGTGGAAAGAAGACTGTCCCTCTACCACCAACTAGCCTTGTGACCCTGGGCACATCACTGACCTTCTCCGGACCTTAATATTCTCACCTGTAAAGTGAAGGCTACCCCTTCTAGCCCTGCAATGCAGGTATGATTCAGATATCCCTTTGCAGAGCAGAAACTGAGCCACAAAGTAATGAAGTCCCATGTCCAAGGTCACAGAGCTCCAAAGTGGCAGAGACAGGAGGCAGACTCAGGCCACCTGGCTCCAGAGCCTAGGCTCCTAACCATGCTGCTCTGCACACTGCCTCCCCCTCTTGGCCCAGAAGAGCTGGCAGGGGGGCCCTGGGCAGGATTATGAAATAAGTGGCTTCTCCCCCAGAACCTCCACCTGTATTTTGGCTCCTCTTCTCCTCTCAGTGATCCAGGCACATCCGCAGGGCTCTCTAGTCCTCTCTTATGATTAGGAAAGGACTTTATAAATTCATGCAGTATACATAATGGCTAAGAGGGGAGACTTAGCATAGCATCTACCACAGTTCAAATGCTGAATCTTATTAGCTGCTTGCTTTGAATAAGTGACTTAATTCTCTAAGCTTCAATTTCCTGATCTATAATATGGGAACATATAATGGGCACATATAATCCCTCGTAGGATTGTTTGAGGCTTGAATGAGTTAGCATATAAAGTGCATGGAGGAGTAGCCATTATGTAGTGAGTGATCAAAAAACTATTACTCAACACTATTAGTATTAAGATAGAAATGACTGATACTACTATTTCACATCCAAGAGTATTTGCACTCTAAGGGGACAAGACCCTAAAATGAAGGAATGACCAGTGGGCATCACTGGACTGGGTTGAAGAGGGATGTAGGACACAAGTCATTCTCTGTCCCTTTTATATCATACCACATGAGCGACCAGCTACTGCTAAACGAGGCTTTGGGAACTAGAATAATGTCCTCCCTCCAGCCTAAAATTAGTTTGTGCCCTAAAAGAATTGAGTTTCCAAAGGGATCCTACACAGAAAGGCCACCATCATCCATGTCCAGAACACCCCGTCTCAACCCCAGTGGCTGTGGGGAGCTCTGTTTTCCTTGGGGATGTCCTCATTCTCCTGCGTGATCGGATGTCCTGTTTCCCCCATCGTCCCAAGGGCCTGAGAATGTTCCACACCGCCTGGCCATCCCTAATGAAGGTGGGGCATGGTGGGGGAGGAAGGAGGACCATGGGCCAAAGTTCAGACATTTGTTTGATGCAGCTCAACTTCCTTCCCCTGCCTCCTCCTCCCACTGCCTACCTCCCCCTACCCGCGCTGGTGGCCCGACTCAGTGGCGCCACAATTGTGGAGAGAAATTTTCTGCTTGGGAACACTGGATGTTTATGGCCTGCTGAGAGTACAACGACCCTGGTTTTCTTCTTTGGGGATTATGACTGCAGATCAAGGGCAGGCATTTATGCCTCCTCCCAGTTTATAGCAGTAATAATAATTATTACGATGGCACATCATGCTTATATTGTGCCTTTTTAATAAGGCCACTTTGTTTGGCTTCTTAATATTTAATCCTGTTTTATATTTACTTTCTGATGGCTTAACATCAACCAGGTCTTAATTGCTTATGTGGAGGAAGCCTTGCTGGGCCTGGGCTGGCAGGAAGCTTCTGAGAAGGCTCTGGAGGCTGTGGCACCCTTCTCTGTGACCTTTCAACCCACCATGGCCGGGCTCCATTTTTGCTTTCCCTCTCACCATCTCTCTCCTCTTCTTTTCTACAGTTTACTTTTCTCCTCTCCTTCTCCCTCTCTTTCTTTCCCTTAGAAGAGACCTGCAATCCATCATCTAATTTAATTTATTAATATAAGAGAGGAGGAAAATGAGACCCCCAATCATCGTGTGATTTGTACAGGGTCTGGAGCTATTTCGTAGCAAGGCCAAGGCGAGGATCATCTTTGGCATTTCCTAGACTCACAGTACTAGGGGGATTCTTAAGACTCTGCGCTGGATAAAGACATATAAAGAACTCCTTCACTTGTCAGCCTGAGACTTTATTTGGCCATGTGTTTGACCTATCAAAATGTAGGAAAGTAGTAAGGAATAACTTTCCAAGTTTTTTTGTTTGTTTGTTGGCAAGAGAAAGTGAAATGAAAGGAAACGTAACATAGTTTCTCCCAAGAGAGTCTCCTGGTGCAGTAAGCACAACCAGAATGTCCAGTTCTATTCTGCCATGGGGCTAAAGCAAGGCCCACTATAATACCCTACATCACTAGTTCTTATCAATTAGTTCTTCTGTAGTTGAGCAAAGTTATTCTGGAGGTTCCCTGATGTACCCAGGAAAGTCCTGGGTGCAAGGCCAGCCATTCTGTACCATTTACTAGCTTTCACTTTGGGGGCAACTACATTCCACTCGTGGGGACTACCCTTTCATTTGACAGGGGGATACTACCATCCACCTTGCCCCGGACCAGAGTGCTCCATTGGTCAGGCTGCTGACAGAAAACAGACTCTTAAAGTGGGTGCTTTAAGGAGAGGTTAATAAAAAGATGCAGGAAGGTTTAAGGAAGTCAACAGGGGATAATGCAGGACCCTACTGGAAGGGCCTGAAGTGACAGAGTGAAGGAGCATTTTCCAGAAATCAGAGAGGGCGGCCATGAGGAGAGGGTCACGTGATCAGACCTGTGGTCTTCAGTGATGAGACACAGCCAATGTGTACCAGCCCTGCACACATTGCCAGGGAAATAACTACCCTGTTTCACTTTCCTCAGGCCTCATAGACATCCTGCTGGCCCTTCCCATTGGTTAACACAGCATAAGCCCTAGCGTAGGAGAAGTTGTTGATGTCGTTTACAAAGGTCAGCTTCCTGGAGTACAGGGCATAGCAGAGAGGGAAGGAGGACGCATTTGAAGGACAAACTCTCAAGATGTCCAGCATGTAGGAGTGCCCTTAAAACTCCATAAAGATAGAAAATGTTGTTATTATTATAGTTCCAAATCTAATACCGCTGGGATCTGAAAGGGAGTCCAGAGAGTTCTAATATAAAGACTCTGGCCTTGAGAAAATTATAACTTAGGGAAATAATCTAATACTCATACAGTAAACTATAAGAAAAACATTAAAATTAGTTGGTAATATTAGCAAATACTTGTATCACTTACCATTTACAAAGTTTTTATAAATTTATTTCACTTAATCCTTACTAGGACCTCATGAACCAAATAGTATTGATATTTAGCCTCTTTTTACATACAAGGAAACCTCAGAAAGGTTAAATAACTTACCCGTTTCATGGGACTAAAACTTGAATTCACGTTCTAATTTTAAAGCCTCACGGATCGCAATGTTCCAGGAGCTCAGAAGAGGGGACTCTGTGGCAGTGGGTGGTCCTGAAAGGCTCCACAAATGAAAACTGGGTCTCCAGGAATGGATGAAATTTGACTAGTTCGGGAGTCAGCACACTTTTTCTCTGAAGGGTCAGTTGGTAATTATTTTTGGCTTTGCAGGCTACATGGAGCCTCTGTTGCAAACACTCAGCTCTGCTGCTATAGTGTGAAAGCAGCCGTGGACAATACAGAAGCAAAACTTTATTTACAAAACAAGTAGCAATCTGGATTTGGCCCAAGAGCTATTGTTCCGTGACCCTGGAATATGTGAAGGGGAGGCGGAAGGGTATGATATGTGACGTCATAGCTACATAAGCCCAGAGGTTAGAATAAAGATGGCACACTCCAGGGACAGTGAGGAGGGCAGCCCAGCTTGGGTGGAGAATTTCTAGAGGAAGTAACGGGAAATGAGGATGAATCAATAGTGTCTTAATCAGCTAGGGCTGCTGTAACTAAGTCCCACAAACGCACAAGGTGACTTAAACAACAGAAAGTTATTGTCCCATAGTTCTGGAAGCCAGAAGTCCAAGATCAAGGTGTCACCGGTGTTGGCTTCTTCTGAGAGCCGTGAGGGAAGGACCTGCTCCAGGTCTCTCTCCTTGGCTTGTAAATGGCTGTCTTCTCCCTATGGCTTCATATTGTCTTCTCTGTGTGTGTGTCTGTGTCCAGATTGCTTCTTTAGATCAGCATACCAGTCAAATTGCTTTAGAACCTACCCTCATTATCTCATTTTAATTTAATTACTTCTTTAAAGACCCTTTCTCCAAATACAGCTACACTCTGAGGTTACAGGGGCTAGGACTGCATATGAATTTCTGAGGGGCACTCTCAGCCATCACACATAGCATGGAGCCAGACCACAGGGAGTGTTAGATTCCAGATTAGAGTCAGTGGGGTAGGAAATTAGGAATCCTTTTGCATGTTAGTCATAACTCGGATTAGTACTTTGAGAAAATGAATACTAATTATGCGACTCGTATACAGAAAAGATAATAAAATGGCATCTGCCAATTAAATGGCAAAGTAAATTTGTTCAGTTCATCCAAGAGAGTGTGGAAGCCTGAGCAAATGGATCCTGGCAGTCTGGCAGACCCAGGATTCAGCCCATTGGCTGCATACGGCTCTCCACAGCACTGGAGAAGTTCAGGTTGGGTGAGAAATGCCCTCAGTTCCTTGGGCTTCCGACACCCCCACCACTGCCTGGGATGTCTGGCCCTGATGCACCAACCCTCTCCCAACGAAAGGAGATAAAAGATTGACAGCAGTTGATGAGTTCTCTGACCTTGGGTAATGAGGCTGCCCGCTAACTTCCAAAATGCCGACAGCATTTCTCTTAGTAGGTCTCAAGAGAGGCCAGCCATTCCTGCTGAAGGTCACCACAGAACATTGCAAAGCCCCATCCCTGGGACAGTGTCAAAGCCATTTGGGTAACCAAAGATTTCAGAACTAGGCAGATTTCTGCATCTCTCCCAGGTCCATTCCTCGTTCCCTCACATGGAGCTTTGCTCTAATGTCACGTGGCCAATTGTGATGAATAAAAATACCTAAGACAGACAGCCTCAAGAAGCAAGACCAGATATTTTATGTGTGGAGGCTTCTCCATGCATCTGCCCCCAACCTAGGGAGAGGAAGGAAGGAGGGGAAGGAGGGAGAAGGAAAAAGAGAGTAAAGGAAGGGATACCTGAGAAGATTTTGCTTACTGTTTCCTCTGTGGATTGCCTGCTAAGTATCCTTAGTGACTTTCTTTTTCTTTATCAAAACTAGCATTGCTCTTACTCTCAAACCTTTGTCAGAGCCCCTTCTGAAGTCATTTTTTATGCACGTGGATGAGTATGGCCGTCTTTGGGGATACATATTACATCACAGTAGCTAAATGAGATCTAATTTCTTTTTATGGCAAATGTGAGTGCTGACACACTGGAACAACCTGTAGCAGATTCACCACTTAGAGGTTTGCTTTAAGCAGTATAAGGAACTGACTAGAGGCATTAGTTTTACAGAGAATTTCTCTGTTGACCACAGAGAACGGCTGGTCTCTGTTGGAACGTTGGAACGGCTGGCCCCCTGATCTATGCAGCCATGCTTTCAAAGAACTATCTGGTATTTAATGGAGGATTTTAAATTTTAGTAAATAAACCTTCAGAAGGTTTGCAAACCCACAGGTACCAGGCACTGCCAATCTTCACCGTGGCTTAGATCTAGTGCTCTTCCCCCAGCATGATTCAAATGATTTCCGGACATGTAGGAAATGGCTTATTATAATCCCCCCAGTATCCACACAACTATTGTCCAAGCAGGTCAGAGGAGACATTGGTTACTGCAAAACAAGATCTATGCACCTCCCTTGAGATGTAGAAATAATCTGTCAGGCACCATTCAAGCACGAGTTGTCACGCAGAGAAAATATTTTGGGGAGAGAAGACGTTAATTCAAGAGATAATCAGTTTTTGACGAGATGGAGTCAACACAACTCATTGTAGCAGTTGTGATATTACTAAAAATGTAATTATGTTATCCACACCTGCAATGGCAGCTGTTAATTACTCTTTCAGGAAGATCTCATTTTCTTTGAGAATCTTCTCAGCAGAAGTCAAGGAACAGGACAGCCCAGAAATCCAGATTTGATGCAGAGTATCCCCTAACAATGAAGTTAGAAAGTCAGAAAACTGTCTTCCTCTCTAGCATTCTTTCTCAGTAATATCCTTCCTAAATCATTCAAGAAGCACAATTTATTCCACAGAGGGCATGTTATTATGACACAGTCTGCAGATGAGCACACATCAAGCTTCACTTTACAAACATCAAGAGGGTTGCCTTTAGAGGGGAGGTGCCCTGAGGCACCTGCGTTCTTTGCTGTCTTTCTGCCTTAATTTCCAGCCAGTTCATCATCTGAGTGGCCACAGGAAGAGGCAGAGTCTCCAGCTCATCCACCAAATAACTATCCAGCATTTATAATTCTCAGCTTTCAACAGTTTGGGCACTCAGACTCCAAGATGGAATGCAAGTCCATCTCCCTGGGTTAACAAATCCCTTAAAGAATCAACTATGATCCTGCCATCTAATCCCTTAGGAATAGGAACACAAACTGCATTTTCACCCATCTTATTCCCTTAGGGACTTTTGGGATAAACTATCACAAATAGGCACTAATATGTTAATGTACTACTCCTTCCAGGTAAGAGATTTTTGTTTCAACAAGGAACCTTCAGATATATGACTTTACCCAAAAGAGCAGATCTAGCAGACATTACAGCACACTCTGAAAGGAGATGATTTACATGCTCTTCAAATCACGTTCCACACCTGTGGATGAAAGACCAGCCCTGGTCAAATTCAGTCATACACTGAATGACCATGTTTTTATCAAGCTCTTTCTATTGTTTTTAAAGTTATTGTGCAGTTATTTCTGAAATCAAAAAATATGGGGCAATACTGATGCCAAGGCCAGAAGCTGAATAAGGCTTCTCTAGAACAGGTCACAGTGTTCTGGGCCTTCCATCACTGGCCAGGGCTCTTGTTCCCCTAGACAACCATGTACCATGTGAACAGACAGAAACTTGGTGACTGGCAGCCTCGTGTTGACCCCTCTACACCTCCGAACAAAAGACCACTCATTATGAGATGCTTACTTCAGTAACTGTTATCATTCTAAGCTGAGACATATCTTTTGCTAGAAGGCAAATTGGAACCAAACCTCATTTCAGCTCCTAACACTCAGTGCTTTTTTCATATGGGATTTTTGAGAAGTGTCTGCTTATTCCTAGCTTTGTTGTTTTTGTTTTTTTTTCTTTTTTCCAAGCTTTGTATTTTAAAGATGTGTGGTTGGGACATGGCCCTTTACCTAGGTTAAAAATAAGACTGATCCTTTTTTTTCATGAACAAGTCTTCAGAATTCTCACTAACAAGCAGCATTCAAGGATGCTCATTGAAGGTGATCCAAGTTCCAGGGGAAGCGGATAAAATAAAGAAGCACCTAAAAACTTGGATTGACCTTCCCCTTATGCCCTTTCCTGGAACTAATGGGCTCATCTACCCATTCCCCACCAGGGCACATGCTTCCTTTCCTGAGTGGTAGCAGATTTCCCATGTCATTAATAAGTTGTCACTAAGCCTCACTCACCACTCATGCCAAGCACCCTCCGTAGAGGCCTGGCAGAGGTGTGGTTCATAAGAGTTTTGTCAAATAGAGTGGGAAATTCTCTTTCTCTGGAATTAGATAAAGCATTTGACATCCAGAACTCAAAGTCTATTGCAGAATACAGAGCTCCCCCTCTTCCATTTGTGGTAATCAGTGTCTTTACAATCTCCCTAGCACCCTCTTCTTCAACTATAGCCCAGAGCCAAAAGAAGCTTATAACATTCTTCTCCCTTATACACCAAACTCCTGAAAAGACTATCCATTGACAAGCAACTAAGCAACTACTTCGCCTATTTAAACTGATTAAAAGCAGATACATAGAGGTTTTGGATATTATTAGGCCTGAAACACTTGGTGGTTCTTTACTGAATGGGACTAAGTAGTTGAATTGGACAAAGGGGCAAGTAGATCCGTGGGCTGTTTTTCATCTGCAAGAGACACAATCTGAATATAAGTGGTGAGGGAGGAGGGGTAGATCCACTACAGGTGGGGAAGAGGTCAGGTCACCTGGCCATTGAATAGGAGTGAAGGGGGAGCACCAATGCTATCGTTTGATTCTAGCAGTTACCCTACTGGAGACTGTAGGCAGCAGGGATGAGTGGTGGCCTCTCCCAGGAAGCTCTTCCCTCAAAGCCACTAACTAGATAGACCAGTGTAGACTGAAGCTTCTGCTGGAGTAACTCCTTCTCCTCAGAGTCCATCATTTGTTTTGTGTCATTAATTCATGTGATTTGGGGTTTGGGTTCTACTTTGTTATGTTTTCTTATGTGTTTTGGTTTATTGCTTTTTACAGTTTTCTTAGTTTATGTTCAAAGATGAAAATGGATGTTCTATCTGAAAGCTGGGTTCCTTGTTTCTTTCTTTTGCCCATGGCTGACTGCATGCTTTCTATTGATGTCTTATTCCCGGTTCTTGACATGACCATCTTGTCTGTGAAAGGAGGCACACCAGCGGGCTTGCTTAATCAGAAGAAAGGGAAGTTTGCTTGGTTTAGTCACTCCACAGAAACCCATGGTAATGTTCCCCTGCACTCTATGTGTGTAAATGAGCATTGGTACATACCGAACTGGTGTTTTTTTTGATGGCTTGTGATGCAGTGGTCATGAATGTGTATTTGTATGTGTGTGTATGTGTTTGTGTGTGTGTGTGTGTGTGTGTGTGTATCTATAAGGAGATGGTAATCTGTCCCACTCAAAGCCACTGCCCTATCATCTCTTCATATGTATAAAGTCAGCAGACATGACAATCAGCAGCTGCTATTCCTTGATGGAACACTTCCTTTGGATAGTGCCAGCCAAGATTAAGGTCACCATAAATGCCATCTTGGTACTGGTACAGGCAGTTCCTTGATTTAGGAGATGATATCGTCCCTCCTAAAGGCCAAGCCCATCCACTCCTAACTTGGTTGTATTTCCAAGCCTAGCACCACCATCATACCACTCCACTAACACATAAGGGGCTCTCTGGGAGCAAAGTGTCACAAAGTCAGAGCTCTTTAACTTTATTTTTTTAAGATTTTGTTTATTTATTTATTTATTTATTTAAGAGAGAGAGTGGCAGGGGGGAGCAGAGGGAGAGAGAGAATTCCAAGCAGACTCTGCACTGAGCACAGAGCCCAAGGTGGGCCTTGATCCCACAACCCTGAGATCACAACCTGAGCCAAAACCAAGAGTCGTACGCTTAACTGACTGAGCCACCCAGGCACCCCCAGAGCTCTTTAACTTTAAACAATGATGCCTGAAGAGTGAAAGGAAACTTAGGTCAGAGATGATCAGAGATAGATGGTTTGAAAGGACTGAAGGCTCTTTAATGTATGACTTCTTCCTTAGTGTGGATGGAGGAAAGAAACTGGTAAGCTCTGAAGGTGCTGTCTTCCTAGCTCCCAGTGCTAAAACCATGCCTAAGGTCTTGGCCTCACACACCAGCTCCCTCAGACCTCAGGCTACAAAGGGTGTGTAAATGCCGTAAAATTCAACGCCACTATTTGGCTATTCACCATGCTCCTATGATGCTTCCAGAGCCTGATCTGGCTATAAGAACCTCATCTTGTCTTAAAGTATAGAGTAGGGAGCTGGTCAACAGAGGGGCAATCAAGATAAGCATGGTGCAGGGGGTTATGACACTTGTACTCATGACCAAGTCCTACCCCCAAATACACTGTGTGAACTTGGGCATCTTCCCTTCCCTAAACCTCACTTTCCTGTCCTATAAAGTGAAGGGAGTAAGCTAGAGCTAGGTGATATCTAAAGTCACATCCAGTGCCAACCTTCTTTGAAATGGCATCTAGATTTCTTTTTACCCAACTGTATTAAAAATGAGTCCTAGGGTAGAGAGGTCTCTCGTACATGACAATCAAACATATGTTAAGTCATGGGCTTTCTATTTGTATCTTGCATGTTCCTGAAATGAGTCTCTTCTCACCCACCTATCTTGTCTTATCCAAAAGAAATGAACCTTGGAAAATCTCCATCCAAAGATATTATCCATATAACCAGTAGAAGCTTTTCCTGGGCTGTGGCGGCCCCATGGGGACTTGTACAAGGTGTCACATCACCTGATGCCACACCCTCACTAACTGCAGATTGTGTGGCTCCTGAGAGTTAGTGATTTTCTCACCACATGAGGAGTTCTGTTCTGCAAGGAGAACGGACCAGGACCAATGCCGTAATGGCCATTCTGAAGAACAAGGGTTGCCAAAAATAAAACTCATTTTTGCGTCATATTAATAGGGTAAGAGAAGGTAAGGAGGAAGAATTCTCTTGAGTGAAACTTCTATTTGAAATAAAAAATAATGATAAAATAATGGCTTCTCTAAGCCCCTACACTGGGTTCCAAGCTAGAAAATTCCTGCCACTCTGGAAATGCAGCTCACTGCTGCCTTGGGAAGGGAGTGGAGATTGACCAGACAGATTGGCACCAGTGGAATTAGATGGTTTATATCCCAAGTCAGCCTGCTGGGGTCGGAATGTCAGGATTGCTGGAAGGGGAAATGACATCCCAGTCTACCTGCAGTCTATCTTCCAGTCACATTTAAACTTAATTGGTGGATTCCACAATTATTTTCCCCATTCCTGGTGTCTGTAGTGCAAGTTTGAATCTTAGTACCCGATTCTGGTAATAGTCATTTATTTCAAACTACCTATTTCAGGTACGGTCCTATATGGAACTGACTCAGGATCCAGTGTCCACTACAAGTAGGGGGGCAGTCTTCCACATCCATCTAGTACTTCATGAGGCAGCAAAAACATCTTTCCTACAAACAAGTTGGACCCTAAGTTTGGGGATGAAATCCCTTAGAATTGGTGGGTGGGGAAAAAAGCAAAATAAAATATTTTCATGAAAGCTCCTCTTTTTATGGCTCATAGTGGATACAAATGGAAAAGCTTGCACAGCTTTTCTGAGGGCACAGAGTTGAGGGTAGGAAAGGATTCAATGGTCAGTGTTTTCAGGAAGTAAGTCCCACTAGTTAAACTCACCCTAGACAAGTAGCAGGCATGACAGTCAAGGAAACCCCCAAACTTGGCTATGGCAGGCCCCAACCTGCTCACAGCAGCACCGCTGCTCCCCTAACTAACAGATGCTGCTCAGGTTCTCTTCCTCCCAAGTAGCCCACAGTCTTGGGACTGGGTGTTTTGCAAACTAATGCACTTCTCTCCCCTTTTCCTCCCCACCCTCAATGCCTTGTTCTGCATCCCTTTGACTCTTGTAGTGAGCATGCCCACAAGCGAGACCGAGTCTGTCAACACCGAAAATGTGGCTGGAGGTGACATCGAGGGAGAGAACTGCGGGGCCAGGCTGGCGTGAGTAGGCACGGCGAGCCCAGGGACTCGGGCTTTTCCAGGGATGCGGGGAGGGATGCTGTGTCCCGAAGTCACAATGGGCTGGCCCATCGTGGGTGAGGCAGAGGTCAGAGGAACAGAAAACTCAGGCAGTGACTTGTGTGGGGAAAGAGGGCCCTGTGTTGAGTATGACTCCATGACAGGGGGAGGAGTCTTAATATTAAGGCCAGTCTCTGATTCTGCACTCCTGTGACAGTCTGACTCAGGATTTGGAGCCCCTGTCCATTACATCAGAGAAATACAAGATAGGGCTAGGGGGACAGTGAGGGGAGCTTGGCGGTGGCTCCGAAGTCTGTTTCTTCCCAGCCCCCTCGCCCCCTGTCACGTGAGGCACCTATGTGAGGGTCCCTGGGTCCTGCTAACCACCCTTTCCATTTTGGTAAATGTGACCTGGAAGAAGAGCAAACAGGTAAGAAAATACCCTGGGAGATAATCAACATGTTGGTCCTTCTCTGCAACTCTAGTTACCTACCCTAGTGAAGGGAAACGGAGATGCCCAAAGTGCAAACTGGAGTTAATACAAAATTCACCTGTGCTTAGCTTGTAATGTGGCCAGACACCTCGTCCAAAAGTAGCTCCAGCCTAGATGCCCACAGCTTCCCTTCCCCTGGGGCAGGCCCCAGGCTCCAGGCTTCGGGGAGCCGACTGGCCCAAGATTGGGCAGGGTACGCAGAAGAACAATTCACTCATGAACTATCACAATCACCCATCTTTGATCTTAAAAATGGAAACCAGTAGTCCCTGGGAAATGTTCCCCCACAAAAAAAAAAGAAAAAAAAATGAAGGGAAAAAATAGTTTAACTGCTAAAAATAAGCAAACTGCTGATTCTATTACCAGCATCTCAGCAGAGTCCAAAGATTAAAGTCCTATTCTGTCAGGGATTCACACTGACCTTGGGCATGAGGCCTCCTGGAGCATTTAGGGTCTGCTCTTGGAAGTGGAGCCTGCTTTTCCTGTTGGCTTGGTGGTGTAAGAATTGTAAGCTCACCCCAGTCACTAAAAAGCACCGCATACAGAAGGCTCTGAGTAGGACCAGTCCCAAATGAAATGAGTTTCTAAATTGCTCCATCAGTGGAACAGCATCTTATTTCACCTTTCATCCCTGAAATGACTCAATAAGCTGAGCAAACCCCAACCTCTTTAAAAAGATTCTCCACAGGTGAGTCTGAACACAAGCCATGCCAACCTTGAGAATGGTCTCCGAGAAAGGAGAAGGGAAAACAAGGCTTAGGAACAGACTGGCTCTTGCAACTTCTATTTCCAGGCTACACAGGGCTTTCAGCATCACTCACTCTGACAGTGGCACCAGGGAGTCTGCACTGCAGATTTCTTGGCATCATTGGGAAGCAATTATTGTCAAAATGTTGTTAAAATACGGGACTAATTACATTTTTAAGCAGCAGTCCAAGCATTCCCCTCCTCTCCTGCCATACAAAGCAAGCACTCAAGTTTTTGCAAATGGGCCCCAGCGAACCTTCTAAGTCTGTCAGGCCTTTCTGTGGTCTTGACACCAAGGAGGGTTGTAGAGAAGATGGTGGAGGACCCTGCAACTCAGGCTTTGGGGCATAGCCCAAGTTGCAAACCAGGGGAGACCAGAGAACTTCCTAGCCCTAGGAAGTCACTTGCAAGTACATTCCAGGAGAGCATGGAGATCTGTTGGAAGGAGAACATGATTATCCTCCAGAGAGGGAAGCTGGCACCTCTAGTATATCTGTCATTTCCTTGAGGACACATTCTGCAGGCTGGAGGAGCTCTGTAGAAATGGTCCCTGTTATCCTTATGAATATCCACATTTATGCTTCTACTCTGTGCATATAAAATACCTGGACAGAGTGCCAGGATTATAATATATGCTTAATAAGTTATGGTCCCCATCTCTCTACTCAGCCCCACCCTACTCAGACAACCATGGGATAAGACTGCCAACATTCCTGGTGGGAGAAACAGTGTGAGAACAGGCTGGGGGCTAAAACCGAGTGTGATGGGGAGGAGACAGTGAGGGACTGGCATCTTTAGAGCTAAGAGTTAAAAGGCTTGTGTAGTCAGATGAGGTCAGGATGAAAATTTATATGTAGTGAGAAGGGCTGATGAAGATGGTCCCTGAGGGGGTGGGAGCAGAGAGAAAAAGGAACTGCAATCTGATAGTTTGTTGGGGAGAGGGAGGTGATGAAGAAGAAGGAACCATCAAAGTTTGAAGACAGAAAACAGTAAGGATGCTGAAGTAAAATTTTTTCCCATCCGTCCCTGCAGTCCCCGGTCCAGAAACAAGGGTCCAACCGAGGGACCTGTAGGTACCATGCAGGCAACAGTATATGGAGGTCCAAGGCGTGGCTCTGAACAAGAATGGAGCCACACACTTGAGGTTATCAGTGTAAAAACTATTAATGAAGCTATAGGATGAGGGTTGGCCAAGGGCTGAATCTTGGGAAACTGACAGACAGAAGAATAAGAACAAGTAAGTGAAACAGATGAAGAAGTGTTGAGACCAGACAGCAGCACTTGCAGGAAGGCCACGGGAGAAAGAGTTTCAAGAGAGAACTGTTTATTTGTACATTCATTCAGCAGTGTGCCCAGCTTGGTGCACAGTGATGGTGATGCATAGCAGGAGAAAAAAATTGATACGATTTCACTGGAGTTTATAATCTGGTGTGGAAGTGACATTAAACAAGTAAATAAGTCATAGAAATAGGGATAAGTGTTAAGAAGGAAAAGTAGCCAAGTAGTAGGGTTAATAACAGGTTAGACTGGCAAGTTAGGAAACACTTTTTTGAAGAATTAAATTTAAGCTGAGAACTGAAGAGTGAACATACATTATTGAGGAAGAGTAAGGAAGAATGTTCCAGTCAAAGGCAACAGTGTGTTTCAAGGCCCTTGGGTGGAAGAACTGGGAGGCCAGGGCGTATTGGTGGGGGAGGAGAGAAGGGGAGGCTGGAGGAAGGACATGGCCTGGTAGGCCCCTAATGATCTTTGTCTTTATCACAAGACTGTGAGAAGTCACAAGAACATGGAACTGGCAAGGGAGGTTGATTGGGTTAGTTTTGCATTCTCGAAGGATCACTTGGATGTCAGGGGAAGAATGGGTAGAAGTGAGGCCACTAGGGAACACAGTGAAACACAGGGCAGCACCCTTGATAGCAGTTAGTGAGGTGTGAGATGATGCTGGCTCAGGCTAGAGTCACACATGGAGATGAAGAAAGTGGTCATGGGTTCTGGAGCCACACTCTACAGGACTTGTTTGCGGGAGCTGGAGTCTTAGTGAAGGAGAAGGGTGGGAAGGAGCCAGCTTAGGGCACTCGCTCCAGAAGTGAGGCCATGGAAGAGAGAGGAGAAAATAAGATGGTAAAAAGGAGGCAGCAATGGCCAAGTGAGAACTTGTTTTTCATCATAGTAAAACACTGGGGCAGTCTTTGGGGCAAAGAAGCGACCAATGAAAATGGAGGGTCTACAGATGCTGGGATGGAAATGAGTGATTATAGCAAGACATTGCCTAAAAAGAGGAGAAGGTTGACTTCAGAGGCACAGTTGGAGATGCTAGATTTACACGGGAAGAAGAAGTTCCTTACCTCTGGGACTAATTGGAAGATAGAAAAACAGACCTGGCATCAGGAGTCCTGGATCAAGTCCCAGTCAGCCGCCAACAAGCCATGTGACCTCAACCAAAGCACTTCCCCTCTGAGTCTTGGTCTTGCCCTCTGGGACACGAAGGAGTTATCTTGATTGTTGGCTCAGGGACTCCTAGCAAAGGCCCAGAACTCCTGGGAGCCACTTTCAACTCTTGTTCATTTGGGCTTCCATGTAAGATTTCATATGAATAAAACATTCTACAACCCGATAAATTGCAAACCATAGTTCCAGGTGACATCTAAGGATCCCTTCCAAGCTCTCAAACTCTGTAGTCTATGAAGAATATAGAATCAGAAATAGGCTCTGATACAGAGAGTCAATGATAGGAGTCAAACCAAATTATCTGTCATCTCGTTACAGAAAGTGAGGGTTAGGTGTCCTAGGAACCTGAAGAATAGTACAGAAGATTCAAGCTAGTGAGTCACCAAGAGGTCACTAAATGATCACCGAGCAGTGCTGAAGACACAGTGGAGCCTGACATCGTAAATGTGAAGGCAGCCTTGTGAAATGATTCGACAGATTTTTTTTGGCAGCCTGCAAGGCCCAGAAGCACTAAAAACAGACAGCCGTGTGAACCAGAGTGGCAGTGTAGCAAGGCAGGCAAAGTACAAGTCCCAGGCCGTGTGTTGAGGGCAACATTGATGTGACACTAGTGCCAAGCTGGGAACTGGAAGTTAAGCCTGGCATTAGCCTGGGAGCCCTGGAAGGGGGTGAATGATGGGGAAGACCCAGTGAGGGCAAAGATTGGGTTCGGAGCAAGAGCAGAAGGATGAATAGAGAAGGAGAATCTGGCCAGAATGTGGAGCTACTGAGTTCAGCACCCAGTTGTTGAAGCAGTGCTCTGTGATGACAAGGTCCATTACCCTTCTAGGAATAACAGCTGTGGACAGTGTTGAAGTTGTGGCATCAAGGAAGCTGAGTCAGATGTGTGTCAGCCTGGATGGTGACTGCAGTGCCATCTGACTTACGTTAAAGGCAAATTGGGACAATTCGGGGAGATACTATTTCATACCACAGGTAGTAAACATATTGTGCTCATTACTCTAAGAAGGGGAGAAAGGCTGAAATATAAATAGACCCCCAAGAAGTAAATAGTTAAGCAAAAGGAAAGGAGTTTGGGGCTCATCTCTAATTTTGAACCTTAATATCAGCAAAGAAAATCATGGTTCCCTAGAAGGTTTGTCTTGGAGGCCTGGGCAGTGAAAGTATCTTGGGTTGAAGCTACTTCAGGTCCAACCCAGTAGAATTGCTCTGATGGTCTTGAGTGTCAGTTACTTTGTCCACCTCCTAGCTCTTCTTCAGGAAACCATTTAAAACGTGAGGTGGGAATTGTACCTTACTAGGACAATAATGATAAAAGCCAAGAAGACTTCTGAGCAAGTTGTGTGTCCCCCGTTGGGATTTGGAGAAGCTAGAGCCTCTACTGTGCTGAGGAATCTGAAGTGGTTTAAAAACCAGTAGGAGGAAGCACTTGCCCCACATCAGCCAACTCAGGGTGTGGAGTGGGGACCATGACACCAGGCTGCCATAGACTCCCCAGTTTGCTTACTCACACAGTGAGACGGACCAGCTTTCCAAACCTTGAGCTAATAGTTACTCCCTAAGAGGTGAGGCTGCTGAGCAACTGGGTCCTCTTGTTTTCATGAAATGGGATCCCTGCTCTTCAAGGCAGTACGGAGGAATCAAAACCCTTGGGCTTTACAGAGTTCTAGCCGCAGTTCTCTAAGAGTTAGGGTTTTCCTTTGTCTCTAGACACTTGCCACTTGAGCGATACCCTCCCCTCTCTTAAGTAGGGGCGCTTAAGTAATGTGGTACTTAAAAGGGGATGAACTGACCCAGTGAGCCTAAAATGATGCTCACAATCCCCTGAGATTAGCAACAACAACAAAAAATAAGTCTTCAAGTGTGGTGTCAAGGGTTATACATCAGGACTTGTAACTAAGTGGAAAAGAAAGTTCTGCTCCATTCCTGCTCTTCTGAATGTGCCAGAATGCCAAGGAGGGGCCCATAGCTCATGACCACGCTGGAACTGGGACTAGGATGTCATTTCAAAAAGTCACCTCAGCTCTGATCCCCCTCTGTGCCCACATCCCAGAGTCATTTCCCTGGGAGATATGATTTTGGGCTTTAAGAACCCACTTTTGCTTATGGACTGAGAGAGCCTTAAAGGAAAGAGCACACGGTCTGCATTGAAGGACACCCCTGAGAGGATCACTGAGACATTTCTAAGAGAAGAGGCCTGGGGCCGGGTCAGGCTCTGTAGACAGAGTCATGAGACTGAAGGCCACAGTCATCCACTTTGGCTTATGCCTAACAGCAAAGAGAGGCAACTGTCCGAAAGTAAGCCTAGTTCAGACGCTGAAGGTCCCCAAGCTCAGCATGGCCCTGCTGGGGAAGAGAAGACCTCGATTCTCCATCACCCAATTAGCAGCTGGAAAACATTTGTTTCCCCCATTAAACTGTGGTTCTAAATAAAAATGCTGCCCTTGGCTCCTGGTCCCCCTCCCACACACTTTGTTAACATGTGATTAAACACTCCAGCCCTAGCAAGCAGCCTTGGGGGTGGGAAAAGGTTATTAGCTAACGGTTCAGAGCAGTAAAGGCACTTGGCTAGGATTCTCAGTGCCCCAGAGATATAATTATCTCATGCACGATGGCTTTGCCACCTGTCACATCTTCTGGTTTAATTTTTTTTTAATAAAAAATAATGAGAGAGGTTGTTTTCTTGCTATGTGACAGAGCTCACTTTGTGCTGAGCTGGGACAACACAGGCTTGCAGCGGTCGCCTCCTGAACTCCTTGCTCCTGTTTTCTGTCTGCATCTGTCTTCGTCTCCCTACCAGTGTTCCATCACTTTCTTCGTCTCTAACCTGCGTTCTGCATCCATCCATCTACATGTCTATCTGAGCATGGTTGCTCCACCTGCAATCCTCTGGCTCACTTTCTGAACACCCAGGCCTTTTCTGACACATTGCCTTCAACCGTTTTGTCTCAAGGGCTTACATTCCTCCTGTCCTCCCTTCCTCCCTCCCTCTCTTTCTCCCTTTCTCTCGCTCCCTCCTCCCTCCCCCTCCTCTCTCTCTCTCTCCTCCCTTCTGGCTCCCAGCCTTTCTCCTCCTAGTTTTCCCTGGACACTCCAACATGAACTCAGTAGCCTCAGGGCCTCCCTGAAGGGTCCACCTCTCCGTGGGCTTCCTTCCCCATACCACAACCCTTCGAGTCACACCTGCCCTGTGTTTTGCCCAGAAGTCCCCCACGTCTTCAAGGCTTCATGTGACTGTCAGCATCCTAGGTTTCTGTCAGGACCCATGGCTGTTCCTTTAGGCCCAGTTGCAGCCCTCAGGCCAGGACTATAGTGGCTTCTCAGTTCCCAGCTGGCTTGTTTTGCTTATCTTCACTTCATACCCCAGCACTGGCCAAGCTCCTGTTGGGACAGCAGTGGGGTCTGCAATGACATGTTCCTTCCTGCTTGTGGTTTCCAGCTGCTGAGACCTTCACATCTGCAGAGAGGCCTTCCTCCCCTGCATGGCTCTCGTCAAGGTGCCGCATTCCCAACACATGGCCTAACCTGACTTGGCTGGACCTGCTGGGCGGATGCTGTGTGCCACATAGCACCTGTCCTCTCCAGGGACTATTGGTTCCACTTAGAAAAGACTAGACTTGTAGATATGTCAGCTGGGCCAGCCCTCAGTTTCCACGTTCATACACTTAAACACACCAAGAGATGCTGACAAGTAGGGTTCTCTCTCTCTCTCCGGAGTCATTCTATTTCACTCCTCACATCCATCCAACACCCATTTCTAGTCACCCAGGGCCATCACACTTCTCTGGGACTGCTGAACATCTTTTAAATGGAAGAATATGCGTATGTGTCCCTTGGTAACATCTGCTTTTTCTCTTTCAGCCACCGGATTTCCAAATCAAAGTTCAGGTGAGTGAAATGCATGCTCTTCTTTCCTACCGCACACCAGCTCTGTCCCCAGCTACACTTTTGGGTAGCCCAAGGTAATACCTACCAGGTGGGGGGGGGGGTACAGTGAGGGTGTTTTTCTAAGGGGTAAATGCCTCTCTTTTGTATGGCTACCAAGGAAAGACTTTTAGATCAGATCCCACATATAATTCAGGGGTCGACATTTGTTGAATTTTCTTTGCCAGTCTTTTTTGGCAAGTACCATCCCTAGGAGGTTGGGAGACCTAATGTGTCTCCCTTCTTTATAAGATGAAGTTCAGTTAAAATAAATATAATGTGGACACTTGCTACTATTCTTGCCTACTTCATGTTTATGGAACACAGTAAGAAATGAACTTTAAGGATTATGGAAAACACATAGGATCACGACACTGCTCTGCTTCAGAACCTTACACAGGACCCCTGGTCTTCAGCCCTGCGTCTACCTTTCCAGCCTCACCTCCTGCACTCCCCTGCACACACTCTTTGTTTCAACCACATGGAACTTCTTGCAGTCATCAGAATGTTCCCTGTCCTCTCAGACATCAAGGCCTTTCCATGCAGCCTTTCTTCTCCCTGAATCACTGTGTCCACAAGTCTTCATCTGGAGAATTCAGGTTTTTGTTAAGAACCTCAAATGTTACTGCATCTACATCTTCTGCAAACTCTTCCAGGGAAGTTTCTCACCTCCCTCCCCTCCCATAGTGCTGTGCTCATACCTCTGTCACAGCACTTAGCATACTACATTGCAATTATTGGCTCACAGGCCTGTCTCCTTCAGTAGGCTCTGCATGCCTCAGAAGTATTCTTTCTAGAGAACCTAGCTAAGTGCCTGCCCAGGGGTAGGCTGTCCATACATATATGTTGAATGGATGAATGAATGGATTTGTGGAGTGGAGATGTGAATTTTCCCCCACAAAGCTTGTACATGCCAAAAATATTGGTTGTTTATGTTTTGTAATTGATCTAATCTTGCTTCCCTAGCCTCACACACTGTGTAGCAAGAGCATAAATAACACTAAATTTTAGTCCAGCTGGGTAAATGGAACCCAATGCTATGCTTTAAATAGTCCCCGAAGGTAAAATGTTCAGTCTCTCATATTTCCACTTCCCCAGCTTTTCTCCAGGATGGAGTCTGGATGCATGGGGGCAGGGAACTTCAAGATCCTGGGAAGTAAACAGGGCTTGGTGAAGGCTGCTCCTGGAACCCCTCTGAGTCCTCTGCCTATCTCCACTGTTTGACTGCTAGTCTGGACTTCTCTCTGAACTTTCAGGTCCTTACTGGGGTGCAGCAGCCCATCTGGTTTGGACATCCACTCACTGGGGTCCACGACCCCCATATTTACATTTGATCTTGAAATCTCCATCTCTGCTGTCTGACCCCCAAGCTCTGTCAGTCACTGACTTCAGTGCCTCCATACCTCATCTGAGTGCATGGACATTTCCAGGTCCTTCACACTCCATGAACAAGCTCTGGGGACCCCAGAGCACTATAGCAGGCTCACCTACCTCTCTGCCACCTGCTGCTGTCTGCACCAGCCTGAATAGAGCTCTGAGCCAAAGGCTGACATTCTCCCAGGGGCCTGCAGACACCCCCCCATACTACACCCAGTGGAGGCTATCCACTAGCTTCAGCATACCTGAGCCTCCCAATGACTATCTGGGTGTTTCTAAAGCAACCCTCTGCAATCTCTTGAGACTTGGCACCCAGGGCTGAGAATTAAGTGAGGACTCTGGTATCTGATTTTCACCTCTATTTCTGATACCTTCTTTCTCCCATAATTCACTGGAATTGGAAAATGTAGACCTTTCTCCCATTCCTTTTTCTCTCAAGCCAAGACCTCCTTTACATTAAAAAATCTAGGGTCAAGTCTACCAGGCCTAGCCCTTATTACATGAAAGAGAGTTATAGAAATATAAAAAATCCTTTCTCTCTTGATAGTGTTTGGATTTTACTGCTTTATCTCCGGTGTCTGGGGAAGTGGCTAATACATAATGGGGGACTGAATTAATACTTGCTGAATGAATGAATGAATGCGTGGTCTTGCCTCAGTAAGACAATAGGCTTACACAGACTCAAACAAAATGTCTGATTTGACAGCCAAAGCTGAGAAAGCCCTTTGTGTTCCTAGCAGTTTTAAATCCCCCACACAGTAAGAGTAAAGGGATATAAAAATCCATTTGAAAATATTTCCAAAATATCATTCTCATTGCCTGCAAATGAATGAATTATAAATGAACAAATGAGTGAGTGAACAAATGAATGAACATAATCTGAAGGATTGGAAGAGAAATGACATCTTTGTATGCACTCTGTCTCGTAAGAGATTGCCCAGGAGATTCTGGGAACATTTTTCTATCCAGTGACCTATGGTACAACCCAAACTTAGGACAAAGGAGAGGAACAGTGCCCCCCCTAAACCTGGGAATCCTTTGCTAAGCTTTGAGACTCAGCTCAACCTGCTGTCTACCTAACCTCCTGTATTCCAGCCATAGGATCTCTGAGAAGGATTTCTCCCTCTGCTGCTACTATTCAAGATACAACAGAAATACAGAGAGAAAACCGTATTCCCAAAATGTGTACTACCAGTAGTTTGGCACTATCATTCAACCCATTTTCAGATGAAGATACTGAGGCTGAGAGAGGCCAAGGGTCACATATTCACATCTGGCCGAGTCAGAACCCATACCCGTATTACTAACCACCATGCTAGCCTAGTGAAATGTTCTGTCCAGGAATACTAAACCCTGTTTCTGCTCAACTGTTACATCTTAGGCATGGGCCCATAGCTCTACAGCAGTGCTTTGGAATAGAAATATAATATGAGCCACATTAAGACTATTTAAATTTTTCTAGTAGCCACATTAAAATGTAAAGAGAAATAGGTGAAATTAATCTTAATATAATTCATTTAACCCAGTGTATCTAAAACATTATCATTGCAACATGTAATTAATATAAGAATTACTAATGAGACATTTACATTCATTTTTTTTTTTTGTTCTAAGTCTTTGAAATCCAGTGTATTTTACCCTTACTATGTGTCTCAGTTTGGACTGGCCAATTTCAAGTGCTCAAGAGCCACATGTGGCTAGTAGTTACTACACTAGACCATGTGGCCCTAAAAGGTCTGAGCAGATAGCAAATGGGGGCCCTCTAGTCTAGATGCTACAGCCCACAGATGGTGTATATTTAAGGAATATCAAAAGCTGGCAATGGATTGAAATGCCATAAAAAAAAAAAGTAGGGGTGCCTGGGTGGCTCAGTGGTTAAGTGTCTGCCTTCGGCTCGGGTCATGATCCCAGGGGTCCTGGGATTGAGCCCCACATCAGGCTCCCTGCTCAGTGGAAGGCCTGCTTCTCCCTCTCCCACTCCCCCTGCTTATGTTCCCTCTCTCGCTGGGTCTGTCTCTGTCAAATAAATAAATAAAATCTTAAAAAAAATATCAAAGTAGACCCAGAGCCATTTCTGTCTGCTGCAAAGGTTTCCACTACAGATGTGAGAAGAATGTCTCCTCATACTTCCTGCCTTTTTGGGTTGTGGCAGCCATGACTGAAAAGCGTAGTATAGAGGGAAAATGGAGAGAGAATTTTTGCAACTCAGAAATAACCTTGTAAGCAGAGAAGAGACTGCTGTACTCTAAAAACGATTCTAAAATTTGAATTAAAAAGAAATAAAGTATCCTGATCATTTTCTCAGTTTAACAATGACAAATAAGACAATTTGAGTTTCCAACCAGCCTATTACATTTGCAATACTCAATGATGCAAAATCACAGTTTACTTAAAAGAAACACTAGAAGAGAGACTTTAGGGGAAATTCAGCAAATTAATTGACTTATAATATTAGGGCAATATTAGGGTATTCCTTTGGTAAGCCAAGTCTCCACTTGGAGGAATTAGTCACAATAAGGAATTTTGCAACATTTGGGGCTAACTGTTCAGAATAGGATTTAAATAGTTAAGGAACAAATGATGTAGAAAGTTTTGTGCAACTTGCAGGATTAATCAGATAATCTGTTGAGTTTCCAGATCTTAACTTTATGGAGTTCTGAAGTGAATCCCATGGGGTTCTAAAATTTGGGAGGACTGTCTTGCCCATCTTCAGTGAAATGAGCAGCTGGGACAAGGCAAAATATCCAAATTTGTCTACTCTCTGATAGTCCATTCTAAGTTACTTAGGTATAGTATAAAAGAATTAAATTTAATCATTTCCTGTGTTGCTCATTTTCAAAGAAAAAGACAGGAACTTATTCTGGCCACTAGAAAGAGGCCTGAAGTGTCCACCATTTTGATGTTGTCTACTCTTCTAGATGCCTATCCAAAATTAGTGCCAAGCAAACTTTTCAGTAGCACTGCCCCTCCCTCACCCTCATTGTCATCCCTGGGTCACAAGAGCTCCAGGGCTCTCAAGCCTTGTCTTCAACAAGAAGTTAGTAAATCTGCAGAGTTTCTCTCTGCTGTTCTACCAAGCTGTCAGTCAAGTGTCCCTACCATGTAAGATGGACTGCACTAAGTACTGTGGATCTATAGCAAAGTACAAGACACAGTCCCCTCTCCCTTGAGGGTCTTATGATCTCACTGGAGAGGGCAAGAACCATACAGTAAAAGATGACCAACAATATGGGGAAATGGGAAGCCATTTCCTCTCTTCCCATTTCCTCTGAGTAACCTTTGCTGGCTCCTCCACCACGGCTCGGAGGCCCTTTGGTGCACTCCTGCAGCACTTCTGCAAAGCCTGCCATAGTGCTAAGCACACTCTTTGATTGCTTGCTTAAGTGTCTTTATTGCCCACATGAGTTTTATGCAGAAAAAGACTATCACGTTAACTGATGAATATCTAGTACCTATCCCAGGATAGGTATTTAATAAATATTTCTTTAATGTATACCTAAAATGAGTAATGCAGATGTAAGTGTGACAGGAATTCTGAGCCTGGCCAGACTAGAAAAAGTTCACCATGGAGAAGCTGGGACTTGAGATGAGCCCTCAAGAATGGGCAGGACATGGGCACCTGGGTGGCTCAGTCATTAAGCGTCTGGCTTTGGCTCAGGTCATGATCCCAGGGTCCTGGGATCGAGCCCCACATCGGTCTCCCTGCTCAGCGGGGAGCCTGCTTCTCCCTCTTCCACTCCCCCTGCTTGTGTTCCCCTCTCTTGCTGTGTCTCTCTCTGTCAAATAAATAAATAAAATCTAAAAAAAAAAAAAAAAGAGTGGGCAGGACATAGAAAGGGGAGGTCCTGACAGTTTGAGGACAGTCCACGTAGGTGGAAAGGCAAGAGCAAAGCCCAGACTTAGGAAGAGGTAAGGTGGATCCCAGGATGAGTTGAGCAGAAATTTCCATGGGACTGCAACGATATAGAATTTTGAAGAAGTAGATTAGGCACATTTCATATCCCGCCCTTCTGTCCTATGTCTACATATGGGAACTTCTATTTCTAGAATAAATGACTTTTCTAGTTAGTATGAAGGGAACATGAATAGCAGGCAAATTTCTCCTCCCTATTTTATCATTTAATTTCTATATCCTCCATGCATATGTAAACACACAAATAAATTTACACATTCTAATAAATCATTACATTTATTATACCGTAGGAAGCGTTGCCAGGAAACCAGTTGTCAAGCAAAGCTATATTTTGAAGAGTGGGAGGTGTATAATTATCTTTAAATACTTTCTCTGGATAGTAATTACCCCCACCCCCACCCAGCCCAAATCCATGTGACTCCCCTGAATGGCTGTGCACAGGAACAGCACATTTGACAGCTATCACCCTGCCTCTGACAGCCACTCCTTCAGGGGGTCAGGCAGTCCTAGACCCATGGGACAGGCCTGACCATGTGGCACCCCCACATCCCCAAACTTGGGAAAAGAGGAGCTTAATCAAGTTCTCAGTATTAAACTGACTCTGAGTCCATTTCTACATACTGTAAAGGAACGCAAACTTCGTTCCTTTGGCCTCTGAGTAACAATTATCTGTGATTTCTCTAACAAAAGATTGTATCTATTTAAAACACCCTTTGAAACTACAATGTAAGCTCTTTAAGGTCAGATATGAGTTTGTCCTGAAAAATTCATTTTTCAGGAAAAATATAGTCGTACCAAATTTCTCCATTGTATTAATAACCACAATGACAGGAAAGAAGCAGTGTCCTGCCCTGTTGAGATAAGACTCCTCAGTACCAAGAGCTGGCAAACTGCAGAGGAGCCTGAGGACCAACTAAGACCCCTTATCCCATCCTTTGTCCCTCTCTTCACCCTCCTGCATCCTCACTCCTGCCCAAAGTGGTATGTCGGGGAAGGTAAGCCTCCGTAGCATTTGGAAACCTTAATTTTCTGACCCTGATGCACTTCTTCTCATGTAGTGAATTAGCCTCAAGTGGCAGATAAGTGTCCCCAACAAAGGGATAAGCGCTCACTGGAGATGGCAATCAAGCACCCACAAAGAGCTAGGGTCAGATCAGAACACTATTTGATTAATTCTTTCTTCCCTCCCTGTTCTGCCGGCCAAAAACTAAGTCTCCCTGCCGTTCTGAGGAAAGAGTTCTCTTTTTAGATGTACTCTCTCACGTTTCTATCTCATAATAGATGCTAACAAAAGTTTGACAACCAGGATTTTCCACAGATAGTAGGTAGATAATACAGAGTGAGAATACAGATAAAGTCAAGCTATCTCAAAAGGACGTTTTGGGGGTGGGGGGAGGGATCCATCGCAGCAGGGGTCTGCATTCTGCAAATCTAGAATACAAACCTGATACAGATACTCATGGACTGTTTGCTCTGAGATGCTGTTTTGCTCCTCCCCCCGCCTTCTTTATTACCCGAACAGGGGCGCTGCCTTCCAGTTGCCTGCTGGGTTCTCTCTACACACATGACCTGCAAGCACCTCCAAACTATTTCCTGAGCTAAGCGCCCACCTTTCTCCTCATAGCAAACCTCCCTGCCCAGAGCAGGAGCTGAGCGCCCCACCTTTCTCCTCATAGCAACCTCCCTGCCCAGCTTGTCTGTACCTATAACGGTTAGAGGGCGCCACTCTTACAAATCGCTCCAGCTAGAAATTTTGGCTGTCCCTTCCATACCTTTCTCTCTTACCTTGTGCATCCAGTTAGGCTCAGAGTCCTATTGATTCTGTCTCAAAATAACAAGGTCAACTCAGTGTCCTCTTTTCCATTAATAAAGCTACTGCCTTCATCATCTCCAATCCACATGGCCAAAAGAGCATTTCTCATACTTCCCCTGATCTAGAAATTGTTTTTGTTGGTTGTTTGGTTTTCCACTGGAAGCTCTAAACTCCTCCACCATAGAATTTAAAAATTGGTATCATCTAGCTTAATGGTTCTCAACCATGGTTATAGATTAGAACCACCTGGGGAGCTTTTAAAAACTACCCAGCCCCCAGAGAATCAGATTTAGTTGGTTTGGAGTTGGAGTCTGGGTCCTGGTGAGGGTTGATGGTTATTTTTTTTTAAGCTTCCCCAGGTAATTTTATGTACAGCCAGGTGTGAGAGTCATTGACATAAGTCCCTAAACAAGAGACCAAAAGAACATTATATGGACCCCGGCCGAGGTTTCAGGAGGCCATTGTGCTGCATGAACTTTTATATAGAGATGTGTGTATGTGTGGGTATGCTCGTTTTTTTCCTGAACAAAGTATCTAAACATTCATGAGATTCTCAAAAATGTTCCATAACCCCATGAAAGCAAAGAACCTCTGATCCAGATTCACCTGTAACACTTTACAGATGAGACAGCATCTGGGCAAGAGACTGGGCTGGGGGGGGAAAAACCAAGTCTGGCTCTGCCACTATGTAATATCAGTCAAGGGACTCAACCTCTATGGCTTAGTTTTCTCCTCCTCAATATCAGGGTAGTGCTTGCTTTGCAGGGTTAAATTAAAGAGAAGGCATGAGAAGTGTCTAGTATGGTAACAGGCATGGATGAGGTTTCATTAATGGCAACCATTACTAGTCCTACTTACTACCATCACTATTAATAATACTCTTCCGTTGTGCAATACAATTTGAATAATGTCATTATTATAAATTTAAAATACATATTTATACCAGATGCATTATATGGTAATTTTATCAATCCCCACAACAACCCTGTGAGCTTGACCCTATTCCTATTTACAAATGGGAGAACCCAAGCTTAGAAGGGTCAGGGCCACACACACAAGTAAGTGGCAGAGCCCGGTTAACTTGAACGGGAAGCTTATCTCCTCGCCACCACATTGCACTGCTCTGCCTGAGGCCAAGTCCATTAAGGGAAGAAAGGAAACCACGATGGTGTCTTTCAGATTTCACAGCCCCTCCGCCCGCCCCCTTCCTTCTCTCCTTGGCTCCTTTTCCAGCCGCTACTGGCGCCGGTGGAACCGGTTTCTGCAGAAGAAAGTGTCGTGCTGCAGTCAAGTCTAATGTCTTCTACTGGCTTGTGATCTTCCTGGTGTTCCTCAACACGCTCACCATCGCCTCGAACACTACAACCAGCCCCACTGGCTCACGGAGGTGCAAGGTGAGAAGAAGCCCCCCAGCACTATCCTTCTGTACTCTTGCCAACTCGGCCCTGAATCCCAGGAAGGGAATAGTCACAGGCACAAGGTTGATGAGAAAAGCCACCCTGGCAGGGAAAGTGTCCCTCGCTCTTGGCAAATGCCATGCTGAGGATGTCAAGGGCTGACAAGCTTGCAGGTCCCATAGTAAAATGCACCACCTCATTATAAAGAGGTGTGGTTCACCTGGCTGGGCCCACCCGGTCCGCCTGGCCCAACAGTCACTATTGGGTCCAGGTGACAAGGTCCATGCTGCCCCTTGTTTGGCTATCTCAGACTCTTGGCTGCCAACTTCCCAGAATGGGTTTTCAATACCTCAGGCCTTACTGTCACCTGCAGGTGGGCCTGCCAGAACATGTGTGGATGAGGTGAGCAAAAAGCCAGGAAAGAGGACAGTCATGGCCTGAGCACCAGGAGCTGTCCTCCATGGGCAGTTACTGCCCCCGCCCTTCCCTGGAGCCCTAGAATAGGACCTCCCTAGCCAGTGCCTCAGCTCCACTCCCAGGGAGTCAAGCAGACATGGGGGCTGCATTCCAGAACCCTGGAAAGTGGATGGTCTCCGAGTGCAGAGAGTGGACTTGGGTGGCTTGGCTCCCCCTTTTGGCTGATCAGTTTGGGCAGAGTACTCACCTCTCAGAACCTCACTCCTCATCTCTGAAAAAGCAACCAGTAAAGAAGTAAAGAAGATCAGCACACACAGCCTTTGATGCATGGTAGATCATGTTTACTGTGATTATAACTAGATACCCCTTTTCTGGAGATTTGGCCCCAATTGTTCTGTTCTGGCAGCAACAGAGGGGGGAGGTATTCTGGCGGGAAAGGGAGCATCTGTGCTTTTTTTTTCCAGCAGTGATAATTACTGTTTTCTTTCTCCTCCTCCTGCCTTCCTCCTCCTCTCACCCCCGTGCTGGGATCCTGGCCCCTCGCCTGATCCCACCAGACACGGCCAACAAGGCACTGCTGGCCCTTTTCACTGCGGAGATGCTGCTGAAGATGTACAGCCTAGGCCTGCAGGCCTACTTTGTGTCCCTCTTCAACCGCTTCGACTGCTTCATTGTGTGCGGGGGCATCCTGGAGACCATCCTGGTGGAGACCAAGATCATGTCTCCCTTGGGCATCTCTGTGCTGAGATGTGTCCGGCTGCTGCGGATATTTAAAATCACAAGGTATTTGGGTTCTCATTTCCCTTCAGACCTGGGACTCAAGGAGAGATTCTTCCAGAAGGCAAGGGAGGCAGAAAGGCTTGGGTGGGAGAGTAGCTGCTATTTCTTGAAAGGTCTATCCTTGGCTCATATATGATAGAGGGGAATTTTTCTTCATTTAGATGACATATCATTTTGAAATTCCTTTGGCTACTGATACCAGAGACGACTCAGTGGCATAAGCAAATTTGGGATTTATTCAGTTACATAAAAGAAGTACAGAGGTGTGCAGCCCAGGTAGCTTCAAGAAGGCATCAGGGACCCAGTCCCCTTATGTCCTTTGCTTTGACAGCCTTAGGACTGCCCTCCACTCCCAGGGTCATGAGGTGGTTTCCAGAGATTGAGCCATCATGTTTGAATGAATCAAGGCAAGGAGAAGAGAAGGGGTGAGGGACCAAAGGGGCATCCATCCTGGCTGAATCAGCCCCTTCCAGAGCTCTTCTAGACATCTCACCAAGGCTCTGTTGGCCACCCAACTGTTGGAGAGACTGAGCAATGTGGTCTTTTTGCTGTGCATGTGCTGCTGAAAATGCAGTCAGGATTCCTTAACTGGAGAAGGATGATGGCTATTTTGCCACAGATGGTTCTCACCCCTCCTTCCACACATTCACCCCCTCTCCATCTGCCTGTCCATCCGCCCACCCAAACACTGCAGGCTCCCCAACTCTCCAGGTCAAGCCGTGATTCTCATGAAGAGGACAGGCGCAGGCGGGGGCAGGGGGTGGGCAGTATGCTCTAGAACAATAATTTTCAATCATGTTGAGACCCATTTGGGGTGGTGAAATCAATTGAGTGGATCACAGCCATCATTTTTAAACAGGTTTATTCACATACTATATAATTCACCCCTTTAAATTGTACAATTCAGTGTTTTTCTATATATTCACAGAATTTTGCAACCATTACCACAATTTAGTTTTGGAACATTTTCATCACCCCAAAAAGAGAGCCATACCCACTCCTTATTTGTCCCACCTTCTCTCCCTGGCAACCACAATTTACTTTCTATCTCTATAAATTTACCTGTTCTTGGCAATCCCTGTAAATGAAATCATGTAGTATGCGGTGTTTTGTGACTGGGCTTCTTTCATTTAGCATAATGGTTTCACATGCTGTGGCATGTGTCAGTACTTTGTTCTTGTTTGTGGCTAAATAATATTCCATTGTATGGATATACATTGCTTTTGTTTATTCACTCATCAGTTGATGGGCATTCGGTTTATCTCTACCTTTTGGCTACTATGAATAATGCTGCTATGAACATTCATGTTCAAGTTTTTGTACAGATGTACATTTTCATTTCTCTTGGACATATACCTAGGAGTAGGATTTCTAGATCATTTGATAACTCTACTTTTACGATTTTGAGGAATTGCCCAATTGTTTTCCAAAGAGACTATGCCATTTTGCATTCCCGCTGGTGATATGTATGGGTTCCGATTTCTTCACATTATCATTTTCAGTGAAGGAATGAAATAGGATAGGAAAATCTCAGAAGGCCTCACATGAACATAAGCATTATTTCATAAAAATCTTTGGGACATATGTCAGAGTTGCAGTATAATATATATTTCTCACTGTAGGTTGTGGTTAACCTTGAAGGGACATGTCAGAAACATGTGGTAGGGACAGGGCTCAAACTCTGCCTCCCAGAGGTACATGCCTCCTCTCCAGAAGAGTCTCTGCTTTGGGAGCCCAAATGACAATAGGGGCACTGGAACCATCAGTTGGATTGTGTTGGGGAAAAAAGTAAATGGGGTTGGTATCTTTCATTCAAAGACCTGGAAGAACAACAACAACAACAACAAAAACAAAGACCTGGAAGTAACCACACCCTGATGGTTGTGTTCTGAACTTGGCTGAGTGAGTGGTCAGGGCTTGCAAAGCTGCCCTTGCTTTGCTGTTCTCTCTCAGCAGCTCATTCCTGCGGTGCTATCGAGGGTCAAGAGTCAAGTGAGAGAAGGTATTTAAAGAGCTCAGTTCAGTGCCAGGCCCAGGGACCCTCAAAAGCCAGAGGGTTTATTATTAATCTAATTATTATCATTGTTGTTACTTGGAGGAGGGAGAGGAGGAGTGCTGAGAGCCATCTAAACATATACACAGTCTTACTTCTGTTTCTCTCTCATGTTCATACTGCACGTCAAGCTCTAAGAGATAGGGCAAAAGGAGTATGGTATGAACTGAACCCAGGAGAAATTTACAGTCTGGCTGGGGAGATGGAGTTTGTACTCATGAAACCATTGAAAGAAAATCTAAGACGGAATAAAATGAGCTGGCAAATGTTGGGACAGGGGGAATATGTGCTATGGGAAGTCAGGAACAGAGGGAGTCCCTGGGGAAGGTTTAATGTCACAGGATGGACTCCAAGGACACGCAGAATTTAAACCCACTAGTTTAATGCTGTTGAGCAAACACCTCTCTTCCCCTCGTCCCAGAAAAATCTCTTTCTGAATGCCCTGAATATCTTGGCATTACAGAAAATCTTTGGTTTGTAGTAAAAAGTAGAGGAAATATAGTTATAGTAAAAATATTGTTAACATGCATCAGGACTTACTCTGTGCAGTTAGTGTGGCCCGACTGCTTTCACTTGATTCACCCTCACAATTAATGACCTGTAAGAGAGAGTCAGAGCAGGGCACTATTATTATTCCCATTTTACAGATGAGGAAACTGTGGTTCAGAGACTTCAGTCACTTGCTCAGGCCACACAAACTGCTCAGAGGTGAAGCTAGGATTAAATAGCAGGTCTGTCTATCTGATCTCAGGTTCTGTGCTCCTAACCATGACCATGAACTGTGGAGTTGACCGCTAAACTGTCTTGCCATCTTTGTCCCAGCGACACAACTTAAAGGATTTTTACAAGTTGATACTTGTTGTTATTCACTGATTCTACTTGTTCTTCCTTGGGTCTGGTAAAAGCTATTTTTAACTTGGAGTTTTCAGCGCCTCCTATATAATTCTCAGAAGTCTGTGTGTTTGGGGGTTTGTTTGTGCTTTTGTTTTTTAGATTCCTATAAAGAATTCTTGTTCCTAGATATTGTCATAGCATCTTAAAGAGATTTGACAGTCATTCTCTTTCTAATCAATAATTTAGTTTCTAAGCTAAAACTATTGCCAAGAAGCCATTTTTTAAAATCTGTCTTTGCAGAGAGCTTCCTGTAGTCCCTCCATGAGAAAGATGGGTGGTATTTTCAGATCTCTATAAAGTCTATAAACAGAATAATTTAATTATCTAATTGTTACTTTGGCAAAGCCCATCATCTTCCTGTTTGCAAGCCTCCAACCCCTCTGGGGGCTTTGGAAAACAACATAGAGACTATAACTATGTGGGGAATCCCATGCCCCCTCTGAACCTTGTCTCCAATATACTCCAGTGACCAAGAAAATGCCTCAAATATGGTCTGGGAGTGGACATCATGGTCCCTCGAGATGGGTCATCTGTGCATGGTCCTGCCATCAGGCAAGCATATTTCTCTCTCTTCTTTTAAAACCTCTTGGAGAATACTTGGTAATATTTCACTACTATCTGTGTGTTAAAGAAGCATTTTTTATAATGCATTCTAAACCAGTGATTGTGATTCTCAAACTTAGTTGGACTCATTAAGAGAGTTCATGAAGCATCCCCACCGCTAGAGATTTTGACCAGCAACTTCTAGAGAGTTCCATGCTGGTAGTCCAGTGACCTCACTTTGAGAAACACTGGCCTAATTTCCTGCTGCTGTCCTTTGTCCACTTCCCTGTCTTAAAATATAGACCTTTATATATCATTGGAAACCTTGATTTTTTTTATCTAAACTCTCTACTGTAGCCCCTAACCATGTTAAGATTGTACTTTTGATAATTCTTGACTGGAAAAACATATAATGATAAAGAGGTACTATGAATTCAGCAAAGTTTTTAAATTATTTGAATTTTTTTAAATCTTATAAACCTGTGCACATTTGAAAAGTGGTAATGTACACACAAGACAGGCTTTTTATTTAGAGCGCAGTAATGCTTGATGTATCCATGGATTCATGGCTCCCTTCCTATAATTCCAAATTTCCCTTCCTTCCCCCAGGACCTACGGTCTGAGTTTGGAATACTGACCTAGACCAAGAGTCCTCCACCATGATGTCAAGACACAATGTTATGTCCAGAGCAGTTGAGCAGTGTGTAGCAAGTAATTTGTTATTATAGGAGCTGAAATACCAAAGTTTATGAACAGTTTCTTTTCCAAAAAAATAAATACAAAAAAAATTCAATATTGTTCTTTTCCAAAAAAAAAAAAAAATACAAAAAAATTCATTATTGTTCAATATTGTTCCTGACCCTCACTCTTGGTCATTTGCATTCCCAAATACTTTTATGAAGGGGCAAGAATGGGCTGGACTTACCACTCTTCATGCTGCCTGAAATCTTCAGTATATGACAAATATGAATATGGTATATGATGAAAATGAATTATTAGCATGCTTATTTTTTGAATGTTTTGTCAAAATCTGAGGATGCTTTAGAGAAGATACTGTGTATATGAATATCATCCATCCTATATGTCTCAAAAAAAAAAAAAAAACAAGACTGGGAACCCTGCACTGGACTATAAATCAGTTGATTCCTGAGTGTTAATAATATTAGAAGTGGTATATTATGAATTAGGGAAGGCAAGATTCCTGCCTCAGTGAGAACAGAGAGGCATCCACGTGGCCAAAATCTTTGTCATTTTTGGGTACGTTACCCATGCCAGTGGGCCTTCCAGCCACGTCATAGATTGGGTTCTTTCTCCTGTTTGGAGGTTTTACAGGGCTCTTAAATGTTGCCAGTTTTTAATATCCAGTATGTCTACTCTTTGTCAGCCCAGTCTGACTTACCATTCTACAGGAAGAAAGACCTCAGTTAGACTAAATCTGGACATGATTCCAATTTACTAATCATATCTCATTTTTTATACAGTTGCCTTTTAAATGCACTGAAATCCCTCCAGCCCTTGCTGTTTTCTCTCTTAAACCTTAAATCCCTTTCTTTCTCCTACTGCTCCTCGCCTGTGGCTCCCTTCCCAGGCCCTGAAATGTGAGTTTGGGCTGACTCAGCACAGATTTACTGGTGAATCATGATCACATATGGGCTCCATAGAGCCCCAAGGTGAGAGGCTTTGCAAATTCTCCAGCCTCTAAATGTCTCCGTTTCAATCGCCAGAGTCTGGCCATGAGTATCAGATCCAACCCTACATAGCCCCCACCCTCCGACTCTAGCCCTCCTCTTCTTAGGGCACCATGGAGGCTCTGAGCTCCTTAAGGACCATTATTGAAGAGGTATGTTTGGCATCTGCCCAGTTTGCAGGCCAGGGTCTATGGAGAAGGCAGCTCAGACTCAAGAGCCTGCTCACTGACGTCAGCATGAAGGGTGGTTATTCTCTGGGATAGTGACTGGCTGGTATCATCTACTGGGGATTAAGAAGACATAGGTGAGGATGACTTGCATGTGCTCCCTTCCTAACCCTGACACGTCTGGTACAAGAGCCCACTAGCAGAACTGAGTAGCTCTGTGGTCCGGGAGCTCAGGGGAGCACAATCCCTGCCCAAGGTCAAGAACAGACAGCCTGACCAGGTTACATTCCTCCCAGTAAGTTCCTTTCTCAGTGTGACCAAGACCTCTAATGCAAACAGAGAAGATGAGACCTTTGAACTTATTATCCAAGGCAGAGTTTGACTCTAAAGTAAAACACATAAAGTGTGAATTCTCCTAGAATGGAGGTAGCAGAGGTTGGTATCAGCAGGAATTAAACTGGTAGATTTGGCCTTGGGCCCCTGGCTGTCCCAGACTATAATATTATAGAATTCTCTGTTTGGCTCTTCCTGGACCAGCACATGCCTAGTTCAGCCTCCCATCACACTAATCTCTCCAGGCTCTATTGTGTCTTACAGAACCAGGGGCCAGCTTTACTGAAGGACTAGTCTTTGCACACCCACCTTGGATGCCTGTGTGGCCAGGGAGAGGTGAGGACAAGGCCGAGCTTCCTCCCTGAGTGAGCCTTCTGTGCTTTCCTCAGTCAGCTTACATGATATACATTCCTCCTCCTTCCCTTAAGAATGTTGTATAAAAGCCTCATATCACACAGATTTGCTGCAGGAAATTTGCTTTATAAATACTCTACCAACAATAGATCACTGGCACCAACACTGAAAGGAGTTTTGTGGGGTTTTTTGGGGGAGTTGGGGTTTACCCTCAGGTCAAGAAGAGTTGAGACAGTTATAAATTTAGTTATGAACTTCTCTGGAACAGAGAGGAAATAGGATGGAGCATTTTGCAAAGCACCTTAAAGCTATTGGTACTGTTATTGTGAAGATCTTTTATTTATAGCAAGCTTGATGATCTGCTCCATACCTAGAATGTAAAGGACCCAGCCCTGAGCTATTTGAAGCAAAGGTTCACAGGATGAAAGTTCCAGCTCAAGCAAGGCTTAGGTCACTCTGTGCCATTGAAGATGCGGGAGAAATCCATGGAGCCCAAACAGACTTAGCACAGGAAGAATGATGGAGATACAGCACGCCTGCACAGATGGTGGTCACTTAAGCCAAGAGAGATGGAGGGAAAAGGTGACAAAAGTGAAACCATAGTCAACAAGTGAGAGAATTTAGGTAACAAAGAAATAGCTTGGGTAAGAAAACCCTCACATGCACCCTACTTTAAAGAGAGAACAGTAGGGTGGGTTGGATGGGGGATGGGGAAGGCAAAGACATACTTTGGAGAGAATGATTCAGAGCCACAGGAGAATTGAAAAGTTGATCTCAAGGATGACCGTAGCTGGTGGACTGTCAGAGGATGGTGGGGTGGGAGGAGGGGAGTCTCGAAAGCTGTGCATGTGCATCTGGGGCTGTAAATCCCCAAATACAGAATGGAGACTTCTGTGGATATGGATGCCTGTGCACACTGTTCTGAAGACAAGATACTTCATTTTCCTGTTTCTTTATGAGGCCCAAGACTTTGTCCTGCTGCTGCTCACTTTCCTCCAAAGCTCTTTTTTTTGTGAGTGTGTGTGCTTTGTGGTTTTCAGTTGATTGCTAATATGTGGTTAACCCTTTTAGTTTTTATGTCTAGAAGCTAATATGTCTAAAAAGGAGAGTGTTTCTGGGAGCTGAGGCATCATGTGATCTTCATGCCATAGTGGTCACAGCCACCAAGAATCAGATTGGCATTAAGGAGGAGAGAGCTTCAGGACCTGCAAGCCTGCTAACATATCATTTAAACGCTATTTCTTGTCACCCTGCCCAGAGGCTGCCACCTGTCACTTACAAAGCTCATTGATATCAGTGGTAACGAGAACCCCACCCTATCTTCCGCTATCAGCCAAGGCATGCCAGTTTCCAAAATCCAGCTCTTCTCTGAACCCTAATAGTGTTCTTTGCCACAACATCAGTACAACAATCCCTTTGTCTCAGTCCTTTGGAGAGCACATAAAACATCTCCAACCACGTGCACATTAGGGATGGACACCTTCTGTTCGGCAGGCTGTTTGCCCCTCGTCATGCCATGATGCCTGGCATCAGCTCTGCTCCCTTAATTCTGCTCCAAAGGAACAGCCATAGGGCAGACTCCACCTTGCCCCTGTTGAATGGGAAGCAACTGGAAATCGGAGACAAACAGTATAAACAGCCATTTGTTTATTTGTCTTCCCTGTGTCTGAACTGCGTGACTGGTCCTCAAGGCCGTATCTTTTCAGCCTGGGTGTTTTTCACGAGGAGTAGGCTGATGTCCATGTAACTGGTTGCAGTTTGTCTCTTAAAGGCTGGTTCAAGCCCTTGAACACACAGCCATTGGTTTTGAGCCACCAGGATGGGAGTTCTTCCACAAGGGAGACATTCCCAGAGCTCTTTGGGAAACCCTAGCACAAGGGTCTCAAAGCCATAGCAGCCCTGTTTTCTGTAGGGTAATTGATACATACTCACTTTTTTTCTTTTTTTGTTAAGGTATAACTGACATATAATATTATATTAGTTTCAGGTATACATAATGATTCGCTATTTGTGTACATTGCACAGTGATCACCACAATAAATCTAGTTAACATCCATCACCATACATAATTCCAAATTTGTGTGTGTGTGATGAGTACTTTTAAGATTTACTCTTGGCAGGGGCACCTGGGTGGCTCAGTTGGTTAAGCGACTGCCTTCGGCTCAGGTCATGATCCTGGAGTCCTGGGATTGAGTCCCGCATCGGGCTCCCTGCTCAGCAGGGAGTCTGCTTCTCCCTCTAACCTTCCCCCCTCTCATGTGCTCGCTCTCTCTCTCAAATAAATAAATAAAATCTTTAAAAAAGAAAAGATTTACTCTTGGCAGCTTTCAAATATGCAGCACAGTATTATTAACTATAGTCACCATGCTATACATGACATCCCCAGGACTTAATTTATAACTGGAAGTTTCTACCTTTTGACCCCCTTCACCCATTTTGCACACTCTCCCAACCCCCTGCTTCTGGCAACCACCTGTCTATTCCCTTGATACATAATAGTTTGACTTAGGCAGGGGAAACTCTGCCCATGAATTTAGGGAAGCTGTAGGAAAGGAAATGATGTGGAAGAGGTGCAAAGTATGTTTGACTTAAGTACCTGGGTGAGAGGTCCCACCACCACCTCACCCCTGCTCCCACCTCACACACACAGAAGTGTCTGGGTAACCCATGTCCCCTTGCTTTTCCCTCCATAAGTATAAATATGTCACAATCATAGTAAGATTCGTTCATTCAACAAAATAGTCATTGATCACCTCCTTTGACGAGGCACTGCTCTAAGCACTAAGGATACGAACAAAACAGACAAACTTCTGGTGGCAAGTGGTGGTGAGTATATTAAAAAGCAGGAATAGGAAATAGAATGTGGTCAGGGAGGACCGCTGTGGTGAGGGGACATTTGAGCAGAGCCCTGCAGGGCCCGAAGAAGCGAGCCATGCAGAGTTCTGGGGAAGACCTCTGCAAACAGCAGAAAAACAGGGACCAGAGCAGGAGTATGCATGGAGGCTGAGGGGACAGTTGGGGACCGGGGGGCTGGAGCTAAGGAGAGAGGGAGAGTGGGAGGAGAAGAGGTCATGGAGGTGGGAGGAGCTGATCCCACATGATCTGCTAGGCCTTCCAATGGGAAGCTTCTCGAGCGCTTGAAGCAGCGTTAAGCCTTGGTGTGACTTGCGATTTAAAAGGGCCTCCTGCTGCAAGGGTGTGGAGTACATAGATGATTGTGTACCTCCCAACACATGGGAAGTATGTAATATAAGTTTGTCCCGTTATTGGTGAGTCTAAGTGTAGAAACTTGGTTAAGGGGATGTCTGCCAGATTTCTCCACTGTTAAGGTGCCCTTTCTCTTTGTGATTAATAAGTAATCAATGGAGTGATACTTTGAGAGTGTATGAATGCCCTACTGGCCAACAATCTTTCACCTAATGGTTTTAGAGTCCATGATGATCTTTATCTGAATTAGTTGCTGCTGCAAAAGGGTGATCTTCTAATTCTATCATTCATTCATTCATTCATATTATCCATTATATTCTGTAAAGTAAACCTCTCCCTCCTTTCTTAAATATCAGTGGATTTAGATTGTTTTTTCAATGTGTTATAATCCATTACTATCAATTTTAAAAAAAGGTATGGTGCATTTGATGGCTTTTCACCTGAGATGTATGTGACATGGAGAAGGGTTGCAGGGAGCAAGTGTCAAAGCAGGGCAACCCATCAGGGGGCAGAAATCCAGCTGGGAGGTTGCTGGCTCGGCTGGTGACAGAGTCATGGGAAGTGGCCAGACTCAGGCTTCGCTTGGAAGATGGGGCCACAGAGCTTGCTGGTGGGCAAGAGAGACATGGGGGGTGAGAGAGACGTGAAGTGTAACTGCAAGGGTTGTGTCTTGAGCCAGAAACCGCAGTTGTCACTTACTAAGGGAGACGATGGGAGTAGGAGTTCTGTCATTCCACAAATCTCATGTTGTGAGCGCACTACTAGTTGACCAAGAGAAACACAGAATTTCCCTGGATAATTTGAGGGACATAGGGAAGCATGAGAAGAGTCCTCACTTTTAGTCAAACGCTCTGCCCCACAGCTGGCCCCTCTGACCATTGCAGCCCTCAGCCCTGCTCCATGGGCCAGCCCCTCTAGGTCATTCATTATCCGCCATCTTTCATGCCCAACATTCTCCTCCACTGGATGACTCATTTTGTTTCTCTACCATGGCCTCCATGTTCCCAGAACCCCGGACACTCTGAGGGGCTCTTCCCACATCCCCTTCCCTCTCTGCCTCCTGGCTGCTCCACTCCCAAACCTCTGTCCAGTCTGGGGCCTCCCTATGTGGCTCCCCATAGGCTCCCTGTCCAGCTCCCCATAGGGACCTCTGAACAGACACCTCAGTCATGAGCCTGGTTTGAGTTATTTCCCTGGGTCCATGCACCTCATGAAAATTAAGACTTCTACCTTCTATGGCCATAAAGACTTTTCCAGAATATTCCATGACAGTTGAGCACACAGAAGATTTCTAGGTGGCTCTGTGACCTTAATCTGTATGCAGACACTCTCCCCTCTGATACAGCTGAAAATTCTGGTTATAAATATGCTCTAAAGTTACTGGTTCCTAAATACTAGTCTACTGACAAGTGTTGGAGTGGTTGCATGAAAATCAGTCAAGCCCCAGCTCCAGAGTTTATGATTTCATGGTTCCAGGGTGAGGCCTGGGAATCGGTATTTAGAAAATGACCCAACTCCTCAGCTGTTTCCTCTCCAGCCAGGTGTGGGAACACAGCTTTAAATATAAGAGGGGCAGGTATTCTAGCCCCAGAGAGGTTCTCTTACTTCTTGCTTTAAGCAAAACAAATATGACAACTCTAGCCTATGGCATGCCAGGCAGTCCGTCACACATACTGTGTGAGGACAAAGATGGAGAGAATGGAAGAAAAAAACTTCTGGTCTCTGTCCTCAAGAACTCAGAACCTATTTGGGTGAGATGAGACTGTCACAAATGAAAAACACTGAAGAGCATTTGTAGAACGGATACAAATAAATGTATATTAATATTCTGCAAACAGAGGAAGTATGGCTGGCCGGCAAAATAGAGGTAGAAAAAGGCTGAATTTGTGAAGGAGAAAGGAGCATTAAAGACTCCAGGCTGGCAAGAAGTTCACGTTTACCTCCAAACTGTTGGCCCATCTGCTTCTTTCAACTAATATGGAACCATTTTCTGGAGAGAAGTACAGAGGCTGGGGGTGCAGCTGTGAGGCTATAATGGGAGTGGTTTGCACGTCACCGTTTTAAGCAGCAAAAACAATTCACTGTGTATATTGGTAATAAGCTGGGAATGCCTTAAGTGAAGGAAATCAAGATGGTGACCTGGAAAGCAGACAGGCCACAGATGGAGCTAAGGAAGGGAGATATCTCTGCTGTTGCACCTGTTCCAGCTGGAGGCTGTGTTCCTTTTGCTACTATGGTGCATTTCCTTACCCTGACTGACCCAAGCCACATCCCGTGGCCATGAGCAGCCCACACCTCCCTCCTTTTCCAAGAGGGAGGCATTTCCCCAGGCTACCATGGAGAATGTCTGTGTCTACAGTGGAGAGAGGTCTATGACTAGCAGGACTAGGGGTCTCCTGTCCAACACTCCCCACCAATGGCCCATCTCCGCCCGGGGAAGACCTCTCTACCCGCTTCACAGACTCCCATCCTGTGGGTGGGATGGGTTTCCTGTAACCCAGGATTTCCCAGACATGCCTGCTTGTCAGAATCATCTGGGATGCTTGTTAAAAATACAGATTTTATAATACAATTGAATCAGAATCTCCAGAAGAGACGCTTTATAAAAAACCAATTCTTTAGACAGCAGGGTAAATCTGGGAAACATCACTAAGCCTTGTACCCTCTCTCACCCATGGGTAACCAGCTGCTGCCTGGGCTGAGGACATCATTCTTGAAGAAAAAAAAATTGTAATGTGTTTCTCTGTCTAAAGACCAATAGTGATAACAGTAATTACTAACCTTTATCAACTGTGTGCCAGGCTCTATACTAGGGTATTTTTTAAGAGTAGGAATTATATCTTTTCCAGTTTTATTGAGAAATAATTGGCCACACATCACTGTATAAACTTAAGGCATGCAACATGATGGTGTGATTTACATTTATTATGAAATGATCGCCACAATAGGTTTAGTTAACATCCATTGTCTTATATAAATACAATAAAAAGAAAGGGGAAAAATCCTTCCTTTTGATGAGAACTCTTAGGATCTAATCTGTTAATATCATAAAGCAGTGTTAACTATAGTCATCATTCTGTACATTACATCATCATGACCTATTTATCTCATAACTGGAAGTTTATACCTTTTGACGCTCTCGTCCAGTTCTCCCTCCTCCCACCCCCTACCTCTGGTAACCACAAATCTGATCTCTTTCTTCATGAGTTAGGTGGTTTTTTTTGCTTTTTTGTTTTTGTTTTTAGATTCCACATATAAGTGAAATCATACGGTATTTGTCTTTCTCTGTCTGACTTATTTCTCTTAGCATAATGTCCTCAAGGTCCATCCATGTTGTCATAAATGGTAGGATTTCCTCATTTTTTGTGGATGAATAACATTCCAGTGTGTGTGTGTGTGTGTGTGTGTGTGTGTGTGTGTGTGTGTATTATATATACCACAAGTTCTTTGTCCATTCATCCCTCGATAGACACTTGGGTTGGCTGTTGTAAATAATGTTGCAAAGAACATGGGGAGTGCAGATATCTTTTTGAGTTAGTGTTTTCATTTCCTTTGGATGTATTCCCAGAATTGGAATCACTGGATCATATGTTAGTTGATTTTTAAGTTTTTGAGGAACCTCTATGCTGTTTTCCATAGTGGCTGCACCAGTTTACAATCCCACCAACAGCACACCAGGGTTCCCCTTCCTCCATATCCTTGCCAACACTTGTTATCTCTTGTCTTTTTGATGATGGCCATTCTGACAGGGGTAAGGTGATACCTTACTGTGGTTTTAATTTGCATTTCCCTGATATCTAGTGATGTTGAGCACCTTTTCATGTACTTGATGGCTATTCATATATCTTCTTTAGAAAAATGTCTATTCAGGCCCTGTGCCAAATTTTTTTTTAAGCACTATACTTTTTTTAAGATTGATTAATTGATTTGAGAGAGAGAGAACACATGCACCCAAGTAGGGGGGTGAGGGAGAGGGACAAGCAGACTCCGCACTGAGCACGGAGCCCAACATAGGGCTCAGTCTCATGACCCCGAGATCATGACCTGAGCTGAAGTCAAGAGTTAGACACCCAAATGACTGAGCCAACAAGGCACCCCTGTGCCAAATTTTTGAATTGGATTATTGGGGATTTGGGTTTTGGGTTGTGTTTTGTTTTGTTTTTGTTGTTGAGTTGTCTGAGTTCTTTCTATATTTGGATATCAACCCCTTATCGGATATATGGTTTTGCAAATATTTTTTCCTGTTCCATAGGTTGTCTTTTCACTTTGATGATTTCTTTTGCTGACCAGAAGCTTTTTAGTTTGATGTAATCCCACTTGTTTATTCTTTATTTTGTTTCTGGGTGGGCCGCTTTTTTTTGTCTCATGTAATCTTCCCAATAACCTAATGAAGTAAGTGCTACTGTTACCTCTGTTTTCTCAGAGGCAAACAGAAGGGAAGTTAAGTGACTTGCCCAACTGCAGCAAGGAGCTGCAGCTGGCAGTCAGGCTTCTGACTTCTGAGCTCCATCTATTCGCCATTACACATTACTGATCCTGGGACCTTGAATTAACTAGCTCCACACTCTAATTTTGAGCTTACCAGCCCAATCCACACCACCACCACTACCCCAATGAAAGGGAGAAAGAAAGAGTTGTAATTTATCTTAAAATCTCTAGTGAGTATATGAATCAGGAGTGATGTTAAGGAAAGCATAGAAAAAGGACACTAATCTCCCTCATGCTGGTCCTCAGGTACTGGAATTCCTTAAGCAACCTGGTGGCATCCTTGCTGAATTCTGTACGCTCCATTGCCTCCCTGCTGCTGCTCCTCTTCCTCTTCATCATCATCTTCTCCCTCCTGGGGATGCAGCTCTTTGGGGGAAAGTTCAACTTTGATGAAATGCAGACCCGGAGAAGCACATTTGATAACTTTCCCCAGTCCCTCCTCACTGTGTTTCAGGTATGGACTCTTCTCTGCTGAGATGATGAGTGGGAGGGTGTTGAGTGGCGGGGTTGGGTTGTGGGGAGAAAAGGTGGTGGGAAGCTTCACCCTTGCACTGGGCAACCAAAGCCAGCCTAGATCAGCCATGGAGGGTCCATGCCCAGGAGAGTCTTGAGTTCTTTCTATAGTTCCCCCTACCCTCGGTCCCCCATGGAATTCCACTGTTGGATGGACTACTGGGGAAAAAAATATAATTGAGTAGTTTAAAAACTCTTGCTTAACCATGGAACCCTTTATTCAAGCAAATTCTACATGAACACCCAAAGTACGAACAGAGGAAAGGACACTGCCCTTGTTGGGGGAGGGAAGGGTGGTGAAGCTCTGTCTTTCTTACCTACCACGCTTGTCCCCAGAAGAAATATAACTAGCCCATCAAATTTGTCATTTCATAGATATTTTGGTGTAGAGTAAAGCTAAAGTAGCACTTGTTGAAGTTTCAAAGTAGATTGATTTACAAGAAAAATAATATGTGAATGTGGCCCAAATCTTGAAGATGGCACCCAAATGACTAATGTTGGGGAAAGCTGGAATAGCATAGTATTCTCTCAACAAACACGTTCACATTTATAAAAAGGCCCCAAGGAATGGCTAACGGCAGCCATCTTGTGCAGTCGAGTAGAAGAAAATACTTGGACCAGGAAGTCTTTCCAGTCAGTTCTCAAATAGTATCATGCCAGGGCCTGTGCATTTTGTCTAAGGATAGGGTCAAACTTGACCAGGTGATTAGCTCAGAGCCCCTGGGAGGAGAAATGGGGGCCAAGAGGAGGGAAAGAGGTGGAAAAGAGATTTTAGACAATTCTGTTAACATAGTGGGGCAGGGCAGGGGAGTTTTGGGGTTTGCTGTTGGTCTAACGCTGTGTCCCTTATTGGTGGGAATGTGTCATTCAGATCCTGACCGGGGAGGACTGGAATTCGGTGATGTATGATGGGATCATGGCTTATGGCGGCCCCTCTTTTCCAGGGATGTTAGTCTGTATTTACTTCATCATCCTCTTCATCTGTGGAAACTGTATCCTTTGCTCCTGCCTCCCTGCCCCTGCTGCCCCACCCTCCCTCAGCCTGCAGCACGATGCCAAATACGTGTGCCCAGCAGGTCCTGACTCGGGGCTGAAAAGTGTGGCTGCCCGCCCACAGGGCCCCCAGGCAAGCAGGGGAAAGGTGTGCTCTGGGGAGAAAACGTGTCCTGTCCCAGAACCACTTTAGCCGTGGAGGCAGGTCTTGGTGGAAGCCTGGAGCTTTGGCATAGGTGGGGATGTAAGTTCATCTTCCTGAACCAGTTTGGGCTGTAGTGTTGCCTGACTCCAGGAGGCGTGTTCTCATTATAGTCTTGGCGAACAACGCCCCCTGGTGTTGTGCATGGACAGACAGATAGATTCCAATGTGAACACACTTGGAGCTGGGCACCCTGACAGCCCTGGCCTCTGGCTGCTGGAGGTAAGAAGTGCCATCCAGGGGAACTGAGCCGTCATCCTTGAAATGACTTTCATCTCTCCTCCTGTTTTCTGCTCAGTGTCCCTCCCTCTGAAGCCGCTCTCCAGGACTTTCGTCCCAGGCAGAGCTGGACAGGCTTCCCCAAGCAGACCTGACAGGTCCTTGCTGATCCAGGCCATGGGCGGGTTTCTGGGTTCTCAAGCCCCAGGCGGTCTAACCCCGTGAGGGTTGTGTGCAGAGGAGATGGTAAAGTAGAAGCAACTCTAGCCCAAGACTCGGGTTTATTTTTTTATTTTTATTTCATTTTTTTAATTTATTTTTTATTTTTTTAAGACTTGGGTTAAATCAGGGCCTAACATAGTGCTGGAAGCTTGGGCATTGGTGCCAGCAGACCGGCTGCACGTTTTACCCTCTGGGTGACCTCGGCAACTAATGGCTCTCTACCTCAGTGTCTGTAAAATGGGGTGATGAAATATCAGTGCCTACTACTTAACAGGTCCTGGTGAGGTTTAATGGGTGATGTATGTGAAGCCCCTGCCCACGGTGCCAGGGGCCGGGGGCAGGTGTACGCTAGCACCCTTGGGCAAACCCTTCGCCCCTGTGGGTCGTGGCTTCCTGGTATGTGAAATGGTGTGACTGTCTGGGGGCCTGGGAGGTGGAGGTTAGACTTAACGAATGATAAGGCCTGTGCAGCTATACTTTCTTTGATTCTGCAGTTCTCTGACCCACAGTGTTTCTGTTCAAGGTGGGGGTGGGGGTGGGGCGGCGAGAAAAAAGGACAAATGACCACTTCGATTCGGAGTTCCCAAGATTCGGTCAGCTTCAGCTGGACACTCCAAGGGTCTTTGTATGTGCAGGCTCACATTAAGAGTTGGCACAGATATCAGGCTGCCTCCTCAGTACCCGGTTTTAATGAACCACTCTTAAGAACATTCTGCATTCTGCTAGAGACAATGCTGTTTATAATGTCAATTACAGCCAGTCATCTCAGTGGGGAAACCAATAACGAAACCCAGCAATTAAGGAGCAAGGCAGGCTCACTGCCTCACTTGCTGCCCACTCCAGCCTGCAAGCTAGCCTATTCTCAACCCCTTAGAAAACTCCCGGTAGCTAGGAGGGTGATGGGGAGGGAGAGGGGTGGAGGAGGGACACCACTGGGCTGGGAACCCTCAGGGTGAGTCACCATTGAGCTCACTCTGTGGGGAACTCTACCACTGCATGGCCTGTACCTCCCTGACCCCTGTGCCCATCAAAAACCCCAAGGCCAAGGTCATTTTCTTTAAGAATGGACACAAACAGATATCCTACTGAATGTGTTCTTGGCCATTGCTGTGGACAACCTGGCTGATGCTGAGAGCCTCACATCTGCCCAAAAGGAGGAGGAAGAAGAGAAGGAGAGAAAGAAGCTGGCCAGGTAACCCCCTAAGCTTACCCAGACCCAGGGCCCCAGGGTCCCAGTTCTGGAATGCCATTCCCATTAGTGGTAAAGACAGGCTTGGGCGCTGGCCTCTGTCAGCCATCCCTCCTAGAGGGCACTGGGTTTGGGGCTTCCTACAGAAAGCTGGGCCTCTCTGCTAATACCTAGGCATTGCTCTAAAGTAGGGACCGTCATGAATTACAGTCTCTGTGAAGGGGCTGGATTTCCCCCACCTGTCTAAGAAGTTGGAGGATGCTCTTGAGAAGGGAGATCATGATAGGCGGTGGGAGTGACGGATGCAGAGAAGAGGAAAGCAGCCGTTCAGAGAGGAAATGCAGTTCCAGCTGAGTGACTCCTTTTCACTGTTTGGTAACTCATCTCCAGTATTCAGAAAGCAAGATAAGGCCCTGCATTGTCTTTTGTCATTGTCTAAATGGGACTGTCATAGGCCACACACCTGCTGGATACTGAGCAGAGTTTTCCAGGAACCAATCCTGAATCAGATCCAGAAACTTTTTCTGATTCAGACAAGGACTGGAGCAGCTAAGAACCTGAAAGAGGCCAACTGAGTACCAGACAGAGCCAGGCCAGGCATTGTGGGCCCAGCCCAGTGGCATCTGGGATCGAGTGACACATGCCATGTGCCCTGGGTGAAGGAAGATGGACGTAGGCCCAGGGAGTCTGCTCCCACCGGTCCCCAGCAGACCGTAGGGTAGTCTGTGTCTTCATGTTTCCTATCATTCAGTAAACATTCCTTTAATTTTTCCTCCTGCTGACCGGCCAGGACTGCCAGCCCAGAGAAGAAACAAGAGGTGGTGGAGAAGCCAGCAGTGGAGGAGACCAAGGAGGAGAAAATTGAACTGAAATCCATTACAGCTGATGGAGAATCCCCACCCACCACCAAGGTAAGAAGCAACCCCCTTCCAGGAGCCGGGAGGCCCATTGCTGGGGTAGGAGGGCACGGTCTTCCCAGGCCAGGCACCCACGGAAAGGAAGGAGGAAGGAAAAAAAGAGACTCAGTGGAAGAAAGCCCAGGAGGGTGGAGCAGGAGGGCTAGCAATGTGAAGAGAGGCCAGCTGGGTGAGTCCCAGCCTTCTGTTGATGTCTTAAAGGATATATGCAAGGTAACAGCTCAGCCATTGACTATGATGCAATTTCAAGGCTACCGTAAGCCTCTCTAACTAGTGAACATTTCTAACTGGATTCTTCCTCCTTCTCTCATTTGGCTGCCTAGATCAACATGGATGACCTCCAGCCCAATGAAAATGAGGATAAGAGTCCCTACCCAAACCCAGAAAATACAGGTACCAATCCCACTGCCTAACCCTGAGATTGGGAGGTTGGGGGTAGAGATCCGGATTCAAAAGCCATGTGGAAGTAGCTATGTATTAGGGACTGGTGTTTCCAGGTTCCCTCTACAAGTACCTTGCACTGCTAAATGTCCTCTCTCCGTAGTTAGGCATTGCCAGTTATCATCCAGAGGAGAACTTTGCTCCTGGCTTCCTCATAATAACAACATAACATTAAATAAATTGTGTTTGAGCAGTCTTTTATGCCCTTTGGAAGGTGGATTCTATAGACATTTAAGGTTTTATTATATCTTATGCCATAAAATCATTAACTTATATAATTTGCATGTTGCAGCATGACGCTCGCTTAATGATAATCGTAAATCGCGACTCTGTCTTGCCCTTACTCGGGTGGCAGTGCTGAGTACAAGGACAGCTGCCACCACAGATGTCTCACTTGTTGCTTTGTAAAATGCTTTCATTTATTATAAAAAGAACTCTTCACAACTCAGCCTTCTCATCTTCCAATACCTAAGTTGGCAGGCAGTCTCCTTTGAGAAGGCTTACTGTCAGAGGTCCTCAGGCCTCCCTCCAGAATTCACTTCTCTGCCTCATGAAGCTCCACACCCCATACAAGCCCCTGGCTTGCCTCCCTGTCCCTACAACTGCTGCCATCCCTCTCAGCTTCAAGCCTGCCATCAGCTGCACACAGCAAGGGACCGTTGTTTTACTGGCATTTCCTTCTCTGTGGAGGTTGAGCTATATTTGAGTTGGTAACCACGTTAAGTAGCTAAAAACCTTCTACATGTATGAGCAAAGCTAGGTTTTCCTTTTGGCCTCCCCTCCACCGGTCCTCTGCAGGCTTGTCTGCAGGGCAGCCATCTTCTGTTTCCCTTGGGAAGCAGGCTCTCGGCCATCATTCCATCCTCACTCACCTCCCACCTCCAGGGAAGGAGGATTTGGTTTGCTGGGGATTGGACCAAGGGAAGAGCAGGAAGGGTGTCTGAAGCCTGAAATCTCTTCTGGGTGGAAATTCTTACAGGATTTCAAAGACTAGACATGTTGACCAAAGTCAATGGGGAATTCTGTCTTGGTCCTGAATCACCAACTTAACTCTAACGTGACATTTTGGAGATAATATGCAGGGGGAAATTGAATATGGACTGGAAACTAATGATTTTAAACAAAAACTACTTAAAATCATTAGTTTCCATTTATTTTGTTACTGCAGTGGTGTTATTATAGTTCTAGCTTATAAATGTAGACATGTGTATGGCTAGAATCTAAAATATTTAGAAAGTGCTTTAAAATATACTCCAGCAGCTCCTGTTGAAGCTGGATATAGAGGGTCACCACACAAGTCCCTTGACTTGTGTGTATTTTCAAAGTTTAAAAGGAAAGACAGTAATCAAAGGAATCCCCCTGGGCCCCAAGCAGAGCCAACCCCAGCTGCACACAGCACAGGGGAGACCGCGGATAGCCCAGGCCTGCTCCTTCTACCTGGCAGTGGGGCAGCCACACCTACGACCATAGTCTCTAGTTTCATCATTCTAAATATACTAGTGCCTTTTCTCTTCTTTGTTGCCCTTTGAAATCAAAGAGAAGCAGGTCAGGGGGAAAAAAAATAATGAGGACATTGTCACCATATTGGCCACTATAGAAAAGTCCCTCTGTTGACCCAGCTTTGAGGATTCTTGGAATGGTTTTGCTTTTTGACTGAAAAGCTCTTCCCACATTCTGCTAATTTGTCAGGATTCTTTGGATTTTTTAGAGTGTCCCTCCCCCCGTTGTGTGATCACCCTTCTCTAGCTTCCTGCAGACCCAGCCCTTCCCAGGTTTTTCTTGGTCCCATGCATCTCACACATCTGTGTTGAGAACTCTGGTCCATAGATAGTTGAGGCTGTCCTGCCTCAGCCCACCACCACACTCAGGCCTTCAAGGCCAGCCCCCACAGCCCCCCATTTGTTCACCGTCCCTGCTTTCCATTTTCTCACCCAAGGGTGGTATGCTCTTAAAGCTGGTGGTGCCTCATGTTCTACCTTCCTCCAAGGGACCAGCCTCTGCTTCCTGGCTTCTCCTTCCCCTGCCTCCACAGGTCACCTCCTGGACTCTAGTATCAGGTGCAGCAGAAGTCCCCAAAGATTCCTCCCAGAATCACTTGGCCTGCTCTCTCTGTTCTTGTCAATCTCTCATTCCCACCTGCTTCTCTCTCTTCTGAACCAGAAAAGGCAAGGAACCTGATCTGCTATTGTCCTCCCAACCCTGCCCCTTCTGCTTGACAGCCTCTGGGCATCCGGCCTCTGCTGTGCCCACTTCACACAGATGCCCCTTGGGAGGCAGCGCTGGTGAGCATCGCACCTGCCCCACTTACAGCCAGACTCCCAGAGAAAGAAGGGGTAGGGGCAGAGAATACTCTCATACCTCCTCCTGTCCCCACTTCTCACTCAGGCTTCCTCCTCTCCCCCTATGCCCATGACCTTCCACCCCCGGCCCAGGTTACTGTGCTTGCTCGTCCAGGTTGCACCCAAAGGTGTGTGCCGAAGGCGCTGAGCGGGGTGGAGCTCCAGCCTGCGCTCCCCTAGCCAGGGCCTCTGCCCTCACAGGAACACCCAGTGGAGGGGCAGGTTTCTGATTGGCACAAAGTGCCAACCGGCCAGCTGTGGCGTGTCAGTCCTTCCCTCCCCATTGAATCCCCAAAGCTCAACAGTTGGTTGGAGCCTCCCAGCTTAGTATACACTAAATTTTAGAAATATGTACTCACCTAGGAAGGGTGCCAAGATTGTGCTTTTATTTAATCAATTCATTTATTAGAGGGAACATACAGATGGTAAGAGTCACTGAGGACTTAAAATTAACAAGGACACTTGAAAAAGAAAGTGAATGACACCAGAGAATGCACAGGACAGCACTGAGTGCTGTGGGGAGGTTCCAACTACAAGGGGTTCGAGCAGAAGCAGAGCCATGGGGTGGGGAGTTGGGGAGAGACAGCCAGCCTTCACGGAGAAGAGTAGGCTGAGCTGGGCTTGGCATCTGGGGAGTGGGAGAGAACAGAAGTTATTTCAGGACCATACTATTGTCATAGACAGGGAGCTAGAAGAAACCGTGGAGGTATTCATTCACTTAATAACTACTAATGAGGGTGGGAGGGATGGGGTGACTGGGTGATGGACACTGGGGAGCGTACGTGCCATGGTGAGCGCTGTGAATTGTGTAAGACTGATGAATCACAGACCCGTACCTCTGAAACAAATAATGCATTATATGTTAATTTAAAAAAATAACTACTAGTGAAACACCTATTGTGTGCCAGGTACTGTGGCAGGCCCCAGGGATACACCTGTAGGCAAGACGGGCAAGGCCACTGTTCTCCTGGAGCTTACATTTCAGTGGGAGACAGACAGTGAGCAAGAAAAGAGGCCAACTGAAAAGGTAGCGTCAGGTAGCAGTGAACAGCAAGGAGATGAATGAAGCCAAGGACTATGTGAGCGAGTTCCTCAGTGGCGTGGGGCTGCTTTGGCTGTGTGGTCGGTGAAGGCCTCTTGAAGGAGGTGGCATTCGGGCTGAAACCTGAATGAGGCAGAGGAACTAGATGTATGGAAATCAGAGGAAGACGCTTTCTAGATGGAGAGCTAGCAAATGCAGACTGGGCAGACTGGTCTGTGGAGGAATCCGAAGAGGCCAATGTGCTTAGAGGAAAGAGAGCGAAGGGGAAAGGTAGTGTGGGTGAGACAGGGACTAGGCAGGAGCCCGGGGGGCAGGGCCTCTGAGGCCACCTGAGAGGTTCAGGTCGTTGAAGACTCACCCGAGGTTCTCAGGCAGAGGACGGTAAGATCTGGTGTCAGAATTACCTCTAGCAAACTGTGCTGTATGAAAACAGGGCAGTAGATGGTCAAGAGTAAAACCGGAGGCAGTGAGAATGTTAGTAGTGGTCCCGTGAGAGGCGGTGGCCGCGTGGGCCAGAATGGTGATGCTGGAGATACGGAGAAGTGGCGGAACTTGGGGTACATTTTGCAGGACTTGCTAGTGGCCTAGAAGTCAGAGAGAGAAAATGAGCAATGGGAGGAGATGAGGTTTTGGAGCTGAGCCAGCAGAGAACCACGCCCGATGCAGCAGCAGGTGCATCCTCAGCCTTCTGTCTCCAGACGCCACCCACACAGCTCGCTTCCAGGGTGTGTGGCCTTGCCAATCATGCCAGTGAACTCTGGGGTCACACTAAAAACTGTAAGTCCCTTGAGGGCAAGAACCACAGCTTTGTGTTCAGTACGCTGTAGGCACTAGATGTTAGAAATAATATTTTTATCTGAATTGGCCATGAGCAAAATCACAGAGGTGAAAATGAGCGTCAAATGGGGTGGGGACACGTATCACCGAGGACCAAGTGTCGGGCATTCAGCTACCCAGGAGTTTTACCTTTGAGCATGGCACCTGCCATCTGGCAAGCAAGTCCACAGTGCACTTCTCCACACCTCCAAGAACGGAGATGAGAAAATAAAGATCCCCAAGGGAGTCCACTGGCATCTGGGAGCGGAATTGTAGGTAGTTCAGTTGCCAACCCCATAAACAGAACTTTACCTGACTTTTCCTACTCTGCCAACCTCGCTCCTTATCCATAATACATGCAAAGCATCACAGCTGTCAGATTTCTGGCCCTTTACAAATTTGGGTTTGTCCTTTAGAAGTGGTTTCCTCTTAAACATTATGCCTGGAATTCAGCTGCTGTGTGTCTGAACCGACTGACTTGCTTCTCCCTAGCAATGGAAATCAGGGTAGAGCTTCAAAACAGCAAGGCAGGCTACTGCAGATGAAAGAGCATGAAAAACTCTTCACCAGGAACTCGGAAAACCACAAAGCTAGGAAATATGTTTTTCTATATAACACAAATGATTAAAGTAAGCATTAAATTACCTATTACCAAATTATCATGAATAAGAAAGTGTTGGCTCATTTAGAGCAAAACTAAAAAGAATACAAACAAGTTGGGCAGGAATTTAAGAGCCTTCTCAGTGAGATTTCATTTGTAAAGATTTCGATTTAGGTCAACTCCAGTTTTATTTATTTTGTTTTACTAGGAGACTCTGCCTTTCTTCTACCTACCAAGGTTCGGTTAAAAGGCTCCAACCCTTGGCCTGTACACAATTTTTCATCTCACAGCTCTCTAATGCTAAAAATATTAATTGCTTTGCTGGTCAGCTCTAATTACTCCAGGGGAAAAAAAACTGATTTATGCCTATATTCTGCTGGTCCTCCAAAAAATCCTTGGGCCCCTAAATGCTTCTTGCTTGATAAAGAACCACCTTCTGTGCCAAGCATTTTTTTTTTCCTCTGCACCACCTGGCTTCATTTTAACCAGAAGAAGAGAGAGCATGCAGAGACATGGCTGGTCCATAAGATAAACTTCCCATAACTATCTTGCCAACAGCTGAGTCTCCACCTGACCTTCTTTTGCAAAGTCTTCTTCCTTATAAAGCAAATGTTAGTGTGAAAGTGTAATCATCATCAAAAACTAAGGGCGACTACATCCTGGGCATAGTGTCTCCATAGTGTCTCTCTCAGAGATGGAACAGATAGATACATGTAAAATCAGGCATTCGAGCTATTTTGTCCTAGGTGCCAAGTGAATGCAGGAGGCCGACAGGGCTCTGGAATCACAGGATGGTCATTCAGGGGAGCCCAGGTACCTATGAGAGCCATGTGAATGATACTGTCTTACATGGGAGTCCTTCTAGCTCTGCAGAGAGGGAGATGAGAGCAGTTCAAATAAGGAGACAGAGTGAGGAAAGGAAAGGAGAAAGCACATGGCAAGTGTATTCATTTCCTGGGGCTTTCATAACAAATAACCATGAACTTGGTGGCTTAAAACAGCAAACATTTATTTTCTCACGGTTCTGGAGCCTCCAAGTCTGAACTCAGGTGTTGGCAGGACCATCCTCCCTCTCAAGGCTCCAGGGGGGATCCTCTCTCGCCTCTTCCCTGTCTCTGCTGATGGCCAGCTGTCCTTGGCGCTCCTTGCCTGTCAGCCTCATCACTCCCATCGGCCTCTGTCTTCACATGTGTGTCTCTGTGTCTCCTTATAAGGACAGCAGTCCTTGGATTTAGGGCCCACCCTACTCCAATATGACTTCATCATGACTCTACATCTGCAAAGACACTGTTTCCAGAGTAAGGTCACATTCTGAGGTTCTGGCTAGGCATGAGTTTGTGGGGGACGTGATTCAACCCACTACCATGAGCCTTCAGAAAACAGGCTGATGTGAGTGGAAAGTCTGTCAGGGAATAAGAGCAGGCAGAGGTCAGACTGAGAAAGATGTTAAGCACTACCTTACAGGCTATGAGTCTTTCCTGTGGGTAGAGATCGTAACAACAGCTTACGTTTATACAGCACTTGCCATGTACCAGGCGCCACTCTGAGGTAGGTATGTACTATTATCCCATTTACAAATGGGGAAACTGAGACACAGAGAGACTAAATGCCAAAGAGAAACAGAGCCAAGATTTGGGTCAAGGCATTGGCTGGAGAACCCATGCTCTTACTCCCGTTCCCCTTCTAAACATTTTTAAATGCATTTGATCAGAACAGGATATGTAGTAGTTTCCTACCATGGGCAATGACCTTGCAAGCAAAGTAAGCCATTTCCTTTAGGTCCACAGTGAATGTGGCCACTAGCCTGGAGAACAAAGGGGCTTCTTTAACTGGTGCTAATGTCTAGACTTTTGAATGAAGTGCTTGTTGTGGTCAGCATCATTGCCCTTCTATCCCTACAGCACATGAGTTTTTGGTATTTTTCAGGAATGGGAGTGTTAATTTTAAACTCCTAGAACCTTCAAGGATGGGGTTGCTTGCAAGTCAACTGAGCCGTACCCATGCCCCTACCTGCAGCCTAGATGGAAAAGACACCTGGCAATGCCCTAGTCTTACCTGATCACCTTTCCTAGGGCCTTACAACTAGGATAACCAACCATCCGAATCCACATGGGACTGAGGAGCCTCCTGGGATATGGGAATCTCAGTTTAGAAACCAGGACAGTCCTTGGCAAACTGGGATTGAACTAGTCACCCTACTTACAACCCCCCTTGTCATGTGCTGCCAGAAAAGTCTCTCTATACAAAGATTCCAGCACTCACAGGGAGAGAGCTGAGTGTCTTAGTTGATACTTCTCATTTTCAGAGACGCAAATGATGTCTTGATTCTGGGCGGTAGGAAGGTATCTGGAAGAAGGCAGCATAGCGGTAAAACTTCGTGGGAGTAGTGGAGTTATTTAGAATGGTGGTTTTTTTCTTACAGGAGAAGAGGATGAGGAGGAGCCTGAGATGCCTGTGGGCCCCCGCCCACGACCACTCTCTGAGCTGCACCTTAAGGAAAAGGCAGTGCCCATGCCAGAAGCCAGTGCGTTTTTCATCTTCAGCCCCAACAACAGGTGTGCAAGAATGGTGGGGAAGGTGGGACTCTGCTCTCTCCAAGCCACATGTGCAGCAGATGCCAGCATCCTCCGACCTCTAGTGGAGCCTGGGACTCTGCCGACCCCCACAACTTGTGTAAACAGTACCCTGGATTCCAAATCAGAAGACCTGTGTCTGTTTTTCCCTCCATTTTTTTGACACATGTAAACTCTATTTCTAGTCTTTTGGTGATTACCTTTGGTAATTTACTAAGTCTATTTAACTTAACGAAGTCTAAAGTTAAGCAGTATCCTAGACCTCCTCCTGCAAAATAGAAGGAACTTATGCTACTTTAACTCCTCTCAGCCCTCCTAACTTATATGTTGTTGCTTAGTATTTTTAGTCCTAACTATTTTTAACTTAACAAGTTAGACATTATCATCATCATTATTATTCTATAGACAATGTAGATTTGGATGTACATACAACTTGCCATTTTACTTGTTCACCATTTTTTCATACATCTCAGTCCCTCCTTCTGCAATCATTTTCTTTCTTCCTAAGCACATTTTTTAGAAGCCCCTAGTGTTCCTTTATGGTAAAGTTATTTGGCCTCTGTTTATCTCTGTTTTCATTTCTTGTTCTTGGAAAATAGTTTTGCTATGTATACAATTTTAGGTCAATAAAATTTGTCTCACAGTGTGTTAAACATATTATTATAGTGTATCGTTCCTACATTTGTAGGTAGCTACCTACCTTTGTAGGTAATCTGCCTTTTATCTCTAGCTGCTCTGAATATCTTCTGTGGCCTTGATAATGTTTAGATTTACTACCATGTATCTAGATATGGATTTCTTTCCATTTATCCTGCTTGGGATGTTATGGATTTATATTTTTCTCCAGTTCTTGAACAACATTAAAAATTAGAATAAGAATTTCTAATTCTTGAAAAGTTGCAGCCATAATCTCTTTCTCTCTATTCTTTCCTTCTGGCACTCCAATTAGACATAGGTTAGACCTTCTCATTCTGTCCTCCTATCTCTTACTGTGTCTTGCAAATCTTTCACCTCTTTATCTCTCTTTGTATTCAGGGTAGTTTCTTCAGATATAGCTTCCAACTTCTTCATTCTCTTTTCAACTTTGTCTATGTTACTGTTTAAACCAGTTTTTAAATCAACTTAATTCTTTTTTCATTTCAAACAATTCCATTTGCTAATTGATTTTCCAGATCCATCTGTCTATATCTAATACTTCCCTTGTTGATTCATCATTTTTGTGCTCAAGTCCTTTATTCTGTTAAATATTCGAAATATAGTTGTTCTACATTCTCTGTCTGATATGTCCAGTATACACAGTCTTTGGGAGGGGGTTCTAAATCACTTGTTTGTAGTTTCTTCTGATTTCCCATCTTAGCGGCTCATCCTCTTATGTGCTTAATCTTTGATTATGACCTCAATACATTATCTTAGTTGGTGAGATTCCTGTGCACCTAAATTAAGATTGGGAAGCTTTCTTCCAGATGCTTCTTAAGCGTGTTGGCTCAGCCTGAGAGTCCCAAGCTTCTGTGCCCCACCTCAAGTCTGGCTTGAAATGCAGTTTCCTGATAGCAGGGCTACCACTGGCGTCTATCCTCAGGCAACCCTGTCCTTCCTGGCTACCTATCACACAGACCCTGGCTCAGTGGGTTTGTTTATTTGTTTGAAAGGGATAATCATTGCAGACCTCTTAACTCTAATGAAGCCAAAATTGTCTCAAAGGGTTTGTCCTTCCAGGATTTGCCTCTTCTGCAGCACTAGGGTCTCTCAGAGCATTTAGTCAATCACAATGCTGCGAGCAGAAGTCTGAAATTGGATTCAAGCCCTAACCACCCCCACCCCAACCCCCACCCCCCCCACCCCCCGCCAAGCACACACAACACTTTACAAGCTGTCTTTCTGGGCCAGGCTCTCCTTCTCAGGTTTCAGTGTTTTTAGCTATAAAATGAAGATACTAACACCCATATCCCATTCCTAGGCTGGCAGTATGAGATACTATATAAGATACACTTGGCATTCAAGGATCTAGCATTTGTGACACCATCAATGAGTGCCCAGAGGTCCATGCATGTAGTTCCTTGTAATTATGCTGAGGTGTGGAATTTAATTGCATGCCTTGAAGCTCTTACACAGGAGCAAATTGCCTAGCCAGAGTGTAAGCTGAGCTGGCCTCTCACCATCCACATCTCTGGGTAGCTCTGTCATTCCCTATACATAAATATATGAAGATCTTATAAAATGATTTTTTAATGATGGGAAAAAGAAGTCCCCCCACAAAGAGCCAGCTTTTAATGTCACAGAAGTATATGAAAATTTGGGGATTTCCAAAGGTCTCAGATATAACCCTCCAAAATGTCAAAAGCTAACTGCCCGTGAAAGTGCCAAATTCTGTGCAGATGTGCCTCACAGTGGGGGCACAGAGGGGGGTGGGGTGGGATGTGGTTGTCATTACCCAGCAGCCATAAGACCTCAGATGAAGAGCCCACCCCCAAACGAACAAGCACCTTTCACAAGTTGAGTGAAAGAGTGTTGAGCTCCAGGGACCCGGGAGCTGCTTCCCTTGCCTACCTGACGTGCTTCTGTCCTTCTCTCCTCCCCACACAGATTTCGCCTCCAGTGTCACCGCATCGTCAATGACACGATCTTCACCAACCTGATCCTCTTCTTCATTCTGCTCAGCAGCATTTCCCTGGCAGCTGAGGACCCCGTCCAGCACACCTCCTTCAGGAACCATGTATGCATTCCCTTTTGTCCCCTGCACCCCTTCTCCCGGGAATGGGACTGGGCCCTCAATCAGGAGCCCAATTCCAAATATTGTAATCAGATGCACAATAAACTTTCTTTAAGAGATTAGGGTTTTGGGTAGAAACCATCAGAAACAAATAAGAGAACATGTACCCAAATGCTTCAGGCTGGCCTGATTGGCAAAGTTCAGGACTCTCATTGCCCTGTGGATGTTTCCCTGAAGGCTCTGGTTCCTTGCATACTTAGAAGAAAAAAAAGAAAGAAAGAGAGAAAGAGAGAGAGAGAAAGAAAGAAAGAAAGAAGAAAGAAAGAAAGAAAGAAAGAAAGAAAGAGAGAGAGAGAGAGAGAGAGAGAGAGAGAGAGAGAAAGAAAGAAAGAAAGAAAGAAAGAAAGAAGAAAGAAAGAAAAAGAAAGAAAGAAAGAAGAAAGAAAAGAAGGAAAAGAAAGAAAGAAGAAAGAAAGAAAGAAAAAGAAAGAAAAGAGAGAGAGAGAAAGAAGAAAAGAAAGAAAGAAGAAAGAAGAAAAAGAAGAAAGAAAGAAGAAAGAAAGAAAGAAAGAAGAAAGAAGAAAGAGAAAGAAAAAAGAAAGAAAGAAAGAAAAAGAAAAAGTAGCCACTGACTTCCCTTGCTCCTAATAAACTCTGACCAGTCCCAATCACTGGGGAGATGAGGGGAGCATTGTCAAACAGGTGTCAGTGGTGAGGCTGACCTTTATAAAGGAGAGCTCCAGTGACCTTGTGTAGAGTAGAAAACTAAATTTGGAGACCCAGCCAAGGCTCTGGTGAACAACATTAAAAGCTAGAGTAAGAATTGTTCTATCTCGAAGCCTCAAAACTTTGTCAAATCCCAACAGGTAGGCATGAAGAGAGGAGTCCACCAACCTAAAGCCATACCCATGCCAAACGATTTGGTGGTCCTGCAGCCTGCTTGGTCCAGAGTTTTCTAGAAAGGTGTTGGCCCTAGCTCTGATCCATCACCTGAGATATAATAGAGGGTGAAACCATGTAGCCCGTCCCAAGCCTGGGCAGTCCTCACCTGGAGGATACTCCCTCCCATGCCCCAAAGAATACAACACCAGGATTTCCACCAACATGAGAAGCTAGCTGAGTCACACCAATGTGAGTTAAGCATTTTGCATTTTCCTGCAATAAAAAGCAAACCCCACTCTGTCCTTTTGACACGCATCCCAATGGTCTGATTGGGGTTTGTAAGTAAATTGGATTAATGAGAAAAACATCCAACCAAATGCTGCCCAGACCCAGGACCCACTGAGTCCTGCCTTGGAAGCCCCCCTCACATGTCTGGGGACTTCATCTGGAGCCACTAAGCTGCCTGAGGCCAACCCCACTTCAGGATCCAATGCTGTGTATATGCTACTCATCTCCTAACTTGCTTCCATCTGTCTCCAAGCGGAAAATCTCAGGTGACATGTAGTGTGGTTCTGGAGCTGACCTCTCCTTCCAGCCTGCTTCTCTCCCTTCCCACCCCATCCCCACCCTGTTTCTTTTTGTTTTGCAGATTCTGTTTTATTTTGACATTGTTTTCACTACCATTTTCACCATTGAAATTGCTCTGAAGGTAAAGTCCCAACCCCTCTCTCCTCTTCCCTTCCTCAGGAGCTGGCATTAGCTCTCTGCTGCTGTCTGTTGTTAACACACATGCTTCTGTTGGTGTCGAGTTCACTCTCAGAGCCACTAATCCAATTGTGCTTATTTTTCAGATCCTAGGCAATGCAGACTATGTCTTCACTAGTATCTTTACATTAGAAATTATCCTTAAGGTAATGCAATCTGAGCAATGCACTCTCTGTCTCTTTCTCTATCTCTGCTCTGTCTGCCTGTCTCTTTCTCTCGTTTCCTTCACTCACTTTTTTTACTCTCAAGCCTGAGATTGGAAGAATTAGTGCCCCTCACTTTATGCTATGCGCTTTGCTCTGGCTCAGAAGCCTGAAGAACCAACCCCCACCCCGCCCGCTGTGCTTCCTCTCAGTCTGGAAGGGGCATGTGGCTCACAGTGTCAACACTGATGCTGTTCTGTTACCAGCTCTGGCACTGTGCCAGTCCGCAGTGCCCCTCCCCCGCCACACACACACCTCATACCCCATCTCTGGGTAATTGATGATGACCCCTGCTCAGAGCTCCCTTCCCTCCTCCTGCCCGGAAGAGATGCTGCACAAACTCCAAGAGTGGAAACACTCATGGGGCATGGAAAGCCACTTGGTTGACCTCCTTTGGACAGCCATTGTCAACACCTTCCTCAACACCTTCCTCAGTACTAGGGGCAGGCACCAGGGCTAGGCTGGAGTTGGGCCTGCGTGATAGTAATCATGGGCCTAATGCAAGATTTGGGACCAGCCTTCCAATGAGGGCTTTCAACAGATGACTGTAGATTACTTCTGAATCCTCGGTTTCCTGCCGAAAAGCTTTGTTATGATGCCCCTTGCCTAGGCGTGGAGGAGGGAGAATCATACTGGAGAGCTAAGCACAGGGGAGTGAGCTGAAAGAAGCTGGAGCACCCAGGTCCCAAACCCCAGTCCTGAGAGCACACAGGCCTGGCCCCACCTGGGGCTGGTAGCACCAGGTGCTGGTGGCCCTGATGGAGGAACTGCTACAGAATTACCCAATCAGCGGAGCCCACTCCTGAAAGCATTGGGATGAGAGAGATTGTTTTCTAAGTTTTGTTTTATTACTTATATTAATTTATAATTAATATTCATATTTTTTTATTATGATCTCTTTGTTTTTCCAGCGTAGTTCTCAGCCTCTAAAACAATGCATCGCCAAGCCACTCCACCTGAGACTCAGGGTGTGATTTCTGAGACGCAGGAAAAGTGCATTTCAGCACTTGCTCTCTTCTCAGAACAACAGGATGGATTTTACCATTACCCTGAACAGAAGGGCTATATGCTCTAAAGCATATGCCTCAGCTTGGTGTCCTCTTCCTGGGAGCCTCACCTAGGACTCCTTTCAAGGAGTCCAGGCTCCCTTTTCCCCCTTCATGGGGCTGATGCAAGCCACTATCCATGCTTGACCATGTACCACAGCCAGCTGGCAGACAGACCCTTCCTTTCTTGATGCAACTCCCAAGTCAAGTCCCAACCCTTTAATGTATGTGACAGTTCTGTCACTTCCAGACAGAAGTTGAGTGGAGCAGTTTGGGGTGCCTCTCTTGTGTCTTTATCCCCAGAAAGCTGAGCTGTCCAGACCCCCAATTTCTGTCCCTGGTTCCAGTGACCAAGGGTGTTCCCTGGGTTTTCTCTTCTGCTCAAGGGCAGTGGACCTGACCAGGTCCTGATTCCTGGCAGTGGGAGAGGGAGCCAAGAGCTGCCCGACTACATGAAGATATACTCTGTAAAACCCCTTTCCATGGTGAGCTGAGTTATCCTGGACTTCAGACTCGGGGAGGCACTCAAATCCCCAAACCTCTTTCCCAGTACAAGAAAAGCTCTGAGTCCCAGTTCTCAGAACTGCTCCACAGAGCTTCCCTTGTGGATTTCAGTGGTGCTGTCTTTCCTTCACGGTTGCCATGAGCAGAAGTGAAAGGTCTCTTTGCCAGCATTGTCATGGCAAGAGCCTTCCCTCTCTTCACCCTCTCCCTCTTCTACTCCCTTTATGGCTCAGTGTGCTTCTAAATAAAAACCCCAGTCCCCACTCCACTTCCCTGCACCTCCTTCCACTGGGCCCCTCTGTCTTTCCGAAGGCTCAGCTTCCTGCCATCGCACAGACAATGATGGTCCCATCCTCCAAGGGGCATTTAGTTTCAAGAACAGTTGAAAGACTTGGGGATGTTTGGCCTTAAAAAGAAGGGGTTTGTAGGACCATGACAGTAGGCCTGCATACTGCAAAGGACTGTCACATAGAGGAGGGAGGAGGTGAACCAGGCCCAGTGGGTACAGTTACAAGATGCATCTAGTAACTAGAAGGGCTGCCTGGGGAGGCAGTGGCCACCTGTGGCTGGACAGCGGGGTTTTCCTGCCCTGCCAGCTCAGAGAGTCAGTGATCTCATGCCCACCTTTTTTCTTCCCTCAGCCTGAAAATACCCCAGCAATAGGCTTTTCTTATGCAATGGCTTAGAACTTTTGGGAAGCAGGAAATGAATGGGTGGCCATCAGCCAAACGGGGTAAAGGAAGGACACTTTGCACTGGGTACCTGAACCTGGCCTCTTCTGTTGTCTTAAATGCCTAGGATAATTTTCAAATAAATGCTCCAATTTTTCAGTATCCACTTGCCCTTTCTCCCCTGACCACTCTTCCTCTAGCCCTGCCTGGGCATGTGTGCCCCCCCACACGCACACACACACACTTTCTGGAGTGCTGGTCTCATTCTGGGTCCCCTGACAAATAGGATCCCAAAGTCAAAGGACAGACATTGGCAGAGTGAGCCCCATTGGTGCACCTATTCAAGGAGTGCTCCTGCTGTGGAGGGCTCTGTGGTGCTCCATAGTGTCCTCACGGTGTCCAAACCAGGAGTGAGGTAGGGTCAGACTCAGCGCCTTTCCTGAGACTGAAAGAGGGATGGCTGGGGAAGGTGCTTGGCCTTCTACAGGCGCAGGGGTTCTTTGGTTAAGTGAACTGTAGGAGCCACCCAAGTCCAGTCTCTGGGGTCCTAGATCTTCACCAGATACAGGACAGCAAGCCCCTCCTGATGGCGGGCCTTCAAGAGAAATCTCCAACTATATTCCCCTGCAGCCTTTTATATAATATACCCACTTCTAGAAACTGTTGCAGGACACAGGTGTCTCAATCCCCTGCGACCCCCTGCAGCAAGAGATAAATGGAAAGAATTAGGTTGCGAGAGCTATTTTTGCCAGTTTCCCCTGTGTTTGCTTTTGAATTACTCTGCGGACATGCTGCCCTGGGCATGCTCTGATTCCAAAGAGATAAACTGGACCCCAGATGACCAGGGAGCCACTCTCAGTCTCTTAGCCACAGCTCCAAATTGTTCTCTTTGGCTGATGCTTCACTGCCCATGGCCTTTCACAACCCTTAACCTGGAAATCTGTTATCTCTTAATTCAAGTTAACAGAATTGGAAAGGCTGTTTGAGTGTCTACCGTGGCTTTAGACTGAGCTCAGAGAGAGGTAATAATAGCCAAGTCCTGTAAAAATAATCACCATCTCAGGTGCTCCCATTTTAGTCTTCAAAGGGCCTTCACGTTGTCTTTCTGTGTGTGTCTCACAAAGACAGGGAATAGTATCCCCGCTTTGTAGATGAGGAAACTGGACATCCTTATATAGGAAGAATCCAGAATTCAAATCCAATCTATCTGACCCTGAGTTCAGTTCTCTATAGTGACAGCTAACACTTACATGAAGCTTAGTATTTGCAGGGTAGTGTAAGTGTTTTACCTGTAATAACTCATTTGATGCCTACAACCCTACAGGGGAGATATTATCATGACCCTCATTTCTCAGATGAGGAAACTGAGACACAGAGAAGTTAAGTAACTTGTTCCAGGCCATACAAATAAAATATGACAGTGTTGGGATTCAAACTCAGGCATCCTGGCTCCAGAGCCTATCCTCTTAAGCATGGTACCACATTGTCCCTCTGAACACACAGCTCTGGCCTCAAAGAATATCAGTCTAGAAGCAAGATAATAGAACTGAGTTTAGAATATGTGGCATAGATCATAAACACTAATTAAGCTTAGGAAGTGGAGGGATGCTAATTGCCAAAGTTATTGATAAAACATCTCACTGGGCACTGGGGTGACCAGCTATCCCAGTTTGCCTGAGCCTGAAGAGTTGCCTGGGTGGGACACAGGACTTTCAGTGCTAAATCAGGAAAACCCTGGGAAAACCAGGACAGTTCGTCACCCCACTGGGCTTGCCCCATCTTTCCCCAGATGCTTAACGTCTGAAGCTGGCCCTGGGGGTTGATAGAATTTGAACAGGAGGTTGGCAATTTTGCATCCAAGTGAAAACTGGACTGGGCAGTATCAGCAAAGAGCCCCTCAGGGCCAGAGCCACAGACATGTGATGAGGAACAGTGGTGGAAAATGAGAGAGGGATGGCAGTGCCCAATCTGAAAAGGCTCCAAATATAGGATGGAAGAGTCTGGTGTGGTCTAGTAGGTAGAACGAGCCACTTAACCATCCAGAGCTGGGGATTGTGTGGTGGTTGTATAAATGGTTGCAGAATGCTGTCCTTGGTCGTGCCTCTCCTTCTGCAGTCCTGCCTGCCCCCGGTCCTCTCACTGCTCTTCAGCTTGCCCCGCCCAAGGGATGCTGTGGGAGGAGAGGGAGGCATGAGGGGGTCTCTGGAGCTTGGGCAGGGACCACTCACGCTCGTGTTTCTCTGTGCCTCCCTGCAGATGACTGCTTATGGGGCTTTCCTACACAAGGGCTCTTTTTGCCGAAACTACTTCAACATCTTGGACCTGCTGGTGGTCAGCGTGTCCCTCATTTCCTTTGGCATCCAGTGAGTAGGACTCCCTTGGCCCCATATGGGGGCACACAAGTGGAAATGGGTGTCAGAGAGGATGACCAAGACTCTGGAGGGCATTCCTGCATGGCCACCGGTGTGACTGTGACAGGAACAGGGTGGGGCCCCTGCCTTGTAAAACATGATGGCTTTTTGTACACGTCCTTAATGGTGTGACACTTGGGGGTATGTCGATCCAGCAAGAAGATGTTTAAATATCTGGATCTTGCCATGACAGGCAGGGCCGGGCCCAGTTATAACAAGAGGAATGTCTCCAGGGCCTTCCTGCCTCCTCCACCACGTGCCCAGTGCCCTTGGCTACCCTCAGCTCCAAGGGCCTGCCATTGCCGTGACCAGCTCTGATCTTCCTGTCCATCTTCCCTCCCTTTCTCTCTCCAAAGAACCTGATGAGAAGAAGGTGGGTGGGGGAAAGAGAAAGAGAGAGGGGAATTACCGATTCTCAATCTTGGCTTCATAGTGGAATCACCTGAGTGGTTTCAGGAAAGACATTTACCTGTATCCCTCTCCCCAAGTTTTTATTTAATTGGTCTGGGGTACAGGCCTGGGCTTTAGGAGTTTTAAAAGCTCTCCAGGTGACTCCAGTGTACAACCAAGTTTGCCAATGTGCTCAATTAACAGGATCTGATTACTAGTGTCTCCCAAGTTCTATCTGCTGCTAATGTTAACCCTGCCCTTCAACCTCAAAGCACTTTCACATGCACAATCTTCTATGGTCCTCACAAAAAAGCCTACGAGGCAGGCAGGGCAGGGGCTGTTACCACCATTTTATAGATAGGAAAACTGAGGTTCAGGGCATGAGACTTGCCCAAGGTCACACCAATTGCAGAGGAAAAAGGGTCCTGGGTCTCCCTTCCCAACGGTGTTTTTATGGTAAACCTAGAAAGAGCGGACATGGGGGCATGAGGAGTGAGACCTTTTCTGTGATCATCAGTTGTATTATCCCAGCTGTCTGCCTAGGAGCCTACAGGTCTAGATTCTAATCCCAACACTACCACTAAACTACTATTTAACCTGGAACCAAGAAACACCCCCCACCTTATCTGTGTTTTCCCCCGCCTGATCTTAAAATCCCTTCCATTGCCATTAAGTGCAAACAGACTCCCTCCCTGAGACACTGGGATAAGTAGAAATGACCTTTAAGTCCTTTGGGATAAAACAGCCATGAACCAGAGAAATTCGATCTTTCTACCAGCTCCCTCTTGAGCACATTATCCTGACCTCATGTAGAATGAAATCAGCCCTGTCTGAGGTGTCATACATTTTTTTAGGTCCCAAGGTGGGTACAAGCTCTCTGAAAGTTTGAGAGGATATCTCAGTCAGGGTAGTGTGTGAGGGTTGGGATAGACCCCACCTGGGTTGGGTTGATGAATAACTCCAGAAACCATGTAGGCTTCCTGCTGAGGGGTTTCTGGGAGAACTGCACCCTGGTGCCTCATTTCCACTGGGGAACAGAAAAAGCCTGAAGCTCCCAGAGATCCTGGCCAGGCCCTAGCATCCAGGTATGCAGGACCTGCTGTGTAGAATCCATTCTTTCAAGTTCCGAGTGTGCTATGAACCAGTGGGTTTCATATACGCACATAATGGGCGACTACCTAGGACACATGTTTGGAGATCCAGAATATCTCCTCCCCTGCCCATCACCTCCAGCCAACAAGGCCTGAATCTCCACCATCTAATAAAGTTACCATTTATTGTTCATAATATGTGCGAAGCACACTGCTAGATGATACAGATATGTTTCTTCATTTAATCCCTGCAACAACCTTATGAGGCCCACTTTACAGATGAAAAACTAGGGTTCAGAAAAGTTAGGAAATTTATCCTCAGTGAATTGGCTGTTAAGTGGCTGAGCTGGGGTTTCTTTTTTTCTCTCGTCTAAAGCTCCCCTGAGTAGCACATTATAGTGCTAATGACCCGTGGTAAATTGCTTTTCATATTATTTACACACCCACAGGAAGTCCCAGAGTCAAGTCCCAGGCAAGTTCTAGGCTCTTCTGGGGGGTGGGAGGTGGGAGTAGAGAATGGTCCCAGGATGAGAAAAATCCCCCAAAACAGACTTTACGCTTTCTCAAGTTGGCCTGGGGTCAGCCTATCAACACACCCCTCACCACCTTATTTCCTGCTCCACCAAAAGAGGAGCTTACTCGCCTGCCCTGTTTCCCTCTCCCAGGTCCAGCGCAATCAACGTGGTGAAGATCTTACGTGTCCTGCGCGTCCTCCGGCCCCTGAGAGCCATCAACAGGGCCAAGGGGCTAAAGGTGAGAAGCATGTGTGTGGGGGGTAGCCAGCAGCCCAGCAAGCATCTACCTGGCTGGGGGTTGGCAGAAGTTAAACAAGGGGATGGGGGGGCGGTAGGCTGGAGGGCGGAGAAATAGCCAGAGCAAGTGGCTGCTGTGTGGGAGCCTGGACTGTCCTGCCTGTACCACCAGCTCCACTTCAGGAGGAAGAGAACAAGGACAGGCAGCCATTCAAAATCAGAACTTCTAAGCAAAACTCTTCACAAAAAGGAGATGCACACACAAACCCAGGGCCCTACATAGTGATGAGGTCCCCATATTCCTACCCTATAAAATGAGAATCTAGCAGGGCTTTTGTCCCTAGAGTCACCTAGAGCCCAACAGGGACTTTGGGTTCCATTGGATTCCATCGCCATGTGAACCCGGGAAGGTGCTTTGCTTATTTGAGTCTGACTTTCCCCCTTTGGCAAAGGGGCTGCCCATTTAGCCTCCTCGGAAAGGCTCATGGCTTGGCTGAAGGAAGCTCAGGCTGCAGGCACTTCCAGAACCCCATCCCTTCCCCTGCCTTCTCTCCCCACTGCAGCACGTGGTTCAGTGCGTGTTTGTTGCCATCCGGACCCATCGGGAACATCGTGATTGTCACCACGCTGCTTCAGTTCATGTTCGCCTGCATCGGGGTCCAGCTTTTCAAGGTAACATCTTGACTCTGATCTGTGCTCCCGCTTCCTTCCCCTCCTCTCAGTATTCCTGAGAAACAGAGCTGGCAGATACAACCAAAAGAGGACAGCGGCCTGGGTCAGACTTGGGATGAGTGGAACCTCCAGCCACCCTCCTCTCAGCGTCCCCCCAGGGGAAGAGGAAGAGCCTGGAAGGAGGTGCTCTCCACCAGGCCAAGGACCCCTCGCCCTCACAGCGCAGCCTGCCCTTGCAGTGCCTGCCCATCCTTCTAGCAAGAAAGGGAGGAGGGCCTCTTATCCTCTGAAACCTCATGTCAGTCACCTGCTTAAAAACCCACAAGGGTCCCCTGTTACCAACAGCATCCAATCCACCCTTCTTCACCTAGCTTTCAGAACCCTGCATCCACCCAGGTTCTCTCTCACTGCATCCAGACAAGACCCCTCCACTATGGTGAGGCCGGTGTCCATGGTCTCTGCTCTTTCTGCCCTTAATCCTTTTATTTTTGCTCTTCTCCTATCTGAAGCATCCTTCCCCCTGCCCTCTCCCACCGACCATATAAATTCCCCCTGATTTCCTCCCATCTAATTTGTCCCTCCAAACCCTGTTCCACTTCTACCCTTCCTCAGGCCAGCTGAAAGAGTCTAGCTTTCATGGAGTAGAGTTCCTTTTTTTTTTTATTTTTATTTCAGTGGTACTTGCAACACTGAGCATCTTTATTCACTGCCTGTTTTGTATATACAAATCCTATCTTCCCAATTCAATTCTGCTCTCCTTGCACTTTTCATCCCAAGTCCCCTAGCATAGTGCTGGGCTATAGAGATGATCACTAATCATTTTTTTGACTGATTCATTGATTAATGAATATCTCCAATCACTTTGTTCTTCTGCCTTCCAGGGAAAGCTCTACACCTGCTCAGATAGTTCCAAACAGACTGAGGCGGAATGCAAGTGAGTACAAGCAGCAGGGCAGCCAGTGCCAAAGCTAGTTAACTCTGGGAGGTTGGTGACTTGGCCTGAGAGGAGGGACAGCCCATTCTTTCTGAGATGGCACTGACATTTGATCACATTGACATGACATGTAAGATTATCTATCTTGAAAGGTCTACCCTCTCAAGTTCTTCCAATGGCTAGGCACGGTGGGTTTAGGCCTGGCAGTCTCATCCCACCCAGCAAGCCAGGAGTCATTGGTGGGCCAGGTGTGAAGGGAAATGAGAGACCCAAGAATTAATTCTTCCTTCTTCTCAGGGGTAACTACATCACATACAAGGACGGGGAGGTCGACCACCCCATCATCCAACCCCGCAGCTGGGAGAACAGCAAGTTTGACTTTGACAATGTTCTGGCGGCCATGATGGCCCTCTTTACCGTCTCTACCTTTGAGGGGTGGCCGGAGTGAGTATACAAATCAAGGCCTGCCCACCCTGATATTAGAGGTCAAGACATTCCCCAAGTTTTATTATTCTCCCACACTCCTTCCCAGAAGTCATACTTACCTGTGTCCTTCCCAAGCAATGAGGGTTTGTTTCTAAAACAATCTGCATTCCATGGTCACTGCTGAAACATAGACTCTTCTTTTTCTAGAAGATGTCAACATTTCAGAAATTCCAACCAAAAATGAGCTTCGTTTATCTTCCCCTCCCTACCTCAGAGTGAGCCCCAGTGATAGGTGTCTTTGTCATTACTCTCACGGCATCTAGGAGTGGGGTGAGTTTCTCTAGGTATGAGCCCCTGGATTACCATAGGATTCAAGATTACTGCACCCAACACGCACTCAATGTGGGAGAGGTGGCCAAGATATCTATCTTTTAGATTCTACTCCCATCTCCTTAAAATAAGCCTTGCCTATAATTACAGTGAGACGTAAGAAAGGGACAGAAGCCTGAGTCCAAATTCCTCTGCAGAGATAATGCCTAGACCAACCTGGCTGGCCTTTTACACTGCGTCACCTCTACCAGGCTGTTCCATATATCTTGTATAGACACCTGCTTCCCCATACCCCCTACCCAGTGTATTCCAGGGAAATTATTATTTAAAAGTGAGAAAATTCTAAATATTTCTAAGTCAGTAATAGTAGATGGATCTGATATGAGAGTCACCATTCTTAGGTGGTAAAATATAGATAATCCCTAGAGAATAACCGAGTACTGTGCAGAGTAAACAAAGGAAAGAGAGGAGATAATCCCTATCCATGAAGAGGAATAAGCATCATGGGCATGTAGTCCAGGCCCAAATGAATGGCATACACATGTAAACTACCTAAGTATGAATCCAAACCATTGCCGATGATCTAAATAAGCCTGGGTCATTTTTTATCTAATATTTCTATCTAAATGGATATTGCTCTCAGATAGATTTATTTTATATTCATTGTAACATCCTCTGAGTCTATACCAGTTTTGCAAAGCTGTTTCAGTGTTTACTAATATTTCCAGTATTTGAAATCAATGTCCATGACTCATTTTACATTAAAATAATTTTTGACGGTTTCAAAACACCCTCCTTTTAGGACATTATATCAACCACCCTGCCAGGTAGGAAAGTCAGGCTTATTGTCTCCATTGTACAGATGAAGAATCTGAGGCTCTAAGAGGTTAAGTGAGTTGCCCATGGTCCCACTCCGGTAAGTGGCAGAGCTGAGACTTGAACCCAGATCTTCTGACTCCCAGCCTAGAGCTGTTTCCAGCACCCCTGATCCGAGGATCCCTAGGAGCAGTGGTGCCATCATTCCACAGAGGTAACGCTGCTTCTCCACTTCCCTCTGGGGCCTGTCTCCTCCTGCAGGCTGCTGTACCGCTCCATCGACTCCCACACAGAAGACAAGGGCCCCATCTACAACTACCGTGTGGAGATCTCCATCTTTTTCATCATCTACATCATCATCATTGCCTTCTTCATGATGAACATCTTCGTGGGTTTTGTCATCGTCACCTTCCAGGAGCAGGGGGAGCAGGAATACAAGAACTGTGAGCTGGACAAGAACCAGGTAGCTTCCTAGGAAGGAGAGGAGCAGGTAGCAGGGCAGTAGCGGGGAGCAAGGCTACATGAGGAATGACAGCAGATGGCAGCTTGTGGCCCACCCGGAAGAGAGACTGGAGTCAGGAGAGAGATCCATGCGGATACTAAGATCATCTGTCTGCTCCTCAATGAGGGAATAGGGCTGTCAGTCTTCTGGAAGGGCCTGGACAAAAGAAATGCAAATCCTGGATCTGGCAAATGCATTCAGCCAACAAATATTGGTTAAGCATCTACTTAAGGAGACCTCTATGATAGATTCTGTGGGGGGGGGGGCGGGAACCTCATGCCCTGTGTCTCAGAAGTTGACAAGTCAGCAAGTGTTTCACGTGGGTTGGCACACTGATAATGAAGAAAGAAACTAGAGCAATGAGGGAGTGAGAGTTTCAGGGTGGGGAAGAGAGGGGCTTTAGAAAACCACTAGTAAATGGTTTCTTAAAAGAAAACACAGAGGCCTGTTGCATGAGGTGGGGGGCAAGTAGGCTTAAGGAGGAATGATGGGGATGCCAGTACTGGGAGGTATTCTGTTGGCCTATGAGAAAGAGCTGGAAACTCTGTCAGGGAGGAATGAAGCTGTTACAGTGGGCTGCAGCATGTGGTCACTGAGGTCACTTCCCCAACTAGGCTCCCCAATGGAGAGAGTCAGGGGGAACTGTATCCCTGTCCATGAGTGACTTAAGGTCTTGTATGGGTAGGTACATGGCACAAGACCTTCAGCTCTACACCAGTTAGGCCAACTGGACCCCTCATCAAAATGTCAACCTCTTGGGTTTAGACTCATCATTCTGGCTGCTGTATGGCCTTTGGATTGGAAGTAAGATGGGAAAGAAGGAGGCCAATTAGAAAGTGTGGATGAGATGATTAGACCCTGATTTACTATCAGGTTAATGATAGTGGAGGTGGACAGGATAAGAAATAAAATTGGTCAGGCCTAGAGATTGCGTGTGGAGGCTGAGGGTAAGTGAAGAGGCTGGAGTGAGTCCCCAGTGTCTGACATGGGAATCTGGGCCGAGTGCAGAGAAAATGAATTGAATCTGTGCTGGAGTCCCAAGATTCTAGCTAGCCTCAAGATCTGATCCCCTATCCCTGAACTATGTCTTCGAATCTTGTGGACATGGGTAAATAAGGGAGATTGACTTAGGACAGGAAGGAAAAGTTAAGAGGTGCCCCAAGGAGAGTCTGTGGCATAGGAAATAATCAATGGGAAGACCAAGTATCTGTCATTCTGTAAGTATTTATCAAATGCCAACTAAGTGTCAGCAGTGTACAAGGCATTACCAAGTTGAAAAAAGGAGACTCAAACTCCTTGACAAAATCCTGGTAAGGAAACTGACCAGAGGCAACGATTTCCTTGATTAAGGGAGTGATAGGGGAAAAAAAAAGTCCAGATACCATCTCAAACCTGTAAATGAGCTAGATAAGTAGATTAGTTCTCTGATGCCCCAGGTCTGCAGTTTCATCCACACCCCACCTCCTCGGCCATCCCCACACGCATCATCCAGGTTACTAACCCGCTCTCTCCATCCCCACCCCGCCCCTCCCGCTGCCTCCCTCCCAGCGACAGTGCGTGGAATATGCCCTCAAGGCCCGGCCCCTGCGCAGGTACATTCCCAAGAACCAGCACCAGTACAAAGTGTGGTACGTGGTCAACTCCACCTACTTTGAATACCTGATGTTCGTCCTCATCCTGCTCAACACCATCTGCTTGGCCATGCAGGTCAGTCCGAGGGGAGGACCCATGACGCCTGCAGGAAGGAGGATGCTAGGGGAGGAGATGAAGTGTAGAAGAGCTGCATGGCTGACTCCGTCATGTTGGCCAAGAGAGACAGAAAGAGCAGAAGAACTGTCCTCTTTTCCAAGATGGAGAAGGACAAGTGTCCCTTCTCAAGGATGAGCTCCTCTCTGGGACCTTATAAGAGAATCCACAGAGGCCTGGGTTAATAAAACGCTTAGAGTGAAGGAAATGGAGAACAGAGGGGGAGCCTGAAGAGTTTGCTACTGTGAGGCATGGGTATAGAGGTTGATTCTATATCCACCTCTCTTCAGGGAGGTCAACTTGTGCTTGAGCTCTCTTGAGAACCAGAAGTCTCCATAAAGGTGTCATAACCTGTGTTTTCAGAGCTAGCAGAGAAGGGAAGAATTTGCAGGATTTCCTGAGTCCACCTGGCTGCCCACAGAGATGTGAATGGCCTTCCAGGGCTTGGTTCAAGGAAGATCTCTGTTGAGAGGAGGGTGGTAAGGAGTAGGGATGCCCCTGCCTCGTTTTGACAGTCCTTCCCCTCCCCTCAGCACTACGGCCAGAGCTGCCTCTTCAAAATTGCCATGAACATACTCAACATGCTCTTCACTGGCCTCTTCACCGTGGAGATGATTCTGAAGCTCATTGCCTTCAAACCCAAGGTAGGCCTCTGAAAAAGTTGTCTGGTCTGCAGGCACTGGAGGGATGGACAAGGGGGAGTGCCAGTACTGAAAGAAGGAGAGTGGCGGGCAGAAATAATCAGTGAAAGACCCCATCTTCTTGGAAGATAAATGTTACAACTCCTAAACCTACCAGGAGTTGTACCAGAACAACCCCTTGAGATAGTCTCCACTCTAGTCTGTGGCTGGGAAATACAGGAAACAGATTCCTCCCTGTGCTGAGCCTCCTCTTCCAAGGAGGCAGATGATGGTCCTTCTCCTCTTTCCCACCCTGTCTCCACCCTCATCCCCCAGCACATAATCTAGAAGAAACTGTGCCCACAGACTGGCAAACTAAACCTCTTCACAACCAGCCCCCCAGATTCACTTGGGCTGCTGTTCTACTGCCCTCTCACTTCATCAGCCACAGACCACGCTCATTGTAAAAAGTTCAGCCAGGGCTTCATTTGCTCAGGCTCAGTTTCCCAGCCAATGGGGTCCTCCTGTTCAGAGGCTACATCATTGTACCCTAGCGCTTTCCAGTACCGGAAGGGCAAATGTCTGAGGCTTGCTACTTGCGAGCAACTTCTAGGAAAATAGGGTGGGAGAAAGATGAGAACCATTGGCTGAATGAGACAGGGTAGGGAAGGATGGATTGCCTGTCACGTTGGATTCTCTGTGCCCTCCCTAACCAGCCCTCACCCCCATTCTCCTGACTAATGGAGAAGCAGACTGACTTGAGCATCACCCGCCAACTTCCACCCCTGAAGACAGGTCAGAATCATTGGCATCCACTGGCCTGGGATTCACAACACAGGCAGCTGCTCCTGAGAGAGGGTATAGCTGCAACTCCTTTTGGAGAGCAATGAGAAAGAAAGAGTTGGTTCTAAGAGAATTATATGGTTGCAGACTTGAGGAAAACTCTCTAGCTATTTGAGCCTTCTCTTCCCCTCCTTTACTAGTTTTTACAGATTCAACACAGATCAACAGGAGACAAAAAGGAAGGGTCCTTTCCATATATTCCATTTTTATTCAAATTTTTACTTGTCCTGGAGTTAAATGGGACAGGGGGGTGCTCCTTGGCTGTCGGATCCATATTCATTTAACAAGATGTCTATCATCTTCTCTGAAATAAAATTCAACTAACATTTCTGAATAACCTACCATGTCCTACACATACCTCATTGCATGCAATCCTCAAAACACCCTCATAACACAGGTACTGGCATCCTCATTTCAGGGAAGAGGGAAGTGAAGCTCAGAGCAATTAAGTGTAATATTAATTACACCATTATTAAGTGGCAGAACTGGGAATAGAACCTGACTTTATAGTCGATGTAATTGCCACCATGCCCAGCTGTTAGCAAGCATCTTCCATGTCAAGTGTACTGCTGGGTGCTTTTCAGAAAGAGGGAAACAACCTGTGAGGGACTTTAAGATAAAACAGACCATATTCTTGCAATGTTGGTTCCTTCTCTCAAAGAATGCCCAGGAATCTTGGCTAATTTTCAGAAAATAAGACTCCTAGTAAATGTCATTTGGTGATAATAATGGTATTTCCTACCTCCTCCAAGGCACTTAATATACTCTTTCCACTTTCCCTTCCAAGCCCAGTCCCTTTCAGGGGCATAAATTTTGTCCTGACCTAATGAAGACCACTGAATCTCCTGGTCACCTTCCATAGGGCCCATGGGACCTCTGCTTACCTGTGGTCCTGTTCCAAGCCACGTGGCCCCACAGTACTAACAGGTTCACAGCCCATAGCATCATGACCGGTGAGGCTGGGAATGCGGAATTATTGCCAAGTTGAGCTTCAGTCACAGATGACAGCCTCTCGTAGGGAAACTGGCATCGCTTTCACCTAGTTTCATGAGACATATGGTTTAAATATTTCAAAGCCTTGAATCATTCCACAGTTGACTCAGATGTGTCTCTGATGATGTCTGATGCAGTCTGCAGAGCCATGCAGTGGACTTTGTGAATTATTCCTCATGACCACAGAAGATATATTGGGCAGACCTGCCCTACGAAGCAAATGAAATTGATCCCTGCAGGGGCCTCAGCCTGAAAGATCCCCTTACCTAAGTTTGCAGATCAAGGAATAAGCCATTTCCTCAGAAGTAGCTAGCTGTGGTCTAAACCATAAAGCGAGTTTCCTAGTTTCCTCAATCCCTAGTTTCCTGTTGTGACAAGATGGAGTAAAATAAGAAAGACTTTTCCCAAAGAACTAAGAGAGCCATCCTGGGGCCGTTTGCATTTCACACATGCCAGGGTCAATCTGTGCTGTAAAGAGAAAGGAAAATGGATAATTTCTGTGAATATCTCTAAAGGGACTTCTGGCAATAGAGGGCTAAAGGTCACTGGACCTGGCTGGCCAAAGAAGGTTGACCAGTTGGGACTTAAGGAGAACAGGGTGCCCTGGTTTCTCATTAAGCTATGTTCTTCATTTAGGGAATAGACCCCAGGAAAAGCATCCTCCAACATTTCAGGCAGCAAATCAAACCAGAAACGACTTGAAGACCTGGTAGAAATATCTGGCTGGGTGTGGCCCAAGCACCAGCAGCTTCTGAAATACAGAACAGCTTTCATATCTCACCGTTAACTGAGATTCTCTTCAGCACCTTTTATTTCACTGGCATGATTCTTTATATATGATATGAACGAGTCTGCACTTGTAAGCATTAGGTATAAAAAGGACAGTTAGGCAGCAAGGAAGTAGAAGATGCATCAACCGTAGCCAGAGAAACGTTACCGGAAGTTCTCAGTGCTTGACTTTCCTTCGCTATCCTTTCAGTCTCTGTGATTAGTTGGTTGGTCAGTTGGTTGGCTGGTCACTTTGTATCTTGTTTCATTCTTTTGTTGTCTTCGTGGTGATTGATGTTGCCAAGTTCTTCATTTCTGTTCTCCTCACCATACCATGGAAAATGACTTTACTCAAGTAAATCCCTGCCCTAAATCCAACTGTCCCACTCCTTAAGTTGACACTCTATTCCAAACACACCAAAAACTATGGGTGAGTATAAACCAGTTTAGAGCAATTCAGTCCCCCACCAAAACGTCAGGGATCTGTGGGGATGTCTGAACAGAATGCAGTAGGTAATAGTAGTATTGATTTCAACAGCTAATAGCAAACCAGAGGGGATCCCTTCCCTAGAGTAAGAGACACTGAATGGTACCTGAGTCCTACATGTGTAGGACAAAGTTGGTCAGCATGGAAAAGTCCTGGTTAGAATTGTCTGAAGGTAACTAGATACCTGGGTTGTTCTCCTATAGGGAATCGGAAAGCATCAGCAAAGACAGAAAAAAAATTAAGATATACTTTATGATAAGCACTGAAAAAATATCTAATGCCTAGGAATAAATCTAATAAAAAATGTCAAAAATCTCTACAGAGAAAACTATAAAATTTCATAGAAATGAACTAAAGAAAACTAAGTAAGTTGAGAAATATATTGTGTTCATGAATTGGAAAACTCAATATTATAAACATGTAAGCTCTCTTCAAACTGATCCATAGATTCTGTACAATCCCCGTGAAAACTCCAGATTGGACTTTACCCAAGGTGAGAATGGCAGGAGAAAGGGAAGCCATCAGCAAACCCTTTCTGGCCGACAGGATGACCCTGGGTGGTCCCAAGGCTTCAGCCCACTTGGGCAGCTCTGACATCACCATGGAGAGGGAGAGGCAAGAACCTGGTTCGGGAAGCAGTGCCAGGCACAGATACTCCACTGTTAACTACAGGTTTTAGTACCAGAAGGGCTGATGATGTCACTTGGTTGCCTGGGATTTGCTGTTGACAATGACTCAGCAAGCACAATGAGGAGGGGAGGAGGGAGCGGAGGGCTTCCAGGCTTGCCCTGCTCAGCAGAAGTCGGTTTGCCCCAGGAAGGCAGGAGTTCCACCAGTGAAAGGCTCCTGACTCCTCTGCTCCCTATGAACTTTCACATGGGTCATGGAGAGATGAAGAAGCAGGTCTGCTATTGCTGAGAAGTACCTCGTGCCCCTTGGCTGCTGCCCACTCTGTATCTCCCCCTAGGGGAGGATGCTGGAGGGGATTTGACCCTGGCAGCTCCCTGTGATCAAAGCCTTGGTCTTCCCTTTCAGCTTTCTCCCAGACTGCGAGGCGAACAGAACCAAAGTGAAATCACTCATTGACCTTCCTGGCACCTCAGCCTTCTTGAATAAGAGCAGCCAAAGCCTTGGGACTTACTTTCATGTTGCAGGACAAATTAGGGCCCCAAGGCGTTTCAAACCTAAGGGATGAAGTGAGGCCTCTGGACCAGCTCCGTCTAATAGAACTTCCTACGATGTTCCATACGCACTGTCTGCAATATAACCACTAGCCTTCTGTGGCTGTTGAGCACTTGAAATGTGGTTAGTAGAGCCAAGGGTTGGTTTTTCAAATATATTTAATTAATTTAAAATTATATAGCTGAATGTAGCCAGCTGCTGCTATGTTGGGCAGCACAGCTCTGGACAGTCCTTCTTTCCCATAATATTCCCAGCTTCTGCTGTCCTCTGTCTGTCTTGGTTTCTTCAGCCCAGCTGCTCTGGCTTTATGAAGCCAGATGGTTTACCTCACCCTCCCCACTCTCTCTCCAGCTGTTAGTTTTCTGCCAAAAATGGACTTATCTTGGTGGAAGCCCTCTTGACGGGGTAAGACAATCTCTTGCTCTGGGATCCCACAGTGTGGATTTTCTCCTGACTTGGCCAGTCCTCTCTGTCATCCCTGGACTTCCCCGGTCCTTGTCAGCTGCAAGTGCTGAGGCTCCTTCCCTGTGGATCCTGTCCCACCCAGTTTCTGAGCTCAGAAAGGCCCTACGGGAGGTGGAGAAAGTGCCCTGGCAGGTGCAGTCTGGAATTAGCCTGCTTCTAGGGGTTGTGTCCCTGGTGATCCCTGGGGCACCCAGCTTCGCTTTTTCCCAGTCTATTGGGCTTCAGACTAGGTTTCCTGACAGTGCTTTAGTGCCCTAGTGAAACTGAAATCTGAGAGCCCTAAGCCTATACCCGGTTCTTGCCTGATCCATCCTCAGGGTGAAGAACCTTGTCCTTGCACATCCCAGTTGCTGGCCAGAGACTTGCTTCCTGACAGCTTTGACGTCACTTCCCGAGGAGGTGCCAGCCTTCCAGCCACATCCTTTCCCCAGCTCGGCCCTGCCTGGCACTCTTACCCTGCCCTGGCTTCTATTGCTAGGTTCCAGCATGCCTTGTAACTGTCTGGGCTGTGACTCCTGTTCCCTGCCCCCCAACACAGAGAACTTGGCCAACATCTCACAGTGTGAGCTAACAGTGGAGCAGTAATTCAGTAATTCAGCAGCCACCATATTGTCTCTGCTCTGGGGACTTTTTTGTAGCCCCTGTTACCTTTCCGGAAAGAGGACATGAGGGCAATGAAGGCTTGGCTGCTTCTTGGAAGGCAGAGAAGCAGAAAGAGGGTGAGGCTGGAGGCACCGGCCAACAAAGAAAGCAGCTCCTCCTTCCCTCCGTCTGTTGTCCCGAGGAGTTCATCTATGGCCCAGGCACACTTCCCTTGGCCGGGAGCAAGGGATGAGTCATAACTAGAAGGAAGCCTGGCTAATGAGATGCTCTGAGAACAGAGCTGCTCAGGACCGTGGAGGTCAAATGCTTGTCAGGCCCCATCACCCGGCCCTGGGCACAGCCTCACTGTGGTCCCAGCCACATGAGCAGCCACGAGGCTATGAGAAGGAACCGATAAGAGGTTCTCCAGTGGCCCTCTTCGTGATCAGCACTGTGCAGGGCCAGCCGGCTCTGCATCTTGCAAGTCTCCGAGCCTGAGAAGGGGTGCTACTGGCCTTGGACTTCCCACGCCCAAAGGCAGCCTTCCTCTTATTGCTGATTGTGCCTGTACAGTGCAGGGGATCCCATGGCTTCTGATGGTCCCCAGAGCAATCTTTTCTCTGCACATTCTGTTGTTCTTAGGAATGATTCTTCTCTTGGGAAGGATTGTTGACCCCAACATGGGTGGGCACAGGCCCTGCCAAGGTGAGGGGAGTTTGGGGGATATCCTAAGGGCGTGATCAAGATGGAGCTAATTTCTTTTCACTGGGCTTGTGGCAAAAGGGACAGATGCAGGCTAGGTTGGGACTCTAGGTTCACATATGGACAGGCAGAGGGAAAGCTGGAATGGGGAGCTGGAAGGCTAGGAAGCATTCAGAGATAACACTTGCAAAGAAATTCTGCAGTCCAATTTCTCAGTCTCCTTTGTCAGTTCTATCCATGCCTAGAAGTTTCTTTCCTTAAAGATCCAGCATCTAGGGATGCCTAGGTGGCTCAGTCAGTTAAGCACTTCTGCCTTTGGCTCAGGTCATGATCCCAGGGTCCTGGGATCAAGTCCGCATCGGACTCTCTGCTCAGCAGGGAGCCTGCTTCTCCCTCTTCCTGCTGCTCCCCCTGCTTGTGCTCTCTCTCACTCTCTCTCTCTCTCTCTCTCTCTCTCTCTCTAACCAAAAAAAAAGAAAAGAAAAGAAAAGATCCAGCATCTGGTTTCCCTTGGGCAAATAGCTTTCCACACACTGCCTGAAGATGTCATAAAGATGCCGGCTTGGGGTTCCCCAGGGGCACCCGTGCCCTCTACATATGCAAAGGGGGCTTCTGAAGCCGAGGGTCCAGATTGTTCAGGCCTGGACCCACTGTTTTAGGCGTTGGATCCCTTGTCCTCCATAAGCAAGCTGCCCCCGGGAAAAGGGACCAGGGTTCTGACACTCATGAGGCAGGAGGAAAAGCTGGGAGAGTGTCTTAGTGATGACACAAGCCCCAAGGCAAGTAGCCGATCTGCTTTTCTGACCCAGGGAAGAGAGGCCATTTTTACCAAACGTGAGCCCTGCCTACTTTCCTACTCAGTCTGTAGATGTCATATCTGGACTATGTATTCAATGGCTTCCAAAATCAGATGTGTTCACTGTCCGCCAAAGGAGCCAAGTGGGGGGCATGCCAAAGGATAGGCTCCAAAGTGTTGCCAACTCTGAATCAGAGCCACAGGAGAAAGGGACGCATGAGCTGGTGTTAGAGAAGCTGCCAATCAGCAAAGGAGGTCTGTCAGCTGCCACAAGGCCCTGAGCAACCCCACAGGGGCCCTGGGACAACCTGGGCAGATAGAGTGAGAAGGATGGCAGGGCCAGAATTCCTGTAGATGCATCAGTACAGCAACCGAGGGGCCCAGAAGACGCTGCAGGCAGGATTCCATCAGGCCTGGGCCTGGGCCTGCCCCTGGGGGCAAGACTCCCTACCCCCAGATGGGAGGGATGCTGAGGGGGCAGCATGCTGAGGGATACCCCCAATGCCCTTCCACAGGCCAACAGAAATTTCAGAACTCTTTCTTTATAGCCCAGTAACGGACCAGGAGAAGGAAGGTGGAAATAAAATGACCGGTAGGAAAGAATGTAAACCAGAGCCATTTCCTCTTCTTGAAAGCTGAGTATCTTCTAGAAACTTGGTTTGTTTTTGCCAGATAATTACACTGCCAGCTAAAAATCTACTTTCTCTCCAACTTTACCTCTGGCTGTAACTGCACTACTTGCCAACAAGTTAGACATACATCTCTGTGTGATGCAATCCTTTTTGCAAGGCTTTCTTTTTTACCAAGAAATTTTACTTTCTTTGTTTAATCATTCACTCCCCAGTAAGGGAGAAAATTCAGGTAGATTGAGAACCAGGAAGCCTATCTCCCTCCTGTGTCAGGGAATGAGCTGGGGGTGGGCCAGTAGGGCTATAGTTCCTATGTGCAGTTCTCTCCATGGCTCCATGTCTCTGTAAAGGAGGAACACTAGCTTAGCAGACTGTGGGAGACAGAGTAAGGTGCTGTCCCCATTCATCTCTTCGGACTGCTAGAGCACATACCCCCGACTGGGTAACTTACCAACAACTAGAATGTCTTTCTCACAGTTCTGGAGGTTAGAAGTCCAAGATCGAAGTGCCGGCATGGTTACCTTCTCTCGTGAGGGCCATCTTCCTGGTTTACAGCTGCGCCTTCTCGCGGTGTCCTTACATGGTGGAAGGGGTGAGGGAGCTCTGTGGGAGCTCTTCTATAAAAGCATGAATCCCAGGGGCACCTGGGGGGCTCAGTTGGTTAAGCATCTGCCTTCGGCTCAGGTCGTGATCTCGGGGTCCTGGGATCGAGCCCCATGTCGGGCTCACTGCTCAGCGGGAAACCTGCTTCTCCCTCTCACTCTCCCTCTGTGCTCTGTCTCTCTCTCTCTCTCAAATAAATAAATAAAATCTTAAAAAAAAAAAAGGCAGGAATCCCATTCTTGTGGGCTCCACCCTCATGAGCTCATCTCCTCCCAAAGCCCCACCTCCTAACACCATGTCTTTGGTCACCAGGTTTCCAGCATGTGACATGGGGGATGGGGGACACAAACATGCAGGTCATAGCAACGTCTAAAAGGCACTGGTGGCTTCTGAGGAAAGTGCCATCTAGATGGAACATGGCAGGGTCCCTCAGCCTGGGGAGGTTGCACCCAGCCCTCTAACTCTGAAGAAAGGAACCTAATGCCTTATCATGCTCTTCTTGTCCATTACCATTTTAAAATTGGTCCTTTTGCAATTCTGGTGTTCTGTCTTCTCTCATCCTGAGCTTATTGATTCTATCCCTTCACACAGATTTCTGCCTAACACCATAATATAATTTCAAGGCTCGTCCTAATGCATCCTTGAAGTTGGATTGTCTAAGACACAGCATAAGCCCATGCTACTAACACCTTTTCCTGTGACTAAAAAAAACCCATTCCTGGGACAAGATTGGAGTTCCATTGCTGACCATTTCCTCTCTTTCTCTGTCCCTGGGCCTTGTCTTTCTTCACGTTGTTTATTTCCAGAACTCTTTGCCTGTGCTTTGTTGGGCTAGTGTTTTGCTGCAGGCTAAAGTTCACCAACAGCTCAGCAAATACCATATTGAGTGCTGACATGGCAGGCAGGTACCAGGGACACCACGGTGACCACAAGCAGGCTGGTGAGTGCAGCCTTGCTCACTTTGCCTTTTTAAGGACAGACCTCCCTCCCTGACTTTGGCTCACTCTTGGGTCTGGTAGTGTCCCCAGTTCACCATCGCATCCATCCCTGGAAAACCTCTTCGGCCTGGAACTCCTGTTCCTACTTAAGAAGCAGCGAATAAACACATGATCCCATTTTATATCAGTTCCAATACCTTAAATTAAGAAACACTCAGAAACAGGGAGGGAAGGAAGTATCTGAAGAATTGGGTTTTCTTTTTTTTGTAAAGATTTTATTTGTTTGACAGAGAGAGGGATGGGGAGAGAGCACACGCAGGAGGAGCAGGCTTCCCGCTGAGCAGGGAGCCCAGTGTGGGACTCGATCCCAGGACCCCAGGATCATGACCTGAGCCGAAGGCAGACACTTAACTGGCTGAGCCACCCAGGTGCCCCTACGCTAGATTTTCTCCATTCACTACCTCAATTAATCCGTGAGAGAAGCATTATGGTATTTAGGAAACTGAAGGTCAGAGAAAAGCTAAGTAATGTGTCCAAGATGGCAGAGCTAGTTTTTTATTGTTGTTTTGGGGGAATTTTAATGCAGGTGTAGGTGATTCAAGAGCCAAGCTCTATCCACTACCCCCTCATGGACACAACAAATATGAACAAGCGGAGATGTTGCTGTGCACGTAATGGGTCCTCAGCAAGTGTTCACATTCTTCCTTATGAGCAGACCAGAGACAAAATGAAAGCAAGCCATTCTCAAGTAACAAGCCCCCGTAAACTGATAGCCCCTCCATTCCCATGTCCTTCTGCCTCCTCTGGGGCCCCTAGCCCCTTGCCCCCTCCTTTGCCCATCCTGTCCTTGACTCCTGTGTTTCCCTGCACTGGCCTGGGCCTTCTGGGTTGCCCTTGCAAACCTGAAGTGACAGGTCCCTTCGGGAGAGGAGACAGTCATCTGACAGGTGACTACACCTAAAAGCTGACATATTAATGTGTGTGCATACACGCATGCACGTGCACTTGAAATGGGAAGACCTGCAAAATGTGGAGACAAAAATTAGACTGCCAAATCCCTGAAAGGCATCTCTGTGCCCCATGAGAGGCATTCGGTGAAAGTTTAAGGCATGCACGCCTGCATGCATGATGAAAATTATGAAACTGGAGAACAAGGAAGAGAGAGTCCGAATATTAACATCAGATAAAACCATTAAGATCATCAGTCTTCCATCAACGCAGAAATGTCTAAGCCTTCTCCCTTTTTGCCATAAGAGATTTCTTCAGGCAGCTCTGTTGGGAATCCTCCTTTATATTGAACTGAAATGTGCCCCCCTGTGATTTCTACTTACTAGTACTGCTTTTTCCATCTTTTGTTCTATAAATGGTTATTGAGCACCTCAGTGATGATGTCAAGACATGGTACTGTATCACAGGGCTCACGGGGTAGTGCAGAGATGAAGGGGTTACGGAATAGGGCAAGTGCTATGCTGGGGGAAATAGGCCACGACAGGGACAGCACCACTGGGGGAGGAAACACCTATTTCAGATAAGATAGTCAGGAATGTACTGGGTAAACTGAGGCCCGGAGGTTGAAAAGGAGCCGGAAGAACCTGTCAGACAGAGGGGAGAGCAAAGGCCCTGAGGCAGGAGCAAGCTGAGCTTATTTTGGGAACTGAGAGCAGTGAGCAAGAGGGGAGGGATCAGAGGACAAAGGCCCTTCAGGACCTGAAAGGGGTGTGGATTTAGAATCCACACCCTAAGGAGCAGGGCCTTAGTGGGCGTTATATCATCGGATTCATGTTTTTGAACCAGCATGCTGATGGCCTAGAGAAGAACACGCACTGGTACTGGCCAAGGGGGGAAGCAGTTAGGAGTCTGTTCCTGGACATGCAGGTGACAGCCGTGGAGGACGGGTGGAGGTGGGCAGTGTCACAACGTCGTCTGATGATGAAGAGGGTGTGAGGGTGAGGAAGAGGAGTCAGGGAAGGTCAGGATAGGGTTTTAGCAGGACTGCCTCTTACCCACTTTTATATCCCTCCAGATGCTAACACAGGAACACCTGGTACCTATCAGGCACTCTGGATATGTCACCTCAATAAGACAGCGTCCCCTGGGGAAACTGAGGAACCCTGCTTCCTTCCCCACAGAAATGATTCCAGTCCCTCTAACAGCTCTAACATCCTATGAGGAAACCCCCTTCAGTCCCCACCCTCCCCAGGTCACCCCCAAGAACTTGCTGGAGAGAGAAGCAGAAATGGAAAGCCAGGGGTGTGGCTGCTAATGCCTGGGGAGCTGCCATCTGGAGTGGCGATCGGCAGGACACGGCCACCTAAACTAGGGAACTCCTGCCTTTGGTGTAATTAGGTTTCTTCGGTGCAGGACCCCGAGCCTGTCATGCATGATGCACTCTGGGATCGCCCCAGGTTAAAGCCCGGAGATTCGACACTTGCAGCCTTTTTAGAGGACTGAAGCCTTGTTTTTTGGTTTGTTTGTCTTGTCTCATTGAAGAGCCAGTTACCATCTCCCAGAACTAGTGTTCCAAAGAACCCAGCTATGGAAATCTGCAGAGGCACCACATTGATCCAGGAAGCCGAAGCTAGCATTGAGGGTTGAGTGGGCAAGGGCCGAGGATACGTGAGGTCCTGCAGTGCCCGGGGCAGCGCCACCCAGGGAAAACCCGGCCTGTGTGTGCTGGGAGAGTATTTGAGAATGCTTATCCAAGGAACACTGTGGGTAGGTCTTATTCAGTGGCCCATTAATGACCAAGGCTCAGCATAAATTAAACTAGAAGTATGAATGGCTCTTGGATTGAATGACTTTCTATTTCCTCACCAACCTGGAAAATTAACTTTAAAAAACCCCAAGAGCAAGCAATATTTCCTTTTAAGAGTTCTATAGAAACTTAGATAGCCTTTTAGGCTAGTGGTCTTTGATCCTTTTAGAACTAAAGTTCCCTTTTGGTAACAAATACTTTGTAATACCTCCTTAATTTTCCTAAATCAGAGGAAACTTAAAACTTTATGTATACAAAATTCACATCTATGCACATATTTATATATATAAATGTAATGCAATATTTATATATATTTTACATTGTGTGTGTATATATATGCAATATAAAAATCCCTGAATTTTAATGTAATAGGAAAAGTCTGTATTTAGTAGAAGAATTCATTCCACATTTAAAAAAATAGAGGTTAATGAAAGAGCAGAGTTATGAGACCTTGGAATAAAAACTTAAGATAAGTTACAACCAATGAGCCTTATTTGCATGTGGCAAATCTCCCAAAACTCATACAGGACACACGACAGTTCATTAGGCAGAATTGTCCCATGCCTAGCAGGACATTTAGCATCCTTGGCCCACCCACCCATTACTAAATGCCAGTTTTGCCCCCCTGAATCTTAGTGGTGCCCCCGCAGGTTCCCAAACACCCCCTAGAGGGCAGTGCGTGCCCCAGAGTGAGAACTAATGCCTTAGGTAGGACTCCATTCAGCCTCTTATTTAATTCTTGAAACATTTGAAACCTGCTTACCCAAATTATTAAGAAACCAGTGTCTCCTACCAGCAAGGGAACCCCCTCAACCCAGAAACTCACCACATATGTGCGTTTCATTCAAAGGAGTGGAAAGGGAAAGAGAAGGAGGGGAGGCAGCAAGGGGGTGACGTGTAACAACGCCCCCCCCCCCCGCCCCACCCCCTGGCTGCTGGGCAGCAGAGTCAAGAGGGACCTGCTGTGTGGGGTGTAGCTCCTGCCTGCTTCTTAGCAGCCTGATTGGTGATTTGGCATTACCCTGATTATTATTTATTTGTGGAATGTCCACAGGGTACCTGATGCCAAACAGTGCAGGCAGACAGGCACAAAGGGGCTTTGTCAGGGAGGGGCTTCCCCACCATGGCTCTTGCACCCAGGGATTTGCATATTGTTGCAACATTGTGACAGGTTTCTTTCCTGCCTGGTGCTTGAGAGCTTGAAAGTCGCTATGAATGATAAAAAATAATTATATGACTTGGGTGAAGCCTTTGTGTGGGAAGGGTGGTATTAGCTATTACATTTAATTATTTAATGTGGAAAATTATTCACACTGTGTAAAGAAGCCCGGCGGAAAGTACACTGTGGTTCCCTTCTCCATCCCTGCCACTGAGAAAGAAACCAGAATGCACCGCGTCCAGGAGGGGAAGAGGGATCCCCAGACCCACGGGGCTCGGGGTCACCACTGTCCCAACGGACCTGCGGCTCAGCCAGCCCCCAGCCGCCGCTGTAGGGGAGGGGGCCATGTGGGAAGGCCACCAGCAAGGCCGGGAGAGGCGGCCTCCCACGGAGTGCTCAAACCACAGCGGTATGGGAGGGATGGCAGCAAGCAGCGGGCACTGTACGCGTCCTGTGCCAACTCAGGTTGTCCTCGCCAAGCCCGCGACTGTTCCTGTTTGACAGAGAAGGGGGGCTCCGGGAACTCGCCGCACAACTCCAGGCATAGCTCTAGAAGTGAGCGCAGGAGCTCAGTGCATTCCTGTTTTGTTCACTTAAGTGGGTGCAGGTGCTGCCTCTCGCAATTGCAGGGGGGGCTGTACCTGCCCCTTCACTAAGGAGGGCTCAGCCCATTCGGTCAGGAAGGGCTTGGAGGGGACCGGTCAGATCTGGGTTTGGAGTGCTTTCCCAGCTGGGTTGGAGGAGAGAGGATTCAAGGCAGGCAGCTGGCAGAGGGCTGTCACAGGTCCGAGTTCAGCCCTGGAGCAGCGGGGTGGAACGGCTCCTCCTCATTCACCTGCTCCCGGTGCTGCCTGTTCTCTGCCTTCCCTTCTCCTTCAAAGAGTGTCCGTGGTGTTTACTTGAGCCGCGGTTTGCCTGCATCCATTGCACTGTGTCCGCCGGCGGGGACGCATCCACCCAGCACCCTGGTCCCGGAGGAGACCTTTGCAGAAAGCAGCTCAGTAGCAGCAGGAGGCCACCTACCCCAGGCACACTGAGACCCAGAAAGAACCTCCTGAGGTCCCCAAAGGGAGCTTAGCCAATAACCCCCAGTTTTCATCTGCTCCCAGGGGAGAAGGAGGCCAGTGTGAGACCCGTTCAGTCTTGTGGAGTCCCAGGCATCCAGTAAGTGTTCATTATGTGTTGGTGAGAGAAGAAATGAAAGAGGGCCTTTAAAACGTTCCTGGGGAGGAAAAACCTCAAAAAAATTGGAGCAGAAGGTGTCCAGTTCAAAGTGCACATTCCTCCGACAATGTCAAGAGCAGCCCCGTCACCACCACCCACCTCCTCTCCCCAGGGGTGCGGACCCAGGCCCTCACCCTGGCCCGCAGCCTGCTCTTGCCCCTCGTGTCTGTGTGCAGCCTGAGCCTCCCGGAGCCCCCAAATGAGCGCATCACAGGGGAGGAGCTGACAGAGGAAGGCAGAATCCTTGCTCCCTTCCAGGCTGCCTGGGGCCTGGGGCAGCTGTGTGCCCCCGTTATGACTTCTCCATTAGATGCCACTAACCTCCGTGATTAGTTATGTCTAAAAGACATCCTAACATAACACAAGTCCTATTATCTCTGCTTGGTGTTGGTTACCGCTGTGTTCCATGAGATTCCATGAGATCGACTCTTGGCACCACTGCCGAACTGCCTGTGGCATTCAGCACCTCTCCCTGGTTCATTCACTCTCCCCCACGTCCCAGTCCCACCACCTGGACCCCTGGAGAGACCAGAGCTTCCAAGGAACTGGACACTGCCTCCCCAGCCACACCTGCTGCCTCTGCTCAGCCTCCTGCCTCATGTACCTTCTCTCACCTGCTTGCTGACTCAAGCAGGGGCTCTTGTTCTCCTTCAGAGACCCCCTAACCCTGGGTTGAGGATGAGCCATCGTGGGTCCCTCCCTTCCATTTTAAGCCCTGCCTCCCCCAGGTGGCCTGACCCTTCCTCCCGCTTTGTGTGGACTCCCTGTTTTCCCCTGTGAGGCCCTGGGCCTGCCTCTGGGACTGTACCTCCTGCCTCCCTCCTCTCGTGCTCCCTTCCACTCCCCTCTTGTGCTCCTTTCTCCTTCTCCCCACTTCCCACCACCTGAGTGGCTTTTCCTAACTCCTCCTTCCCTCCTTCCCTCTGCTTCTGACCTTCCCCATCCCTGCCCTTCTCACCTTCTGCTTCTCACGTGATCCCTCAGTCCCTTTGCTTCTCTGGCATCTCTGCGACCTGCCAGTCGGCCTTTCCTTCCCTCTGACACTCCTCCTTCCCGGCCTTTCTCTGTCCCCATCCCAGCACCTCCACCTCTCCTCTAGACTCAGGCCTCTCGCGTTGACACTGAGCCTGGCAACGCTGTGTGGGGCTCGGGGTCCCTGGAAGTAAGCACCCCTAGAGGGACTGAAAGTCCAGGTCAGCCTCCCCATCGGGGCTGGGCAGTCTTCCTCATCACCTCCTCTGGCTTCCTTTGCTTTACCATCAGAGGTAGATTCTGAAGATGGGCAGGCAGGGATAGAGAAGAGGAAAAAAAACAAGTGATAGCAACAAAAGAACCCTTACCTCAAAATCCCCAAGAACACACAACAGGCTCCCAGGTGTGCAGATTTTTCCTTCGATACGTTCTCACCACCAATCTGTTTTAAAGTTTGTTTTGTCTCTGAGTTCACAGAGGAGGCCTCTGCGCCAGGCAGGGAGGAGCTGAGAATCCAGAATTCAAGGGCAAAGGCATGTGCCTCTAACCTCTCGGCAGCAGCCCTGCTCCCCGGGATCAGAGGTGGGAAACAGGCCCACTTGGCAGCCCACTTGTGTCCTCGGAGGGGGGCCTCGGTCTCCCCCAGTGAAAATGGTGGCTTCTCAGAACCTGGCAGTTAACTGTGCACGTGCCCCTGTATCTAACAAAATTTAGTCATGACAACTTGCAAACTGTCATCAGTCTCAAAATGGTACCAGCCAGATTTCATTCAAGAGTCTCCGGACAGGCACACTACTCACTAGTGCCTCAAGATGGGCAGAAAAGGCTCTAGATGCTGGTGAAAGGTAAGCTCAGGATTCCAGAACCTTCTTCCCTCCTTCCTCCACACACCTGGGCTTTGCCTGCCCTTCTACTCAGTGCCACCCCCAAAATGGACCCTGTGAATCCTGCTTAACTAGGAGAGAGGTAGATCAGCTCGAGTTATGAATCCAGTGAATCCTGCTTAACTAGGAGAGAGGTAGATCAGCTCGAGTTATGAATCCAGTGAATCCTGCTTAACTAGGAGAGAGGTAGATCAGCTCGAGTTAACACTGACAGTCATCCAGACGTATTTAGAGCTTACTTCAGGCCAGGCGCAAGTCCAAGTGCTTTACGTGTATTGTCTCATTGTATTGTAATCCCCATTGTAACCCTATAGTTTCCCCATTTTACAGGTGGGGAAACTGAGGCACAAAGAGGTGGAAGTTGTTTGCTCAAGAGTACCCAGCTTATTAGCACCAGAAGTAGAATTTGAACTGACAACCTACCTCCAGAGACCGTGCTCTTGATACCACCTCTTTCAACTTGGAATAGCTTCAAGGATGGAGGTGAATCAGGGCACAGAGAATCTGAGAGGAAAATCCACAATTCTTGGGCATTCAAAATGCCTAACATGGTGTTTTGTGACAGTGTGTCCTTTCTAATAATGATTTGCTAAAGTTAATATCAGTTTTGTCTGCATGTTCTCAACCCACCTCAGCCAGCGAGTGGAGGGTCAGCAGCACTCAGGAGAATGGGTCATACTGAGGGTCTAAGCAACTGCAGATCACAGGGGTGGCCGCTCATCAGCCTGAGTGGATGCACACACGAGCATTCCCAGGAAGGCCAGAGAAGAGGCCCATCTTCTAAACTCATCCCCAGAGACTGGGAATTTGAAAGGGGAAAACCCACTAAATCTGCAGGATTTAAGGATGTCAAGGGAAAGCCTTCTCATCCTCAAAACACCATACCTTCTGGGTGATCAGCCCTGCTTGACTCTGGGGAGTTGGACATTAAGAGGTTTGGTTAACCATTTCAGGGAGGGCAAGGAAAGCCCTTTCCCTAACCTTGACTTCTACCCTACCATTTGGGACCTCATCACCAGGGAAAGAAGGAGTCACAGGTATAACCTGGCTCTAGGTCAAACTGATCTAAGAGAAAAAGCCTATGATCTTTTCCCACCCTCCTTCTTCCATTACACCCCCAAAATCTGTATTACCTGTGGTTTCCAGCAAATGAGGAGGTAGGCAAAAACAGGTTTGTGTGTGTGTGTGTGTGTGTGTGAGAGAGAGAGAGAGAGAGAGAGAGCACTAAGCTCTTACACTCCAGAGGAAAGTAAGGGGAAAAAATATTCCTCCAGGCCCTGCCCACTTAAGGATTTGGCCAGGTGTCTAAATGGAGATCACCTTGTTTCTGGGGATGGGTGTGGATGAGGTGGGAGGAAGGACCGTTGAGAGTGGGAGGAGGAGGTGGATGGGGGAAACAGCTGAAAGCTGGATCTGAAACCGTCTTCGTGGTCCAGCTTAGAGAATTGTTGGGCTTGTGGGACAGAGAAGGTGGGCGGATGGGTCGGAGTAAAAATCTGCCTCTAAAAGGGATCCTGTCACCTCCCCCTTTGGCATGCTCCCTCACCCCTGCATTCTAGCTATGTGTAAATCTCCTCGAGCAGAGTCTAACAAGGCAACTGGTTGCGTCTCTGCAGCCAATGGAGGCCCTGGCACTGGGTCTCCCAGGTAGCTTGTCTTGATCAAAAGCCTCAGCAGCACAGCCTGGTGAGGGCAAGGGCGAGGCATGAGGCATTCATCTTGAGAGAGCCCAGCCAGTGGGAGCCTGCCATGGAAGGTTGGGAGAGGGCCATGGTCAAGGAGGAGTGGACTGGTGTATGTTTTCCCTCCATCTGCACGTACACAAAGAAGTCCCAGGGAAAGGGTGAGGAGCGATGCCCAACCGGGAGGTTGGCAGGGTCCCTTTCGGTGTCCGCCTTCCCCTGGTGCTCAGCAGCTAACTAACCTGTGTGTTTATCCTGGCCTTTGCCCTACTCTCCGCCTTCCTTCCCTTTTTCTCCTCTCTCAGAGGCGTTGCAGACCAGGCCGGCTTACCCATTTTGTTTCAGGTCTCTGGCGAATGAGAAGACTCCAACTCAACGTCCTTTCCTGAGCGCTGAGCCTTCCCCCTCCCTCTCTCTCCTCTTACCCCCACGCCCAAGTAATGTTTCATTACCGCATTTTCTAGGCTAGATGCTGAACCTCCCTGGACTCTGCTCTGGCGCCTGTTTCTCTCCCTTCTCTTCCTTGACCCTGCCTCCCCTTCCCTTCTGAACTAGTTCTCCCCACAAAGATGGTACTCCCATCAAGAGAGACTCCCCCAGTGTTTTCCAAACTCAAATTTTAAAACACATGCATATTTACAGTTCATTTGGGGTCTTCTCTCTTTACCTCCCTTCTTTAGAAGTCAGTCTTTTCCCTTTGCCCTGTGAATAACATCTAAGAACCTGGGAAGGAATTGGTTATTTCCTGCTCATAACATGTGACTTAAATGGGAGAGAACCGTCTCCCTCTGCCTCCAAGGCTCTAGTATATTCAGAAATGATTCTGGGAAGCCAACAAGAAAGCCATGATTTCCATCTGACCCTCACCTGACCCACACCCTGGCCAACCTCTGCTTCTCCAGTCTGGCTGTCCAAAGTCTCCGCCGTGGCATTTCTGTTTTCTTTTGGCAGAAATGCCTGGGAACCGAGAGGCCCCTTTCCCTGTGACCTGACCTCCCACACTAAGAATAACAGCCCTAGGACAGCATGTCTTGCGATCCCTCTGGAAAGAGGGCATGGCTGGGAAGTGGGGAAGTTCAGGGAGCTGGATAGAGTCAGGAGGAAATGGAAGAACACAGACTCTTGGCTCTTGTGAGTAAAAAATTAAAAGGGAAAGTTGGCAGCCTTCAAGAGAACTGGGGAAAGAGGTCTGGGAAAGTCTCAGAGGACCCTTAATGCTTTCATACCCACTCCCCAACCTCTAGAATCCCATCTCCTGGAAGACCCAGCTAGTGGCTCAGAGAATAGGAAAATGCTGGTCCTACCGAACAAATGTAGCCCAGACCTGTCTGGTCTCCTTTGCAGAACATTCCCTGAAAAAGTGAAGAAGCAAATGTCCTTTTTTTAAGAAGACAAGTACCTTTAGGACTAGGTCCTTTCCTTTCCATTCCTGGGGATGGAAAGGTGTTCTGTTCCTGGGGTTACCCGAACGGTGAGCCTATACCTCCATGTGGCCACAGGGCAGTGCTCTCTAGACTCCCACACCGCTCAGAGAGGCAGGTGATCCAGACCCAAGACACCTGTCCACTCTGTGAAGGGTCCGCCCTCCCAGGAATCCTGGAATCCTCTAGGAAATCTGGGACAGCCTATCCCTTGGTTGACTAGTTGTCCAAGACCTCAAAAGAAGTCTTTCAAAAGCATCTCTTCCCTTCTCCAAATATGGCAGAACACGAGTGAAATCTAAGTGTACAGGATGAAGTGGTGAAGTCGGGATGCTGGTCTTACCCCCTCGGTGCCATAATCTCTCTTCCATGGCACGACTGCCTCCACTCCCTTCCTGCGAAGTCTATGTCCCCATACTCTCTACCCAGACTCCCCCTATCAATCCAGTTCTCGGGCTTTGATAATTTCATTCACTTTGGGTGGTATTTGCATGTCAACAGGGACTCTACATCAAACTAGTAGACGTTAGGAAAGGAACCTAGGGGAGGTGCGTAAGAGATGCCCCCGAAAGCACTGCCTGGGGCACTACTGAACTGTAAGATTTGCCTGGACTCCATCTCCTTTCAGTTCATAAAACCTTTGCCAGGTCAGAGCTGTCCCTGGAAATACCAGGGCATGTCCAGTGCTGGAACAGGGGTGACCCTGATTCTAACTGCAAAGAGTCCAGCATATTATAGGTATTGTTTTAATGATTCAGTCCTCTTGCTATTGCCAAGCTTTAGATGAGTCACCGCTGAGCCCCGATGACCCGGCCACCCTTCTGGACCACACTGCTGTGGTTTTCAGGGTCTTTGGAATTCCCAGATCATCCATAGGACCACAGCCCACTCACCTCGAGGGGGGTCACCCGCCTGTGTCCCTCCCTGCCTCCAGAAGGGTTCCTCTGATGGAGGAGACCTGGGGGCATAGGAGATGCTGAGTGGGGACTGAGAAGAAAGTCCAACCGTGCCCCTGAACCACTGTGACTCGCACTGCCTGCCCCCCATGTCCACGCCTGCTCCCCCACCCGGGTGGGAAGCAGAAAGAGCCTTTGTGCAGGAGGGTGGTGAGGTGGGATGGATCTGGAGGAAGGGGGGGCCATGTGACCAGGGGAGGGCGGGGCAGGAGGGTTGGACCAGCCGCCTCCCGGCCACCCGCTTCCCTCTTGGGCTCCTGGCCACAGTACGGGCGTTCACAACTCCAGCAGCAACACTGAGGTGCCTGGACGGTGATTCTGATGGTGATGTTGCTCTGTTCTTGTCTGTCTAATATTCCTTTTTAATCCCCATCCTGCCTGCCCCTCCCTTATGTAGGGTTACTTTAGTGATCCCTGGAATGTTTTTGACTTCCTCATCGTAATTGGCAGCATAATTGACGTCATTCTCAGTGAGACTAATGTGAGTATGACTCTGCCCTCCCCAGGAAGCCTCCTCCTTCCTCCTCTGCCTCCTCTCTTTCCCTTCTCTCACTCGCTCTCTCTTTACCTCCTTTTATTTGTTTGGTTTTTTAATTTCCTGTTTTTACCCCCCTCCAGTCATGCTTTTTATTGAACCTGCCGTCGTCTGTGGGGGAAAAAAAGTGGGAGCTTCTCCTCCTTTTTTTCTGCTTGGCCCAGCTCTGCCCTGCTGCGCTAGGCCCAGGGGCCCGGAGCTGAGCGGAGGGGCAGGCGCTGGGGGCTGCCCGGCCCCCTCCCCGGCGGCCCCGGCCCAGCGGAACCTTGGTACTAACCCAGCTTTTGTCAGGCCTCTCCGCCCCGTGAGAACCAGGTTGCCCAGGTTTGAGCCGCCAGAACTGTAGAGTGGTAAGAGAGTATTTAATATGCCCACGTAACCTCTTTCTTTTCTCATTTTTTTCTCTTCTCTCCTTTCTTTCATGCTTTTTTTTTTCATTTTTTCCTCTTCCTTTTTGTTTTGTTTTTCTCCTTTGTTGTTGGTTTTTTTTTTTCTCTCTCTCTCTCTTCTCTCTCTCTCTCTCTCTCTCTCTTTTCCTCGGCTTCTCTGCCCCATGCAGCACTATTTCTGTGATGCATGGAATACATTTGACGCCTTGATTGTTGTGGGTAGCATTGTTGATATAGCAATCACCGAGGTAAACGTAAGTACATGGCGTCTGTTCCTAACTGTCCGTGCCTGCTCTAACACTCATTTGTCTTTTCCCCGGCTCATTTTTTTCCTTCATTTTATTTTCTCCTCCCCACCTCCTTATTTTCATTTTGTTTATTTTATTTGTTTGTTTAAATTGGTTTAAAGGATTTTTTTTCCTTGTTGCTTTATTTTGAATTTTTCTGTTTGTTTTTGTTTTGTTTTTAACTTTTGGAACGAGTTAGGCCTCCCCTTTCCTTTTAAGTTCTGATTGCTGCATCTTTTCTCTCTCCCGTTCCACTCCGCCTGGCATGACTCACACTGTATAGGAGGATGCAGCTATGGGAGCCAGAGAGTGCCAGAACGAGGGCATATTTACAACCTCTGGGCCACAGCTGGGGCGGGGACCCAACCCTCTCCTCACCCCCACCTTCACCTCCAGACTGCTGCCTTACGCTGTCCTTCCCTTCACCCCCATGGCACCTTGGAAAGGAGCTCTCTCCAGTTACGCCCCCAAAGTTAAGGCTTGGACTTTGCCGGCATCCTGGGCCCAAGGACCAGCCCATTCCATTCACACTGTAAGGAGGGGCTCTGTTGCCATTTTAGCATCGGCTGCCCGTGCAGGCAGCGCAGCCCCCCAGGCTCGTGTGGGAGAAAAGAGGAGAACCGGCCGTGTCGGAACTCCTGTCGGGATCCCACGTCTCTGGAGTGGCCAAACAGCCAGGTGGCTGGGTGGTCCGCCCAGAGCTCTTCCCGGGGGGCGGGGACCTTGCCTCCCTCTCGCTGTGGAAGCAGCCTCTGGATGAGCACCTCACTCCCACGTGAAGCTGCCCAGAGAACTGACACTGGCACCTGCCCGGTTCTCTCCCACCCCCCAAGCCCCTCACTACCCTGCCCCCGGCTCCCTGGCCTCAGACGGAACCCCAGCCCCCTGGCCCCGGGCCTCCTACTATCTTCTCCCGAGCTGTCTCCTCCTATACAGTTCCTTCCAGTCCCTGCACATGTCTTTTTGTTACCTGGCATGTTGAAACCTTCTCTCTTTATCTATAGGCAAGCCCTCTGGCGGTTAGTCTTTAACATGTGTTGTTTAATTTTTTTGTTGTTATTATTTTTCCTTAATTAAGAGACTTGGTAATGTTTGCACAAACCTTTGATGCACTGAACCATTGAATAACAGCACGGAGCTGACGCTGTAGAGTTTTGATCTAAGATGTTTGAAACTACCCTACCAACTGCCACCATCCCCTACTGCATCCTTACCCTCCCCCTGCCCGCTCCGTATTTTGCCCCCAATCAGTCCAACTGACATGTTATCCTATCTGCCTGATTCTCCTGACTAGAAGCCCGTCTGCCCCCCTTCCAGCACATGGACGTTGGATGGAGCCTGTTGCGCTTCCCTCCCTCCCCGCTCCCATCGGCCTCTCGCACCCTCCCTGCTCACCCTATAGCTACAGATTTGATGGCCCTCTGTCTCTGAGATCCCCCTGGGTTGTCTTTGTCTCATGCTGTGTGTGTGTGTGTGTGCACGTGTGTGTGTGCACACGTGTGTGTGTGTGTGTGTATACACATTGTCCCTTGACTTCTCCCAGGAAAACATCAGATCATTAAAAAAAAAAAGTCCATCTTCCTACTCAGGCTCTGCACCTCCCCCCCCAGAGCCCCCCCGCCCCCCCCCCACCTCACCACTCTGAGCACACTCCGGGCTTTTCAGGCCGGGAACCCTACACTGTACAATGTCAGGTGCTATTCAGGGCCAGGAGTCACCCCCGCATTTCTAAAGGCAGGCACCTTTGTGCTTGGAGCTCGAACTGCTCTCAACTGAGGGAGCATGCAGGGAGGGAGACAGGGAAGAGAGGGAGGGCACAGGTCCATACGAATCTGCGCCCAGGGACTGGGAGCCCAGGGGCAGGAAGATGCAGGAAGGTGACAGCAAGCTGCTCCCCTAGATGCAGTCCCGAGCTTGTGAGGGGGTCCTTTGTGGTTCTCACCGTTGGCAAGGGCTATTCCACTCAACCTGCCATTTTCTCCCAAACTATTGGTGTTTTTAAATGAAAAGCAAGCAAAAAGAAAAAAGTTGCCAGGGTCTAAAATTTCTACCAAAAGAGTGGCTATGTGGGGGATAGAGAGGGAGTGTGCAGGGCAAGAAAGGCGCATGAAATCATCCTGCAGACCCTTATGTTTGCATAATGGTTTTCTATTTACAATTCACCTGAGCATAAATTTATCTCAGGCAACTTTTAACTGCCCTGTGAATTTGACAAGCAAGAATTATCATCCCCAATTTGCTGACCCTAAAGATGCTGATGGAGAGATTTAAATGTCTTTCGGAGCCACACAGCTGGAACCCAGGCCTCCTGGTATGGCCCATTCACTTTGCCCTGGGCCAGAGTTCCTGTCTCTTCAGTCCAAGATGCCTTTACCAAACACATACATTTCACATAACCCCCTCAAGTGTACTCCCCCTAGCCAGGATTTGTTCAGCCCTTACGTTCTGTAATTTATATTTTCGATAACCACACAGGTTCTTTTCCCATTTTCAAAACAAAAAATTATATATCAGACCACCCTAGAGTTCTGATACACCTCTAACTCCTCCAGCCTCCCTCCATCCCACGCTGAGATTCTCTTCACTCCTCCAGACTGAGGAATTTGTTAAAAGTCATACTGAAGGGTTGTCTGGGGATTAAATAGGGACAGTGTGTGTGCTGGACAGCAAGAGGAGGTGTCCAGAGACCCAGTGCACAATGAATGGCTTCTGAACAAAGAGAATAACCATAATATCACCCAAGTCCAGGAGGCAGTGTGGGAGAGGACGCAGAACTTCTTCCCGGAGAAGTTAGCAAAATGTCCGAAGACTTCGTTTCCTCATCTGTCAAAGGAATGTGATGATATTTCCTGCAGTGTGTTTTGAGGTTGAAATAAGAGCGTCTATTTTAAAACTCTATGTAACTGTAAAGCACTACTGAGTGGGAGAGACTGTGGCACCCAAGCAAACGACGTGTTTTCCAAAACCCCTACTGGAAGAGCTGGGAGAGCCTCGTCTCCAACCAGTTATATCTCAGTATAACTTACTGCCCACAGACTCTGTGAAGGCCCTTAATTTCCTGGATATGGTTAGACTCTGGAATATGGTCGACAGGCTCAGCCAGATGAAAGTAAACACCGAGTATTGATCACTGTGTACAGCCCAAGCCTCGAGAGGCCCGCTCCACAAGCACAGTACTGCGCGACCCTGCACTCAGGTAGCAGCCAGTATGGTGGATGACAAACTAAGCAGCAGTGATGCCTAGTCTCAGAGGTAGGTCCCTCCCCCACGTGGCTCTGCCTTCAGGTCACTGGCAGCTTCTGGTTCTGGACACTCCCTGGCATGAGGAAGTTCACAGCGCCAGGATGGTTTCCCAGGGTGCTGCTCTAGGCCTTCCCAGAATGTTCTAGTCATACTGTCATCACAAGATATCCGTTCCCAGACATATGTTCTATTTGGCAGGAATCCACACTTCTAAGCCTCGGAGGAATCCATGAGGGCTTTTCACCTGTCACTCAGCATCTTTGGCTCTTTTAAAACTACAGAAATCAACTCTCGTTTCCCTCACCAAATCCTGTATTCATTCCAACTGTCCTCAAACTCTCCCTGCATGTATACTCTTGTCCCCGCAAATGCCTTCTCTTTCCTCCTCGCCTTCACTACGTAGGCCGTGGTGTCCGCCCCCCTCAGGAAACGGGTTCTCCACCCATCCCCGGCCATCGCTTCTTCATTCCACTGTGTTTATGCTCTCACTCTCTGTGTGTGTCAGGCTCTATTTCAGGCACCTAGGATACATCGGTGAGCAAAACGAAAGCCCTTTCCTTATGAGCTGGCGTTCCAGGGTAGGGGGAAGAATCAGATGACGGGCCATACATCTCGGAAATAGGAATATACAGTGTGCTAAATGATGATCAGTGCTTTCGAAAAAATTATGCCACGTTAGGGGGATCAGAGGTGCTGGGGACAGTGAAGGCAGGCGCAGTGTCAGTAAGACGGGCTCTCCTGAGGAGGGGACATGTGCACAAAGTACAGATGTGAAGGCAGTGAGGAGTCACGGTGCCGGTCTCTGTGAGAGGAGCTTCGGGCCAGGAGCAGCCGCGCGGTGGTGGCGCACACGGAGCGGGTGGGGGGGAGGGGGGGACAGGGGCCCAGGTTCTGGCTTGTACACGGAGCAAGAAGGGGAGACACTGGTGCCTTTGAGAAGAGCTGTCCCACGCGCTGACGCATTTCCACAGGACCACCTTGCTGTCTCTAGGAGTCAGGGGTGGAAACCCAAACACCACTCAGGAGGCAAACGTGGTACCCCAGGTGGGAGGCGAGGGTAGCTGGCGACAGAGCAGGAGCATGAGAAGTGGTACAAAGTGGTCAGATTCTCAATCTGGTTTGAAAATAGAACAGTATCTCCTGACAGACGGGATGTGGGTGTGGGAGGAAGAGGCGTCCAGGATGGCCAGGGGGTTGGGGCCTCAGCCGTGGGAGGATGGAGTTGGTATCCACTGGGAGAGACAGCAGCTGAAGCAGTTTCGCGTGAGAAAGGCAGGAGCTCAGTGAAGACGTGTCTCTTCGACCCACCAGTAGAGCTGTCCCTGAGACTGATGTTATTCAGAGCCACGGGCTGTGGTGAAGAGCACCACGGAAGGGAGAAAGACAGAGGAGAGGCAAGGACGGAGCCGGGGCCTCCAGCATGACGAGGGCAGGACCCCTGTGCTCACGGCCAGCCTGTGGCTGACCTTCTGTGCGCTCTGGGAGATGCCTGTGGACAAATGGCAGATGTAACTCGAGGCAGATCGTGAGTCCCCACCTGTGTCGTTACGCTAAGTTCTGCTTCCCTGCCCCGGGGGCGCCCCGGCCGTGGCCCTTCTCCTCCACGAGGAGTTGCCTTGTTCTCTGGCTGAGGCTCCCCTTCCTTCGTTTGCCCTCTGGTGTTCCTTTATTTCTGGGGTCTGAAATGATATTTTCCACAGGGAAGACCCAAAGAGGTAACCCCTGTGATTATTAGTGGAAGTCCCTGGAATGTCAAAAAAATGCTTCCTAACACCCCTAACACCCCAACCCGGAATCAGTTTGGGTGCCCGCGACAACAGCCTTGCCCAACAGTCTTCTTGTTCATTCTGCATTTTTAAAGTCTATTCCAAAGCAGAAAGAACTGAGAGGGCTGGATCCTTGCCTTACGGATACGGAGCAATAGTCCCAAATTGTGAATTAAGAAGCCTGGGTTCTGTTTTCAGGTCCAGCACCAGTAATCCCTGTGACCAGAGCAATTAACCCCATTCTCTGGGCCTCAGCTTCCTCAAATGCACATGGGGAGGGCAGCGGGGCAGGTGGAGATGGTCTCAGTGGGCCTTGGGATCTAGCATTCCGTGATTCTGACCTGGGCTTTTTCTGATACAGTCTGAGGCATTTTTCTGTCCCCTCCACACCTTGCAGAGTCTAGAGGGGCGTTCCTTTCATAAAGCTTCCAAGGCCGGTGGGAACTGGCTCACTCGGCTTTGGCTTGGCTCACGTGGAAATTCTCCAGAGAGAAGGCCCTAGAGGGGCCTTCCAGGAGAGGGGCGGGACAGAGACCACGTCAGGGGAAAGAACACTGGCTTCTGGGGAGGCTCAGAGGGAAGACAATCTGGAGGATTTGTGTAGGTGCCAAAGTGCTAGGCCACAGGAGTGACCAGAGCAGGAAAATGGAGTGAATGAACCATGGTCCTAGCTGTGATCTTTGCTGATTGGGAGCAAGGCGGGGACATGGAGGTGGCGGAAAAAGAGGGAGATGATGGCTTCTCTTGGAGGAGCATGTGCCCGGCGTGGTGCAAAAGGCGTCATGCCCGTGGTCAGATTAACTGCTCAGAGCACTGATTCTCCACAGGAGGAAACCGAGCACGCAGGATACACAGTTTGCCCAAGATCATGTGGCTAACAGGTGGCAAGACTGGGATCTCAAAGCCACTTCCACAGAGCCCGTTGGCTCAATCCCTGGGCCGGGCTGCCTGGCATGGCATCATGAGGGGCCTCGTTCAGTGCACTGCCAGCTCTGGGAGCTGGTGCAGAGCCATCCAACCTGCCTGTCGGCGCTGCCAGTGCTGGACCGAGGGAGCCCAGGCTGGCCCGGGAATGCTCAGACAGACCGTGGTCTGCATCCTCCCAACCTCTGCGTCTGATTAATGGGCTCAGAAGGAAAGGGCAGAGTGTAAAGCAGCCCCCACCACCCTTGCGCCCTTAACATTTGCAGCTTGAGAAGAAAATGGGAGGGGGGGGGCGTCCCGGGGGAGGGTGGTAGCAAGACTAGGGGGATGGGGCTCAGCTGCAGGGAGCGTCCAGGGACGTCACCCAGGGGCCTCTATGTGCTGGCCCCAGATCTTCCCGCTCTGGCTCCTGAAGCCAGGGGTACCTTTCTGCCACAGACCCACAGGACAGATAATTGCCCCTTACTGGCTTCCCATAAAAATAATAAAGCAAGTTTGACTCCTGCTCTGGTTTGGGGGCCTAGAATGACAGGGAAAGGAGTCATCCTGAGTCATAGAGAGTGTGTGGCATGTCCACCCGCAGCTTGAGTCACGGAGCTCCACACACACACTCCGATCCTCTCTCCAGCCTTCAGCCCATAGTGCCTACGTGGGGCAGCAGGCCTGGTCTTCTTGGTCTGCCTTTCCCTGCCCCCAACCATAGCAGAGAAGGGGCCAGAATGGGCACAAGAAGGTCAGGACGGATGCCCCCCCAAGAACCGAGATGAGGGGTGCAGGCAGATGGTGGCCTTGTCCAAGAACGTTAGAGCGGACACAACTTTACAGACCACCTGGCCCAGGCCCATCTCCACATATCCCACACAAGTGCACAGAATACCTGCTGTGTGACAGGGCCTGGGGGTACAGAGGTTTTACAGATGAGGACACAGAAGGCCAGGGGCAGGAAACAACTCGCTCATTCTCACAGCTTGTTAAGAGCAAGGCCAACCAAGAACCTGGCCCCTGACTCCCAATCAGGTGCGTTAGTGTAGGGGGCTCAACTGGTGGCATTACCAGACGTTGTCTATATATATGACAACAGTCAGTGTGGCCAGAGCTGGTTCTAAGGGAGATTAAAAGCAAGACTGGTGGTCTCAGGCTAAGCTGGGTGGGGCAGACTTGATCCTTGACACCTCTATACACCTCTGTTTCCCCTTGCTGGATCCCTTCTTCTGTTGCTCATGGATCTCCCTCCATGCGTCTTCCCACTTTCAGCACCACCCCTAGCCCCAGAACAAAACTAATGCGACCGTAGTGCCGGTTTCCAATATACTAATTCATACTAGGGTGATAGTGACTCAGTAAGCTACCCTTCCAGAAAGTAATGTTGCCCTTAAAGAGAAGACAGTCATGCTCAGCCTAAAGACTGGATATCTGGTGTGTCTAATATAAGACTTTCAGGAACATGACACCTAAGTGAGAAAGATATTCTCTACCCTCTACCCTCCAGTTGCTCTACACAGGCAGTTTTCTAGTCTGCTTGGAAACAAAGTCAGCCCTCGAGAGGTTCAGCAGTGTGCCTGACTATCAGCAGTCTAGCTGCAATGCAGGAGCCATTTCGAAAACCCCCAGGCCTCTGCAAGGCGACGCTTGCTGTGTGGGCAGCCAGCCACCGAGCACCGTGACGTCAGATGTGATAGGAAGTCAGGCCTGATAGAGCGGCCTGGTATACAAATTTTCCCAAAGCTGTTGTCTTGAGAAGTGCCCTGCAGGCTTGACCTGAGAGGTCCATGGGAACCTGTTTTTGTGTGGACATCCTGGTTTGGGTTCTTAATTCAGCCTGTGTTGGATCGTCTAAGTGCTCTGGCAGTTATGACCCAGCAAGGCTCCTCTGCCCTCTGCCTTCTGCCCCCTTCATTTTCTCTTTTCCCCTAATTTTCTTTCCTTTCCTTCCCTGTTCTCATCTTTTCTGTCCACACACAGCCCTCTCCTTTCCCCTAAAATAGAAGAGTGGAAGGAAGCTGTCACAATACACCCTTGGTTTGGCCAGACAGCCATCTGGGCCTCGCCGGTGTCTGTTACTTTAGTTCCCACAGGCTAGCAAGCTGCTGTCAGTGTGGTTGCCAGAAAGCTGCTAAAGCAAAGGGACCTAGAACCTTCCATGAGCTGGTAGAGAATGTGAGAGATCTCTACCCCAGGTGGGTTCAAAAATGCCCATGAATACCCCCAAAAAGCATAGCCTGCACCATTTACTCTTCATATTTAGTGTGCCTTTTCTCTCTGTCGTCCTCTCGTTCTCTGTGCCCCGTTCTTCTCCACTCTTCTGGGCTTGGGTGTTCTCTCTCTGTCCCTGTCTCCCTCTCTCTCTAAAATAGAATTCGTCGATGTTGTTAGCACTGCTGACAAACTGATTTCATTCATTTATTCTTCATGGGTTTCTTCGGTTTGTTATTTGAGTGAAGGATACTGGCTGTCCTTCCCAAGGGAAGATAAAACTACCTTGACAATTTAATCACTCTTGTTTAGCATGAATTATTGACAGGTAATAGCACCTGGGGAGCCATCAGGCTCAGGTGAATAACACAGGGATGCCTGAGGCTTAAGCTACTTGCAGCCGCATGAACTAGCCACTGTGCAGCTAATAATACAGCGGTCACCGCTGTCCACCTTCTGCAGTCGAACACACAGAGACCGGAAGAGCAAGAGTGAGCCAGGAACCAGCATTGTCCATGCTCTGTACCTCTCCACCAGTCCCCTTGGGGCCAAAGACCCCCTTAAAGGAAGTTCCAAAGAAGCATTTCAACTGTGTGTCTATAACCACAAAGATTCAAGAAGGGCCCTTCTCCTTCTGGCTAGAATTTTACTATGGGAAACAGATGCAAGCCAGAAGGTCTCCAACATGGTGGACAGGTGGACAAGGAGAACAGGGGCTGCTCTTTCCACTTTCCACCGCCTCATCTTTGGGCTTTCTTTCATTTTTCTCTGCCCTTTTCTGTGCAGTGTTTTTGCCTCCCTTGTAATCCCCCCTTCTTTCCTTTTCCTTAGCACCCTTCCTCCATAGATCCATCTCCAAAGACCATAGACTCCTCCACAGACCAAAATGGAAATTCTGTCTAGGAACTGCTTTCAACTACCCATATTCCCTTCATTTGCCCTTAAATCTGAAAACCATTGACATCTACCCTCAGCTTCTATACATCCCAGTTGACTTGTGCTTATTTAAGCCCTGCATCTCCCTAGCAAAGAAGTTCTTCCTGCAACTTGAGAGGATTTACAGTTTTTAAAACATATTTTACTTTGGCCTCCTTAAAATTCCCTCCCATGCTGCCATCTCTGGTGGCTCTAAGATTCAGCATCTCCCACCTCCTCTACATCTATAGGGCCACAGTTCAGTTCCTAGTTGGAAGAGGAGATAAGAGGATATTGAAGACCTCCCCACCTTAACTTACACTTGCTGGCTCCTGACCATGAAGGTGGTGTCAAATGTCTCTAGAAACCCCTGACTCCCGCCTCCTTCTGTGTGTACCGGCCTGATAATTGTCCTCCCAACTTAGATACCTGGAGTCTCACCAACAAAACCCCAACCCCTCAGCCTTCCACATCCCATGACACTCTTGCAACTGAACCAGCCATCCTATCTTGCAAATCAAATTGAGATAAGATTAGAGACAGTGAATACAGAGAAGCAGAGAGCAGAGCTTGGGGAGTGGAGAGGGATGCCAACTGGACCCAGATCTTCAGGGGGTCTAAAATGGAATTTATATTAGATCTACCCCCTAAGTTCTGGACAAGAGTACTTAAAAAAAAAAAAAAAGCAGCATTTCTGTAGCAGGGCAGCTAGTAAAAGACTTACGTGCTCCTGTGAGATTGCTTTTGACTCCTGTTTCCGAGGAATGTAGAATTTCAGCGACTCTGATGTTATGGCCATTGTCTCAATGGTACCAATGGATTGTGCAGACCTGTTCTGTGGGGCCTGTCCATGACTTAGCCAAGAGCCAGCCTTCCCTAGAGGGAATCAGAAGGTAATCTGCACCTTTCAAAGTCAGCATGTCCAGGAGGGTGCAGCAGTGGCATATGATCTATTCAAAATGCTCTACAATGGCCTGATCTTGAGAGAATATTCTGGAAGACAGCTTGGTTGGGTATTACAGCCTAGATATCTACTACCAAGCCTTTAATTCCTAGTAATCCTTGCCTCCTGGCAGTGTTAAAAAAAAAAAAAGAAAGGAAAGAAAACAAAGAGCGAAAGAAAGGAAAGGAGAGGAAAGGAAAGGAAAGTCTCCTTTTTATATGGTTAAGAGCTACTTTTCAACAACCTTTTAGTTCTCCAGGGAGACTATGTAATGTTAACAACTGGAAGAATCCCCTCCATCTAGAAGAATCCTCTCTTCACCAGCCTCTGGTACTCCCTGAGCTTCATCCTTCAGTGTCTTATGCATGGTCTAAAGATGGTCCCTCAATGAAAAGGAGGAGTGAGGACGTTCCAGAAACTAAGACTTCATCCACTGAGGTGATAACTTCTCATTTGATCCTGCACTTAATTCAGAAAGACAGGTTTCCAGAGAGCATCTCCTGTTTGCTGCCCAGTGCCGCTCATGTTGTCATTGCCAGTCATACCAAATCTAGGTAATCTGCCTAAGTACACTGAAGTAAGGTGATTGGGTTTTCCTTTCTATCTTAACCTGTTAGCTAGAACCACTAGCCCTTAGCCTGTTAGCTAGAACCACTAGCCCTTAGCCTGTTAGCTAGAACCACTAGCCCTTAGCCTGTTAGCTAGAACCACTAGCCCTTAGCCTGTTAGCTAGAACCACTAGCCCTTAGCCTATTAGCTAGAACCACTAGCCAGGACTCTTTCTGAAAATGTTCCACCTCTGCCTCACCTATGGAATAATCACATTTCATTTATACAATTGCATGAACAAATTAAGTGCCCAATATCTTTAAACCCCTTGAAAATTACCAGATCATTAGAACACAAAGATGAAATCATTGGCTGCTCAGTGCCTACCATTACTGGATAGAACGCCGTATGAAAGCTCAGCCAGAATGTTCAGAGTAGGTAAGCAGCTCTGTTGGCTCCCTCTTGAAGGGTAGTACAGGTAGGGTCTCCAGGCTCATAGGGCATGAGTCTTCAGGGAATCTTTCTGCCCTTCCTCCCCAGGAAGACCACAGATAGGGAAACTATAAGCTACCTCAGGGGAACTGGGAAGAAATCTGGGAAAGGGTCAGAGATGGATGGTGTAAGTACTCCAGGCTACCAACCAATTCTGAATTTAGGTCAAAAAGTAGAACCAGTGCTAGGTGGTCTTTCAAGGCAGGGTACCAGGGAATCACAGAGAGTAGCAAACGCACAATGGCTCTGGGCTAAAGGTGCAGATGCCCAAACCCAGCAGGTCCAGTCTCCCCTCCTAGGTCACCAAGGGATTCTACTTACAGCCGGGCAGGGTACCAAAGACTGGAATGACTACACAAGATTATCTAGGAAATGTCCTTAGGGGGTTGGCTGTATGTCAGTAAACTGGGCTCTCTGAGGGTGAGGGCTGTATGTTAGGCTTCTTCCTATTGTTTCCACTTAGAAATCACCCAATGATTGTTTTCTGATTTTATTATGAATGGTTAGTTATTTTTGAGACCATGGATCTTATGAACATAGTTCTTCAGATATGAACAGGCCTACATGAGACATTGACAAATACTGCTCTAGCAGGTCAAAAGTGCCCTCTGAATAGCATAGCTTAAGGTCCAAGAAAAAATTAATCTGTGATTCTCCAGATTCTCCCAAAGTGAGACTCTTAGGAAAGCTATCGTTACCTGGACTGAGAACTCAACATAGGAGTCCCAGAGAGCCCCATCCTTCCTCTCCCTACTGCCCTCGTTGCTCCTTCTGTTTCTTGACTCCTACCATAGAGATGTATCCTAAGGATTATTAATACATATTATTAAAATAATAAGATACAATCAAGGTGGTTAGAATATACAAACCCAGGCAGGTTCTCTAAATTGTCTCCGTTCTGGTCCCGTTCAGGACGGGATTGACCCAGAGGACTCTCAAACAGTTGCCCAGGGTTCATAGGAGTGATGGGCAGCTTTGGCAGTTTTCAGGATGGATCCAAGAGGAGAACAATGGCCCACGCCTGCTGGGAACTCTATCCGATGCCCTGGCATTGCATGTAGTTTAGATTTACCTCCATCTGACCCTCACACTCCCTCCGCACTGAAGCTCTAGAAACACAGAACTCAGCCATTAACACGCAAGGACAAGCACTCAAGTGGCTAGAGATGTCTTCCGTGTGTGTGTATGTGTATGTGTGTGTGCATGCATGTGTGTTTCTATGTTCTATCTCAGCCTGCTAGCCAAATTCTAGTGACCCCACAGCCTCCAGGCCTGTGGACTGACCTGGCAGCTGGTATTCCTCCTGAAGTAGAAACCAAGATCTAGAATGTGCTCTGTAAGGGACTAGAGAGGTGTCCTTTCCCTTCTTTTCCCTTGCCTCACCGTTTATCTCCGTCATTCCTGAAAAAGGACATTTTACCCAATTTGCTGTAGGGAAAAAGGAATTTGCTGAGAAATCTGTTACCAAAGAAGTATTTTCAGTCTGCAAGCAAATGTCTAGTTGTGCACATTTCCATCCTTCAAAACTTCCATTACACGTTTTCCTTGTTTGTACCTTAAAAACAGAAACACAAGAGCAACCATCTGAAAGTGGAGGGTAAAAGCAATGTCATGATCTTCTAGAAAGAGTTAACAGCTCAAATGATCAGGACCAGTCAGGGGCTGAGCTCTGAGTGCTGGGGCCCAAAGAGTAGGGGCATCTTCCCAGATACGAGCTCAAGGAACTGGAAGTTGCCGTGGGGTACTCACCGGTGGCCAGTTTCTTCAGCTCCTGCCCCAAAATGAACTCAGCAGTCAGACCCATGAAAGCAGCTATTTTGGGTGTTAATAATAATATCCTAAATCGTGTGCAGAGCTTTAAAATGTCGAAAGTATTATTTCACACCGATGGCCAAGCCTCTCCACACCTGTAGACTAGTAGCTAAGCCAGGCCATCTCTGCCTGAACCTAAGCTTGAGGACCAGCCCCGCTGCAGAGGGGCTTGCAGACCACCTCTTTAGATCCTCCTTTAGTGATAACTAAAACTGAGTTTTCCCCTAAACTTCAAGGGCAATTCCCTTGACCTCCTTTGCTCAAATATGTTTGGACAGGGACATGCACTAGGGCATAAGCAAAGTCTTTCTCCTCCAGCTGGCAATGCCCAGGGTGAGCTAAAGTGCAGAAAGTACAAGCCCTCAAAGGTTATCATAGAACACATAACTCATTTTAGAAAACAAAACCAAACCTCCCTCCACAAAATTCAGAAGACCTCGTGTGTAACAAGTGTGTGAATTATTTCGTTTGTGGCCAGAGATGGTCCTGAGTAGGGAATGCCTTCGGGTCCTCCCTAGACGTGAGACCTACCTGTGCAGAGCCCACACTCATGGTGATGTCCCTGTCCCTGCCAGGCCTGTGCTTTGTATTTCTTTCACTTGTTTCCTTTTGCCCTCTCCTGCCACGGTGTTGCTCCTGTGTTAGCCAAGACCTAGAGTACCAGGCATCTTCGTTGGAGACTCATTACAGCTTATTTCTATCTGCCTTTCTTTAAAGCCAGCTGAACATACCCAATGCTCTCCCTTTATGGTAAGACCAACCCTCCAGACCACGCTCTTAGCTTCTGTGACCCTCCTCTAACACCCCCACTCTCACCCCCCCGCCCCGGTGTCCAGCATCTCTGGGAGCCCAGGCTTGCTCCCGCTGCATGTAGCCACCGTGTCTGTCCTGCGCTTCGCCTGCCCGGTCGCGTGTGAGCTGTGACGTGCTGTTGTGTAATGGTGTTCCATTCCCTCCCTGAGCTTTTCTCTGGGTGATAATTCACTGTGATCTTGACCATCTAATGAGCCACCGGGAGAGAACTGGACCCAAGGGCCATTTCCTGTTAAACATTCTGAGGACTCCACGGGCTAAAGTCTCTAGCTTTAATCCGATGTGGGGAGTTTGCACAGGGCGCCCATGAGCACCCTGGTAAGGGCCTCCTGAGAAAAAAGGAAGGAGAGAGGGATGACCCAGCCCGGAGACAGAAAGTCAGACAATGGCTTCCCACTAATCATCCAGGATCTGTAACTACTGGCCTCCCGTGTGCTCTGAGTTTAAGGCCGCAGTAGACGGTTGTAAGCTGGAATCTGTTACTAAGAGTGTGGCTGAATATCCAGTCACTCCAACAAAGTGACCCATGAATTTTTCTAAATTCCCGAAGTTCATTCAAATTAGGCTATGCAGAAAAACAAACTCAGGGGTTTGATGGGACCACTCCTGATGTAGGACTGTGATTCCTTTGCCTAAAGTGATAGATGCCGCTAGGCATGACCTTGAAGTCTCCTTGGAACAGGCTTCTCTAAAAAGCTGCCATCACACGTTTCAAAAGTGAGCCGAGTGTGAGTTTTTAAAAGGACCCGTGAGTGGGTTGAGTCCCTGAAAGTCAGCAGACTGGGGGCAAGATTGGGTCGGCGGCTGGTGCTTCCTAACACAGCGCGTCCCAGGCTGGCCGGAAGGCCGCCCAGGAAAAGGCTGAACCTGGACGTTGTACCCCGCTTCCCAGGGGCCGCCACTGGGGTCTGCTGTTCCACTGCCTTGTCATTTGGTTTATTAGAGGACATTTTTGTGTCTACGAGGAAGTGTGTTTATCCTCCTTCTAGAGCGTTAGGAAACTGCAGCTACTGGGGGGAGCGTGCCTACAGGGGGTGGGGTTGAACCCAGCATGGAATTCAAACCATACGCTTGACTTTTATTTTTTAACTTATCAAATCGAGATGCCCCTGTGGCACCAACTTCTCACACTCCTGACACTCACAGCTGAAGTTCCCGGCTTTAGCTTGTTCTTTCTTCTTTTTTCTCCTTCCCCGAACATGGTGGAACTGACAGCTGAGTTATAAAACCCCGAGCCTCCTCTGCCTACTCCTCTGGGGGAACACAACCTCCTTTTAAGGAGAGAAAATAGAATTTCAAGTAGATACACGAGTGATAGAAATGCAGAGATTAAGGGCATCAGAGGCTTCAAAATAGGCAGGCAGGGTAGGGCCCAGGGACAGGACGGGGGCTGCGGCTGGCCTTCCCTCCCCAGCCCCACGGCAGCCTGCGGAGCAGGCCCCCTGTGCGGATCTAAGGCAGCTCTGGTTAGAAACTAGAAGAAATACTGTGACTCTCCCCAAGTCTGGAGATTCGGAGAAGTAGGGGAGCCCCTTCCGGCATGGTTTCTGCGCAGCCCTCCCAGGGCAGAGCGAGGGTGTGCTGGCAAGTGGCAACTGCCTCTGGAGTTTTCCGCTGCCCTCGTGGGTCTCCCGTGCAGAGCAGGAGTAAGATGGGTGGCCTCAGGAACCACTGGCCATGTCAGGGACAGTCAGCAGGCCACCGGGTTAGAACGAAGGGCCGGTGGGAGCCCTCAGGGGCATCAGCACTAGGAGGATTTTCAGGGGTGCAAACAAGGTGTGGACGTTGTCAGGGAGGATTGGCCTGTAAATGATTCAAAAGAAAGCAGAGAATCAAGAAGTGGGGGGGCCAGCATAGATTCTCCCCGCCAGTGACCTGGAGACCCCCCCCTCCCTTGAGGGACGCACGCAACAGGGACAGTAACAGGAAGCCCAAAGGTCCACTCTCTCCTGGTGCCAGCAGGGCTGGGTGAGCTGCACTAGCTCCAGGGGACAGGCAGGTGGCTCCCCAGGGGCTACTGCCACGGGCTCTCTGGCCAGCATGGGCAGGAGGAGGGGCGGGGGCGGTCAGTCCGTGTTATGCTCAGGTCTGGAGGTGGAGGGTGACAGGGCAGCCTGTCCTGCCCCTGAGCCCTGGCCAGGCACGTGCCCCAGCCCCAGGCCCCTCCAGGTCCCACAGGCTGAGGAGGGCCCTCAGCCAGCAGACCCCAGCGGCCCTAGCACCGTGTTCCTGCCTCCACTTGGCTTGGCTTGGATCCAGTTCTTCCTCATCTTCCCCTTGCTTCCCCTTTGCTCCAGGACTCCCCTGAGGACATGATCTGCCCTAAGCAGAACCCCTCTGTCCTCCTACACCGGGGCCCAGACTCATCTAGGGCTCACTTAGAGTGTGCCTCTCACACCTTCTGGGGTCTCCTGCAGCCTGGAGAGGGTCGGGGCCTCCCAGAGGCCCCAGAGCTGGAGGGGGCGGGGGACTAGCAGGGGAATAGCTTCAGTGTCTGAGGTGAGGCAAGGGCTGCAAACAGACACTCTCCGCGGGCTAAGCAATGCCCCTAGCCCCACCGTCCCTGTAGCCATGTGGGAAGAGGTGGCACAGCAAGACTTTTGGAGTCCTGAGCTGCCAGGGCACAAGATCCCTGCAGTTGGCAACCCACTCCAACCCTAGTCTCTGTCAGCCCGCCCTGCCCACCAGGACCCCCAGTGCAATCATACCTGGGGCTGGAACGGAGGCCACGACCCGCCCAGCCACCTTGCTGAGAGCCAGATCCCATTCGGGATGCATGGCACCCCGCCAGGCCAGACAAGAGGGGGGCTGGGGCTGCTTCCTCAGCATGCAGCGGAGGAGGGTGCGCCCAAGGCAGCTAGCTCTCAGCCTCAATGTCAAAGCATATGGAAGTTCTTTATGGAATCTTCTGTTGCTCCACCCAGGGGGTTAAGAACTAGGACTGAAGGAGAAAAGGGGCGCACAGAGAAACAGGGTTATGGGCTCCAGGGCCTGGGCACAGCTTGGCTCTGCATAGGCCTCCAGCCTGAGTTGTCTCCCTGGAAGAGGTGGGCAGCTGGCCTCCCCATCTGTGGCCCAGGGGAGAGAAGCTGGTGCAGCTAACCCTGCCCTGCCCTGCCCTGTCTCCACCCCAAGCAAGGGCTCTGTTGCTCAGAGCAGGGCCCACCTCGTTCTTGCCCTGCCCCCCTCTGTTGCTGTGTTAACTACCACCTCCTATTGCCGATGGATTCCAGAACGCAGAAGAGAACTCCCGCATCTCCATCACCTTCTTCCGCCTCTTCCGGGTCATGCGCCTGGTCAAGCTGCTGAGCCGCGGGGAGGGCATTCGGACCCTGCTGTGGACCTTCATCAAGTCCTTCCAGGTAACCACCTCCACCCTCAGCAGGCTGCAAGGAGAGCCTCCGCAGCTCACCTGGGCTCCCTGAGCGGGGAGGTGAGGCAGCACAGGAAGCCCACCACCGGGAGCCGAGGGCGGGCTTACCTTGCTACTCAGCCTCCCTCTATGCCCTTGCTTTCCTCCGGTCTATAATGAGGCCCTCAGACTCCATCCGTGGTTTTCAAAAGCATTCTCCTGGAGCCCCAAATTTCCCCAAAGTTGGGGTACAGAAGGCTGGGAGCTAAGGGGGAGGCTGAAGTGGTTCTGCTTTCTTCTCTCATCCGTGCATTTTTCCGCAAGAATTTACTGCACAAAGAGGTTTTGTGGTGGAAAATTTTTGAAAAACATGGGCCCAGATGATCTGATAACCTCAGTGGCCCTCCCACTTTGGGCAGTTTTAGGATCCAGCTGTCACCTTCCTCCCAGTAGGCATTTCTGCAATGTCTGCTGTCCACACCTGTTTGTAGACCTAGCCAAACGCTCCAGGACCCTGGTGTCACTCCACTCAAGGAGACACGGCCCCCTCACAGGGGCACAGGGTTGCCTAACTATAGGATTAATTCTCTTTTCTCAGCCATTATTTTCCATCTGTGAAAGCAGAATAATGATCGCCCCTGGCCATCTCTGAGGAGTGTTATGTAAGTTTGAAGTTAAAGAGAAGCAAACCTGTGAGGTCCCTTGAATTCCTTGAAGATGAGTGGTGTAGAGACCCCTGCATGTACTTCCACGCTTCCTTAGCCCAACACTGACGGCAGCTTCATCCTACCCGCGGAAACACCACTCTCAGGCTTCCGGGCACTGAAGGATTCCTTCCTTGTCCCCGGCTCTAGCCAGTCTGGGCCCAGGGACAGGCACGGAGTGGGTCCCTGATCCAAATGTGCTCAGAACTGAAGTTGCAGCCAGAGGAAGGGCTCTGTGGTCAGGTGCCTGCCTTACTCTGGAATCCTCTCCCAAAGGCTTACATAAACACCCTTCCAGGCAGCCTCTTGCCCTGGGCCTCATCCGCCCAGGCCCTTCACTGGACCAGGCTGGCTGCACTCCCCATAGCCAGTCCTCTGCCCACCAGGCCTTCCTGATGAGCTGCAGCTGCCCTCCCTGCTAGCCCCATCCCACCCCACCCTACCCCACTGGTGGGTGCCGTACCCTGCCCAGTCCCTGGGAATCTGAGGATTCTGGGGAGAGCGGGACTGGGGGCTGACCCTGTCCGTGGGTGCACCCCTGGGGTCCCATAGCCATGATGACTATATAGGCTGCCAACTCACTCCCCCCCCCCCACACACACACACATAGTTCCTAGGAAAAGGCAAGAGACCCAGGTGAGGAGAGGCTTGAATGTTGACCTGCAGCTCCAACCGGACAGAAGCAGCATCCATGTGCTCTCGCAGTGCCATCTAGTGGTGTGTGGATACCTGGCAAGGCTTTTCCTAGTCGACCGTGTGGCTCTCGGGCTTCCAGAATAGGCCCTGAGCCCCAGAAGGCCTCTCCCCAGGAGAAGCAGCAGGGACTCCAGAAATTTAAGTTGTCTGAGCTGCCAGGCAGAGTGAATAAAATATATGGGACCCAAATACGTGGAAGGCATTGCACTCAGCCTTTTGTAAGCCTTTAAAGCATTTAAATGCCAGAGAACCCCTGAGAGGTAATTACATTTCTTCTCGTTTTTCAGAAAAGGAAATTGAGGCTCAGAGAGGTTAAGTCATATGGCCAACCTCCCATAACTAGAAAGTGGCAGAAATAGGATTTGAGTCCATAACCTTTCTTCTACTTAAGTTTTTCCTTAGTGCTTATTTTTATTACGACTGGCAGGATATCATCAAGCTATGTAAAGGAAGGGTGTAACCTGCCTCCAACCCACGCCTCCCCAGGAAACCTTGGTGTGTATCCTCCATGGCTTTCTCCTTGTTGTACAAAGACCTATGTCTAGTCGGAGGACATTTGCTCATTCTTGACTGTTTTTACTCAAGCAGTATCCCACCATATGTATCCCTTACCCTGCAGCCTACTTTGCTCGGTACACCACACTGCTTCTCAGGTGACTGAAACCGAGGGAAAATGAGAGGTCAGTGCCATGGTTCAGGCCTTCTCCTGGTGCCCAGAACTTCTGTGGGGCTCTTGGAAATGCCCCTCCCAAAGCCAGGCCGCAGCGCCCCCTGGGAAAGGCTCTGACCAGCCATCCCCCTGCCGGCCTCACGTCCTGTCTCCTGTGCTTCCTTCCAGGCCCTGCCCTATGTGGCTCTTCTGATAGTGATGCTGTTCTTCATCTACGCAGTGATCGGGATGCAGGTAGGACAGCTGGCCCGCTGCACCTCAGCCTCCTCTTTCTCTTCCCACCTCCCAGCCCCACGTTCCCGGACACCTCTCTCTTGTTCCTGACGGTCCCTCTCTCTGCTTCCACTTCTGAGGCCAAGAAGGTCACAGGAATTCAAACATCCCTTCAAATGGTGTCCTGTAGGTAGCAGGGTCAATGGCCATGTGCTGTACGCACCTTATCTCCCCTTTGCCCCAGGCCTGGTCTCTGCTCTCGGTCGGGAAAAACACTCCCAGATTAACGCCAAGGGCCTCCGGAGAGACAATCCCTTCCAGAAAACGACACGAAGGGTGTGTCAGACAGCATCCCTCCCCTTACCCAGGTCTGACGGCCTGAGAACTGCCCCCCACCCCAGCACCATTCAGGAGAAGCTAGTGACAGAGAGGGATGGAGGAGAGAGGGAGGGAAAGAAGGAGTCAGGCAGGCAAGCTCCCCCCATCAAACATGCCGCAGTTTCAAGGGCCTCCCCTCGCAGGTGCCCACTGCACCCTCCCCTGCCTCAAACCCCGTGGCATTCTGCAAGCAGCCTCTCCTCAGGGCTTCGGAAGGCGCCAGGGCCCCACACTCACACCAGCCAGGACTTTTCCTCAGTGGCTCCCGAAGGAAGACTCCCCTGCTTATTCTTTGCAGAAAGACCCCAGGTTCCTAGGCCAAAATCTTCTGAGATGAGAAGAGCTACCCTGCTCCCTCACCAAGGGTGGCAGCTTCTAAGATAGGCATAGCTCTCAAAGGCCAGAAAAATAAGGGGGCCGCTCATGTCAGGAATAGATTAAGCTTGCCCGCGTCCCAGATCACTCCAAAATCCAAGAACTGTATTTGGAAGAGTGGGCATCTGGGCTGAAATGGCAAGGAAAAGGAGGCCAGAGCCTTGAGTTCTGAGGACCTAATGGTGACTGTAATTGATAACAGTGCTGTGTACCTGAAAGTGGCTCGCCACACCAAAAAAAAAGCTCCCTATGTTAACTGTGTGAGGTGATGGATGTGTTAATTATCTTGGTCTTGGTAATGATTCTACGAGCGTGTACATCAAATCACCACCATACTGTACACTTTAAATATATACAATTATATTTGTTAATTATTCCTCAATAAAGTTTTTTTAAAGAGAAAAAATATATATTCTCAAGAATCTGCAGCCAAAAAAGAAGAAGAAGGAGACCAGAGAGCCCTCTGTCCCCACACAGAAGCACGGTGCTGGTGGCAGCGTCCACCTGCTCTCAGCCCAGCTCCCAGTGGCCCATCGGGACCTCTCCTGAGCGTCCATGGGTTTTTTCTTCTTCCACCTGTCCAGTGTGGTGGATGGAGATCAAGGGCTGGATGGGGCAGCAGGTGCCTACCCCTACAAGGCCCTGCCAGGTCACGTCAGGGGACTCAGTTCTGCTATGGGCTGGCCTGACCCACAGCCAGCCATGACCCCTGAAGAGACCACTGAACGACGGGTGGTCACTAGGACCCTGTCCATCCACCATTCACTGAATCTCCCTCCCCTCCCCCTTCTCAGGTGTTTGGGAAAATTGCCCTGAATGACACCACAGAGATCAACCGGAACAACAACTTCCAGACCTTCCCCCAAGCTGTGCTGCTTCTCTTCAGGTGAGTCTCTGAGGACAGATGGATACGAACACACCTGCATGACGCAGCCCTGTGGTCTGGACATAGAATGAGAGGGAACCGTTCCAGGGGAGTGGGAAGGGAGAGAACGGATGCTGGATCTCCCTCCCTAGACTAGAGAGCTGGCATTCCATTGCTATTTGTAATACTTTCCATTGAGTGGCCCACTGGTCACTGACATACCTGCCAGCAACCACCCAAAAACACTAGAGGATCACAAGTCGAATACTGACAGCACCCTGGTCTGGACAGCACCTTGGCTCAAAGCCACGCCTGTGACACATTCGCTTTGGGTAAGACACCAAACTCCTCTGAGTCTCGGTTCCCTCGCAAACAAGTACAGCTGCCAACGTCGATGCCATTTGCTCTGTTGGTTACCATGACCTCATGCACTTAGTATCCTCCTCAGTTAAGCCAGCCATGAGCCTTCACCCTTCTCAGAAGGCTACCGCCTCAGGCCTGACTGGGGAAGAGTGTTTCTCAGCCTGCTCCTGACTGAGGGAGTCCATGCCGCAGCCTGCTTCTTCCTCATCGGACTCCTGATGACCCCCTTGCTCTGCCCCCTTGGTTCTTCTCTCCTGGGCTGCTGGAGGAGACCATCTAGACCATCTAGACCAGGGCTGGGAGATGAGAACTATTTACCCCATCCTTGGAGCAGATGATTTCTAAAGCCCATTCCAGCTCATGTACTCTACGTAATATGGCACTGGGAGAGGCAGTGAACTCCCTACCATTCCCTGGGGTCTCTCTCCAGAAGATCCAGAGATCCACTCTATCAGATAGCTCTACCTTCACCAAGTTCTATAGAATCCTTTCCCCACACCCAAGCCCAAGTATCATTATTGCTCAAAGTGTATTAAATCAAAATGATAGCTCTTTAAATATCAGTTAGACATTACCACCTACCTCGGATTGTAGACTTTGAGAACAGAAAGGCCACTGTAAACCACAGTTTAACAGCAACACTTAAGCCTGTGCCATATTTAAATATCAGAGCTGAATGCAGATATAAGACTGAGCACATGACTCTATCTCCCCTCCTTTCCTAAAGTCCTTGATGACAGAAGATATTTCTTAAAAGAATAAACCCATAACAGTACTAAGAAGGGAAAAAAAAAAAAAAAACCATGGAAGAATGCTATTAATGAACCAGGAATGCTGAGGAATTTCTAAGTGGAAGAAACCAGAAGGGATTCAATTGACAAAGGAACAAGATCTGAGGAAAACCTATCCCGAACAATGCATGGTCTATGGAGGAAGTGAGAGCAGTTCCAGGATCGACAGGTAAAAGGTCCAGGAATGACCTGGAGCCACAAAGAGGCTGGCCCCTCAAGAGACCTGTGTTTGCAGAGCAGTTGCTAATGCTCACAAGCTGAAAGCAGCAGCTCTTGACATCACGCCCCTGGGCTTTGGGGTCTGAAAAGTAGAGTAGGTCCTCCCGAGGAACCCCACCCTCAAAGATGTGCTACCTGCCCACCTCACCTGTTGGCACATGTTCTCTTTCCCTTTCTTCCACGATCCTCAGAGAGGCCCTGTAATAAAAATTTGATCCACAGAGGTGTGAACTGGGTCCTCAATCACAAAGAACAGTCAATAATAATCCCAAAGTATTTGGGGGAAACGAATATCAATAAAGAAAGGCACCATGCTCAACTCGCAGATGAATGAGCACATGAGGAGGAAAAAGAACATATAAAGCCAGAAGACTTGAAAATAAATATAATTCATATCTTTAGAGAGGTCGCAGAGCATATCTGTTGAATTAAAAAGCAGGAGGCAGAGAAAAAGTCATTATTATTAAGAACAAATTAAAGAGGGAACTCAGAAAAACATCCTTGTTGAAATATTCAGAAAATGGGCATAGCTAAAGAATGAAATAATGAGCTAAAGGATCAAATCTAGGGTTCTCTCAGTACACAGCCAAAAGGACAGAAAGATTGAAAATATAAAATAAAAGTTAACACATGGAGGGTAGAGCTGAAAATCTCATCTTTCTAATACAAGTTCAAGTAAAAACAACAGAATGAATGGAGAGAATGAAATCAAGGAATGATCAAAGAAAATTTCAAATAAAGATATGAGCCTTCAGGTTGAAATGGCCTACTAAGTGCAGAATAGGTTTGTCAAAAAGTCCCTTCATCAGACACAGTATAAGGAAGTTTTAGAATACCAAGAATAAAGAAAATATCCTAGAAGCATCCAAAGAGAAAAAAGTGAATTATTTTCAAAAATACCAATTTTCATTAGACTTCTCAATAGCAAAAGTACATACTAGAAGACAAATAATGTATGCAATATTATGAAGAAAACATATTTTTGAACCAAGATGCCTGTAATACAGCCTAATTAGCATTCAAGTAACAAAATAAAATTGATTCCAAAAGTGTAGGAACCCAGAAAGTTTACTCCCTTGCATAAACCTCTCAAACAACTACACAAGGATGTACTTCTAAAGAATGAAAAATTAATCTAAGAAATTGAATGAACAGAGTAATGATATTAGTAAAGAAACCATAAAGTTTATAGTTATGAGCAAAGAAATCACAAACCTTATATTAAGTCTAAATAATTGTTAAGGGTGGTATTAGTTATTAAATAATTATTGCTAATTTGTAGGTATAATAATTACTTTGTGGTTATGTAAAATGTATTGCTTTATTTTTGAGATGCATATTGAAGTATTTAGGGCTGATATAATGATACTACATGAGGTGTGGGATTTGCTTTAAAATATTCCATCATGGGGGCACCTGGGTGGCTCAGTCGTTAAGCATCTGCCTTCGGCTCAGGTCATGATCCCAGGGTCCTGGGATCTAGCCCTGCATCGGGCTCCCTGCTCCGCGGGAAGCCTGCTTCTCCCTCTCCCACTCCCCCTGCTTGTGTTCCCTCTCTCGCTGTGTCTCTCTCTGTCAAATAAATAAAATCTTTAAAAAAAATTTTTTTTAAAAATAAAATATTCCATCATGGAGATAAAAGATACAGAATAGGGAATATAGTCAGTGGTACTGTAATACTGTTGTATGGTGACAGATGGCGGCTACACTCGTGGTGAGCAGAGCATAATGTATAGATTTGTTGAATCACTATGTTGTACACCTGAAACTAATGTAACATTGTGTGTCAATTCTCAATTTTTTTAAAAAGATTTATTTATTCATTTTAGAGAGAGAGGGAGAGAGAGTGTGTGTGCAAGGGGAGGGGCAGAGGGAGAAGGAGAGAAGCAGACTCCCCCCTGAGGAGAGAGCCCCGTGCTAGGCCCCACACTGGGCTCAGGCTCAGGCTCCATCTCAGGATCCTGAAATCATGACATGAGCTAAAATCAAGAGTTGGATGCTTAACCAACTGAGTCACCCAGGTGCCCCTCCTCTTTCAATTTTTTTAAAAGTTGAGAGTGCAAAAGAATAAAATAAAATAAATTAAATACTTCAGCTAAAAGGAGAGAAGGGGATTGTTGGGGAGATAGATGAAACACACACAACAAAATATTAATGGTTGTTAAGATTGGGTGATGGGTACATGGGGTTTCTTTGTACTTTCTACTTTTGTATATGGTTGAAAACTTTTGTAATTAATTTTTTAATAAAAAATAATAACTGTTAAAGCAAAATGTCCAAAACCTTAATAGCAGTTTGGAAGTGAAATTTCTTACACTCTCAACAAGGTAAGAAGAATGAGAAACATCAAAGTGTGCTGACATTCTTCCCTTGTTTATGGAGAGGAAAGAGGTACTGTTCAACTTTATACACAGTCAGAGGAAAATGTGTAAATAGATATGTTAAATATTTGAAGGTCAACCACTAGAGAAACAGAAATGGAATATGTACATTCCAAATCACTAGATGGAAAAAAAAAACAGCAAGGGAAAACCTTAGCAATTCTGCAAAAGGAAGGAAAGACAAAAGAAGGAAGGTGGGGGAGAGGGAGGAAAAGAAAATTAGAAAATAAAACAAGATGGCAGGAATAAAAAACAAAAATTAATCACTAAAAATTCAATTTCTCTATTAAAAGATAGATACTCTAATGTTGGCTTTAAGAAGCCTGGCTGTAGCCTGTTTATAATAGAGTAAAATAAAGGAATGGGAAAATAAAGGAATGGAAAAAGAATACCAGACAAAGCTTCCAAAAAAAAAATAGGTGTAGTAATAACAACATCAGAAGAAATAAAATTCCAGGTGAAAGGCATTAAACAATACAAAGAGGGATATTTGATATTGATAAAAGGTATAATCCACCAAGATTACAAAACAATCATAAAACTACATGAGCCTAACAATATAGTTTGGAAATATATCAAGGAGACTAAAAGAACAGTAAGGAAAATATGAACACACACACACACACACACACACACACACACACACACACACACACACACACACACACACAGTGGGAGACATGTAAAAAAAAATGACAGACCAAACAGAACAAAATAAAAGATAACGTATAGAATATCTAAAAATACAACTGACAAATTTAAGTAAATTTGTAATCAATAGATAGCAAAAAAAATTCTTTTTTTTAAAGATTTTATCTATTTATTCGACAGAGAAAGTGAGAGAGTACAAACAGGGGGGAGCAGTAGAAGGAGAGGGAGAAGCAGGCTTCCCGCTGAGCAGGGAGCCCGACACAAGGCTCGATCCCAAGACCCTGAGATCATGACCTGAGCCGAAGGCAGCACTTAACCATCTGAGCCACCCAGGCACCCCAAAAATACATTCTTTTTAAGCACCCAGAAACATTCACAAAAATCAGCCAAGATTTAAGTCACAAAGAAGAATTCAATAAATTCTAAAACTTCTCTAACTTCAATACAACAAAAATCAGAAATAAACCACAAAATCAGTAGTCCCTCCAAAATCTATCCACTTAAATGTTTTGAGTCACTGTTCTAAATAACTCACAGCTGAAGCTGCATACTTCTTAAAAATGAAAGAGTGAGAGCAGTACATCTTAAATTTATAAAATGCGGGGCACCTGGGTGGCTCAGTTGGTTAAGCGACTGCCTTCAGCTCAGGTCATGATCCTGGGGTCCCAGGATCGAGTCCCTCATCGGGCTCCCTGCTCAGCAGTGAGTCTGCTTCTCCCTTGGACCCTCCCCTCTATCTCATTCTCTCTCTCAAATAAATAAATAAAATCTTTAAAAAAAATTTATAAAATGCACCAATCAATACCAAAGAAAATTTCAGAGCCAAAATTTATTTTACAAAATCTATAATAACCAAACTGATGGATGGAAGAAGAATAGCAAAATAACCCCAAAGTATGAAAGAATGCACTTATTAAAATAAAAGCAGAAATTAATAAAATATAAAACAAAAATATTTATCAATAAACTCTAAAACTAAGTCTTTGAAAAGACCTATAAATAGACTTTCATCAAAACCAATTTTTTTAAAAAGGCACAACATCAGGAATAAGAAAAGTAACGCAATTACAGATGTGGAAGAGATTTTTAGAATGATAAACTATTATGAACAAATTAATCTAAAAGTAGATGATTTTATGTAGGAAAATATAAATCACAAACTGTCTTAAAAAGAATTTTTTTAATTAACCACAATAGAAATTGAAAAGGTAGTCAAGGTTTTGGTCCTCAAAAAGTTCCAAGATCCAGGGGCACCTGGATGGCACAGTTGGTTAAGTGTCTAACTCTTGGGTTTGGCTCAGGTTGTGATCTCAGGGTCCTGAGGCTCCTGGCGCAGCAAGGAGTCTGCTTCTCTCCTTCTCCCTCTGCCCCTCCCCCTACTCCCCCCCAATATTCTCACTCGCTCTCTCTAAAAATAAATAAATCTTAAAAAAAAGTTCCAAGATCCAGTATTTTTCTCTCAAAATATCAAGGAATAGATCACTCCTATGTTACATAAACTTTTCAGGAATAGGAAGGGGGTATAAAATCTCCTCAGTCATTCCATTAAGTCATTCTATAAGGCTAAATAAGGCTAATACCTTATGTATTAAGAAAGAAAAAAAGCAAGAAGTATAAATATGAAAATGTAGAGACATAACTGTCATTGTTGGCAAACAACAGGTTAATCCAATTAGAATAAAACAAGAAAATCAACTCAAAACCCTTATAACAATTCATAGGATCAGTAAAGTGGAAGATGAATAAGGGAAAACAATCACTTTCCTGTACTGGCAATTATTAATTTGGTCAGCCAGCTGTAACAAAATACGAAATGGGTGGCTTAAACAACAGACATTTCCTTCTCACACATCTGGAGACTGAAAGTCTGAGATCAAGGTCCTAGCCAATTCAGTTCCTGGTGTAAGCCCTCTACCTGGCCTGCAGACAGCCACCTTATTGCCGTGTCCTCATATGATGGAGAGAGAGAAAGCTCTAGTCTCTCTTCTTGTTCTTATAAAGACACTAATTTTATCATGGGGGCCCCAGCCTTATGACCTGATCTAAGCCTTATTACCTCCTGAGGCCTCACCTGCAAATTTATTGAGGTTTAGGACCTCAACATATGCATTTGGTGGGGACATATTCAGTCTATAATAGGTAATTAGTAAATATAATAGAAAAGAGCACATGCTATCACCTTTTCTCATCAATATTGCAAATTTTATCCAATGCAATAAGAAAAATAAATCAAAGAGTAAGAATTACTCAACAACAAGAACAAAAAAAAAAAACCCACAATTTTAAAATGGGCAAAAGAGGGGCGCCTGGGGTGGCTCAGTCAGTTAAGCGTCTAACTCTTGATTTAGGCTCAGGTCATGATCTCAGAGTCGTGGGATCAAGCCTCGTCAGGCTCCTTGCTCAACAGGGAGGCTGCTTGGGATTCTCTTTCTCCCTCTCCCTTTGCCCTTCCCCTCTACTCTTTCTCTCTCTAAAATAAATAAATAAATAAATCTTCTTTTTTTTAATGGGCAAAAGACTTGAATAGACATTTCTCCAAAGAAGATATATGAATGGCCAATGAGCACATTAAAAGATGCTTAACATCACTAATCATAGGGAAATGTAAATCAAAACCACAGTGAGCTACTACCTCATATTCATTAGGATGGCTACTATCAAAAAACAAAACAAAACAGAAAACAACTAGTGTTGGCAAGGATGTGGAGCAATTGGAACCCTTATGCCCTGTTGTGGGATATAAAAAGGCACAGCCATTGTGGAAAACTGTATGATGGTTCCTCAAAAAATTAAAAATGAAATTACCATATGATCCATCAATTCCACTTCTGGGTATATATCCCAACCAACTGAAAGCAGGATCTAGAAGAGATATTTGTACACCCATGTTCATAGCAGCATTATTCACAGTGAGTAAAATGTGGAAGCAACCCAAGTACCCATTGACAGGTGAATAGATAAGCAGAATGTGGTGTATACATACAATGAAATATTATTCAACCTTGAAAAAGGAAGGAATTCTGCAATACGCTACAACAGGGTTGAACCTCGAGGACAGTATGCTAAGTGAAATAAGCCAGTCATAAAAAGACAAATACTGTGTGATTCCACTTATATGAGGTACTTAGTCAAAACTGTAAACACAGAAAGTAGAATGGTGGTTGCCAGCGTCTTGGGGAGAGGAGAATGGAGACTTATTAATTAATAGTCACAGAGTTTCAGTTTTACAAGATGAAAAGAATTATGGGGATGGATGGTGATGATGGCTGCACAACAATGTGAATATACTTAATATCACTAAACTAAACACTTAAAAATGGTTAAGATGGTAAATTTTATGTTATGTGCATTTTACTACAAAAAAGGAAAATAATAAAACCTCTTTTAAAAATTAATTGCCCATGTAAACTATACAAGAGAAACTGCAGAACTAAGAGAATTTAGCAAATCTTCTATAGATAAAGTCAACTATAGTCCCTCTACATCACTTGGAAATAGGAAATATAACTTCTTAAATACACTGCTTATAAAAGCAACATTTTGTTTATTTATTTTAAATAAGATACCTAGAAAGAATCTAACAAAAGATATACATGGGGGAATTATAAAATTTTCTTAAAAACATTAAATAAGGCCTAAATCATGGAGAGATGTGCCACATGGATGGCTGGGAGACTTAATGTCCCAAAAATATAAAATTCTCCAAGTTAATTTATGCAGTTCCAGTAAGACTCTCAGTGAGATTATTCATGGAACTTGATGAGCTGATTGTAATGTAAGAAAAAAGGAAAATGAATAACTAAGACAACTTTGAAGAACAACAAGCTGGAAGGACTCACTGTTTATAAGAGAGCAAGACTTAATATAAAGCTTCGTGATTAAGACAATGTGGTACCAACAGACAAATAAACCTACAGAATAGAATGAAAAGGCTAGCATGAGACCCACACATCTATGGAAATATAATTTATGTCAGAAGGGATAGTTCAAATCAGTAGGTAAAGATGAACTACTCAATAAATTGTATTGAGAAAATTGGTTATCTACACAGGAAAAGATAAAACATATTTCTACCTTATATCAAGCACAAAAATAAATTCCAGATTAATGGGTTATTACATAAAATAAAATTTTAGGATTTTTAGAATATATAGGAGACTATCTTTATGACCTAGAATAAGGAAGGATTTCTTCAAACAAGACGGCAAAAAGCACAGTGAAATTTAAATTTTAGATTCATCAGGGGTACCTGGGTGGCTCAGTCGGTTAAGTGTCCAACTCTTAATTTCAGCTCAGGTCATGAACTCAGGGTCATGGGATCAAGCCTCCTGTCTGGCTCCGCACTCAGTGGGGAGTCTGCTTGAGATTCTCTCTTTCCCTCTGCCCCTCCCCAAGCTCACTCTATCTCTATCTCTCTCTCTCTCGCAAATATATAAATAAATCCTTAAAAAATAAAATAAAATTGGGGCGCCTGGGTGGCTCGGTCGTTAAGCATCTGCCTTCGGCTCAGGTCATGATCTCCAGGTCCTGGAATCGAGCCCCATGTGGGGCTCCCTGCTCAGTGGGGAGTCTGCTTCTCCCTCCCCCACTCCCCCTGCTTGTGTTTCCTCTCTCACTGTGTCTCTCTCTGTCAAATAAATAAATAAAATCTAAAAAAATAAAATAAAATTTAGATTCATTAAAATAAATAGGCTTCACTGTAAATAAGGCTGTAGACAAGCCACAGACTTGAAGAAGGTACTTATTATGCATGTAACTGACAAAGGATTAATGGAAAGAATATATAAAAACAAACCACAAATGAACAAGAAGACAAATAACCCAAGAGACAAACAGACTAAAATATGAACACATAGTTCAACAGAAGATGAAATAAAAATTCTTAACTCATTAATCATTTAAACCCAAATTAAGACAGCAATGAAATATCATTTCACACCCATCATATGAGCAACATTTTTTAAAATTCACTAAGACAAAGTGTTGACAAGTCAAGGGGGCGCCTGGGTGGCTCAGATGGTTAAGCGTCTGCCTTCAGCTCAGGTCATGATCTCCAGGTCCTGGGATCGAGCCCCATGTGGGGCTCCCTGCTCAGCGGGGAGTCTGCTTCTCCCTCTCCCTCTGCCTCTCCCCCTGCTTGTGCTCTCTCTGTCTCTCTTTCTCTCAAATGAATAAATAAAATCTTTTAAAAAAAAAGAGTTGACAAGTCTAAACTCATAGAATCAGAGAGTTAGGAAAGGAGTTACCAAAGAGCTGGATGGGGTGGGGATAGGGAGAAGTTAGTAGAAGGCACACACTTCCAGCTATAAGATAAAGAAGGTCTGAAGATCTAAGTGTAACATAGTGATCATAGTTGATAACACTGTATTAGATACTTGAAATTTGCTAAGATCTGAAATGTGCTCATCAAAAAAAAGAGATAAATATGTGAAGTGATGAGTGTGTTAATTAACTAGGTGGGAGGAGTCCTTGCACAATGTAGCGTTGAATCAAATCGTCACGACGGACACTTTAAATATCTTACAATTTTATTTGCCAATTATACCTCAGTAAAACCGAAAAACAGTTGACAGGTCTGCAAAGCAATGGCATTTGTCCTGCACTGATGACAGGAACATAAATTGCGCAAACCCTTGGAGAACCAGCAAAACTAGTGAAAGTGAAAACATACCTACTTCACCTGGCAATTCCACTTTCTAAGCAGATAACCAAGGCATAGACCTGCATGCTGATTGCAGGATTCTTTGTAATAGCAAAAAAGAAAGGAGAAACCTTTAACAGGACAGCAGGTTTTTAAAAATGGTATATACAGGGCACCTGGGTGGCTCAGTCGGTTAAGCCTTCGGCACAGGTCATGATCCCAGGGTCTTGGGATCAAGCCCCACATCAGGCTCCCTGCTTAGCGGGGAGTCTGCTTCTCCCTCTGCCTCTGCTCATGCTCTCACTTTCTCTCAAATAAATAAATAAAATATTTTTAAAAAATTGGTATATACATAGAATATATTGCTATGTGGCAGTTAAGATGAATGAACTAGAGCCTAATGTATAAATCTCCAAAACTTAACATGAATGGCAAAAAGAGGGACTTTTCAGAAGAGGTGGTTTGTGACCATTTATGGAGTTTTAAAACATTCAAAACAATGCTATGTATCTTCATATTTAGTAAATGTATCAGAGCATTCAAGGAATGATAAATACCAAATTCAATTTAGTAGTTCCCTCTGGGGAAGGAGGATGGGGAAAGGGGTGAGGGAAAGATCCAGAGATATGAGATGGGCCCCACAGGTGGTGGACTCTCTCACCGCTCTCCCCTAGGTGTGCCACAGGGGAGGCATGGCAGGATATCATGCTGGCCTGCATGCCAGGGAAGAAGTGTGCCCCCGAGTCGGAGCCCAGCAACAGCACAGAAGGCGAAACACCCTGTGGCAGCAGCTTTGCGGTCTTCTACTTCATCAGCTTCTACATGCTCTGTGCCTTCCTGGTAAGCCGAGGTGGGACTGAACAGCCACAGGTCGTGAGTGTGCAGTTCAAGGCAGCCCAGGCCTTCTATCTATCTCTGCAGCTTGCAGTCAGAGGAGCCAGCTTGGAAAGGCTCAGTAGCAATTTCCAACCACTAGACAAGGGCACAAAACCCTGGGCAAGAGCGAGCCCAACCAGCACCTTTCTCGTCTCTTCTTGGCTTTTGTCATGGTGGCATTGTCCTGGGGACAGAAGGGATGTGTGTGTGGAGGCCTAGAGGCAACCGATATGTTTTGGACACTTTGATGAGTAGTGTAGGGAAGGATGGTGGAGAAAGCTGCCCTCTGTCCTTGGCAGCCCTATCCAGCAGTTTGGTATGAGGGAAGATGTCCAGTCCACATGTGGGGTTCATCCCATACCACTCTGAGGGGATCTGTGTCAGGTTCATGCCCAAGAGACCCAAGTTCCAGGGGCTGATGTTTTAAATGGTGAATATAGCTGGTCTTTAGAAATGTGGGCTTCTACCACATATGGCACTGGCTGGCAAAGTGAATTCAAGTGGCAAGAAACTCATCATACCTCTGTTCTCTGCAGATCATCAACCTCTTTGTAGCCGTCATCATGGACAACTTTGACTACCTGACAAGGGATTGGTCAATCCTTGGTCCCCATCATCTGGATGAATTTAAAAGAATCTGGGCAGAGTATGATCCTGAAGCGAAGTAAGTTCCCAGAGGGAAACACTGATTCTCAAAGCCCAGAGGACACTATGTGACCATACCTATAGAAGAGGTTCAACACAGGTTAGCATTGGGTAGATCAGTTAGAAACACTGAATTGCACCCGACCCCAGGGTCAAGGGTCAAAGGCCAGTAATAGGAGGCCAAGCATCTTTGGCTAATTCAAGAGCATATCTATTTCCAGTTGGGCAGAAAGACGGGAGATCCTAGTGTCAGGAATAACTACTAAGTATTCAAGTTAAAATGTTTAGAGTCAAGCAGATCTCACCTCTATTCTCACCTTGGGTTCAAGGATACCCTCATTGGTCAATCACATTTGGTTGACAATAAATGCCTTTTGGTCAGATGGTTAGATTGCAGCAGCAAGTATATGTGAAAATCTCATTGCACTACCCCAAGTCCCTTCCACCTTGAACATAGCACTGGTGGAAAATTGCTCATTAAAATCTAAACATGTGGGGTGCCTGGGTGGGTCAGTTGTTAAGCCTTCGGCTCAGGTCATGATCCCAGGGTCCTGGGATCAAGCCCCGCATCAGGCTCCCTGCTCAGCAGGAAGCCTGCTTCTCCCTCCCCCAGTCCCCCTGCCTGTGTTCCCTCTCTCGCTGTCTCTGTCTATCAAATAAATAAATAAAACTTTAAAAAAAAATAAAATAAAATCTAAACATGTATATATTGGTTTTGGAGTTTTACCATGCAATTCTGCAACTTTGCACTGAGTTTGACCAATAGGGCGACAGCTATGGAGAGCCTGGTACATGAGTCCTGGGCTGCAGGCTGAGACCATGGCCCTCTGACTGATCTTTCCCTCCTCCCCTTCCTCTTTTAGGGGTCGTATCAAACACCTGGATGTGGTGACCCTGCTCCGACGGATTCAGCCCCCACTGGGTTTTGGGAAGTTGTGCCCTCACCGTGTGGCTTGCAAAGTAAGAGACCTGGGTTCATAGGGGAAAAAGAAAATATGGGAGGGAAGAAGCCTATTTGTCTTGTGACCTTGGTCAGGCCATTTTATGTGCTAAAGAAATGAGCCTGAGCCAGATTATATTTTAAGGTTCCTTCCAACAATAAGTCCTCAGACTCCATAAAGGAAAACTGAAGTGAATGCCTCATGATCCAACAAGCCACATGCCCAGTCCCATCAGGCTGTACCACCTAGGCATCCTGGAAGACTTACAGCCAAGGACGGATGGATTAGGGATTCCCTTCCTGGGATCAGAAGGTTATTACAGGGTCCATGCATCAGCTTCAGGGACCTGTAAAGCCCTAAAATTATGTACAAAATCACTGAAATACAAATTGTACCAGGGAAAGGATCCATCATGTTCATCAAATTTCTAAGTGAGTCTAAGACCCTATAAAAGTTAAAGACAAGATAGGCTCTTTAGACCCAACTCCTGCTCATGTAGCCCTCACATGATCCTGAGAGTGAGCACCCCTTAAATTGTGTGCCCAGGCACCTCCCTTACCTCACTGTAATCCCAACCAGATAACCCCACAGTAGCTGAAGAGTATTGTTTCTACTCTATCCCCTCTTCATTTTATTCCCATTTCCACCATTCTGTACTCCCTGTTGGAATAGCAATGAGCCAAAAGGGGTTGGGGAAAGTGAGGTAAGAGAGCTGTATAGAAGAAGCACAAATAGAAAAATTCAACTCCAGATAATCCACTCATGGGAAATGGAGAATTGAATTGTGCTCTGTTTTACTCAGTGTTTTCTCACTTAAATCTCCACTTTGTTCCCCCCCAAAAAAAAGATTTTAGAAGATTTCCAAGGTTACAGAAGATATGAGGTGAAAAAAGCACAAATTAAATGTAAAGTCAAAGCACAATGGACAAAAGAGCAGGGACAAGTGTGGCCTGCATGAGGTGATATAGAGCATCCATCATGGCTCCAGATGGGCCTGGACAGGCTACCAATTGGGTGTTCAGCTTCCCAGTGACTGCTCCACAATTCACACTGTCCATGAGAGTCAAGAAGATCCAGTCACTCAGGAAAATTATAACTCTGCTTGGCACTATGATTAATAAGAGGACACCATGTGATCTAACAAATAACTTCTTTGACCACATATTGAGAGCAAATGCCAGAATGACTTTCATGGTGATCTTTCTCATAATTACTCTGGCGTGTGCTGAAGGCCCCACACCAGGGCACAATGCAATGGCAGCAATTTGGGGTGATGAGAAAGGAGGGAAAAGGGCAATTCAATCTTACCCAGTCAACAAGCTTTTGACCCAGCTTGATGCAGAGGTATGTTTTTCAATATACAGAAAAGAAGATACACTGCACCTCCTTCATGCAAACCTACCATTACTGTCTCTCTTATCAGGGCTTTGGATGAATGCTGGCTGGCAGGTGGGCTCCTGGCAAGTGCCTGACATGCAGCTGCCCTTTGTTGCCAGTAGAGAGCACACCCATATGCCTGAGTAGACATTTGAGCTGAGGAGGGCGTTGGGTGGGCTTAACATCCTTTTGTGAAAGCAAGGGTCTAAGAAGGACAAACTCCATTCCTCCCTCACTCTGTGTGGAAGGGTGAGAGTACTTATGGCAGAGCTGAAATTCTCCCCAGAAGAGGTTTTGAATACATTTTAGTGACCCATGCCTCAAACAATACCTGCTCCTGACATATGCACACAAGTTTGAGGGCTCCCTCCCAAAATTCTCCTGCCATGGTGGTTCTGTAGGTCCTTTGAGAACTGTTTGCTATAATCACCAGCTTTGCCTCCTCTTCCCCTCCAGCGCCTGGTCTCCATGAACATGCCTCTGAACAGTGATGGGACAGTCATGTTCAATGCCACCCTATTTGCCCTGGTCCGGACAGCCCTGCGAATTAAAACAGAAGGTAAGGGTCATCTGAGGGCTACTGAGAGAGCCACTCAGAAGATCTAGCAGACTACCCAAACAGCTTGCAAAATGCTTCCAGGATCTTCCCATTCTACGTAGTATCAGGGCAGTGGTTCAGTGATAACCTTCACATCCAGGGATGTTGAAGAGGCCTGGCCCACTCTTGTTTCCTTTGCTCCTTCAATGGCCTTTTGGTCTCTAGCTTATTTACTTTGAATTTTAGCCTCCCATTAACTTCTAAAAATTATTCTGGGTGATACCTTGAAGTCATAGCTTATAGTTCAAAAAGCAGAAGGTGATTAGTCTTACCTAAAGCAGGGCTAAGCCCCATCTAAATGGAATTTTACTAACTGTGTGGATCTCTCAAATGCTTAACTTTCTTTTTTAAATTAGAACTGTCAGAAAGGGGTCATATTGGCAAATGGTGACTATGGTCAAAGTCATCACATACAATTGTACAGGCTGTGCCTGGATCAAGGTGCTCAGCCAGCCAACAGGTATGGGCTAAGATCTCACCTGTGCTCTTCTGGTTGGGCCTTGCTCCCTCAGGGCTGTGTTCACCTGAAGAGATGCCTTCTGGTTTGCACAAAGTTACCCTATGGGCTAGCAGCAGCCTTGGCTGAGATAACCTGCTGTCCTTATAACTGATAAGTATTTCTGAGCCATTCTGTTGAAAAAGCTATATAGAATATACCTAAGAAGGTGTGATTGCTCTCCAAGAGCTTCTAGCTTATTATAGTGTTTTACAGAGTGTGGTCAAAAGACCACCTGCCTCAGATTCAGCTGTTGAAATTTGTTTAAAATGTGATAAGTCATTTATTCTCTCTACTTCAGCTCCTTCATTTGTAAAATAAGAAAGATAATGATGTGTGGAAATTCAGTTCAGTGAATAATCCAGCAGAGAAGTGCCTTTTCTCAGTTACATCCTTCCACAAAATAATAGAAACATCTAAAATGAAGGAAAATAAGAACCAGGCCAGCAAGACACATGTTAAAATAATGAGCTAATCTTTACAAAATTAAAAATAGTTCAAGTTATGCTGCTGAACTAAAGAGAAACAAGGCTAAGGGAGGCGGTCCAAGATGCTGGCATAGGAAAGCCCTGAACTCACCTCCTCCCAAGGACACACCAAATCTAAACCCACATATGGAGCTATTCATCTGGAAAAACTGAGTGCTGATTGAACAACTTCTATACAACAAAGGTTAGAGGGACCACATAGAGAATGGCAGGAAAGATGAAGACATGGCAACCATGGGAAACCCTCCCCCCCAAACCAATGTGACAACCTGCAGTGAGGAAAGATAGCACCGGGGGCCCTATACCCAAACTCACCCACCCTGGGACACAGGAAAAACAGTGGCTTAAAGGGCAACAAGACTATAAGTGAAGGAAATCCATTTATGTCCACTAAATGGCAGGGAAAGGAACTACTGGAACTCTCTCCAGGTTGGAGTTACCAACAACACCATTGTTTACATTCCCCTCCACCTTGCTAGTGCAGATGGGAGCAGGGACCAGATGCTCTATTTGACCTGCTAGGGTTACTCCAGTGAGCCCTAGGCCCTTAGCCCACACCAGCTCTCCCCAAGGTAACCCCCCACCCATGCCTGCCCTAGTTCCAACCACCCTACCAAGTTGACCTCCAGTCTCAGTGTACCCCAGGATACCCCCAGCCAGTGCTTGCTCCAGCTCTAGCCATTCCATCAGGGTGGTCCAGGCATAGTGTGCCCCAGGATTCCCCCAGGCCATGTTGGCTTCAGCTCCGCCCAGCCAGCCAAAGCTTCCAGGCACACGCAATGTACACAGGGGACATTCCTACACAAGGCCACTCTTTAAGACTGAGAGTGGTGGCAATTCCACCTAATTTGTAGAGACTGACACTGAAAGTCAAACAAAATGAGGAGACAGAAGAATATGTTCTAAATGAACACATAAAACCCCAGGAGGAAAAACCCTGATGAAATGGAGATACGTAACTTACCAAAGTAAAGTAATGGTCATAAAGATGCTCACCAAACTCAGGAGAAGAATGGAGGAACACAGTAAGAACTTCAACAAGGAGTTAGAAAATATAAGAAAGTACCACAGAGGAGTCACAGAGCTGAAGAATATGCTAATTGAATTGAAAAATACACGAGGAATCAACAGCAGATTCGATGATACAGAAGAATGGATCAGCAATCTGGAAGACAGAACAGCAAAAAGAAAAAAGAATTTTTAAAAATGAGAATAGTTTTAACTTCCCTAATCTGGGGAAGGAAATAGGCATTCAAGTCCAGGAGGCAGAGAACCCCCCTCAAAATCAATAAAAATAGGTCAACACCTCAACGTATAATAGTGAAGCTTGCAAATTTCAGAGATAAAGAGAAAATCCTGGAAGCAGCTCGGGACAAAACGTTCTCAACCTACGAGGGTAGAAACAAAGCTAGCAGCAGACCTCTCCACAGAGACCTGGCAGGCCGGAACAGACTGGCATGATATATTCATTGTGCTAAGTGGGAAAATATGCAGCCAAGAATAGCTGCCATTCAGAATAGAAGGAGAGATAAAGAGTGTCCAGGACAAACAAAAGCTAAAGGAATTTGTGAACACCAAACCAGCCCTGCAAGAAATGTTAAAGGGGATCCTTTGAATGAAGAGAGAGCCCAAAAGTAACAAAGACCAGAAAGGAACAGAGACAATCTACAGAAACAATGACTTTATAGGTAATACTTCAGATGGCACTAACTTCAGATCTTTCAATAATTACTCTGAATGTAAATGGACTAAATGTTCCAATCAAAAGACATAGGGTATCAGACTAAGTAAAAAAAAAAAAAAAAAAAAAAGACCCAGGCGGTGCGTCGCGGCGCGTGCGTGGCTGAGCGGAGAAGCAGGCTCGCGGGCACCATGGTCTTCCTCTCCGCGCAGCTCTGGCTGCGGAGCCGCCTCACTGACCGCCGGTCCAGGAGGTGCTGCAGCACGTGCGGCACTTCCGGGGAAGGAAGAATCGGTGCTACAAGCTGGCGGTGAGAGCTGTGACCACAGCGCTTGTGAAATGCACAAAAGCGCGAAGACTGAAGAAGAGGAACATGAGGACACTCTGGATTAATCGAATTACAACTGCCTCCCAGGAACACGGCCTGAAGTACCCAGCATTCATGGTAAATTTAATTAAGTGCCAGGTGGAGCTCAACAGGAAAGTACTTGCGGATCTAGCCATCTATGAACCAAAGACTTTTAAATCTTTGGCTGCTTTGGCCAAAAGGAGGCGACAGGAAGGATTTGCTGCTGCCCTGGGGGATGGGAAAGAGCCCCAAGGCATATTTTCCAGCGTGGTGCAGGATCACTGAGGGGGATTCCAACACTGCCTGCCCTTTGCATGTGAGTATCTTAGGAAAAGGTTTTTTTTTCCCCCCCGATGATCACAGTAGTAAAAATAGGGTCTAAGAATTATTTGTCAACACTGTGTGTTCAACAATTATTAATTTGCATTTTAGTAACAGGTTTAAGGGGCCCCTTTTTCCCTCACTGGGACAGATCTAGAAATCTTACAGACTGTACAAATAAAGCTCATGTGGTGTTCAGCGGGAAAAAAAAAAGACCCATGGATATGCTGTCTACAAGAGACTCATTCTAGACCCAAAGACACCTCCAGATTGAAAGTAAGAGAGTAGAAGACCATTTATCATGCAACAGACATCAAAAGAAAGCTGGAGTAGCAATCCTTATATCAGACAAACTAGATTTTTTTTTGTTATTATGTTATGTTAATCACCATACATTACATCATTAGTTTTTGATGTAATGTTCCATGATTCATTGTTTGTGTATAACACCCAGTGCTCCATGCAGAACGTGCCCTCCTTAATACCCATCACCAGGCTAACCCATCCCCCCACCCCCCTCCCCTCTAGAACCCTCAGTTTGTTTCTAGAGTCCATAGTCTCTCATGGTTCATCTCCCCCTCCGATTTCCCCCCTCTTCATTCTTCCCCTCCTGCTATCTTCTTTTTTTTTTTTTTAACATATAATGTATTATTTGTTTCAGAGGTACAGGTCTGTGATTCAACAGTCTTACACAATTCACAGCACTCACCATAGCACATACCCTCCCCAATGTCTATCACCCAGCCACCCCATCCCTCCCACCCCCCACCACTCCAGCAACCCTCAGTTTGTTTCCTGAGATTAAGAATTCCTCATACCAAACTAGATTTTAAACCAATACTTTAATAAGAGATGAAGAAGGACGCTCTATCATAACAAAAGGGTCTATCCAGGAAGAAGATCTAACAATTGTAAATATTTATGCCTTTAACTTGGGAGCAGCCAATTATATAAACCAATTAATAACAAAATTAAAGAAATACATTGATAATAATACAATAATAGTAGGGTACTTTAACACCTCACTCACAGCAATGGACAGATCATCTAAGAAGAAGATCAACAAAGAAACAAGGGTTTTGAATGACACACTGGACCAGATGGACTTCACAGATAAATACAGAGCATTCCATCCTGAAGCAACAGAAAACACATTCTTCTCGAGTGCACATGGAACATTCTCCAGAAGAGATCACATACTGGTTCACAAATCAGGTCTCAACTGGTACAAAAAGATTGAGACTATACCATGCATATTTTCAGACCACAATACTTTAAAACTTGAACTCAATCACAAGAAAAAAAATAGAAGGAACACAAATACATGGAGGCTAAAGAGCATCCTAATAAAGAATGAATGGGTCAACCAGAAAATTAAAGAAGAATTCTTAAAAATACATGGCAGCGAATGAGAGTTTAGGACCTTTAGGATGCAGCAAAGGTGGTCCTAAGACGGAAGTATATAGCAATTCAGGCCTTTCTTGAGAAGCAAGAAAAGTCTCAAATACACAAACTAACCTTACATCTAAAGGAGCTGGAAAAAGAACAGCAAATAAAGCCTACAGCCAGCAGGAAAAGAAAAATAATAAAGATTAGAGCAGAAATCAATGATATAGAAATTAAAAAAAACAGTAGAACAGATCAATGAAACTAGAAGCTGATTCTTTAAAGTTAATAAGATCGATAAACCCTCAGCCAGAGTTATCAAAAAAGAAAAAAGGACCCAAATAAATAAAATCATGAATAAAAGAGGAGAGATCACAACCAACACTGAAGAAATACAAACAATTATAAGAGAATATTATGAGCAATTATATGCCAACAAATTAGGCAATCTGGGGACGCCTGGGTGGCTCAGTCAGTTAAGTGGCTGCCTTCGGCTCAGGTCATGATCCCGGGGTCCTGGGATCGAGCACCGCATCAGGCTCCTTGCTCAACAGGGAGCCTGCTTCTCCCTCTCCCTCTGCCTGCTGCTCCCTCTGCTTGTGCTCTCTCTGTCAAATAAATAAAATCTAAAAAAAAATTAGGCAATCTGGAAGAAATGGATGCATTCTTAGAAACATATAAATTACCAAAACTGAAACAGGAAGAAATAGAAAACCTGAACAGGCCCATAACCAGCAAAGAAATTGAATCTGTAATCCAGGGCCAGATGGCCTCCCAGCGGAATTCTAACAAACATTTAAAGATGAATTAATACCTATTCTTCTGAAGCTGGTTCAAAAAAAAAAAATAGAAATGGAAAGAAAACTCATTCTATGAGGCCAACATTACCTTGATCCCAAAACCAGGCAAAGATCCCACCAAAAGGCAGAATTACAGACCAATATCCCTGATGAACATGAATGCAAAATTTCTCACCAAGATACTAGCTAATAGGATCCAACAGTACATCAAAAGGATTAATCACCACGACCAAGAGAGATTTATTCCTGGGCTGCATGGGTGGTTCAACATTCACAAACCAATCAGTGTGATACACCACATTAATAAAAGAAAGAACAAGAACCATGTGATCCTCTTGATGCAGAAAAAAGCATTTGACAAAACACAGCATCCTTTCTTGATAAAAAAAAAAAAAAACTCTCTGCAGTTTAGGGATAGAGAGAACATACCTCAATAACATAAAAGCCATATACAAAAAACCCACAGCAAATATCATCCTCAATGGGAAAAAACTTAGAGCTTTCCTCCTAAGATCAGGAACACGACAGGGATATCCACTCTCACCACTGCTGTTCAACATGGTACTGGAAGTCCTAGCCTCAACAATCAGACAACAAAAAGAAATAAAAAGCATCCAATCAGCAAAAGAAGTCAAACTTTCACTCTTCACAGATGACATGACACTCTATGTAAAAAACCCAAAGACTCTACCCAAAAATTGCTAGAACTGATACAGGAATTCAGCAAAGTGGGAGGATATAAAATCAATGCACAGAATTCAGTTGCGTTTCCACACACTAACAATGAAACAGAATAAAGAGAAATCAAGGAATTGATCCCATTTACAATTGCACCAAAAACCATAAGATGCCTAGGAATAAACCTAACCAAAGAGATAAAGGATCTGTACTCTGAAGCCTATACATCACTTATGAAAGAAATTGAGGAATACACAAACAAATGAAAAAAAATCCCATGCTCATGGGTTAGAAGAATAAATATTGTTAAAATGTCTATGCTACCCAAAGCAATCTACACATTCAATACAATCCCTATCAAAATACCATCAGCATTTTTCATAGAGCTGGAACAAACAATCCAAAAATGTGTATGGAACCAGAAAAGACCCTGAATAGCCAAAGGAATGTTGAAAAAGAAAACCAAAGCTGGAGACATCACAATTCCAGACTTCAAGCTGTATTACAAAGCTGTAATCATCAAGATAGTATGGTACTGGCACAAAAACAGACACACAGATCCATGGAACAGAAGAGAGAAACCAGAAGTGGACCCTCAACTCTATTGACAAAGCAGGAAGGAATATCCAGTGGAAAAAAGACAATCTCTTCAACAAATAGTGTTGGGAAAATTGAACAACCACATGCAAAAGAATGAAACTGGATCACTTTCTTACACCATACACAAAAATAAACTCAAAATGAATGAAGATCTAAATGTGAGACAGGAATCCATCAAAACCTAGAGGAGAACACAGGCAGCAACCTCTTTAACCTTGGCTGCAGCAACTTCTTGCTACACACATCTCCAAAGGCAAGAGAAAAAAAAGCAAAAATGAGCTATTGGGACTTCATCAAGACAAAAAGCTTTTGCACAGCAAAGGAAACAGTCAACAAAACTAAAAGGCAGCCTACAGAATGGGAGAAGATATTTGCAAATGAGATGTCAGATAAAGGGCTAATATCCAAAATCTATAAAGAACTTATCAAATTCTACACCCAAAAAATTAAAAATCCAGTCAAGAAATGGGCAGAAGACATGAAGAGGCATTTCTCCAAAGAAGACATACAAATGGCCAACAGACACATGAAAAAATGCTCAACATCACTCATCATCAGAGAAATAAAAATCAAAACCACAATGAGATACCACCTCACATCAGTCAGAATGGCTAAAATGAACAACTCAGGAAATGACAGATGTTGGCAAGGATGTAGAGAAAGGGGACCCCTCTTACACTGTTGGTGGGAATGCAAACTGGTGCAGCCACTCTGGAAAACAGTATGGAGGTTCCTCAAAAAGTTAAAATACAACTACCCTATGACCAAGCAATTGCACTACTAGGTATTTATCCAAAGGATACAAACAGTGATTCAAAGGGGCACCTGCACCCCAATGTTTATAGCAGCAATGTCCACAATAGCCAAACTATGGAAAGAGCCCAGAAGCCCATCAAGAGATAAATAGATAAAGATGTGGTATATATACACAATGGAATATTACTCAGCCATCAAAAAGAATGAAATCTTGCCATTTGCAACTATGTGGATGGAACTAGAGGGTATTATGCTAAGCAAAATAAGTCAGCCAGAGAAAGACAAATACCATATGATTTCACTCATATGTGGAATTTAAGGGAAAGGAAGGAACATAGGGGAAAGGAAGGAAAAATAAGATAAAAACAGAGAAGGAGACAAACCATAAGAGACTCTTAACTATAGGAAACAAACTGAGGGTTGCTGGAGGGGAGGAGGTTGGAGGAATGGATAACTGGGTGATGGGCATTAAGGAAGGCACTTGAAGTAATCAGCACTGGATGTTGTATGCAACTGATGAATCACTAAATTCTACCTCTGAAACTAATAATACAGTATATGTTAATAAAAAAAAAGAATAGTTTTAAGGACTTCTAGAACAACATCAGGTGTACAAACATTCACATTACAGGGGTTCCGGAAGGAGTGGGGAAGCTTATTTGAAGTTATTTGAACTTATTTGAAGAAATAACGGCCGAAAATTTCCCTAACCTAGGGGAAAAAACAGACATCCAGGTCCAGGAAGCACAAAAAGCCCTAAACAAGATGAACCCAAAAAGACCCACACCAAGGAATTTTATAATTAAATTGTCAAAAGTTAAAGACAAGGGGAGAATTTTTAAAGCAGCAAGAGAAAAACAACTTGTTATGTACAGAGGAACCCCCATAAGACTCTCAGCATATTTTTCAAGATAAATTTTTCATAGCAGAAGTTAAGTGCAATAATATATTCAGTGCTGAAAGAAAAAACTGCCAATCAAGAATACTCCACCTGGCAAGGTTATCATTCAGAATTGAAGGAGAGATAGTTTCCTAGACAAGCAAAAATTAAAGGAATTCATCACCACTAAACCAACCTTACCAGAAATGTTAAAGAGCATTCTTTAAGCAAAAAATAAGAACCTATAACTGGAAATAAGAAAATATACTCACTGGTAAAGGAAAATATATAGGAAGAGTGTTAAATCGGCCACTAAAAAAAATAGTGTGAAGATTAAAAGACAAAAATAGTAATTTAATTGTAACTACAGTAAGTAGTTAAGGAATACACAAATTAAAAATGTCAGGGGTGCCTGGGTGGTTCAGTTGGTTAAGTGTCTGACTTTGATTTTGGCTCAGGTTATTATCTCAGGGTCATGACATCAAGTCCCACATCGGGATCCACACTCAGCAAGGAATCTGCTTGAGATTCTCTCTCTCCCTCTCCCTTCTCTCACTCACTCACTCTTTCTCTCTCAAATAAATAAATAAATAAATCTTTTAAAAAAAATTATAAGATATCAAATAGGATGTTTGAAACATAAAATGTTGGGGGAAGGGAGTAAAAATGTAGTGCTTTTAGAATGTGTTCAAGCCAAAATGACTATTAGCTTAAAATAGACTGCTATATATATAGGTCAATATATATGAACCTCATGGTAACCACAAACCAAAACTTATAATAGATAAAAAATAAAGAGAAAGGGACTCAAACAAAACTAAAGAAAACCATCAAACACAAATGAAGACACCAAAAGAAGAAAAATGAAACAGAGAGAATTGCAATAACAACCAGAAAACAAGGGACAATAAGTACATACCTATTAATAATTACATTAAATATAAATGGACTAAATGCTCCAATCAAAAGACATAGAGTGGGGATGCCTGGGTGGCTCAATCTTTAAGCATCTGCCTTCAGCTCAGGTCATGATCTCAGGGTCATGGGATCGAGTCCCACATTGGGCTCCCTGCTCAGCAGGAAGCCTGCTTCTCCCTCTCCCACTCCCCCTGCTTGTGTTCCTGCTCTATCTCTGTCTAATAAATAAATAAAATCTTTAAAAAAAAAAAAGACATAGGGTGGCTGAATAGATTTTTTAAAAAGAACCATTTATATACTGCCTATAAGAGACTCATTTCAGATCTAAAGCCACACAGAGACTGAAAGTGAAGAGATGGGAAAATGATGTCCCATGGAAATGGAAACAAAAAGGAAGCTGGTGAAGTAATACTAACATCAGACAAAATAGAATTTAAAACAAAGACTATAACAAAAGACAAAGAAGAGCATTACATAATGATAAAGTGTTCAGTCCAAGAAGAGGATATAACATTTGTCAATATTTAGGCACCCAACATAGGAACATTTAAAAATATAAAGAAAATATTAATAGGCATAAAGGGAGAAATTGACAGTAAAACAATAATAGTAGGGAACTTTAATATTCCCCTTAACCAATGGATAAATCATCCAGAGAGTCAATAAGGAAATACTGGCCTTAAATGACACATAAGGCCAGAAGGACTTAATAGATATATATGGAACATTTCATCCAAAACAGCAGAATACACATTCTATTCAAGTGCATACGGAATGTTTTCCAGGATAGTTAGGCCACAAAACAAGTCTTAATAAATTCAAGAAGATTGATATCATATCAAGCATCTTTTCCAAACACAATCTGGTGAAACTGGAAATTAATTACAAGAAGAAAACTGGAAAAAAGACAAACACGTGGAGAATGAACAATACGTTACTAAACAACCAGTGGGTCAGCAAAGAAATCAAGAGGAAATTTTTAAAAATACTTTGAGGGGCGCCTGGGTGGCTCAGTCATTAAGGGTCTGTCTTCGGCTCAGGTCATGATCCCAGGGTCCTGGGATCAAGCCCCGCATCAGGCTCCCTGCTCTGCGGGGAACCTGCGTCTCCCTCTCCCACTCCCCCTGCTTGTGTTTCTGCTCTCGCTATGTCTCTCTGTCAAATAAATAAATACAAATCTTTAAAAAAAAAATACCTTGAGACAAATGAAATTGGAGACACAACTTTCCAAAATCTGTGGGATACAACAAAAGTTCTAAGAAGAAAGTTCATAATGATACAGGCCTACCTCAAGAAACAAGAAAAATCCCAAATAAACCATCTGACTTTATACCCAAAGGAACTAGAAAAAGAGGAACAAAGCCCAACATTAGTAGAGGGAAGGAAATAATAAAGACCAGAGTGGAAATAAATGAAATAGAGATTGTGAAAAAAAAGAAAAGATAATAAAAGTAAGAGTTGGTTCTTTTTTTTTAGATTTTATTTATTTATTTGTCAGAAAGAGAGCACAAGCAGGGGGATCGGCAGGCAGAGGGAGAAGCAGGCTCCCCGCTGATCAGGGAGCCTGATGCAGGACTCGATCCCGGGATCCTGGGATCATGACCTGAGCCAAAGGCAGTCGCTTAACTGACTGAGCCACCCAGGCATCCCAAGAGCTGGTTCTTTGAAAAGATCAATAAAATCAATAGCCAAACTCAAGAGAAAAAGAGAGAGGACTCAAATAAATAAAATCAGAAATGAAGGAAAAGTTACAACTGACACCACAGAAATACAAAGGTTAAGAGATTACTACAATTATACACCAACAAATTGGAAAAACTTAGAAGAAATGGATAAATTCCTAGAAATACATAATCTTCCAAGACTGAATCACACACACAAAAACAAAAAATCTGAATAGACCAATTACAAGGAATAAAATTGAAACAGTAATTTTTAAACTCCCAAAAACAAAAGTCCAGGACCAGATGGCTTCATGGGTCAATTCTACCAAATATTTAAAGAAGAGTTAGTACCTATTCTCAAATTATTCCAAAAGATTGAAGAGGAAGGAAGTCTTCCAAACTTACTTTACGAGGCCAGCATTACCCTGATACCAAAACCAGACAAAGATACCACAAGAAAGAAAATTACGGGCCAATATATCTGATAATATAGATGTAAAAATCCTAACAAAATATTAGCAAACAAAATTCAACAATATATTAAAAGCATCATACACCACAATCAAGTGAGATTTATTCCAGAGATGCAAATATGGTTCCAAATTAATCAATGTGATACCTCACATTAACAAAAAAAAGGATAAAAATCATATGATCATCTTAATAGGTGCAGAAAAAGGATTTGACAAAATTCAACATTCATTTAAGATAAGAAAAAAAACTCTCATCAAAGTAGGTATAGAAGGAATGTATCTCAACATAATAAAGGCATATATGACGAGCCCCAGCTAACATCATACTCAACAGTGAAAAGCTTTCAGCTTTTCCTGTAAGATCAGGAATAAGACGAGTTATGTCTACTCTCACCATTTTAATTCAACATAGTATTTGAAGTCCTAGCCACAGCAATTAGGCAAGAAAAAGAAATAAAAGGCATACAAATTGGACAGGAAAAAGTAAAATTGTAACTATTTGCAGATGACATGATACTATATAGAGAAAACCCTAAAGACTCCACCAGAATCTGTTAGAATTAATAAATGAATTCAGCATAGTCACCGGATGCAAAATTAACATACAGAGATCAGTGTTTCTATACACCAATAACTATCAGAAAAAGAAAGTAAGAAAACAATTTCAGGGGTGCCTGGGTGGCTCAGTCGGTTAAGCATCTGCCCTTGGCTCAGGTATGATCTCAGGGTCCTGGGATCAAGCCCTGAATCAGGCTCCCTGCTCGGCAGGGAGTCTGCTTCTCCCTCTCCCTCTGTGCTCTCCCTCCCTCTCAAATAAATAAATAAATAAATAAATAAATAAATAAATAAATAAATAAATAACACAATTTCATTTATAGTTGCATCAAAAATAATGAAATACTTATGAATAATTTTAACCAAGGATGTGAAAGACCTGTACTGTGAATACTGTTTAAGACATTGTTAAAAGAGGGGCACCTGGGTGGCTCAGTCGGTTGAGCATCTGCCTTCAGCTCAGGTCATCATCTCAGCATCCTGGGATCAAGCCCCATTCGGGCTCTCTGCTCAGCAAGAAGTCTGCTTCTCCCTCTCCCTCTGCCTCTCCCCCTGCTTGTGTGCTCTCTATCTCTCAAATAAATAAATAAAATCTTTACTAAAAAAAAAGACATTGATGAAAGAAATTGAAGACATGAATAAATGGAAAGATATTTTGTGCTAATAGATTGGAAGAATTAATATTATTAAAATGTCCATACTACCCATTCTACAGATTCAGTGTAATCCCTATCAAAATACCAATGGCACTTTTAACAGAATTAGAACAAAGTATCTCAAAATGTGTATGGAACCACAAAAAAAATCCAAATGGCCAGAACAATCTTAAAAAAGAAGAACAAAGCTGGACGTATCATGCTCCATGATTTCAAACTATACTACAAAGCTGTATTAATCAAAACAGTATGGTACTGGTATGAACACAGACACATAGATCAATGGAATAGAATAGAGAGTCCAGGAAAAAAACCCACACACATATGGTCAATTAACCTATGACAAAAGAGGCAAGAATATACAATGAGGAAGTCTCTTCAATAAATGGTGTTGGGTACATTGGACAACTACCTGCAAAAGAATAAAACCAGACCACTATCTTATACCATATACGAAAACACATAAAAATTAAATGGACTGAAGACGAATGTAAGACCTGAAACCATAAAACTCCTAGGAGAAAACATAGGCAATAAGTTCTTTGACATCAGTCTTAGCAATATTTTTAGACCAGTCTCCTCAGGCAAGGACAAAAAACTAAAATAAACAAGTGAGATTATATCAAACTAAAGTTTCCCACAGTGAAGGAAGCCAACATAATGAAAAGGCAACCTGCTGAACGGGAGAAGTGTCGGTGGGGTTTGTTCCTCCCGGAGGCTTAAGGGAAAAACTGTTCCATGCCTCTCTGGAGGGGGCAGGCTGTGCTTGGCGTTCCTTGGCCATAGCAGTATCACTCCAGTCTCCGTCTCCATCCTCACATGGCCTTCTTCCCTGTGTGTCTCTGCTTCTTCTCCAGTAGTATTGGATGTAGGGCCCACTCTAATAAAGTATAACTTCATCTTAACTAATAACATCTGCAAAGACCCTATTTCCAATGAAGGCTACATGCTAAGGATGTATGAGGACATGAATTTGGTGGGGACACTATTCAAGCCACTACAGAAGATAAGCATATTTGAGCATTATTTTAATTAGGACTGTCATTGAATATGTCGGAAACCACTAACTACCTTAACCAGAAAGGGAATTTAACCATGCAGGATTGCCTCCATAACTGGAATGCCCAGGATCGTCCTCCAGCTCCAGGTATTGTTTGGATCCGAAAGGGGACTCAGGAGTCCGTCACTCTCCCTCCATTGCCACCTCTGCTTACCCCTGTTGGAGCCTCTCTGGTGTGGCCACAGGGCAGATTTCACCTCAGACAGTCTAACAGCAGAGCTCTCAACCATACTGCTTCCCCTGTGTCACAGCAGTAAACACCCCTGTATTGGTTTCCTATGGCTGTGGAACCAATTACCACAAATTCTTCGGTTTGAACAACACCTAGTTGTTAGCCCACAGTTCTGTAGGTCAGGGGACAGCCATAGAATACCTGAGTTCTCTGTTAAGTGTCTTACAAAGCCAAAATCAGGACACTGATCAGGATGTGTCCTCTTCCAGAGGCTCCCAGCTCATTTGGGTTTTTGGAGGAATGCACGTCTTGCCATTGTACGGCTGGCTCTCAGCTGGGGACCACTGAGCCCCAGGGGCTGCGTCTCTCCATTCAATTCACAGCTTTCTCCCAGGCCACAGCAGTCCTCTCGCATTCCTCTGCTCCCAACTGGGGACAGCGCCCTACTTTTATCTTTTGACCTCCTTCATGTAGTACTTTTTTATTTGTTTTGTTTCTATTTTGTATTGAGGTATAATTGACATATAACACTATATTAGTTTCAGATGTACAACATAATGATCCATATTTGTATATATTAAGAAATGATCACCAGAGTAAATCTGATTAATGTCCATCACCATATAGAGTTACAATTTTTTGTGTGATGAGAACTTTTAAGACTTACTCTCTTAGCAACTATCAAACGTGCAGTATGGTTTTATCAGCCATAGTCACCACGCTGTACATTGCATCTCATGATTTATTTATTTTCTAACTGTAGGTTTGCACCTGAGAACTCGCTACTTTTGAAGAGTTCATATGATTAGGTCAGGTCCACCTAGATAATCTCCCTATCCTAAGGAGATAGGAGCCACATGATCTAATCTAATCATGGGGGTAAAATCCATCACAGTCCAGGGACCCTGGACCCACCAGGGACCAGGCAAGGTGTGTATATATCAGTGGTGGTGGGACATAGCTCAGGGGGTCTTACACTACTGCCCACCACACCCTGTCTTACAGCTGCTATACCACCAGTGTCCCAGAGGCTGCATGGGATCGGCAGCAAATTAAGCCTGTTTTACCAGTGGAGAAAGTAGACCCAGAGAATCTCCAAAACAGAACCCAATGTGTTTTGAGTCCAGCTTCTACACTGAGGTTTTGCCACCTCTTCCCCACAGGACATGCAGCAAAGAGCTTTGACACCGAGGTCCCCCTGCATATGGATGCTTTGTGTGGGGAAAACCTCGATCACCCATAGAGCCCCGTGAGAAGTGTTGTGCACCAGAGCAGCTTCTCCTGCTCTCTGGCAGATGGCAGATGAGCTCACTTGGGCCAGGCTGTCTGGTCCGCTCCAAGGGCCACTCACGAGGAAGCAGCGTGTGGGGACGAAGGATCGCCACTGGCTGGCCTGAGCAGCAGGCAGGGAGGAAGGGAGAAGGAATGGCACTGGACAAGGAACAGAGGGAGGGAGAGGTAGGACCATGGAGAGCAATACAAAGAAAAAGAAGATGGAGGTGACATTCAGTCGAATGGAGAGAAAGAAAGTGAAGCTGATGGACCAGGGCTTTCTGTGGGGCAGCGGCTTCCCACTCTGCTCAGGGGGACCCACCCCATGGGTCCCTCTGGGGTGGGCCCCCAAGGGGCTGATGATCGTTTTCAGCCTTGCATCTCCCTCCCCTCAGGAAACCTAGAACAAGCCAACGAGGAGCTGCGGGCCATAATCAAGAAGATCTGGAAGCGGACCAGCATGAAGCTGCTGGACCAAGTGGTGCCCCCAGCGGGTGGTGAGTGCTCCCGCGATCTCCACACCCTTGGCTCTTGCCTGGTTCCTGAGTCCACAAGGCTCGTGGGAAGACTGCTTCTCCCCGCTCCCTGGCCCTTCCTGTGAGGCTCCAAGGCCCTATTGGTTGGAAGGGACAAGGGCGCCATGCCTTCACAAACTCAGATACAGAATGTCAGGTTGGAAATCTGGTCTAATCATACATTTCATAGACTAGGCAAGGCCCCTTGATGCTCAGAGGTTTGGCAGAACTTCCAAAGAAACTCTGCAAAGTATAGGTTTCCCCATAAACTACTAGGCTGGTTGCTCTGGAAATAAAAGGGACCTGGAAAAAGAATCCCCTGAGATCCGCTCTTGGTTGAAATTCTTTTTGTTTTATATAGGGAAGTGTTTCTCTACTCTCTCAAACCCAGTGCCCCTTTTCATAACGAATAGTTTATAATGCCCCTATTACTATCCTGAATGAAAATTATAACCTTCCTACAGAAATAATTTCCAAAATATTAATATAACACCTTTACTTGGGGCACCTGAGTGGCTCAGTCGGTTAAGTGACTGCCTTCAGCTCAGGTCATGACCCTGAGGTCCTGGGATCGAGCCCCGCATCAGGTTCCCAGCTCAACAAGGAGCCTGCTTTCTCCCTCTTCCTCTGCTCACCCTCCTGTTCGTGCTCTCTCTCTCTCTCTCTCTCTCTCAAGTAAATAAATAAAATCTTTAAAAACATATATATATAACACCTTAATATAAAATACATTAAAGTCAAATGTTATTCAATATATACACGCTTGGGCACTATGGGTTATGGCACTATGCCAGAAGCTACAGTTAACTGATAAAATACTTGCATGCATCCACCTATGATGAGTAAGTTTGTGTTTAAAGGAACTAAGACAATATTGACTATTGTTGACATTTTGTATTTGTCATTTGAAGTAAGGGATAACTAAGTATATTAAATAATATAATATACACACATGTATATATATGTACATGCACATACATAGAACAAATGCAGACTGATATAAGCGGGTCAGATACAGCAGGTGACTCAGATACCACAAGGAACATTGCCATCAGGGATACAATTTTCCAAAATGTAAAGCCCTCTTGGTCAAGTGGAAACAAAGCAAAGTCCATCAATTTACCTAGCAGTTATATTCCTGGGAAATTCTGGATATATTAAAACCAGGCAAAAAAATTATTTTCTGTTCATATGTAAAATGAAGTTAGGTTCTTAGCTCAGGTAAGGACATCAGGCAGAGTGTAAATCTATTATTTGTTGTGCAAAACATGCCTGTGTTTTAAGGGACACATCTGGAACCACCTAATGCCTGTAGCACACTGTGACAACCAAAAAAATCCCACACATTCCCAAAACACTCCTTAATGTTGACACCGGCCCTGTTGAGAACCACTTCCCAAAGGGAATCAGGACTGGAGCTCAGTGAAAAGTCACCTAGATGGGCCAAGCACCACGTGACATTTTGCATACCTTATTTAATCCTTATAACATTGCTGTGACGTTTGCTCAAGAAACTGAAGTTCTCAGAAGCTATGTAGCTGACCCAATGCTCTAGTGTGAGTACCTGGCAGATTGAGAATTCAAACCCAGGCCTGGAGGAAACCAGAATTCCAAGCTCTCTCTGCCCTGCAGCTCTTCCTCACTGACTACCCTAGACAGGGGACTCGGGTTTTCTCTCCCACATGGGAATGAGGTGTTTGCCATGTGGAAGGTCACTACTGCTGTGGATGTGGATATTCTTAAGAGACAACTAAGAGTAGGAGAACCATCTCAGGTTGACTATGTCTAACCTACCAACTGTCTCCTGGGCCCATTTCCTTGAGAAGCAGAAGATGGAGCCAAGAGGCTACTCACAGGGCATGCAATGTTCTCCTTGGAGACTCTTTGGCTTCTCCACCACCTGGTTCGCTCCCAACACAGAGGCTGACTATGTCATGTGTAACTTGGGGGTCTAGCCCAGCAGGGACCCAGCCAAGCCACATGGTAAGAAAAGCCAATCTGTCTGGTTTGAAAGCAAAACCCAAACTTAGAGAAGAAAAGTGCTCCTTCCACCAGACTCCATCTTTAACCAGAATTGTTTGCACTTAGGGGACCAGTCAATTTATGATGGTCACCTCAAGTTTTGGAATCAAATAAAAAATTAGTTAGCAATGTCAGTTAATTTTTTTTTACTTTTTTAAAAGTTGCTTTTACGCTTTTTTGTTGGTTTTAAAGCAAGGTGGGAAATAATTTTGATAATAGGCTACTTCTGTTAAAAAAAAAGGGGGGGTGCTAAGAATATGTTTGCTTATTTGCAGAAAGCATTTGCAGAAAGACTCTCTGGAAAAATACTCAAGAAACTAATTTTAGAGGGACGCCTGGGTGACTCAGCCATTAAGCGTCTGCCTTCAGCTCAGGTCACGATCCCAGGGTCCTGGGATCCTAGCCCCGCATCGGGCTCTCTGCTCAGCGGGAAGGCTGCTTCTCCCTCTCCCACTCCCGCTGCCTGTGTTCCTGCTCTCGCTAACTCTCTCTCTCTCTCTCTGTCAAATAAATAAATAAAATCTTTTTAAAAAAAAGAAACTAATTTTAGAAAGGTTATCTATTGAAAGGTGGTAACTCGGCGGATGGGGGGGTAGGAGAGAGACTTTTCACTGTACACCTTGTAATATATTTTTGCCTTTCTGAACCATGTGAATGGACTACCTCTTAAAAAAAAAAAGTTTAAAAAACTTCAGAAAGCTTGGATGCTGAAAAAAAGTGAATGAAGCCCAACTGAATTCCCCCCTTTACCTCCCTTCTGTCCTCTCTTCTGTCTCAGATGACGAGGTCACGGTTGGCAAGTTTTATGCTACTTTCCTGATCCAGGAGTACTTCCGGAAATTCAAGAAGCGCAAAGAGCAGGGCCTGGTGGGCAAACCCTCCCAGAGGAACGCCCTATCCTTGCAGGTAAGAGGCAAGGAGGGGGTCCACACCCTAAGGAAGGGCCTGATCACCTTCTTCTGACCTCTGGCCAAGGGTCAGAGGCCAGGTCCCTCCAGAACTTTCAGGGAGCTCCAAGCCTTTCCAAGGGTGTGTGTGTGTGTGTGAAGGGGTGACACACTGCCTCCCACACACCCTGCTTCCCCAGTCCTGCCTTCTTCATGGCCCCTCCTAATGTGCCTTTATCCTTCCTGGGTGGAGAAATGGATTCTTCCAGTCTGGGGCAGACAAGGGAGGTCTCGAAGCACATCCCTGGTTAGCACACACAGATAAACCCTCAGCAGGCTCACCTGCCTAATGGGGAGGCAGCGGGTCAGGCAGCTGGGTGTCCCTCTGGGTTTCAGGCTGGCTTGCGCACACTGCATGACATCGGGCCTGAGATCCGACGGGCGATCTCTGGAGATCTGACGGCCGAGGAGGAGCTGGACAAGGCCATGAAGGAGGCTGTGTCTGCTGCCTCCGAAGACGACATTTTCAGGGTAGGTAGATGCCACAGGAGCACTCTCTTACCTTTATAAAGCTCAGCTGGAAGCAAGAGGGTGGGCTGGCACTCTGCCAAGGAAATCCAGGGGGAATGCCCTGAGCTCTCTGGCAGATTCCAAGCTCTTCCCACTCAGCTACTTCCTATCCCTTGGCCTTCTCCGAGTCTGACTCCAACTCAAGCCTGGGCTCCCAGGACATGGCAGCTCCCAGAGTGTCACTGGCTCTCGGAGAAAGAGGGGAGGAGCCATTTTCTTAAGGGACATGTTTCCTAGGAGAACCTTCTGCATTAGAAGCTGCAAAGCCGTGGGGCCACTTTTGGCCGCATCTAACCTGCAGACCGATTTTGTTTGCCAGCATTCAGAAATCTGGCACATTCAAATAAAAACCTAGACCTCTGACTTCTCTCTAAAATATCAGAGAATCTGGCTTGTGTTCCCACGTGGCAGCAGAGGAGCAGAGCCCAGGGACAACTGTCCTCTTGAGAGAAAGCACGTGTTCTCCCGGTCACAAAAGTCCCCTCCAGCCTTCCTTCCCTCTCCTTTCCTGGATATGGAGGCTGAGCTTCCGTTTTTTGGTGGAAACCAAACCTGACTTGCTCTCTCCATTCATGGTGGTCCCTTCCGAACCCCGAAGGTATTTGGCTAAAATACCTCCAAAGCGAGGGAGAAGCCACCGAGCAGCATCGCGCTGGGGCCCTGCGAGCCCCCACGCAGGGGTCCTGGGCTGTGGAGACACCGGGAGGGAGGACAGCCTGCCCGGCCTGTTGCTGCCCTGTCATCACCATCCTCATCCTCATCACTGTGAAATGTCCATCACCGAATGGCCTCAGGGACACAGCACCATGCTCTCACTGCCCCAGCAAGACCCCACAGACCAACTTGCAGATAGCTACTTGCCCACTCGCCCCAGGACAAGGAAAGAATGTTGGGGGAAAACACTGAGTCCTGATCTGAAATCTGTAAGAATTGCCCAGGGGAGAGAAGGCCAGAATATAATTAAAGGAGTCAATGCGTCATCCTTATTTTCAAAACTGTTTGGCCAACATAGTTTCTAGCTCAGTGAGCCAGTTGGATCTCCGTTTTAAAAATTCTCATTAGAATCTCCTGGTCCCTTTCCCCACCCCTCAGCCCTCTCAGTGCCTCACAGCCGCCAAGGCGAGCGAGCAACTGGCTGCAACTAAGGATTGCCATCCTACACTGGTTCTTGAGTCCTCAGGGGGTTCGGTAGAAAGTCCCAGGGCAGCAGCCTTCGTGCTTGGCTGGTCCTGTCCCTCACCGGCCCCCCAGCGGTTTCAGAGGGGACCGTCTGCGTCCCTCCCCTCCAGCTGCCAGGCCACGCGGGCCAAGAGCTCCCCGTCCACCCCATGCTGCCCGGCGTGGCTGTGCTCTCTGGAAGGCAGACAGCCTTCCGTGCCTTGGCCGAGAAGGAGAGGTAGCTGAGAGGGCTTTCTCCTCCTCCCACCCCTCCTGTCTCGCCCACAGAGGGCCGGCGGCCTGTTCGGCAACCACGTTGGCTGCTACCAAAGCGACGGCCGGAGCGCCTTCCCCCAGACCTTCACCACCCAGCGCCCACTGCACATCAACAAGGCGGCTAACAGCCAAGGCGACACCGGGTCGCCGTCCCACGAGAAACTGGTGGACTCCACTTTCACCCCCAGCAGCTACTCGTCCACTGGCTCCAACGCCAACATCAACAATGCCAACAACACTGCCCTGGGCCGCTTCCCCCGCCCCGCTGGCTACCCCAGCTCGGTCAGCACCGTGGAGGGCCGTGGGCCCCCCTTGTCTCCTGCCGTCCGGGTACAGGAGGCAGCCTGGAAGCTCAGCTCCAAGAGGTAAGGAGGAGGGTGGGGCATCCAGGGCCTGTGCACAGGGGCCCCACACACTCCAGCCCAGACTGGATGGGGGGTAGAGTTTGGCCCCCAGGGCTACCACGCACCCCTCGAGCTGGGATGGAGGCTGCTGCCCCAGATCCCACCAAGAGATAGGCCTCCCTATCTTGCCCTTGATTAAATGTGGCAGCCGCCCTTGGGCGAAGGCATCATGGTCCTGATGGCCGTCAAGTGTCCTGTGATGCACACTGTGGGACAGAGCCTCCTGTGCTCTCTCATGCTACCCAAGCTGAGGAGCCCAGGCCCCCGCCCCCCGGGATGCTGGCATCCTGGCTATACAACAGACTCTGTTCCCCCAGCCTCTCCCAAGTCTGCACAAACCTGGCCTTTGGCCTAGTTGGGATGGGAATGGAGCTACCTACCACCTCTTCTTTACACCCTTCTCAACCCTCTTGGGAGGGGAATTTTGGTGGCAAGAGGCCCTTCACCGTAGCGCTTGCCCATTCTGCCCCAGTGTAGGATCATTCCTGGTAGTTTGATCTCCCACCACCTGATGCATGCTTTTCTCCCCACCCTCTGTTCCCTGGTGCTCCAGGATGCATTGCTATGATATAATGGGATGGTAGGTGCCTACTGCCGTGCTCTAGGCCTCTGGAAGCACAGTCTGGGCCTAAAGGGTCTCCTCCCTGTTTCTGTCAACAGCTCTGGGTTCCCAAGGCTGGGTGGGAGAGGACATGCCTCCCTGTATCTTGCCACCTCTCTCTTAGTGGACAGCACCCCCACCACAGCAGGCCGGGCAGATCCCCAGCATGCCATGTTCTTGGGCAGATCTCTCTTGTTCACGAGCTTAGAAAATAATTGTGATGTGTGAGTGTCTTTTTGGACAAGTGTCCTGAAGCTGCTTTCATCTAAGGAGCCAGCATACCTGCCCCCTGGTTTTCACTTCCCTTCTTAACACCCACTTTCAAGTGGCCCCATGGACACCTACATGGCCTGGGCATTTAATGGTGTCTGATGACAGCCAAGTCAGATTGGCCATCAGTCTACTTTACTGTCTGGAAGAATGGCTGGTGAAACCACCTGAAAGCAATGTTGTGTGAGTCCTTCTACTCAAGAGATGTATGTTGAGGCCTTCCATGCTCAGGGCAGTGTGCTCAGCCCTGGATTTTTTATGCTGATCTGAAAGGTTAGCTTTGCACAGGGGAGTATCAGAGTTCAAGTGGCTGGCCCGTGCCTGTCTTGGGGGCCCCTCCCTTTTCTACAAACCTCCTACGAACTTCAGGGACTCAGTCCTGGTGCCATTTTCTCCCTTGCTCCCCTTACCAAAATCTCTTCTTTAGGAAGGCTCATTGTGTCCATCATTAGCATCTCAGTCTGAACTAATACCTCCTTCAGAGAGTATTTTCCTATTAAACTGTGGTCTGTATTAAATGAAGGGGGAGTGGTTTTTAAGAGAGGAGGTAGGGAGAGACATCGGGGGATTTTCTTCTTCTCCCCACAGATCCCTCTATCCATGAACTACGGTACACACAAGAGCCTAGCACAATGCCCAGCACATAATAAATGCTCACTAAATACTGGCTCCCTCCCTCCCTGCACAGTGAGAAAAACAACACTCAAGGCAGTAAGCTTCAGCTTGGTGAGGAGGGACAAGTTAAGCCAAGTTGTAGCTCTGGGGTCTCAGCCTTCGTGTTGCAGCTCAAGGCTAAGTTCAGTGGCCCAACACTGGCCTTGCTTTTACTGGGGACGGGCCAGCATGTCTTGTACACAGCGGCCCCTGAGAAGTGGTGTTGTCTGCCTGTTGCCATTCTCCACCTCCCGCTCATCTCCCCAAAACTCCTTTCACCTCTCCTCTTCCCACCCCATCAAAAGCCTTCAACATTTCATCTGCCCTCACTGTGGGATGGGCAGCCACCTGGTAGGGCCTGCTCCAGAGAACCGGGGAGGTACCCGAGGAGGGTAGCTTCCTGAGTTGCCACAGCTCAGAGGCCCCGGGTCATGCCTTCATGGGTTTGGGAGTAAAGTGAGCCCCAGCATTCAGGATCTATAGGAAGAAAGACTGAGGGAGGTACTGAGAGGCACAGACCTGGGCCAAAGGGTGAGCAGAATCATCCAGGGCACACCCTGGTGCAGGAGGGACTCAGGCTCACTGCCCAGGAGAACAAACCCATCGACGTGAGGCTTCTAGTCTTTGCCGTCACTCTAAGCAGCCAATATCAAACCCAAAGGCATGGCAAAATGTGACCCCAGGAACTTCCCAGCTCTGCCCAACCAGCACCAAAGGCCTGGCTGTCTCTAGCAGAGGGAGAGGACAGCCCTCTCAGGACCCACCCCAGCCCGTATAGAGCACCCCAGGCCCCTGTTTTAAAAGCTGGACCTTTCCACCTTTCAAAACCCCATCTCATCTGTTAATTCATTTGTTACTCATGACAAGTCTCTGAGTCAAGCAGGGCATACGCTACTCCGATTTTATTGATGGGGATACAGAAGCATGGGGGGTGGGCCAGTGACTCATGCCAGAAGGCAATTGAATTGGGGTCCGAACTCAGATCTCCTTGGGTCCTAACCCGGAGATGCTTATTCCGTATGGAGTCCTCATCCTGATCTTACTGTTTCTGTGGCTCTGCTGCTTCGTCAGCAGCTGTGGGAGGAAGAGGCCACAGCAGTTGTGTGAGTGTGTGGGCATGTGTGTGCACGTGTTCGCTGTGTGAGTGTGGGGGCACGTGTGTGTGTTGACTGAGTGTGGGGGCACGTGTGTGTGTGTTCACTCTGTGTGTGGGCGTGTGTGTTCACTGTGTGAGTGTGTGGGCACGTGTGTGCGTGTTCGCTGTGTGTGTGGGCACGTGTGTGTGTGTTCACTGTGTGAGTGTGTGGGCACGTGTGTGCGTGTTCGCTGTGTGTGTGGGCATGTGTGTGTGCGTGTTCACTGTGTGGACACGTGTGTGCGTGTGTTTGCTATGTGGGTGCATGTGTGTGCGTGTTCACTGTGTGTGTGCGTGTGTGAGTGTGTGGGTGTGTTTGCAGTGTGGGTGTCTGCGCGTGTGTGTGCGTATGTTCGCTGTGTGTGTGGTCTCGTGTTTGCTGTGTGAGTGTGGGCACGTGTGTGCATGTGTTCGCTGTGTGGGTGTGTGGGCGGGTGTGTGGGTGTGTGTTCACGAGTGTGGGCGCATGTTCGCTATGTGGGCGCGTGTGTGCATGTGTTCGCTGTGTGTGTGGGCAGGTGTGTGGGTGCATGTGTGCGCATGTTCGCTGTATGTGTGTGCGTGTGTTCACTGTGTGGGTGTGTGGGCGTGTGTGTGCATGTGTTCGCCGTGTGGGTGTGTGGGCACATGTTTACTGTGGGTGTGGGGGCGAGTGTGTGCGCGTGTTCACTGTGGGCGTGTGTGTGCGTGTGTTTGCTGTGTGGGTGTGTGGGCGCATGTTCGCTGTGTGGGTGTGTGGGCAGCTGTGTGGGTGTGTGCGTGTGTTCGCTGTGTGGGTGTGTGGGTGAGGGTGTTCGCTGTGTGTGTGTGTGCATGTTCGCTGTGTGGACATCTGTGTGCGCGTGTTCGCTGTGTGGGTGTGTGGGCTCGTGTGTGTGCGTGTTCACTGTGTGGGCGGGTGTGTGCACGTGTTCGCTGTGTGGCTGTGTGGGCGCGTGTGTGTGACGCTTCACCTGTGAGGGAACGGTGGGGGTAGCAGTTTCTGACTTCACTTCTCCCTCTTGGACCCTTCAGGTGCCACTCCCGGGAGAGCCAGATAGCCATGGTGTGTCAGGAGGTCTCTCAGGACGAGCCCTATGACGTGCGGATGAGCGAAGACACGGAGTACTGCAGTGAGCCCAGCCTGATCTCCACAGAGATGTGAGTGCGGCTGCCTCGGCCCGGGCCAGCCCATATGTAGGACAGGATCTGGGGGTGAAGGGCAGCTCCCTGGAATCCCTCCTCTGGGCAGGACTTGGGGAAGGGGGGGGGGTCGCATGTCAGAAGAATGCCTGCAAAGCATCTGTCACCTCATGCGGGAGATGGATGTATGCCCCCGCCCACACGACACATACGCACACGTACACACATACACACCACTGTCCCTGGTTAGCTTGGCCTTTCCTCGTGATGCGGTCGTTTCAGGAAAACTTCAAAACATTGTCTCATAAACTTTTTTTTACTGAAACCAACTGTCATAAATATATATATTTTTTAAAGATTTTATTTATTTGAGAAAGAGAATGAGATAGCATGAGAGGGGAGAGAGTCAGAGGGAGAAGCAGACTCCCCGCTGAGCGGGGAGCCCGATGCGGGACTCGATCCCGGGACTCCAGGATCATGACCTGAGCTGAAGGCAGTCGCCTAACCAACTGAGCCACCCAGGCGCCCCATAAATATATTTTATAGTGAGACTCCGTACACACACACTGGCAAATAAATGTTCATGAAACTACTTATAATAAAGCCACCCAGCAGAGGGCACTGTTGGCAAACAGTGGCCGAGGTTTTTGTCAGTGTTGGAATTTTTTAAGAGGAGGTTTTTTAATAAAACTACAAGTCTAGACCCATTAGAAGGTTGTGACATTTACTTAATTATGATCACCACTTTCTTTTATATTAATGTTTTATTGAAAAAGGTACATGAAAACTACCTATGTACACAGCCCCAGATGAACAAAACAAGCCTCCTCACACCTTCTTTCGTCTTACAAAAGCTTGACTTCTCTGGAGTCTTGTCTTGCCCATTCCAGCCACAGTGTCCCAGTTAACTTGGTTCCTTTTACTGCAGCCTCAAAATAAAATCAAACTCCTCTTGGGTCAGGGGCTGAATGGAGAGTATCTGGCGAGTGGAGAGAGCCCTATTTTTTAAAGGGCCTCCAGTGGCTTTGTGAGCTTGGAGATGGGTTTTGAGCTCAGGCACCAGGGTCATGAAACACTTCATCTGAACAAACTGTACATTGACCTTGGACCATTTGGGGTTGTCTTCTTTGCTGGATGGGTCATAATGGGGATTATTTTTCTCAAACTGTGTGTGGTCTGGGGACACCTCCCTCACAAGCTTCACAAGTCCTGCGATGCCTGGTTCTTCACAGTTGCTCTGGTAGAAGGCTTCTTTCTCCCACTTCAGGGCCCCAAGGAAGTTCTGGGGCTGGGAATTGTGAAGGCCATCCCAGCATGCTCTCTGCTTGGGCTGTGCTTTACAATCCCCAGGGCTGAACTTCACCTCTACACCTTTGTCTAGTTGGCTTTCTGGTTCTGACGTCATCAGCCGGTAACTGTTTAGATTCTTCCCACCGTTTTTAGAGGCTGAAGCTTTCCGAGGGCTGGAGTTATCCCCTTGAGCTGATGCCCCCGCTGGTTTCTTAGTCTTGGTATGTCTTCTTACAAGCCCCTTATTGTCCGGCCCAGCAGGCTCAGCAGCCCCAGCCAGCCCCTTCCACGGGCTAAGCATGATTTCCCTGTAGGGGCTGAAGAGCAGAGGATTCTCAAATCAACCGAGACACATGAGAGGCAATTCTGTATCTGCCCCCAGAAAACACCCCTCAGGTGCCAGAAGGCCAGGCCATGAGCAGCACTTTAAAAGAAAGAACAGCATAATACAGAATAGCATAGGTTAGAATAAGACAATAGATAATAGTGTATCCAATGTCACAGAGGTATTATTTAGTGAAATATTTGTTTAATTGCCAATACATATATCCGTGTACTGAGTCTCATAAAATGTATTTATGACTGTGGGTTGCATTCAAAAAGTTTCAGGTGCATTGTTTTAGAAGCTTTTCTAAAAGCACTTTATAATAAGGAAGGACCAGCTCCTCAGCCTTTTGATTTTTAGAGACTGCAAGTTTTTACATGGCCACATACCCTAGAAATCAGGAAAAGCATATGCTTCAATCCGTTTTGGCTCTGGTGCTTGGTGCATCCAGGCACTCTGCTAGATCATGAATAAACCGGCCTCGGCACTCAAGGATATTTTACAAACCAGTTAAGATCTTAGAAGAGGGAGATAACATGGAGATTTTCACTCACAGAGTAGTACAAGCAACGAAGGGGACAGACATTCAGAGGAGGTTGAGGTCAAGGTGACCATAACAGGCTCCTGGCACAAGATCAAATAGAAGCTGGGTCTTCAAGAGTGGGTACAATTTGGATAAGAAGAAAATATAATAGGGAAAGCTTACCACGTTGAAAATAAGAGGAAAGGTTTGGAGGTTTTTTGGTCAGAAATTTTCCTGCACATGTACCAAGGATCAAAACCAGTATGCTAGGAGCAGGGACGGCCACACATTCTCTGCCCTCAAAGCATGTGGAGTTACACCAGGGGCAGAGTCAGTGGTCTCATCTGTAAAGTGAAGGGGTTAGAAAGCACCTGTCTTCTTCCCCTGGGGACTGTGAAATCAACTTAGTGGATTGCAACTGACATTGTTTAGTGAAATAGAAAAGACTGAAGTAGAATAGAAACCACCAGAGGGCAATGCATGCAAAAAAGGTAAATATGGTTCAAGAAGTTGAGTTCGATTAGGTGTGTATATAAATGGGACAATGTACAGTCTATTTCTCATTGTGAGTCCCATCCAAAAGGTCTAGCAGCCAGGCCCCTTACAGCTCTGCTATTCACTGACTGGCGGACTGGAGATTTGTCTGTAGGCAGCTGCTTATGTGGCTTGATGATGAAGGGTGGGCAGGCCAGGGAGAAATTAGGGAGAGGGGGAGAAGTTTGGGCTGAACTCAGGAGTGGTCAGGGTAAATAGCATCCACATATGTAAACAGAGGAGCCTAGGCTGTTCCTGGAAAGAATCTTGTGGACCAAACATTTTTTGCCATCTTTCTCACCAACTTTGACTCAAGAGTGCCTCTACTGCCGAAAATCAGAAATGCGAGGCTTCTGAGCAGACAGGCTGTGGGTGAGGAGCTGGGAACATCTGTGATGTGGGAGAGCCAGGCCGAGCCTGGCTGGTGGGGGCGAGTTCCTGTTGCCTGCTCCCCGAATCTTTACGAAAGCACAAAGCAGGGGTTCCCTTCACTAGGGAAAAAAGCAAACTGCCTTCAGGGGGTGGCAGCTCTCCGTATGGGGTGGCACTTCCCGGCTCGCAGAATAAGCACCAGGAGTTCTCTGTTCCAGGCTCTCCTATCAGGACGATGAAAATCGTCAATTAACACCACCTGAGGAGGACAAGAGAGGCATCCAGCAATCTCCAAAGAGGGGTTTCCTCCGCTCTGCCTCACTAGGTAAATACTCACCTCTCTCTTTCTTCAGATGTGGCCGGTCAGGCACTCGAGTGACTGGCTCAGACAGCCCCACGCAGGGGCTGGGCAGATTTCCAGAGCAATGAGACGGGATTCCAAAGCCATGGCTTGCGGGGGTGGGATTTGGCCATATGCTACGTCTTATGAGAGGCGAACGGTAGGGAAGTGTTGACTCCGGGGCCACTCACGCGGCTCCTTGCACCCCCCCATGGTCTGAGGCTCGCAGACCTCAGTCCCTTTTCCCTGCGCTGATCACAGTTCTTTGGCTGGCTTTGCAGGTCGAAGGGCCTCCTTCCACCTGGAATGTCTGAAGCGACAGAAGAATCAAGGGGGAGACGTCTCTCAGAAGACAGTCCTGCCCTTGCATCTGGTTCATCATCAGGTAGCCGAGGCTTTAGGAGGCATCACTGGCCAGCACCCCGCAGGCTACACAACCCCCGTGATTATGGCAAATCCCAAGACCCCACTCAGTCCTCCTGTCTTGGACCACTGATAGCCCTAGCCCCTGGCCCTAACAGCCGCACATGAGGGGGCTCGTCCATGCAAGTGAGAACCTTAACAAGGTCTGTCGTTTCCCCGGGGGGTGGAGAGACACCTAGGAAATACTGGTGAGCAGGAGCTCCTCACATGGTTCAGAAGGATCAGCAGCTCCAGGATTCTGCCTGACCTTCCTACAATGGCACAGATGTTCCCTCCACAGACAACGGCTTACACCACAGAGCACTCGGGCAGACGTAATCATACCTAGAGCTGCAAGATACCTGGAGATCTAGTTGCACACAAACCCATCCCCCGAAATATAGAAATGATTAAAGAATCTGCCAGCAACATGATCAAGAGTAGAGACTGATGTCCAAGGAGAACAGGTTCAGAAGATTCGATAATTGAAATATCTCTTGGCATGGCTGACTCCAGCTGAGCCAGTGAAATCCAAGACATCAGTATCCAACATGTTCTCAATATCTTAGAACTAATGGAAGCCTCAAAGAATCAAAGGCCAGTCCCTTACCTCTAGGCAAATTAGGGCCCAAATTTCCCAAACTTTTTTCCTCTCTAAGTATATACTCCCTCACCACAAGCGTATGCATTAAATGGTTTTTTTTAATACCCAAGGGCACTCATCTGCCAATCAAAGCTTATAATGTGCATAAGATGGCCAGTGTGGCTCAGCCAAGTTGATATTATTTCAGCTCACAGTACTCACCGTTTTACTTAGCCTGTGTGGCATTGCCAGCATACAGATGATTTCCAGGGGGCTTTCTGGAGTATTGAGCAGAGCCTTACACTTCCCTTAGATCTCCAGGGAACCAAGGACCCCAGGCTGGGGACCGTCCAGAGCTGTGGGCAGAAGAGACTAGCAGGCTGGTTGGGGGCGGGTGGACACTGTGTGTGCTATTTTTAAAGATTTCTAGAAGTCCATTTCACCCATGTATTCTTATCATGCTACAGGAAAGAACCTCTTCTTTATTTACACTTGCCCCTCCATGCCTTTCCACTGCCGCCCAACCCAGGCTGCAGCTTTCCCTTCCCTCTGCCTCTCTGCTGGGCTCTCCCACTGCGCAATGCCACTCTCCATGGACACCAGCTCAGAGCGGGTCGTTGTGGTACTTGACATGAGGGTCAGGCCCCAGCCGCAGGATTCTCAAGCATAGTGGGGGCCAGAAGACACAACATGTAAAAAGTTTAATCACAATACAGTGCAAGATTTGAACAACAGTAAAAAAATTTTTTTTTAATTTAAAAAAACAAAAAACAAAAAAAAAGATTTGAACAACAGTTCAGAGATGACCTGAGCTAAGGATCAGCAGGACATGATTCATGGCCTGATTAACTGTAAAAATTAAAACTAAATACTGGTTCTGTCTAGATCTTTGTGGTGCACAGTATACTTCTTCACAGGCTTTATTTCACTTGGATCTCATGTCAACCCCACAAGATAGGGAGATAGAGGGCATTAGTGTCCTGGTTTTACAGATGATGAGGGCAGCATTCTTTCTAAACTACTGATGAGAAAACCAAAAGCCAGAGGATTCTCAGCTGCCCGACGATAGGGCCGGTGATAAGAAGGGGACGCTCTTGATTCCACTCCGTCACAGCTTTCTGAACTTAGAGGAGAAAGCGAGTCCTTCAGACTGGCACGATCACAAAATCTATCTTAGGGTGGCAGAAGCTAACCCAGGGTCTCGATGAGGTCGGAGCCAGTGGGCTGATGGGCGTGGGCCCCAGGTGGGTGGGACTAGCTGAGAGCAGGAGCTGCTGAGGAAGCAGAGGTCCGCCTCTCCCAGTAACTCGAGCTCCTTGTGTGTCCACAGGCATTGGCAGTGGCGGGCCTGAGCCCCCTCCTGCAGAGAAGCCATTCCCCCAGCACGTTCCCCAGGCCGTGCGCCACCCCCCCAGCCACACCGGGCAGCCGAGGCTGGCCCCCACAGCCGATCCCCACCCTGCGGCTGGAGGGGGCCGAGTCCAGCGAGAAACTCAACAGCAGCTTCCCATCCATCCACTGCGGCTCCTGGTCCGGGGAGCCCACGCCTTGTGCTGGGGGCAGCAGCGCCATCCGGAGAGCCCGGCCGGTGTCCCTCACTGTGCCCAGCCAGGCTGGGGCCCAGGGCAGGCAGTTCCACGGCAGTGCCAGCAGCTTGGTGGAAGCGGTAAAGTGACCCTGGGCCACACGGCACGCTGGGGAGGGAAAAGCCAAGGGCAGCCCAGGGACTTCGCATGAGGAACTGAGACAGGAGTCCCTGGTCCTTTCCCAAGTAGAGTGGATGTCAAGTCTCTTGGCCAGAAAGACCCGCACTCCCGGGGAGGAGGGCATGGTGTGCAGAGAACTGTGATCACACAAGACGCTAGAGGCTTCTGCTTGGGCAGGGCCTGCCGCAGAGGGAGAAAGGACTGAGTAGCATATCCCTGCCACAGGCCAGAGAACGCCCCCCAGGGCCCGGGGCTCCGTGGTACAGCCAGAGGGGAGCTCTGACTGCTCTAGATGTAGGGGTGAGCCTGGGCTGTGTTTGCACACATAGAAAGTCAGGATCTGTGGGACTCGAGCCTGGGGCACATTAGAATAACCTGGGGAGCTTTGGAAACCTAGGACACAGTAAATGGGTATTCTTTAAAGCCCTGCGATGATTCTAATGCACAGCCAGGGTTGAGATCACTATTCTAGAACAAGAGTGCTTCCAGGTCCTCTATCCTCTGCCCTGGCCAGAGCATCTAGTGTGATCCTGGCACCACATTTTAGGGGACTTTGACAAACTGGAACAAGCCCAAAGGGACATGGCAAGGGATTGGCGAGGTCCCTAGAAGCTATCTCATATGAGCACTGGTCAAGGGAGTTAGGGAAGCAAACCAAGAAAGGGGGAGGCTTAGGAGGCCACAATGGGCATCTCCAACTGTAAGGTCCCTCATGTCCTGGGCAGGGGGTCTCGAGTGCAGGACTGGAGCGACAGATCAAACTGACAGGCAGGCAGATTTCAGGTTACATGAGGAAGACCTTTCCAACAGAGCTTTCCCAAAATGAGGAGGGCTTTCCTATAAAGGAGTGAGCCCGCCATCGCTGGAGCTCTGAAGAAAATTTAAGCAGGACAGGAAATAAAGAGTGATGGGAGCAGGGCAAACAGACCTGGGAGAAAGGCATTCAGGCTTCACTATTAATCCCCTGTCCTTGGCTCAGCAGCTGGTTTCCCCAAAGCCAGTCACTAAAGCAGCCGCTAGGAAGGAGGGAGCAGCCCTGGGACCGCCTTCTGGCCCTTTGGAGCTGGAGCAGAGGCAGGTGCAGACCTGGCGTTTTGCACACATCCTACGCCAGGATCCTCACCCCCACGAAGGCAGCCAGCCAGCAGTGGGCAAGGGGCACAAGTTTAACAGTTTCCCCAAAGGAGAGTGAAGGTTTCTGGGCAAGAATAACAGGGGGGCACCTACGGGTGCCAGGGAGGAGAAAAGACAGGGCAGGCCAGGTTCTGCCTGGGCCGCAGTACAGCAGCACCCCGCGGCCCCTCTGCGAGCCAAGTTTTCAGGTGTTCGACAACAGTTTTTGAGTATCCCAGCCAAAACAGCTCTCCTCCAGCCTACACATCCCTGATGCCTTTGGGCAATGCTCCGGGTCAGCTCCTTTCCTGGGAGCACCCCTCCCAGCATGCCCACATGCTCACGCGCGCGCGCGTGCGCACACACACACACACACACACACACACACACTCACTTCCCGAAGTTACCAGGCCCAGGCCCCTTGCTCCAGCCCTAAAGGGAAGAGTTGACCTCCAGGAATAATGTTCCTCTTTGGTTCTTCTTTATGGCCCTCCCTCCCCACTTCAGGTCTTGATTTCAGAAGGACTGGGGCAGTTTGCTCAAGATCCCAAGTTTATCGAGGTCACAACCCAGGAGCTGGCTGATGCCTGTGACATGACCATAGAGGAGATGGAGAACGCCGCCGACAACATCCTCAGTGGGGGCGCCCAGCAGAGCCCCAACGGCACCCTACTACCTTTTGTTAACTGCAGGGACCCGGGGCAGGACAGAGCAGGGGGCCAAGAGGGCGAGAGCTGCGCCGCGGCTCGGGCGTGTCGGAGGAGCGAGGAGGAGCACCAGGACAGCAGAGCCCACGCCGGCAGCCTGTAGTCGCTAGGGCTGGGGAGACGCTGGGTTTTTTATTTGTTTCAATGTTCCTAATGGGTTCGTTTCAGAAGTGCCTCACTGTTCTCGTGACCTGGAGTTAACCGGAACAGCGTCTTCATTCATTTCGTTGGGACAAGACGCAGAGTTGGGTGGTGTGCAGAGTCCGTTTTCCGGGGGGAAGGAAGGCAGCAACCCCAGTTTGTATTGTGTCCACAGAGGTAGAGTGGTGAGGAGGAGTGGAAGAATCAGCGAGGGAGAGCAAGAGAAGAGACGCCTGCCCTCACCTCCGGGCATGAAAGAGAACCTCAGCTTCCTGCGGTAGCCCTCACCAAAAGGACCCCATGTCAAACGGGTGTCTTTCAACTTTGCTTGTAAAAAAAAAAAAAAAAAAATCATTTTGCACATATTCTGTATGAGCCTCACTGTCTCCATAGAGCCGGGGCCCTGTGGATTTGCAGAAGGAAGCAGGGGTGTGACTGCAGCGAGGACACAGCCCCGTCCCCCAGAGGGACGAGGTGCAGCCCGAGGCAGAGGAGCTCGGGAGCGGAAGGGAGCAGAGGGCGAGGGCTGCATTCGGCCTCCAAGGCCCAGGCTCCCCGCCGTGCCCCGCCCGTCTGCATCAGGACCAGCGTCCCTGCACAGGCTCACCGAGCTCCAGCCCAGCGGCTGGGCCTGCATCGGGGCGAGGGGGCACTGGCACCGCCTGCCAGGGAAGGGGCAGCCGGCCCTTGACAAGACGAGGTGGTGCTGAGCTTCTTGTTGAGCGCTCTTTTGTTTTAGGGTTTAACATTTTTCTTGATAGCATGTTGCAGTTTTCGGGGGTTTTTTTGGTTTTTGTTTTATTTTAATTTTGTTTTCCCAGGGGGAGGGGAGGAAGAAGTGTTTACAAAGCTTTGTACACCCACCTTACTGTTTTCACTTTTGCAAATGTAAATCGGGTTTGGTTTTACTGTATTATTTAAACGGTTGTGGTTTTCTTTTTCTACGGTGGGTTCAATAGAGCCGCCGTAGGCAAGTTTTACCAGCCATTGTGTATGCGCAATAATTTGTTATAATTTCCGTAGGTAGTAACAAAAATTTTTTTGGTTTGGTTTTATAATTTAAAGGTAATGCACTTGATACGGTCTTGCACATATGGGTGATTGAGTTGGGTTCTTTTTAATGCGAGGTGTATTTGTGGGTGCCAGAGAGAGGAAGATTGGATGAGTGAGTCTCTGCGAGTGTGTGTGTGTGTGTGTGTGTGTGTGTGTGTGTGTGTGTGTGTGTGTGTGTGTGTGTGTGTGGTGGGCTGTCTGGGCACCTGTCGTCCGTGTGTATGTACACCCACACAGTGCGCCCATGCGTGAATGAGTGTGTAGCTCCCCCTTTCTGGTCTAACTGTGGGGAGATCTGAATCTGGGGCCATTTGAAAGCAAAAACAAACCACTGTCTCTGCTTCTGAAATGGGAATCAGTAACTCTTTGCATTTTCTGTCCCACAAGATATGCAAAAACAATGCAATAATATTCATTTTAAAAATATAATTGTGAGTTGTGTTGGCATTAAAACTGTATTTAAAAAAACAGAGAAATTTAAGGGAAAAACTAAAGAAGGCGTTTTGCTTCGATATATTCCGTGTAATGTTTTATTGCATTGAAAATGTTTCTGTTGAAGAAACTGTTATACTTGAATTCAGGTCAGTTTCAGTATTTTACAAATATTTTTTTAAAACTGAATTGCAATTGTGCCAAGCGAATATAATGAATTGAATTAAGTTTGTTTTTGAATTCCCTTCTTGTATATTTTGCTGCATGTAAGTAAATCATTTTGTATTTGGAGTGTGACAAGCTTTACCCTTGAACTCTGAAGTGCTTTTCTATATGTGGTTGGGGGAAAGGGAACGAATATTCTTTTAATTTGTACAATGAGCAAAGGTATCACCAGTGTGAATCATTGTTCTGCGATCCACCAACAGGTTTGGACTTTACTGTTTTGCATATCTTGTGTTCGCTTCCATTTCCCTCCATTTTTCCAAAACTATATGATAAGTATATTTGTACTACATCTTGCTTTGAGAGACCAGGACATGTCTTAGTCCTGTCTTCACTCTATCCATTCTGCTCCAGTTCTCTGATTTGGACTTTGTCTAGGGGCAGTCCGGCGCCATAAGCATCAGCATCCCCCATGGGAGAGGGGGCTGGCTTTTCTGTTTACTTCCACAAACTTTCCTCAGTGGTTTCCTCAGGAAAGCGTGCGCTGACTGAGAGGCCGGAGCTAGAGTCGGGCTGCCTGGAGGTCAGGGAATCCTCCCTCCGGCAACTGCTCTACCCAAACTCAGATAGCAGGGGCCAGAGAACAGCAACCAGGTAAAATCTTTGTCCATCCAGAAGTCAGCTCTTACTTCTTTTCCTCACTCGGGAGCAGGATTTCCTCCAGACCTACCCTAGTGTGTGTGGCAGCCGTGGAGGGGACCAGGACCAGGCAGGACGCGTCAGGAGGTCACAGTGATAGTGGGACCAGAGACTCTGTGCGAGCGTCTCTTATGCCCAGTTGCGTCTGCCTAGAGCATCATCCTATCGGTGCTGTTTCCTCCAAATAGATTTCAACAATGATGGTTGAAAAGGAGGTGATTTGGGGAAAACAGGACCCAGACATCCAGGATTTACCCAGTGAATGTCTTCCAGGCCCAGTGCGCTCTCAGCCCTTATGTGAGCAACCTAGAAATTAAAGTCGGGGAAAGTCAATTCCCCAGCAAAGACGAGTCTCACTTTCAAGGACTGATCCATGAAAAAGTGGAGAAACGTGCCAGATACTCCCAGGTTAACTTACAGTCTAGAAGCAGAAGGGTTTCTTCCTGTTTCTCCAAGCCCAACCCATCCAGATTTTTTTGGCTCCTTTTCGGTGCCATGAAGGCCTTCCAGAAATTAGGTGTCGTCCTCTGTCTGGTTTCCCAAGATATCTACCATTGTGCTGCTAAGATATGTTATGGTGGAGAGGGGAGCCCTTTTGGATTGATATCTGGTTTTTGCTGTACATTTGGTCCCTGGATAGAAATTTAGAATCTCAATTGACCACACACACATACACAAACACACATCCACACACCCACACACACCCAACACACGCACGCCCTCAACCTTCATGCTGCTTTCTTTTTTCCTTTTGGACTTGTCTTCTGCATCACCAAATCTCGTTGGCCAGTGGCATGGGCTACAGGCTGGGCTCATGCCAACTACCCCTAGAGCCCTGCCTAAGTGTGGCCCCTGGTCCTTCACCACTCACACCTACAGGGTCCCTTCTTCTTTCTAGTCAGCTCTGTCAGAAGACCGGCTAGCCTTGCACCCTGCAAGAACAATGGCAGCAGTGCCAAGGGCACCTGGCACTGTGCTGCTGGGAAGGAAAGGAGTTTCAGATGGGAGTTCCCTGTGTAGGGCAATGGGTCTTTCTGGCCTGACCTCATGATCAACTGGTATAGGATACCTGTCATCATGCAGACTGGTAAAATCAATCATGACATCATGAACCTCCTCCGCAGCGTATTAAGTGATGTCTACCCTCCACCTAGAGCAGAACTTTGCCCATGACCATTAAATCTTCTGAGAACCCTTGAGTGGCAGCAGAAAGCAGTCAATGGCTGAGGACCAACGGGACTTGAAGAAGTGCCGTGTAAGTTCTGGGGGTTGGTAAACGATATTTATTTTTCCTCTGAATGGCCCAGACTCTTGCATTTCCACACTTTAGCTTTTTAATAATTAGGCATGTGCATGGCTATATTAAGCAGAGAGATTTTCAGTTGTCTCCTTTCTGCCTGTTTCTAGAAGTTTCTTTTTGGTCTTGAGGCAAAAAGGGAGAATGTTTTCCTGGATTTTGCCTTGTTCCATTAATTTTTCTCTGTTCTGCTTCAGAGGCTATTATAGTCCCCCCACCACCACCCTCTAACTTTGACTGGGAGGTCCAAGGACAAAGGAACAGGCTTCCTTACTCTGTCTTGATCCTGTGACCCTGCTTCCAAACCTCGGGGGCTTGTCTGGACTGATGCTATCAGTTTCTCACAGCCATTTTCCTTCCAGAACATCTCCTGATCATTCAGCTCTCGATAACAAGGCGCCCGCAGGAGAAGGACACCTTCCAATGCCTGAGAAATAAGAACACCCTGAAAATGAGGAGTTTGGAAGTCATCAAAAGGGTTCCATCATTCTTAAAGGTCAAGACATGTGACAAGAAGCTAGTTTAGGTGTACAGAATAACCCTGGTAGTCATGTTTTTAGCCTCATCAACCATAATTATAGATGTTGCTAAGGAAGATGATGGCATCTCCATCCTGAGGGACCTAGAAAAGATGAAATACCATTGTCTAAGAGTTAGAAACTGTTCAGCAAAGAGGCCAGAAAAGGGCAATCTGGTTTCAAGAGGACCCACTTAAGACCCAATTTAGTAAAACACTTGCTGATAAGAGGGCAGGCCAGTTCCATTTTTTTAAAAAACATGGCTCTGGTCGGGGGAAAGTGTTGGCACAGAGAGAACTGGAGGGAAAATGCAGGCAAAGCAAAGGGCATGTCTTGACTCTTTATGCTCTGTTCCCATTTTCTGGAAAGAAGTGTCCAGTTAATCCACGCAATGGCCAGTACGGGGGGAGAGGATAATGCTTCAAGGATTGACTTTGGAAAAAGAGAATAAAATTGCAATCATTGTTTTACCAGACAAATCAACCTATCTGGCTAGATGTGGGGTATCTGCCACCCTTTCCTCTTTGCTGGTGTCCCTCCCCTCATACCAGCTGGCATGCCACCTACAACTGGCTCCTGTTGGTCAGCAGGCACGAAGGCCTAATGGCCTAATGTCACTCACGGTGAAGCTCTTAGTCACCACATCCAGATTCCCCATCAGCTCCCTCTGAGGAGACACAAGGAAAATAGACAAGGGACCGAAGTGTCCTACAGCAGTCAGGGATGAGGTTTTTTTCCCCTTCCCCAAGCCTTTCTCTCTATTCCAGCCTCCTGCCCGGCCCCCACTTTTCCTTCCTCCCCCCAGTCTAGTCAGAAGAACAGAGAGTTGAAAGGAGGCCAATGTGCAGATTCTTAAACAGTTTCTTTGTGAAGCTAGTTCTGGTTTTAACTTTTTTTTTAATTTCAAAACAATGAAACCTTGCTTTGTGACGCCAGATACCGATGTAACAGGCGGTTTCTGCCAGACTCCCACATGGTTGGGAGACACTTGAACACCACACATACACATACACACTTTCATCCTCATGCACACACGCATGCACACATACACACACACAAACACACTTCCTTAAGGGACAGGGGCTGGTGCTGGGGTTGAACTCTGCACAAATGATACTGTCCTCCCAGAGGGCTGAGCACTGTATAGAGAGACGTGGAGAGTGAAGCAGAGTAACTCCCTTAGTAGAAATAGTGCCATCTGACCCTATTATTACTGCGAACTAAATATTATTTATCTACATTAAGAAATACAATTACTTCTACAATCAGACTTTTCCCTCATATGATTTTCAGAGGCTTGCTCCAGAGAAGATGCAGTAGTAAAGACTCTTCAGCTCGCCGGTATACTAGAAAAGCCTTTTGATCAGTCTCTGAAAGGGAGAGAGATTGCCAGCAGGATATATTGAGCTGAGTTGAACAAATCAATTTAACACTGAAAGAGTCAGAGTTGGGACTTCCACAGAAATCCCCTCAGTCTCTACTGAATTAAGGAAAACAAGACAAAACTAGATAAACAAAAGCTTGAAATGTTACATCACCAGAGTCAAATATTCTCCCTCAGATCACATGCTGGCTTCTTCACGGCTGTACTCTCTTTTGGGGGGCATCCCAGGCACCCCACTTTCCAGAATCTACTCTGATTTGAGAAGATTCCTAGAAAGGGCAGCATGACATTTAATCTACCATAAATCAGTCATTTACTACAAATTTGCCATCTAAAAATCACTCATGTACCTCATACATAAAAAAATGTTTCCCCTAGGTCATTATCAAAGAAGTCTCTTGGTGGAAGAGGTTGTAAGTTTTAAGGAAGGGTAATTTCTATGTGAAGAAATACAGAAATGGACAGAGTGATTCCTTTTCACAGTTTCAGCCTGGAGAACTCCTGTTCTGATGTTCGTGGAGCCTTCGAAGGTACAAGCAGAGGGATGAGGAAGATGAGAGTGAGCGGGCACCAGCCTCGGCAGTGGGTCACTGCCAAAGCTTGCTGAGGGCTGCAGGTCTCAGACACTGCATGAAGTCTCTCCTGAGCCTGCAGCTGGGAGGGGAACGAGAAGGCTCCCTTCTATAGAGTCACAGAAAGAACAAAAGAGGACAGGTCACAGCTCCTGTTCCAAGTCCCCTCCCCCTAAGATTTCCCAGCATGGAGAAACAACATCAAGGCTTAAAAGAAAAAAAACAAAACGGGAGGGTCAACAGTTGTAAACAAACAACGCTGTGCAAAGAGCTCCCTCGTAAGGCAACTCCAGTGACCCAAATGCTATGGGCACTTTTCTGCTTGCACACATCACACCACCCATGCATCGAGCTGCATCCCACTCCCCCAAATTTGTAATCCATCTCTTAGTTTCTCAACTAGATCATGCACCACCCCATAGCCGCTTCCTGTCCTGCCCAGAACATGTGCTGTTCTCGCAGAGCCTTGTGGGAATAGAGTCTAGGACCAAATAGGCTGTGGCTATCAAAGGCATAAACAAATCTGGACAAGTGGCGGGTTCCCAGCTGGTGACACACTAGAATATCTATTACTCTCATAATCTGCTTGTTTTATTTTAATACCCTAGAGCTGCCAAGCAGAACTTGGGTCCACGTCAGAGGCTCCAGAAACAGCCCCTCCTCCCTCCTCTCCTCATGTCCTCCTGCTCAGGCCCATCTTCATGCCCCCAAACCAGTCTGTATCACACTTGCTGTCAGCACAACGCAGAAAGATGGACAGTCCTCCATTGTCATCCCCCCACCTGTCACCACCCCCAAACCTTCTCCTCCAGGCTCCACGACTTCACGGTCTTACTGTTGTAAATACTGTTGTACAGTTTGTAATCATCAAATAATCCCATTGTCAAAGGCCTCGCCTGCTGCGCCTTCTCACCCTCGAGAAAGGCCAAGGAATCTAGAAGGGGTAACCTTTCGAGAAGAGCTTCAGGGTCATCTCTGTGTGAGACGCTATGTATATTCCTGTAAGATTGCATTTTTATCTAAGGAATGATGTTATTTAAAAAACAAACAAAAAAACAAAAAACAAGAATTGCAAATAAATTTCTTAACAATGTCTACACTGGTTTAATCGTATCTTCCCTCTTCCACATCCCTCCTCTTCTCCTCTTAGCTAGAGGTTACAAAAATACACTGAACTGCCAAATTACCCTCTCAGATCCTCCAAAGGGGAGGGAGGCTGGGAAAATCATGTGAGATCTGAATCCAGTGATAATCTCTAACCTTATTTCAGCAATTTATCCAACTTTTCCTTCCAATGAAAAGGTTAACAGGAAAATGGTCAAAAGTTGACAAGGAGATAGAAGGAACTGAGTGGATAATCCACAAAATAGAAGAGCAGCAACCCCTCCCCCCTCCAAGTATTTGGAAAGGCACAAAATTGGTTTTGAATAAATGAAGGAAAGAAGGGGGAGGCAAAAAGAAGGAGGGAAGGGGGAGATAAGATTATGTATATTAAAGTAATTTAAAGACTATAAAATGCAAGGTTCTTTTGTTTTGTTTTGTTTTATTATTAAACTGGCTCTGACAAAGCTTCCAGAATAATTCCCTGTGTAAAAATAATTTGTCCCAGAAATCCATGTGTCTTAGTTGAACACAATTATAACAAGAGAAACCCTCCCACCCTCTCCCCATGGATGATCAAGTCCATTTTAGGAATTATAGGACATCAGCCAACCTCCCCGCTTCTCCAGAGCCTCCCTCCTCCCTCCCCCCCCCCCACCCAAACCCTGAGCTCTGGAGTCTAAGTTTGTATGAGAACAGAGGAGTGGAAAGGCTGGAGAGAGTAGCTACTGGAGCAGGTTGGGAGAGCCCTCCTCCAGGACATGCACAAAAGGTTGCAACACATCAGCAGATCCAGTCATAATGAAAGTGCCAAAGTCTGCAAATGATACCTTTAACCAGCTAGAATAGATTCAGGATTTACCCTATAATGAAATTACCCTCCCTTGCATTTTGTATGTTTTGGAGTAAATGGAAGTAAAAGGAGGGGAGAGATAGCCCACAGCAGAAATTAAACATAGCCATAGGAGCATGTCACCACCCCTTCTGCTTTATAATTTGGTGTCAGCTGTTTGGGTCTGGCCTGGCCTGCGAACCTTCTTCCTACACCAGGTCTGCTTCTGCCCATTTCTTCCTTTCTCCCCCAAAGGAGGATGTGATTATTGATCTCATCGTTCAGGTACTAGGTATTAATTGGGCCACAACTGCTAATGGGAAGGATTACTACATGGTAAAAAAATCAGTATCCATCCATGACACTCTGACTTGTACTTTAATTTTCCAGCCTCCATAGAGTAAGCAGATCTAAGTACTCTTTCTATAAAACTTTACCTCTTTATTATCTTTCGCTCTCTTTGTTTCCATATGGTTTGCCAGGTAAGTAGGCTCAGCAGTCTCTCAATCTCTTGCTTTTCACAGCATATATGGATATACTAGCCCAGGAATAGGCTGTAGAAAGTTGGGGGAGGGGCAGAAGACCCTGAACCGACCATGAACCAAAATGATGGGCTTCAATCTAGCCTTCATAGAGCGCTATGTTGTATGTGATTAGACATTATTCTAGCTAATAATAGAATAACACTCATTTTCTAATTGGCTACAATCACATGTATATTGTGATCTCCACAGGGGAGAGAGAGGGCAGAACTTGGCACTCTTGAACAGTTTCAATAACATCAAAATCCTCCTTCAAATGGGTTGACCATTTAGCCCATGTATTTCAGCGATGCCCCATTGAGGTTCCATGTGACATGATTTTGGAATCAGAAAATAGGGTTAATATATTTGTATGTAGTTGTCCGTGTGGCATTGTTCCTGATACTCAGTAAAGCCTTCTCCTCTCACAACTGACACATGCAATTCTAGCATTAGTGTCTCCTCCCTTTAACTTAGGGAATTATTATCAAAGCATAGTTTCTGAACCAACCAGCAGAATCACCTGGGATGCTTGATTAAAACACAGATTCTTGTTTTACCCCCAAACTTGGCCTTACCCCAAAGCTATCAAATCAGGTACTTGGAGGTTGGTGCCCATCAATATGCATTTTAGCAAACTCTCCAAGTTGTTATTTAGACCAAACATTGTGAACCACTTTCCCTGGGAGAGGAAACTTTTTAAGATTCTTTCACTCCATTACATCCCAGAGGAAACCAAAGGTCTGAGGGTATAAGTAAAAGATTTGCGAGCAGGTTTTGATGGGAAATGGGAGCAATGGTTGTCAGCCCTGAAGAGAGAGAACAGAGAAGGGTAGAGAAAGTATGACAAAATGTGCAAGAGCGTAATGGTTTAAGTAAAAGAGCCAGAGGCATCATGAGGCAAGCTTCTACCTCACCTACCTAGGAATTCGTATTTGGCTAGGGAAGCAATGAAGTCAGATAAAGCAGGTGATCTGGCCTCTGTTTGAAGGTCCAGTGAGAAATGAAAGATGGCTTGACCTCCTGCACATGGCTGTCATCTTAAACATCTTTTTAGGAAACTGGAAAGACTTCTTCTGAAAACTCGTTTGAGGGTATGGTGGTCCTCAAAGTCAATCTATTGTCAATGGGACTCTCCCCAAGTCCTCTCAGAGCATCTTAAGTTAGAGGAATGCCAGCACTCATCAGGAATTAGACTAATGGCCTGGGACCTGATAGTATGAAAGAAGGCCAAGGAAGAGAAGACTCTTGTGTGTTAGGGGAGAAGGTCTTGAGGAATTGCCTGTACTTCAGGCATTCCCCAAGCATAGCAATGAGTGGCAGTCACCTCTAGAAATTCTGTCTAACAATCTTGAAGTGTCAGGCTTGTTTTCAGGAAAGGAGAGAATTTGAGATATGTCAAAACTAGGGTGGCCATATAGTATGTTGTCTAAAACTAGAACTTTTGAGAACAAAGGGGCTTGGGCCCTCTGTTGTCCCAGTCCAACAAAGACATTTGGTCACCCTGGTTAGAACTCAGGAGAGAGTGTGGCCTAGAGATGATGGAGTGTGGATTAGCTAGCACTTGATAGAGCCTTCTTTATCGCCACTCTTGCGCCTAAAGTCAAGTATCCACAAACTGACCTTCTTAAATAAGTCAGATTACATCACATCACTACTCTCAACTGTCCAATGCTTTCTCATCACACTTGGATTAAAATCCAAAGTCTTTACCGTGATCTATAAAGCCTAAAACGTCTGACCTCATCTACCTCTCTGCTTCTCAGACCTCATTTCCCACCATTGTCTCTGTCCCGCTCGCTCACTTCCAGCTATACTGACCTTCCTGTTGTCCATTAAACACACAAAATTTGTTCATCCCTTTGCCAGTTATCAACTTATTGCATCTCAGCACTAAACCCATGCTTTTTACCCTGCTCCGTGATACTGGAGCTCAACCTTATAAACATTTCTCCTTTGCCAGCTGGCTCAATGTCAGTACAGTTTTTGTCAATAGAGGGCACTGAAAGGACATGGTAAGGCCATTGCAAAATAAAGGCATTTCCTTTCACAATTTAGTGTGCTATTTTTAGGCACATAGACAGTGGAGCAGTATGTGTGAGGCTTGGTACTGGTCATCTCAGTAGCCCTTACAGACCGGCTCCAGCCTGCTAATGCTCTCCAGCCAAGTCTCTCCACCATCCAACAGGCCATGTTTATGGACCAGTTGTGGCCCGTGCCCTCTGGCAAGTTTCCTTAGCACTGGCATGCTGTGTGATCCTATAGCAGCCATGCCTCTCCAAGTCGGTCTGAATCAGCCTTGAAGTGAGTGATGGGGAGAGCTCTTCTAGGTTCTTTGTTCTTTCCTAAATTACTCTCCCTCAGCCCTAGAAATAGTAGCTGCTTTTTTTTCTTCTAGTTTGGTAGTTAACCCCTTTTATACGCTATAATTCTTTATATTAAATTTTTCCTATTCAAATTACTGGTGTGGGGTCTGTCTTCTGATTGGACCCTGATAGAGAATTGATATTGGAATGGTGTGGGGAGACAGACTCTCAGAGACAAGATTTGAGAATGAGTTTGGTCATGTGTTTGCATCTGAGGGCAATGCTGAGTTCCTTGCCAGTGGGAAACCGGGTGCTAGTTATCCATGACATAGAGTGACATCCCAGTTAATTAAATTATCACCCGTAATGAAGTGTTAATTAAAGTGAATGCCTTGGGAACCCAAGTGGCTGCTGCACTTACTGTTAATAGTAATGACAAGCACTGTGGTGTGGAACTGACTTTCCTGAGTATACTGCAGCACTTATGGGAAGAAAAAAACAAGCTCAGGATCATAATCTGAGAGTCACAGAGCTTCCAAGGGCAGTCCTAATATAATATTTTATTTCGTGAAACCAATATTGAACACAAATTTAACTGTGCAAATGGCTGAATTACAACAGCAGTTGAATTCACAGCTTTTATAAGTTTCTTATGTGAAAGTTAGAACATTGAGAAATAATGAGACCTTGAAACTTAGAATGGAGAGATCTGATAGGATGCAAGGGTAGTTGAGATTCTAAAATCTCCAAGTCACTCTGAGCCTCCCTTTGAAATAGAAGCAGATCAGTACTATAACGACTAGCCTTCCTTTGCTGGAAGACTCTATGATAACTTCATCTGGGGCAGATGTCTTGAAAGAGATGCTTATTCTCCTCAAGATGCACTATCATCACTTCTTGTTGCTACTAGACCTACAACTTAGATCAAATCTCAGCATGTTTCAGGGACTCAGACACACGGTATGACCCAGGAGGAAACGGCTTATACTCTAAATGAATTAGAAGACTTGTCTAATATATATGTTGGCAGAAACCTGGGGAATGTGTGTGGGGGTGGATTCTAAGGGAGTGAGAGCATGGAGAGCGGAATATAACTTTATATCAGACCAAATTAATTTATATGGTACACTTACTAGAGATTCCAGATCTTGTATTTTAAATTAGGCAGCTAGAAGAGGCTCTGACATCTTATTAGGTGATCAACTGACTCTTGGACTCAGTAGTGTCCTCTGCGTAATGAGAGTGAGATGCCATAGTTGCCATGATCTGATATGGAGGAAGGAACCTGAAGGCTTAGGAAGATAGGAATGTTGATGTGTATTTATCATGTGCAACATGCATACCCATCCCCTCAACCATATCCCCTGAGAAGGCTCAGAAGTCCCTCCCTTCACTAACATTTTGAGAAATAAATTAGTGAAGGACCACTTACATCCTTTCAAACTCTGTAATTACCCGCATTTGTAGACTAGATATGGCCATAGCAGATGCTACACTGATTTCAACAGGATTAATGGAATTTCAGAGTAACAAAAGCCAAGAGGCAGCATATAACTGCCTGACAAGGTGAACACATTAAAAGGGCAGCAGGAACAAAGGTAATCAGAATGCTTTGGCCAAGTGGTGGTTAACTGATCGTAGAGTAATAAAAGAAATCACCTATTAAAATATTGCTAGATCTATGGTAAGAGTCAACTACGACCTCTGAACCAAATCCAGCCCTCTACCTATTTGTATAACTAAAGTTTTATTGGAACACAACTACACCCATTTGTTTACATATTGTCTATGGTAGCTTTCCTACTATACCAGGAGAGTTGAGGAGTTGTGACAGAGACTGTTTGGCCTGCAAGGTTTAAATTTTTACTCTCTGGTTTTTGTCAGAAAAAGTTTGCAACCTGCATCTAGAACTTCTAGTTCTGTTGGTTAAAGATCTGGTTTGAGTCACTGCAATGGAGACTCATGACCTCTCATCCAGTTTCCAGTCCTAAGCCAGTTCACAGATCCAGAGACCTTTGGTTGAAGGAGAGACACTCTGCAGAATGGCCACGAGTGTATACAGTAACCATTCCTCTAAGACTTCCCTGAAGATATCTATAACCATTTACTAGAGTGGCTGGGTACTGGAGAAAAGGAAATACCCAGACTACTAAGGGATCAGTAGACATAGGCTCTGAATTGACATTAATTCCTAAGAATCTGAACCACCAGTGTGTCCCACCAGTCAGAGTGGGGGCTCATGGTGCTTGGGTGATAGATAAATGCCTCACAAAATTGTGTCTGATCAAAGAACTAATTTTACAGCAAAGGAAGTAGCAATAGGCTCATGCCATGGAATCTTCTCACAATACCCCAACACCCAGAAGCAGCTGGCTGAATTGAAAGGTGGAATGGCTTACTGAAAACTCAGTTACAGAATCAATTGTGAGACAGCACCCTCAAGCTTCTAACAGGCTGCAGTATATGCTTTGAATCAGAGACCATTATTTAGTGCTATCTCTCACACAGGCAGAATATATGTACCCTCTGAATCAAAGGGTGGAAATGAGAGAAGCTCCTCTCACTATTATACCTAAAAAAACATTGGCAGAATTTTTCACTTCCCATCCAGCAAACATGAGCTCTTCTGGTTTGGAGGTTTTAGATCCCAGTGAAGAAATGCTTCTCTCAAAGGACACAATGGTCCCATTGATTTGGAAGATGAGACTGCCACTTGGCTATTTGGGGCTCCTTATGCTGAACCAACAGGCAAGGGAAAAAAAGAGTTACTCTATAGGCTGGAGTGATTGATCACAATTGTCAATGGGAAATTGAGTTGTCCCTACACAGTGGGGGGACAAAGAAGACTTTTTCTGGAACCCAGAATACTCCCCATGCCCAATAGTAAAGGTTAGTTGAAAACTATAACAGACAAACAAAAGAAAAATTCAAGACTCTTGAAGAGTCAGATACTTCAGAAATGACAGTTTGGGTCACCCTATCAGGATGAGAACACCCAACCACTGAAATTTCTGGCTCAGGACAAAGAAAAAATTGAGTAAAGAAGGGAGAAATATCAACTAGGACTTTGTGACCAGTTACAAGGATTGTACTAGTTTCGCATATTTTCTTTTTGTGTATATATTTATTTGTAAATTGTAACAATTTTCTTCTCTCTTATTCTTTCCCTTATCATCTTATATACACAAGTTGTTGAAAATTAATTTTATAATTTAACCATTAGGTAACAAAATTTTCAATGGAACTGTGACTGAATTTGAAAGTATTGAATTTGGTCAGCAATGGGTATAATGTCTGAGTGTCTCCATTTTGGAGAAAGTGTAAGCACTTCTTCCTTGTACAAAGGACAGTTACAGTTTGTTGGGTGGGAACAGAGTTGTTTCATTGTTGTTTGGAAGCTCAAGTGTGTGGAGGAGGATACATATGGAAGCTGAGTTGCCAAAAATGTAGACTGTGACGGTTATCAATGTATTGCCTCTCTCTCTCTCTCTCTCTCTTTTTTTTTTTTTTTTTTTTTTTGCTTGGCTTTGTGATACTGGGGTTGGACCCTATAAACATTTCTCCTTTGCCAGATGGCTTGATGTTAGGATTTGTCATTAGATAAAATAGGTAATACTGGAAGGACACTAGGAGGCACTAGTAGAAGGAAGGGAATTGCTTCCAATGTGCTATTTCTTGGTGCAGCAGCCAATTCTCTGGTATTTGAGAGACTTGGGAGCACTCACCTAACTAGCCCTATGGACTGGCTCCACCTGCACTCTCTGGCAAATTACTCTACTTCTCCAGATTAGCTCTGACCCAAGCTTGTCACCCTCTCGCAGGTTTTTTCATCCCCACAGGCTACATGTTCCTGTAGCATCCAGTCCCTCCATCCATGTTCATGCTCCCGAGGCCCTGGAGGCAGAAGTTGCTTTCTGCAATTGCTACTTCCAGATCCCTTAAAGTTCTCTTTTATCACTTTAGGTAGTTAATCACCTGACTAGTTACCAAGATTTTGCACCAAACTCCCCCTGTTCAAATTATTGGTGTGGTTTCTCTTCCTGATTGAACCCTGACCAATACACCACCCTTGCTCTTCCCTCTGCCTGAAACAATCTTCATCCAGTTAAATACATGCTCAAATATAGCTGTTGACTGACTCCTATTACTGTCTAGACTGTCCTTCCTTGTAGCTAAACTGAAGCCTCGGGCACAGCCTCTGTCTATTCTCTGAAACAAGATGGCACAGACCCAACCACTGGGCACTATTGCCTACAACCGGGATGAGCCCAGGGAAAGGGGAGATGCAAGGTTTACTTGTGATATAAACCAGATCTTGACTTTTGACTCTCAATAAACCTACCTGTGAATAGGATTACTACTACCCACAAGCCCTACAAATAGCATCAAGAGTCTCTGAGAGCACCTGATTATACTCTATTTGTCCAGTATTTAAAGTATTTACTGAGTCCCTTCTATGTACCAAATGCTGTTCAGGGCACTGGTATACAGCAACACTTGGCTCTGACTCACCCCTGAAACCTTTCACAGTTCTAAAAGGTAACCCGTCTTCTACACAACTCCAAGTATGTGCTGGGTAAAACCTTACCCACAAGGTGTGGTCTCCCCACAACCTCAGCTAAGCTTCAAAATGGGGCTTCAGAGGCCTCTGCACACAGCTGTACACAAAGATGCCCAGCCTGGGATGAGAGTCAAAGGTGGCATCTAGGAGCCCCAACTGCCAAGCTTTGTGTCTGGCGGGAGCTGTGTGAGCCCAGCAAGATCACATATTTATTTGTGTGTGCAACAAATGGTGCTGGGATCTCAGATTCCACTTTGCTGAGACCAGTGCAGAACAAGATGGATCATTCAGGACGGTGAGAATCTTCCCAGGGCTGGCTAGGCAGAAGGGACAGAAGCAGCAGTCACCTCAGTCTCTGACACTCTCTGCTAAGATTTACACAAGTCCCTTAAACTGTGACTAGAACAGTTGCTGGAAGAAAGCAAAGGAGAATTATTTCCTGGGATAGAAGAAAAGCTGCCCCCACAGATGCACCCATGCTGAGACCACCCAGCCTCTGCTGGCTCTTGTACCACTGTGGGGCCCCTGAAGTCAGTGTGTTTGTTTTCTATTGCTGTGTAACAAATCTCCACACACTGAGCAGCTTAAAACAACATGCATATATTATCTCACAGTTTCCATGGGTTAGGAGCCCAGGCATGGGTCCTCTGCTCATGGTTTCACAAAACTTCAATCTAGGGGTAAGCTGGGCTACATTCTCATCTGGAGGCTTGACTGGAGAGGAATACACTTCAAAGTTCATTCAAGTTGTGGGCAGAATTTAATTCCTTTGCAGTTGTAGGACTGAGGACCACATTTTCTGCTGGCAGTCAGCTGGGGGCCGCTCTCAGCTCTAAGAGGCTGCCTGCAATTCCTTGCCATGCATGCCTCTTCAAAGCCAGCAAGGGAAAGTCTTGTCCTAACCTGCTAAATGGAGTTATATATAATATGACACAATCACAGGAGTAACATCTTTTGGTTAGAAGCAAGTCACGGTTCCTGCCTGCATTCATAAAGGAGGGATCATACAAAGACATGGATGCCAGGAGGCAGAAAATCATTAGGGGCCACTTTGAGATCTGTCTGCCACAGTCGGCCTCAGGAAAATTCCAACTACATTCAACTAAGTTATTTGGGAACATCATGCTTGCTTGGACAAGACAGACTTTACCCAAAAAGGTGGGGCTCTTGGCACTGCCCTCTGTTCCACATCTTACACCAAGTACCTGGAGGGAGCCTAAGCCTCGGGCACAGGATGGTCACTCAAATTACTTCTGGGGGTGACTGTCTAGCACAGGATGAGGTAACTAGCCATACCTTCTCTGTAACAGATTCACTCTGATCCCCATCTTTGCCTCCCCCAGATGTGAAGAGCTTTAGCCATATCTGGTCAAACCACTTTGTGTTTGCAGACAACAGGACTCAGCAGGGAGCCCAAAGTATGGTTGAGAAGTAACCTCTGTGTAGAGTTGAGCTGGGTTTCGACATAACTCAAGATAGACAGGTCAGGTCTTGGCGTGAGGCAAGATTCTGGACACAGGGAAACCCAGTGCACTGCTTCCACCAAGCCTCATTCCTACCTCAGCCATACTCATTGTCTCCCCAGGGGGATTCATCCAGATTGATTCAGTCCTCACTGGAGACTCAAGTAAGGTGGCAGACTGGGTCCACACCTAGGAGCTTGAGGAACCCTCTCTGCCATTCCAGCTAAGAATTTCCTTGTGGAGAAGAACTACCTTCTCTGTATTTACAACCCAAACTGGGGAGGCCAGAGCACAAGTCAACCAATCTCCCCTGAATCTTTAAAGCTCTTAGTTCTAAGACTATGACAACTCTTCCTGATTTGAAGATACTGGAAGAATGAAGCTCAATGCCACAGGCTTCTGAGGAGGACCAAATTAGATAGCACATTTGAGAAAACTCTGAAATGTTATCAAGCGTGTACCACTCACTCCACAGACAATCTGAGCCTGGTTGTAGAGGAAGGAAACAGAACAATGAAGGTTTATTTCATGAAGGACTAAAGCAAAGAAAGTTAGCAGGAGGAAGCCCTGCCGCAGACACAATATTTAAAGGAACACAAACTTCCTAGTGTAAGGGAGGAAAGACTCTCCATAAAATCTTCCAAAATTAGTCAAGCCAAAACTTAGCACTGGCAAGCCCTTTTAACAGGCAATGATGGATGCTGTATATGAAGAAACCTGAGCAGAAGAGGATGATCGTGAAGGACAAGATGATGAGAGTGTAGATGGACATTTGCTTCTCCATAATACCCCTGATCAGGCAGAAATAGGGCCCAGGGCGGCTCTCGGTGCTGCAGTGAATGATGGCTTGGTTCACCAGGGGCAGGTGTTGGCACATGAGAAGGAATAAAAACACGCATTGTGCACCAACCTGCAGGAGGAAGTAAAGAAGGTACAAAAGCAAAAGCATCTTCTCCTGGTGGAAGTTCAGGATGGACTTCTTCAGGGAAGGGACATGTTCCTGGATCCCCACCATGAAGCCCTCCTCAATTTCACTTGCCACTGATTCCACTGACTTGACTTTGATCTGCTTGTGCCAAATCTGAGCCATGAAGAATTCCATGAGGAAGAAGAGGGCCAAGAAAATAAAGAAAAAGAAGTACCAAGTTCCCACTACAGGATTGCTGAAATGTTTTTCAAAACACTCAATCAAACAAGGATCAGTGATGTTGCCGTGGCACCAGAAATCTTCATGGACGGAGGCCCAGGGTATGCGGACCATGTACACCACCACTCCGTACACAGCAATGAAGCCAAACCACAGCTGCCGCCCAATATAGTAGCCGGACTTGTCACTGGCCACCGAGTGTAGCACAGGGATCAGTCCAGCTACTGCTGCTCCAGCCATCTCTTCAGACTCTCAACGGACCATGGAAGCCGAGACCAGGAGAACTCCTCATGGCACCTCAGGAAAGGCAAGAATGGAAAGAGAAGAACACAGGGTCAGAACGTGAGAGTAGGTGCCAAGAACCCTAAGTACATCCAAGGGATTGATTGGCTCAGGTTTTAGATCCACCACCAGCAGGTAGTCTCATATCTTTACACACATGCAGTATTTGTACCCCCGTGCTGTGGTTATTCCTCTCTCTACGTTTCAGCCTGTGATAAAGGCTGTGCACTCAGGACATGCCCAAATGCACCACAATTACATGTCTTACCTCTCCTACTAGATTATAAGCTTTCTGGAGATCAGGGATCAAACTTTACTACATTTACAATACCCATGTCATCCAGTACAGATGATTACATCTAAGGACCTAATGAAACTTGATAAATGAACAAAGGAAGGATGGAACGAATCAATGAATTTAACAATTTAACAGCCAGGTGTGTCTGGCTGTTAATAGCTCTATGGCAATCTCTATACTTTGTATCTTTGCCAGGAGATTTCCTAAGACTACAGAGAAAAGGAATAGAAAGAATATTTCCTTTCCTTTCTTGCACATGACTTCTGTTCCATCCACAACTCTTCAGAGGGTACCTACCATCATACTTTATTTAAAATAATTATAATAATAATAAACAGTAATAACATAAATAATAATACAAAAAGTAATAGTAGTAATGATGATAAAAACACTGGCCACTTATTGACTGCTTATATATGGCAAGCCCCTGGCCAGTGGTTTAGATACATTACCTTTACAGAAGGGTAAAACATGGTAAATATTTTTATTAGTTTTATTTTGGTAATTGTCGGTGCTTGTCTTCTCTTACATATGTTCTTGCACATGACCAGTGACCAATCATTTAACTTAAGGTTTAGAGTAGTTAACAAATTTGTCTTTTTTTTATTGTGATGAAATTAACACAACACAAAATCTACCATTGTGACAATTTTTAAGCGTACACTTCTGTGGCATTAAGTACATTTGCACTGTTGTGCAACCATCACCACCATCCACCCCAGAACTTTTTCATCTTCCTAAACTGAAGCTCTGACCCTAAACAGTAACCCCCCTTTGCCCCCCACCCTTTCCCACTCCCTGGAAATCACCACTCTACTTTCTGTCTCTCTGAGTTTGAATACCCTGGGAACCTCCTCTAAGAGAAACCATACCATATTTATCCTTTTGTGTCTGGCTTATTTCACTTAGCATAATGTCTTCAAGTCTCATTCATGTTGTAGCGTGTGTCAAGTTGTCCTTCCTTTTAATGGCTGAATAATATTCCACTGTATGGATATACTACATGTTTGTATATTCATTCATTGATGGACATTTGGGTTATTTCCACTTTTTGGCTCCTGTGAATAAAGCAGCTATGAAGATGGGTGTACAAATATGTTTGAGTTTCCACAATCACTTCTTGTGAATATATAATAAGAAGCAGAATTGCTACATAACATAGTAAATCTATGTTTAACTTTTTTGATGAATGATCACAATGTCTTTCTTAGCTGTTGTGCCATCTACATACCTACTAGCAATACATAAGTGTTCCAGGTTTCCCACATCCTTGCCAACACTTGTTATTTTCTGAGGGTTTTTTAAATGCTTTGTGGGGCACCTGGATGACTCAGTCGGTTAAATGTCTAACCCTTGATTTCGGCTCAGGTCATGATCTCAGGGTCATGAGATCGAGCAGGGTGTCAGGCTCTGCACTGGGGGCAGAACCTGCTTGGGATTCTCTTTCTCTCTCTCCTTCTGCCCCTCTCCCACACTCACTCTCTCACTCTCTCTATCTCCCCTTCTCTAAATAAATAAACATTTTAAGATGCTTAGGGTTTTTATTGAAAAATTGTCACAGCTAATGCTGAAAAGTCTCCTTCAAAGGTGCCTGAGACTCAGCAATATTTCTAAATTACTCCCAAGTATCAGGTCACATCATTCATTCAGTATCATTCAAACAGCCCATACATAGGAATCATGAGAGGCAGGCTCCAGAGTAAGCTGATGGATACAGGACTACCCAGTCAGCCTACCAAGGGCAGTGGCTGATCGAGGAGAAGAGCCAAAGGGGTAGATGGGACAGTGGAGGAACAATGCATATACTGGGCACTCAACTATGTGCTAGGCACTCTGCTTTAAGTGGACAGTTATGCAGTTCATTATCTCATTTATTCCTTAGAACAACCTTATGAGATAAATATTCTCAATTTCCAGACAAGAAAGCTGAGATTTAGAATGCTTAAGGAACTCCTTCATGATTATTACACAGCCAGGTGCACAGAGGTGCCAGGATTAGAAACCAGAGTGTCTAACTCGACAGCCTGAACTTTGGACTTCACCTGCTTCACAAGTGCATGGCCCAAAGGTGTCAGGGAAGAAAGGAGGAAGGCCGTGGTGGGTCCCCGAACTCTCACCTGCCAACTCTCACAGGAAACAAAACAGTTGGTATCCAGGCCCACAGATCTTTGCTCTTCTTCCTTTGGAGACAGCTTGGTAGCCAAATCCCAGTCAGCTCAAAATTAAAACATCAGATCTCCAGTAACATGTGTTGAGTGGGGACTAAAAACACAAGTTCTCACTGCAGCAGCTGGAGGAGTGGAGCCTGTCTGGACCATCCATCCAGGTGGTTGGTCCCTGCTTCTGCTGCCACAGCTCTGAAGCCCTGTTTCTTCTGTCCTCTCCCATGTAAAACCTGGTGCTCAACGGGAACCCTTTCCTTCCTGGTCAACTCTTTAGAATCTCCCAGCTAGCTGCCCCATTGGCTATGCCACCTGCCTGTCTTCACAGCCTCTACAAATCATCACTCTCAGAAAAGCAGGTGTAGAAGAACCTTCAGATCAAGTCTCCTATAGTGTAGAAGGGAGAGTTTGTATGGGGCCAGGATCCAGGGCGCTGGTGATATTCATGTCATGATCTGTCCTTTGCCTTCTGTCTCTTCCTGGATTCAGATCCCCAATAGTCTATCAGCAGATTCAACAAGGAGTATCTGATATCTTTCCCATTCTTCTCAAACCCCCAACACCACTCTCCTAAACTCTCATGTCACTTAAATTTAAAAAAAAAAAAAAAAAAAAAAAAAACAGAAATTGCCAGCCAGGAAACTCCCTCATTTTCCACATGAGTCCCAGATACCATCTCTGGACCTTCCAAGAGACCCTACCCATGAGTCAGACCCTCTCTCCCCTGAATCCTCAATTTCTGCCTCTCTACAGAATTTTCCCACCAACATCCCATTGCCCCTACCTAGGTTCAACACTCTCTACTTTCCTCCCAGCCAAGTTCCTGGAAAGGGCTGGCCCTCCTCTACCTATGCATCTCCACCTCCTCACCTCTGACCCACTGTCAGCCCCTCCTGAGTGGGGAAGTCAGGATCTCCATCCCCATTAGAAGAATGATGAACTTGCTTTAAGTCAAGCAATGAGAATGATTGCTTCACTGTTTTCTTTTTCCTTGCCTGAAATCTCAGAGCTACATGTACAATTACAGTAATTCTATTAGACTAGGTTCATGGCATATTTATTTTCCTTTCCTGATAATTTTAATTTTAATTTTATGGTTTATACTATAGGTCATATTGTAAATTACCACAAATTCTTCAGAGCTAAAAGTATAAATAGACAAGAAAAGAAACACCTGGATCAATTTGGTTTGATTCAAAGAGCAATTTCACAGGAATTATTATGTAAATTACTAAAAATATGGGGAAAAAAGTATGTAGTCATTTAGCTCTAAATCCTCAGTGCTTGACATAAACATAGATCTCAATAAATGCTTGTTGAATGTATGAATGAAAAATACAATGCTAAGAGAGGGAAAAGCTGCAAAACGTTATGTCCTCAATAAACACCACATTGTTTCACTATGTATGCCTATCATGAACTAATAAGCACTGTACAGATAAGTGGAAACAGAGAAAGCATTGGAATGGTGGATTTGTAGGTGGATTTCTTTCTTTTTGATTTATTTTAATATTATTACGATGAATACAAACTGGAGTGGATATACTAGAATGCTCTTAATACAATTATATGTTCTGGTTTTTAATTTGGTAGAAGATGGGGTTTTGGTTGTCTCTTGATGCAAATCAAACCATTTCAAAATTCAGTAACTTAAAACAGCAATGGCTTATTTATTTCTAAAAGTTCTATGGGTCAAATGTCTGGGCAGGGCCTGGTTGGCTGGTTCTTCTGTTCCAGCTGGGGTCAACTGGGGTGTCCATGAAGCTGTGGTTGAATGGCGGTGAGGCTGAGCTGGAAGGTCCAAGAAGCTTCACTCACATATCACATGTTCAGCTCCCCAACATGGCCTCTTTCATTGCACATGCCAGCTACCTCATCACTCAGTATTTTATCTCTAACTTCCTTACTTCATGGCAGCTGGCTCTTCCAGACAGCAAAATAACAGAAATAACACTGCAGCTTGGAGGCTAGCCTCAAAACCACACAATGTCACTTCTGCCATCTTGGATTCAAGGAGAGAGAAATAGACCCCGTCTCCTGACAAGAGGGTCTCATTGCAGAAATAATGCAAGATGGGAGATAACAGTTGTGGTCCTCTTTGGAGAACAGTCTGCCACTGAGTGCTTGAATAATGTTTCTTTCCCAGAGTTGCAAAGAAACCTCTTTGAAGGTACCCTGCCTGGTGGAATAGACTCTAAGGATAGTGGTATATAAAACCTTGAGTGTTCATGTTAATCATCTCAGTTAGAATGAACAAAGAAATGAGCAGCAACAGTCTTAAGCAGGCCAGAGGATAACCTGAGGCACATCCAGAGACCGTGAGCCTGGCTATGCAGGGACCATTTATGAGGGCTGCAAACCTGGTCTACCCACTATAGGCTCCTGAATTTGACTCCAGCAGGGGCCCCTCCTGATTCATTCTCTCTCTCTCTCTCTCTTTCTCCAGCATTACTTGGAGGTTTTATTTTTCTCATTTGAAATTTTATAAAAATAATTTTTAGTGCTTTTTTCATTATGGCAAAATGTACATAACATAAAATTTACCATTTCAACCATTTTTAAGTGTGCAGTTTAATGCATTAAATACATTTACAATGCTATTTCCAAAACCGTCACCACCAACCATCTCCAGAAATTTTTTATCTTCCAGACCGAAACTCCGTACCCATTAAACACTAAATCCTCTTTCCTCTCTCCCCTGACTCCTTGGCAACTACAATTCTACTTTCTGTCTCTATAAATTTGACTACTCCAGGGACCTCATATAAGAGAATCAAACCATATTTGTCCTTTTGTTCCTGGATTATTTCACTTAGCATAATGTCCTCAAGTTTCATCCATGTTGTAGTATGTGCCAGAATTTCTTTCTTTTTTAAGGCTGAATAATATTCCATTGTATGGCTATACACATTTTGCTTATCCATTCATCCATCAGTGAACAGTGGGGTTGTTTCTACCTTTTGGCTTTTGTGAATAATACTGCTATGAACATAGGTATATAAATATCAAAAATGGTTTTTAAAAGATAATTAGTTAGGGGCGCCTGGGTGGCTCAGTCATTAAGCATCTGCCTTTGGCTCAGGTCATGGTCCCAGGGTCCTGGGATCGAGCCCGGCATCGGGCTCCCTGCTTGGCAGGAAGCCTGCTTCTCCCTCTCCCACTCCCCCTGCTTGTGTTCCCTCTCTCGCTGTGTCTCTCTCTGTCAAGTAAATAAATAAAATCTTTAAAAAAAATAAAAGATAATTAGTTAATTCAACTAGTATTTACTGAGCACCTACTATGTGCCAGATGCTATGCTAGGTGCTGGGACTACAACAATAAATAAGACCATCTACATGTTCAGCCACCTCCCAGAACTTACAGCTTGAAGGGAGAGATAGAGACAGCTAAGGAGATTTCAACACGGGGAGATAGCTGTTAGGACAGAAAGAATGTGAGCCCACGGGCTAGGTACCCAGCCTAATCTTCTAATAAAGGCTTTCTGGGTTGTATCACTTTGAACTTGAGATCTGAAAAATGAGTCTAGTACGAGGGTGTGGGGAGCAGACAAGTGTGGACAGGCAGAGCAGCTTGGGCAGTAACCCAGAGGCATCTGGGCCAGAGAATGAGAAAATGGGGTTGGTAGGCAATGAGGCTAGAGAGCCGGCTAAGAGCCAGAAGATACAATGAAGGCCCCTGGAAGCCTGGCATAAAGTTTGGGTTTATCCAAAAAATAATAGGAAGTCATCAAAATATTTCAAGTAGAGAGGTGTCGTGATCTAGTATAAACTTTACACTAACAGCCTGTTTGGGTGTGAAAGTCGGTGGCACAGAAGAGCAGCAAAAGAATAGAGGAAGCCACTGCGAGTATCTAATCCATCAAGGGTGGAGGCCTGGACTAATAGAAGAGTGGGGAATGTAGTCAGGGAAGGCTGGTGGCTGACAGAATGTAGGAAGTGAAGGAGAAGGAGGCGTCGGGAAAAAAGAACCATAGGTATTCATTAAACAGACCATTTAAGCATAAAGAGAAGTGTAGCAGAATATTGGTAATCTAGTGTAGGGGTGTGGTCTTGACTTTTATTTCTTCTTCACCAAGGATCTGGGGGTATCTTTGTCTCAATCTGCTCAGATCTTCTTTACTCAGCAGCCAGATTCACTGGAACCTGCTTGACCTCTTCTATGACCCACATCAAAAGAGCTACCATTTTCAGAGCATAATCTATGCATCTATGCTCGGCCACTCTCAAAAGAGTCTGTTCTGGACTGAGTTGTGTCCCCCACCCAAATTCATATGTTGACATTCTAATCCCCAGTGTGACTGTTTTTGGATATGGGGCCCATAAGAAGGTAATAAAGGTTAAATAAGGTCATAAGGATGAGATCTTAAACTGATAGGACTGGTATCCTTATAAGGAGAGGAAGAGACACCAACGATTTCTCTCTCTCTCTCTGCACTCTCACAGAGATGAGGCCATGTGAGGACACAGCAAGAAGACCAGCCAGGAAGAGAGGCCTCATCAGAAACCAACCCAGCCAACATCTTGATCTTGGACGTCTGGCCTCAAGAACTGTGAGAAAATAAATTTCTGTTGTTTCAGCCACCCAGTGGTATTGGTTATAGCAGCTCTAGTGGACTAATACAGTCTCAATGGGTAGGAATTACCATCCCCATGTATAGAAGAAGAAACTGAGGCTGAGAGAATTTTACTTGGCTACGAACCCACAGATAGTAAGCAGCTCATCTCAGCATCCATCACAGACTTCCTTATAAGAAGACTTTGTTTTTGCAAAGAATTGTCTAGGCTACCCTGGAAGTACCAAGTCTTTACCGACTCTTTCTAAAATCCCAGCTGATGTTTTTCCTCACTGCCTACTGTGCTGACCCATAGAATGATGGAACTTCAGGGCCTACTCTGAAAAATTACCCCGGACAGGCATCCCAGGCTCAGAGACACAGAGATCTGCTGCCCTGATCCATTCTCCTCTATAGTGAGGTGGGCGTTTAGGTCAGCCACAAGCTTTTCAGCAGGAAAAGAGCTACTTCCTGGCTATATGTGATTTCATGTAAGGCTCCAGCACTTTACTACCTTCTGGAACTGCAGAGGTGCTATTGTAAAGTGGTACCTTTTCTGATTTAATTATTTCTACTTACCTTTGTGTAAGCTATCTAAGCTTCTAATAGCCTTGTTTAAAGTATAGGTGGACACGGGCCTTACTGAAGCAATTTCTGAAGTTGTAGTTTGAGCCAGATGAAATTGCTGATTGTATAGGTCAAAAATGATCAAATACCAGCAATTTCATACATACAGTTGGCCCTCATTCCTCCCTCCCCCCATTTGCTAATTTCTGGATGCTCAGGACTCATGCCACCCTCTGATACCTGGGTCCCTAACTTCTTCCTACCACCTTCCCCAGTGGTGGCCCAGCTCTGGACGGAGACAGAGCCTGGGAGAGAAGGTCACAGAGGAAAAAAGATGGAATGGTCAAGGAGGTAGAAGGAGAGCCACAGAAACCAGCGGGGTAGAGAATTTAAGAGGCCCTGGCCTGGCAGATCCTTCTCTTCCTGAGGCTGCTAGGACCATAGACTTTCTGGAGTGCCTCCACGAGGATCAAGGAAGGCACAGAGAGCCAGAGCAACCTCAGCACTGCCAGGCCTGGCCTCACGAATGGCCTTTGCACAGCCTAGGTGCTGGTTTCACAATAAAATGAAGCGAAAACAACCATGTCGTTCTCATCAAAGCCAGCCAGACTTGGTGGCCGGCAGATCCCATGTGGCAGATGTTGGCAGGATTTTGTCTGAAAGACCAGTGGTTCAAGACAGGAACAAGATAAGTTCAAGGTAAGCAAAGGCTCCCACACCCTGTTACCTTTTCAGGCCTTCAGCTGTAGACTCTGTAGGGATATCCCACTGTGGGCTGGACTAGACCCAGAGGTTTAGATGAGCTGAATTTTCAGGGGCAGGGAGGGGCTGTAGTTCAAGTCAGCCTTTCCTGGGGTGCTGCTTGCTGATTAAGAGCAGGAGCTAGGTGCAGGGCTCTCAACATGGGTACCCTCCACATTTGGGGTGGAGCTTTCCATGAATGGTCAGTTGGTTAGCATCCCTGGCCTGGGTGAACTAAATGCAAGTAGCACTCTCTGGGCATCAGGACAACCTACAAGCCCAGGGCTGGGAACTGAAGGCAGCTTCTGGTGCTGATGGCCTCTAAATTTAAAAGGGGCTTTTCCGTGGAACTGCCCAGCCCTCTCTCAATCCAATCTTTAACTGGATTCCACCTCCTAGCTCTGACTGATCCAGTGCTGACAACTAGGGAAGGAGGGACAGGTGAGCGTGGAAGGAATTTAGAAGGGAAGTGCAAGGAATGGGGAGTTTCCAGCCCAGCTCTAAGAAAAGGGACTGCTCAGTAGTGAAACTGATGATGAGTAGTAGGAGGAAATAGAGACTGTGAGTCAAACCCTACACCTGCGGCCAACTGCAACAACATGTTTTTTATGAAAAAGAGGAAAAAAAAAAAGAAAAAGAGAAAGGTGGGAGGGGTCCATTAGCATCCCAAGGGCCCCCAGCAAAGACTTGCAAAAGCAAGGATGTGTGTGCTGCTAGGAGTAAGGCCTTAGCCCCAGGACAGCCAGGAGATGGGAAATCCACATCCAGGTACTAATAACATGCACTGAGAGTGAGGAAGCAATGTCCCGTGAGCTCCAGGTATGAGAACTCAGGTGTTCCAGGTGACGTCCATCATCTCAGGAACAGGTGTTTGATCCGAGTAAGGATGTCAGGATAGCTCCTCACTCCCTCATTCCAGAGGCCAGAGTGCATGAGCCTAAGCAAAGTAAGGAGCGACTGCCACAGGAGCAGACCAGTTGAAAGAGACAGAGGTGAACACTGTTGGAAGCTGAGGCAGGTGGCATGAGTTTGCATTGTGAGTGCAGAGGTTCACTCTGTGTGTGGTAAGGAAACCACCCTGGAAACCCTCAGCGGCCCCACTCATCAAAGGAGGTTAACACTCATCAAAGACAAAGCAACAGACGGTTTGTAACACTAGTTCACATTAGGACTTTGTTCCGTTCTCTGTGGCACCCCTAGGGCCTGGGTTGCTAAATAAGCAAGTAACAAGTAATAACCCACTTGGGCCAAGAGAGGTGTTTAAGATGATGTATTTCACACTGCCCGAGTTTGAATTGAATAAAATCATGCCACACATTGCCCCAGAAATAAACGAGATCCCCAAGACCCGGGACTATGATAGTAGTGTGTACTGACAAATGGAGGGCTCAGACAATAAGCCCGTGGTCTCTGAAACAGTAGCCAGGAGGAGGTTATAATCTACAGAAATTCCAGGGCCATCACAATGGGGATGACAGAGTGCTCAGGAGCCAAGAAGACCCAGGGTTGGATCATCAAAGGAATTCCTTATCTGGTAGGAGCTGTGGTGAAACCAAAGAGCAAACTTATACCTCAAATTTAAGAGCAGTTCTGCACTTGTCTAATAAGGACACCCCCCTGAGCCACTGAAATATGCAGGCAGATCATCTCACCTGGAGGACTTGCAGTTTATAAGGAGTCAGGACACTGAAGGCATGTCACCATGCTGCTCTGGGCATGAGATCATGATCCAGCATCAGAAGATCCAGAAGTGACAGTGCTAGGATGCATCCTGAATGTTGTTCTACCCCTCATAATGCACCCTCAAAATCAGGACCCAAATAGGTCTTCATCTGACCCATGAATGATGTACGGGTCTGAGAGCTACATAGTAGGTGTGAGCCCAATGTACTAGAACTGCATGGTATATATACAAGCAATGTGCCCTGACCAGGAGAGACCACTGTCATGGCATGGCAACATTTGAGTGGATACTGCTGCTGCAGCGATGGGGATCCTTGCCAACAACCAAGGGCTGGCATGTGGGAGAACTTCAACTATTACTCTGATGAAAGAACTCATGTCACTACCCTTGGCTTGATATGCAGGGCTGACCCTCCTTCAGGACACAGCCTGGACTTTCTCTCCATCACAGCATCTATAGGAGGCAGGGGAAGTAAATAAAAGACAGCATAGACCGCCAGAGAAACAAATACACACCACACCCCCGGTCTAAGCCAGAAGACGTGCTTTCTATCAAAACAGGAACATGATCCTGTTTCTTATGATGGTTCTTATGAACCATCTTATGAACCATCAACAGGAAAATGGGACCATTGTCAATTCAACCTCTTACTCCGAATGGAGGGGCAGATGTGGGGATGGATGTGGACACCGCTCCGGTGAGTACTTCTTTTTCATCACAGCAGCAGGGCCTACAGGATCTGTGAAGCTGGGTTCCGGTGCCCTGTCTAAGGGAATGGTGGACTCTGGACAGACCACAAGCATCCCATTATCTCAAAATCACCTTCCTTCTAGCATGGTTTGGGCCAATCTGAACTCCAGCCACACAGGGGCCCGCGGTAGGAGGAGATGCTGGCAGGCCACCAGGAGCAGGTGAGAGGATTGCTTCACACCCGCCCTGCAGCCCTCTCCCATGGAAACAGGGGTCCTGACAGCCCAGCCTGTCTGTGGCAGACCCTGCCCTCCTGCTCTTTTCTCATAGGACTAGAATCGTGAGGTGGGCACAGCTTCCCTTAATAAGACTGTATTTCCCATCCTCTCTTGCCGTCAGGGACACTGGTCAATGGGATGTGAGCCGGTGAGGCATGAACCTTCTGGGCCCTCCCTCCCCTTCTCCCTTCCCCACTTCCCACTAGTGAAATACCAGCCCCAGATGCAGACAAGGACCTTCCCCCAGGGTGATAGAATAAAAGGATAGAAGGAGTTTGGTCCCCTGATGGCCTCAGAAAGCAGAGTCTCCATACCAGTTTGAGCTTCTACTTGCAACAGAAATACAGTGTTTAAGTCAGCATTCTTCTGGATGTCTTCTGCCCCTAGCAAACTACATCCAGCTAATACCTGACCCAAGAATAGGCAAAGTCAGGTAATTTCAGAGAACTGAGAGAATGTAGGACGAGTGGCCAAGAAAGGTCAAGGACAATACGAGTTGAAAAAAATCACCTAATTGCTGCAAGGGGAGTGGTCTGTGACCCCTTAGCCACCACTACCAAATACTGCCCCAAAGAACCAAATGCCAGGGAAGGAGGAGGATCACCTGGGCCTGTGCTGCTCCTGGTGATACTCTTGTTGCAATGGCGTCCTGGGTGGGCTTGGAAGGTAGCTTCCACAGGTAACTGGGGACCTGCGGGAGCGTGAGTCCCACTCCACAAGGGTTGAGGAGGAACACTCAAAGAACTGCACAGAAACAGAAAAAAATCCTGTTCAGGGCCCTGCAAGGAAACTGTCAGGCAACTACAAAGGCAGGCCAAACAGCCAACACCTGATAAACTGAGGCTCTTCAGGTAAAACACATCCACACATTCCTACCTTCTGGAGAGCTAAAGGATGGCTGGGCCATCACAGCCCCAACTGACAGGTGAACTCACTAGAGATTTGTACGAAAAAGGAGGTTCTGGGTTCTTGGTGTTTGGTAGCCTAAAAACAGTATAAAAAGCAGCAGGCCTATGTTCCTGCGCACCCCTGGCCTGGAAGATTCCTCATTCTCTGTAGACTGCTGAGAATAATGAGCTGCAGGTGTGCTTCCACCAGGAACAAGGAGGCACCAGGTAGCCAGGTCTGATCACACTGACAATAACCTTGATCTCACACACGTCCTTTCCACATCTTGTTTGCTGGTTCCTCGCTAAAAAAAGAAAACAGAGAAAGGAAGAATGGGAGAAAGGGTGGGAGGGAGAAACCTTAGCTAGAATCTGTGTACTGCACAACATCAGGGGGCACCATTCACGAGATTCTAGTATGGATAGTGTTTCCTAGAACTGTGCATTGTGCACACCACAACCCCAGGTGAATCTGACTGGTCACTATCACAGTCACCAACCCAGTTCTGTAGAGATGCCTGGCTCAGTTCTGAGAGTCCCAGGGACCAACCTGGAGTTGAGACTGAGTAGAGAAGGAGGAGAGCCAACGGGCTGGGAGACTGGGAGAGAAACAGGAGGGCTCAAGAACTGAAGGCCCCAGGAGACAGTGAGGCATGGAGAGCAGGAAGAATTTTGCCATCTCTTTCAAACTGTTAGACTCAATTCGTGTGCACCCCAAAACCCTGCTATGTGACCTTGGGTAAATTAGTAATCTCTCAGGGCGCCTGGGTGGCTCAGTTGGTGAAGCGTCCAATTCTGAATTTCAGCTCAGGTCATGATCTCAGGGCTGTGAGATCGAGCCCCAGGTCAGGTTCTACGCTCAGTGTGGGGCCTGCTTGAAATTCTTTCTCTCTCTCTCTCTCTCTCTCCCTCTGCCCCTTCCCTGCCCCCATGCCCTCATGTGCTCTGTCTCTCTCTAAAAAAAAGAAAAAAGTTAGTGATCTCTCCCAACTTGTTTGCTCTTCTATGACGTTCCCACCTCACAGGGTCCTGTAAGGATTAAATGACATAGCTGGGGGGCGCCATGCCCAGCCCGGTGCTCGGTCTGTGCTCCGCAAACTTGGTTTACTCCCATCTGCTCTTACCCAGGCTCCAGGTTTCCTGAACTTGTCTGTAAAGCTGCTCCATACAAACCCAGAACTACAGCCGATGAGCAGTGGAGCAGAGCGGGTATAGAACACAGGTCTATGGCAGGTGGAGGAAAGGGGCGGTAGCCACCCCAAGTTCCACTCAACATGGTACCCCTTCAAGCCACCTCCTGAGTCTTTGCTTTCCTGTGATTTTAAGACCTCATAAATTAAGTCTGCCCTGTCAGAGCTCCACAGCGCCAATACCCATGTTCCTCTTGGGAATCTGACTTCTGTCCCCACAATCCCCTGGGGCTGCATTCTCCAAGGTCACGGGGAATCCCTTGAACTCTCAGTCCTGTGGCCTTTCTGAGTCTAGTGCCCCATGCGGAGCTTGACTCCGAGCCCAAGAAATCTTTGTAAATTAAAATGTCTCTCTTCTCTGGCAATCACCGCTTCAACCAGGTGGCCAAACTTAGCATTGGTAATAGGAATAGTTATGCAGCCCTGGGACAAGGGAGCAACATGAACTGAATAGGTATGGTCTGTGAATACCTTAATAAAGCTATTAAAAAATAAATAAAAAGTAATAGTGGGAACAACCTGACCTTTTAGGGTCTCACGATGTGACGTCATGAAATACACAGCATTGCCTAGGGGATATTCTGGCCAAAAAGATTTAACCTGAATCAAATCAAGCCTTTCGACCTCACTTCCAGTTTACAGGAATTATAGGGAATAGAAAAAATCATGCAGGGCACCTGGGTGGCTCAGTCGGTTAAGCGTCTGACTTTGGCTTGGGTCATGGTCCCAGGGTCCTGGGATCCAGTCCCACGTCAGGCTCGCCGCTCAGCAGAGAGTCTCTTTCTCCCTCTCCCTCTGCCCCTCCCCCCTGCTTGTGTTCTCTCTGTCTCTCTTTCAAATAAATAAATAAAAACTTTAAAAAATAAGTAAATAGGGCGCCTGGGTGGCTCAGTTGGTTGAGCGACTGCCTCGGCTCAGGTCATGATCCTGGAGTCCCGGGATCGAGTCCCGCATCGGGCTCCCTGCTCAGCAGGGAGTCTGCTTCTCCCTCTGACCCTCCCCCCTCTCATGCTCTCTCTCTCTCTATCTCATTCTCTCTCTCAAATAAACAAATAAAATCTTTTAAAAAAATAAAAAATAAAAAATAAGTAAATAAACAAAAATCATATTAAGAGACACTACAAGGAAGTTGTCAAATATAAAAATGTGGAATATTCAATGTCATTTTTTAAAAGGCAAGGGAACTGTTCTAGATGTAAAGAGGCAATCAGCCACATGCAATATGTGAAACTTGAATGAACCGTGGTTTTAAAAAAGCCACAGTAAAAGCATTTAAGGGCACAACTGGAGAAATTCGACTATGCTCTGAATATTAAGGAGTTAGTGTTCATTTTCTTAGGTGTAATAAAGGCATTCTGTTGATGCAGTGAGATGTCCTCACTCTGAAGAGGTGCTTGCTGAAATATTTGGGGGCCAAGTATCATGATGTCTACAACTTCCAAATGTCTCTGAAAAGCACACAGCCACATTCACAGATACAGGTAAAGCCAATATGACAAAGCGTTAACAAGTATTGAACTGAGGTGGTGTGTATACAGGCTTAGTTGTACTATGCTTTCAACTTTTTCTCATGTTTGAAATTTTGTAATAAAATGCAGAACAGAGTGATTTATTTCATCTTTTCCTTTCCTTGTTCCCTGCCACCACGCTAGATAGTTCAGTACCTCGTAGGGGGACTGAGGTGACATAAACACGGAGCCACCTTCTCTGGGGCACTTTGCCTCATCTCTCTGAACAGCGAGTCATCCACGCCTGCATGGACAGGTAGCCTGCAGCCTTCTGAGCACAGGTCTGCTAAAGCATGCACCACCCTCCTTGCCATCTAGTCATTGTCTGTCTTCCCTACATACCAGGGAGTTCCTAGAGGGCAGAGACCACATCCCTTCATCTGTGGGTTCCCAGAACACAGAGCCTGGCACAGCGTGAGTGATGAAGAAATCTCAACTAAATGAAAGATTGGATGGATGGTGGATGGATGGTTGCATGCATGCATGGGTGCATGGATGGATGGTGGGTGACCAAAGAAACAGACGAAGGACTGAGCAGGTCTTCTAGCACTCAGGCCCCACTGCTCTAGTCCACCTTCTATGGCACTGCCAGACGAGTCGGCTGAGGCAAAGTTCTGACAGAGGCGCTCCCTGCACAGCACACCCCAGTGGCTTCTTGCACCCAATAACTGAAGCAGCCTGACTCTCCTGCTATAACACCTAGATGATCCAGTCACATTTGACTACTTGCATTCCCTGGAAGAACTCTATGCCTTTCCTTCCAGTGTTTCCTGTTCTAAAATGCCCTTTTCTCCTGCCCACTCTCTTACTTCTCAAAGCCCTTTTCAAAAGCCATTTCATCATAAAATCTTTCAGATTCCAACAAAGAGATGGGATCTTTCCCCGTTCCCCACTCTGGAAATCACTTCGATTGTGTAATGGCATATTTTCTTAAAATTTGACTCCGGCAGCTAAGGACAGAATTCTTCAAAAGGTAGGTAACATTTATGTCTTATGAAAATATGTTCACAAGCTTGGTTACCTGGGTTTTCTAGGCATTTCGAACTCCAGCCATGAAAGCAGTACCCATGCTCATCAAACTCCTAAAAATACAGACTTATATTTCTTTCCAACAGAACTATCCAAAGCACTTAAATTCCTTTCCTAGACCTTGGTAAGTCTTAAAGATTCCATAAGTCAAATTGTCTAAAATCTGAATATATTACAAAAGTAATCAGATTCTTTTTTTAAAGATTTATTTATTTAAGAGAGATTTCAAGCAAGGAGGAGGGGCAGAGGGAGAGGGAGAGAGAGAATCTCAAGCAGACTCCCTGCTGAGTGCAGAGCCTGACCTGGGGCTCAATCTTACAACCCTGAGATCATGACCTGAGCCAAAACCAAGAGGCAGATGCTTAACCAACTGAGCCACCCAGGCGCCCCCAAAAGCAAGCAGATTCTTAAACACATTTCAAATTATCCAAATCTATTTTCATTCAACTTTTTATATATTTCAAAATAACTCACAAGTTTGATATCAAATTCTCTTAAATGTTTTCAAGTACTATCACAAGTATATTATGTCAGACTCTCTAACATGACATTCTCCTACATATTTCAAATTCCTTCAGAAAAAAGAAACAATACGTACAAATTACTACAATGATTACCAGAATATTTTTAAACCTAACACAAAGTAATAATATCATGAATTTGCTGTACTTTTTTTTTAAATCTCTGCTTATTTCTACACCTTCAGAGCAGTGTATCTATACTTGACCACATTAAAGAGATGAGAATCACCATTTTTGTTTGCCTGGGACTACTCAGTCCAAAGCTGGGTGCTGAGATGGGTTACAGATTCCAGTGATAGTCAGAGATTCTGAATTATGGCAAAACAGTGTGGTCTACTTCAGAGGCAATCCTCCCTAAGCTCCATGGAAACAAGGTGAGGCTTTTCTTAGAGTCTTACAGTAATGGAACACCTTAAGACCACGCCTTTTCCTTGTAAATCAATCCCTCACATTTTATTTTTTTAAGATTTATTCATTTGAGAGAGAGAGAAAGAGATTGAGCGCAAAAGGCAGGGAGAGGGGAACAGGGGGAGAGGGAGAAGCAGGCTCCTCTTGGAGGAAGGAGCTGGATGCGGGACTTGATCCCAGGACCCTGAGATCATGACCTGAGCGGAAGGCAGACGCTTAATGACTGAGCCACCCAGGCACCCCAGTGCTTCACCTTTTAAAAGTAACTTCTTAGACAACTTCCAGCTGCCTGATTTAAAAAAATATCATGTATCCCTTTGCTATCTAATGGGATTCTTCAAGGTTTGGGGTTTTTTATACACATTTCACAAAAGTAGTATCACACTATAGTGAATTTTTCCCCTTGAATTTTTCACAATGTTTTATTATGAAAAATTTCAAACATACAGAAAAGTTGAAAAACCGTACATCACCTAGGTTCTACAAATAACATTCTATGATATTTGCTTTATCACATATCTGTCCTTTTACCCATTCTTCTATCCATCTGTCAATCCATCTTATGCATCTCAAAGTAAGTTGCAGACATCAATACACTTAGCATTTCAGCATGCACAGATTAACTAGAGTTCAGCATTTGTTCATAGTGTTTTTAGAAAAAGTTTACAGTTAAATATACAGATTTGGAATGTGCCATTAGATGAGTTTTGGCATATATACCTGTGTAACCTAAACCCCAATAAGATATAGAACATTACCATCACTCTAGAATTTCCCTCATACCTAGGGTTGCCGGATTTAGAAGAAAAAATAATAGTGTGCTTAGTCAAATTTGAATTTCGGATAAAGAATGGATAATTTTTTAGTGTAAGTATGTCCCAGCTACTACATGGGAAATACTTATCCTAAAAAAAGTATTCATTGTTTATCTGACATTCAAATATAACTGGGTATCCTGTAGTTCATGTAGCAATTCTACTCGCACCCCTTCCCAGTCAGTCCTGGTTCTCTACCCCCATGGTGCAAACATTGGTCTGATTTTTTTTTTTAGCCACCATAATTAGTTTTACCTGCTATTCACCTATCCAACTTTGTAAATTAGAATTATAAAGTATGCACTCTTTTGTACAGACTTCCTTCACCAACATAGCATTTTTGAGATTCATTCATGCTATTGTGTCCAACAATAGTTTGTACCATTCTATAAATACTCCACTGTTTATCCATTCTCCTATTGATGTATACCTGGACTGTTTCTAGTTTGGGGCCATTATAAATAAAACTTCTATGAACATTTTTATACAAGTCTTTATGGGACATATGTTTTTTATTTCTCTTGGAAAAACACCTAAGAATGGAATAGCTGGGCAAAAAATTGTTGTATGTTTAGTTTCCTAAGAAAATTTTTCCAAAGTAGCCATATACTTTTACATCCCCACCAACAATGTATGAAAGTTCTGTCTGTTCCAAATCTTTGCCAATATTTGATATTATCAGTATTCTCAACTTTAGCCATTCTGGTAGGTATATAGTGGTTTTTCATTGTGGTTTTAATTTGTATTTCCCTAATGAATAATGATGGTAAGCACCTTTTCATGTACTTATTGGCTATTCATATATACATTAATTTGTGGAGTGTATTGAAATGTTTTGCCTATTTTTAAAAATTGAGTTCTTTTTACTATTAAGAAATTCTTTATATGTTCAGAATATCAATTCTTTGTCAGATGTATGTCTTGCAAAATATCTTTCCCTGTTCGTGTCTTGCCTTCTTATTTCCTTAACAGTGTGTTTAATGAACAGAAGTTTTTAATTTTCATGACATTTCATTTATCATATATTTTTTGTGGTTATTACTTTCTGCATCCTAAGAAACCTTTATCTATTCCCAAGTCACAAAGACATTCTCCTCTGTTTTTTTCTAGAGACATTACAGTTTTTGCTTTTATGTTTAGATCTACGATCCCTCTTGAATTAATTTTTGTGTATGGTGTGAGGTAGGGGTAGGGGTACGCTTTTTCTATAGAGATCCCCTGTTGTTTCAGTATTATTTCTTTAAAAGACTTTCCTTTTGGGGCACCTGTGTGGCTCAGATGGTTAAGTGTCTGCCTTCGGCTCAGGTCACGATCCCAGGGTCCTGGGATCGAGCCCCGCATCAGGTTCCCTGCTTGGCGGGAAGCCTGCTTCTCCCTCTCCCTCTCCCACTCTCCCTGCTTGTGTTCCCTCTCTTGCTGTGTCTCTTTCTGTCAAATAAATAAAATCTTAAAAAAAAAAAAAAAGACTTTCCTTTTCCCACTGAATTGCTTTGGCACCTTGTCAAAAATCAAATGGCTATATAAGTGTGCATGGTTTCTGGAATCTCTATGTGTCCCATTGACTTATCTCTTAGTCCTTATGCCAGTACCAACCAACGGTTTTGATTACTGTAGCTTTGGAAAACGTCTTGAGTCCAATAGTATAAGTCCCCAAGTTTATTCTTTCCCAAGATTGCTTTGGATATTCTTGGTCCTTGGAGTTTCCATGTAAATTTTAGAATCAGCCTGTCAATTCCTAGGAAGAAGCTTACTGGGATTTGGACTGAGAAATATTCTGCAAGTGTTTTTATATTTTACTTCCTTTACAATGACCACTATTCTCTGCCCATGTTATTGACAAGCACTTACGCAAAATTCTATACCTCTCATCACATCTTTCTCTCTGTCTCTCGTAAATGAGAATCACTTCTAAGCTTAGGATTCTTTTGACTCATCTTGTGCAATTTCTCCCAATATTACTTCTGTTCCATCATTTATATCCCTTCCCTCTCTTTCTTCAAATTTCAATGTTCCCTTTTTAAAATATAAATTTAACAATTGTTCTGGGATGTAATGATTCCCTGTTCTGACTTCATGTAAGAGAAAGAGCACTCATCGAGGAGTTCAGAACTTCTAACTTCTTTATGAAGCTTACCACCTGGCTCCCTCTGTCCTAGGTTCTGCCACAAACTATGATTTCAGGCAAGTGATTTACTTGATCAGTTTACTTACGACTAAGGGAAAAGATTAGCTAAATCAGGGTTGTGGTTTAGTTGTGGTGCTGGTGATGGTTTTATTTTTGTTTTGTTAATACTAAAACTCCTTTAAGAATCTGATGAAATTTAAGGGCGCCTGGGTGGCTCAGTCATTAAACGTCTGCCTTTGGCTCAGGTCATGATCCTAGAGTCCTGCGATCCAGCCCCGCATTGGGCTCCCTGCTCAATGGGAAGCCTGCTTCTCCCTCTCCCACTCCCCCTGCTTGTGTTCCCTCTCTCGCTGTGTCTCTCTCTGTCAAATAAATAAATAACATCTTTAAAAAAATTCTTTTTAAAGAATCTGGTGAAATTTGTGAATTCTCTTTCCAGGGAAAGAGACATAAACACATAAACATTTTACAAATTATTTCTGAGTGTTTATAAACTTCCTAGAACCTATCCATGGACTTCAACTTAACAATCCCTGGACTGGGTGCCTTAAAAAAAATTTTTTTTTTTGCAATAGCTCTTTCTTGCTGTAATTTGAATCCCTCTTAGAAATAGAAAGGGAGGGAGGCGCCTGGGTGGCTCAGTCGTTAAGCATCTGCCTTCGGCTCAGGTCATGATTCCAGGATCCTGGGATCGAGCCCCACGTTGGGCTTCCTGCTCCGTGGGAAGCCTGCTTCTCCCTCTCTCGCTCCCCCTGCTTGTGTTCCTGCTCCCACTCTCTCTGTGTGTCAAATAAATAAATAAAATCCTTAAAAAAAAGAAAGAAATAGAAATGGAGGGGCGCCTGGGTGGCTCAGCCGTTAAGCATCTGCCTTTGGCTCAGGTCATGATCCCAGGGTCCTGGGATCAAGCCCTGCATTGGACTTCCTGCTCAGTGGAAGCCTGCTTCTCCCTCTCACACTCCCCTTGCTTGTGTTCCCACTCGCTGTGTCTCTCTCTGTCAAATAAATAAATAAAATCTTTAAAAAAAAAGAGAGAGAGAAAGAAATAGAAATGGAAAAGCAGCAATTTCCATCCTTGCTAAGAACATGTTTCTAAGAAGAATGGTGCTGACATTCTGCAGGTACATTCTGGTGATTGGGATTCTGGGAAATTCCTGTGCCTAGAAGATAACTGGTAAAGGCAAGAAAGCCCAATACATCTGTTTCTGCCTCCCAGAAAACAAAGCTAATCACTAATAGAATTTGATGGAACTCTCCACTTAAGTAATATCTTTCAATCTGAGTCATAAAATGTGACCATTATGCTCAGCAACTTAGAGCCCTTACTTCTGCTAAATTCTGTTGGAAATGCTGTATTGAATTTAAAAAGATATGTTGTAAATAAAATATTTTTATGTCAGAACAATTAAGGATTGGGTAAAGTGGAAATTATATTGAAAGCATCATTATGAACTCCTACTTTTAAAAGTATAATAGTCCCCCCTGCCCTTATCCACAGGGATATATTCCAAGATCCCCAAAGGATTCCTGAAACCACGGATAGTACCAAACTCTATGTATACTATTTTTTCCTATACATACATACTTATGATCAATTTTAATTTATAAATTAGTTACAGTAGGAGATTAACAACAATAGCTAATTAAAATAGAACAATTACAACAATATGCTGTAATAAAAGTTTTGCAAATGTAGTCTCTCTCAAAATATTTATTGTACTCACCCTTCTTCTTCTTGTGATGATGTGAGATGGTAAAATGCCTAGTTGATGAGATGAAGTGAGGGAAATGACATAGGCATCAAGATAAAATGTCAGGCTACTATTGGGGCACCTGGTGGCTCAGTCAGTTAAGCATCTGCCTTCAGCTCAGGTCATGATCCTGGGATGGAGTCCCAGGTCACGCATCGTGCTCCCTTCTTAGTGCGGAGTCTGCTTCTCCCTCTCCCTCTGCCCTCCCTCCTCCTGCTCATGCACTCAAGCTCTCTGTCTCAAATAAATAACATCTTTAAAAAAAAAATGTCATGTTACTATTGACCTTCTGACCATACTTCAGAAGAAGGATTATCTGTATCCAAACCACAGTTGACCATGGGTAACTGAAACCATGGAAAGCAAAACTGCAGATAAGGGGGGACAACTGTATGACTTTTCTAGCATGAAAATGGTCCACAGCAAAATCACCCATTTCAGATTTATATGGAACAATTTGAATGCACCCTTAGAGCCCTGAATGAGGTCTCTAATACACCCCTGAAATAACCAAAGCTTGGTGAAAAGTAGCTAATTCCATCTTGGTTGCCTAAAATACCTTATTCCCAGGCAATAAGATGCTTCAGACCATTTGGGGTGGCACTGAGGAGACAAGAGCAAGCTTAAAGGATCTTTCCCTGGCTGAGATATTACAGTTTGAATAAAAAGGAAATAATCATATTTCACAGGAACAGATCTGAGAAAAATCATGAGCCTATAATGGTATTCCAGAAGGGGAAAAACATAAAGTGCCCTAGGAGAAAATTTCAACTCATGAAAAGGATGATTATGTAAAGTACGTTAATGATGATTGGGTTACCTCTTTCTTATCACCTTGCTATTAATATTAATTGTATTGCACTGGCATTTGTTATTATGTCAAGAAATTATTAAATGCATTTATTTGTTTAAAAAGATCAAACTTGGGGCTCCTGGCTGGTTCAGTCGGTGGAGCACAAAACTCTTGACCTCAGAGTTGTGAGTTCGAGCCCCACATTGGGTGTAGAGAAAACTTAAATTTTTTTAAGTTAATAAAATAAAATAAATAAAAAAGATCAAACTTTACATTTAGAAGGGTAACTGACCCCACTGATCATTGGGGAGATATCTACAAATGACTTTAAAATGAGAGTTGATAAAAGAGAAATATTAGAAGGGTGTGGAATCCAATCAAGCAGTAGAGTAGTTACAATCTGGTGCAGGGTTCATTACCTCATCAACTCAAATCAGGAGCACAGAAGCACAGAAGAGATTCTGTCATAAAGTGGATGGACAGTCCAGGTTTCAGGGGAAAAACTCTGGCCTGAAAAGGCCTATTACGAATAAGAAGGATTTCAGTTTAAATATCAGTTTGCTTTTGCTGCATTAAGAAACACCCAAACTTAGTGACTTAAATTCTCTCTTATTATTTCTCTTCATTCTGTGGGTCAATTGAACAGCTCTTCTGGTCTGGTCTGGTTCCAGCTGGTGCTGATGGTCAGGCTGAATGGTCAAGGTCAGGTGGTTGGAACATTGATCGGTCTGTTAGTCTCTGCTCCACATGGTCTCTCATCCTCCATTAGATTAGCCCAGGCTTCCTTACGTGGGAGTCTAAGATTCCAAATACAGTAAGAGAGAGCAAACCGCAGTGTGTTACATATGCTATTGTCCCGTTGGTCAAAGCAATTCCAATGACCATGCTCTGAGTAAGTGTGAGAGAGGATTACTCAAGAAGGTATGAAGAAATCAGGATATGAACAATTACTGCAATAACCTCCTAGATTTTGCTAACAATTAGATTTGCAAGTGTTGCTTAAATGCTTAGAAATGCTTTGTTAAATTTTTAAGTCTACTTGGTTAGCATTAGAAATGTTTGAGAGAAGCAGACACATAAAATTTGTGATATAGCTTGAAATGTCTAAGAAAAATGTAATTAATCAAGTTTTGAGTAGTGTTAAGTGTTTAAAGACAATTTAATCTTAAGTTTATGAGTTAACTGCACGTGAACCAAAGAACAAGTAAAAGTGATTGTTCTTATTGAATATTACTAGTTAATAAATGTACTAGCAAGATTTGTAAGTTTAATTTAAAAGCTTGAGGAAAAACTGGGACTTAAATTTCATAACTCAGTGTAAGTGAGTAATAATTAAAACACCAATATTATAGGGTGCCTGGGTGGCTCAGTCGTTAAGCATCTGCCTTCAGCTCAGGAGTTGGGCTCCCTGCTCAGCCGGAAGCTTGCTTCTCCCTCTCCTACTCCCCCTGCTTGTGTTCCCTCTCTCACTGTGTCTCCCTCTCTGTCAAATAAATAAATAAAATCTTTTAAAAAAAATCTTTAAAACACCAATATTATAAATAATGTTTCTACACACAAAAACCTCTCTCAGGCTTCAGTAAACCTCAGTGAACACAATTATTCAATAGTTTATTCAAGACATATTTATTGATCGTCTGCTCTGAGATAGGTGCTTTCTAGACACAGATGGAAAATGACTCCCAGACCTTCCTTCATTGAGCTTATACACTAGCAGAAAATACAGGGAGATAATAGAGATACAAATACCAGTCAATCAGAGATTATTTCCCTAACTTCTGACTCTCTCTCATCTTCCTCATGGCAAAAACCACTCTGTCCCCTCTCCCATCATCCAGGAATAGAATCAGTGGTGTTCTCTCTATCCTCCAGCCATCCAGGATGCCAAAAGGAAAGAAGGAGAGGGGAAGAAGGGGGCCCCTGTCGTGAAGAAGCAGGAAGCCAAGAAGGTGGTCAGTGTCCTGTTTGAGAAAAGGCCCAAGAATACTGGCATCAGACAGGACATCGAGCCCAAAAGGGACCTCACCCACTTTGTCAAATGTCCCTGCTATATCCAGCTGCAACGGCAAACAGCTATTCTCTATAAATGTCTAAAAGTGCCTCCCGGGATTAACCAGCTCACCCAGGCCTTGGACTGCCACATAGCTACTCAATGGCTTAAGCTGGCCCAAACACAGAGGAGAGACAGAGCAAGAGAAGAGGCAGAGATCGTTGGCCTGGGCTGAGAAGAAAGCTGCTGGCAAAGGGGATGTCCCCCTAAGAGGCCACCTGTCTTTCAAGCTGGGGTTAACACTGTCACCACCTTGGTGGAAAACAAGAAGGCTCAGACGGCAGTGATTGCACATGCTATGGATCCCACTGAGCTGGTTGTCTTCCCGTCTGCCCTGTGTCATACATAAGATGGGGTTCCCTACTGCATTATCAAGGGGAAGGCCAGGCTGGGGCGTCTGGTCCACAGGAAGACCTGCACCACTGTCACCTTCACACAGGTGAACTCAGAAGACAAAAGAGCTCTGGCTAAGCTGGTGGAAGCCATCAGGACCATAATTACAATGTCAGATATGATGAGATCTGACGTCACTGGGTAAGCAATTGTCCTAGGTCTGAAGTTGGTGGCTTGCAACGCTAAGCTGGAAAAGGCAAAGGCTAAAGAACTGGCCACCCACTGGGCTGAGTGGATACTGTTGAATTTTCTGTACATAAAAGTAATAAAAAGTTCTCTTTTAGCCAGTCCGGGGCGGGGGGTGGGGGGGGGGGCGGTGGTCTCTTCTTTTTTTCCATAGCCAAAGACACGATCAAGTTCTCCAGTTCCTGCCTGACTCCAATTCCTGATATCAGTCTACCACTCCTTTCTTAATCAATGAATCCACAAATGCTTACTGAGCATCTCCTATTTCCTCAGAATGAGGCTCTCTCTGGGCAGAGAAGGGAAGAGAAAAAAGTAAGAGCCCAGAGAACAAATAACAAACAAACAAAGCAACCCAATGGTGCACTCAACAAGTATTTATTTAACACATCACACCCAGCAATGCACTCAAGGGTGAGAGGAACACAGTGGTGAGGAAGCCAGGACCCTTGCTGTAAGGACGGATTGGTTTTGTAGGCAAGATTCTATTCAATTGAAGACACCCACATTTTTACATTTTATAATCTTTTATTTTTTAATATTTATTTATTTAAATAATCTCTATTCCCCAAGATCAAGAGTCACACGCTACTCTGACTGAGCCAGCCAGGCGCCCCTACACTTTATAATCTTTCAAATTGCACTTCATCTTAAGCTGGTGATGCTTTCCCCTGGATGAAATGCTGTAACCATAGCACAGCGCAGCATCATATGCCCTGAGAGCTGTGTTAGAGCCTATGGCAATCAGAATAGGGACCCAAGTCAGGCTGCAACATTAGAATTGCCTGGGAAACTCTTAAAAAAAAAAAAAGCTATGCCTGGACTCCACCCCAGACCAACTAAATCAGTGTGGGGAGGGTGGGGCTGGGCATTGATAGTTTTTAAAGCTCCTCAGGTAGCAAGGGAAACAAAAGCAAAAATGAACTATTGGGACTTCATCAAGATAAAAAAATTTCTGCACAGCAAAGGAAAATCAACAAAACTAAAAGGCAGCCTACAGAATGGGAGAAGATATTTGCAAATGACATATCAGATAAAGGGCTAGTATCCAAAATCTATAAAGAGCTTATCAAATTCTACACCCAAAAAATTAAAACTCCAGTCAAGAAATGTGGAGAAGATATAAAGAAGACATTTCTCCAAAGAAGACATACAAATGGCCAACAGACACATGAAAAAATGCTCTATATCACTCATCATCAGAGAAATCCAAATCAAAACCACAATGAGATACCACCTCACACCCGTCAGAATGGCTAAAATTAACAAGTCAGGAAACGACAGATGTTGGCAGGGATGCGGAGAAAGGGGAACCCTCCTACACTGTTGGTGGGAATGCGAGCTGGTGCAGCCACTCTGGAAAACAGTATGGAGGTTCCTCAAAGAGTTAAAAATAGGGGCGCTTGGGTGGCTCAGTCGTTAAGCGTCTGCCCTTGGCTCAGGTCCTGATCCCAGGGTCCTGGGATCGAGCCCCGCATCGGGCTCCCTGCTCTGCGGGAAGCCTGCTTCTCCCTCTCCCACTCCTTCCCCCACTCCCCCAGCCCCGCTTGGGTTCTCTCTCTCTCGCTGTGTCTCTCTCTGTCAAATAAATAAATAAAATCTTAAAAAAAAAGAAAAAATAGGGAGCCAAATCATAAGAGACTCTTAATCATAGGAAACAAACTGAGGGTTGCTGGAGGGGAGGTGGGGGGGGATGGGGTCACTGGGTGACGGACCTTAAGGAGGGCACTTGATGTTGTATGCATCCGATGAATCACTAAATTCTACCCCTGAAATTAAAAATACACTCTATGTTACCTGACTTGAATTTAAATTTTTAAATAAATAAATAAAGCATTTCGTGTGATTCTCATATGTAGCCAGGGTTGAAAACCAGGATGGCAAAGTTCAAACTAGAATGTATACACATTCTCAAGGGGCATGCCTCCATGGATGCTTTGGGGCAAGAGTCAGCAAACTAGAGACTGCGGCCCAAATCTGGCCTGCTTTTTACCACCCCAGGAGCTGAGATGGATTTTACATTTTTAAATAATGGGGAGGAGGAATATCAAAAGAGGAATAATGTTTGGGGACATGTAAAAATTAGATGGAATTCAAATGTAAGTGTCCATAAATAAAGTTTTGCTGGAACACAGCCACACTCCTTAGTTCACATATTGTCTACAGCAGGTTTTGTGCTCCAAGAGCAGAGTGAAATAGCTGGGACAGAGGCCACATGGCAAAGTCTAAAATACTCACTATCTGGTCCTTTACAGAAAAGGTTGACTGACCCTAGCTTGAAGGGGATGGATTTCTAGAACCTCAACACTCTGTGTCCTCTTCCAAGAACTCAGCTGCCTGGGAAGGTGCCAGCTTCAAGGGGTCAGGTATGGGTGGTATCTTCTCCTTTCTCAGCTCTTCTTCACACTTGCCCTTCTCCCACTTCCAAAAGAAAACCTCTCACCAGGCCTTTTTACACCAGGGGCGTAAAAACCTCTTAGGCACTAAACCAAAGAATCTCCCCCAAATACTTGTGTCTAATGGGATTCTAATGACATCTTGTTTTCAAGTCAGGAGGGTTCCAAATATTGCATTACCAAAACCAAAGGAGGACCCAGTCAAGTTGTCAGCTGCCAAACCATTGAAAATATTTGGTGGCAGATGGCTATGTGATGTTTGGCATGTAACTCAGAAGGGGTTCAAAGAATTGAGTAACATGGTTATGACAAAACTAGTATCATTATTTATGTAAACAAAGTTTTCAAGGCTTACCTGTAAAATATTTAAAATGCTGAATGCAGTCCCATTCTATGAATAAGCAGTGTTGGTCCACTGATACATGAGGAAAAAAACCTTTCCTTTCATAAGAAGTGAATTTCAAATAACAGTTTGTTACTATGTTTAATAGCTACTTATCAAAACTTGCATCATGTTTACATTATTTTGATCAATTATGTACTAATAATTATGAAATGAGGACCTCGATTTCTAACTGACTGTTGAGGCCTTTCTCAATTCCTTGACTTTGGGCCTTTCGCACGGCAGCTCACTGCAACCCAGAAAGAGGCTGAACAACAGAAACCATGGTCTTTTTAGCTTAATCCTGTAAGTAACATCGTCTCACATCACGTTTGTCTTATTCTATTAGTATTCTATTGCTGGAATCAAGGCACGAGGCTCAGGCCACACTCAAGGGGAGGGAGATACAAAAGGATGTGACCACCAGGACGGGGGATCCCGGGAGCCATCTCAGATGCTGCCCACTACAAATGTCAAATTTTAAGAACATTTATATCCTCTACCTCTGTTTATGTACAGGACGAAAAGTTTTAGGTGTCATCTTAAAAATGGGTGAGAGGATGCAGAGTTTTCAAGACTTCTTTTAGAAATAAACAAGTAAAGATGTTCGGAGACCACGGAGCTTGAGGCCTAATCGAGCCGGGGCCTGTCAGGTGGCAGGGTCTAGCAGAGGGTCGCCAGCGGGCCTTGGGCAGCGGGAAGGGGCGGTGGCTGCTTGGGACAGTGAGAAAAGCCACCGCCCCAGACCTGGCAGCTCCATTCAGTCCGGGTGAGTGCGAAACGCAGGGAAAAGCCAAGCACGTCTAGATTCCGTGGGTGTCAAAGGTCAGGCGAGGCGATTAGACCTGACTGGGAAGAAAATGCGGGCGACGGCGGGTGTAGGGAAACGGAGCAAGGGGATACGAAGCAGTTTGCGAAAGGCAGATGTGCTAGGAGCGGGCAGGGTGAAACGCGGGAGGCCGAGGCTCGAAGCCTCAAGCCGGGGCTGGGGCCTGGAGGGAGCCAGGAGAGGGGAGACCTGCGCCCGACTTGGGATGGAGGGTGGATGGTCTGGGGGTCCGGACGCGAGAGCATGCAGTCAGCTCTCGTTCCAGAGGATCATCGGTCGTCAGGACGGGAGACTAGGAGCTGGGATCACGGGCGCCGTCCGCCAGCGGACGTGGAGTAAGTCTCGGGATGTGCGGCGGTCTGGGGCGCTGTGGGCACGCAGAATGGTCCCAAACCGGGGGCCTGCCCCCCGCCCCGGCAATCCAGTCTCGCAAAGTGGGCGCCAACTGTGTGGGGAATGACTGCTCCCTTTTCCTTCCCCGGGACCCAACCGAGAAATGCGTCGGAGCCGGCAGCCGCCGGTGCTTGAGAAACGAAAGGAAAGCCAGGGAAGGCAGAGCCAGACCCCGGAGTGTCCAGGGCGTGGGAATAGAGGGACAGAGACTACGAAAACGGACTTCCTTGCAGCCTCGAGCTGGGGCCTGACGTCCAGGGACTGAAAAGAAAGCCCAGAGAAGGCTGATCAGGGACGAGGGCAAAGGGAGAAGGGACTGAAGTCGGGCGCTGAGGCTCGCGGCTAAGAGCCGGGATGAAATTTGAGAACGGGAGGGGGCCCGAGAGACAGGCGACCGCAGCGGCCGGGGCGGCGGGAAACGTGCGCGCGGGTGCGGGTGCCCGGCCGCGGACGCCGGGCCGAGGAGCGCGGGGAGGAGCGCGCACCTGGACGCACCGCCGAAGGAAGGCCCAGCGCGGCGCCGGGTCCCGGGCCCAAGCCCTGCCCCTTGGCGGCCCGCCCCCTGGGCGGCTAGAAGCCGGAAGCCGGCGAAGAAGAGCCAACTCTGAGCTTCTCGGCGGAAGGGGAAGCCCAGGGCCGGTCCCCTGCAGTGCCCCAGCCGCGGGCTGCGAGCGCTCCGCGACAGTGCGGGGCCATGGGGACTCCGCGCCGCGGCCCACCCGTCCTCCTGGGGCTCCCGCTGGGGCGGCTGCTGCTGCCCCTGCTCCTGAGCGGGCTGGCCCCGGCTCGCGCCTCCCCGCGGCTCCTGGACCACCCGACGCCAGTCTGCTCCCAGGAGGTAAGAGAGACCCCGACGCGCCCCGAGGATGCTGCGGGGGCGGCCGAGGTGCCCTGGGCCGGGAAGTCTGCGCTGGGGGGTCTCAGTGGGTACGAGGCTCGGCCACAAAGAGCGGGCACGCTCGGGAGGACCCTCGGAGCGGTGGGAGTTGCGGGGTGGACCAGAGAACAGAGCGAGTTTTCAGGGGAAACGACCCGACCCGGCGTCCTGGGCAGGAGGCGGGAGCGCCGCCGCGAGGGCCCTGCGGTTCGAGGAAGGAGAGGGAGCCGCGGGGTCGGCCAGAGAGGCGGGGCAGGGTCAGTTAGAAAGGGAGGTGGGGAGGGCCCTTCGGAGGAGCCAGGACTGGCCCGGAGCGGCCTCCACGCCGTGCGCCCGGCAAATCCCCGTGGTGTCGGGGCGGGCCCGGGAGACCCATCCGGACCTCGAGAGCTTCCCCTCAAAGGAGTCCCGCCAGCCCCCGGCATTCGGATCGGGGGCGACTGTGCGGAAGTCTGGGGCCCGGTCGGATCTCGGCCCCACTCCCCGGGAGGGACCCCGCGGTCCTAGAGCCTTGCGCGCGAGCCCGGACGGCCTGTGGGGGCTAAGGGCTCGGAGCGGTGAGACGGGGACAGTTGTGCCGAGGGCAGCCGGCCGACCCCGGGCGACACCTCTCCAGAGGGACGAAGCCCTGAGGACGGGGCAGAGGATTAAGACACCGCCTTTCCAGCTCCCACCATCACCACCCCTAGGGTCCAGTTTGTACCTGTCAAGTAGTACCCTCGCTGTGCTCACAGGAAGTGACACACCCACCCCTTGGGTAGTGCCCTTTTGTGGAGGACCATCTTAAGGGGAAAAAAACAAACAGCAAAACACCGTGCCCACCTCCACAACTTCTTCCCTCAAAGCTGCCCTCTCTCTTCCACTTTCTCTCTGGTTTCCTCAGCCCCCTCCCCTCCATCACTTCTGACCCAGTAACTGAGTCAGAGGATGTGAAACAACCAAGGAGATATTTCTCCTTATCTAATTTTGTGGAGGTTTTGCCAAAAGAGGGTGGAGGATGAGTGACTATTTAGCAGGATTTTTTTTTTTTTTAATATGAAAGATGTTGGGAAATGGTCTTGTAACTCCCACTTTTAGGCAAAGCAGGGGATATATGCTTAGCAGATCCCACAACTCAGTATAGAACTATCCTACCTAGAGAATTCGGTGTTCATTTTTTGGTGGCCATTTGCCAAGTGCCTGCAAAATACAAGGTACTACTGTTGCTCTGAACTGAAACTATCAGGAAGCACCCCTGGGACCCTAATGTCCAGCAACTTAAATCATCTAGGAGGGGAAAAGGCTTGACGGTGCTAACTGTGGTGCAAGACAGCCTGTAGCAAGTGCTCTTTGTGCAACCAGAGAGTGTACAGAATTCCAAGGAAAAGAAAAATTATTTCCAGCTGGGATGTTCTTCATGGCCAATAAGCCATTTGGGCAACGCTGAGGGATGGTGGGGGCCTCCAAAACACCAGTGGTGGAGCAGTCCAGGTGGCGGAAAGGGGCTGAGCCAAGGCCCTTGGGTGGGCAGGAAAAGGTGTGTGGCTGCAGTGGAGGGTGTGTGTGGCAGGAAGTGAGAGAAGAAGCTAGAAAGGGAGGTAGGGACTCCATGGCCCCATGGCAGCCTGGTGTGAGAGCTAGGCTGTGTTTGACTTTAATTGCTCAGTGGGAAGCACTCCTGAAAGTCAGGAGCAGGGGCAGGGCTGGAAAGGGATACTTACTGGCCAGAGTTTTCTGTGATCTCCCACGTTCTTCCCCCACCCTGCCTCTACCTACACACCTGGCTCACAACCGGCTCATCTCCATGGACAGGCAGCTTCCCTGCTTCATGGACTAGTCCCTTTAAAAAGAAAGCAACAAACCCTTCAGATTTCTCTGCCTCCATTGGTGTTTCAGTGGATGCAGCATAATATAATGAGGGGAGGGAAGGCCACAAACTTGGCCTCAGAGCACCTGCATTTGCATCCTGACTTCACAACCTAGAATCTCTGCAAGCTTGAGCAGCTTAGGCTGCCTGCTCCTTCGCCTGGGTGTCCTACTTCCACAAGCAAGAGATGGATGAGCCATTGCAAAGTGTGTCCGAACCACTTTCCAGAATATATAAATGCCTATCCAAAGCCTGGTTGGATTGAGCACTCAGTGACTGTCTCCCAAGACAGACAGGAGCCTTCTGCAGACCTGTTCTGTTCTGCTACTAGCTCAGTGCTGCAAGCACAGGATGTGGGAGCTTGATAAGTATTTGTGGAATGAAAGTCAAAGGAATGAGTGAGTGAATGAACGAATGAGTGATCGGCTCTGCTTGAAGTGCAGTGATTACCTGAGACCAGGCATAGCACTGTTTCTGGCTTCCTGAGTTTAACACCTCAAAACCCAGATTACTCTTGAGTTCCCCACAGAAATCGATATTGAAGAAATCATAAGTAATTGCATTTCCCTGTCCTGAGCAGTCTCCACCACCGCCCCCCCCACCCCCTACCCCCCTGTTGGCCCTTCCCCCGGCCCAGGCTTTCTCACACGTCACCCATGACTGCTAGCCCAGAGGAGAGCCCTCAAGGGAAGACAATGACTTGGATTTGGTCACTTTGAGTGTTAACACACCGTTTTATGGACAGGATGTATGTTGTCTTAAAAATTCTTTTTTTCTTTCCTGAGCACTTTGTGGTTTAGACTTGGGGCAGAACAAGGGTTAGATTTAACCGTTACCTTCCGGTTACCATTCCACTCTCCTGGTGTAAAACGTGTTCTGGGGATGCTTTTACGTGGTAGAGGCATTCTGGCAGTCAGGGCTGGGCTTGCTGCAGTTAACACGTCCCTTGGCCAACATACCTCGCACCCTGCCCGCTCCCAACAGGCCTTCCATCTAGAGACTGTGATATCAGCTGCCAGCAGCACCCAGCAGGGCCATGTAGGGGAGAGGCCATGCCAGTCAGAAGGCCTGGGCTCCACGCTGGGCTTCCCCGCTCACCCGCTGTGCAGCCCAGGGTCAGTCATTCCACTGGGGAGCCAGTGTTCCCCCGTACAAAAGATCTTCGCCTCACAGGGTTACGGGGAGAGCAGATTTCCATGGAGGTAAAGCACCAGACTACGTGTGTTGTAGCTTCGGAAGGTGCCAGGGCATAACATTCACCTGTAGCTCTGTGCCAGGCACTGTACAGGGGGTTCACCTGCACAGCTTCCCTCCACACTCACAACAACCTTCCAGGCCACACCACTGACCCCTTCTAGAGAGGCTGGGTAACTGGCCGAAGGTCACCCCGCTACCCAGTGCTGGGCTGAGAATCCACGTGGTACGTGACTTCAGAGCCCACCTTTCCTTACCAGGCACTTGGTCTTGACCGTTGAATGCACAGACTTAGACACAGTGAAATAAATTTCTTCCTTTTAATCTTCACCACTATAGACAGAGAATATTGGCTTACCTGCTGCAGGTGTCCTTTTTTTTTTTTTTTTTTTTCCCACTTAGACGGTACAGCAGTGATTCAGAGCATGAATTCTGGAGTAGAACTGCATGGGTTTGAGTGTCAGCTCTGTGGGACCTTGGGCCACTTAACTGACCTCTCTGTGTCTCAGTTTTTTCATCAGTAAAAATGGGATAATGCAGGGGAGGTGCCTGGGTGGCTCAGTCGGTTAAGCCTCGGACTCTTGATTTCAGCTCAGATCATGATCTCAGGGTCTGAGATCGAGCCTCGCTTCGGGTTCTGCATTTAGCATGGAGTCTGCTTGTCCCTCTTCCTCTGCCCCACCCCCTGTGTGCACCTGCATGCGCCCTCTCAAGTAAATAAATAAGATCTTTAAAAAAAAAAAGAAAAAGAGAACCCAAACCGACAGATCTCTGTCCCAGCCCTCGCCACTCCCTAAAACTGTTTCCCAAAGATGATCACTTACATTTATTTTAGGTTTTTTTCCCCCTGGCATTTGCCTCCACATTTCTAAATGTACTTATATTGTTATTCTTGACTTGTCAATGTTCGATATTGCCTATTGACTCATAATAGATAAAAATTTAAATTTTTTACATTTCTCCCACATCACAATTTTAGTGAAATCCATCGTTCGTGTTTGTAACAAGTAAGTAATCTTCACTGCTGAGGCCAGTAGGTGTACTTTGATTATATTCCTTTTCTGGTGTAATTCCTTTTCCCCTTCTGAGATGATAAGTGCTTTAATTCTTCCATAATTTTCCATGTAGTCAGTCAGTTTTTTCTGTCAGATTTGTCAGATGTTGTTTTCCCCAAACATCAGCTATTCCATTGATTCCATTCCCTCTCCCCCCAGAGAACTCCCTCCTGGAACCCCGCCTTCTCCAGCTCCAGCCTGGACGGACCCCTGTCTAGGCTGTGGCACAACTCTTGTACTCAGTATCCTGTTCTGGACCCTCTGTCTGTCTTCCCAGAGCCTGCCTCCCTCATTCTGCTGGAACATATCCTTCTGCAGTTTCCTAAGAAAATGGATAAGGATGTGAGGGAAATATATACACATATATACCCTCACACCGTTTATTAATTTGGCTGGGCATAAAAATCACAGGTTAAAGATAATGTCCCCTCAGAGTTACGGAGGCATTGTTCTGTTGCCTTCTAGCAAACAGTACAGATGCTGAGGAGGCCAATGCCTTCCTGTCTGTGTGTGGCACCCTACTTTTCCCCGCTCTGGAAATATTTAGATCTTCTTCTTCCTGGTATTCCAGAAGTTTCATGATGTTGGACCTTGTTCTGGGCCTTTTTTCCAGGCCATTCAGGGAAACTTTTTAATTTGGAAATATGTATCCTTTAGTTCTGGAGTGTTTTTCTTTGCTTTTTAATTTCTTCCCCTCTATTTTCTATATAATCTTCTGGAAATCCAGTTAATCATACCTTGATTTCCTGACTGATTCAATAAATAGTCATATATTTTCTTTCCTATTTCTGTTTCTGTTCATTCTACTTTCAGAGAAGTTTCCTGAATTACAGCACAACCCTTCTATGGGGTATTTTATCTCCAAGGTTCATTTTTATTCTCTGCTTGCTCATTTTACCAAGATTTTATTGATCTATTTGAGAGAGAGAGAGACAGCATAAGCAGGGGGCACCGCAGGCAGCGGGAGAAGCAGGCTCCCTGCTGAGCAAGGAGCTCGATCCTGAGCTGAGCCGAAGGCGGACGCTTAACCAACTGAGCCACCCAGGCGCCCCTGTCTGAGAATATTTTAAGAATGAGGTCCTGGGGCACCTGGGTGGCTCAGTCATTAAGCGTCCGCCTTCGGCTCAGGTCATGATCCCAGGGTCCTGGGATCGAGCCCCATGTCGGGCTCCCTGCTCCGCGGGAAGCCTGCTTCTCCCCCTCCCACTCCCCCTGCTTGTGTTCCCTCTCTCGCTGTGTCTCTCTCTGTCAAATAAATAAATAAAATCTTTAAAAAAAAAAAAAAAGGAAAGAAAGAATGAGGTCCTAATCATGATGAGCACCGAGTAATGTATGGAAGTGTTGAATCACGATAGTGTACATCTAAAACTAATATAACACTGTATGTTAACTATACTGAAATTAAAATGAAAAACTTAATAAAAATTGTTTTAAAAGAATAAGGTCCTGAAAAGCTGATTAAATACTCTGTGTAGGTAGGGCTTATTGACTTTACTATAGGGAGTCAAGCTAATGGTGAACATGCCCTATGAGTGGACTCTCAAATGTCAGAATCGGGAGGTCTTTTCCAGGGCTTGGCTGCCAGCATTCTATGATCAGAGCAGGGAAAGAGGCGAAGGTTCCAACATTCCCTATGTAGACCTTCACTGAACCGCACCCGCTTCAGCTCCTTTGTTTATACTACCTCCCCGGACATGTGATACCCTTAAGACCTGATGCCTTCTTTTTTTTTTTTTTTTTATGTTCAGTTAGCCACTGTATAGTACATAATTAGTCCTTGATGCAGTGTTCAATGATTCATTAGTTAAGTATAAGACCTGATGCTTTAAAAGGTTCTGTTGGCTTCTTTCTTGTTCTTTTCCCGCTTGACCTGAGCCATTTGCCTACTCCTCCTTCCACTTTGGCTTTTAAAAAAATTTGTTCTCTGGGCACCTGGATGGTTCAGCAGTTGGGCGTCTGCCTTCGGCTCAGGTCATGATCCCAGGGTCCTGGTATCGAGTCCCGCATCGGGCTCCCTGCTCAGAGGGGAGTCTCCTCCCTCTGCCTGCAGCTCCCCCTGCTTGTGCTCTCTCTCTCTCTCTCTCAAATAAATAAATAAAATATTTTTAAAAAATAAAATAAAAATAAAAATTTGTTGGGGCGCCTGGGTGGCTCAGTTGGTTGAGCGACTGCCTTCTGCTCAGGTCATGATCCTGGAGTCCCGGGATCGAGTCCCACATCGGGCTCCCTGCTTGGCAGGGAGTCTGCTTCTCCCTCTGACCCTCCCCCCTCTCATGTGCTCTCTCTCTCTCTCATTCTCACTCTCTCAGATAAATAAATCTTTAAAATAAAATAAAAATTTGTTCTCGGGGCGCCTGGGTGGCTCAGTTGGTTAAGCGTCCACCTTCGGCTCAGCTCACGATCGAGCTCCTTGCTCAGCAGGGAGCCTGCTTCTCCTGCTGCCTGCGGTGCCCCCTGCTTATGCTGTCTCTCTCTCTCTCTCAAATAGATAAATAAAATCTAAAAAAAAATGTTTTTTTAATTTGTTCACATCTTTTGTCCACTGATGTTTCTTCTTTGTCCATGAAAATTTCTAAAAATGTTCTCATTCCTAGAACTTTCCTATGGTTTGGGGAGGGGAAGAGGATAATGTATGTATATGATCAACATGCTGTGACCTCTAATGGAATGTGTTACTCGATATTTCACTGATATGCATATTTTCTCTTCCATTTAAATCTTTTTCCCCTCATTTTCCCTCTCTATCTCTTCTGCTTCCATCCCTTTACCCCCAATAACCCGTGTGTTAACAACCTGCTATATAACTGTCCAAATATTTTTATATGTTCATACAATTATATTCATCATATGTAAATATATGGGAAGGGTTTTTTCATCACTTATTTCCATAGAAAATTGGATCATATGATAAGAAGTTCTTTGCTTATGTTTCTCACTCATCAACACATCTTAAGCATCACTCCAGGTCAGTAGATATCTACATAACTAATTCTCTTTAATCTTTACATAATATTCCATAGTAGATAGCAGTTTCTTGTCCTCTGTGCCCCAGTCCTAGGAGTTTCTGGTGGGAAGAGAAATGAGCATGTGCATGGAAGTTAATCTCCTCACCGGCCAGGAAACACAGTGACTCTAGAGTGAGCAGAGGCAGCTAGTGGATCTTGTTGAACGCGTGACGAGCGCCTCACAGGGTTTCAGTGGCCCTGGGTGAGTGAGAATTCAGCACCAGGAGCTGGACAGGACCCCAAGGGCTCATGAACTAGCATCCCAGAAGGTAGGGTATGGATGAAATGGCATGCTTCGAATCAGTCCTGGAGCGTGCTCAAGGATATTATTCCTGTATCCGCTTTGTGAATGAACCCTGGTGGCCGAGCATCTTCTCCCATCTTTAACCCTGTCTCTCTGCTCCCTCTTGAGAGAAAGGCAGGTGCTGACCCCAACACCAGATTTACACGCATTTACCAAATCCCTCTGTTGTCCTCAAAATTGTATTCCTGATCTGCTTCAACATCTGACTTTTTACTCCACATGATCGGTCCGTTTTGCCAGACTGGATAACTAGAAATACCTGAGCCTGAGTTCTTCCTGGCTCCAGAATCAAAGCCAAATCTGAATATGTGGAGGTCACCCCTTTTAATAAGAGCTTCCATTTATTGAACGCTTACTAAATGCCAAGCTCTAAGGAAGGGCAGCCAATAATTAAAGAGCGGCCATTGTGTCCCAGACACTGGACAAATATTGTGTCATTGAGCAGGCAATGACAGTTCCCCAGGCACTGCAGCCAACAAAATTCCTCATCATGATTTTCTTAGGGTTGTTTAAAGGCTGCCTATTTAACAGTCCGAGGGCACTGTATTATTTTATTTAATTGTATAATTAATACACAAATACATTTCTGCTGTTTGAAACTTCTTGTAATACAGATATATTAGAAGTGGAAAGTGAAGGGCTCCCTTCCACACCGCCATCACTACCAGCCCACTCCCTGCCCCAGGGTCTTTATATGTGTATCATTTAATTCCCACCAATGCTATGAAGGTAGTATTATGGTAATTCTGATTTTACAGTTGAAGAAATCCAAGGCCTCGCAATGTTTGGTATCTGGCCTAAAGTCACTTAGCTGGTAAGTGGTGGTAAGTTGACTCAGCTCCAAGGATGTGTGTGCGTGTCTTCCCAAGAAGAGTCAGCTGGCCAAACTGAAACCAGTGATTGCATTTCCTACTGTTTGTAATTAGGCTTCTAAATCTGGCTCTCCAGAGTTCTTCTGGGTTAGAGAGTTCACACATATTGCCAAAGTAGGAGGCAGCATAAGGTGGCATTTGTGCTTCAGTTTTCTGATCTATAAAACGGGGCTGAGGGTAACAGTCCTAAGTGTGTGTGAGGATTAGTGAAATAATATGTCTGGTCACCCAGATCAGGGGCTGGCACCTATGGGAGCTTGTAGGGAGTTGGTGAATTTTCCATAGCTGACCCTGTCGCAGGAGCTGTGGTTTTGTTCGCTTCTCTGCCCACGCTGTTGTCCAGACGGGAGGTGGGAAGCCCCAGGGTATTTAGAGGGCTTTTCAGCGGGGTGCCCCAAAAGAGAACCCTCTCAGTGTGTTTTAAAAGGGGGAAGTTCCCAGCTGTTAACAGTTACTCAGAAAATGCCCTTTCCATGTTGTCATCCACCGGACCCACTTGCCATCCTGTTTCTCCTCGGATGGGCGGGTGGGAGAAGCGGGAGGAGACTGTGATTCCCTGCCCCACGAGCGGCCCCCAGAAGGGAGGGTGGTGCTGTGTACATTGTATTCTTGAGAATGAGCCAAGGGGAGCATGGGAAGCCTGGCTTGTGAATTACCATGCCTTCACAGCTGTAATTACCTCCTTCCTTTCTTCCGCAGGGGCTAAACTGTGCAGTGAAGAATAGTAAGTCGTCTGTTTTTGTTCATCCTGTTGTTGCCTTGTTAATAAAGTGCTAACCTCATGCCGCTGTCTGACAGGAGCGCTGCCCCTCCACCTAGGCTCCAGATGGGGGTGACAGCCTTCAGCAGGAGGGATCCTTGAGAGTCCAGGCTCTGTACACCTGCATTTCCTATCAAGAATATCCATTATGCAAAAGTCAGGAAGTGAGACACAGAATTGTCATTTAGGTTTTGAAAACATTGTCTGGGGTGCTGCCCTGGTGTGTCTACAATACGATTTGATTTGCCAGAGCTTGTCACTGGAAAGTGAGAGACATCTGTGATGTTGATCCTGTTTTGTGTTTTAATTCAAGAAGGAGGCACACACTTCAAGTGTCTGTGCTAATTAGGGACGAACCCAGGCATATAGTATAAATCAACTTTTATCACTACCCCATCCTTCCTGTGCCCCGTTTCACTGCTTTATCGCAAAACCAAGTTTCATGCTTTGTCTCCTGTCCTAAAATGCCCTTTAGACTTAAGAGATTTGCAGGGACTCAGCCAGCCGAGGGTCACAGGCCCCTGCGTGTGTACGATCGAGCTCTCTGGAGCCACCGCTGGGGCATCTTGCTTGCACGCCTCGTTCTCCTGCAGCTTCAGGCTCTTGCAGAGCGTGGGGATCTCTGATTCCTGCATTTTCTGGCTCCAGGTACCTGCCTGGATGACAGCTGGATCCACCCTCGAAATCTGACCCCTTCATCCCCCAAAGATGTCCAGGTCCACCTGGACTTTGCCCAGACCCAGCATGGAGACCTACTGCCTGTAGCCCGCATCAGGTGGACCCTGCAGACAGACGGTGAGTGGGCGTGTCGGGAGGGTGGGGGCCCTGGGAGGTTCAACCCTCTTCCAGGTGAGTCCACACACCAAACCACCGGCTCTCTCACCAGACTCAGAATGGGGCTCCCCGTCCCGTCCTCAGACACGAGGGCCCAGATTTCATGCTGAAAGCCTCCATCATTTCATGCAGTAAATGAATACTTTTTTAGTGTTTTAGATATTAACCCATGATGGTGTCTTCTCAACCCACCATCCCTCCTTCAGCCTAAAATCCTTATCACCCCAGAAAGAAAGTCAAGTGGTTCATTCTCTGACTGTGGTACCAAATATTTATTGGAAAATGGTAACACACTGGCCAGTGTGCTTTTTCCCTTAATTTAGGGGCAGACATTTTTTTTTAAGTAATCTCCACACCTAACGTGGGGCTCAGACTCATGACCCCAAGATCGAGAGTCACATGCTCCACCTACTGAGCCAGCCAAGTGCCCCTAGGGGCTAGCATTTTCTAAGACAACACTCCCCCCGCCAAAACCTCTTCAGGGATAGAGAGTCGTATGACAGAATCGGGAAGTTTGGGGTTAACAAGAGCCAGCCCCACATTTGTGACCAGGGCCTGGGGGAGGTCATCCTCCTTATAAGTCTCCAGCCCCTGGTGCCTACCTGAGCCTCTCCAAGGATGGGGACAGCCAGGTTTGACACCCAGGCCATGTTGTCAACATCCTGGCCACAAATCTGCAAAGCCTTTGCCTCTGGCCCAGTGTAAAGTTTCACTTGTCCTTGCCCAGCTGGGAAGTAACCTCTGCAAGGCCGTGGGCTCCACCAAGCCCAAGAGTGAGCTGGAGGGAGCAGGAAGTGGAGGGTTAGGTACAGTGAACAGATTTTCTTTCAAGAGTGAGTAAGCATAACAGGGAAGTTCCACGCCCAGTGGTTTGTCTTTGTTGACCTGCCTCTGTTCGTCTCTTCTCCCTCCGACCTGCAGCCAGCATCCTCTTCCTGGAGGGTGCAGAGTTATCTGTCCTGCAGCTGAACACCAATGAACGCTTGTGCGTCAAGTTTGAGTTTCTGTCCAAACTGCAACATCATCGCAAGCGGGTAAGCAGCCGGCTCCAGAGCACATTGTGTTCCTCTACTGATAGCAAGGAGCGAAAGTGTTTTTGAAGACTTCCCAGACATGCCCACCCCTGCTTTTGCTCCCAACTTTCCCTAGTTGTTCAGCGTAAAGGAAGTTGAGTCGAAGGCCTTGCACAGCCCCACTCCTGTTCTCTTCCTGTGTGACTGAGGCTAATGTGGGGCCTGCCTCCAGGAAGGAGCAGCTTTGCCCAGACCTGGGAACTGCAGTGGCTGTGGGCACAAGCGGGGGAGTTCTGCAGCAGTTTCTATTTATTTTGCTGCTCACTGCCCGAGGGTAAAAGGTTGATTCTCATCTAGTGTGTTTAAAGCATCGGTTCACAAGAGTGTGGTCCCAGGGCTGGCAGCATGGGCATGCCCTGCAAACCAGTTAGAAATGCAGAAGCTAGGGCCCCACCTCCGACTTCCAGAATCAGAAATGCTGAGGCTGGGGCCCAGCAGTCGGTGTTGAACCAGCCTACCAAGTGATTCTGAGGCAAGCTCCAGTCTGAAAACTTGCCAGTTAAAATCTGCAAAAGTGTCTGTTTGCAGATCTCCCACAAACGCAAGCAGCCAAGACAGTTCCCTTCCCCTGTATTTAATGAGGACCCCCAAACTTGACTGCTGGCTGGATGGTGAGGCCCAGGTGCCTAGAACGACTTAGAAGCAAAGGACCGCACACCCCCATCCACTCCCACACTAATGAGGATGGAAGTTGGAATCAATATGTGTCATCTGCACCCTCCAGAAAGTATCCTCATACCTTCTGTAATCTCCAGCAGAGGTGATTGCAGGCGCACGCTGAGTGGGGATCTGTAGCCCTCTCTCTGCACTTTTGTGCTTCAGAACATTCTCAAGAGATCCCGGCTTTCCCATTTAAGGAGGAAGAGTCCCTTAACAAACGGTTTTTAGCTGCCTCTTGTGTGCTGGCTCTCCCACTAGCCCGGAGTCCTCTGGCCAGTTCCCTCACCCCATCGTTCTGGAGTCTGAGAGGGCTGACCAGGGAGGAGGGCTGTTTCGGCTTTCCCCAGATTCTCTGGCATATGACACTGCTGTCTACTGCTGACGCCAGATCTAGGTTTTTTAGGTAGGCATCAAAGACCAGAGGAAACCAAGAGCAGAGACGCACCTCCCTCGGATTTTGGATCTTGCTGTGGTGGTTTTCTTCCCCTGTTTCTCGGACCTTTCAGGGGGCGGGCAGGGGTGGAGTTCTCTGGGCACACACCGCTGGGTGAGAGGTGTGTGTGTGACCTGTCCAACCTCCCCTTCCTCCCTCTCTTCAGTGGCATTTTACCTTCAGCCACTTTGTGGTAGAACCTGGCCAGGACTATGAGGTGACCGTTCACCACCTGCCCAAACCCATCCCTGACGGGGACCCAAATCACCAGTCCAAGAACTTCCCCGTGCCCGGTAAGAGCGCCCTCCCAAGCCATTCCTTTCACCACTCGGCTCTTCCTGTTCGAGAGAAACCAGTAGGTGGCTCAGACATCAGCCTCCCGCTCAGCTGGGCCCTCCGTGGCTGCCATTGTCAGCACGTGGTACCTACAGAATGAACAGACGCCACGGCTGGGGACCTCCTGCCCAGGAAACGTCGGGAAGACCAGCCGCTCTGAGGAGAGTTTAACCCCCGCTTCAAGCCTCGTCCCTCATCACCTCGCTCTGCACGTTTGTCTTGTTTCATTTCCCACCTGCCCTGCCTGGTTCTTCACTTTTTACCCCATATCCTACCTGCATTTATCTGCCACCATCCCATGTGCGACACCATCCCCTCTTCCCCTCAGGTCCGTCCTGCCCAGGAAAGACCACGGGGCTGATCTTCTAAAGTGTCGTCTGATGTCTGTGCCCCTTCTAGTTCTCTGTCCTCCCAGCATCTCAGCCACAACCTACATTTCCCATTGTTCACAGCTGACTCCGTCTGGAGCCCCAGCCCCCTTGAGGACAGGGTCTGGGGCTCACACCCATCCACGCAAGCTCCCGAGCCTCCCATTGCCTTGCCTGTAGTAGGCAGTTCAGAAACATGCTTGTTAAGGATGATGACAGCCTTCACACACACACACACACAATCTGCTTACCCTGCTTTTATTTTTCTTCACGTTACCCATCACTCCCTTACACATTATCATGATATTTTTGTGACGTTACATTATACTGTTTGTTTTCTTTGGTCTCTTCTACTGGAATGTGCTCTCCAGAGGGCAGGGACTCTCCCTTATTCACCACTATATCTCTAGTGCCTAAACCAGTGCCTGAAACAGGTCGGGTGTTCATAAGCGCTTGTCAAATGAGTGAACAGCCCCCCAGGCCCTTCCTTTGTTCCTACAGTAGACTGACTCAGTCCCTGTCACAGCAGTTCACACCTGTCACATGTCTTCTTAAACCAAAGTGAAAATGTTACAGGCAAGGCCACTGGGGAAGGGAAGGCAGGAAGATGTCTATGGAGCAGTGGTCCTCAGGGCAGTCCCTAAGCCAGTGGCATCCTTGAATTACCTGGGAGCTTGTTAGAAATGCAGGTTTTCATGGGCCCTCCCCAGACCGACTGCATCCAGAAACTACCCAGGGTGATGCACAGGAAAGTTTGAGAAGCACTGCTGCGAAGGAATAAAGTACTTCTGCCCCTGTCAAGAGTCAGAGGCAACCTGCAGAGAAGCCTGGGGGCGGGCGGAGAGGGTGGGGGGAGGAACTAGAGTCGGCCGAGACTCTCAGCAAGCCCGGGAGTGGAGTCTGGAAGGTTCTGTGAGAGACCAGGGAGGACACAAGCAGGTCAACCCCCAGTTCTGTGGGGCCTCTGGCCCTTGGCAGCAGTTCAGTCCTGGAGCTTGCTTTGACGGGGCCGTCTTTGACCAGACTCCCCAGAAGGAAAGAGGTGGTTGTCCATGGTGTCAGGAGTCTGGAAGAGCAAACTTTCTAAGACAGAGGCTTAGTGGTTTCCCCTTTCTCCGGGTTGGCAGGCTGCGAAGACCCCAGGATGAGGAGGACCACACCGTGTGTGAGCTCAGGTAACCACAGCCAGCGGCCTTGCTGGGGGAGCTTTACTCGGGTGCACACACACACCACCCCCTCACTCCCAACCCGTGTCTGTGCCCTGGGCAGGCAGCCTGTGGGACCCCAACATCACGGCAGAGACCCTGGAGGCCCAGCAGCTGCGGGTGAGCTTCACGCTGTGGAACGAGTCTACCCCTTACCAGATCCTGCTGACCAGCTTTCCACACACGGAGAACCAGAGCTGCTTCCATCGTGTCCTCATGGTGCCCGACGTAAGGCCGTCACTGTCCTGGCCCTCTCAGGTAGCTCTACGCCCCCTCCCCAAGCTTCAAGCCACCCAGTACTGTGCTTGGTTGATCCCAGTTCTGTGCTGCTCAGCTCCTTGTCTTTCCTTCTCATATGTGGCGGGTGTAGAGTCGGGTCTGTGGTGGATCCTTCCTTTGGCTCCGTTGTATAGTTGATCTCTGCCCTGCTTACCTCCCCCATCCTCTCAGATCCTCCTTCCACACAGTACCCCTGGTTCTCTTTGCTCTGGTTTTTTTTATCCCACCTGTTCCAAAAAGGACCTGAAGAGTTTTAAATGTGGTATTAAGACAAAGGGGAAATAAAGATGAGGAAACAAGAGGAAGCCAGGGTGGGGTTACTACAGAAAATGTGTGTCATGCCGTTGGCTGTGAACACAGATGTGTCCCCACAATCCCCAGCAGTCAAAGCAAAGAGAGAAAAACCAGTCACTAGATGTGCTCCTGAATCAACAATGAGCCAGTTGCTGTAGGGAACTTTTCCAGAAACCCGGAAAGCCTTCCTTGGGCGCGCTGGACAGCAATGGCCGTGTTCCCGGCAGCTGCCTTTAGCGCTGCGGCAAGCTCGTGCCCGTCCAGCCTGACCCCCCTCCCACCTCCCTGCAGCCCGCACTCGAGGACGCCCACCGGCGGGCCAACGTCACGCTCACACTGTCAGACCAGAACTGGTGCTGCCGCCACCAAGTGCAGGTGGGTGCGGATGGCCCCGGCAGGTGTGGGAGCACATGCACAGGCGGGCCCTCCGCCTAGAGGGGCCAAGTAGGGGAGGCGGGCCGCCCAAGGACTCGTGCTTTCTCCGAGGACCTGGCACCCCGACCCCCTGGGGCTCCCTGCCTGGGGAGGCCTCCTCTTTGCCTTCCCCAGCCCTGTATATTCCCGGCCTCCCCGGCAGGGCTTCTTGGCGCCCGGTAGCCTATGGGCAATCTGCCTGGCAGGCCCGTGGGCGTCCCAGAGTAGCCGGCCAGGCTCTGCTCCCTCCGGGAGCCCCTGCTGGCAAGAGCACACTCGCAGAGGGCCCGAGCCTCCCCACCCAGCGTCTCAGTGGCCCACTGTCCCCCGCTTTCTCTGCGCCCCCAGATCCAGCCCTTCTTCAGTAGCTGTCTCAACGACTGTCTCAGACACTCCATAAGCCTCCCTTGCCCAGAAATTCCAGAGGCTCCAGGTAGGGAGTGTATGGCTGCTCTGGGGCGTTCTCAGGGGGTGAGGGTAAAGGAAGGCCGGCACCTTGAGCTGAGCCCTGACCTCGTGCTGAGGGTGGGGGCGGGCTTTAATTTTACTTGGAGTTATTCAGGCCTGCAATGTGGGGCCGTAGAGACACTCCTGGGTTGGACTCCTGACTGCCTTTCATTAGCTGTGTAGCCCTGGACAAAATATGTAACCTTTCTGATCCTGAACTTCTGTGACTGAAGAACTGTGGATCGTCCTTGTCCGAGAGTTTTAGTATGGACCACGAAGTGCTTTACCATGTCCACTTTTAAACCCCACGGATTGTGACTCCTGGTGCCATGAAGTAGAGCGTCCCTCCCCCAGTTCGTAGATGAGGAAATAGAGGCACAGAGATGCTCAGTAACTTGTCCAAGATCACACACCAGGAAAGCGGCAGAGCTGCCCGTCCCTCCCCATGCCCTGCTCCGCGGCCCACCGCCCACAAAGAAGCCGCCGCAGCCTGAGCCACAGCCTTTACATGGGCCTGGAGGAGGATCTGGCCTCCCGGGTGGGATTTGGGGCCTCTCTTAGCAGGCCGGCAGCTTGGGTGTTTCCTGTAGACATCATTAAGTTGAGCGGGTGTCTGGAGCGCTCAGGGTAGGGCCAACGTCACCAGCAGGCCCCCATGGGTGTCAGCGATGGGTTTTGTGATTACTGCTAATAACGAATACTATTTTCCCTTTGTTCTCATTGCAGTCTCAATTGCAGGTAAGGCCGGCAGTCCTTCCCATCGTGCTGCAGGAGTTCCCAGGGGCCCTTCCTCAGGAGCCACATGAGAAGTCCCTGACTGAGCCTCGCCTGGAGCCAGGCAGACAAGGCTGAACTGGGTGGCCAGCCCGGGGGTGGAGGTCACCAGCATATCATGGCACAGGCCAGAGAGGACAGCCCAGGGGCTGGGCAGCGGGGCTGGAGGAGCTCGGGGCTGGCGGAGCGGGCGTCCTCCGCCACGTCACTCATGCTGTTCCCACTTCCCACAGACTACATACCCCTGTGGGTGTACGGGTTCATCACGGGCATCTCCATCCTGCTGGTGGGTTCTGTCATCCTGCTGATCGTCTGCATGACCTGGAGGCTACCCGGTAAGGGGCGTCATGGGGTTTGCCTCTCTGTTCCTCTCTTTCTTCCCACGCCTTCCTCTTCCCACTCCAGTCTCTGCAAGGCTGTACTCAGAGGGCACCCTGCAGTCCCAGGCCCCCCAACCCAAGTGAACTACTGACATTGTCTCTCTTTGGCCACGGCAAGCTCCCTTGTCAGGAACTCAGCCTGCGGGAAGGCTGAAGTGGGCTCAGATCCCAGCTCCACTGCTTACTCCCTGGGCACATTACTTCATTCTCTGAGCCTCGGGTTCCTCTTTTATGAAAAGGAGATTATAAAGATACCCATATCACAAAACGAATATAAAGACTACATGCAATAACGTATATGACTTTTTAGCCTTGAGCCTGGCGCATATTTGCTCAACATATGTTAGCCACAATTATGTTTATTGCTACCAAAATTAATAGTATTAAAACAAACTGGATGGAAGGAGCTAAGGTAGGGTTTCCCTGCCTCAGACATGATCAGCCAGGCAGGTGGGAGAACCTGAATGAGCCCATCCTGCAGCCCCCAGATGCACGTACATCTGTCAGGAAGAACAGCAAGGGACAGCACGATGTGATAGAGGAAGCTCTGGGTGGGCCCAGGATAAACGGATGCGGCTTGCAGCTCCGCCTCCCTGCTTTGCAGGCATAGGCAGCTTGCTGAACAAACCCTAGATTTGGTTTTGTCTTCTGTGAACTGGGATAATGACCCCTCCCTCTCAAGGTTGTGGTGCGGATTGAATGGTCTAGCCATGGAAGGCACTGACCAGGGAGTGCTGGGAGGTAGCAGCTCCTCTCCCTGCAGCCCTCTCTGGCCAAGTGCTGAGCAGGAGAGCACATGGGCCTCCAGGTGAGGGGCTCGGCCTTCCCCTGCCCCTCCGCGGCCCCACGCCCTTTCTTCAGTGGTCTAAGAGCTATTTCCGCACTTTCAAGGCTCATCAGGATTAAGTATTAATCATTATTAATTCTTGTGTGATGGGGAGACTACCACAGCAGGCCCTGGAAGACCCACTGTGAGGGCACTTCTCCACAGGACTGTTTCAGGGTCAGATAAGTTAACATCTCCGTGAGTGCTTTAAAGATTGATTGATTGATTGATTGATTGGGGGGGGCGGGCAGAAGGAAAGGGGAGAGAAAGAGGAAGAATCTCAAGCGGACTCCCCGCTGAGTGCTGAGCCCCACATGGGGCTCCATCTCATGACCTGAGCCAAAGCCAAGAGTCGGACACTTAACCGACTGAGCCACCCAGGCGCCCCCGTGAGTGCTTTATAAACTGTAAAGCTCTTCATAGATGCCACGGAGGCTTTTTGCTTCATTTCTGTTGTTGCATTTCTGACCTTGTATTGAAGTGTGCCCCACACCATGGGGTGAAGGAAAGGACACTTGTTCGACTGTCTTTTGGTAGTTCTGGGAAAAGGCCCAAGAGGTGGGAATTGAAATTCTGGTTCAAAAAGTCTTCCTTGGGGCGCCTGGGTGGCTCAGTTGGTTAAGCGGCTGTCTTCGGCTCAGGTCATGATCCTGGAGTCCCGGGATCGAGTCCCGCGTCGGGCTCCCTGCTCAGCAGAGAGTCAGTCTGCTTCTCCCTCTGACCCTCCCCCCTCTCGTGCTCTCTCATTCTCAAATAAATAAATAAAATCTTTTTTAAAAAAGTCTTCCTTGGCTACCCATGGGTTCAGTGCATACTGCCATGTCACCGAGGAGCTGACTCCTAGACCACAGTTCCCTTCTTTGTATCTCTGGGGGAGCAGTTGCCTAAGAATGTTGTTTCCCTTTCTCACCTCAGAAATACCAGGAGGAAATGTTGTAAACAGGCCTGATGGGGGCTGCTTCTGGAGATGTGTTGTAAGCCTCTTGCAAGGATGAGTCTGGGGAAGAGCTTTCCCTGCCATGGGGCGTTTCCTCAGGGGTGGCCAGACTATGGGGAGGAGAGGAACCATTGCTAGAACAAGGGACATGGGGGGAACCCCTAGTCACCATGCTGGGGGTCCTGGCTGGGTCAGTGCTGCAGAATATTCGTGACCCCAGCTGACTGCACAGATACAATCTCATTCAATCCCTGCTGCACAGACCCCTTTTACAGAGGAAGAAACTGAGTTTCGGAGGCCTTAGTAACTTTCCCAGATCTCACAGCTGTTGATGGCAGACCTGGGAGTCACACTGAGCGGCTCCTCACAGCCCGGTGTCCTGTGAAGGTCCTGAAGCATCTGGCAACTGCCTCCGACTGCCCTCCCTGACCGTCTGTCCTGGGTCAGGGGTGGGACAGCACTCCTTCAGATGCCCCTGGGAATTGGTCCCTATTTCTCTTCCAAAAGAGCTGCTCCAGTGTTTTTTTTTTTTTTCTTTCAGGGTCTCATCGTGAAAAATATGGTAATGACACCAAATACACAGGTCAGTATTTCCTGGTGTGGGTGGGGTGGGTTCGGTGAGTGTTGCTGTCAAAGGCATGATGGAAGGTTCTCTTGAGACACAGGGGTGGGTTGCCTTCTGCAGTTTAACTCCTGATTTCCTTCAGGAGACCTCAGCTTGGAGGACCCACCTTCTAGGACCCCCACACAGAGAGAACCACAAATGGCAAGGCTGGGATACCATTTTTGAAATCACTTGGACAAGGAAAGGAAGGGAAGGGTACCATCTTTGATGAAAAGAGGTCCTACCTATAACAGATATTTGTATTCCATAGAGAGGCCTTTGTGCCTATTTTGCTTTTTAATTACAATAATTAAAGTATAGGCTCAAGGCCAGATAGGAATCTTGAGAAAGAAATGCACTCTCCCAGAAGGCACCACATGGTAATTCTTTTCAGGCAGCCAGAACGGGTGAAAGAGCAACATCTGGCTTATTCCAAGGCCTCGGTTGCATTACTTAGACTAGGGAACCGGTGTCTGCCTGGTCCAGACGCCCCCTGGGCTGTCTGAGGATCAGCCCAGGTACACACCCAAACCTGGGGGCCTGGCTTTCCTTGTTTCCCTCAGATGTCCTGCCCGAGACCAGCCTGACCCCTCCACCCCTGAAGCCCAGGAAGGTCTGGATTGTCTACTCTGCCGACCACCCTCTCTACGTGGACGTGGTCCTGAAGTTCGCCCAGTTCCTGCTCACCGTCTGTGGCACCGAGGTGGCCCTCGACCTGCTGGAGGAGCAGGTCATCTCAGAGGTGGGGGTCATGACCTGGGTGGGCCGCCAGAAGCAGGAGATGGTGGAGACCAACTCCAAGATCATCATCCTGTGCTCCCGAGGCACCCGGGCCAAGTGGCAGGCCATCCTCGGCTGGGAGGAGCCGGCTGTCCAGCTCCGGTGTGACCGCTGGAAGCCCGCAGGTGACCTTTTCACTGCAGCCATGAACATGATCCTACCAGACTTCAAGAAGCCAGCCTGCTTCGGCACCTACATTGTCTGCTACTTCCGTGACATCAGTAGTGAGAGTGATATCCCCGACCTCTTCAACATCACTTCCAGGTACCCACTCATGGACAGGTTTGAGGAAGTTTACTTCCGGATCCAGGACCTGGAGATGTTTGAACCTGGCCGGATGCACCGCGTTGGGGAGCTCACAGGTGAGAACTACCTGCAGAACCCGAGCGGCTGGCAGCTCAAGGAGGCCGTGGAGAGGTTCCGGGAGTGGCAAGTCCAGTGCCCAGACTGGTTTGAGCGCGAGAACCTTTGCTCAGCGGATGACCAGGACTTCCCGTCCCTGGACGAAGAGGTGTTTGAAGAGCCCCTGCTGCCACCAGTAAGAGGGATCATCAAGCAGAAACCCCTGGTGCACGAACCCACCTCTGAGGGCTGCCTGGTGGGAGATCTGCTTGTCAGTGAGGAAGGAAGAGGGCTGTCAAGACTGGAACCTCAACTCCAGCCCCAAGGAGAGCTGGCAGCCCAGGCCCTCCAAACCGCAGTGCTCCTAGTGGACGAGGTCCCTTCGGCTCAGGCCGTGGAACCCGTCCCTCCAGCCGTTGAGAGCAGCACAGTGGGCCGGCTGGCCGTGGTCGGGGGCGACGAGGCCTGCCCGCTGCTGGAGGGCTGCGGCCCGCGGCGGAACAGTGTCCTCTGCCTCCCTGTGGACTCAGAGGCCCCGCCTCTCTGCAGCACCCCAGTGGCATCTCCCAACTACGTCCCAGAAGATGTAAGGCAGCAGCTCGAAGGCTTGATGTTCTCACTCTTCCAGCAGAGTCTGAGCTGCCAGGCCCAGGAGGGCTGGGACAGAGCTGCAGTGGCCCTCAAAGACCTCTGCACGCCCTATGAGGGGGAGCAGCGGCAGTCCGTGCAGTCCGACCAGGGCTATATCTCCAGGAGCTCCCCACAGCCCCCTGAAGGACTTACGGAAATGGAGGAAGAGGAAGAAGAACAGGACCTGGGGACATCGGCCAAGCAGCTCTCTGCTGAGGACCTAGAGAGCCTGAGAAGCCTCCAGAGACGGCTCTTCTTCCAAGAGCTTCAGAAGAACTCCGGCTGGGGCGGTGTGGAGCCAGAGGAGCCTTAGGGCCCCCCTAGCCCCAGGGTGTTAGGGAAGGGCGGCATGTGTACACGAGCGCACATGTGTCTGTATATATGCCTATGTTCCTGTGTGAAGTGTTTGCCTTTAAATGTGGACCTCTTGAGCCCTGGGCATTGCCCTGAATTTTCTTCCTCTGAGCCTGTGGTCGCGTTCTGTCCCAGCAAGAATCCACAGCCCATCCCCGGGAGCCAGCCACAGAGCATCCCTGAGCCTCCATCGTGCAGTCATTCGGTCATCCAGCATTTATTTTGCACCTCTCATGTGCCAAGCATCTGAGATACAAAGATCAATTGCACAGGGGCTCTGGCCACCAAGGGGCTTAACGTCTGGTGGGAGCAACAGATTAGCAAACGGGACGGTCCTGTGCGATGGAAAGGCTTAGTAGAGGTCTGCCCAGGGCTGTGAAAGTACACAGAAGGAGCAGCTGGGCCCAGAGACCGTGGTTGGAGAGGGCAGCGGTCCCCGGGGCAGGGGCAGCATGTGGGGTGAGGGCTGGGGCCAGTGAGCCTGGAGCGGGAGGAGGGGGCAGCCGGAGCCTGGGCTGCAGAAGGGCTTGTGGGCTAGGCTGGGGGGTTGGGACATTAGCCCGGTGGCCTGGCATTCCTTTGACAGGGTGAGCTGCTGCCCTGCAGAGGAGGGGCCTGAGGACCAAACGTACCCGAAAGCCACCTCAGACCATCTTTGGAAAGAGACAGGATAGTAATGTGTGATGAGAACCTTAAAAGCATTCAGCAGGAAGAAAAGCCTGGAATCCTGAGCTCCCATTTTGGCCCTCAGTCAGTGGGAGAGCCACTGCAGAGGAGTCTTCCAGGGTCGCATGGCCAGGCCCCTGGGCAGCAGCACCCCGCCCCCGAGCTCAGGAGGCCCCAGAGCTGGGGGCCCAAGCCTGAGTGTGAGATATGGAGGGCACCCGGCAGGGTGGGCAGAGGGGCGCAGGGTGGGAATGAGAGGCACACAGGGCCTGGCAGGCCTCTCTGGGGTGGAGAGGAAAACAGGCCACTCTGTACTTAAAAGTCTGAGGTTCAAAGACAGTATTCAAGGAGAGATGCTAAGGCTCAGTGCTGGAAGACATTGTGCCTGAAGTGCCTTCTCGGGAGGAACTGAAGGCTTCTGGCTGTCCGGGGTCCTGGCGAGCACGCTGGGATGCTGTCTGCCCCTGGACTCAGGTGAGCTCATTGCCTGGACTCGAGCCCTCAGCTGGCACCAAGCTCCCAGTGAAGGGGTGAGGACTCAGGCAGGTAATGGGAAACCGTCACAGGCTGTGTGTGTGTGTGACACACACGTGCGTCCTGTGCACAGAAGGGAGATGGTCAATAAAAGATTTGTCCAGCCTGGTAGTTCTGTTGAGTCACGTGTTGCTACAGGCCGAATGCCTGGCTGTGAGTCCTTTCAGTCGTGCGATTTCCCCGAGCAGCCGCAGGGGCAGCGGGTCGAAGGCCCGGACTGTGTGTGGCCCATACACAGCCCCACAGTAGCGAAGGAACAGGGAGGCAGAGCCGCACACAGGGTGTCTGTATCCCCCCCCAAATACTTGACAACTCATCCTCAGTGTGGTGGCAGCGGAGGTACAGGTGATCAGGTCGTGAGGATGCAGCCCCAGAGAGCTCCGTGCACCCCCTGCCTCGTGAGGGCGTGGCGAGATGGTCATTTGTGAGCGGGGCTGCAAGCACACACCCAGTCTGCCGGCTCCCCGGTCTTGGACTTGGCCGGCCGCTGGAGCTGTGAGCAGTGTGTGTGTAAGCCGTCCGGTCTTTGGTGTTCTGTGCCCTCAGCCCTCCCAGGTGGAGACAGCAAGAAAGGGAGCTGCGTTCTCCTGGCCACCAGCCTCTCAGGCTCCGTCTCCCCTCCAGTTGGCTGGCAGTGGGCATCCCTGGGGCCAGATGCCCACCAAGCTTTCTGTGACGTTGCCCCAGCTTCCAGGAAGCACTGACTCAATGCCCAGGGTGTGGAACGCCATGGTGGACTCTTCCTGGCTGGGGCCAGGCTTGACACGCCAGCAGCATGGCCCCAGCCAGTGTAGCCCTGGTGCCCAGAAGCATACTTTCCATTTGGATTGTGTTCCCCACAAGCCTTGAATTCTAGTTCTGCTGGCCTTTGAGGCCACATGTCCTCAGCCTTGCTCGCTGTGCTCCCCTTCTCTCGGGCTGCTGCCTGTTCTCCTGACAACTTTATTGAGATACAGTGCACATACCGTGTCATTCACAGCTGACCCTACGCAGTTCAATGGCTTTAAAGAGTTCAGAGCTCAGCAACCATCAACATAATCAATTTTAGAAATTGTTCTTATTCCAAAAAGAAATCCGGCACCCTTTTTTTTTTTTTTTTGAAGATTTTATTCGTTTATTTGAGAGAACGAGAGCGTACAAGCAGGGTGAGGAGCAGAGGCAGAAGCGGGCTTCCCACGGAGCAGGGAGCCTGATGTGGGACTCGATCCCAGGACCTTGGGATCATGACCTGAGCCGAAGGCAGATGCTTAACCAACTGAGCCACCCAGGTGCCCCGAAATCCAGCACCCTTTAATCCTTACCCCAACCTCGCTAAACTCCACCCCCCATCCCTCTATGGATTTGCCTGTTGTGGACATAACATATATTAATGGAATCATAAAGTTCCCCAGGGCTTCTGGACCCTTTCTTGAATGTCAGTCCCTGGTTCCTCCCACGTTCCCTCTGCTTCCAGGGAGCCTCCAGTCTCAGACTGGCCTTTGCTCACCACAAATGCTGGAAGTTCTGTCAGCCTGTGGTGTCTGCTGTCAGCTCAATATCAAGAGCGTCAAGAGCATGTGTAAATAAAGCCTTGCCTTGCTTTTTGTATTATTCTGAAACATGGCTAATAAAATCCTGCTTCACCCAGAAACGCCATTCCAAGAACAGATGTCCTCCAAGCTGTGGTTTTCCTACCACTCAAGCCCCTCTCCTAAATAGAGTACAGCTGAAGTGGCTCAAGGGGATGGAAGGACCCACAATCAACATGCGACCCAAACCTAGAGTGGAGCAATGACCCGTGCCCGGCATCCAGCCTCCGACTCCTGAGTGGATTTGCATGCATCCCTGCCTGCTGTCTGGATCCTAGTCAGGAAGGGAGGAGGGGGGCGGGAATGATTAGATGGTGGTGTAGACATGCTTTCCAACTTCGCTTCTACCCCAGTTTCTCTTTTCTGCTTAGGAAGGACCTCAGAGGTGTTCAGGCTCTAAGGGGGTTGGTCAGTCACTTGAACATCCAGCACTTTGAGTTGGAATCTCCAAATGCGAGGGTATGATGGATTTTACTTCATCTCTACTTGTCTTTGAAGATTAAATAGGACATAAAGGAGAGGAAGATGTACTTACAATGCAATGGGAAGTTTTAATCCGATGGCCTTTAGACTCTGCAGTTAATGTCCTCCCCTCCCAAATAAATAAGGGCAGTGCCAGGCCAACTTCTGCTCCAACACTTCCAGAAAAGACCTGCCAGTTCGGGGCCACGAGACACCGGCTGCTCCAGGCTATGCAAGAAAGTAAGGACCCAAGTATGCTTGAGCTGGTATTTCAGCCCTGGCCTTGGGTCTCCGGTCAGGTGGCTGGAGAGAGATTTTCTTTATTTATTTTTTTTTAATTTTAGGATTTTATTTATTCATTTGAGAGAGCAAGCACAAGCAGGGGGACCTGCAGGCAGCGGGAGAAACAGGCTCCCCACCAAACAAGGAGCCCGATGCGGGACTCAATCCCAGGACCCCGGGATCAAGACCTGAGCCAAAGGCAGACAACTGAGCCACCCAGGCACCCAGAGATAGGTTCTTTTTTTTTTTTAATTAATTGATTTATTTATTTGACAGAGTGAGAAATAGCGAGAGCAGGAACACAAGCAGGGGGAGTGGGAGAGGGAGAAACAGGCCTCTCACAGCAGGGAGCCTGACGCGGGGCTCAATCCCAGGACCCTGGGACCATGAACCCGAGCCGAAGGCAGATGCCCAACGACTGAGCCACCCAGGCGCCCCCAGAGAGAGGTTCTTTAAAAAGAGGCTAGCAACAGTTAACCCAAGGCTGGGGCCCTGGCTCTGCTGCTTACCAGCCCTGTGATTGATCAGGGGATCTGCCTGAGGTCTCGGGTTGCTGGAGGTACAGCAGAGGCTCCTCCCTCATACAGGTCTCCTGTATGGAGTGGATGGAACATCCATGTGAGGCGCTTGAGTGGTGTCCCACACACGGGAGCACTCAGCACACGGTGGCCCTCGTTCCGTCCAGGTGTTGCCACCCATACACACTGTTGCCCTTGGGAGGAGTCCAGAGGCTCCCTTGGGTCTCATTGCCTCTCAGGAAAGAGCACCCTGACCGGGTTCTGGGTCGGAGCAGTTGAGGAATGTGGGGCACTATTTAGCCTTCTTCCTGTTGTTAGGGCTTTTTTACTCTAGTGTTTGCTTTTTCAGATTACAAAAGCAATATACGATCCAATAGTCTATATTATGGGAGAATATAAAATAAAGCAACTGCCCCCAGCCCCTGGGTACAGGCTGTGAAGTTGGGGTGCCCACGCACAGCCTCCCACATCACTCCTAAATGGCTTCACGGTCCACCTCCTTGCTTTTGGTCTCACCCCAGCCCTCCATGCCCTGCCGCCTCTCCCAGACCTTGGCACTGGGTGCACATTCGCACCCTGTCCATCTGGGTTGGTTGAGGCAGGTGAAGTGCCTTGGAGAACCAGCCTTTGTCCGTTAGAGGAACATGGGAGTCCCCTCTCTCATGATTTCAAGGATAACAAGAGGTCTTGTCCAACATGCCTCCCCAGACCCCAGTTCCTGGATTCCCTTCCTAGGAGGAGTAGTTCCCTAGGCTGTTAGTTTACTGGATCCTTCCCTTCTGATCAGAGAGGAAGAAGATACAACAGTGACCTGAGAGGAGAGAGAGCAGAAAAGAATGACGCACAATTGGCTGGCCCCTGACTTTTGCTCAGTGCCACTTCCTTGGGACTCACACAATAGGAAAACCAGCCCCTGCTTTTTAGCCAGACCATTCAGCTTTAATAAGGAGAAGTGGAACTCTATTAACATCTCGGTCTGAAGGCTGCCTGGGGTGGTGCAGATTTTGGAGACAGACCTGGGTTCAAATCTAGATTCCCTTCCTGACTCTAGTGTGGTATTCAGCAAGCTACTCTATCTTTCTGGACCTCGGGAAAATGGAGCTAAAACCCCCTTGCAGATGACTCTGAGGATGAAATGAGCTGCTGTGCATCAAGGGCCTGCCACAGGCGAGCACAGGACGTGTCTCCGGGCTCCTCCCTAGGGCCAGAACTGCAGGGTCAGAATCAGGCCCTTGGCAAGGCCGCGTGTGGCCTCAGCCAGGCCCACTCTGAATACACCGTCCGCTCATATGCCATTTCTTCATCTTTCACAGAGTGCTTTCGTTGTATGGTCCCGCAGACCACAGGGGTGGGAGCTAGCTTGCTTACCTGTGAGAAACATGTCAATATAACATGCTTAGTCAAACTCATCATCTTATTTTACATCTCGATTTAGGAAGAAAGGAAGACATGGTCTTATGTTTTTCTGTCATTGTTTTACATATGAATGTTGTCCCCCGTTGTGATTATCAATGTCTTGAGGAAAAGGACCGTTTTTGCATATGCCACCTCATTTAATTATTACCATAGCCTTGTGAGGTAATAGTGCTCCTGGGTGACAAGTGAGGAAGACACCCCAGGAGCGGAGGTCAGTGCCCACGGCCGCAGCTGGTAGGAGGCAGAGCAAGCCCAGGACCAGCGTTCCCAGGCTCTGAGTTTGCCTCTTCTGCCGTCTGGGTCCAACCGCTGTGTGGCCTTTGCAATGGCCACAAGCGCCATAGGGCAACAGCACAGAGTGGTTTCAATAGTACTGGCTGTGTCCGTGCTGAAACAAAAACTATTATTTTTGTGCAGACTCAATGTTCTGTCAGACTTCACAGCCCCTTTGTGTGGTTTTGTTGTTGTTGTTGTTTTAAAAAGACGTTGTTCTCCTCATTCATACATAATTCATTCCTCCGCAGGGACATAAGTCGGAAAGGAGGGCAAAGTATTTGAATATAAGTTTCTCAGTCTTTCCTTTGGGAAGTTATTCTTAGAAGGAAATGGGAGTGAAAGCCCCAAGTGTCTGGGGAAATGTCTCTCAGGCTGAGAGCCCACCTGTTAGCTCTGCCTATAGGAGGCCTGCCTAGACACCCCCCAGATCAAGGCCAAAGCCACCCCACCTCCCTGAAGAGTGCCAACCGCCTAGAAGGAAATGGCCAAGTGTACCCACAATGTTAACACAAGCCTATAAAATGATGAGAAATGTCACAGTGACATTTAAGAATTTAGTAAGGAAACCAGGACAGGAAAGATCTTAAAACAAACCACACAGGAAGCTTGTCACAAGTTTCAAGTTTTTTATTTTCAGAACAGAGGCTGGTTTTATTTTTAAAAAGAAAAAGGGGCGGGGGAAACGTGCTCAATGCTAGTGAGGTGCCACTTCCCTTCTTCCAGGCTCTAACTTCCAGCCAGCTCTCTTCCCCAAAAACACATGGACGCAGAACCAGGCCAGGTTATATCAGAACAGCCTTTAGAGGGGGGCCGATCCAACCCCCTTTCACAATCCATAGAGTCAGAGGCTCAGATCAAGGCATGCCTTACTGGTACCCACGTTAGAGGCCAGCAGTCTGAATTCTGAACCTGGGCTATTTTCCTGTGAATCATGAGCCTCAGGAGACAGTGCACCTCCTGTTTATGAGACCCCCCCCCACGGGGAAACATCTCCAGTTTGAACTCCCCACTACAGATGCCCCTAGAAAGCAAGAAAAATGAAATTTTAGGGGTCGTGTCTCATTTTGAGTGGGGCAAGGAAAGAGTAAAACACTCAAGAAAAAAACACCAGAAGGAAGGGATTGACCCCTGAGCGCAAAGTGCTTGCACCAGATGTTTGAAAGAGAACGTCCAGGGGTGAGTGCGGGGCCCACAGACAGAGCCTGAGCAGGCCCAGCCTCTGCCAGGGCTGGCCCGGGTGCCATCAGTCTCTCGACGTACCTAGGGACGTGGTAGCTCATTGGAACCTATCACAGCCTCCCACCAGAAAACTCAACAGCACTCAGATTTTATAGTCAGTCACTCAGCGGGGGGAGACCACCATCCAAACAGGAGAAAGGGGGTGGGGCAGGGGCCAGCCAGGGGCTGGCCATGGCTCAGACACAAAGTCCATTCACAGCCACTGAGATTAGGTAGCAGAGAAACAGAGCAAAGCTGGAGAGAGATGGAGACCTGGGGAGCGGTCTGGGCCCAGGACTTTGAGCACACCGAATTCAAAGGGAAAGGATATGGGGGCGGGGGGAGTGCAGAGGCAGAAAAAAAAGACTAGTTGCAAAATCCAACCCGCTAATATTGGACCTAGGAGGGTGAGGGGCTGGGAGCACAGATGATACATTGAGCGTAAACATGTTTCCTCCATTGTTCCCCACTGTGACAGTAGGGGAGTTTCAGAAGGACTCTGGTCAAGACATCAGCCCCTCTGTGTATCTACATGGAAGTCTTCTATCAACAAACCCCCAAGAAGTTGGGAGAGAAGGGCCTCAAGTAAAAAACTGAGACCCAGAAAGCAAAAGTGAGTGCCATCAAAGCTCGTGAGTGACAGTCAAAACTACAATCCATGACTTCTGGTCCTTTGTCTGGGGTTCATTACACCACACAAAGCATACAAAGGGGGGAAGGGCAACAAAAAAGCCCCCACCCCATCCTATTCTGGGGTGGAGGGAAGTGAGTATTTCCTGGCCTTGCTGCCAACTGTCCTCCTGCACTCTTACCTCCCCTAAAAATACTCACCCTCAAAGATTCCAAGAGTGATGTCCCACATCCAGACTATAGGCGGGCAACCCCTGGGTGTCCCTGGTCATTAATCTCAAAAGAATGCCAGGGAGGAAGGCAGGGCAGGGGGAGGATCTGCCCAGCCTCTCCATGCAGCCTGCCTTCTCCTTAGAAATTCTCTTAACCAGAGCAGAGGACAAAGGTCACCACCCTTTCTGATTCACACCAGGCTTCCTAGAGGAAGGACAGATGGGGAATTGGATTTCCTTGAGCCAATGGGAGCCCCAACTTCACATCTATCCAGGAACCCCACCAAAGCTGAGCCAAGATCTGACCCAGTCAGCAACAAACCTCAGGAAGGATAAGAGTTCTGGGTGCAGAGGGAGGGAGAGCGGGAGGGCAAGCCAATGGCTGATACTCCACAGACCCTGTAATAAGACTGGCACCAAACCCCAGCTGGATCCAGTGGCCATGTTGAATGCAATTTCTGAGTATTTTGCCTTTATTTTTTGCAAGCAGCATCAGTGTATGATGCAACAAAAGTTGAAAGCACGGAGGTAGAAATGCTCACTCACCCAAGAAAGGGTGTGGTTTGGTCCTTAGAGTATGGACCCTCTCCTCCCCCAAACTGAGAAGAGAGGAGTAGAACTGAGGAAGATCCTGGGTGAGCGTCTCCCTTGGAGGAGAGCAATTGGGCAGCTCCCAGGAGCCCAGCTCTTTCTGGAAATTAATATTTGGGGAGGAAAACTATACTACACACACAGACAAACACAGACGTTGCATCTACCATCTGGAAAAAAATCCAAAAGACACGTCAGGGGAACAGTGGATTCTGGATCAGTTTCAAGGCGTGGGACAATGACCACTAACCACAGCCTATAAGAAGCTGGCACTTCCAAGCGAGGGGGATGGCTTAAGGCCCAGCACCCCTGTCTGGGCACCCCCTTTTTACCATTCTCCCCCAAAATGGACAGGAATTAGGATGGTGGTGGGAAAAGCAGGAAGCAGAGGTATCCGGCCCCTGGAGGCTAGGTTAGGGTAGGGCGTGGAGAAGGCAGACTACAGTAGTAGTAAGTGGACCTTCCTCCTTCACCGTTAGTTGCTGGTCTCCCTCCAGTCTTGACCCAAGGGGTGCAGGACACACTGGCCCTTAGCCCTATTAACAGTTCTGTCTTCCAAATAGAGCCTGATTAAATCTGGGTGATAGACGGTCAAAGGACAAGGGGGTGGGGTCTCTCAACCCCAAAGCAAGCCCCTCTCCCTTATCCCTCCTCAATTCTGGGATGCCACGGCCAGGGTATTGACATAGCCATGGGCACCTCCCTCGTTCTCCGAGATGCAATGGCCCAGCTGGGAGCCTCCCTGAGGTGGTGGTGGTGGTGGTGGCGGTGGCGGGGCAGAGGGCGGAGGGCCGTAGCCCCCTCTCCCCCGATTGGGGGAGGCTCGACTCCCCCGGTCCCAACAGCCCTCTAGGGCTTCCAGGCCGCGGCAGCCAAGGAAGAAGAGGTTCTTGAGCATGAAGATGGAGAGCGGCTGCTGGTAGCTCACCACCAGGAGGCAGCGCAGCGCCAGCAAGGGCACGTCCACCAGGCAGCCGCCCAGCAGGCGCAGAAGGCGGCTACAGCTGCCCGGCCCTGAAGCCTGGCCCCAGGACGAAGCTGCCGCTGCGGCGTTGAGCTCATAGAGCCAGAGCACCGGCGAGGCGAGGGTGAGGAAGTAGACGGCGATGAGCAGGTAGCGCAGGTGCGCGGGTAGCGGCACGCGGCCTTCCAGCATCAGCTCCACCAAGGTGAAGCTGTCGAGCAGGTCCAGACACGTGCCCAGGAAGCAGCCGGCGGCTCGGTGCTGCTGGGGCTGCAGGAGCAGGGGTCCCGCCGAGCCAGGGGGGGCGCCCGCCTCGCTGATGGCCCGCACCAGGCTGTAGAGCAGGGGCACCGACAGCGCCATGGTGAGGCGGAAGCCCGTGGTGCCGAAGGGCGCGCGCAGCTCGATGAGGTCCAGGATGGACGTGCCCAGGATAAGCACCACCTTGGGCGTGAAGGCGATGGAGTAGATGAGCCAGGCCAGATAGGCGAAGGCGAACTCGCCCGCTGCCCCGGCAGCGCCCGGGCCGCCCCCCGGGCCACCTGCGCCCCCGCGGCCGCCGCGCGCCTTGGCCCCCGCCGCAGCCCCGGCGGAGGCGGCCGAGGCGGCGGGCAGGTGTAGAGGCGGCGCGGCGTGGTGGTGGTGCTGGTGGTGGTTGTGCACGCCGCTCGCCGCGCCGCCCCGACGGCCCCGGCTGTTCTTGGCGAAGAAAATGGCCCAGCCCACCACCACCACCAGGTCGGTGGCGATCCAGGAGCACCAGTACAGGTCGGTGACGGCGATGAGGTACAGGTCCAGCAGACCGCCCTGTGCCAGCAGCAGCACCACGGACAGCGCCTGGTAGCCCCAGCGGCACCCCGGGCTGGGGGCGCAACCTCGGCGCCGACCCCTGCGGCCCGACCGGGCCGGACGGCCGCAGCAGCAGCAACACGAACAGCAGGAGGTGCCGCTGCCGGTCCCGGTGCCGCCCGCGCCGCCGGCTGAGCGGCCCCCGGGGCCCCCGACGGCCCCGGCCGCAGCGCCCCCGCCGAAGTCCGCGGCTGTCATGCTGCAGGAGGAGGTGGGCGTGGAGGTGGAGGAGGAGGTGGCGGCCGAGGAGGAGAAGGCGGCGGGCGCGGGGTCGGCGGCTGGGGCGCCCCCCTGAGCCGGGGGTCCCGGGAGGCCCGCGGCGGTGGCTGGCACCAGCGGCTTGCTGATGCTGATGCTCTCGTCGTCGTCCTCTCTCTCGGCACCGGTGCTGCTGCTGGGGGAGCCGCCGCCGCCCCCGCCGCGTCTGCCGCCGCCTCCCCCCCGGCTGGTGCTGGTGCTAGTGCTGCTGTCGCCCGAGCCTCTCCGGCCGCGGGAGGAACCCCCCCGGAGGAAGAGGGGCTGCAGCCGGGCAGCGGCGGGGGGCGGTGGGAAGGAGCCGGATGAGGACGAGACCGAGCGGGGGTTGCCGAGCGCTGGGTGCATTGTCCTCCGAGGAGCTCCGGGGGGCTGCCCAGCTGCTCCCTCCCCGCCAACCCCGGGCTGGCAAGGCGGCCGAGGGGAGCCGAGGCCAGCCGCCGCCTCCTCCCCAGCGGCTGGGACTCGTACCCGGGTCGGGCAGCAGCGAGATCCGGACTGGAGCCACCGGACTGGGCGAGCCAAGCCCCGGGAGCCTGGGAAGTGGGGTAGGCGAGGAGCTGAACCCACCGCGGTGACGACGGGCGAGGCGGGGGCGGGGAGCTAGCCCAGTCGGAGAGGAAAGGGAGGCTGGCGGCGGGGAAACCAGGACTGGATTCAAGGGGGAGAGGAGGAGGAGAGACCAGAGAAGGAGAAAGCCTGGCTCGCTGGATCCGCAGGAACAAAAGGGGGGAGGGGTTGCTGAGGCGCGAGAGTTCGGGTGGGGAGCTCTGTGAGGGGGCCTAGAGGATGAGAGGGGAGGAGGAGAAACGGGGAAGCGGGAGTGGGCGGGGTTGACGCTGGGAGGACCTAACCCGAGCAGAGGATTCCTACGGAAGTCGTTCAGCGATCCTACCAGCCTAACTGCTGAAGCGTTAGTAACGCGATGGCCTTGGTCTCCGTGTAGATCATGCCTCTGAGCACCAGGCACAGACGACAGGTTCCGGCCTCTGCTCCCGGTCAGCACAACTTCTTTTGCAGGCAGCAGGGGCAGCTTTGGCCTCTACATCCAGTCCAGCGCCCTTTTACCTGGGGCAGCCTGCCTCTCCTTCAGACACTTGAAAACTAACTGAGGAATCAGGCCATGCGGATTAAAAGGACCAGGAACAGCAGCCCAGACATGAATTTCTACATATTGCTGTGCCCTGCACTGGGTTCAGTGATAGACCCTCAGGGACGTCCCACTTTCCAGTGAATGGAGCAGTTCTTTGAATATAACTGCTTGGGGGGGAGAGTGCAGGTAAAAGAATTACTCATGTGGCCCCAGCCGAGTGGGGCTTTTGGTATTCTCAGAGGTCCTTAAAGTGAGAATTAGAAATAATAAAGATGTATCTAGCAGAGAGGAAAATAAAGGGACCTTTAGAGCTACGGGTACCTTGATAAAAACAAAGGCTCAAATTGGGTGCTGGTGAATATTACAACCTGCCACCCTGGACAGGCCCTGCAGGCTCAGAGCTCATTCTGACTCACCCCCTGGGATTTATTCCATGACTGGGGCTGGATACCCATCAGCAACTCAGGAAGGCAGCAGGTAGAGTTATGGTCTTAGAGGTTTAGGGGAGAAAACAATGACTGGAGCATTTGGGGCTCAAAAAAAAAAATTTGAGGCTCATGTATAATGCAAACATTCCAGCCACGTCAAAGCAAGGCAGGAAACTTGTCTGCCCCTTCCTCCTTCTCTGCATACTTCAGGCTGCAAGTTCCCTGCCTTGATTCCATTGCTGTTAAAACTTGTACTGTTGGGGCTCACACCATGCAGTGCCAGGGAGGAGGACAAGGGAGCACCATGGTGGAGGACAAGGGAGCACCATGGTGGCTGCTTGCCCAGCCCTTGCCCCTAAATCTGCCTTGTGAATAAGGGTCAGTTTGGGCCAAAACTGCTTTTTCCAGTCTCTTGGAGGTCCGTCTCTACAACTAATCCATGGTAGATATGGGATTTAAAACCACTAACCTGCACTATTTCCACCTGCCTCTAGCACACATAACCTTTAAAAAGTTCGATGTCCAGTCATGCCAGACAGAGATATTAGATGGTGAGAATGCTCTGGGGTCTCAGCTCTGCCACTTAGCTTGGGTGATTTGGAACTGGTTATTTCCCCTCTGGCCTCACATTATCCAACTGTAAAAAGGGACCAATATCTACCTTAACAGGCTGTTATTAAGAGAGGTCATGAGTTCCAAGGGTTTAGCCTAGTGCCTGGCACAGAGTATGTACTCAGCTAAAGGCAGCTGGTGTTATCATAATTCCACTTAGCTCTTGTCTTTACCTCCCAGGGAACATTTCCTCACGGCACAAGCCATTAATGATGTTTTCTGGGCTGAATTCCTTCCTGAGGCCACATTCAGAGTTCTGTCCCCCACAGCTTTGCACTTCAGTAAGTGCCAGGGAGCAAAGCTCTCATTAGACAGTGGTTCTTAGAGCTGGTCTCCACAGACTTCACAATGTGAGAGATTTGGCTCTGGCAGCGGGTGCCAAGGCCCAGCCACATGGGGCAAGGTGGGGAATAAAGAGCGTGTGCAGACCGCCCTCATGTGTGAGCGTCACAGCAGGTCCGGCAGATGTCAGGGCTGAGACAGTCCAGGTTAAAAAGCAGACTGGGGAGCTGCCAACTGCTAATGGGAGTGATTATAGCCAGTCTCCCAGCTCTACCACAGGGAAAACATCAGCCAACGACTAACCTGAAAGCTGACCCAAGACTTCTGCTCAAATTAATGAAGCAGTTGAAGGAGCAAAAGCAGCGGATGAAGGCAAAGAACTGGGCTCCTGCGAGAACACTGACAGATCGGTCCCCACGCCCCACACCTGCCGGCTCCCCTGACCCACTCACCACTCCCTCATACTCCCCTCCTGCTCTCACCTGGCAGGCCTAGTCCCTCCTCCCACACGTGCCTCCAGGACAGGGATCTCCCCTGTAACTTGAATTGTAACAGCCCTTTGAAGTTATCTTTTGTATTTCTAGGAGATGAACTTTCTGTATGAGATCTTTTAGCCCAATTTTTTCAGATCTGAGGCCCTGAATAAAAGACCATATATAATAAGGATGAGAAATCAGAGTACACAAAAGAATAAGTTGGTGGCCTGGGTATTGGAGGGATCTCCTCTTTGCACTGGGTTTTCCCTAATCTTCACACACACACACACACACACACACACACACACACACACACACACACACACACACACACACACACACACACACACACACACACACACACACACACACACACACACACACACACAGCCTTTGCTTCAGGCTGGAAAGGGCTTGACAAAGACATGACAAGAAGAAGAAGGAAGACAAGAGACTTTCTCATATATAAAGTGAGAGCAAATATCCCACAAGGATGTAGAAAAGGGAGACACAGTCACCAAGCACCTCATAAATACTGAGGGTCTAGCTAGATATCTTACACACAATACCTGGAAACTGAGACACAGAGAGGTTAAGCAACTTACTCCAAGTCACACAGCTAGTTAAGGTTAGATCCAGACTTCTCTCAGCCCAGTGCTCTCACCACCTACCACTCTCCACGATGGCAGCAGCTCATAGGCATCCTGGGGGACAGGGACAAACTAAGCAGGTTTCAATCCAAAAAATATTTCCCTAAGAACCTGCTAAACACTGGGCACTGGGTAAGGTTCATTTGGAGACCTAATATTCTTGTCCTCCTGGAACGGAAAGGCTAAGGGCTCACTGCCTTCCTGGAGCAGCAGTGGATGGACTAGGAGTAAGGGAATGATACCCCCAGCCAGCTCAGCAGCATATGAAAGCTCACTGAGGCAAGGCCAACCCTTCCACATACTGAACCAGGCCCCATTCTTTTCCAATCCATTCTCTGCTCACTATCACTGCCCTTTTTCACCTTCACAGCAAGAATAAAGAAAAGGTCCAAAGAGAACTGTCAGAGGGGCGTGTGGAGCCCCACAGGTGCTCAGTGAAAAGACACAAGCAGGGCCCTCTGGTTCTCAACTACGCAGTCACCATACCGACCTGAGAAAATGAAAGGGAAGCCAGCAGGGAACTGGGACTGAAGTAGGATGAGTCTGTGAAGCTTGGGATTAGGAACTTGAAGCCTCAAAATGACTTTTAGAGCTCTCTGAAGATAGACACTACCCCTGTCCCAACTCAGACATCCTCTAGTACCTGGAGCAAAGCTGTGCCTTGAGCTGCCCCACAGATGTCTCACAGAGATGCCACTACCCTCTTGGATAAAGAAGTTCCAGCATCAGCACCTCCATGTGTCAGTCCCCAGGCTAGGTGCTGGGGTTCCAGAGACTAAACCAAAGCAAGTCTTCTCCTAGGCGTCCACCCTGGGAAGGAGATACAGTGAAGTGACTGAATGCTATACAGGGTGCAGAAGAGGTGAAAACAGGAGTCGGTAAGGCCTTCAGAGAGGAGGGGAATGTGCGAGCTGCTGTAAAAGGTGGGCACATGGTGGTTAGCAGATGGGAGGGAGGGGGGTTGGGTTGGGAGAGCATTCCAGGTAGAAGGAGCAAGATGAACAAAGTACCTATGGAATGAAATAGCAGGACACGTTTAAGGAATTACAAGTATTTGACATCGCTTGCATATGAAGTACAAGAAGATGCAATAAAAGGTAAGGCTGAGGGAAGAGGCAGGAGTTAGGTTACACAGGACCTCGTATGCCACGCTGAACTTGGGCTGCATTCTGAGACAAGAGGGAACTCTTGAAAGCAGAAATGTAACAAGAACAGATCTGCATCTTGGAAAAGTTGCTTTGCAGTAAAGATGATGGATTGGAGGGAAGAGAAAATGAAAGCAGAGACTATGTTCCACTTCTGGCAATACTGTGAACTAAATAATATAAAACCTCTCCAGCTCACAAAAAAAACACAAGATAAAATTGACTGTCCTTTAAAAAAAAAAAAAAAAACAATTGAATGTCCTTTTAAAAGCCCAGTTAAAAGAGTAAGATAAATTCTAGGGGCCATAAAGAAAGAGCGAACTGGAAGCCAGAATGGTTAAGTGAAGTGAATGATGCTGTGAGTGCCTTCACATATGTAGGCTGTCTCAATAGGGAATGTTGTCTAAGATGGTAGGGACAAGCCATAAATAGCAATATAATTTAAATTTACCTAAATTAATATTAATTGAAATAAATTGAAACTTAAAATTCAATTCCTCCATCTCTCTAGCAACATTTCAACTGCTCAAAAGCCCGATGTGACTAGTGGCTACCATATGGATATAAAACAGCAGATATAAAACAACTCTATCACTGGATGCCTGGGTGGCTCAGTTGGTTAAGCGACTGCCTTCAGCTCAGGTCATGATCCTGGAGTCCCAGGATCGAGTCCCGCATCAGGCTCCCTGTGCAGCGGGGAGTCTGCTTCTCCCTCTGACCCACCCCCCTCTCATGTGCTCTCTCTCTAATAAATAAATAAAATCTTAAAAAAAAAAAAACAAAACTCTATCACTGTGGCAAGTTCTATTGGACCATGCAGATGGGAACTTGGATTTAATAGCCAAACAGAGACAGGAAACCTGGCATTCAACCCAAATGAGGCAAGAAGGCAGAGATGACCTTCCTACATACAACCAGAACCCTCAATAAAAGGATGGACTACAAAAACAAATCTACCACCTAAACGGGGAGACTACATGGAGACGAATGAGCAGTGGCCTAGGCTAGAAGTGAAATAAAAACCTTTCCTGTAAATTCATTACCATGGGTTTATACCACGTATAGATTTGAAATTTGAATGATCTCATGCTGAAAAATTAACATAAATATTGGTTGTAGGCTGTTAATAACCATGGAGGCCTCTCAAAGGCAAATATGAAACAGTTCTGAAGGGACACACCTTCAACTCAGGCCTTAAAGAAGTCCCATAGATAAAATACCGGTAAAAGTGAGCTCACACTCCCAAATTACAAAACACATAAGGAAGTAACCCATCATGAATGAAAGCCAGCAGATTAAACATACAGCAAGATTAGACCCTCCCTACCCCACCACCAAGAACTTGAAATGATGAAGGCTATATCACCAATGGGTTTACTACGATTAAAAACATAAAAAAGAATACAATGCTATAAAAAAAGAATAGTATAGAAAAAGAAAAGAATAAGGCAGGGAAAAGTACACCCAAGAATGGCAGTGTATGGATCTCTGTGAATTTTCTCTCCAGTAAAACAACCACAACTGGTGGAAACTATAAAAAAACCATTTAAAATTTCTGAAAATCGTATTAGGGCACCCAGCAAATGGAAAAATATTTATTCAAGAAAGCATACTAAATTTCTTTAAGAATAGCAAGAGTCTGTGGCATTTAAGCCACAACCTGCTCCTTTCCCTCCCCCACTGAGTGTGACAGAAACTCTACTTCAGTTGAGTACAGCCAAGAAGAAGGGGCTCCCTATCTCCCAGTCTAGGATAATAGTTTGTCCCTAGGAAGGGATTTCTAATCCCACCCCCCACCCCCGCTTCCTGTGTAGAAATTCTGTGCCAAAACACAGCTGAGAGGTCTGAGGTTCCCTACTTCCACCCAGTCCCTTCTTGTAGAGTGAAAGTTCTAACCTAGGTGTGGCAGGCCAAAAATACTGGGCCAAATCACCCTGTCCCAGCTCACTGGTAGCTTAGGGGTCCCAGGCAGGGAGAGGGAAGCGGAGAAAACAAGAGCCTATTACCGCCTCCTCTCATCCCCTTCCAATTCGTAGAAAAGGTGATTCACTCCAAGAGAAGTATGTTGCTGAGCAGTGGCACAACAGCTCTGCCTTAGATGTAGAAACAAAGAACTCTGTAGCTCAACCTAAGGATTCTGACTTTATTTGGAAAAGAGTTGGGGAAGTTCAAGTCCAAAGGCACTGTTGAAGACAACGGAGCTCTTGGTGGTGAGTAATTTAGGAGGCTGATAGTTCCATGATGGAACAAGTGAACAGTAAACCAGCTAAAAGTTTAACAGAGAGAACTAGGGAAAGAGCTAAAAAGAACCCACGTGGGGACAGAGTAAGCCTCAAAAACTGGTCTCAAGAACTATCCCTGCAGGAGGGGAAGAATGAAGGGGAGTAATTTGGAGGGGGAGACGAACCATGAGAGACGATGGACTCTGAAAAACAAACTGAAGGTTCTAGAGGGGAGGGGGGTGGGGGGATGGGTTAGCCTGGTGATGGGTATTAAAGAGGGCACGTTCTGCGTGGAGCACTGGGTGTTATGCACAAACAATGAATCATGGAAAACTACATCAAAAACGAATGATGTAATGTATGGTGATTAACATAACAATAAAAAAAATAACTACCCCTGCAAAGGGGCCCAACTCTATTGGATCAGATGTGGAGCAATTGATGCCCCAGGACATTGTCAAAAATAACAAGACAATCAGCTATCAATTAGTGAAGATTAACAGATGGGTGTGATACCAATAGAGGCCGACCAGCCAGAAGCAAAACTGGGAGATCAGGGGAAAACAGTCAATGAGAACCCAGCTAAAACTGCAGCCATCCCAGGAGGGAAGGGAGACTGGGTGCATGTCCAAGGCTATTGAAGAGACATCAGAGGTTTCGCACTATAAGGAAAACAGATTTCACTGAATTTGTCCAGCCATGGATATCCATGACATCCATGATACCCATGACAAAAAGTCCTGAGGTGGGGGTGAGAGATCATGGTCAGTTTCCTGAATTGTTACAAGATATTATCTTAAATGTCCAGTTTTAAAACACTATGAAACATATAAAGAAAAGAGGAAAGTGTAACTCATACATAGGGAAAGCCAGACAACAGAAACTGTTATTGAGGGGCCCAGACACTGGATTTAGGAGACAAATACTTCAGAGCAGCTACTATAAATATGTTCAAAGAACTAAAGGAAACCATGCTTATAAAGAATTATAGGAAAGTATGATGACAATGTCTCATCAAATAGAGAATATGAAGAGACAGAAATAATAATAACAAATGGAAACTTTAGAGTTGAAAAGTTCAGTAACTAAAATGAAAAATTCATTAGAGGGATTCAACAGTACATCTGAGCTGGCAGAAAAAAGATTCAGCAAACTAAAAGATACACTGATATAGATCAAACACTCTGAAGAACAGGGAGAAAAAAGAATAAAGAAAAAAATGAACAGAACCTCAGAGAGATAATGGGACACATTAATCATATCAACATAGACATAATGAGAGTACTTGAAGGAGAGAAACAAAAAAGCAGAAAAAAATATTCAAAGAAATAATTTCTTGAAAACTTCCCAAATTTGATGAAAACTACTAATCCACACATCCAAGAATTCAACAAACTCCAAGCAGAATAAATGCAGAGATCCAGACAAATCACAGTCAAAATGTTAAAAGTAAAAGACAAGAAAGAAATCTTGAAAACAGCAAGTAGTAAAACAGAAGAGTAAAGGCCAGGAGTGCCTGGCTGGCTTGATCAGTGGAGCAGGCAACTCTTAATCTCAGGGTCCTGAGTTCAAGCCCCACATTGGGCATGGAGCTGGAAGGAAGGAAGAAGGAAAGAAGGAAGGAAGGAAAGAGGGAGGGAGGGAGGAAGGAAGGAGGGAAAGAAAGAGGGGGAGAGGGAGGGAGGAAAGGAAAGGGGAAAGGGAAAGAGAAAGACAGAAAGAAAGAAAGGGAAGGAAGGAAGGAAGGAAGGAAGGAAGGAAGGAAGGAAGGAAGGAAGGAAGGAAGGAAGGAAGGAAGGAAGGAAAGCAGGAAGGAAAGGCCAGTGGCAGTGGGATAACATATGCAAAGTGCTGAAAAAAAAAGTGAAACAAGGGACGCCAGGGCAGCCCAGTCCATTAAGCAGCAGACTCTTGGTTTTGGCTCAGGTCATGATCTCATGGAATCAAGCCCTGCACTGGGCTCCACACTCAGCAGGGAGTCTGCTTGGGATTCTTTCTCTCTCCCTCTGCCCCTCTCCTTACTCACATGCTCTCTCTCTCAAATAAATAAATAAATCTTAAAAAAAAAAAAGTCAAGCAAGATTCTTATATCCAGCAAAACTATCTTTCAAAAATGAAGATGAAATAGACATTTCTAGACAAACAAAATCTGAGAAACCTATTGCTGGCACAGCTACCTTATTTTTAAAATGTTATACTGAAGGACATTCTTCAGGCTGAAAACAATAATTCAAATCCACACACAACAAAAACAGAGTGTCAGTAAAGGTCATTATGTAGGTAATTATAAACAATAATGTGTACTTCTCCTTTCTTCTAAATTATGTATAAAGCAATTGCAGTAAAGGTTCTCATGTAGATAATTATAAAAGATCATACAATTGCACATTTCTTCTTTCTTCCAACTCCTTTAAAAATTGTATCTTTTTATCAAATGGTACTGGAACAACTGGTGGACATCCACATTCAAAAAAAAGAAAAAGAAAAAAAAGAATCTTACACCCTTCACAAAATTAACTCAAAATGGATCACAGACCTAAATGTAAAACACATAAAACTCCTAGAAGATAACATGAGAAACTCTAGATGACCCTGGATTTGGTAATGACTTTTTAGATACAAACACCAAAATCATGATCCCTGAACGAAAAAATTGTAAGATAGACTTAATTAAAATTAAAAATTTCTGCTCTGAAAAAGACACTGTTGAGAGAATGAAAAAAACAAGCCACAGACTAGAATATTTGCAAAAGACATATTTGATAAAGGAATATTATCCAAAATACACCCAGAACTCCTAAAATTCAACAATAAGGAGACAAACAACCCAATTAAAAAATGGGACAAAGACCTTAACAGACATCTCACTAAAGAAGATAAACAGAGGGCAAATAAGCATATGGAAAGATCCTAAACATTACATATCAGGGAAATGCAAATTAAAACAACAAGGGGGCGCCTGGGTGGCTCAGGCGTTTTAAGGATCTGCCTTCCGCTCAGGAAGTCCTGGGATCAAGCCCCACATCGGGCTCCCTGCTCGGCAGGAAGCCTGCTTCTCCCTCTCCCACTCCCCCTGCTTGTGTTCCCTCTCTCACTGTGTCTCTCTCTGTCAAATAAATAAAATCGTAAAAAAATTAAAAATAAAAGAAATGCAAAATGACACAGCCACTTTGGAACACACTTCGGCATTTCTATGAAAATAAACATACTCTTACCATATGATCCAACAATTGCACTTCTTGGTATTTACCCAAGGAGTTTAAAACTTATATCCACACAAAAACCTGCACATGGATATTTATAGCAGTTTTATTCCTGATTACCAAAACGTGGAACCAAGATGTCCTTCAATATGTGAATAAACTATACAAACAATGAAATATTATTCCGTGCTAAAAAGAAATGAGCTATCAAGCCATGAAAAGACAGGGAAGGGGGCAACTGGGTGGCTCAGGTCATGATTCAGAGATCGAACCCTGCATGGGGTTGGACACTCAGTGCAGAGACTGCTTAAGACTTTCTCTCCCTCTCCCTTTGCCCCTCCCCCAGCTCAGGTATGCAGGCTCTCCCTCTCTCAAATAAATAAAATCTTAAAAAAAAAAAAAAAGACATGGAGGAAACTCCAATGCATATTACTAAGTTAAAAAAAAAAATAGCCAACCTCAAAAGCCCATATACTATATGATTCCAACTATATGACATTCTGGAAAGGCAGAACTATGGAGAATATAAAAATATCAGTGTTTGCCATGCGTTAGGAGAAAGGGAGGAATAGGTGAACAAAGGGGGATTTTTAGGGCAGTGAAAATACTCTGCATGATATTATAATGATGGACACATGTCATTATACATTTGTCCAAACCTACAGAATATATATCACCAAGAGTGAACCTTAAGGTAAACTGTGGGCTTTGGGTGATTATGATGTGTCAATATAGGTTCATCCTATCCTTATTAAAAAAATGTGGCACTCTAGTAAGTGATGTTGATAATGGGGGGAGGCTATGCATTTGTGGGGACACAGAGTATATGAAATATCTCTGTACTAGTCTCTCAATTTTGAGAACCTAAAACTATTAAAATTGTCTTTTTAAAATCCAATTGCAGGGGCACCTGGCTGGCTCAGCTGGTAGGGTATGTGACTTTTGATCTCATGGTTGTGAGTTCAAGCACCAAGTTGGGCATAGAGATTACTTTAAAACACACACACATATAACTGCATATAATTGTAATTGTATTGTTGGGCCTTTAACACATGGAAATACAATATATTTGACAACAACAACACAAAGGAGGTGGTTGGGAGCAAAGCTGTAATACAGCTTTTCAAACATCAGACAGTAACCTGAATTCTCAGAAATGAAGAGAACTAGAAATGACAAATTTCATAAAATATATAGTTTCTCTCCCTTCTACTCTTTCTTTAGAAGACATAAAATTAGGGGTGCCTGGGTGACTTGGTTAAATATCAGACTCTTGATTTCAGCTCAGCTCACGACCCCAGGGTCCTGGGATTGAGCCCTGGGTCAGGCTCCATGCTGAGTGTGGAGTCTGCTTGAGAGTCTCTCTCTCCCTCTCCCCATTACCCCCACTCATGCTTGCTCTCAATCAATAGAAGACAAAATTATACAAAGTAATAATTATAACAAAGTATTGTTGGGTTTGTAACATATATAGATACAGCATGTATAACAGTAATAGGATTAAAAAGGGAAGGGAATAAAAAGACATAGAAGTATAGTTTCTATCTAGGGTGCCTAGGTGGCTCAGTCGGTTAAGTGTCTGCCTTCGGCTCACCAGGTTCCTGGGATCGAGACCCATGTCCAGCTCTCTGCTCAGCAGGGAGCCTGTTTCTCCCTCTCCCGCTCTCCCTCCCTGCTGCTTGTGCTTGCTCTGTCAAATAAATAAAATCCTAAAAACAGAAGTATAGTCCCTGTATCTAACTGGAATTAAATTAGTATAAATCCGAAGTAGGCTCTCATAAACTAAGATGGTATAAGCTCTAAAGCAACCACTAAGAAAATAACTAAAAATTTAATTTGAAATTAAAGGAGTTAAATGTTACACAAGAAAAAAATCACTTAATACAAAAAATATTTCTTTAAAAATCAGAACCCCAGATTTCAAATATATAGTCATTGAAAATAATTTAATAGATTAATTAAGCAGAAAATTAGACACAACTGAAGAGAGTAAATTTAATAACATATCTGAGGAGATTCTCTAGAATGCAGAAGAGAGAGCGAGAGAGTGGAATATATAAAAGAGAGATCAAAAGACATGGTGGATGAGTTGGGAAGATCCAAAATACGCCTAAAGAAGTTCCAGAAGGAGAAAATAGCAACAATGGGAGAAAGACAATAAAGAAATTTTAGCTGAAAATTTTCCAAAATTGGTGAAAGAATTTCTCCAGTCTAGAGATTTAGAAATTGCAATGAGTCCTAAACAGGGTGAATAAAAATAAACATACTCCTAGATGCTTTGAAGTGAAACTACAAAATGTCTAAACAAAGAAAAGATCTTAAGAGAAACCAGACAGTAAAAACAACTTACTTAAAAAAACAAGTTAGATTGACAACATACTTTTCATCAGAAATAAGAGAAGCCAAAATGCAACTGTGATTTTAAAAAAATACAGCGAGAGGCACCTGAATGGCTCAGTTGGTTGGGTGTCCGACTCTTGGTTTCAGCTCAGGTCATGATCTCTGGGTCATGAGGTGGAACTCAGCAACTGGTGGGGAGTATGCTTGAGATTCTCTCCCACTGCCCCCCCCCAACTCGTGCTCACTTGCTCTCTCTAAAATAAATAAATCCTTAAAAAATACAGCTAAATATATCTGTAATCACAATAAATGTCCCATTAAATAACAGATTATCAGATTAGATTTTTTTTTTTTTAATTTCTAGCTATATGCTTTTTATAAGAAATAGCCCTAAAATGTGCTACGGTGAGCACTGTGAATTGTGTAAGACTGTTGAATCACAGATCTGTACTTCTGAAACAAATAACGCAACATATTTTAAGAAAAAAGAAAAAGAAGAAGATAGCAGGAGAGGAAGAATGAAGGGGAGTAAGTTAGAGGGGGAGACGAACCAGGAGAGATGATGGACTCTGAAAAACAAACTGAGGTTTCTAGAGGGGAGGAGGGTAGGGGGATGGGTTAGCCTGGTGATGGGTATTAAAGAGGGCACATTCTGGAGCACTGGGTGTTATGAACAAACAATGAATCATGGAACACTACACCAAAACAAATGATGTAATATATGGTGATTAACATAACAATAAAAATTAAAAAGAAAAAGAAAAAGAAATAGCCCAAAACATAAAGACAAAGATTGAAAGTAAAAAGCCAAATGGGTGCCTGGGTGGCTCAGTTGATTATGTGTCTGCCTTGGGCTCAGATCATGACCTCAGGGCCCTGGGATCAAGCCCCATGTTGGGTTCCCTGCTCAGCAGGGAGTCTGCTTCTCCCTCTCCCTCTGCCCCTCCTCCCCACTTGTTCTCTCTCTCTCAAGTAAATAAAGTCCTTAAAAAAAAAAAGACATATATATATATATATATATATATATATATATATATAATAATGTATTCTTAGTACATTTATGTAAATAAGCCAGGCAAGTATTAACTAAAAGAAAGCTTTGGCTATATTATTAAAAATAAAATGTATGCCCCCCCCAATTATTAGGGGTAAAGGATTTCACCATATCATGATTAAAAAAAGACAATATAACACAGTAATTAAGGGCACACTCTAAAGCTAGATTCAAATCCTAATTCCACTACTTAGAAGCTGGGTGACCTTTGGCAAATTACTTAATCTCTGTCATCAATTTTCTCATCTGTAAAATGGGGACAATAATAGTACTTACTTCACAGAGTTATGAGGAGTAAAAAAAAAATTAATGTATAATTAATATATTGAAAGCACTTACAAAATCCTTGGAACATAGTGCTATATAAGTACTTGCTGCTACAAAAGGACCAAGTTCCAGAAAGACATCGTAATTCTGAACTTGTATGTACCAAATAACATAGCCTCAAAATGTATAAAGCAAAAATGGATAATTATGAGACATTGGTAAATATTTTATTTTTTTTAAAGATTTTATTTATTTGACAGAGAGAGAGATAGTAAGAACGGGAACACAAGCAGGGGGAGCAGAAGAGAGAGAAGAAGGCCTCACGCCGAGTAAGGAGCCCAATGCAGGGCTCGATCCCAGGACCCCGGGATCATGAACTGAGCCAAAGGCAGATGCTCAACGAATGAGCTACCCAGGCGCCCCGCAAATATTTTATTATGGTGGGGGATATAAACACATCTCTTAGTAATGGATAGATCAAATAGTTGAAACACTGGTAAAGAAATATAGTTTTAACTGCATCATTAACAAGCTTGACATAATGGCTGAATATAGAACTGTGTATCCCCCAAATTAGATTACTACACATTGTCTACAAATACATGTGCAAGGGCTCCTGGGTGGCTCAGTCATTGAGCATCTGCCTTCAGCTCTGGTCATGATCCTAGGGTCCTGGGATCAAGCCCCACATCAGGCTTGCTGCTCCGCAGGAAGCCTGCTTCTCCCTCTCCCACTCTCCCTGCTTGTGTTCCCTCTCTCGCTGTGTCTCTCTCTGTCAAACAAATAAATAAAATCTTAAAAAAAAATACATGTGCAACATTACAAATCCTGACCATATATAGACTATATTCCTTGACCTCAAAGCAATTAGATTAGTAACACAGTAACAGAAAGATAACCAACCACTCCCCATACATTTGGAATATTTTTTTTTTTAAACAGGTATTTAGGAGTTTTGTGGGTTTTTTTTAGAATTAGAGATTTTATTTGAGAGAGAGCGAGAGAGCACAAGCGGTGGGGAGAGGCAGAGGGAGAAAAGCAGACTCCCTGCTGAGCAGGGAGCCCAACATGGAGCTTGATCCCAGGACCCTCAGATCATGACCTGAGCTGAAGGCAGACATTTCACTGACTGAACCACCCAGGTACCCCCATTTGGAATATTTTAAAACATACTTTCCAATAATTCATGTAAAAATTGGAAAATATTTAGAGTTAAATGATTACGAAAATATGTCAAAATGAACGTGATACAGCCAAAGCAAGATTCAGAGCAAAATTTATAGCCTTAAACGTTTGTTACAAAAGCAGGAAGACTAAAAAGTAGTAGGTTAAGCATCCAAATAAGTGGGAGAAAGAACAGAGTAAATGCAATGAAAACATAAACAAAATATTAAAGAACAGAAATAATTAAAATTGACATTTACATACACAAATATCTGGCATAATTTATTAAGTAAAAAGGGAGAAAGTATAAATAAAACAATATTAGGAATGAAAAAGGAGATCTAAGTATAGAAACAATGGAGACTTATAATATTATGAACAATGTTATACCAATGTATTTGAGGATTTAGAGAAAAATGGTAAATGCCCTAGAAAAACTGTCATATACAGCAAAATCTGAATATATATTTAAATCTTAAAGAAATTGAATCAGTAATTAAAAGCATCCCCCACAAAATTTACCAGGTCCAGATAATTATGTGTTCCACCAACATTCAAGAAACTGACAATCCTATTTATTTTTTTTTAAGAGACAAGTATTTTTTTCTTTTTTTTAAATTTTATTTATTTGACAGAGAGAGACACAGTGAGAGAGGGAACACAAGCAGGGGGAGTGGGAGAGGGAGAAGCAGGCTTCCCACAGAGCAGGGAGCCCAATGTTGCTTGATCCCAGGGCCCTGGGATCATGACCTGAGCCGAAGGCAGACGCTTAACGACTGAGCCACCTAGGCGCCCTGATAATCCTATTTTAAACAAGCTGCTACAGAAAATAGAAAAAGATAAAATGGACCACCATTTCTGAGGCTAATATAATCAATATCAAAACCAGACAAAGCAGAAAATAATTAAAATATATATGCCAATCTCATTTATGAACATAGACAAAGAGCTCCTAAACAAATGCTAGCTAGTAGCAGCCAGCAACATGCAACATAACCGATTAGGTTTTATCACAAGGATGCAAGGAAGATAAAGAGATGAAAAAAAATCTATACTGTAATTTATCACATTAACAGATTAAAGGATAGGGTGCCTGGGTGGCTCAGATGGTTAAGCGTTTGCCTTCGGATCAGGTCATGATCCCAGAGTCCTGGGATCGAGTCCCGCATCAGGCTCCCTGCTAGGCGGGGAGTCTGCTTCTCCCTCTGCCTCTGCCTCTTTCCCTCCCTCTCTCTCTCTGACTCTCATGAATAAATAAATAAAACATTTAAACAAAAACAGATTAAAGGATAAAAGCATTTATAATATATATACATACTCAGTAAGTATAAACAACTTCCAACATTTATTAAACAAAAATTTAGCAAAACAGAATTTCTTTAGCCTAGTAAATAGTAATATGGCAACAAAGACAGGGTACATGCTGATCATTTCTTTTTTCCAGGCACAAAGGAAGACATTTCCCATCCTCCTTGTAGTTGCATTGGAACCATGTGCCTGGCCAATGGATGTGGACAGAAGTGTTATGTACCACTCCCCAGTCTAGTCATAAATCCCTTCACAGTCATCCATTCTCTATCCCTCCTCCACAGAGACCTTGGAAATCATGTGTTGAAGATGACAGCATCACAAAAATGGAAGGTGCCAGGATCCCTGAGTCACTATTTGGAGGGGAAAGGCCAAGAATAGCCACCTAGCCCACATCAGACTATGAAATGAGCAATAAACAATTTTTTTAAGAGTTTATTTTTAAGTAATCTCTACACCCAACATGAGGCTCGAACTCACAACCCTGAGCTCAAGAGTCACATGCTACTGACTGAACCAGCCAGGGACCCCAACATTTATTTAGTTAAGCCACATTATCATATATTTTCTTATATTTATTCTTTCTTTTTTTTTTAGAAACCATAAGTGGAAATCATAAATGATGGATCATTGTAGGCATGGCCTATGCAAGAAAGAAGATCCAAATTCAGAAGACTTATATCAAATATATGGCATTAATATATGAAAAGATTTGTGAATAAATGTGCATTTATGTGTTCAAGTTAAAATAAAATCTTTTAAGGATATGCAAATAACACTTTTTACAATTACTGACTTTTTCATTTAATGAACCAACCATAGATTTCATCTGATTTTATTATGTTCAGAGTTCCAGCTTGACTAAAAATGTATCTTTGACCTCTGCAGCTCTTAATATCTAATGCATGCTTCTGTGTGTCTTTAGCATGCTGTATTGCAACTATTAAATTGAATGTTAGTTCCCTTATTCTAAGTACCTTGAAAGCCATAATTCTTTCTGCAACCTTTAATAGAGTTTCCAGGCTAGGGGGAAAAGCAAACATTAAGTAAGTAATTTGAATGAGATTATTGAGTTATCTGAGCAAGTAGTTTGTGATGCTGTATGATCATACAGCAAGGAGACATAGTACAATTTTAAGTTATCCCACTTTTTAAAAAATGGAGGTATGGGGTGCCTGGGTGGCTCAGTCCTTAAGCGTCTGCCTTCGGCTCAGGTCACGATCCTAGGGTCCTGGGATCGAGCCCATCGGGCTCCCTGCTCAGCAGGAAGCCTGCTTCTCCCTTTCCCATGGCCCCTGCTTGTGTTCCCTCTCTCACTGTGCCTCTCTCTGTAAATAAATAAATAAAATCTTTAAAAAAATAAAAATAAATAAAAATTAAAAATAGTCCCGCATCGGGCTCCCTGCTCCTTGGGAGCCTGCTTCTCCCTCTGCTTCTCTCTCTCTCTCTCTCCCTCTGTCTCTCATGAATAAATAAAATCTTTAAAAAAAAATTAAAAATAGAGGTATAATTTACATATAACATTATATATTTTTTAAAATTGAAGTATAACTGGGGCACCTGGCTGGCTCAGTTGGTGGAACATACAACTCTTGATCTCAGGGCTGAAAGCCCCACATTGAGTACAGAGATTACTTAAAAATAAATCATCTTTTTTTTAAATTGAGGTATAATTTACACATATTAGCTTTAGGTGTACAACATAATTATTTGATATGTATATATACTGCAAAACGATCACCACAGTAAGTCTAGTTAACATCCATCTCCATAGTTCACAAAATTTTTTTTCTTGCAAAGAATTTTAAGTACTCTTAGCAACTTTCAAATATGTAGTACAGTATTTTTTTTTTTTTAAGATTTATTTAGTTTGAGAGAGAGAGAGAGCATGAGCAGGAGGGAGCAAGCACAGAGCCCAATGTGGGGTTCGATCTCACGACCCTGAGATCATGACCCAAGCCAAAACCAAGAGTTGGCTGCCCAACAGACTGCGCCACCTAGGTCCCCGTTTAATACAGTATTATTAAATACAGACACTATGTTGTACATTATAACCTACGACTAATTTTCTAACTGGAAGCTTGTACCTTTTGGCCCCCTTCACCCATTTTGTCTACCCCCAACCCCCACCTCTGACAACCACCAATCTCTTCTCTAGACTGTGAGCCCTGAAGTGTTTTTGTTTTTTTTTTTTTTGGTTGTTTAGAGTCCACATATAAATGAGATCAGACAGTATTTGTCTTTCTATAATTTACTGCACTTAGCATAATGCCCTCAAGGTCCATCCATGTTACTGTAAATGCAAGACTTCCTTCTTTTTATAGCTGAATATTCCATTGTGTATATGTAAATGTATACATTATGTGTGTGTATACATACATAGACAATTTATCAATTCACCCATTGATAGACACTTATCATATATGTGTTTCTGCATGCTATTTTGTCCCATTGGTTCGTATCCCTCTGCCAACAGAATATTGTCTTAATAAGTTTATAAAAATGTTTGGAATTGGATAGGGGCCAAGTCAAGTCAAGACAGTGAGCTCTTTCAAGACCAAGGCAGATTCTCACTTCTTATCCTTGGGCTTAGTAGACAGGTGCTCAACAATCATTTTCTAAGTAAATAAATGAAGCCAAAGAGGAAGTTAGAAAGACCAAAGGAAAAAGCAGACAAGGGACATGCCCCTCCCCTCTCCAAAGAGAGGTACCAGAAATGCTAAGGCTGATCTGGTAGGAGTGTAAGCCAGAATGCTCGAATCAGAGTGGGAGGAGGTGGAGAGAGTTTCAAGCTAGACCCCTCTTCTAAACCTCCCAAAAAATAGAAAATGACAGAAGGCTTTTGGAACCAAGAGCTAGAGGAGCCTGGAAGCAAAAGCTAAAGCTGTCAGCTTCCCAGCAGTTCACACCCTGAGACAATCCTCCCACCTCCAACCCCCGAAGCTGCCAAAAGCCCCAGGCAGAGAAACAGACGTCCCAAGATGGCCCCAGCCTCAGCAGCACCATGCAGCACTGGGGAAGTGACAGTGACTGGGGGGAAAAAACACTATTATAGCTGAGATATTTTAAAATTCCACCCTCGAGGGAGCATCCGGTTGCTATGGCAACCGTAGCTCTGCTGGGAGTCCTGATTACCAACTTGCTAGATGCACCTGCCTCTGGCAGCCTAGAGGTGTCTGTCCTGAAGAGGCCGGCAGCTGCTGCCACCAAGGGGAACGCCAAGGAAGTGCCCCTAAGTTCTGGCTCCAGGGTAATGGCTGAAGAGACCCGAGATTCAATGTGAACACTCCATGGTATAATTTTGTTCCATGTTAATAATTTTATTAAAAATATGGGCCTACTTACTGTTCAGATTGAATTACAAAGTCTTTTTTGTGTTCACTTGGCTCCATCAAAACACAAAAAGGTAACATTTTCATTTAGCTTGGGACTGAGCAAATGAAGCAGTTGGTCATGAGTTCTGGTTCCATAGTTTAGACCAAGCCCCTAAGGGACAAGACTGGCCCTGGAGCTGAGCGGCTGGCCCTGCCCTCGAATACAGATTTGCATAAGTACCACTGCAGACACTTGCTCTTCGGCACCCAGTCTGGAATGGCTTTTGGTATCTTTAGGAAACCCAAACAAGAGGCCACAGAGCCAGAATGACAGGCAGCCAATGGGAAGAGCAAGAGGCAGATAGAGAGATGCTGTCATTCTGTCATTTCAATGTGGAGCGAAGGAATCTTGACTCTGGCAAGATTCCTCTCCACATAGTCATACTTGGCTTTATTTCCAAATCGTTTCTGCACTCACCTGTCATTCCATTTGGTAAGCTTGACCTATTTGGCCCAAGGAGAGCTCACATGGGCTGTACGCACAACAGCAGCTGCTCCGGGATATAAAGCAATGCTTGGAGGAGAAGGGCAGTGGGCTAAGGGTGGGGAGAGTCTAGTGCATGTCTCAGGGAAAACACTGGGCTCTGTCAGGAGACTGAACTGCAAACCCAGCCCCTCCATTTGCTAACTGACTTTGGACACATCATCAGTGAAAGGTGAACTTCTTGAGGGCAGGTATTGTTGCCAACGACTGGTCATTGCTATGGCACCTAGAATGGTATCTGGCACCAAGCAGATCTTCAACAGATGTTTCAGAAATGAAAGAATGAATAGTCTCTGCCGTAGTGCCTTCATTTATAAAACTGGGATAAGAATTCTCTCCCCATTAGGGCCTTTGGGAAGCTCTTACAAAACAGGATGAATGACGTCTAACTTAGAATGCTTCGGAAAAGATTAAGTGATGCACAAATGTAAGCTAGCAAGACTGTTACTCAATGCAACAGCTCAGATGACTATTAGACAAGATGCTTCGGAGGCCAGGGCTTACCCATTTCCTCAGAGCACTTGGAAGAAATACTTACAGTTAAATGCCTTCTGGGTCCCAGGCGCTGGTATTGTACTACTTACTTGCCTACCCACCATCCATTCTACTCGTCTTCCTTACAAACAGACCCTGATTTTCTCTGAGCAAAGGTGCACCCTGTCCCTGCCTCCTTGTAGCTACCAGTGTTGACTACCACCTGTAGTCAACCAGACAGAACCAAAGTCTGGAAAAGTTCTTTTAAAGGAATCCAGCTCAGGGGAGCCTGGGTGGCTCTGTCAGTTAAACGCCTGCCTTTGGCTCAGGTCATGGTCTCAGGATCCTGGGATCAAGCCCGGCATCAGGCTTTCTGCTCAGCAGGGAGTCTGCTTCTCCCTCTCCCTGCACCCCTAAAAGTCTCAGGGCACCCTGCTCATGCTCTTTTTGTCTCTCAAATAAATAAATCTTTTTTTTAAAAATAAATAAAAGTAGGGCACCTGAGTGGCTCAGCCGTTTAAGCGTCTGCCTTCGGCTCAGGTCATGATCCCAGGGTCCTGGGATCGAGCCCCGCATTGGGCTCCCTGCTCTGCAGGAAGCCTGCTTCTCCCTCTCCCACTCCCACTGCTTGTGTTCCTGCTCTCGCTGTGTCTCTCTCTGTCAAATAAATAAAATCTAAATAAATAAATAAATAAATGTAAATATATAAGTACATAAAGGAATCCAGTTCCACTTGCTTTGTCTTCACCTTTTCCTCCTTCCTCCTTGAATGTGGATGAGAGGCCAAAGGGTAGAATGGTGCCATCTTGCAAGAGGCCAAAGGGTAGAATGGTGCCATCTTGCATGCTGAGGATGGCAGGCCAAGCACCTGAGTCCTTGATGACACACCCTTGAGCTGCCTCCCAGCCTGAAATGCCTACTCTGAATTTCCTATTGCTTAGAAAAATAACCACCTATTTGTTCAAGCCACTGCAGTCAGATTTCTGTAACAAGCAGCTGAACAAAATCCCAAATTATACAGTACTGTACTTAAAATAGTTCATTTATGAAATACGCATTGCCAATGCCAATTTTACAGATGAGAAAATGGAAGCCTGGCAAAGTGAAGGAAATTGCCCAAGGCCATATAGCTAGTGAGTGACAGCTAGGATTTGATTCCAGGTCTGCCTGACTCCAAGACCCTCAGTCTTTTCACTTTTGCCATGATGCCCAAGGGAGAAGAAAAGAAAATCATGTTTGTCTCAAAGACACTATAGGAGGACTTCACAGGGTCCGCAAACTTACCAAGTGCCAGGCATATGGGTGTGGGGACACAAGAGTGAATCAATAAGGACAAAGTCCACAGAGCTTGTATTTTAGTAGAAGACACAGAATAAAGATGTAAATATAGACCATGGGGTGATAAGGACTATGGAAAAAATTAAGCAGTAAGAGGGATGGAGTACTACTTGTTATAAGAAGTTGAGGGAGTCTCTTTGAGATGACATATCCACCAGCTATTTAAGAAGTGATAAGGGAAAAAAAAGGGAAGGAGTGAGCCACATGGATAGTGGAGGTAGGATAGAGGGAACTGCAAGTGCAGAGGTCCTGGGACAGGAATGGGTACGGTGGACTGGCAAGGGAGCCAGTGGGGCTGGAATGACATGAAGGGGAAAGTGGGAGAACAGGATGGAAAGGCATCTGTGCTGCAGTAAGGAATGTGGGCTCTTCTTCTGGGTAAGACCAGAAGTCACGGGAGGGTTTTGATCAGGTCAAACTTAGGATGTGGCTTCTGGGGCGCTGAGGGGAGAGCCGCAGAGAGGGAGAAGGAGATGAGACAGGGAGGTTAGACTGGAGGCTGCCACAACAATGCAGGCCAGAGAAGCCAGCAGCCTGGAGCAGGGCAGCATTAAAGGCTGGAAAGTGCTCACACTCGGTACATTCTGAAGGCAAAGCTGCAGGATATGCAGATGGACCGGCTGTAGGAGATTAAAAAGAAGACAAGGATGAGTGCAGTGTCTTCAGTGCTACTGTCTATGGTGGCGGGGGGGTGGTGTGCAGCAGCAGGACCCAAGCTGGGTCCTGCTGCTAGCAGTAGGGTTGGGCTACGTTTGGCTTTGGACACAGCTGAGCTCTGATACTTATAGAGTGAGCACAGCTCATCACTCCCTCCTTTGTGAAACATGTTCACTCAGCTTACCAGACACCCACCCACTCACGATTCCCCGCCTATTTCAGTGGCCACTCCTTCCCAATCTCCTATGTTCCCTCCCCTCTGAATGACTACCAGGCATGCATCCAAACAAAGGGGTCAAGAAGTCCGTGAGATAGAGCCAAGTAAAGAGTGTTTTGAGGGCGCCTGGGTGGCTCAGTTGGTTAAGCGACTGCCTTCGGCTCAGGTCATGATCCCGGAGTCCTGGGATCGAGTCCCACATCAGGCTCCCGGCTCAGTGGGGAGCCTGCTTCTCCCTCTGACCCTCTCCCCTCTCATGCTGTTTCTCTCTCTCTCTCAAATAAATAAATAAAATCTTAAAAAAAAAAAAAAAAAGAGTGTTTTGAGAAGAGGGGAGGGAGTCACCAGCTTATGTCACATGCAAATGACTGCTAGAGTAACAAGAGGGCAAGGACCAGGGGATTTGGCAAACACGGGGTCGTGGACAACACAGACCATGGAAAAGTGGAAATGGGTTGCTCCAAGAGGGAGGAACATAAGAAACACATACTTTCCAGGATCGCTATAGGAAAAGCGCCTTCCTTCAGAAGAAACCATAAACACGATCCTTTCTTTTCCACATCAGAGGAGTTGTCAAGTACATGCCAAATCCTGGGCATAACTAATTCCCAGACAGACTCGGGCTTTGCAGGCCAGAAGTAGATTGGTGGTGGGAAGGAGAAAAAGGTAGGAAAGGAGACATCAACATGTTATGGGAGAAAATGGCACCGATCTCTTCGCTTCAGGGTCACCCACGTTGCTCACCCACTATCCTTCCCCCACAGGACTTTTTAGTACATTCCAGAAGCGCTTCACAATTGACAGCATAATGAATATTTATTATGATTATTTTAATTTAAAAAAATAAGCCTAAAAGTCTCTGGGCAATAAGCTAAAATACAATAAAAAGCAGTATCATAGTGTTAGTGACGCACCTTGCTGGCATGCAGTGGTGCCCTCAGTGCAGGCAAGGCTCTGCATTATTTCACACCACTTCCCCTTTTTTCAGAAGTCCCTACTGAAATGAGAGAAGAAACTGAGGCACAGAGGTAAAGGAACTGGCCCGAGGTCAGACTGCCAGGAGAAGCAGACAGGAACTGAGCCCAGAAAATCCTGATTGTTCTACCCCAGGTACAATTCTGTGGCTACTGCCCAGCAGGAGAAAAAGCCAGTGTCTTCTTCTAAGTGACCAGTAATATCCACCGTGGGGCCACAGAAAGTGTCACAGGAAGCAGCCCTGACTTGATGGCCAGTGATGTGGGCCAGAAGCCAGTTAACAGGACTCCCCTCTAGCTCCAGAGTCCCAACCCCCCTTGTCTCCAACGCACAGCCCTCACTACAAAGGCCAACCCTCCTTGTGGAAAACCAGCTGTACAGCCTCATTCACATCATTCACAATGTGGGACGCCTCCATGAGCCCTGGACTGAAGCTGAAGTCCCGGTGCCCATGGAATGGAGCCTCCTCTGCATCCTGGGCGGGCCTGGTGGGCTCTGGGCCCTTGGGATTGTACACACCAGTGCACACCAGGATAGAGGCACAGCTCTGGGTTGCTGAGGGCCGCCGCTTCCACAAGCCATCGGCCCCCCGCTCCTCTGCCCCATCATGCTTCGCCATCTGCAGGTACTTGTGGAACAGGTTGGCACCGTAGACATCAGACATAGGGTTATCACTGGCAGGGGCAGCCATACCAGAAAAGGAAAGAACAGAAAACCCCAGTTCAGTGTTACAAGGCAAAGAGAGCAGAGGACAATTGTGGGACTAGTGTGTATTAGATACCGGGAAACAGGTGGGTGAGTAGGTAGGGAGAAAGGGCAGGGGAAGTCCAAAAGTGATGAGGAGATGGAATAGCACTTACCCGATAGCATAGAGCTTCTGGATGGGGGCCACCCAGCCCCGCCTCTCCGCCTGCTGCCGGATCAGGTCCTCTGCATACTGGTAAGTGAGGACGCTGGGTTTGCCCATCAGGCCCTCATATCTCAGCTCTTTGCCTGTCACTTTCCGGTAAATGGTTTCCAGGCACAGCAAAAAGGTGCCATGGCCAAACCTGCCAGAGAAGAAAGCTCAGCAGCTCAGGCCTCCTCTCTCTGGCTCTAAGCAGGACCCTATAGACCAACCTTTCCCTCCAACACCCTGATGGTGACAGATAAAGTGAAATTACTTCTAGTAAGAATTACATCTATTACTTATCTTTATGACCTGCTGTTATCGACTAACATTTGTTGAACACTAGAGTGGCATATCACATTTAACTCTCAGAATAACCCCATGAGAGCTGTCATCATTTTCATTTACAAGTGAGGAAACTGAGGCATACAGAGATTAAGTAACTTGCCCCAGGCGGTAGAGCTAGGATTATAACCCAGGCAGTCAGACTCCACAAACCCAAGTTTAAATTCGGCTTTAAATCTGTGGCAGATGACCGGTTGCCCTTCTCCCCTTCTTTCTCAGTGCCAGTTTTCAGCTCACCATATTGCAAATGGGTGTACACAAGTATTCCCTTGCACCACCGCAGCTAGGTGTGCAGCCATGCGAGTAAGCTACTCGCATGCCCTCTGCCCTCAATGCTCTCTGCTGCTCCCCCTGCTTGTGCTCTCTCTCTGACAAATAAATAAATGAAGTCTTGAAGGAAAAAAAAAAAAAGACACTTTCATTTTGGGTTTTTATCCGTGGCTGCTAAACTAAATTTCAACTGATACTGTCCAACATATTAAGGTTGTATTTCAGTGTTGTCACTTATTTATATGACGAATTCTATTTTCAATTTTTAAATTAGTGAATGAAAATTAATCTTTTTTTTTAAAGATTTTATTTATTTATTTGAGAGAGAGAGAATGAGAGATAGAGAGCATGAGAGGGAAGAGGGTCAGAGGGAGAAGCAGACTCCCTGCTGAGCAGGGAGCCCAATGTGGGACTCGATCCTGGGACTCCAGGATCATGACCTGAGCCGAAGGCAGTCGCTTAACCAACTGAGCCACCCAGGCGCCCCTGAATGAAAATTAATCTTAAATCTGATTTATAAATTGAAATTTGCACCTTGCTATTCCATTCCAGCCTACATAGCCAAACTCCCCTCACCTAGTGTCGGCACACCCTTAACTGTAGGAAGAATACTTTAGAGAAAATATCTAACCTCAGGCTATAGAAATATACGTTTTAAAGTAAAAAGAGAGGGGCGCCTGGGTAGCTCAGTCGTTAAGCGTCTGCCTTTGGCTCAGGTCGTGATCCCAGGGTCCTGGGATCGAGCCTCGCATCGGGATCCCTGCTCCACAGGAAGCCTGCTTCTCCCTCTTCCACTCCCCCTGCTTGTGTTCCCTCTCTCGCTGTCTCTCTCTCTGTCAAAAAATAAATAAAATCTTTAAAATAAATAAATAAATAAAACTAAAGTAACAAGAGAACACCGTAACACCCATCTCTTTGGAGTTACTGAGTCATGTGACCTGAGGCAGCGTTGGGCCTGCTGCCCTCTGTTGACGGATCACTCACACAGCCCACTAGGAATTAGTAGCGGGGAGAGAAAACTCTGGACTTTGGCCCTGCAGATAAGAGCAGCCAAACAGTACAGTAGCCACAGCTGCCCTTCCAGGAAGGCCCTCCACGGCCAGAGCTGCCTAGACTGCGCTTAGCCTCAGACAGGACAGAGGAGGTCTACACAGCTGAGGAGAGCCTGCTCAGTACCTGTGTGCCTTTGAGAAAGTCACTTACCCACTGGGTCTCAGTTCTCTGGCCTACCTAACCATCAGAATAACTATTGCCCACCCCCCCCAGCCCCTACATCTTAAGGGCAGGAGGAGACAAAGAGGGAGGGAACCAGTGCCACAGGGAGGAGGCAAGAAGGCGCAGCTGTACTGCTAGGCCTCCGAAGTCATCCATTGTTTGGGCTCTATACACAAAAAATAACATGTTCTGGGGGCACCCAGAGGCTGAATCGGTGGAGCACGCAATGCCTGATCTCAGGGTTGTGAGTTTGAGCCCCATGTTGGGGGTAGAGATTACTTAAAAAGAAATTTAAAATCTTAAAAAAATAAAATAACATGTTCTGTTAAGATTCTGGAGAGCAGGGGCACCTGGGCTCAGTTGGTTGAGCATCCAACTCTTGGTTTCAGCTCAGGTCATGATCCTGGGGTCATGGGAGTGAACCCCAAGTCGGGTCAGTGCGGAGTCTGCTTGAGATTCTCTCCCACTCCTTCTGCCTCTGCCCCTCCCACTCATGCTCTCTCTTTCTCTCTAAATAAATAAATAAAATCTTAAAAGGAGGGCAAAGGACCTATGTTAAAGATCATCTCAACATATCTTCAGTGATCAGTCAGCTATACTTTTCATTTACTAATTAGTATGCAAAATAACCCCTTGAAAATCCTCCCAGAAGGCCAAGTTTCTGTGGCAAATACAGGGCCCCTGTGACCGCCCAGAATACCAGAATGATGCCAGAAAACTGTCAGCAAGACTGCCCAGGCAGCAGCTGGCAGTGGCCATGACGGTCAAGGCCAGGGACTCTGTGTCCTTACCTGGGCATCTTGGCTTCAGCCATCCAAAGGAGATCCATGTTGCTGGCCAGGACGGGGAGATGGGGATAAGGGGCCGTCGCCAGACCAGTCCCAGGGTTCCCATTGCTGAGAAGGACATCCATGATCAGCTGCAGGCTTGTCTCCCAGCGGACTGGCTCCCCAAGGAGAAGCACTCCTTTAAAGAGCAAAGGCATGGAGGTGAGGGTTACTGGGCACTCTGCCTGGCCTCTGTGGCGGACAGGAAGAAGGCCTCTGTGGCAGACAGGAAGCCAGCTGATGCCAGCTGGTGCCACCCAACCACAGGCTCTTTCCCCACAGTACACAGCCCTGGCAAGGGCACAGTTCCCAGAACCAGCCTTCAAAGATCCATTCACCCATGGTAAAGAAAGCCCAGGACGTGGGAAGGCACTTCCTAAAGGCTCCCATTTTCACTTGTATTCACCAGTACTTCACAGAAGAGGTTAAAACAAAGAAAGCCAGCAGCCAAGTCTCAGGCCTGCTTCCTCCTGCTGACTAATGCTCTCCCAACCACCTCACCCACAAGTACCTGGCAAAGGGCTCGCCTTCCTCAGCCACTTCTGAGCCCCAGGGGCCAGTAAACCTAACAGCTAGGAGAGGAGGATCTAGAGTGACACAGACCAGCATTCCAAACCTGACTGTCCATTTTCCTTGTGACTATGGGCACGTTACTTACCTTCTCTCTAAGACTCAGCCTCAACTACATCATAACGATACCTATGATTGTTTAGGGTGAAAATGAGATATAATTAACCCATGCTGTACACCTAACACTCAACACATGGTAGCTGCCAATATCAGCTACAAGACCAGTGACTGAACCAAACCAGTGGTCTCATGGGGGAGTATTGCCCCCTAGGGAGGTGTTCCAGAAACTGGAGGATGTATTTTAATTGTCACCATGACTGACAATTAGTGGCAAGGATCGTGGGAGGGGGCCACGAATGCTAGATGCTCAGGACAGTCCCGAACAATCAGAAATTGCCCCCTATTAACTTTTGAGCATCCCATCTGACCTTCACATGGGTGAATAACCTGTTTATAAGTAACTGAGCCTAAGCCCTAATTTCATTCTACATATAAACACAAAGGTTTTAACAAACACTAATTTTCTAAAAATGCAACTATCATGTAAGTCAAGAGAAGACTGTACTTTATCTTTTCAAAAGTTTACCAATAGTTGTTCCTTATAATGGAAAATCACTTCACCAATGACAATGCAGCCCCTAATTTCTGAGTCACCCATAAATAAAATACACCTATATCACACCTATAAACACACGTACATCAGTCTGCATTTGTAGCTATGACATTCACGGTGATTCCATGTTTGGTATAATCATTTTACTACTTCATTATGTCTTCCTGAATAATTATTTACATATTGAAATACACATTACCTTACTAAAAATTTTCCTTTTATTTCTCCATATTACAATTAGGGCTTTATACTGAATTAGTTAATTTTTAATATACATATACAGGAAAGTTGTGTTATCTATGAATTTCATTGCAGGGCAGTTAAGGGGACATAACGGTATTTTTGTTACACGAGGGGGAACTGGGTTTAATGGAGCTGAGAAACGCTGGCCTATATTACCTCTGGGAGCCTTTCCATGCTAAGATTTTCTACACTTAACAATTTTTCTGGGGATGCCTGGGTGGCTCAGTCGTTAAGCGTCTGCCTTCGGCTCAGGTCTTGATCCTTGGGTCCCGGGATCGAGTCCCACATCGGGCTCCCTGCTCAGCGGGGAGTCTGCCTCTCCCCCTCCCACTCCCCCTCTCTTGTGCTCTCTCTCTCCCTCTGAAATAAAATAAAATCTTAAAAAAAAATTATAAAAAAACAAATAAATAAAAACAATTTTTCTGGAATAATAGAGCAAGTGATATGGGGAAGGAAAGATTAAAAACCAGTGTCTCAGAGGTGTTGAGGGGCAGATCTGAGACTGGAACCCAGGTGACCTGATATCCAATGCCTGCAGCCACCCTACCAGTCTCCAGGCAAACAGCTGCAAGAGAATAGCCTGGACGACCAAAAGGAGAACTGCCCAGAGCCACACCTACACCAGCAGAGGCCCTCATTACCTTCAATGGCAGGGAAGTCGTTCCTTGGAAGGGGCTGCCAAGAAACAAAGAAAAGGCCCGTCAATGCCACAGTCACTGTCCACTACCAGACAACCACACAACTACATCATAACAAGTGGCAGGGCAAAAGACACATTCTAGACAGATCAAAGACCACCCCATGGTCTAGCCCAAGCCAAGGAGAAGCTAGATAGGACTGAGGAAGAAAATTCATCAAGAAAAGTGAAGAGAGAGGCGCCTGGGTGGCTCCGTTGGTTGGACTTCTGCCTTTGGCTCAAGTCGTGGTCCCAGGGTCCTCCCTGCTCGGTGGGGAGTCTGCTTCTCCCTCTCCCTTTGCTGCTCCCCCTGCTTGTGCTCACTCTCTCTCTCCGTCAAATAAATAAAATCTTTAAAAAAAAAAAAAAAAGGAAAGAAAACAAAGAAAAGTGAAGAGAGAATGAGCAGGACTCTCACAGAACACGCTGATGGAAGCCACATATGGAGGTCAGCCAGGAGAAAGGGCTGGTCAGCTGTCCCCCTCCAGTGAAGACAAGATGTGAGATATGGGCCAAGCAAGAGTCTACAATCAGGTAGCTAAGATGAAGGTGAGCCTATGGAGAAAAGGGAGGTCACCAGGGCATGATGGACCATTTCTCTTGATGTGATATGAAGAGGCAGGAGCCTCCACTTTACCAATCCTCTGGGGTCTGTTCCTTCCCTAAACCATTAGTCTTGGCTCTACCACTAACCAGCTATGTGACCTGCAGTAGGTCACTTCCCCTGTGTGGGGCTCAGTCTCTGAGCTGCTCTAAGAGCTGTTCCAACTCGGACATTCTGGTTCCCCACATAATTTGCATGATCCTAGGAGGAGGCTTTCGAAGGCAAAAAAGTGCTCTGTTCAACTGGGAAGGTCTAGAGGAAGGAGGACTAACGCTATATAAACAAACAAAAGTAAGCTTGTATGTTTATAACTACATTTCCCCACATTTTGACAGTGGTCTGATTTAGACTGCAGGCCACGGTGATAGAGAGTTCACATGAGGAAGGAGGGAGGCAAGGAAGGGGCCATCAAGAGCCAAGAAGTCATGCTCTAAAGGATCAGTGAGAAGCCCTGTGACTAGTGATCAGAAGAGATAAGAAATCAAACCAGTGGTTCAAATATGAGCCAAACCCAAAAGGAACATGGGCATACTCAGAACTGCCAGTTACTTTGATAAGCAAGCTGTTTCTCATAAGGACAGCTCTCCACAGCAAGCTTTAGGATAAAGGAGCAGCAATGATTAATTTCACTAAGGTTAATGATTTTCCCAAGCAACACTCAGAAAACCAGCTGGTAAAGGAGAAAACTCCTCATTGGAGAGGCTAGGGCTTTGAAAGGAGTTCTCAGCTATTTACAAACAAGGCAAAAAGGAAAGCCCTCAGGAGCTTGTTGCTCCTCTGGCCATCCTTGTATATCTGGAGAACAAAATCCTTGGCTGGATGTGCCTCTCTAGGGTGGACAAGATGCGGCTCTCAGTGGGAGGGCCTGCAAGACTAGTAAGAGGAACCCACATGGGGAACAAGAGGAGAAAACTAAACATGAGACACCCAGGGGCATGAGCCTTACTACCGTGGTCTTCGGCCGCCGCTGGAGATCCACCATGTCAAGCACAGGAAAGGCCATCCGCAGCTCATCCACAGTAACCACATTCTCGAAGCCCAGTCTACAGCAAGGTCAGGGAAGCAAAGCTGGACAGTTCTGGGGGAAGATGCCTTTAAGGTGAGGGGAACCAACACAGTCCCAACCAAACTACTGCACCCAGTCCCTGGACAAGAGTGAAGCAGTGAGAGCCCAGACACAGCCCGGAAGGCCGACACCAATCCTGAAGGTGCTGGCAAAGGGGCCATGACTACACAGGCATAGTAGGGATGCACCCTGCCACAGCGATGCGGCAGCAGGGTGCCAGGTCCCACGCTGGGCACTACCAGGGCACAAAGGCACGCAAGAATGTCTGGCCTCAAGGAGCTCACCACATGCCCAGGGCCCATCTAAACCAGCACTCTCTGAACAGTGCTGGTTTTGAGGAGTTGAAAAGAGGAGATTCGTCACTGGGCTGGTAGCTGGGCAGAGTCCAGGGAAGTCAGACTTGAGTTAACTCTTGAAGATGAACCAGATTCAGACAGGATTGGGAGGCCATGAAGAGCAGAAAGCCAGTGCCAACCTTATCTCTCCGAGACCTGCCTCCATTTTTCTGTCCTCAATTCCCACTTACAATGTTAACCGGACATGGTTTCAAATTACTTTCAAAATTAATCTCCTGAAAATGCTGCTTCCGTCAGACCACCCAATACCAACAGAACCTGCAAAGATTCCCCGTGCCCTCATAAGTAAGCTCACTGGCCCCTTGCCTTCCCTTCTGAGGTGCCACTCCTCCTGCTCTCTCTTACTCCCCACCCTATCCCAATCCAAACTCCTGCTTCAGGGATCCTCACCTTCCCTTCTCTCTCCAGCCGTCTTAGCTCCTTCCCTGCACAGAAAACCTTAACCATAACCATCTCTGAGCCAAACCCCTCCATGAAGCCACCAGTCAGAGCCGCTCCCAGGGTGTTCCCTCCCCAATACCTGGGACTCTCAGAACCTCTACTGTGCTTCTAAGTTTTCAGTCATATGCCTTTTTTTTTTTTTTTTTTTTTTTAATGCAGATCCCTGCTGGGCTTGATGTCTAGGCTTGGGAATCTGCTTTTCTCTTACAGAGGGAGTGGAGGGGGTTGCAAAGGGACAGGGGGAGAGAGAGACTCTTAAGCAGACTCTGTTCCCAGCATGGGAGCCCAATGCGGGGCTCAATCTCATGACCCTGAGATCCCGACCTGAGCCGAAATCAGAGTCAGACCTTTATCAACTGCGCCACTCAGGCACCCCGATCGTATGCCATCTTAAATACTCCTTTATCCTTTGTGGGTGTGTTACTCCTGCCTCTCATATGAACCCTTTGATGAAGACAGAGTCCCACGTGCTGTTCTTGGTCCCCATCGCCCCTGAAGAACGTGCAGGATGGGGCTGGTACCCGGGAAGTGCTCAACACAGGTCTGCCATATGAGCAAATGAATGTGCTACTTGAGAACAAGCAACAACTCTTCTGCCTCTTGAGTGTGCACACACCCACAGGTTCACTGTGGATACTTAATATTAGCTGAGAAGTTGATTGAGCACGCCAAGGAACGGTGCTAGAGCAGCAGTTCCAAACCTAATTAGAGAATCACCACCTAGTCTTCTAACATACAGACTGCTGATTTTTCTCTCAGACCCAGTGAACCAAGAATCTGTATTTTAAGCTCCCCAGTAGGTTCTGATTCAGCGGACTGACTTTTTGGAAAGTATGGCACCAGGACTGGCCATACCTGGGAGCCACCGTCCCTCCCTCGAGAGCCCACTATGTACCCCTTAAGCCCTGGCACCATGCAGCCGGCACACCTCACTATGGTCCTGTCCACCACACACCCCGGCCATGGGAGAAAAACTCCAGTCCTGCCCCCTCCTCTTCAGCCAGAACAAGAAGCACTGAAAGGATACACTCGGGCATTTTCCACCAGGGGCCCCTGCCCAGACACCAGCATCCGCTTGTTGTGATATTGTGAGAAAAGCTTCATGGGACTGTGAGAAAGAATGACTTGGTCTGGCTCCACCTGTAGGGACGTCAAAAGACAGAAGAAAACAGAGACACAAGTTGATGGAAAATAATGGGGAGACAGGGAGCTTCTTTCACTTAGGAAGGGAAAAACTGCCCAGAAAAAAAAAGTGGGGAGCCCTTTCTGGCACCCAACACCTCTAGACACTACCCAAACAGGTGTGAGAAGAACCTGTCTAATTTGGCTCTTGCCACAAAAAATGAACAAGCAGGAAACGCCATCAGTCGTGGGTTCTGACCATTCACCAATCCCATTCTGCTCAGTTCCTCCATCTGGAGACCTCAGGGTTTACGGGCATGTTCTTTGTCACAGTCACAGAAATCTGCCTCTGACTTTCTGTTTTCACTTCTACTTCAAGACTTAGCTTTTGGGGGGCGGGGGGCGCGCACGCCTGGGTGGCTCAGTCGTCAAGGGTCTGCCTTCGGCTCAGGTCATGATCCCAGGGTCCTGGGATCGAGCCCCGCGTCGGGCTCCCTGCTCCACGGGAAGCCTGCTTCTCCCTCTCCCACTCCCCCTGCTTGTGTTCCCTCTCTCACTGTGTCTCTATCTGTCAAATAAATAAATAAAATCTTTAAAAAAAAAAAAAAGACTTAGCTTTTTAACATTTATAGTACTAATTCCAACAATGCAGCCAATACTCAAAATGTTTTTGGAACCCTCTCCGGAAACCATAGAAAGGAACCAGTTGTACTCCTTTGTTCTGCGTTCACCCCCAAGCAGTGTTACCCAGTCAATCAGCCACTTTATTTACCCTTCTGGTTCCGAAGGGCTCTTTCGAAGAACTCAATCCCCCTTAATAAAGAAGGACGTGTCAACACTGATATACCATGTGAAACTGCAAGTGGGTGAAGAGGGACTGCTTTTCAGGGACAATGCTCTTTCAGATTATGTATTCAGATTTATGAGAAACAAAGGCTATTATCTCAGAATCCCACTGGTATATAGACATAGAGAAAAATGTGACCCTCACTTTCCAGGGGCCGATGATCCAAAAGAGACAACCCTGATGCCCAGAAAAGAAATGGATACAAAGAGAGCAGATTGATACTGCCAAATCCATGGGCAGAATTTTTGTGCTTGAGGTGAAGTGATACATAAAAAATGCTCCTGCTGTAAGGCTCTACTCATGAGGCTAGGCTTGAGCTTCAAGTTATTTTTTTCTACTACTGACCAGCAGGCCATGCCCTAGGGCTTATCAACACTGTACCCCAACCCAGGAAAGGGAACTTAGTCAGAGTTGGAATGGGAGTTCCACTGGCAGCCAGCTCTTTGGGCTCTCATTTCTCTGGTGCCTCCTTACCTTGAACCCCAGCAGCGCTGACAGCTCCTGGGCTTTGCTGTGTTGTAAGATGTTCCCAGCATTCGTGACAAAGACCACAGGCACCCGCAGCTGCCCATGAGCATTCACCAGCCTGCGGAACGCTTCCAGAGCAGCAGGGATCACTCTGTGACCCCGCACCAGCACTCCATCAATGTCCAACAGGAACCCAAAAGTGGGTGGGCTCTGCACAGAAGGAAGAGAATCCCCAAAGCCTGAGTCAAGAGGCAAAGGGGAAGAAGGAAAAGACCCTCACAACAAGGGGTGCCACATTATCCCCAGGTCACCCAGAGCTTTGAACAGAAAATGAGGACATGGGATTTCTGACAGGGCAAATCCATCTATAACAAAGAATTAGTCCCTCCTTCATGTATTTTTAAGCATGTAACTATTTCGTTAAAACTATCTTCACATAATTAATATAAAAGAATTTTTTAAATGGAAAGTAGACAAATTCAAAAACATCCCAGGACTTTTAACATGATTGATCTTGGCTCTTCTTTTTCCATTCTTTTGTCACATAGACAACTACACTTTACATGTTCACTTTTTCATCTTGTTGTTTGACATTCAAATATTTTTATATGTTACAACGGCCTTCATAATCTTTTACAGTTTTATTACAACAACACACCGGAGTTTTAAAAAAAAACTCATTTGCTACAGATAATATCAAAAAAATGTTAAATTTCTTGCCTCCTTCCACCCAGTGCCATTTCCGCTCTTATAGATCTCCAGAAACTCTGTGTGGATAGATAGTAATAATTTTTATCTGTTAAATAATACACAAACAGTATTATATTGTACTTTCTTTTCCATCTGACCTTTTTTTAGATAGTATCTCTTAGTTATCTTTCCATATCAATATACAGAGCTCTTTCTAAACATCGTTTCTGACTACGTATTTCTGAGTGGATATTCCACTAACATATTCCTCCTATTCTGGACACTTATGTTTTCCCACATTTTTACTACTATAAATAATGCTATAAGGAACTTCTTCATGCTTACTGATTTTTCCCTTAAGCTGGATTCTTAAAAGCAGGAGTAACAAGAGAGTGCAAACATTTTAATAATACAACACCTATTGACAAACTGTTTTCCAAAAACATGTTATCAATTTACATGGCCACTGTTAACACACTTTATCCTTGCCCATACTGATTTTCACATGTATCAAAGAGTTTGTTAATTATCAAACATCTTGTTAAAGGTTTAAAAAAATGGTATCTCAGGGCACCTGGGTGGCTCAGTCGTTGGGCGTCTGCCTTCGGCTCAGGTCATGGTCCCAGGGTCCTGGGATCGAGCCCCACATCGGGCTCCCTGCTCCACAGGAAGCCTGCCTCTCCCTCTCCCACTCCCCCTGCTTGTGTTCCCTCTCTCACTGTGTCTCTCTGTCAAATAAATAAAATCTTTAAAGAGGAAAAAAATGTATCTCATTTCAATCTGCATTTCTTGGGACTTATAAAGTTGAAAACTGTCCTTTTTCTTAATTTTTTTTTTTTTTTTTTAGTAATCTCTTCCCCCAACATGGGGCTCAAACTCATGACCCCAAGATCAAGAACTGCATGCTCCATTAAGCCAGCCAGGCACTCTAAACACTGTCTTTTTTTTTTTTTTTAAGATTTTATTTATTTATTTGTCAGAGAGAGCACAAGCAGGGGGAGTGGCAGGCAGAGGCAGAGGGAGAAGCAGGCTCCCCGCAGAGCAGGGGGAGCCTGATGTGGGACTCGATCCCAGGACACCGGGATCATGACCCAAGCCGAAGGCAATCACTTGACCAACTGAGCCACCCAGGTGCCCTTTTTTTTTTTTTAAAGATTTTATTATTTGACAGAGAGACAGCCAGAGAGGGAACACAAGCAGGGGGAGTGGGAGAGGGAGAAGCAAGCTCCCCGCAGAGCTGGGAGCCCAACATGGGGCTTGATCCCAGGACCCCGGGATCATGACCCGAGCCGAAGGCAGATGCTTAACGACTGAGCCACCCAGGCATCCCTAAACACTGTCCTTTTTTTAAAGAAAAGATTTTATTTATTTATTTGAGAGCAAGCAAGTGCGTGAGTGGGGGGAGGGGCAGAGGGAGAGGGAGAAGCAGGACTCCCAGGGAGCCTGATGCGAGGCTCGATCCCAGGACCCTGAGATCATGACCTGAGCTGAAGGCAGACACTTAACGGACTGAGCCACCCAGACGCCCCAAAACACCGTCCTTTTTATTAAAAAAATTCATTCCAGGGGCACATGGCCGGTTCAGTCTTGCTCAGTCAAGAGCAAGCAACTCTTGATCTTGGGGTGGTGAGTTCAAGCCCCATGTTGGGGAAAGAGATTACTTAATAAAAATTTGAAAAAAAAGTTTAGGGGTGCCTGGGTGGCTCAGTCAGATAAGCATCTGGCTCTTAGTTTCGCTCCGCAGTCAGTGGGGAGTCTGCTGGAGATTCTCTCTGTCTCTCTCCCTCCTTTCCCTCCCCCTGCCCTCACCCCCACTCTCTCAAATAAAAGCAGAACAGCCAGGGCCTGGTAACAACAGGATTTTTTTTTTTAGAGAAAAAAGTTTAAAAATAAATACAAATAGGGCGCCTGGGTGGCTCAGTCGGTTAAGCAGCTGCCTTGAGCTCAGGTCGTGATCCCAGGGTCCTGGGATCGAGTCCCGCGTCGGGCTCCCTGCTCAGCAGGGAGCCTGCTTCTCCCTCTGCCTCTGCCTGCCTGCCGCTACCCCGCTTGTGCTCACTCTCTCTCACTATCTCCCTCTCTCGGTGTCAAATAAATAAAATGTTTAAAAATAAATAAATACAAATAAAAAATTCATTCCAATTCTTATTAACATATAAGATTTTTTTCAAATTTCAAAATAATTCAACCTAACCTGTTTGCTACTTTCCTTTTGTTGGTGCCCAATAGGTCAAGCCATTGTTACTGCATACACCTACTCTATTCCTAGGGTTCTGTCTGTGATAGCAAGTGCTCCAGGCCCTGCATTTTTCAGCTGGGGTCAAAGAAAAAGCAACCAGTCTAGGAAACAATTAAACTCACGAAACTGCAGCATTTTCACAAGTGCAAATCAATTTCTGAGTACTTAAGCTCTCAGTAAATAAACAGAATTAAACAAAAGTAGTTTCTTAGAAGAGAATGTTGAGCTAGGCAATGGAAAACTTAAATACATGCCTTTATTTAACAAGTATCTATTGAGAGCCTGATCAGCACCAGACCAGACAAGCAGCCAGAAGTGGCCTCCATCTACACAGATCAATGGGGAAGACAAACAAGCAGCCACAGGACAGTCTGCACTGAGTGCTACATTAGGAAATGAGGGGAAGGCACCCCAAGAGCCTTAATGAGGGGTACCTAACCTGCAGGAGGTGGCGAAGACTAGTCATCCTAGGTCTCATAGGCCAATTTAAGGAGTTTGAAACAGCAAAGTGACATCATATCAGACCTGCAGTGTAGAAAAATCCTGGCTGCAAAGTCAAGATTGAGTGAACTGAAGAGTCAAGTTGAAGACCAGTTGGGACCAACTACAATCTAAGACAGAGATGATGGTGGCTTTAACAGGTCTTACTAGGTAGCAGCAACAAGAATGGTAAGAAGGGGGGAGGTTATACATAGAAGCAGAACAGCCAGGACCTGGTAACAACAGGATGCAGGGCTGAGGGAGGGAGGGGCCACAGGGACCCCCATACCTTTTTTTTTTTTTTTTGGCTTGGGACCCTGGGAGGGTGGATGCTGATATTACTCACTGACCCAAGAAACTCTAGAGGAGCAGCAGCTGGGAGGTCAGGGAGGGCAGAAGATACATCCCACTTTGGACCTGTCCGCCGTACAAGTGGAAACATCAGCACTGAACAGAAAGGTCCTGGAGATGAAAATTCAGAAGCTCTCTGCTCTCAGAGAACAGCTGAAACTTGGGAAGGGAGAGAAGAGCCCGAGAAGCACAAGCAGAGTAAGAGCAGAAGCAAGAACTGGAAGAACATCGCCATTTAAGGAAGGGCGACCTAAGAGTCACCAGCAAAATGAGGAGCAACAGTCAGTAGGAGGAGGAAAATCAAGAGGGTGTGGGGTCAAGGAAGCTGAGGGATAAGTTTCTGGAACAAGTAAACTAGGAAATGGAGTGACTGTAGAGTAATGATCCCATCTCCCCTCCGCTGAACAGGGCCCTCCCCGCCAGGGAGGCAGTCTTCCAGCTCTTTCATGGAAGCTTGTGCACAGGACCTTTCAGCTTTCGACAATGGCAGCTTTGGTGCCAAGTCAGAGGTAGGATGGGCCCCGGAAAAGTAGAAGGGAAAGCAACTCAAATCAGCAAGACAGAAATTCTGACCACCAGCAAACACAACTGCCAGGGAGAAACTTGTCAAATCCCCACAAGGGAAATACCGAAACAGCGTCTCTACTCTTGGTTCCAAAGGCTGATCCTGTTGCACTGGATCTGAATAGATGGGTAGACTGTATTGAGCTCTGAGCTGGACATATAACAAAGGTATGCTTACTTAATCCTTGTACCAACCCTCTGGGGGTGGGTGTCATTATCTCCAACTGACATTACCTAGCAAAAGGGGCCTGGTTTATACATAATGCTCAATATGGATTCACTGGATAATCTGACTGGATGAGTAAGAAACCAAATTCAGAGAGAAGAACTAGTCAAAGGTGACCCGTTCACAAGTGCTCCATCCAGATGTCAGCCTTAAACTGAGCTGTGGCAAAGTCAGAGCTCATTCAGTGGCCTCCCAGGGCAGCAAGCACCTCAGAGTAAGGAAGGGATCCAAGAGGTACCAAGATAACTATCACTATCTTGGATAGTGTTGGAACATGCTGTTGCCGCACCTCCTGCCAGCCCCCAGCCATGTGAGTTTGTGTTCTTCTTCTCAGTGTGCTCATTCACCAGATGGCCCTCAAGGTTCCCTGGAGCCCCTCCCTCTTCCTCAACAAACCCCACTAGAATGGGGTTCCTAACCAGGGGCCCATGGATAGATTTCAGAGTGGCCATAAAACCCCTTAAAACTCTATGTGCATTTTTCCTGGGGAAAGGATCTATGGCTCTTTTCTGATTTTATCATTTTATTCTTCTCAAAGAGAATCACTGCACAGGTCTAGAGGGAGGAGTGGTATGATTTTCGCACCCCTGGCACAGTATTTAAACTCCCGTAGGTACTCAACAAAGGCTGACTGAATGTTGAAGGACCCAAAGGATGAAAGGTTCAGCCAACGTAAGGGCGACCTTTCCCCTCAGGCACTTCCTGACCACCAAATCCCTTCCCAAGGGAAAACAGTTGGTGACTCTTAGAAGACAGGTCCCTCTGGAGGTAAGTAAGGACTATGTTGTTCTAGAGCATGGCCTGCCTTCTTTCTTGTACTACATGGACACACAGCATACTGTTCTGAAAGCTTACAGGTAAAACTCATATGCCCATAATTTTGAGACATTCAGGGACATTTTGAGGACAGAATTTTAAGTTATATTAAGGGATTACTAATGTTAGGTATGACAACAGCATTGTAGTTATGTTTAAAATGTCATTTTCTTAGAGGTACATATAGAAGAATTTAGGGGTTAAGTGACAAGAAATCTGCCATTCATTTAAAAATCTTACAGCTGGAAAAAAAAGGAGGGGGAGGGGAGGGAGACAAGCAAAGCAAGTGTGGCAAAATGTCTATAACTGGTGAATCTGGGTTCATAATGTTACTCTGTTTTTGGATTTTTTAAAACTTAGCATGGTTTTAAAAAATAAGATGTCTCAGGGCACCTGGGTGGCTCAGTCGTTAAGCGTCTGCCTTCGGCTCAGGTCATGATCCCAGGGTCCTGGGATCAAGCCCCGCACTGAGCTCCCCATTCCGCGGGAAGCCTGCTTCTCCCTCTCCCACTCCCCCTTCTGTGTTCCCTCTCTTGCTGTGTCTCTCTCTGTCAAATAAATAAATAAAATCTTAAAAAAAAAAAATAAGATGTCTCATTTGTGCTGATGGCTACAAAATTTAACCACACAGTTTTAATGGTCTTAGTGGCCATGTCCTAAATAGTCACAAAATTTGCTCTCTTAGAAGTAAGAATCCACAGCCCCTGCTACTTAAAACATGAAGGTTTTCAGGACAACTTAGCAATAACCTTAAGGGTCCCTCATCTCTAACTATATAAATGAGTAATCATATACCTCCAATCTTCAGGTGAATGCACATAGAGAAATCAGGCACCCAGCAACAAGAAAGTAAAGGTGCAAGTCAACTGTAATAAATGTGCCACACTACCGCCAAGATATCAGTAATACAGGAAACTGGGGGGAGAGGGCGTATATATAGGATTTCTCTATACTTTCTCTTCAATCTGTCTTTAACACTGCTCTAAAAAATGAAGTTTATTAATTTTTTTAAGTGAAGGTACCGAGAGAAGGAGAAAGAGACTTTTTCTCTTTTTTTTTTCATTTTTCTTTTCATTCTCTTCTGTATCTGTATTCTGATTTTTCTTCTTTATCACTTGGGTTTTTAAAAACGTCATCCTGGGTATTAAGCCAGATCTTCTAAGTAAAGTTCATATCTGTGGCAGTGATAAAATGTGTGGTTTTAAGATTAGTTTGAAGTGGGGGCGCCTGGGTGGCTCAGTTGGTTAAGCAACTGCCTTTGGCTCAGGTCATGAACCCAGGATCCTGGGATCGAGTCCCACATCAGGCTCCCGGCTCAGTGGGGAGCCTACTTCTCCCTCTGACCCTCTCCCCTCTCATGCTGTTTCTCTCTCTCTCTCTCAAATTAAAAAATAAAAAGATTAGTTTGAAGTGAAAGGACTACTAAGATGTTCCTTTGTGTTTTTGCTTCTTACTTGTTATTAGTTTGGTAGGTTTTCAACAACAGCATTAAAACTATTGTCTACTTTACTGTCTACTCCATCCACTTCCACATTTAAGAGAACTATGTGCCAGTCACTGTGCAAAGTACCCTACATATATCACAAAAAGTACCCTACAGATATTCTCACAAAAACACTGCAGAGTAAGTAATATCCTCAATACATAGATGGAGAAATTGAAGCTTAGAAAGCTAAGTCATTTGCCTTAAGTCAAACAGGACAGGCAGGATTCAGTTCTAAAGCTAGTACTCTGGAGATGAACCATCAGAGACAATGGACTCTGAAAAACAAACTGAGGGTTCTAGAGGGGAGGGTGGGTGGGAGGATGGGTTAGCCTGGTGATGGGTATTAAAGAGGGCACGTTCTGCATGGAGCACTGGGTGTTATACGCAAATAATGAATCATGGAACGCTACATCAAAAACTAATGATGTAATGTATGGTGATTAACATAATAATAAAAAATAAAAAATAAATGAAGCTAGTACTCTGAAATGCTGTGCTATGCTACATCCCTTTCTTCCCTTTTCCTACTCTATCAGAAAGGCACTTGGTGGGGCACCTGGGTGGCTCAGTCGGTTAAGCATCTGCCTTCAGCTCAGGTCATGACCCGAGGGTCCTGGAATCAAGTCCCGCATCGGGCACCTTTCTCACCAGGAAGCCTACTTCTCCCTCTGCCTGCCGCTCCCCCCCTGCTTGCGCTCTCTCACTCTTTCTCTCTCTGTGACAAATAAAAAAAATCTTTAAAAAGAAAGAAAGAAAGAAAGTCACTTGGAAATATCTCAGGACCTGCAAAAATGCTAAAGTCAATACAATAGTTATAAATGACAGCAAAGTCCTTTCCACAACATATTTTCATTCCATGCTTCCAGTGTGGCCACTTTTAGCTCTGTGACACTGGTCAAGTCACTTAACTTCTTTGACTCTTAGCTGCTCCATATCCAAAATGGTAACAAGTGATAACATAGCTGTTAAGAGCTAGAACTCTAGCACCAGACTGCCCTGGATTCCAGGATTCTACCACTGACCAGCTGTATGCCCTTGAGAAAGCTGCTTAACCTCTCTGTGCTTCAGTTCCTCCATCTGTAAAACGGAATAACAGTACCTACTTCATAGAGTTGTTATGAAAAGTGTGCAAATTAGTAACTGTGAAGTGTCTGGCACAAAGTAAGTGCTATGTGTTTTTAAAAATAAGTATTTAAAGTTATCAAAGGTTACTGTGAAAGCACTATAAAAACGTACAATATTATTACCTACAGAAATTGTGGTGATCTTAGAAAACGAACTTATCCTTTAAAAAAAAAAAAAGACAATGGCCCAGAGGAAAGTGAGGGTAACAGATTTGCCCACCTAGTTTAGAGTGCTGGCACAGTCGTCCCCCCACCGTTTGACCTTACAAAGAAAAGTATTTAAAAACTTGACTCCAAGCTTCAGCTTCCTTACTACAGGGTTAAATCTACCTCCAAAGTTGCTGAGAGAATTATCATCACTGAAGTACCTGGCACAAATTAGGGACCCTGCGCCAGTTCTCTTCCTCTCGCCCCCCAGATCTTCCATGTAACAGCTGCTCATTATGGGTAAGGCTCACAAGCGAATGGGACCAAAATAAAAAGCCCGCACAAAACCGACTTTCATCTCTGGGCTGTCCATTTATAGGTGCAGTCCATCGCGAGTCTCCAAATTTCTTTCAAAGGTAGCTGAAAATCAGGGGCGCCTGGGTGGCTCAGCCGTTAAGCGTCTGCCTTCGGCTCAGGTCATGATCCCAGGGTCCTGGGATGGAGCGCCACATGTACTCCCTGCTCCGCGGGAAGCCTGCTTCTCCCTCTCCCACTCCCCCTGCTTCTGTTCCCTCTCTGTCTCTCTCTGTCAAATAAATAAATAAAATCTTTTTTAAAAAATGTAGTTGAAAATCAAAACCGAAAGACTCTCATCCTGAAAAATCACAGAGGAAGTAAAGGAATCACACCCTGACCGGGAAAACAGGAACACAGAAACTGCCGAATAACTTTGGAGACGAAAAGGAGCGAGCGGCGAAGAAACAATCCTGGTGCGTGTTTTGGGCTTGTTTTGTTCATTCTCTAGCTGAAGTAACTTTTCATCCAGGCCGAAGGCATGACAAACCCCCTGACTGAGGGGGAGGCAGGGAGTGCTAGGGACACTCGTGCTCAGGGCAAGAACGAAGCGCACTTGAGGTCAGTGGCCTCCTCCAGGAGCAACCCGGCCCGCGGCCCCTCCCTCCCCACGGCTCCGGCCCCACCCCCAGCCCTGAGGACTTGCTCGGCAGGAACTCCGGCGTTCTCACCTGTGCAGCGTCCACACAGTAGCCTCTCCCGGGGCAGGGGCCCAGGGGGCCCAGGAGCCCCAACGACGCGCGCGCTGCCCGCCACCAGAGGCCCGGCGCCGCGCGGACCGCCGCGAGAGAGTGGAGAACAGCCATTCAGCCTCCCGTCGCGCGCACGTGCAGACAGCGCCAGCCCGGGTCCGTGGCCCCCGCCCCCGCCGCACAGCCAATCAGCAGCCGGGGAGCGCTCGGGCCGGGCGGCGCCCGAGGCATTTCGGGAGTTGTAGTCGGGGTCTAACAGGGCTCTGAGTCGAGCAGGGCGCGGGGTCAAGCCGGGCGCTGGGGAGGCTGGAGCCGGGGCCGGGAACCGGCCGGATGCCAAAGGTTCTTGCTCGGCGAGCCAGGGATGAGGGGTGGAGGGTGGGGCGGGTGAGGTTCCTGTTGGAGGGGAGAGAGGCAGGCAAGGTCCCGCCTCTTAGTAGACGGAGACTTCAGGTACGCAGGCCAGTGTGCACGAACTCTGTACCTGCGAACTTCCTGGAACATGCGTTTCTGACTGAAGTCGCAGCTCCCTCAACCCTCAGAGACTGTCAAGGAGAAGGAACTAATATTTACTTGCGGGGGGGGGACGGAGGAGCAAAGCTTTCTTTTGATGTTCTAAGTGCCTTGAACCCCAGTCAATCAAGGAATACTTGTAGGATACCAATTAGTCATTCTTGTAGTCTTTCAGTAAATACTCTCTATGGTTCTCCTTCCGGCCCGGCTCTGTGCTAACTCCTGGGTAGACTGTATACATAAATAATCCCGCAAACTCACATTTTGTAGGGAGGTTGAGACAGGACTATATAACACAAGGTAGAAAATAATTGTCCCGAAAGAGGGAAAGCACAGTTGTTTCCACCGTTTGAAATGTTTAAGATGCCCCCTTTCAGACCCTTTGACCTGTCCCTGAATATAGTTACACTAAGAATGGCTGAGCCTACAATATATTTAGCACTAGGTGAGAGGAAGCAAGGTGGGGGTCAGGGATGGGCAGAGACCCTGCCAACTCAAAGATTAGTGAAACCCTTAGATCCTCAACGTTGAAGGCCAAGATCTTAATTTTGTCAGTTCACCTGCAACTGAGCAGGATCTGGCAGACTGATTCACATTAACCAGCCTACAATAGCCCAACACCTCAACCCTGCCAGGGGACATGGCTTTCCAAGATTGAAATGTTCTCAATCTCTTCCTGCTATCAAACTACCTGGAAATTGCTTTAGTAGGTAGAAGGTTTCTTGGTGTAGTGATTTTAAAATATATCCACAATTTATTTGACAATCCTCTACTAAAAAGGTAGCATTAATTCCACTCCTGTTGAGTGTGGGCTGGACTTAATAACTCACTTTTTTTTTTTAAGGAGGCTCCACACCCAGCATAGAGCCAAAGTGGGGCCTGAACTCGTCCCTGAGATCAAGACCTGAGCTGAGAGGCGCCTGGGTGGCTCAGTCGTTGGGCGTCTGCTTTTGGCTTGGGACATGATCCCGGGGTCCTGGGATCGAACCCCACATCGGGCTCACTGCTCAGTGGGAAGCCTGCTTCTCCCTCTCCCACTCCCCCTGCTTGTGTTCCCTCTCTCGCTGTGTCTCTCTCTGTCAAATAAAATCTTTAAAAAAAATAGGGGTTTCCTTTTCCACATAAAAAGGGAACAAGGGAAATTGGCATTTTATGTCTCACACTAGGAGGCACACACACACACACACAAAACAGAGATCATGGGTCCCCAGAGGAAGGGCTGGAGTGCTGTGGCTGGGAGAAAGTGAGTGGGAGATGGGGAGCGGATGACAGGAAGGTGGGTGGACCAGGGTGGTGGTCGGTAAAGGGACATGGACAGAGGGACACACACACACACACACAGCTTTCCCCAGGCCTCACCCAGTTTTGCTGAAGGAGAATTTTGAGAAGAGGTTAGAGTTCATCTTTGTTGGGGAGTGATACTTATTCCCTTCTCCTCATGTTTTCCTGAAAATACAACTATTTTCTTTTTTTAATATTTTATTTATTTATTTATTTGAGAGAGACAGAGATAGCAAGAGAGAGCATGAGCAAGCGGGAAGGAGGGGATGAAGCAGACGCCCCCCCCCCCTCCCCGCGCTGATCATTGAGGTGGATTCGGGGCTCGATCCCAGGACACTGGGATCATGACCTCAGCCAAAGGCAGGCGCTCAATCAACTGAGCGACCGAGGCGCCCCACAACTTTTTTTTTCTTAGAGAGGGAGAGCGGGAGGGAAGGGCAGAGGGAGACTGGGAAAGAGAGAATCTTAAGGAGGCTCTGCACCCAGGGCAAAGCCCAAAGCAGGGCTTGATGTCACAACCCCGGGATCATGACCTGAGCTGAAATCAAGAGACAGATGCTTGGGGCGCCTGGGTGGTTCAGTTGTTAAGCGTCTGCCTTCGGCTCAGGTCGTGATCCCAGGGTCCTGGGATCAAGCCCCATGTCGGGCTCCCTGCTCAGCGGGAAGCCTGCTTCTCCCTCTCCCACTCCCCCTGCTTGTGTTCCCTCTTTTGCTGTGTCTCTCTGTCAAATAAATAAATAAATAAAATCTTAAAAAAAAAGTCAGATGCTTAACTGACTGAGCCATCCAGGAGCCCCTGAAAATGCAACTATTAACAACACTACCGGCCTCTCTCCACCTGGGACACAGGACATTTGATTTACCTGATGGGTGGTCTTGTAAGAAAGAACTAGGCACATGTGGCTCTGTCCTCTCTCCTCTTTGGGAGCAAGCCCATCAATGGGACCTGGTGTTCCAGTCTGGCCCTATAGTGAGGAGGGCTGCCTTTTACCCCTGTGCCAATGATCTCTGGATTCGTGTGATTCAAGGGTAGAAAGGTAGCAAGTCCATTTTGTCTCCCAAATAAGCCATGTTCTCCAACAAGCTTTTTTTTTCTTCCAAATTTTTATTTAAATTCTAGTTAATTAACATATAGTGTAATATCAGTTTCAGGAGTAGAATTTAGTGATTCATCACTTACATATAACATCCACTGCTCATCACAACAAGTGCCCTCCTTAATACCCATCACCCATTTACCCCATCCCCCACCCACCTCCCTCCATCAATCCTCAGTTCATTCTCTATCGTTAAGAGTCCCTTATGGGGGCCGCCTGGGTGGCTCAGATGGTTAAGCGTCTGCCTTCGGCTCAGGTCATGATCCCGGGGTCCTGGGATCGAGTCCCGCATCGGGCTCCCTGCTCCTTGGGAGCCTGCTTCTCCCTCTGCCTCCCTCTCTCTCTCCCTCTCTCTCTGTCTCTCATGAATAAATAAATAAAATCTTTAAAAAAAAAAAGAGTCCCTTATGGGGATTCCTGGGTGGCTCAGCTGGTTAAGCGGCTGCCTTCCCCTCAGGTCATGATCCCAGGGTCCTGAGATCGAGTCCCACATCAGGCTCCCTGCTCAGCAGGGAGTCTGCTTCTACCTCTGCCACTCCCTCTGCTTGAGCTCTCTCTCTCTCTCTCTGATTAAAAAAAAATACTAATAAGCTGAAATAAAATCTGGTTCTTTAAAAAAAAAAAAGAGTCCCTTATGGTGGGACATCTGGCTGGCTTAGTTGGTTGAGTGTCTGCCTTCAATTCAGGTCATGATCCCAGAGTCCTGGGATCGAGTCCCGCATCAGGTTCCTTGCTCAGCCAGTAGCCTGCTTCTCCCTCTCCCTCTGCTGCTCCCCCTGCTTGTGCTCTCTCTCTGACAAATAAATAAAATCTTTAAAAAAAAAAAAGAGTCTCTTATGGTTTGCCTCCCCCTCTCTCCTCTTTCTTTTTCCCTTCCCACATGTTCATCGGTTTTGTTTCCTAAATTCCACATATGAGTGAAATCATATGGTATTTGTCTTTCTCTGACTGACTTATTTCGCTTAGCATAATACCCTCTAGCTCCATCCACGTCACTGCAAATGGCGAGATTTCACTCTTTTTGATGGCTGAGTAATATTCCATTTAAAAATAAATAAATATATATATATACACACACATATATATGATACCTATACACACACACACACATATGTATACCTCACATCTTCTTTATCCATTCATCCATCGGTGGACATTTGGGCTCTCCTCATAGTTTGGCTATTGTGGACATTGCTGCTATAAACATTGAGGTGCATGTACCCCTTCAAATCGGTATTTTTGTATCCTTTGGGTAAATACCTAGTAGTGCAATTGCCAGGTCATAGGGTAGCTCTATTTTTACCTTTTTGAGGAACCTCCATACTGTTTTCCAGAGTGGCTTGCAGGTTCCTCAAAAAGTGTCAATGTTTAATGTAAAAAGGGTTCCCCTTTCTCCGCATTCTCACTAACACCTGTTGTTTCCTGTTACAACAAGTTTTTAACAGTAATAAATCTGATATTTATTCCATCTGTCCCATGTCTATTTTTCAACGGAGTCAGATTTAAGCAAGAAAGCAAGGAGCATTTATGGACTTATCCTTAGAGCCTCCGTCCCCACTGGCTCCAGACTAGCAACCCCTACTTGCCTTCCCAAACCCTAGCGATTAGCAGAATAACTGGCCCCCTGTGTGGTAGGGAGGCTGCAGCGGTCCCCGGCCAGCTCCTGGCCGCTCCAGACCTCTGAGGCAAAGAATGACATCTTTTGCACCACAGTTAGAGCTCTGACTTGAGACCCGGACAACAGGGACACAGGAAGTTGAGACAGTTCGCTGCATGCTGTAAATTACTGATGCTATCTCCTTCTTGAAAGCAAGTTTTTCGAGTAGGAAAGAAGGTCAGTGCTACAGACACTAGACGACAATGACAGGAGCAAAGCAAAGGCTCGAAGAGGGACCCGCGGGCTTGAAGCTTCAGCACCTCACAGGGCTTCCTGCTCAGATTCACTCCTTCACGTTCTCTAGCCCACCAGTCTCCCCTGCTCAGAAAAAATCAGACAGCGGGTGTGGCAATGTCAATCGTGGGCTAAGGGTGGCAGGACCTTCAGTATGGCTGAGCCTCTGGAAGAAGAGGCACTTTCAAGGACTTGTCTGAGCTTCCCTGGTACTGTGCTGCAGCTGGGGGTGGGAGTCCTGGTCAGCAGCTGGTAACCCAGTCCCATTTGGATTATGTGACCCTAATTTGTAAGCAGGTAACATTGACAGAAAAACTTTAAACCTCCCGGGCTAAGGTACTGTGTCATTGGTCCCAGGCTAAGGTACTGTGTCACTGAGCCCACCTCCAGATCTTTGCCCTCCTGACCCCTGGTTGCAGGGGTGGAAGGGCGACTTTCTGACATCTTGTCCCAGCTGTAGAAGAAAATGAAGAACGCAGGGAGCCACTGATGAATTCTCCTCACAGCCCCGTGCTCCTGCTCAGACACTCCTTCTCCCCAGAACTGCCAATGTGTCATGCTTTCCTCTTGTTCCCTTCCTGGGTCCACCTCTCCCCCACTCCCTCACCACCTGCTCCAGGGAACTGCAGGCCACGTGTGAGGGTTTAGCTGTCCTGAATACCGAGCTGGGTCATGCTCCAAGACCAGGCAGTGAGGAGAGGGCTCCTCAAAGATGCAGGAAATGAGCTGGCAGCTCGGCCTGGCACACCCGGCCTGGTTCTCCCTGCCACACCTGTGCTCTGTCCAACATGTCCATGCAAAACACAGGTGGATTTCTGAGTGCGGGGAAGGAGAAGGGCTGAATGAAAGAAAGGGGAAGCTGGAGAGGAAGAGAAAAGAGAAAAGAAACAGGCAAAAGAAGACTGATCAAGGAAATGCTGAAAACCCTACACAGAGACAAGTGTAGAAAAAGGAAGAAAACAACAGAACAGAGGCTCCTAAATATCTTGGAAGCATGTGATGTCCAAATGAAGCCCTGGGCTGGGTTCCGAGCAGGCTCAGGGGTCCACCTCTCCCTGCTCAAAGCCTGTGGCCCCTCCTCTGCCCTGACTCCCTGATACCTGCCCTTCCTGGGGTTTTTTTCCCCCCTTTTTCTTTTTGCTAGTCAGGTGAAGCAGTGGGAGTAGAGAAGGAACAAAGAAATCTGTAACTGGCTCTGATCAATTAATTATGAAACCACTGCACTCAGACCAGCCTCTCTTGAGCATTTTCAGCTCCTCAGACCTTCCCCGGACTGGGTACCCAGGCTGCACTGTACTTCTGGGTCAGGGCAGTGCCAGGATCCTCCAAATATAGCTCCTTGTCCGTTCCCTCTCTTGCAGAGCCCTAAGGGGAACGTTGATCAACTGCAGCCCAGCCCTCATACCCTCCTACCACTGAGTCCCAGGGAGCCTCTCAGGGGAACCAGTGGGGCCCCAGCCTTCCAGCTCCATCCAGGCTGCCTAGCACACAGGGATGGACCCTTGCTCCTGCAGGGGCCCCCCCGAGCCCTCACAAGGAGGGAAGGGGATTCAGGGGCGATGGGGTGGGGAGGAGTCTGACTGCCCTCCGGAGTCCAGCCTCTAGGGTAGGCTGAGCAAATGAAGGAGCTGCCCCCCACAAGCCATGACTCAGTGCAATCCCCATCTGATTGCTGCCCCCGCATCTCCAGCCCTGCACAGGTCATGGACTATCCAGACTGGTTGGTCCTCATTGGTAAAAGGTAGGAATGAAACAGTCCTATGGTAAGAATCACACCTAAATCATATTAAGACTCTAAGTTTGGGGTGCCTGGCTGGCTCAGTCAGTACTGCATGTGACTCTTGATCTTGGGGTCATGAGTTTGAGCTCCACATTTGGTGTAGAGATTACCTCAAAGAAAAAAAACTCTAATTCTAACTACCAATTTACAGGAAATATGCAGGCCAGAGGAACATGTTAAAGAATAGTCCTGGGCTCACTTCCTTCCATGGACATAACTAGATAACACCTGTAGCATCATAAATAACCCAGAAAGCAATACGAAGACTGGCAGAATATACTCCCCACAGCAGAGAAGGCACATCAAAGAGGTTTAGAAGGGTGGAGACATGGTCAGGAGCTAAATGGACCCAGGGACCATCTGCAGGAGGGAAGAACACAACAGGCACAGAAGGGAGAGGAGCAGATCCCCAAGGCAGGCATCCCAGGCACAGGGGACCTGCATGGGGAACATGAATCTACATAACATTGGGCTTTGAAAACCAGTGAAGCCCAAACACTCAGGGGAGCTTAACACCTGAACACTAAAACTCAGTGGGTTTGGCTCTGGAAGAGCCAGGAGGGTAGAACCCTTACCCTTAAGAGACAGTACAACAAACAGCTCCACTGAGAGGCAGCATAGAAGCAGCAGTTTGAAAAATGCCCGGCATTTATGGGAAGATATATTTACTAATCTCAGAGTGTGTGCTAGAGGAGCATGGAACATTGGGAGACCTCTCCAAGAACAAAGGAGCAGGCGGGCACCATTTCCTTCCACTGCCTCAGCCTAGACACAGGCACTCCTGTGGGAACCAGGGCAGGGCCAACATTCTCTACCTAACTTGCTAACCATGTGCCCTGCCCCTGTGCTCTTCTGCGGACCCGTCCCCACAACCTAGCCTAGGCAGGAGTTTTCCTCAGCAGCTGCAGGTCCCCTCAGCAGCTGACTGGCTAGGACCTCATTGACATCCCTGCATTCTCCTGCAGAATTGTCCCCTCTAGTATACCCTTGGCAGGAGTCCATCCAAAGCTGCACCATAAGCATGGCAGTGTGCAAGCAGCCCCGACAGGGCCAGCACCACCCCAAAATGTCCACTACCTGAGGGAGGGGGAAGAAAACCACACACATCAGTTTGCAGCCCCAGCAGGGGGTTAGGGGCAGACATCTGGTCTGACTGCAGGCCATGCTCACCAGTGAAATCTTCTCAGAGGACAACACAGAGGGAATACCAAGCCCTGGCAAATGCCTGGTCTGACTCAACTCAAGCTCAAGGTGGCCCCAGACTGGCCCACTAACAACACAGGGACCAAACCCTGACCGCAACAGGCAAACAGAGCCATTGCAGATGACTGGACTAAAGGCAAAAGTAGCTCAGCCACAACAGCAGGGTGCACACAACACATGTAGGAGACACCCCTGCAGTGCCAGGTTCTGAACAGGGACACTGCACCACAGGGCACTATAGGACCTCTTCAAAGCCACTACTTCCTTTTTTTTTTTTAAGACTTTATTTATTTATTTGTCAGAGAGAGAGAGCACAAGCAGGGAGAGTGGCAGGCAGGGAGAAGCAGGCTTCCTGCTGAGCATGGAGCCTGATGCAGGACTTGATCCCAGGACCCTGAGATCATGACCCGAGTGGAAGGCAGATGCTTAACTGACTGAGCCACCCAGGCGTCCCAAGGCCACTGCTTCCAAGAGCAGGAGACATAGCTGACTTTCCTAACACATACAAACAGACAAAGAGTTAGATAAAATGAGGAAACAGAGGAATATGTCCCAAAGGAAAGAACAAGACAAAATCACAGCAAGAGAGCTAAATGAAACGTAGATAAGTAATATGCCTGATAGAGGATTTAGAGTAATGGTCATAAAGATATTCCCTAGACTTCTCAAAATATTCCAAAAAATAGAAGAGGATTTATTCTATGATGCCAGCATTATCCTGATACCAAAATCAGGTAGAGACACTACAAAAAAGAGAAAAAAGAAAGAAAGAAAGAAAGAAAGAAAGAAAGAAAGAAAGAAAGAAAGAAAGAAAGAAAAAGAAAGAAAGAAAGAAAGAAAGAAAGAAAGAAAATAAGAAAGAAAGAAGAAAGAAAGAAAGAAAAGAAAGAAAAAGAAAGAAGAAAGAAAGAAGAAAGAAAGAAAGAAAGAAAGAAAGAAAAGAAAGAAAAAAGAAAGAAAAAAGAAAAAGAAAGAAAGAAAAGGAATGAACTACAGGCCAATATCCCTGATGAATATAGATGCAAAACTCCTCAACAAAATACTAGCAAATTGAATCCAACAATACATTAAAAAAGTTGTTTACCACAATTGAGTGGGATTTGTTCTTGAGATACAAAGGTGGTTTGATGTTTGCAGGTCCATCAGTGTGATACATCATGTCAATAAGAGAAAGGATAAAAAATACGACATTTCAAGAGATGCAGAAAATGCATTTGACAAAGTACAACATCCATTCATGCTAAAAACCCTCAACAAAGTAGGCTTAGAGGGACCATATCTCAACATAATAAAAGCCATATATGAAAAGCCCACAGTGAACATCATTCTCAATGTGAAAACATGAGAGATTTTCCCCCAAGATCAGGAACAAGACAAGGATGTCCACTTACCACTTTCTTTTTTTTTTTTAAAGATTTTATTTATTTATTTGAGAGAGAGAGAATGAGAGATAGAGAGCATGAGAGGGAAGAGGGTCAGAGGGAGAAGCAGACTCCCCGCTGAGCAGGGAGCCCGATGCGGGACTCGATCCCGGGACTCCAGGATCATGACCTGAGCCGAAGGCAGTCGCTTAACCAACTGAGCCACCCAGGCGCCCCACTTACCACTTTCATTCAACATAGTACTAGAAGTCCTAGCTACAGCAATAAGACAACAAAAAGAAATAAAAAGCATCCAAATTGTTAAGAAAAAAGTAAAACATTCACTATATGAGATGATATGATACTATAAAGACTCCACTAAGGGGCGCCTGGGTGGCTCAGTCAGTCGAACGTCTGCCTTCGGCTCAGGTCATGATCCCAGGGTCCTGGGATCGAGCCCCACATTAGCGGGGAGCCTGCTTCTTCCTCTTCGTATCCCTTTCCCTCTGCCTGCCACTCCACCTGCTTATGCTTTCTCTGTGTCAAATAAATAAACAAACAAAATCTTAAAAAAAAAAGGCTCCACCAAAAAATTACTAGAACTGAAATAAGAATTTTGTAAAGTTTCAGGATACAAAATCAACATACAGAAATCTATTGCATTTTTTTAAGATTTTTATTTATTTTAGAGAAAGAGAGAGAGCACAGGGTTGGGGGGGTAGGGTAGAGGGAGAGGAGAAAGAAAATCTTAAGCAGACTTGAAGCTGAGCACAGAGCCTGACACAAGGCCTGATCCATGACACTAAGATCAAACCCTAAGCTGAAACCAAGGGTCAGTCACTCAACTGACGGCGCCACCCAGGTGCCACCGAGGCACCCCAACATTGCATTTCTATACACTAATAATGAAGCAGCAGAAAGAGAAATTAACAAAACAATCCCATTTGCAATTGTACCAAAAATAATGAAATACCTAGGAATCAACTTAACCAAAGAGGTGAAAGGTCTATACCCTGAAAAGTATAAAACATTGATGAAAGAAATTCAAAACAACATAAACAGAAAGACACTCCATGCTCATTGACTGGAAGAACAAATATTGTTAAAATGTCCATACTACCTAAAGCAATCTACAGATTTAATGCAATCCCTATTAAAACACCAACATTGGGGGGCGCCTGGGTGGCTCAGTTGGTTAAGCAACTGCCTTCGGCTCGGGTCATGATCCTGGAGTCCCGGGATCGAGTCCCACATCGGGCTCCCTGCTCGGCAGAGAGTCTGCTTCTCCCTCTGACCCTCTCCCCTCTCATGCTCTCTCTCTATCTCATTCTCTCTCTCAAATAAATAAATAAAAAATCTTTAAAAAAAAAAAAACACCAACATTGGGGCGCCTGGGTGGCTCAGTCGTTAAGCTTCTGCCTTCGGCTCAGGTCATGATCCTGGGGTCCTGGGATTGAGCCCCGCATCCAACTCCCTGCTCAGCAGAAAGCCTACTTCTCCCTCTTCCATTCCCCCTGCTTATGTTCCCTCTCTTGCTGTGTGTCTCTCTGTCAAATAAATAAATAAAATATTTAAAAAAAAACCAACATCATTCTTCATACAACTAGAACAAATAAACCTAAAATTTGTATGGAGCCACAAGAGACCGCAAATAGCTAAAGCAATCTTGAAAAAGAACAAAACTGGAAGTATCACAATCTCAGATTTCAAGATATACTACAAAGCTGTAGTAATCAAAGCAGTATGGTACTTGCACAAAATTAGACACATAGATCAATGGAACAGAATAGAGAGCCCAGACATAAGCCCACAATTATATGGTCAATTAATCTTCGATAAAGCAAGAAAGAATATCCAATGGGAAAAAGAAAATCTCTCCTACAAATGGTGTTGGGGAAACTGGACATCAAAAAGCAAAAGAATGAAACTGGACCATTTTCTTACACCATACACAAAAATCAACTCAAAGTGGATTAAAGACCTAAATGTGAGATCTGAAACCATAAAAATCCTAGAAGAAAGCATAGGCAGTCATTTCTTTGACATTAGCAGTAGCAACATTTTTCTAGATAGGTCTCCTGAGGCAAGAGAAACAAAAGCAAAAATAAACTATTTGGGGGCGCCTGGGTGACTCAGTCATTAAGCATCTGCCTTGGGCTCAGGTCATGATCCCAGGGTCCTGGGTTTGAGTCCCACATCAGGCTCTCTGCTAGGCGGGAAGCCTGCTTCTCCCTCTGCCTGCTGCTCCCCCTGCTTGTGCTCTCTCTCTCACTATCTCACTCTCTCTGTGTCAAACAAATAAATAAAATCTTAAAAAAAAAAAAACAGTTGGTCCCTTTAAGGATGCCTCCCACAAGTTACACACACTCCTACTCACAAGCCATTGACCAGAACTTAGTCATATGGCCACACACAGCCGCAAAGGAGGCTGGAAATGGTAAACTTCATTTCAGGCAGCCATGTACCCAGCTAAATATCAGAAATCTTTATTTCTACAGATAAAGGGGGTAACAGAGACCGTGGGATAACATCAGTCTCTGCCATATTACTCCTGAAGCAGAGCGTAAGAGAGGGAGTAGGCATTCATCTAGGATCACCAGGCTGTATGGTCTCCCAACTTGCCCTCACCAGAAGGTTTCCTTCCAAGATTAACTCAGGGTTTGATTTTTTTAAAGGATGATGTCTCCTTCCCCTTTATCCATTGTTCTTATTGCCTTCCTATAGACCATGGTTTCTTCCTATAGTGTTAACTCTTCCTTAAGAGCATTGAAGAATAGAATGTCAGAGCCAGAAAGGTTCCTAAGAAAACACCCAGCCCAGCACCTCTAGTGACATAAATGAGGCCTTTGAGTTTAGAGGCAGGGAGCAGGCTCGACAAGGTTCAACACACACACACACACACACACACACACACACACACACACACGCAACACACACACACAAACACATTAGGAGTAGCAGCAGAACTGGAGCTAGAGCTCAGACCCCAGCACTCTGTTCTTGGCCCGAGGTGAGTTATTCAAGGATAAAGAAGGGCAGGCCTTTTCTGAACGAGGTCTGGGAACTTAGATGAGCTCCAAGCATCAGGAGATGATTGAACCAAGTGAAGGAAGAGTTTCAGGAAAAGGCCATTACCAGAGCTCACAGTCTAGAAGGCATTGACTCCTCGGCCCTCCACCCCCTTTCCAGAGCAGACAGTGTTGAAAATGTCCCTTATGTACTACAGAAAATTGTGCCCGATAGAAAAGAAAATCGGGGGCACCTGGGTGGCACAGTCAGTTGAGCGTGGGACTCTTGGTTTTAGCTCAGGTCATGATCGCGGGTCCTGAGCTTGAGCCCCATGCCAGGCTCCGTGCTCAGCGAGGAGGCTGCTTCAGATTCTCTCTCCCTCTCCCTTTGCTCCTCCCCTCGCCCACATTCTCTCTCTCTCAAATAAACAAGTAAATCTTAAAAAAAAAAAGAAAAGAAAAGAAAACCGATTCCCTATCTTTCCTCAAAAATCTCATTGGTGCCTTTTTCTTTTTTCCATCTCTATTTCTAATCTGCCTGGACCAGGCCTGTGACCTCTAAAGCAAGACCCTGCTTCCCATTAGCCAATGCGCTGGTGATGACTTAGCACCTTCTCTGGGCCTCGCCTGAACTGTTGTCATGAAAGAATCAGGGGAAAGACACAAGTCTATAAACCCAGGGAAGTGTCTACGAGGCTCTTGTTACTTGGCCTCTTCTTCATTCATCAAATAAAGCAGGTACTTATTCTATTGCAACAGTGTTTATAATAAAGGATATTTGAAAACAATCCAGATGCCAACTTGTTGGGGCTTTGTTAATTGAACTACAGCATGTTCCCACAACGAAACACTGAGTTAGAAAAAGGAAGTACTCCCTATGACCCAAAATGGAAAGATCCCCAGGGCATATTGTTAAATAAAAAGAGCAAAGCCCATACCAGTGTGCATAATATTCTGCCTTTTGTATCAGAAAAAGGGAAAACAGAATATTCATATTTGCATTTGTTTATTTTGCACAAAGAAACACAAGAAACTACTAAGTATGGTAGGAAAAAATAGGTGGGGTGGGAAAGAGAACGGGGTGAAGTTGGGATGGGCATAAGACTTTCCAATCTATCCCTCTCACATTTTTTTTTGGATTTTTAAAAATGTGATTGCATACCTATTCAAAATTTTTATTTTAAATATATTAAAATTTAGCAGAAGACATGACAGACATTTCTGCAAAGAAGACATCCAAATGGCTATCAGACACATGAAAAAGTGCTCAACATCACTTGGCATCAGGGAAATATAAATCAAAACTTCAGTGAGATACCACCTCACACCAGTCAGAATGGCTAAAATTAACAAGTCAGGAAACGACAGATGTTGGTGGGGATGCGGAGAAAGGGGAACCCTCCTCCACTGTTGATGGGAATGCAAGCTGGTGCAGCCACTCTGGAAAACAGTATGGAGGTTCCTCAAACAGTTGAAAATAGAGCTACCATACAATCCAGCAATTGCACTACTGGGTATTTACCCCAAAGATACAAATGTAGAGATCCAAAGGGGCACATGCACCCCAATGTTTACAGCAGTAATGTCCACAATAGCCAAACTATGGAAAGAGCTAAGATGTCCACCAACAGATGAATGGATAAAGAAGATGTGGTATACATACACAATGGAATATTATTCAGCCATCAAAAAATTGAAATCTTGCCATTTGCAACGATGTGGATGGAACTAGAGGGTATTTTTTTTAAAGGTTTTATTTATTTATTTGACAGAGAGGGACACAGCGAGAGAAGGAACACAAGCAGAGGGAGTAGGAGAGGGAGAAGCAGGCTTCCCCCTTGGATCAGGGAGCCCAATGTGGGGCTTGATCCCAGGACTCTGGGATCATGACCTGAGCCGAAGGCAGACACCTAACCGACTGAACCACCCAGGCGCCCCGAAACTAGAGGGTATTATGCTAAGCAAAATAAGGCAACCAGAGAAGGACAATTATCATATGATCCCACTGATATGAGGAATTTGAGAAACAAGACAGAGGATCATAGGGGAAGGGAGGGAAAAAATGAAACAACACGAAACCAAAGAGGGAGACAAACCATAAGAGACTCTTAATCTCAGGAAACAAACTGAGGGTTACTGGAGTGGTGGGGGGTGGGAGGGATGGGTGGCTGGGTGACGGACACTGGGGAGGGTATGTGCTATGGTGAGCGCTGTGAATTGTAAGACTGACGAATCACAGACCTGTACCCCTGAAACAAATAATACATTATATGTTAATTTAAAAATTAAAAAACATATATATTAAAATTTAAAAATTATTATGGCACTACCCCCCTCATCCTATACTATGTGCTCTAAATTTGTACATATGAAGGAGGTAGTGGCAAGTGATAAGGCAGAAGCAGGGGGCTGGAAAGAGACCCTGAGGACTATTATACTGTGGGTAGGAAATGGACCAAAACAATAACAGTAATGTAAGTACAGGTGAATTTTTTTTAAGTTTTATTTATTTAAGTAAACTCTACACCCCACTTGGGGCTCAAACTCAGAACCCAGAAATCAAGAGTCACACGCTCCTCTGACTGAGCCAACCAGGCACCCCAATATGGGTGATTTTTGTTTCATCTATACTTTCTGGAGTTCACAAATTTGCTACCCACAAGCAAGTTTTACAATCATAAATTATTATTATTAAATGTTACTTATTACATTAAGTGTTACTCCCAGCAGTGACAGGAGGCGACAGCAGAGGATAAGGGAACCAAAAGGAGCGCTGAGACGCTGGGGGCATTTCTGTGGTCCCATGAGTGGCCACCAGGGGTCAGCAGCACGCCGCAGTCCGCTCGCCCCCGGTCATAGGTGAAGAGGACGACGCTCCCGCGGGGAAAGGTCCTTCCTGCCATCCTGTTTCACGCTAATCGCCATTTGCTTTCCACATGCTTCTGTCTCGGGTCATTTCCCACTAAATGGCAGTCACGGGGTTCTCGGAGGGCCACAGCTGTCTGCAAGCTGGGGGGCGGTGGGGGTGGGGGCTGGCGGAGATTCTCGGGACCTGCGCTCCGCCTGCCCAGGGACCCTGGACAAAGAGAAGGCTGAGGCCCTTGGCTCCAAGGATCCATTCCTCCTGGTGGGGGACAGGAAACGGAGCCGGTTTCCGGGACTGGAACTCGGCCAAAGGAGAGCCAGGGGTCACAGGAGGGGTCAGCTTGTCCCAGAAGGAAGATCACTGCTCCCAGTAGGACTAATGGTTCTGTCTTCATCAAGCAAGGGGACTGGTGGAGAGGTTGTCTGAGGGTGAGTTAAGGGCCGCGGTTGCCCAAACTCCACCCTCTGAGCGGGAGAACTGATCTAGGCCCGCCAGGAGTTTATGGAAACCTGTTAGAGGTGCTTCAGACAGGAAGAGAAAACAGCCCCGGGTTGTAGTGTGAGGACCGACCTAAGACTCTGGACACCTGCTGTTACCTACTGTGTGACCTCCAGAGTTGTTTACACTCTCTGGGCCTTGAGTCCTCTGCAACACAGAGTTAGATAAGATGATCTTTAGACCTCTCCCAGCTCCAATATTCTATGAATCTAAAAATTCCAGTCTTCCTACCCTTCCCTGCCCCAGGAGGGGCTTAGCCCCTGGAAGGTCTGGATGGACCAGGGCAGACCTCATCCCCCTTATGTATGGTCTCTGGCCAGTCCCCAGGCAAAGGCCCTTTGGAAGATTGGATCCAGGTTACCCTGAAGGTAGAAAATGAAACTCAGCAGCTCTGCCCTGGTGGCACCATAACATGTAAGCACTGAGTGATATGGATGTTGCTCCGGCAAAGTCAGTTGGAAATTGCTCCCTGTCCCCACCATGCTCCCGGACACCCCAACAGCTCTGCCAGCCCCCACACCTTCTATTTACGCCCTTCCCAGACAGAGAAGAAGGACCAAGAAGGTTATTTTTAGGGTAAATGATATATAAAGAACATATTATGTATGTGAAAATAATATTTATAATCCAGCATGCTAACTTAATGTTGGTCTGTGGATACAGTTATATATATCCAATCCTCCAGTGATCAATTCTTGTGAAAGGCAAGGATCCCACCACTCAAAATCCTGATCTTGGACGCCTGGGTGGCTCAGTCAGTTAAGCATCTGCCTTCAGCTCAGGTCATGATCCCAGGGTCCTGATGTTGAGCCCCACATCGGGCTCCTTGCTCAGCGGGGAGTCTGCTTCTCCCGCTCCCACTCCCCCTGCTTGTGTTCTCTCTCTCTCTCTCTCTCTCTCTGACAAATAAATAAATAAATAAATAAATAAATAAATAAATAAATAAATAAATAAAATCTTTTTTAAAAAAGTCCTGATCTTGAGAAAAGGGACATTCTGGGATTCTGGACTGGGTGGCTGAGGCAGGTTACAAAATTCTATTCTGGTGAGCTTTAAAAATTAAGCAGGCACAGCTTCCTGATTATTTGGGCTGCTCTTCCAGAAGCGGCGATGATTTACATAGCTTTCAGGATCCCTTCCAGGCTAAGACCCTATAATGGTTATCTCCATTTTGCTAGTCTTTTCAGCGAACATACCTTCCCCTTGTTTTCCTCATTCCAAATGAAGAGTGGAGCTAGAGAAAGACCCAGATCCAGATTTTGTGGGACCCTGAGGCTTATACATATTTGAAGGACCCTCTCAAAGAAAAAGAATTTTATTTTTTTTTAATTTTATTTATTTGACAGAGACACAGTGAGAGGGAGCTTCAGTAACACCAGTGAATCTGTTCCCTTTTAGAGATCTCTTCAAACTCTAAAAAGCCCACCTGTTTCTCTCCTTCTTCCAAATCTTTTTCCCTTCCCTTCCCTGCCCTTCCCTTCCCTTTTGTTTATTGGTTCCCCTCCTTTCCCGTGAGGCATCTGGGACCAGAGGGACCTGCAGGGCCACCTGAGGAGGTGGTAGTGGGGGGTGAAGAGGGACCACATACACAGGGAATCAGGAACTATGAAGATACATTGAGGGTAGTGGGAGCCGGGTTTCTCACTGTTGGGGAACAGAGTTAGATATGGGAAGGGCTGAGGCCAGAATAAACCCATGGTATGGAATGGAATGAGAGATATGGGTGCAAACTCATGTTTGTTTGCTTTTTTTAAGTAAGGTCTAGGCCCAAGGTGGGGCTTGAATTCATGACCCCAAGATCAAGAGTCACAGGCTCCACCAACTGAGGCAACTGACCAGGCACCCTGCAAACTCATGGTTTTTTAATATACATAGATAAATTTGGAAATAGATGTAAATGCCTATGTATAAACATATGTGTGTATTTTAATACATACTGTTAATAAGCAAAAATTCAACTGAGTAAATATGAAGATCTAATTGGCTTTATTAAGTGATTCACAGAATCAGGCAGCATCCCATCTAGCAAGTAGAGGGGAACTCTGAGAAGCTGTATAAAATGGAAGGTTTTTATAGGAAAGACAGTGGGGCAAGAAGTTATTAGCAAAAGAAAAGATCGGTCCAGGCAAGGTCATCTCCCCTTATGGTGAAGGGTATGGGCTCTTATTAGGTGGATTACCTCATCTTTGGGGGATGGAGAGGGCCCATGTGGTAGATCATCTCATTGGTACTGATCGGAAAATTCCTGACTGACCAGTTAAGACTTACATTTCTGAGGGAAGTTGAAACTGCAGTTAGGTTAGGTATTAAGCGCTGGTTTGGTAACTTGGCCTAAGTGACACCATTTTGGGAGAGTGGATTTCTTTTTAACAATATAAATTATAGTTACATATGCACATATATAAATTATATTTATATTTATATACAGATATACAGAGAGAAGGTTATAGCAAATGTCCAGACTCCCAGAATTTCCCCTTTCCCAAGATCAGCACATCTAATCAGCACATTTAATGCTCAGGTCAAGGTTTCTAAATATTCTCTACTAAAAGGAACCAAAGTTCTTTGGGAGAAGAGCTCATGTCCAGTATGAGACAAAGAAAGTACAAAATGAAGCTAGAATATTTAATTGTGTCAAAAAATAAGGAAGTTCTCAGGGGCGCCTGGGTGGCTCAGTCATTAAGCCTCTGCCTTCAGCTCAGGTCATGATCCCAGGGTCCTGGGATCAAGCCCCGCATTGGGCTCCCTGCTTGGCGGGAAGCCTGCTTCTTCCTCTCCCGCTCCCCCTGTTTGTGTTCCCTCTCACGCCGTCTCTCTCTCTCTGTCAAATAAATAAATATATAAAATACTTTGGGCGCCTGGGTGGCTCAGTTGGTTAAGCGACTGCCTTCGGCTCAGGTCATGAGCCTGGAGTCCCAGGATCGAGTCCTGCATCAGGCTCCCTGCTCAGCAGGGAGTCTGCTTCTCCCTCTGAGCCTCTCCTCTCTCATGCTCTATCTCTCATTCTCTCTCTCAAATAAATAAATAAAATCTTTTAAAAAAAAGTAAGTTCTCAAAAAATTATAAGAATTTATCAGAGTCGGGGCACTTGGGTGGCCCAGTCGTTGGGCGTCTGCCTTCGGCTCAGGTCATGATCCCGGGGTCCTGGGAACAAGCCCTGCATCGAGCTCCTGGCTCAGCAGGAAGCCTCCTTCTCCCTCTCCCACTCCCCCTGCTTGTGTTCCCTCTCTCGCTGTGTCTCTGTCAAATAAATAAATAAAATCTTTAAAAAAAAGAATTTATCAGAGTCACAGGAGCCAGTTTAACAAAGTTCCCATGGCCAAATCTGGAACAGTGGGAGCATCTTAAAAGAAATAACCATAGCGTTCAAGTATAGTCCGTTGAATAGAATCAGAATCCATGAACCCTAGTAATAGATAGAGCTTACGTTAAAAAAAAAGTTATAAAAAAAACTCGCACAAAGATCAATTGCAGACCACCTCCAGCAGGCCCTGATGCATGTGCCCCCGGATGTGATGCACTGAGAAGGACAAAGTGTCACTTCTGAGGCCTTCCTCCTGAAAATGTATAAATTGGAGTCTCTTCACAAGGAATCATTACACAGACCTGAAATAAAACATACTCTACCAAATAATTTTTTGTACTTTTCAAAAAGGTCAAGGTCACAAAAGACAAGGAAAGACTGAAGAACTGTTCCACAGTGAGAGACACAAGAGAGAGTATAACTAACTGCAATATGTGATCCTGGGTTGGGTTCTGGGACAGAAAAGAAATATGCCTGGAAGCGCCAGGGCCAGATGGTAGTATCTATCAATGTTAATTTCCTGCTTTGGGTGGTTATACTGTGATTACACAGGAGAATGACACCGTCTTTTGTAAATGTGCACTGCGGTGTTTACGAGTAATGGGTCATAATGGTATCTTAAGTCTCAATTGGTTAGAAAAAATAGGATCTATTATGCAGACACTGAAAGAGATACAGATATATATATATACAGAGAGAAGGGTATAGCAAATGTTGTAAAATGTCAATAATTGGGGAACCTAGACAAGGAGTATGTTAGAGTTCTTTGTACTATTCTTGCGACTTTTCTGAAGGTTTCACATTATTTCGAGATAAAAAGAAATATGTTCCATGGTTTTCCCTAAGGCTGGATCCCAAATTCTCACCTGCTGGGAAACAGGATGATTTGCATCTCCAACAACATTCCCTCAGTTTGAATTTTGAGAAGTCTCCCTGCCCTTCCCTGGGAGCTGTGCCAACTGATGAAAAGCTCGAGGACCCAGGAGGAGGGGGCTGGACCAGGGCATTCATCATGGGCCAGATAATGGGGACTTGTACAATAAGCCTGGCAATTCAGGGACTCTTCGTGTCCCTGGCCATTAGGATTTTCCAGACCAGACAATTCACCTGACAAAGAAGGAAAAAGCATTTAACCTTATTCCAATAAATAAATATAGACTACATAATTCAAATTACAAAATATGTTTTAACAGAAGGCTTTGCTTCAGATTTCCTTTAAATAAATAGCAAGGCCCCAGGTGCAGCATGATTTCATTTACAAAAATTCAATTAACACACAAGTTTTCCCAAAAAAACATATGCCAGGGTACCTTCTGGGAAGTCCTACAGGAGGAATAAGTGAAATCAGATTTAACGACTCAACTCCTGGCAGAAATATTACTTAGTTCCAAGGGGGCTACAACCTGTTTCCCAGATCTTCTTAACATCTGGTTCTGTTGATGTTTCTAGTTCTCTGCTAGGTCTCAGCCTATTGAACCAGGCATGAAGACAAGACTAGTAGCTGGTTTAGTTTGCCAAATCAGAGATCACACCAAGTCTGGGTCAGAGACCTTACACTCCTGGGAGACCCCTGTAGTCATGACAACTTGCTACAGAAGTCCATTCTGCTAAGTTCCATTTTCACCATTTATTAAATATAAGTCAGCTGAGTTGGGACCTATGTACCATCTCCTGGGATTGGCTAAGGCAATAAATCAAAGACTGTTCCATCTGGGTACCAGCCTGTGGTTGAGGACACGTAATCAGCAAGACTTTTTCCAGTGTCATGACCCAAACAGTGATAAACTACTAACGGAGAAGAGTGTTGGCTTCTGCCTTTGAGCTCAGGTGCAGGTGATGGGTGATGGATGAGAAGACACTTGAATCCACCTACAACTTCTAAGGAATTCTTTGATCCTCCTTCTCTTCCTTTAGTCAAGTAAAGACAGGGCTAGTTTCTTGCCTTCCTTTTCCTGAAGACCAGGCTAGGAGCCAGAATTGGATCATATGAGGTCTTTTCTTTGGGGAGACTCTGCTGTGTTCCCTCCTGCTTCAGCAACCAGCTCAATATTATATCCATTCATTTAACATATCTTTTATTGAGTACTGACTAGGTTTGGGGCATGGAGTTAGGCTCTGGGTTCACAGTGTACAGGAAACAATCATTAGTACCTGCCCACATGGATCTTACACTCTGGTGGAGGGAAACCATAAACAGAGAAATAAATATATAATTACAAATTATGATAAGAGTCATGAAGGAAAAAAGCAAGGTGCCATGAGAGATATTAACAGGTTAGGGGGTCTAGGAAACTTCTGAGACAGTGACATTAAAGGTGAAACCTGAAGGGTAAACAGGAGTCAGTTAGACAAAAGTGGAAAGAAAGACTATCCCAGGCAGAGAGAATGAGAAAAAGACTCTGATGCAGCATAGAGTTTGGGATATTTGAGAAACAAAGGACCAGTGTGGCCAGAATCTGGTACACTAGAGGAGACCGGGGTAGAATGATGCTGGAAGGGATCCAGGTTAAAGAGGATGCTATATGCCCTGTTGAAACATTTGGGTTTTTCTAAGTGCACTGAGTCGTAAGCCATTAGTAACCTGATTTAATTTCTGAAAAGTCATTGCTCTGTGAAAAATGAAATGAAGAAGGCAAAGAGAAGAAAGGAGAGATCAGTTAGGAGGCTATTGTAACTCAGACAAGAAGTGATAGTGGCTTGAACTCAGCCGACAGCAATACAGATAGAGAGGCATGGAGGAGTCAAGATACATTTTGATGTAGGGAACAGGAGAGAGAGCAGTATCAAGAATTTCACTGAAAAATTCTACGTAGAGCAACTGGGTGGAATGGATGGAGATGCCATTTACCAAGATGAGAAAGATCAGGAAAAGGTTGAAAGGGAAGAGATTGAGAGTTCAGAATTGCACATAGTAGGTTTTGAGATTCCTGTGAACCTTCCAAATGAATAAATAAATTGGTAATCATCAGCAAATAAATGGTATTTAAAAGCAAAGGAGTGGATGAGACTACTTAGGAAAAGACTATAGAGTGAGAGAGAAAAGAAGAGGAGAGAAGCAGAGACATGAACAGAGGAAAGGCAAAACTAAGCCCTGAGGAAATGCAACACAGAGATCTGATAGAGAAGAGCATCTGGAAAAGGCACCCTGGAAGCAATGGCCAGAGAGAAAGGAGGAAACCAAAAGAGTTGATGTCACTGAGGTTGAGAGAAAAGGATATTTCAAAAAGATGACTTTGGTAGACTGTTTAAGTGTTTCTGAGAGGTCAAGCAATGTGGAGGCCATTGATGACCTCCATGAGGTTAGTTCTGATGAAGAAATGGAGGTAGCAACTACACTGAAGTGGGTTCAAGCATTACTGATGGAAGGTGAGAACAGCTTGCAGAGGAGAGCAGAGGACTAGGGTAATAAACGGCTAGCTTCTCCCTTTGGCCTCCTTGCCAGGTCGGCTACAAACATATTCCATCTCTCCTCCCAGGTTTTCATGGCAGCCTTTTTATCAATATCCAACAAGGTGCTGAACCTGCAGGAGAAAAGGCAACCAGGTCAGGAGAAAGGGTTGGGGAACAGGTGAGGGGATCTCAGATGCTTGCAGGGCACATTACTCCCCAGTCCAAGAGCAATAATGAAACTGAGGCGAGGTGGAGAAAACACACAGAAACCTTCCGGGCTTCTGCCCCAAAACTCTAAGAGAGATAAACACAAGTTGTGGGGTGGAAGAAGGAGTTGGGGATCTGGGAAGTACACAGGATACTCACTTGATAGAGTTCATGGCCAGCTGTTTGAGTGTCCTCAGATCGGCCGCCATTCCCCCAATGCCCATGAAGGCCTCATAGAAATCATAGGATAAGCCTCTGGCACCAAAGACAGCTGGGTCATCAGAGCTGATCACCATGGGGTACCCAGTGGCCATCAGAACAGCGGCAGGATGGTTTCTCAAGTCAGACACCAGTTTCAGAACCTGCCAATAAGAGGCAAAGGAGAAAGACAAACTTTGACCCATAAAAAGAGTTGTCATAAGAGAGGCAAGACCATGAGCATAACCAGCTCCTTAAAAAAAAAAAAAAAAAAGATTTCATTTATTTATTTGACAGACAGAGACACAGCGAGAGAGGGAACACAAGCAGGGGGAGTGGGAGAGGGAGAAGCAGGCTTCCTGTGGAGCAGGGAGCCCGATATGGGACTCGATCCCAGGACCCTGAGATCATGATCTGAGCTGAAGGCAGACACTTAACGACGGAGCCACACAGGTGCCCAACCAGCTCCTTTCTTATCCTCATCACCACTGAACATTAGGATGACTTCTGGGTACAACAGAGGAATAGAGCCAGTCCTGTGCTCTTCCTAATTTTCTCCAAGTTTCTTCACGACCACAAACATTTGGTCTCTCTCTTGGTCCAGCTCAGAGCAGCTCTCCTGAACACAGCAAGACAGGCAGGTGCACAAAGAACCCCAAGCATCTGTGGGAACAGCAGTATCCAATGGCCCCTCCCACTCCACTGGTCTTCCTCACTGTCCCTTTAGCTTTGTCTATTGCTTTGCCCCAAACTCTACCCCACTGGGGACCCTCACTGCTGCCTCATTGTTATGAATGGGTTAGGCAAGGGACCATTCCTGAATAATTACTAACGGGAACTCGACAGTGGAGGAATATAGAAAACAAGTGAACTAAAGAGCAAGAAATTATACAGGAGGGTGCCTGGGTGGCTCAGTAGTTAAGCATCTGCCTTCGGCTCAGGTCATGGTCCCAGGGTCCTGGGATCCAGCCCCGCATCGGGCTCCCTGCTGGGCGGGAAGCCTGCTTCTCCCCCTCCCACTCTCCTTGCTTGTGTTCCCTCTCTCGCTGTGTCTCTCTCTGTCAAATAAATAAAAAATCTTAAAAAAAAAAAAAAGAAATTATACAGGAAAAAAGTTTGGGAAATCAGAACAGAGGTTGAGGGTGCCTGGGTGGCTCAGTTGGTTAAGCAACTGCCTTCGGCTCAGGTCATGATCCTGGAGTCCCGGGATCGAGTCCCGCATCGGGCTCCCTGCTCGGCGAGGAGCCTGCTTCTCCTTCTAACCCTCTCCCCTCTCATGTACTCTCTCTCTCTCTCTTTCATTCTCACTCTCTCAAAATTAATAAATAAATAAATCTTAAAAAAAAAGAACAGAGGTTGAGATTGGAGGGTTGGTTGCATGGATCATGCATACCTGGTTGGAGATGGGACAGACTTCTATGGGGATGTTCTTCTTCCAGGAGTCAGCCCAGACTGCTGGGTGTTTGGTCAAAGCAAATCCATGGCCAATCCTGGTAGAGTTCAGTAGTAGAGCATCCAGAAGGTTTCTGTCTATGGAAGTACCCTGCCAGTCTGGGGAAAAAGGGATAGTCTTCAATCAGATGGATCTGGCCCATAGACCATCCTCAGATAAAGGCTCCAGATCAAAGAACATTCACACACAAACATTCACACACATACACATTTTCCTTGTAACAATGCTAACGAAAGGTATGGCAAGACTTTATTTTATGTATGTATGTATGTAACAGATGAAGAAGTTGAAACTTATACAGGCTTTATAAATTGAAGGAACATTTTCAGTTAAGTAGTAAGACTGGGTTTCAAATCTTGGTCTATCTGACTCCACAGTCTATATTCTTTCTTTCCATTTTTTGTTTGTTTCCAGAGCTATTTTCTGGGAATTTTGTTTATTATTTTTACAATAGTGTGTTGCAAACTCTCTCAATATAATTACTTGTGTGTACTTACTCAGTTTATATCTTCAACAATATCAATTGTAACATCAATTGCAAGATCACAATGACCAGCACAAAGTGGTGGCAGATACTGTTGTTGCCTATTTACCAGCCACCCCCACTCTATCTTCCTTGCTGGCAGGATGTTCTTTGGAGGGTGAAAATAACAGGTCCTGACTCTCCCAGCTTCCTTTGCAGCTAGGATGGTCCTAATGCTGGCCTGGAAGGTTATTTGTGGGGAGCTCTTTGGCTTCCTTCCTGATAAAAGGAGATGCCCTGGAGGAAATATCTTGTCTTTTGCTTCACTGGATTGGTTATACCTGAATGTAATTTGACTACCTGACAACCAAATAAGGTGAAACCCTCGACTTGATGAGGACAGCAGAGGTCACCTACTATGTAAAATAATAGATGATCTTGGGGCACCTGGGTGGCTCAGTCACTTAAGTGTCTGCCTTCTGCTCAGGTTATGATCTAGGAGTCCTGGGACCAAGCCCCACATCGGGCTCCCTGCTCCGCAGGAAGCCTGCTTCTCCCTCTCCCATTCCCCCTGCTTGTATTCCCTCTCTCGCTGTCTTTCTCTCTGTCAAATAAATAAATAAAATCTTAAAAAAAAAAAAAACAACTATTAAATGTGCGTATTCCATTCCTGGCAGCCAAAAGCATCCTAACTGATCTACATGTAAAGCATGAAAATTCCCTTTTCTGCTAGGAATAAAACCCCAGAATTCCCACTGCTGGTTAGGGTATGTGTTTCAGGTGGATTTTCACTGGTTTCCAATCTAGAACTTTCTTTTCAAAGATCTCTTCCTATTTATTTAAGATTTTATTTATTTATTTGAGAGGGAGAGTGAGCATGAGCAGGGGGAGGAACAGAGGGAGAGAGAGAAGCGGACTCCCTGCCCACTGAGCAGGGAGCCCGAGGCAGGACTCGATCCTGGGACTCCAGGATCATGACCTGAGCCAAAGGCAGACACTTAACTGACTGAGCCATCCAGGCACCCCAGATCTCTTCCTTTTTATTTTATTTAAAGATTTTATTTATTAGAGAGAGAGAGAGAACACACGAGCAGGGGAAGTGGCAGAGGGAGAGCGAGAAGCAGGCTCCTGCTGAGTGGGGAGCCCAAAATGAGGCTTGATCCCAGGACCCTGGGATCATGACCTGAGCTGAAGGCAGACGCTTAACCGATTGAGCCACCCAGGCACCCCTCTTCCTTTTTAAAAATAAGAACATGACTGTTGGGTATTAAATACCCAGCTCCTGGCAAAATCCTCTCCTAGGGCCATACATCTGAGAATGTGGTTAGATCCTGTTACAGTGTTTCATACTGTTGAAATGATTTCACACAGGTAAGTATGATTTTCCCCACTAGACCACAAGGTCTTCAAGGTTAACAACCCCTACCCCCTTAATCCCATCCCCCAAAAACAATTCTTCAAATCTCCTAGAACAACTTTGATCTAAACTGGACCCAAAATGACTTGAAATGTCAGGAAAAAAGAGATTAATGTACACAGACCCTTCCTCTGAGAGATGGTTTGAACCTGGTTGTGAAATTCAAGCCCCCACTGCTCTTCACTGATCTCCTTGGTCTTCTAAGGATGACAGGTGCCTAAGGTACTCAGACACCTGGTGGGATGCAGCAGCAAGCTTTCTTCCTGGTATCTTCATTTTGACCTGAAATTGCAGCCATGATCTGGGACTCCTTTTGCTTAAGGTTTACACATTTTAAGGACTGTAATATGAGAAGGTCTGAGAGATGACCCATGAGCCTGTGGAGTGAGCTTTGGGGAACAAAGATGTGGCTAGGCTAATGGCATTTCAGAAACAATAGCTGCGGGTCTGCTTGAGCTGGGTGGGGTCTCCTCTTCAGCACCTGGTGAGTGTGGACAGAGCCTCCTAGCTGTTAGAGCAGTCCTGGTTCTAGCCCCTCTTCTGCCACTTAACCCGTGTATGACTTTGGACAGGTGAATTAATCTCTTAAGTACAATTTGCTCATTATAAAATGGAGATCATCAGAAAGGGCTCAAATTCAAGCTCCACTAATGACTAGCTCCTTGCCCTTGGACTAACCACTCTATGTTTGGAGACTCGGGCTCTTCAACTATAAGATGGGAAGAAGGGCACCTGGGTGGCTCAGTTGGGTAAGCATCCAACTCTTGATTTCAGCCCAGGTCATGATCTCAGGGTCTTGAGATTGAGCCTGGTGTCCAGCTCCACATTCAGCGGGGAGTCAACTTGAGATTCTCTCTCCCTCTGCCCCTCCCGCCAAATAAATAAATAAATCTTTTAAATAAAATAAAGTAGGGATAAAAACACCTTCCTAGCAGGACTAGGGTGAGAATTAGAAATAACATATGTGGGGTGCCTGGATGGCTCAGCAGGTTAAGCGTCTGCCTTTGGCTCAGGTCATGATCCCAGGGTCCTGGGATGGAGCCCCACGTCAGGCTCCCTGCTCTGCAGGGGGTTTGCTTCTCCCTCTCCCTCTCCCTCTGCCTGCTGTTCTCCCTGCTTGTGCTCTCTCTCTGTCAAACAGATAAATGAAATCTTTAAAAAGAAAAAGAAAAGAAAGAAATATGTAAAGTGCCAGATACTGTTATTATCATTGTTATTCCTTCTCCAAGGGTTGCCATCAGGATTAAGTGAAATAATGCCATAAAAGGACTATCAACAGTTTCAATACTGCCCCAGGATCCTATCAGCTCTCTTGAATGATGAGGAGGAGCCCTCCTATCGATCACCTCCTCTGTCCTGCTTGTCTCCATATGGCTCACCTGTCTCTCCAGCATGGAAAAAGTAAGGCAGTTTAACGCCATGCAAGGTGGGAATCATCAAAGCCTCCCTGTAGTCATACAAGGAGTGACCAGTGTCCTCACGCCCCACCTGCAGGACACAGAAGAGAGGATATGGAGCCATCTGCTTTGTCCATGCCTCAGCTGTCACTACAACAAAATTATGCTTTTCAAACTAAACCACACATACCCCCAGGGCTTTGTAGCTGTGTGCCAAGAGTAAGAGTGCCTTAGGATAAAAAGGTACCTCCTTCAGAATGCCTATTTTAATTTGTTGGGGGTGGGGGGCAGACAATGACACATTTTTATTATAAGCCAAATATGGATATTCAATGTAGTAGAATGGAGTGCAGGCTTGAAAGAGAGTTGGAGCTTGTGAGTAGATCCCTTTGAACAACTGCCTATCCCCCTTCCAACCCCAATTTCCCTCGGGACTTGTCCATTACAGTCCTTGTAGGGACTGTTCTGGAAGCTCTATACTAGAGGCGCTCCTTCTCAGCCCCCTTTGTCAGTGCTGCACACAGACAGAAAAGGTGGGATGAGGGGGCCTTCTGCCTCTTTCAGGAGAGGCCAGACCCTTTGAGCAACCCCCAGGGATCCTAGGAGGGCATCCCAGGTGCAAACCAAATGAGTCTTTGAAATCTACTCCTTTGAGCTCTGGATGGTCTGAAAATAAGAGCTTAAGCACAGACTCAGGTAAAATGTACAGATTCTATAAAAGGAAGTCAGGAGTGCCTTTCAGCCAGTTAGTTCAAATTAATTTAGCTTCCTTAATGCGATTGATGAGCTGTCATCTGGGAAGTGTGCCCTGGCTGGCTTTGATTTGGTGGAGGGGGCAGGGGACAGTTTTGCCCAGGATTAGCCCCATCTCTGCTTCCAGGACACACAACCCCCCCCCCCCCCCCCCCCCCCCGCCGCCGTGTGCTACAGTTTTAAGAGCCAGCTGTGGGTGGGCATCGTGGGCTAGAAAGAGGGCGGAGGGCAGGGGAATGGGAGTAAGCCCACCATTACTGCCCAACCTCCTTGAATTCTCCTTATTCTGAACTCCCCCTTTCAGCCTTCTGGCCCTTTCTGCGCCCCTTTCTCTTATGACTGCTATCCTCCTGCAGGCCCCCAGAGAAGGCCACTGCTAAACCCTGGCCAGGCCAGCGCCTCTGCAGAGGGTTTCCGTGGGAGCCGCCAAGGCCTTCAGGAGGAGCTGCCTGGGGGACCCCGCTCTCAGACAGCTTCGTCGTGCACAATCATTACCAGGTCAAACCCCGCCACCATCCTGGGGAACATGGCTCGAAGCATCATGGCTGTTTGGACGGATTTCACGATGAAGGACACATTTTTTATTCTGCGAGAGAGACAGAGAGAAGCAGGGATGACAGCGTGACTTGGTGTCGGTGGTGCTGTGTACCCTGGAGTGGCTCTACCAGCACCTGGGGCCGGGCCAGGGTCCTCAGCAGCCCCTCCCCACTGCCCACGTGACCCTAGCCTGCCCAGGCTCTTTTGATCCCTACCAGTGGCTACATCTGTGAGCTGTTTCGCCCAAATCCAACCCTATTGAGGACTCTGGCTGGCTCCAGAAGGACCCACAGCGTCTGAAAACAAGTGAGGAAGGGAGACCCATGGGATACGCATCATTTATCTACATGTGGATGAAGCAAAGAGGCCTCGTCCAAAACTTGCCCTGCATCCCTGAGAAGGTGGCTCCCGGAAGTGGGTGCAGTACAGAGCCCGGCTCTCTGGTCACTGGGCACCTAGGGAATGCAGCAGATCACCCAGGTCGCTGTCAGGTCAGCTGGGCCTGGCAACGCTATGTCCTCTGCCCCCCATTCAATCAACAAGGCTCTGGGCACTCCAGAAACCATACAAGCGAGCTGTCTTCTCTCCGCACCCTCTCTGTTCAAGTCCAGGATAGGGATGAGGCAAACAGCATGACAACAGAAGCACCAAAGGGAAAAGTCTGCTACAACTCTGTGACAGGACAAAGGTCTTTGCACAGCAGCTGGCTCACTGTTCCTCAGTTCTGGGGGCCTAAATTTCTCCTGCCCCCTTCCCCCATACCACTCCCTCTCCTGCAGAGCTCCAAGGGAACACAGAGCACTGACCAACTGCAGCCCAGCCCACACACCCTCCTGCCACTGACTCCCAGGGAGCCTCTCAGGGGAACCAGTGGGGCCCCAGCCTTCCAGCTCCATCCTGGCTGTGTAGAACATAGGGATGGACCCCTGCTCCTGTGGGGGGCCCCCCCAAGCCCTCACAAGGAGGGAAGGGGATTCAGGGGTGATGGGGCGGGGAGGAGTCTGACTGCCCTCCGGAGTCCAGCCTCTAGGGTAGGCTGAGCAAATGAAGGAGCTACCCGAGCCCTTCCCTCCGCCCTCCCCGCCGCCAAGCCCTGACTCAGTGTGATCCCCATCTGACTGCTGCCCCCGCATCTCCAGCCCTGTGGACGGGTCACAGGCCTTAGACTAGCTGCCCTTTGACAGGAGGAGAGAGCTGTCCTTTCATACAATCAGAAGGAAAATTAAGCCATAAAGTTTTCTGTGCTTGTTTGAGGGAAGAGTGGATCCTTGTTCACACTACCAGGTCCCACATACATGATCCTATGGGGTGTCCACACACGGACTCTGAGATAGCTGTCACTCGGCCGGGTCACCAGTCAAGGCCTTGCACACAGCCATCCACAGCAGACATTAGGCAGAACCCCAGGGGCAAATTCAAACAAGGAAATGAGCCAGTTATCTGAACATACAGGCAAAAACATATCCATAACTGAGTCACCCAGGCCAACATGGGTCAAGGCCTAGAATTATCTGGAAATTTGCTACAGTTCTTCATTTTAGCTTAGTTGCAAAGATTGGAACTAGAAGTGACTTTAGAGGTAGATTTTGCACCCATGCGCGAATGTACCCGCTGAGCCCATGGCTCTTTGGCCCTGGGGGTAGGTCTCTGATGCCAGCCTCTCAGCCTCCCTCTTTCTCCCTCTCTCTTCCCCTCCTTTCCTAGTGGCTCTGCCTGCATCCCACCCATTCTCCCAAGTCCTGCAGCTTCAGCCATATTCTCTCTCACCTGTGATCCGAATAAATGAGTTTGATTCCAATAAACCCGGGATGCTCTTTTGCAAACAAAGAAGCCACTTCTCTGTAAGTCCTCACTGACCACTCTTGACTATGGATGGTCCCATTCAGTTCATACACCTGAGAAGGAAGCATGGTCATGATCAGACATCAGAGTTGAGTGAAACTTCATTCCCATTGCCAATAATCTCTAAAACCATGTTGGACTTTGCAATTTCTTTGCCCAATGACTTCAGCAGCCTCTGACACTTATCAGAAGTTCTAGTCCTATCTCGTATAATGCTCTTGAACACCACAAAGCTGGCTGTCTGCCTGTCTCATTCATTGCTGGGTCCCTGCACCTAGAACAGTGCCTGGCACATGGTAGACGCTCAATAGGTATTTGTGTAATGAGTGAAGAACAGTCAGCAGGGGAGAGGACCCACTTAAACGCCCCACTTTCCCACCCCTAGGTGGGATGTCCCCTGAGGTGGACATGGTTAGGGGCAGTGACAAGAGCCAGCAACGGACAGTGGCTAAGGCAAAGGAGAAGGAACGGGTATAAAGAAGTCCCCTCTTTGCAGGTTGGGTCACAACAAGCCCACCGTGAGAGGCCAGAGGGTTGGAGTGGGCACATCCTCTGCAGTTCCCTCTGCCCTCTCCTGTCACTGGGTCACCTCTCAGCCCTGCACAAAGTGGCAGTTCAGGCTCAGGACAGGATGTAGGAGTTTCCAAAGAGATTGTGGGGCAAGGGAGGATGGGAAGAAATGATATGCATAAGTTATTTCCATGAACATCATTTAAAAACCTGCCGTGTGCAAGGAACCAGGCTAGGCCCTGGAAGGGGTAGACAAATGCTAGTAAGACAAGATGCCTGCCCTTAAGGAGTTCCTGATTTAGCGGAGACAGGCTCTATTCATGTTTACGATATAAAGCAGGAAGAATTAAGTGCTAAACAGAGGTTTACAGGACCTCCAAGGAAAAGAGGGTTCCTTTTAACTGGATAGGGTCAGAGAAGCTTTCGGGGGGGGGGGGATGGCACTGAACCTGGGCCCGAGGAGGCTGCTCTGCGCCGGCCCCCCTGGCTAAAGCATTGCTAGTCCTGTGTAGGGAGCAGCGGCCCCACACAGAGCCAGAGCTGCAGGGTCAGGGAGCGGAGGCTGAAGGGCAGAGAGGCAGAATGGGAGCTGTGAGCTCTGTCACCACCTGAAGGAGAGAAATCCTTTTCCCTCCCTCAGGTCAGCTCTTATATCCTGGAGCTGGTTGGGTGCAGGAAGCTTCTCATTTCCCCGCCAGTCACTTGCGCGCTCTCACTGGCCCAGGGGGCCTCCCCTGTCCCTCCTAGCTGCACCCCGGAGGTGTTGCCTTGGGTCCCAGGGCAGCCTCCCCATCACCCTCTTCTCCTCAGGCCCACAGAGCACCCTCGTGGCTCTTTCACCTCTTGGGGTCCTGTTCTGCAGCCTGGGTTGGGGGAAGTGGGATGAATGGGCAGCTCTTTCCAGCCCCTTCTCTTGGGCCCATTGGCCTTGGCTCTTCAGTTTCCTTTGCTGCTGCCCTATTGAAGTCTAGCCTCTCATGCGATCCCCCATAAGGCTGCCTCAACCAACGGGGCTCAGTACTGGCAGGTGAGTCTTCCCTGATTGCTTGGCCCAGGAGTGGACATGCTCAGGCTTACTGAACGTTAAAGCTGCCAGAACTTTCCAGAGGAGAGAATCTTAGAAACTGCTAAGCTCAGTATCTAGTATAGTCAGTTATTATTATTATTATTTTTAGTGAAGGGGATTAGAACATGCCACCCTAAAATATGCTACTTTTGCATAAGGATTATTTTGAGTGGAAGGCAATTAAGCAGCAAACACCAGACAGAGCTCTTTGCCCTCCTCCTATCTGCCTACAAGCAGGACATAAACTGTCCGTGAAGGTGCTCCCCGTTCCATCTTCCACACCAGGAGAACAAGGCTTATCACTGGAGACAGAAGGTCAGCAATGACACGGGTCTGCACAAGCAGACCTTAGTAACGTAACCCTTATCTTCTATGAGTTTCCCCCATATATTTCCCTCCCCACAATTTACTGCCCCAGAAACCTAAACCCCTTTTCCTTTGTATCATCATTTCTCCATAATTTATCACCACTGGTTAAAATAGTGTATAAGCACCTGGCCTACCCACTTCTCTGGGTCTTCACTTTTTTCTACAAAGGCCTCCATGCACCCAAAAATTAAATATTAACATCAAATACAATGTGTATGCCTTTTCTCCTGGTTTTTTTTTTTTTTTTTTTTAGATTTTTACTTATTTATTTAACACAGAGAGAGAGCGTGCACAAGTAAGCAGAGGGAGAGGGAGAAGCAGGCTTCCCACTGAGCAGGGAGCCCGATGCGGGGCTCGATCCCAGGACCCCGGGATCGTGACCTGAGCGAAGGCAGTTGCTTAACCGACTGAGCCACCCAGGCACCCCTGCCTTTTCTCCTGTTAATGTGGCTTTTGTCAGTTTAATTTGCAGGCCCCCCAAAACAGAACCTTAAGAGGGTAAATAAAGGAAAGTTACTTTCATCCTCTCCTACTTTACCAAGGATTTTTTAAAGGAGAATTCCTGTCACTGATCAAGGGTTCAACAGACTTCCAGGCGCTCTGTTAGAATCTTCAGATCTTTGATGCCAAAAGAACCAATATCCTGTACCCCAGGAGTACTCAACATGTGGTAAGGAACCCCTATGGGTCCCCTAGACTCTTCCAGGCAGTCTGCAAAATCATAAACTCTCCTCATAAAAGTTTTAAGATGTTATTTGTCTTTTTCATTCTCATTCTCTCATGAGTATACAGAATTTTCCAGAAGTTGCATCATGTGTGACAAACACTGCTCTAACAAATAATGGATTGTGTGCTTGTGTAGTCTTGTGTTTTGAAATTTTCTCAGTTTTAATTTCTAATACAGGCTGGATTATACAGGATATAGTAGATATAATCCATATAAACAAAAGTCCTTTGGGATCCTCCAAAATTTTTGAGTGTCCAAGTTTGAGAACAATGCATTAAACCAACCTAGAATTGATACTTGAAGTTGTCTTGGCATTCCGCAGCTGATTTGCAGAAGGGAAGAACAGAATTCTTCCCCAGGCCTTGACTGCTGTGTCATTACTGAGTCCCCTGCCCAGACACACTGACTGGATTCTAAACAACCGACGGTAGGGTCGAGCTCCCTTGGATCTTCCCACCTTCCCTCCTATAGCATCAGGGTAGGAGCTCCACAAATAAGCGTTAACTTAAAAGAAAAAAAAAGCGTTAACTTAAGAAGAGCACTGTCCACTAGCAGTTTCAAAAGTACTAAGCCCCAGGCAGCATGTTTTAGAGAAGGGACGAATAGATGGACATTGGGAGGGGTGGCCAGCACAGTAGTGCTAGCGGAACAGAAGGGAAACAAAAGAACCTTTAAAAAAAAACAACAACAGCAAATGACAATTCTGCTTAAAGGAAGATCCTTGGCATATTAAGCAAGTATGTACAGATATGCAAATGACACAGAGGCGAAATGGGGGCTTGCATATGGCTGGAGTACCATCAATTCTGTCACTCCAGTACTTACTGTGGGAGAATCTGGGACTCCTGCTTGCAGGGTTCCAATCCCACTGCCAGTTCCCATAGCATGGAGAGCCCCAAAGATGGAATCTGGCCCCTGGGGCTGCAGATGCCAGGGCCCTGTCTCTTGGTGCCTTAGTAAATCACTACCGGGGCTGCCCCTGTCTTGTGCTCCTGGGCCTCCGGCCCCTGGCCTAGAAACTGCAGGCTTTGTGGAAGCACCTAGGATAGGATCTGAACGCTCAAGAGCACCCCCATTTCAAGGAGCAAGAGACCCTTTTCACGGGGAGACCTGCAACTCCTCACAGCCTCACAGCCACTCCACTACTGGTTAGAACACTGCTGTGAAGCCAGGCATTTAAGGAAAGTTCTCAGCTAGTTAGGGGGTTCCTGGCAGCCTTCTGGGTTCTGGCTCCCAGTGGAGGTATGTTCTGCCCCAGTCAATCATACCTCCCAGGGTCACTGCAAGGATCAAATGAGTTAATATTTGTAAAGCACTCAGAAATGATAACTATTGGGGCGCCTGGCTGGTGCAGCTGGAAGAGCCTGTGACTCTTGACCTCGGGGTCATGAGTTTGAGCCCCCCGTTGGGTGTAGAGATTACTTAAAAAGATAAATGAAAACATATAAAAAAGAAATGATAAATATTAATAATAATGTTATTATTACCAATCTTATTATTACCAGATGTAGAAAAACAACACAAAGTCTGCAGTTATCCTAGGAAGATGAGTTAATATCTAAGAATTTAACAATTAGTAAGTACAAGTAGGTGGTGTCAGTCATTTATCGAAGACTATGTGATACAAAAGCTGCTATATCCATGTAATAAACTCCCTTGAGTTGAAAACATTGGATTCAATGTAGACTATCTCCATTTTCATTATAGTTTTTAATTGTGAAACTATAAAGTTGGCTATTTATACAAGATCACAAAGTTTTATTGTCTATATCATGGAATTATAGAATTTTGAAGCTGGAAGGAACCGAAGGGAAATGTGAAAGCAGACAGTTGCTCAAGGTCACACAATTAGTTTGTATCAGACCAGAAGCCAGGACTCACAATTTCTAACTCGCAATGCCACTCGAGCACCATGCATTTAATGTGCATTAACTGAGCTTCTATTATGTGTCAGGTAGTGCCAAGAGCCTTATGTCATAATCTCCTTTAATCTTCAAAACCACACTATCAGGTAAGTTCTCTCTTTTTTTTTTAAGATTTTATTTATTTGACAGAGAGAGACACAGCAAGAGAGGGAACACGTGCAGGGGGAGTGGGAGAGGGAGAAGCGGGCTTCCTGCAGAGCAGGGAGCCCAATGTGGGGCTTGATCCCAGGACCCTGGGATCATGACCTGGGCCGAAGGCAGACGCTTAACGACTGAGCCACCCAGGTGCCCCAGGTAAGTTCTCATTTTACAAATGAGGATTTTGAGCTGAGAAAGATCAAGAAACTCAGTCCTATTGCACAGTGGGAGTGAGGGCTGAGGGGTCTGCTGAGTTACAGAATCTTGCTGACCCTGAGTGTCTCCGGTCAGCAGCCCTGTTCTTTTACCTTTATACTCCAGTGGCAGGTAGGGGTCTCAGCGTCTCAGCTCTGGCTGCACATTAGAATCACCTAGGGAGAGGGAGATGCCTGGGCCTCATCCCAGACTAATTAAATCAGAATCTCTGGGGTAGAAGCTGGTTGTTTTTATTTAACCTCCCCAGATGATTCTAATGTACAATGTACAGCTAGGGCTAAGAGCTACCATTTTTGTGGACTTGACAGACAAGTAAACAGCTTGATTACAGCATAGTAGTATAAGGGGAGCAGTTAAAAGGGTCCCCCAACCTCGCTTGTCAGCATTCTCGCAGAGTTACACCAGTAACAACAGACAATGGTCACTTCAGCAACGAGCCAGGTGGAATTTACAATGGAGGATCTGCCAAGAATCCAGGAAAAACCCTGGTGTTGGGAGTGGGCAGGCAAAGCCCGGGGAGCGTTGGTTATACAAGTGACAGCATCCAAGAAAACGTCTGGGAACGACCATCGTGGGTTCTCTGCCACTGACGTGTCTCTCTCCTAAGATCTCCTGTCAGGAAGTGCCAGCAGGGCAATCCCCTGTTGATAATCCTCTGGGGTCTTAGAAGACTGGCCAGACCCAGCCTGGGCCTCCGATTCTGGCCGTGGGGGAAGGGACTGGAGCCCGGGAGATAAGACCCGCCTAGCAACTGTTGCTAAAGGCAAGTAGCCTTTGTTATCAAGCATTAGTAACACAATAGGAGGCTGAGCAACCAGGATAGTCCATCAACATCATCCCAGGCCCTGAATTAGCCCCACAAGCAAGAAGGGGGAGGTTGTGCGGCTCAGCAAAAGAATTCCCGTGCAGTCGGTTTTTAGTTGTTAATGTGCTGATGGCTCCCCCACTCTGGCTAATGGGGGGCATTAAGGCACAGACTCTCTATTGCAAGAGGCCTTTGTTCCAGGGTCAGAGCAGAACAAATGGTCAAATCCCATCCCCCTCAGCCTCTCCAGAATCCCAAATCCCAGCAGCCCTCCACCTTCGTGGGGGGTGGGGAGCTGGCCGAGCGGGACAAGAGGTAAGCAGCAAGGCGGGGTCCCCAAGTGTGATGCCCCGGAGCCCACTCCTCGGCAGGGTAAGAAGGAAAGAGCCCCGCCGGAAAAGGGGAGGGTTGGAACCAGAGACTACCGCGTTCCCTCCAGCTTCTCAGCATCTTCCCTAAATGCTTCCCCTCTGGGCTCGAGATGAAAGTCATAGCCCTCAAAGCGACCAAGACCCAAAGCCTCTGTGATTTCCCCCTGCCTCCTCTCCCCTCCGCCCCCTAAGGCGCCCAGGGCTCTGCCAGGATGGATGGGCTACCTCTCCCAGGCTCCACACCGAGAAAGCCGCCAGGATTGTGCAACAGGAAGTGGCCCCCAGCAGGGGCCGGCACCACTCTGGGTGAAGCATCAGCTCGGCCAGTCCTAGGGGCTGTCTTTCCCCTCCGGAAGGACGAGACTCGAAGCCAGATGCCCTGCTCCAGCAGCTCCTTTTGAGATTGATCAAGCATGGCTGCCTCAATGCTCATAAAATCCAGCACCCTGGTCTCTATCCAGTCCTTACCACCAATGTGATCTTGGTCGAGCTCTCTGACCTTCCCAAGCCTCAGTTTCCACGTTGGTAAAACGCAAGCTTGCTATGCAGCTCAAGTGCTTTGGAAAGGTCAAGGTGCAGAAGGCCCTCGCTCCAAGTGTGGTCTGGGTCAGACCATCTGCATTAGAATCACTGGGAGGAGGGGAAGAGGCTAGTTAATTTTGCAGCTTCCTGACCCTACCCAAGAGCACAGAATTAGAATCCTGGAAGGTGGGGCCCAAACACGAATTTTAAAGAGCACCTCCAGATTATTCATATGAATAGCCAAGTTTGAGGACCACCATCAACAAGCACGATTATCACTACTGGTGCCTCTCAGCAGTGTAGACGTGGTGGCAGTCTGAAATACCTCACAATCTGACATAAATAAAGAGGCAACAAATACCAGGTGCTGGAAATCCACATTACCAGGAGACAAAGGCAGAGATGTGGACTGTCACAGTCCCGGGTCGGGGGTGAAGGAGGGGTTGGCGGACCTACAAACCAGTTTCAGTGGAACCCAGAGAGGAAGACTGGCTTAGATGGGATGGAGCCCATGCTTGGCGAGAAAAGGATTTTCCAGGCCAAATCATGGGAATAGATTGTTCTGGGACGTGCAATTTCTTCCACCTCACATAGGCCAGGCCCAATGCCAGCTCATCTCTTTTAGAAATTCTTCTCTCTCTCTCTTTTTTTTTTTTTTTACGATTTTATTTGACAGAGAGAGAGCACAAGCAGAGGGAGAGGGAGAAGCAGGCCTCCCGCCGAGCAGGGAGCCTGATGTGGGGCTCGATCCCAGGACCCTGGGACCATGACCCGGGCCGAAGGCAGATGCTTAAGCAACTGAGCCACCCAGGCGCCCCTAGGAATTCTTCTCTTAATAGGTGGATGGACCCTCGCTTCCTGTAAAAGGATCATTTGTGTCCAGTCTTATCTACTCTGCTCACAAAACTGCTGAAAGCTCTACTGGGGGACAAAGGTCAGCCCCACTGCCCAAGAACTATACTCAGAGCTTTAACTACTAAACAAGCAGGCAGATCCTGAGGGAGATAGGCACCCTTAGCTGAGAGCCAACTCTTCAGGACGCTTCGGGACCCTCCAGGGCTGGCCTTGAGCTAACCTCAAGGAGGGTATTAACATATCTAAGGGAAAGGTGGGTCGGTCCAGAGAGTTGAGCCTTGAGTAAGTTTGGTCTCAGATGGAGGGAAAGGGAGCCCTGACCCACAAACTGGAATTACTGGTTCTTGGGACAGGTGTATCCTTCATCAGAGGGTGGGTCATTGAACACTTGAGATCAAACTGGGGGCAGCAAAATCCGTTTAGGAATCCCAACAAGAACTGAAAAATTTTTTAGAATGCAAAAATATCACAATCTCTGTACATTGTGTTGTTTCATAAAATGTTTCATAGATACATATGGATACATGTGGAAACATTGTCTTCAATAAAGGCAATTTATTGTAGCATTCCCCTCCCCACCCCCGCCCCGGGAAAGGGGATAATTTTCATCAGATTTTCCAAAGATTAAGTACGCTGTTACGGACTCTCTTAAATTCTCAGAGCCCAATGACAGGGCTTTTTAGGGCTCTGGCTCACCAACATCCTTCTAGCTATAACTTGGCTTCAGAAAAGGCTAAGATTTGCCTTCAAGGAGAGAGAACTTCCCAGTCAAGAAACGTAAGTGTCTGGTCTAATAGTTTTCTCCAAAAACCAGCATTCTGACTTTATATATATATATATATATATTTTTTTTAAGATTTTATTTATTTATTCATGAGAGACAGAGGGAGAGAGAGAGAAGCAGAGGGAGAAGCAGGCTCCCAAGGAGCAGGGAGCCCAATGCGGAACTCGATCCCAGGACCCCGGGATCATGACCTGAGCCAAAGGCAGATGCTTAACCATCTGAGCCACCCAGGCGCCCACATTCTGACTTTCTTATTTATACTTCTGTCTCTTATGAATTTGGTCAATATGTTTCGGTCCTCTGGAGTTCTATCACTTCTGAGTGTACAAAGAATAACATTTCTGAGCCTATAAAGACCATGGAATATGGTAACAAAGCCAAAATGATGCCACCCTGTGGGCCTTGCCACAAACTTGAAGGTCACTCACCAAGGCATTTGTATGCTCAACAAATATTTCAATGAATAAGCAGACTAGTTAGGATACAATATAGGGGAGGGCTCTACACAAAGGTCATGTTCTCCAAGCCACTTAAAATCTTTAACCAGCTCAAACTCTTTGTCAGCCCACCAAATGGAACATTCAGAAATCCTGCCCACTCCCACAACACCCAAATCCCTCCCACAAAACTTCAGGGAAGTTCTGTCCAACAGACATCCCAAAGGAATGGTCCAGGAGTATCTGATCACCTGGGGCTCTCTCCTCAATAAGGCGTCCCCTAACTGGGAGACCATCCTCACTTTCTCCTTCTATAATGGCTCCTCCTCAGCCCATTTTGTGAATTTTCTATCCTGTTTCTGTTTGCAGGGCCCCTTTCTTGGCCCGCTCCTCTTTTCAACTCACAGCTTCTGTGGGAACCTCATCCCTCTGACAGTTTTAAGGATTCGACATTCTGCAGACAGATGTCAAACATCTGTTCCCAGGCTAGAACTGTCCTCTGGGAGCTCCAAAGCCACGTATTCAACCACTTCCTAGACATCTTTGTAGGGCTGTCTCATAGACACCTCCAACTCTACAGGTTCAAAACCAAAATTTCTATTCTCCCTCCCCATCCTGCTCCTCCTCTTACTTCCCCATCTCCGTCAATGTCACCACCAGTCAACTCAACTCAAGTCCAACGCCAGCCAGTCACTGTAGAGTCCTCAACCCCACATGGTCAGTCAGGAAGACCTCTAGAGTCCTCCTTCAGCACACTGCCCATCTCCTCCTCCTCGTTGCTCTTGTCCCCCTGGCCTTGTCATCTCACACCTGCTTTTCCCTGCTCTACCAGCCTCCGTCCCCACCTCACTCACTGGGCAACCCTCACACTGCGGTCCATTCTCCCCAGTGCTACCAGGGCGATCCATTCGCCAGAACCATCAGCTGTCCCAGGATTAAGAGCACAGTCTTGAGAGATTCTGGGAAGCTAAATTTTGATATGAAAGGAGACAGGTCAAGAAAGGTCCAGGCATGAGGCACTGCTCAGAGTCCAAGGCCAGGGAACCCTGAGCATCCAGGAGGCACAGTATATCCAGGAGGTGAGAAGTGGGGGTCATGAGAGAAGGGGGTACAAGGTGGATGTTCAGTTTTGTGGGGACCAGCCAAGTGTAGTGCAGGTTCCCTTGCTCATGGGGGCCCCTGGAAAGACACATGTCCCATTTGGGATAAAACCAGCATCCAGTCCTATACCAGTACAAGGGTGGGAAGCCTGTGAGGACCTACAGGGTGAGATCTGAAAGTCAAGTCAAAGCAGAGGAAAGAGGTGGGCTCACCGGGAACAGCATGGCTCTGAGCTCCAGGTAGAGCACATTGTCCTGGTAGAACTCCTCCAGGGCCTGGAAGACATAGTCTCTGAACACTGGTGCATAGTGGACAAGGCCAGAGATTGTGAAGAAGATCGTTTGAAACTTGGACCAGACGATATTTTGGTTTGCATAATCCACGTCGGGGTTCTCAGTCATCAGAGTGAAATTCTTTAGCAGTCTGTCCAGGACACAAAGGGGGTAAATTGAGGAGGTGTGTCTCAAGCCATCACCTTCAGGTGCCTGCAGGATTCCTGCCCACCTTGCTTCTCCTGCCAGAAGCAAACCCAGATGCATCATAGTGAACAATGATGAGAAGCCAGGGGAAGCACACTGGGTTCTCTGGTGGAGGCCCCTCCATGAGACCCACTTTGTGCTCCTCAGGACCCAGCTCAGGTGGGATGTTCCCACCAGCCAGGCTCTCCTGCTCCCCTCCATATGCTTAGCCAGTCTGGCCCCATTGTACTTACATCCTAGACCAAGCTGTCTTCGGGGGCGTTATGCACCGAACCGTATCCCCCTAAAATCCGTATGTTGAAGTCCTCACCCTCAATATGACTATATTTGGAGATAGGGCCTTTCTGGTGGTAATTAAGGTTAAATGAGGTCATAAGGGTGGGGCCCACATAGAATAGGACTGGTGTCAGGGACACCAGGAGCGCACACACACAGAGGAAAGGCCATGTGAGGACAGACAGCAGTCTGTAAGCCAAGGACAGAGGCCTCAGGAGAGACCAAACTTGCCAGGATCTTGATCTTGAACGTCTAGCTTCCAAACCAGTGAGAAAATAAATTTCTATTGTTTAAGCCACCTGGTCTGTAGTATTCTGTTATGGCAGCCCCAGCAAGCTAATACAGGAGGTATGATGGAAATACGGGGACTACATGACCCAGGCTTCGCCCCTGAGTAGCCACATACTAGCTGTGTGGCCTTGGTCAGCTTCCTTAACCATGCTGAGCTTCACGTTTCTTATTCGTAAAGGGCAGTAAGCTCACAAAAGCACTCTATAGATGGTTCTATGATGAAAACAGTTATTACTTATAATATCACTTTACAAGTGTGTTAGGAAGTTGCTCTATCACATTTTCAAGGTGTTCCCTCACAAATGCACTGTCATTATTCCAGGAGCTGGGCTTTTCATCTTTCTGATATTAAGCATTTAGACAAATTTCATCTGATGCAACAACAGTGTTACTGTTAATACCTCTTACAGATCAAATTGGATTTTAAATGAACCAGGAACTTGCTATTTGAATGCTTCTGTGAAGCAAAGTATCTTGTAAAGTTAAAAGAAAAAGCCTCCTGATTTTTTTTAAGGCCAGATTTGCATATACAGGTTTGCACCAAGGAAGACACACCCGCACACCACCCGCTACTTATGATGAGCGAGACACATTCTTTCCCAATCACACTCACCCGTTGTCAAACTCAGTGACGTTCTGAATCTCCTTTCGATACTTCTCCAGTAAAACCCACTCTGAACACTCTGCTGGCATTGGGGTGGGGGGTGTTGGATAAGCAAATTTGAACCTCAGGGCCCCCTTCGGGGTGATACAGAAGTGGCAGTGGGGCCTATAGGTGACATTCTTCACCAGCCAGTTCATGCTCAGGATGCCGAAGTCATGGACGTGTAAGGCAGCCCCTGGAAAGGGAAGAAGGACGGGGGTGAGAGTAAGGCAAAAGAGGTGAAGTCCACATTCCAAGGGCACAGGGGCCACGAGGACAGTAGCTGGACAAGAAGTGAGAAGCACAAGGATGTCTATCTGGTGGAGTTCCTTGGAAATGCCCATGACACACCATCCCCACTCTGGCGCAAAGACCTTCCAGGCCTCTGTGTGCCTTTGTCTTCCCGGGCTGGCCCAAGCCTTCCCTGCTCTGGTGTAGGAAGGGAGCTTCACTCGCTAGTCAGAAGCATGGTGACCTCATTCAAGAGAGGCAGCCTGATGGGGCGGGGGAGCCTCAAGCTTGGATTCAGAAGACTGGGGTTCAAGTTGGGCTCCATCTCACCACCCAACACTGTGTGAAGGGTTGTAATAGGAAGGAGCCTCAGCCCCTGCCCCCAACCTGGTCCTGATCGTCTCAGCCTGCTCCCCGACGCCCGACACGCCGCCTTTGCACTCCCTGCTTCTGGCCCGCATCTAGGCAGCTTCTGGCCCGCAGGTGCCTTCCATGCCCCATGCTTCTTTCAGACCTGACACCAATTTCAACTACCGAGCTCCTCAAGGCACAGTATACACTGTCACTCTGCTCTTCTTGCTCCATCTTAGCTCCTGGCCTTGACACTGGCTGCTTAGGGGTCCCAGCTGTGTGAGCTTTGGCAGGTCACCCTGTCTAAACCTTATGTTCTCCATCAAGTGGAGAGGTTACTTTACCAACTTGACAGTTTTTTTGTTTAGTCTGTTTATTTCTAACATTAAAATAAAAGAGGTATAGAAAAGTCCTTGGGGTGCCCGGATGGCTCAGCTGGTTAAGCGTCCAACTCTTGGTTTCAGCTCAGGTCATGATATCATGGGGTGGTGAGATGGAGCCCCACATTGGGCTCTGTGCCCAGCAGGGAGTCTGCTTGGGATTCTCTCCCTCTGCCCCTTCCCCACTCATACACATGTGTGTGTGCTCTCCCTTTCAAATAAACAAATAAAGATTCATTTATTTATTTGAGACAGAGAGAGCAAGCATGCACGCACAAGTGAGCGGGGGGTAGGCAGAGGGAGAGGGACAGGCAGACTCCCTGCTGAGCAGGGATCCCAGTGAGGTGATCGATCCCAGGACCCTGGGATCATGACCTGTGCTGAAGGCAGATGCTTAACGACTGAGCCACCCAGGCATAGCTAAACAAATCTTTAAAAAAAGAAAAGTCCTTGTAAGCTGCAAACTGCTATTTGCATGTGCAGGATTGTAATTATTTTATTATTCATAGAAATGTAAATATACTGGGGCGCCTGGGTGGCTCAGTGGATTAAGCGTCTGCCTTCGGCTCAGGTCATGATCCCAGGGTCCTGGGATCGAGCCCCACATCACGTTCCCTGCTTGATGGGCAGCCTGCTTCTTCCTCTCCACTGCTTGTGCTCTCTCATGCGCACAAATAAATAAAATCTTATTTTTCTCAAATAAATAAAATCTTAAAACAAACAGAAACGTAAATATACTATAGACATACCATACTGGAAATGCCCGTTCATACCATACCCTGTTGGGTACCTTAGCCACTGAGAAAGGGCAGAAGAGGCAGATGCGAGAAAAGATGTGAAGGGAGCAGTAGGTCCTATTGGGCCCACATACTCCCGTATGTGCGGATGCATCCACTTCGTCAGGGAAGACGGTAATGCCCAGCCCCCACTCCCTCCTGTCTCTGAGGCAGAGTCCCCTCCCAAGCAGGGTTTTTGGTTTCCAGGGTAAACCAGAAGCCACTTTGGACCACGCCCTTCCCAGTTTGCCAAGGAAGAACAAAGGTGGGCGCCTGGGTGGCTCAGTTGGTTGGGCGACTGCCTTCGGTTCGGGTCATGATCCTGGAGCCCCGGGATCGAGTCCCACGTCGGGCTCCCTGCTCAGCGGGGAATCTGCTTCTCCCTCTGACCTTCCCCCCTCTCATGTACATTCTCTCTCTCAAATAAATAAATAAAAAATCTTTAAAAAAAAAAAAAGGAAGAACAAAGGTGCAGAGTGGGGTTCTCGCCGCTCCATTTATTTATTTTTATTTTAAAGTAGGCTCCACACGCAATGTGGGGCTTGAACTCACAACCCTGAGATCAAGAGTCACACGCTCTACGGGCTGAGCCAGCCGCATGCTCCTCACAGTTCCCTTTAGAACAACAGCTCCAGTAACAATGCTAGCTCTAACTTTCGTTCCCCCTACCTACCCAGCACCCCCAAACCACCCTCTCCAAGCCTCTACCTTTTGGCATCTTCTTCAGGAGATTAAACACCTCACTTTTCTCGATGAGATCCTTGGCCTGGAAGAAGTGCATGCTGGGAGGGAAATTCTGGCTCTTCATGGCCTGTGCCACCTCGGCCTTTTTGAGGGCCATGAGCCTCCCGTTAGCCAGCTCCTCCTGCTCGGTCAGCACCAGCTGCCCCCCCAGCTGCATCATCTTCTCTCTCATCAACAGCTGCACTCGTGCTTCATCTGTGGATACGGCTGAGCAGGAGAAAGGCATCGCTGCCACCAAAAGCAGGGAGAGCAGGGCTGGCTGCCCTGGCGGGCCACCCATGGACATTGGGATGCCTGGAAGAGGAAATTGCTCACATAGAAACCCAACAGGGCTAAAGAAGGGAGTAGGTTAGTGAAAATCTACAGATTTAAATGTTAAACTCTGATTTTCCTTCTCCCACTCTGTTCTCAGAATACCAGGAGGCAGCATACTGAAGGATTCTCCAAGCCCTTAGAGAAAAGACCTCCAGGTACAGACCGGAAGGGGTTTCCCAAAGAATAAGTCACCATGAGCCCTCCTTGAAAAAAGTGGAGTTTTTCAGTTAGGGAGCCCTGTTCACACATAGAGGAGGACACTGCAATCAGATTTTCAGTGTTTCACTTTTAAATATCGTCAGAGAGCAACAGATCACAAGGCATATAAAGAAAGCCTCCAACATGGTAAAGAAACTTAAGAAAAAAAACACAGAGAGAATGGAAACAAAGGGAAAGAGAGACAATGCAGGAAATAAAGAAAAATTCAAAAAAAGCCATACTTAATATCCTAAGAAGGATACGAAAAGATACTGTGTCCCATAAAACAACTATGGGGGAATTATAAAAATATATATAATTTTTTATATTTTGGCCGGCTGGCTCAGTCTGTAGAGCATGCAACTCTTGGTCTTGGGCTGTGAGTTCAAGCCCCACATTGGGTGTAGAGATGACCTAAAAATTAAATAAAAAATAGGGGCACCTGAGTGGCTCAGTCAGTTAAGCATCTGCCTTCAGCACAGGTCATGAGCCCAGGGTCCTGGGCTCATGCTCAGCGGGGCTCCCTGCTCAGCGGGGAGCCTGCTTCTCCCTCTCCCTCTGCTGCTCTGCCTGCTTGTGCTCTCACTCTCTCTCTCAAAAAATAAAAAAAATAAATTAAATAAATTAAAAAATAGAATGAGAAAACGCTTTTAGAAATTAAAAATACATGGTGATGGGTATTAAAGAGGGCACGTTCTGCGTGGAGCACTGGGTGTCATACACAAACAATGAATCATGGAACACTACATCAAAAACTAATGATGTAGGGCGCCTGGGTGGCTCAGTTGGTTGAGCGACTGCCTTCGGCTCGGGTCATGATCCTGGAGTCCCGGGATCGAGTCCCACATCGGGCTCCCTGCTCAGTGGGGAGTCTGCTTCTCCCTCTGACCCTCTTCCCTCTTGTGCTCTCTATCTCTCATTCTCTCTTTCTCTCAAATAAATAAATAAAAAATCTTAAAAAAAAACTAATGATGTAATGTATGGTGATTAACATAACAATAAAAATTTAAAGAAAAAAAATACAAAAGCTGAGAGGCACCTGGGTGGCACAGTTGGTTGAGTGTCCGGCTCTTGGTTTTGGCTCAGTCGTGGTCTCAGGGTTGTGAGAATGAGCCCTACATCGGGCCCCACGCTCAGTAAGGAATCTACTTAAGATTCTCTCTCCTAGGACACCTGGGTGGCTCAGTCAGTTAAGTGTCTGCCTTCAGCTGAGGTCATGATCCCAGGGTCTGGGACTGAGTCCCACATCGGGCTCCCTGCTCAGTGGGCAGCCTTCTTCTCCCTCTGCCTGTCGCTCCCCCTGCTTGTGTTCTCTTGTGCTCTCTCTCCAACAAATAAATTTTAAAAACCATTTAAAGGGCGCCTGGGTGGCTCAGTTGGTTAAGCGACTGCCTTCGGCTCAGGTCATGATCCTGGAGTCCCGGGATCGAGTCCCGCATCGGGCTCCCTGCTTGGCAGGGAGTCTGCTTCTCCCTCTGACCCTCTTCCCTCTCGTGCTGCTCTCTATCTCTCTCATTCTCTCTCTCCCAAATAAATAAATCTTTTAAAAAAATAAAAAATAAAAAAATAAAATAAAAATCATTTTAAAAAAAAGATACTCTATCCCTCGCCCTCTGCTCCCCCCATTCTCTTTCTCTCAAATAAATAATATCTTTTTAAAAATACAAAAGCTGAAATTTTAAAAATTTATTAGCAATATTACAAGATGGAATTTCTTTTGGAAATTAGGACAAAATAAGAGAGAAACAAATGATAGGATTATTGGCTCAGGAAACCCAACCCCAAATAACAGACATATTAGAAGGAAAAAGAAAAAAGAAGAGAAAAAAAGTAAATAAATAATAGAAGAAATTGGGCCACAAAAGAAGACCTGAATCCCTGGTTTAATGAGGCTTGTTGAGTTCCTAGCATAGCACAACAACTGCTCAATGGCCACACCAAGATATATCATCTTGATATTTCAGAACATTAGCACTAAAAGATGCTAAAATCTTCTAGAGAGCAGCTAGTCCAGGTTAGCAGTGAACAAGGATTTAAGGGCAGAAAGAAAGAAACTTGCCTCTATTGGGTCTCCTCATGCCAGGCACTATGTTAGGACTTTGTTAGGTCATTTATTTGAATCACATTTAAGAATTACAGGGCGCCTGGCTGGCTCAGTGAGAGGAGCGTGTGACTTTTTTTTTTTTTAAGATTTTTATTTATTTATTTGACAGAGAGAGAGAGAGCGAGGGAGGGAACACAAGCAGGGGGGAGTGGGAAAGGGAGAAGCAGGCTCCCCACCAAGCAGGGAGCCCGATGCGGGGCTCGATCCCAGGACTCTGAGATCATGACCTGAGCCGAAGGCAGTCGCTTAACCAACTGAGCCACCCAGGCGCCCCATGGAGCGTGTGACTCTTGATCTCAGGGTTGTGAGTTTGAGCCCCATGTTGGGTATAGAGAGTACTTAAATATATATATATATATATATATATACTTATATATATATGCTTATATATATATAAAATATATAAAAGAATTGTTTCTGCATACTTGAAAGTATGATACGGTATCCTGGAAAGAATTAAGGCTATAAATTGGAAGACCTCAAGATCAGTCCCAAATTAGTATGTCTTTAACCATGAGACCTTGGGCAAACTGCTTAATATTGATGAGTCTCAATTTTTCTCACCTGTGAAAAAGATGAATTACACTAGATCAGTGGCCCTCAAAGTGTGATACAGGTATCATCAGTGATACAAGATACCAATGTTTAGGTTGAATAAAGAAATTTAAAAATAAGTTAATTGAAAGAAAGATATTGAGTAGGGGTGCCTAGGTGGCTCAGTCAGTTAAGCGTCTGCTTTTGGCTCAGGTCATGATCTCACGATCCTGGGATGGAGCCCCATGTCAGCTTCCCTGCTCAGTGGGGAGTCTGCTTCTCCCTCTCCCTCTCCCCCTGTTTGTGCTCTCTCTCTCTCTCTCTCTCTGGCTCACTCCTTCTCTCAAATAAATAAATAAATTTTTTTTTAAAGAAAGATATTAAGTAAATAGAGATGCAGGGATATGACAAAGGTGAAAAGCTTGCTAATCATTGGAACACAATATATCCCAGGTTCTTTCCAGGGCTAACATTCAATTATTCTAAGCTACATCAGATACCAAGACGGAATTTTCAGAAGGAACTGGATACTATTTACTCTAATACCACAGCTACGGTAGGGGCTGTACCTTCCTAATCAGAGAGTTGGACTTTTGAAAAACCCCTGCAACTTCATCAAGGCTTCGAACCTCTCTTCAGACTACAGTGTTTGCCAACAGCTAAAAGAGGAGAGTGACATTTATGTCACCTTCCCACCCATCCCATGCTGCATCCTCCAATCAATGGCCCCAGCCCCTTTTCCCTCTCTCCTTACTCACACATAGCAGAAGCCACTAAGTTCCACAATCTCCACCCTCTCCTCTCCGCAGACCCCAGAAGTAGTTGTGTGGCCCAGCATCTAGGGACTTTCCCTGGTCTGACAGACAAAAGTTTATCTAACACCCGTCCTGGCCAAAGCTGGCTGAGCATCAGGAAAAATAATCCCTGTAACACTTGTTGCTAAACTTACTTCATCTCTTTCCTCATGAAAAGTGTCTTTTACTTTTATTTTTTTTAAGATTATTTATTTATTTGACAGAGAGCGACACAGCGAGAGAGGGAACACAAGCAGGGGGAGTGGGAGAGGGAGGAGCAGGCTTCCCGCGGGGCAGGGAGCCCGATGCGGGGCTCGATGCGGGGCTCGATGCGGGGCTCGATGCGGGGCTCGATCCTAGGACCCTGGGATCACAACCCGAGCCGAAAGCAGACGCTTAACGACTGCGCCACCCAGGTGCCCCTGTCTTTTACTTTTAAAAGAGGGTGCATGAAGACTCTCTAGTTTGGTCCCTGAGTAAGAACAAAGAAGCAGACCATGTGCACCTGTAACTCTGAGCCAATGTCCTTGGGTCCACGACCATTTTCAAAAGCCTGTTGTGGAGCAAGGCTATGCATTCCTCCCCACTGGAAGGCACAAACCTGCTTCAGGTTGGGGGCAGGGAGGGCTGCCAGCAGATAAACAGAGCCCAAGTGCCTGCGTCCCAGCTACCTACCGGAGCCTCACGAGCTAGACTCCCAGCCCAGCGGATCCCAGGTACCTCAGAGCAGCTCCAGAAACTGCAGACTGTTCGCCGAGTCCCCTGACAGCTGGGTCAGAAGCACCAGAAAACCTCACCATCCCGTTTTCACTTCCTGTCAGGGCAGGTTTCACTTCCTCCCAGCCTCATGTTGCTCAGGGCCTCCAAAGGGAGGCAAGGAAGACAGGGTCTGGCAGAGCCGAGGCAGCAAGTGGGCCTGAGAGTATGGGTTCACATGTGTGTGTGCCTGTGTGCACGCCTGTGTGCTCGTGCGGTGATTTGCGTGTGTGTTTGTATGTGGTCATGTGCATGTGTGTGGGGGTTATGTACATCTTTACGTGCATGTGCATGTGTGGGGGGGGTTATGTATGTGTCTGTGAGGAAGTTACATGCATGTTTGTGTGTGTCTACGTGTTTGTGTGAGTTTACGCGCATGTGTGGGCTTCTGTATGTTTGGGGGGAGGATATGTGTGTGTGTGTGTTTGTTTTTGAGGTGTCTTTGTAGGGTCCAGAGCCTAGTTTTAGACAACAAGCACCACGTGGAGGCACTCCAACATCTGCTGATGAACTTTGGGAATCATAGCTTTCCTCCAAATGTGATTGTGAATTGTGGGGCAACCTTCTGAACAGAGGGTGAAAAGGTAGATATAAAAGAAGGTAAATGATTTAAGGGGAAAATACACAGATCTGGGGGCAGGACAGTTGAGGAAGTAGGGAGGTGTGAGGCAAGAGCAAGGGGGCAGGGAGGACGGGCAAGAAGGCAAGAGGCAGAAGGCTCCAGAGGAAGAGCAGAGTGGGACCAGGCCCTGATACCTAGACGCTGGAGTCAGGCCTATGGCCTTTTGCAGCTGTGTGGCCTTAGCTGTGTTATTTAAACTCTCTATACTTTGGAGTCCTCATCTGAAAATGGAGGTCTAAAAGCAATGACGACACAGGGTCCACCGTGAGAATGTATGCAAAGTCTTCAGTGCATAGTAAGTTCTCAAGAAATAGCAGCCATTACTACTATCAGAAATAACTATTGTGACATATCGTCCAAGTCGTGTGAGACCGTACCAGTGACTTCTGCGATACACGCCCGCCTGCTCCACAGACTTGTCGAGTACCCCTCCTTCCCAGGCCCCTCTCAAGGCCTTCTGCACCAGAGCCACCCACAAACACCCCAGCACTTCCACTTCTGCTGTTCCTAAACGTCTGGAACCTTGGGGCCCTGTGTCATCATCTTCTCCAAAAAGTAAAAAGGTCACCCGTTTCATAAACAAGAAGAAATCCAAAAGTGAAAATACAGAGGAACTAGCAATTCCCTCATCACAAGTTCAAGATTAATTTTTTTACAAGTCTGTGCAATCGGAAGAAACAAACAAGCCGCAAAGACAGACTAAACTGACCTACAGAAGGGTAGGAAGGGAAAAATCACCAATTTTGAACATAAATCATTAGGAGATTTTTTAAGATACTAGAGCCAAAGGTAGAGCTTTTCTTTCCAAAAGCTTTGGTTAAAAGTAAGAGCTAATGTTCACATCGCAAAGGATTGGCTCTGGAGACTCTGGCTCATGACTTGGCCGGGAAGTGCAGAGCCAGGGGAGGGCTGTGGGTCTTGAGGCTGGAGTTATTGCCTCAGGCCGAAGCTACTTGGGCCAGGGGAGTGGAGGACCCAGATGTTGAGACAGAAGCAGAGGGGGAATGGCTGGGGGCGCACACCAGGATCAGAAACATTGAAACGAAGCAGGGTCAGACCAGGAGACTCAGCAGGACCTGCAAACCTCTTGGTCTTCGGAGCCATCAGCCTCCTCAGGGGTGTGGCAGTAAGCACGTCTAGCAGAAGAGGTATGCCGTCTGACAACAGCAAGCCACGGTGTAAAACGGTGAGGCCGTTCTGGAAGGATATTCTGCCAACTGCAGAGACTGTAAAATATGGAACAGGGCTCTGCTTTTTATGCTTTATTGAAGACAACCATCAGAAGCAGAACTGGCCCTGTTTCAGAATCTAAAAAATCTACAGGGTAGAAAAATGGAACCAATGTGTCTTTTAGTAATTTCAAAGCTTAACCTAAATGGAATGAAGTCTGATAGGACAGGCGGGTTATGCCCCCAAAACTGGAGACAAGGAGAGGTTTTCAGAATTAAAGATGGTGTATGGCTACAAAAATATTTGAGAGGTATTTTCATTAGAACAGTGCTTTCTCCCATCAATGCCATGAATTATATGCCGTTGCTGTGTGTAACCTACAGCAAACTATAGGAGAGCTACCTATGGTGGAAGGTTTTGAAGTGCTGGAAATACCACTTCAACAGAAGATAAATAAGGATCTCTGACCCCAGAGTTTAAAAAAATGAAATAATAATAGCTAAAATTTATTGAGAATTATATATATTTACTAATTTAATCCTTGCAGTGATCTTATAAGGTAGGGACTATTGCTAGCTCTCCTTGACCAGTGAGTGCACCGAAGCACCTGGATGGAGGTTGGTGACTTGCCCAAGGTCACACAGCTGGACCTGCACTTTCCACCTACAGCCTTCCCTGGTAGCAAGGAAACAGAGGTCTTCAAGGTGGTGGCGAGCCACTGGTGTGGGAGAGCACCCCTCAAGACAGAAGGGCAGATCCCTGGAGGAGAGCCCAATTCGCAAAGATGGGACACAGGAACAGATATTACCGGGTATAAGATGATTTTTCTAGATCCTGGGAGCTTGTGCTTTTAATAGCCAAAGTTTTTCAGGAAGCAAAAAATTAGCTCTTTCAAGGAATTGCTGCGTGATTTTGAAAAAAAAACTCAACATCTATGAGCTTAATGCCTTTATCTGCAATAAGGGAAGAATAACATGTACTTCCTACTAAGTTTTTTAACCAAGTAAGTTTGTGTGCGTTAAATAATACCCATGAAAATATTTCTCTCTCTCTCTCTCTCTCTTTTTTTTTTTTTTTTTTTTTGGGGAGAGAGAGAGCACAAGAGGTGGAAGAGGAGGTAGAGGAAGAGAGAGAGAATCTTAAACCGGCTCCACGATCAGCATGGAGCCCCATGTAGGGCTTGATCTCACGACCCTGAGATCATGACCTGAGCTGAAGTCAAGAGTCGGATGCTTAACCGACTGCACCACCCAGGTGCCCCTTAAGATTTTATTTTTTTAAGTAATCTCTACACCCAACATGGGGCTTGGACCCTCAATCCCTAGATCAAGACTCACATGTCCTACCGACTGAGCCAGTCAGGCGTTTCCAAACTAGACCTATTTAAACAAAAAAACAAAACCCCTAGAGCTACAGACATTCTTTCTGAACTCTCTTTAGCAGAGCACTGCAGATTTCTTTGGGGGAAGAGAAACAGTTTCTAGCTTAGTTAAGGATGGTGTACCCTACTAAAAATGAAGATAATACTGAAATTTTGCACACTTAACAATACTTTTCCCCTACTAGTCTCTCAGACATCAGCAACCAGTTTCATACCACAGTGAAGGAAAGGGAAAAGCCTCCCCTGGGGCTTTCACCAGCCACTGATAATAGCCCTAAAGATACTGACAGAGACTTACCAGATCACTTTATAGCACAAGGGATGGCCAACAACCACCCCTCCCCCACATACACAGGGCTTATAGCATTCTCTTATTATCCCACTCTTTTTTTTTTTTTTAAGATTTTATTTAGGGGCACCTGGGTGGCTTAGATGGTTAAGCATCTGCCTTCGGCTCAGGTCATGATCCCAGGGTCCTGGGATCGAGTCCCGCATCGGGCTTCCTGCTCCTTGGGAGCCTGCCTCTCTCTCTGCTTCTCTCTCTCTCTCTCTCCCCCCCAACGTCTCTCATGAATAAATAAATAAAATCTTTTAAAAAAAAGATTTTATTTATTTATGTGACAGACACAGCAAGAGCAGGAACACAAGCAGGGGGAGTGGGAGAGGGGGAAGCAGGCTTCCTGCAGCGCAGGGAGCCCAATGCGGGGCTCAATCCCAGGACCCCGGGATCATGACCTGAGCCGAAGGCAGACGCTTAACAACTGAGCCACCCAGGCGCCCCTCTTTTTTTTTTTTTAATATTTTATTTACTTATTTGAGAGAGAAAGAGACAGAAACAGCAACAGAGATCAGAGTGGGAGGAGGAGAAGCAGGCTCCCAGCTCAGCAGGGATCCCGACCCTGAGATCATGACCTGAGTTGAAGGCAGAGGCTTAACCGACTGAGCCACCCAGCCGCCCCTACCTCACTCTTAAATATAGGTAGACATCCAGGAGCCGCTACATTTGAGGTATGCTATTTTCTGACAGAGCAAAAAGTATCTTGGAAGAAAGAGAATGGGAGAGAGACGAAAACTCCATTTAATATATTAGTATCAGAGACGTAAGAGAAGATATCATACCCATGAAACAAGGACAGGTTGTTATAAAGAATAGTCAAAGAGTGAAAACTAACTCGGCACAAATGATGGATAGGAAAAATGAGAAACTACAGAAAAATTGAACAATGAAGTTAATATCTTCCAGAAGGTAGAACAAAAAGAGGAAGAAAAGAAAAAGTGGAGGAAAAATATTTTTTAATTTTTTATTATTATTATTTTTAATTTATTTATTTGAGAAAGTGAGAGCATGAGTGGAGGGGCAGAGGGAGAGGGAGAAGCAGGGAGCCTGACACAGAGCTCGATCCCAGGACCCTGGGATCATGACCTGAGCTGAAGGCAGACGCTTAACTGACTGAGCCACTCAGGTGCCCCGGGAAAAGATTTTTTTTTAAAGGATGAACAGCCAAAAAAAAAAAAAAAAATCAAAGGTATAAAAACGTTATGTTCCAGAAAGAGAAAACAGAGTGGAGAAAAACCAAAGCAATAGCTCAAGAAAATATCTTAGAGGGGCGCCTGGGTGGCTCAGTCGTTAAGCGTCTGCCTTCAGCTCAGGTCATGATCCCAGGGTCCTGGGATTGAGCCCCGCGTCGGGCTCCCTGCTCAGCGGGGAGCCTGCTTCTCCCTCTCCCACTCCCCCTGCTTGTGTTCTCTCGCTGTCTCTCTCTGTCAAATAAATAAATAAAATCTTTAAAAAAAATAAAAAGTAAATTAAAAAAATAAAATATCTTAGAATGGAAAGACATGTGAGTCTAGATCGAAAGGGTCCTTGGGAGGCCCAACAGATGGCTGACAATGAACCAGGGCCAGGCCATTACAGTGAGAGTGCAGAAGGCTGGGGACAAAGTAAAGAACTCTAAGTCATCTAAAACAAGAGAGTGAACCAGAAAAAGGGAATTCAGGGGATCCAGGAGACAGAGGACCCAACACAAGAAAGGGACAGAGGAAGTTTCCACCTTCGTGAAGGAAGATCCCGAGGCCGGATCAGTGCTGCACACTGAGGGCCAGCCAGTCCTGGAGCAGCTGGAGCTGGTGAAAAAGCCTCTGGGAAAGCATTTTGTCAAGATGAAATTAGTAGAATGCCTAATATGTTTGGTTGTATTATGAGTTTCGGAGAAGAGAATCTGAGGATGAATAAGGGGGAAAGACAGAAAACCAAATAAAACAAATAAACAAAAAACAATGACTAATTCCACGAAATACGAACTGTCGTGACAAGGGAAAGTTATCACAGCAAACTACGTAGCTCAGCCGTGTCTACACAGTATCATTTGGACAGCACCGAATATAGAGCTAACAAAATCATAAATACATTGGGACGATGGAGGGATAGAAAAATGTGGTGGGTGTGGTGGTAGAAGTAGGGGGGAGAGCTGAGAGAGATCTAAATCTTCTATAACAGGAAGCATGCAGCTCACACCTAAAACAGAATAAATCAAGAAGAGCAGTATAAAGAGTTATTAGGCATATGGAGGAAGATGCTAAAAGGCCTGAAGACCACAGCCTCTGGAGAGCACAGAATGGCTGGTGTGGGGGCTGCTAGGGGTGAGCCCCGGGGAACATTCTGACTCCTGAACCAGAGGCAGGAATGCCTGGCCCCAGTCAGACTGCCTTCTTCCTGTTTTTCCGGCTGCTGAGCCTGCCAGTCGAGGGAACTGGTGGTGTGGAGAAATGAGTGGTGTCACACACAAACCACAGACGTTACACCCCAGCAGAGCTCAACAGATTGTCACTCACCAAGGACTGGAGAATTCCTGGGGAGGAGCCATTTCACGATTTTTTTTTTTCTTTTTAAGATTTTATTTATTTGACAGAGAGAGACACAGCGAGAGAGGGAACACAAGCAGGGGGAGTGGAAGAGGGAGAAGCAGACTTCCCGCGGAGCGGGGAGCCCGATGCGGGGCTCGATCCCAGGACACTGGGATCATGACCTGAGCCAAAGGCAGACGCTTAACGACTGAGCCACCCAGGCGCCCCCCATTTCACGATTCTAAGAGGTAAACTCTGAAAAGTAAGACGGAGGGATCCAACAATTCATCACTTCAAATTATTTGCTCAGTGTCTAGCTTCTCCATTCATTAGATTGCAACACTTAGTAAATATATGTTCAAAAATCGTTAACATTTCTTTAGCATTACTGTGTGCCAGACACTATGCTCAAATGCGTTAGCAGCATTGTCTGGTGTGGTCCTCGGGACAACTCTGTGAGGTGAGTCATCTGCCCATTTACAGGTTCAGAAGCACAGCCCCCGCTCAGTGAAATATTTGATGCCAGGCAGACAGACCCCAAGGACCATGATCTCCACCACTCTGTTCTACTGCTTTCCATGTTAGCTGTTTCTAAATATACTTACTTTTTCCAGCATTACTAACATGTAACCGACAAATAACATTTGTAAGTTTAATTTGTACATGATGATTTGATATATGTACATATTGTGAAATAATTGCTATAATAAGGTTAACACATTCATCATCTACATAGTTACCATTGTGTGTGTGTGTGTGTGTGTGTGTGTGTGTGGTGAGAACACCTGAGATTTACCTCTGAACAACTTTAAGGAGACAGTGTTGTTAACTATAGTCACCATGCTGTACGTCGCATCCCCAGGACTTACTCCTCGTCCTTCCATGTCTCCTTGTTCCTTGCTGACTTCCCAGTACTTTACAGAATGTTGGCACAGAGTAGATGCTCAATAAATCTTTGTTTTTACCGTCCTTCTTGTTGGGATGCAAACACTGAAACGGATACCCTGGAGAGAAGGCCATAAGCTCATGTCTCTCTCTCTCTCTTTTTTTTTAAGATTGTATTTATTTATTTGACAGAGAGGTAGAGCGCACAAGTAGGCAAAGCAGCAGGCAGAGGGAGAGGGGGAAGGAGACTCCCCGCCGAGCAGGGAGCCCGATGTGGGGCTCGGTCCCAGGACCCCGGGATCATGACCTGGGCCGAAGGCAGACGCTTAACCAACTGAGCCACCCAGGCGCCCCTCATGTCTCTCTTGATGTTGTGAAGAGTAACTGAGCAAACTCTGATCTCTCAAACCCAACTTCACTCATTCTGACTTTTTTACCTCCTCTCCCCAAAACCTGATCCTCTTCCAGTTTTCTCCTCCTCATTACATGGCACCTCCATCCACTTAATTGCTTCTGTCAGAAACCCGACTCCCCCTATAGATCACCCACGTCTTCTGGCGCCACCATTGCAACACGAGGCCCCAGCATCTCTCATCTGCTCTACTTCCAGAGCTCTCACTTTCGTCCCCTTTCTATTTATTTTCCAGATCTAAAAGCACAAAATCTCAGCATGGCCCTCATGTCCCTTCCTGCTGAAAACCTTTCAAAATCTACCCAAGTCCTTTTCTCGGTCTACTAGGGCCATGTTCTATCTGGTCCTGGGACTATCTCTCCACCCTCTCCCCACGGGCTTCCTTTTGCCCACTGACCAACCTTCTTGTAGCATTTCACACGTGGTGAACCCTTGCTCTTCAAAGAGTTTTCAATGTGATGCCCTTTTCCTGGAATGGCCTCTCCCCTCCTCTACCAGGCCAACACCTGTTCATCCTTCAGACCCCAGTGTAAATGCTTCTGCTCAGGGAAGCTTTCAGTGAACACTCTGCCATCTAAATAGAGTGCCTCTGGTACACTCTTCATAATATCCTTTTCTTTTCTTTTGCAGTATGTACCTCAATTTATAATTTCGTATCTATATATTTCCGTGATTGTTTAATTTACATCTTCGTATTAGATTGAAAGCTGCTTGAGGGCTTTCTGAAGGGATGTTACTGCTGTGTCCTTTAGGTATATCGCTGCCCAGCTCAGAGTAGATGCCCCAAAAACATCTGCTGCAGGCAAGCAAGTGGGCAGGGAGGAATGAACACATGAATGAATGAATGAATGAATGAATGAATGAATGAAAGTAGAGAGGAAAAGAAAATTCTGAGTGTTTTTTGCAGGTAGTAGGCACTTGGGTCTTCTCAACCTGGTGTAATGGAGAAGAGGCAAATGAAGTTAGAGTGTCTAGTAAAGGATGGCCTGTCAGCACAGCCATCCTCAGCCGTTCACCGGCACGGCCTATTTCTATGCCATCTGTGGAACAATTATTGTAATAAATAGATAAGTCTATGTCAGTGATGTAAATGGTGCCCCCTAGAATTGTGCAGTGCTCATCCTGCACAATCTCACATGGCAGCCTAGGAGGGAATGATAAATGCCAATGGCCTATCGATAAGCCTGGGCTGGCTGTTCTTGTTTGTTTGTATTTCATTTTATCCAACCTCGGGGAAACACTGAAGTATCTCTAGGAATCAAGCCTTGTCTTGGAGTCACCTATTCTTCCATTGTTTTGTTTCTAGTCTCCAACACACTCTTTGCACGCACTAACATTTACCTTTGCCCTCTCTACAGTTTTCTTTGTTTTATTCTTATTTTTCTTTTCCTACTTTTTGGGGGGTGGAGTGGTGGTTCTTTCTTTATTACACCTGTCATATCATCTGGGCCCGTACTCTGGTCCTTTGCTCTGGCTAGTTCAGAGACTCAATCATGCCAATACCCGTGTCTTGCTACCTTCAAAGTGGGTTCTGAGTCCAAAGACAAGAAAGGCCTCCAGTGTGACTGTGTGATTTGAGCCAGCATTTTCTATACTATAGACATGAGGACCTTAGCCTTCTTGGGGTGAAGGACTTTTATTACCATGTGTTGACTGGGCAAGAGTAGGACTTCCTGTACTTCCTGGGCTGACGGTGGCTGTGTTATTCTTGAACACAGAAGGGAAAGAGTCAACTGCCTTGGAAACCCAGACAACCACCTGAGTATTTTTTTTTAAGTAAGCTCTAGGCCCAACGTGGGGCTCGAACCTGCGACCTGAGATTAAGAGTTGCACGCTCCACTGACTGAGCCAGCCAGGCGTCCTCACCTGTCTGAGTATTGCCTCCTCCAAGGATTCCATTCTGTTTGTCTACCTGTAAAGCACAAGCTCTTCCACGATTTTCTCCTCTCAGAAGGAGAGATGTCAGTAAAGCAAATCAGATCATTTCACTCTTCTAAAAACCCTCCGAAAGGGTCCCAGAACACCTCACTAGTTTTATTGCTCATCCCCACAATCTCCTGTTAATCACACCGAATTCTTCGCCACTCCGGGAACAAGCCAGGCTCCTGTTGCCTCCAGGCCTTGGCACATGTTCACGTGGAAAGGTTTTCCTTCCCCTTTGCCTGGCCAATTCCTATGTTCCAATCTCAGCTTGCATTGCCTTTACTCTCAGAAGTCTTGGTCCCCTCCCCAAGGGCAAAAACCAAGGCAGGAGCTGGTCAGGTGCCCCTCCCATGCTCAGTCCCCTATCCTAGCACTCACACCACATTGAAATCTTCCAGGTACCTGTGTGTTTCTACCACGAGGATGCACCTTTTTTGATGGCAGAGGCTCTTGCTCACCAAGCACTGTGCTTGGCACATTACAATGACGCCATCAGTGTTTGCTCGGTGGATGAGTAAGTGGATGAAAGAAGCCAAACAGTTTCCCTTACCTCTTTCAGGCTTCAGTTCTTGTCACTTAGGGAGCATCAGTAACAGAGGCTCAGAGCTGTTCCTTGACGGTCTCTGTTACTCTGATTTAAGCAGGTCTTTTATCCTCAAAGTGCACTTCCTTATCCCTGTTCTATATCTCTCCACCTCCTCTTCAGCCCTAAAGCTCCATCCAGAGCCTCCCAATCTATGACTATTCAGGGGGATCACAGGAGGCACCTGCACAAGGAGACAGAGAGACAGAGGCACGGGGAGAAGGGCAACAATCCGTGCTTCCCGACTGCCCTTTTGTGCTCTGCCCTTTACCTCCTGACGCCTTCCAAATCTGTGAAGGATCTATTATTGTCCCTATTGTAGAAGGTGTGGACACTGAGGCCCCAAGGCTTCAATAGCCAATCCATCTAGTCAGTTCTGTAGCCACCAAGAGGTGGGACCAGGTAAAAACAGTGATGGCACTATCCCCTGAGCCTGAAGTGTGGGCTCAACTCAGGACAGGGATGGCTTCTTGTGATGCTCATGGTAGCCTCGGGAGGCGGGCAAGCCGTTCATCACCATTTGGCAGGTGAGGAACCTGAAGTCCGGGTTGGTTAATAAACTCCATCCAGGTCACATAGTCAGTGACTGAGGTAGGACCACTATAGTACACCTGCCCTTTATTTAAAGCCCTCCAGGGGAAGAAAACAGAAAGTGTGAAAAATAAATAAGGCACACAAAGGATCCTCAGGAAGGCAGAGGGGTTCTGGAACAAGGACTACACATGGACCTCAGTCTCCTTGACCAAGATGTATACATCACACATTGGGAGAATGAGCTGACAACCACCACCACATGTGCCTTCACCACCTTCCTACTGGACACTTCTATTTGCCCTTCTCCCCATGACTACCCAGGGGCCAGTACTGGCTCTCTGGCCACTTGCTTTCCAAAGTCCTTTTTAGGTCAATGTTTCCATATTCATGCAGACATAAGAAAGCCCTAGAGAAGGCTGGGTCCAGCTCTCCAATTCTCAACCTTGACTGCACATTGGCGTTACCTGGAAAACTTTTACAGGCCTCATAGATCTAAGCCCCACCCCAGACCAATTAAACTGTAATCCCTGGGCTGGGGACTTGGGTACTGGTATATTTTTTAAAAGCTTCCCTAGTGAGTCTCCTGTGCAGCCAGAGCTAAAAACCACTGCATTTGAGGAGACAGGTCCACGTGGAACAGTTAAATTGCAACCTATGGCACTATCTACACACATAAAAGACCCAAATTCTTTGGGAGTCAGGAGGGGAGTAGGTGACAGCTTCATAACGGAGGTGAGCTTTGACATGACCCCGAGCAACATCCAGCGGAAGGAGGAGGGAGACATCAGAGGACGAAATGACATGAACTTGTCCTTTCCTCATCCCACACGGGGCCCATCCAGACTCTTCTGCTCCCCAGTGCTGGTTTACCAGGGATGGAAGTCAACAAAGGCAAACGCAGCAGAGTTCCAAATATAAAGGTTTATTTCAAGGCATTTTAAATGGTGCCTGATGGTTGTTGAACTGAAGAGAAAGGGAAAGTAGAGAGAAGAGGAGAAAAGCACTCCCTCTCCTCTGCCCCCATCACTCTATCATCCTCCCTTAAACATAATCATGTTTCCTCCACCCATCTCCAAGAGCCCCTGTGCTTACCACTGACCTCGGGGACTCTCTGGGGACTACGCTTCCGACGTGGCACTGAAGTTCAGAGGACAATACTGGGTTCCTCTGCTCCCAGAGCATGGAGTGAAAGGAATGCCTCCATGCCTGTAGCTTCCCCTAAGGAGAGACACTGCAGGCACAGGCTGAGCCCAGGGAACCAGCTGAGGTGTGGGCATCTGGCCTCTGAGGCCCACACCCTCTCCTTCCTGCCCTCTCCAGATGCAGGTGCAAAGATGCTTGCAGCTTCGATTTATGGAGAGAAACTGAAGTCCCCTGGAGGAAAACAATCTGTGGACGGTGATACACCAGAAGGTCCAAGCTGAGGGTATATTACCCCAGAGACCATTTCAAATGGAGGAGGTGGGTCAAGATGGAGAAAAGGGCCATGTCTGTCCTCAAAACATTCCTGAAATAGAGCTTACAATACCTCCACAGGGGCACCTGGGTGGCTCAGTTCGTTAAGTGTCTGCCTTCATCTTGGGTCATGATCCTGGAGTCCTAGGATGGAGCCCTGAGGGGGGCTCCTTGCTCAGCGGGGAGCCTGCTTCTCCCTCTCCTCTGCTGCTCCCCCTGTTTGAGCTTTCTCCCATGCTCTCTCTCTCAAATAAATAAAATCTTAAAAAGAAAAAAAAAGAATACCTCCACAATTAGGACTTACTTTTCAAGACTGACCAAAGACCCCCCCAGTACTTCCCCACAGACTCTCAGTCATGCTGGTGATTAGGGAAGGGTCAATCCCTCTGGGCTTAAGATCCAGGCTTGGGGGTTGTGTGTGCCAACCCCTCACCACCCCCAACTAACCAAGAACATCAATTTGCATCTGGAATTGTTCTATGTCAGAGCAACCTCTGAGGCAACATTTCCTTACCTCCAAACGCAAATGGAGAGATTTGGGGTGACTCCACCTCCAAACATGGAACCTGCAGAGTCTGTGTTAAAATGCAAATACAGGGGGCTTAAATATTTTTAAAGATAGAATACAAGAAACAAATTGCCCGAGAGCAGAAAGGATTACCTTTTATATGCAAATAAAATAATGAAACTTTAAATGCAGTTTTTGTCAGGGTGATGAGCTGACTCAGGCTGGAGGGAAGGGGCCACCTGGGTGGGCCCCAGTGCATGATAAAAAACCCACCAGGGCCGCGAAGAGAAAGGATGTAAGAACCCGGGCAAGTTGGTAAGAAAGTCTAGGAGCAAGCCAGGGTGCGGAAAGAGGAGCAGATTCTTGGGGTCAGTAACTAAGGGTGACAAAGAAGACTTTTACTTTCTCCAGAAATCCAAGTGGTCATCTTGGGGCAAAAACTGGCCAGGCAGGTCCGATCCCACAATGTGAAGGCAGGAACTCAAAGCAAATGGAAAGTGCTCTGCCTTAGTGGCCTGGACTTCTCTCCTCCATCACTTCTCCTGCTCCTGCTCGAATCTCCAGACTCTGCTTCCCAGAACGCGCTCAACTGTGGATTTCCTGACTGTGGGGGGCTATGTTGAATTTTGTTTTGATACTTCCAGTGCCTGACATTTATTAAGCGATCACTGATGAAGGAATGATTAATTATTTGCTTCTATTTTCTTTCTCATTCATTCATTCACCAAGTATTTACTGAGGTCAGTGTATGCCAGACAATGTAATGGGTATGGTCCCCACACTCATGAAGTTTGCAGTCTATAGGGAGACAGAACATGAAGAAATGATCAGTTAGTTCTGAAAAGAATTACATTTAGGGTATGGAAGGATAAGAATAGCAGAGAAGGGAGACCCAACCCAGAGCAGGGGGGGTACAAGACTGTTTCCCACAGGAAAGGTTATTTCAAATAAATCTGAAGGATGGCCAGAAGTTAGCCAGAGGAAGAAGCATTGCAGGCCAAGGGTAGAGCAAAGGTCCTGAGGTGGAAAGTTTAAGGAACTGAAAGGATGGAGGCTGAGTGGCAGCAAAGGAAAGTTAAGTAAAGTCTATTATGTGATGCAGAGAGGTAATAGTGCATATTACCTTCCCTCTAGAAGCCCTGCCCCATCTGGGGCATTGAGGGATTACAAGGAAATCCATTCCAATGGATAAAATAGATTTGCATCCATCTCACTGCTTGTCCTTTTCAGATCTTTGTTTCTTGGTCTGCTTTTCCACAGCCCATGAACCTGGCTTTGGGAGCAACCCTCAGATGACTGTCTGAATCTGAAAGTGCAGTGACTTCCCCCGGGAGCCATCTGCAGTGGCGATAGCCGAGTTTTGGGGGACTCATCATTGGTGAGTCACCAGAGTCTGAAGGGATGAGCAGAGCAGCCCCTGAGGAGCCCTTTGGGATACTTTCTGAGTGGAAACTGGCTCATGGAGATGGGGGCATTGAGATGGTAGGAAACTGGCTTAAAACAAGAGGCAGACAGTATGTGCCTTGAGTGCCCAAGTCCTGCTGTAAGCTGAGGTTGCTATTTTAGGTGAAGATGGATCAGCTTATGAAGCTTCTCCAGACACCTGAAGACAACTCAGATAACAGATGAAAGAAGGAGATGTTGCCGACAAAGCCAGAGGCCTCCCAAAGGCTCAAAAGAAGGGACTGTTTTGGGCGCCTGGGTGGCTCAGATGGTTAAGCGTCTGCCTTCAGCTCAGGTCATGGTCCTGGAGTCCCGGGATCGAGTCCCGCATCGGGCTCCCTGCTCAGCAGGGAGTCTGCTGCTCCCTCTGACCCTCTTCCCTCTTGTGCTCTCTCTTATTTTCTCTCTCTCAAATAAATAAATAAATAAAAATCTTAAAAATAAATAAATAAAATTAAAAAAAAGGGGGACTGTTTTGAGTCAGAGCTTGAACACCATCCATGACAGAAGGGACTACTAACTTAGGACCTGAAAGGCAATTTCCTCCTTTTTAAAGATTTACTTATTTATTTTTGAGAGAGAGAGAGAGAGCACAAGCGGGAGGCACAGAGGGAGAAGGAGAGAATCTCAGGCAGACTCTCTGCTGAGCATGGAGCCTGACACGAGGCTCGATCTCACGAACCTGAGATCATGACCTGAATCAAAACTAGGAGTCGGATGCTTAAACAACTGTGCCCCCCAGGCGCCCCCCTTCTTTTTTTTTTTTTTACAGACTTTATTTTTAAGTAATCTCTGCACCCAGCGTGGTGCTTGAACTCATAACCCCGAGATCCAGAGTCACATGCTCCACCGACTGAGCCAGCCAGGCGCCCCAATGTGAACAAGTTTAGAAGCCCACTATTCCCCTGAGCCTCCAGTGAGGAACACAGACATGCCAAGATCTTGATTTTGGGCTTGGGAGACTTTATTTATTTTTTTTTAAAGATTTTATTTATTTATTTGAGAGAGAGAGAATGAGAGACAGAGAGCACGAGAGGGAAGAGGGTCAGAGGGAGAAGCAGACTCCCTGCTGAGCAGGGAGCCCGATGCGGGACTCGATCCCGGGACTCCAGGATCATGACCTGAGCCGAAGGCAGTCGCTCAACCAACTGAGCCACCCAGGTGCCCGAGACTTTATTTATTTGAGAGAGAACAAGAACAGAGGGAGAGGGAGAGGGAGAGGGAGAAGCAGATTCCCTGCCGAGCAGAGAGCCCAACATGGGACTCTATCCCAGGGGCCTGAGATCATGACCTGAGCCGAGGGCAGACGCTTAACCGACTGAGCCCCCCAGGTGCCCTTGGACTTAGGAGACTAAACAGAGGACTTGGAACCTACCAGAAAACACTATTCCAGAATACAAATAAGGTACGCCTAAGTAAACCAAGAAGTGCCTGCAATTATTAACTGCAAAATGTTTTTCAAAACCTGAAAGGAGTTCTCTTGTACTTGGCTCACATCCTATGTGGATGGGCAAAAGTTGGCAAAGGATGACCCAAGCAGACTTGGGAAGCAGGAACTCAGGTGAGAAAGCAGTTTTTCTAGGCACCTGCAGGAAAAAAAGGGACAAAGAGTCTGACAGGCACGCAAGAAAGAACTCTGGGGGCTGAGCTGTGGAGGGAGTCTGCCTACCCACGGCCCCTGGGGCCCCGGCCTCCTTTTGGATCTTTTCAATAAACAGGCAGTTGTCCAAACGGCCGGACCAGGACTCCGCTCATTAGTTGCCTTTTGGTCTTCTGCCCATTTATGTCTCGCCTGTCTTTCCCCATGAATTGTTCAGACTCACATTTCCATATGCCCACCCCAACATGCAGCTTCTTGGCAGGTGTCTAGGAGCTCGCCTCTGCCGCCCCCACCCCTACCCTGACGGACACAATAGCTTAAAACAGCCCATGGATGGACTGCCTAGTTCGGTCCACCTGTGCAAAGAGAGCCGAGCCCTGAGAGAACGTTCTCGGGGGTCACCTTAACCATGTGCAGCTTGTGCCCTGTTCTTCCTTACAATGTGAGGCGACACCTGTCACAGGGGTGCTTACATGATGTGGGGCAGAGTGGGAGAGAGTGGGAAAGAGCTTGGACAGGCCTGGGTCAGGGAAAGAATTTTTTATTTATTTATTTTTTTTAGGGAAAGAATTCTTGATAGAGACGGGGACCGTCTTTTTTTGTGTGTAGGGAGCATCAGAAAGAGTAAGCCCAAGCCACAGCTGGACTGTAGTACCCCTTTGGGAACTCCCACACATGTGATACAGAACAGTGGGGGATTTCCAGAAAGCTTGAGCACTTAATCTGTGACAGAAGATACTTCCCTTCCGGGGGGGTCTCAACTTCTCTATTTGTATTGCTTTGCTATGACTGCCAAAACAAAACAACAGAGTACCACAGACTGGGGGCTTGGACAGCAGAAATTTATTTCCTCACAATTCTGGAGGCCACACGTCCAAGATCAAAGTGTCAGCCAATCTGGTCTCTCCTGAGGCTCTCTGCTTGGCTTGCAGGTGGCTGCCTCTCTTTGTGTCATCAAGTGGCCTTTCCTCTGTGTGTGTGTGTGCTGCTGGTGTCTCACTGTGTGTCCAAATTTCCTCTTCTTAGAAGGACACCAGGGGCATCCGGGTGGCGCAGGCGTCTGACTCTTGGTTTCGGCTCAGGTCGAGATCTCGGGATTGTGGGGTCGAGCCTCATGTTGGGCTGCATGCTCAGCACAGTCTGCTTGAGGTTCTCTCTCCCTCTCCCTCTGCCCCTCCTGCTCATGCTCTCTCTCTCTCTCTCTCTCTCCTGTCAAATAAATAAATAAATCTTAAAAAAAAAAAAAGGACCCCAGTCAGACTGGTTTAGGGCCCACTCTAATAACCTCATTTTAACTTCTTTAAAGGCCCGGTCTCCATCACCATATGAATTTCGGAAGGACGCAATTCATCCCAGAGCACTACTGAATAAGAAATCCTAACACCAAGGCATCTTCGTAGGTGAAGAGTAGGCAGAGCTGTGATACCAATGGAGCAAGTTTAGGTCTAAGCACCCCCTGCAAAATTTCAGAAAGGTCGTTCTTGTCCTTTGTTAATGAAAAAAATATCACTCCTTCATCTAGGAACCATGAATTGAGTGCCTCCCTGTGCCAAGCATTGTGAGGGTAAAGCCCTAAGAGCGGAGAGACAAGGCCCCCACTGCAAGCAGCTGTTGGGTGACGGAATCAAGAGGTATTCTCGGAGTGTGGAGGTTAAAGTAGCATCGGCTGCTCCGCCCCAGTCCTGCAGGAGCTTGTAACTCTTGCTGGGGAGGCCGGACCAACTCCAGAGGCACACCAGGACCACCACGGGGCAGTGATAGCCAGGTTCTCCGTTGCAGGGCACAGACCTCAACTGCTGTTGACCTTCAGAACAAGGAAGGTCGGGGCGGCGGTGGGCCCGAACCGCTCAGGCCCTCACACCGAAGTGTTCCTTAGCCCGAGCATTGTTCCTGCTGCAGGCTTTTCTGCTCCAGGGCATAAAAGCCGGTTAGAAAGCCTCCGTCACACAGAAGCCTCAAGATCTGCAGTTTCACTTCAAGTTTCTAAAAATCACACGACAAGCGTGGGTCTTGCTCTGCTCACCATCGTGCCACCCAGCCCCTAACACCTAATGTGAACTGAAAGCTTTCTCGGCATGGCTTTCCTCCGCCCCGTGAGGGTAGATGAGAAGAGGGGCTCCCCACCTCTGCACGCATACCTGATGGCGCAGTTTTGACAGAACAGGGCACAGAAGCTCACCCCTGCGCCCTGTTCCCACCTCAGCCCAAGCCCCCCAGCCCTCAGGGAGGGGCTGGTGGCCGGTAATAATGGCCTCGTTCATGTAAGAGGCCCGAGCTGCTTGCTGACTGCACAGGGTGTCAGTTGACGGGATGTGGGCAGGAGGAGAAGCCTATAGGATTAGAGAGAGACAACCAGAATCAGAGCAAGGCAGAGAGAGGGCACAGAACCCGGGGAACTGAGCACCAGCACAAGGTGTCTAGCTTGACACGGGTTTCTCTTTCCCCGACATTTTCAGGGCCTGGGGTCCACACTGGCTTGGGAGTACAGGCAGGGTCTCCTCACTTCCCCTGAAGCCCGGATGTGTTCAGCCCCTGTGCTGTGCCTGTGCATAGCTTGTGGAAGGACCCCTCCTAGGTTTCTCAGGGGTGCTGGGGGCTCTGCTGGTGGGGCCTCCTGTCCTCTCCGCTCAGGAGTCCATGGGGGGCAGTGACCGGGCCCCAGTGAGGGCCAAAGTGCCTTCCCTTCAGGTCATATGTGGGGAATATCTCTAAAAACGGTCTGAACCAAGTAGGTGAGAATTCACTCTCATGGAGAAAGGGAGTGTCCTATGGCCCTTGCAGGAGCAGCATTTGTTGGGGTGGAGTCGGGTCAGCGGGGTGAAGGCAAACACATGGAGATGGCGAGTGCGGGCTTCCACGTGGCCCGGGACTCCCAGAATTCCAGCCCGACACACAGCCCACTGCGGGACACAGAAAAACTGACTGCGGGTGGAGGGGGGCGGTGGGTCACAGCATCCTCCTGCAAGCCTCACCTCTGTCTCTGCTGTGTGACTGACAAAAGACACCAGCAGTTCATGGCGATTAAGCCAGCGGGAGTCTGGCTTGAACTACAGGAACAGAAAGATGCGAATCCACCCTCTTTGAATTCGTAAGAAAAAGGAGCCTAAACCTGAACTTCTCTGGGGACACTACTCTCTCCTGCAGATGTGCACACAGCTCCTAGAAGCCCTGGGAAGTCCCGAATCTCATCTCTTTATGGTGAAAATGTGGGTTGAAAATCTGTGAGCACTGTAAACCTCTGAGGCTTGGCGGGGAGTCCTCCTGACAGGTGCTAGGGAGCATTAGCAACAGTATTTTCGGTCCACCCCACGAAAGAGCAGTAGACTTAAGTATAACCCATCTCCCAGGAAGGACAAGGAGAGACCCACAATCCAGGCTCAAAATGCGCAGGCTGAGCTTTGTGGCAAGAACTCCTAAAAACAAATATACTATTACTTGAAAACTTATATTGTGCCAGATGTTTTACATGTATTATATCATTCCATTTAATCTTCTAGGTATTATTATTACCATTCCATTGTAGAGATGAGAAAACTGAGTCTCAAGAAGGTAACTAGCTTAGAGAATTAACTTGCCTATGGTCACATGACTAGTAATTGGGGAAGGTAGAATTGAACTCAGGTGACCCCATGGCCCACATAGTAACACTAGGCTTTACTCCCTCCCTTGTAAACTGATGTGGTCAATCCTCAGCTATTGGGCGGGTTGGTGCCTTTAGAAAACCAAAAGCAAAGCTTAAGAATAAATATTCTAGTCCATAGGCAGCAGGCCTACTGTCTGAAGATAGATTTTTTTTTAATTCTTTCTTGAGGCATATTTTACATAATTCATCTATTTTAACTGTACAGTTGAATGATTTTTAGTAAACTGACCAAGTTAAACTGTACAAGCATTATCTTCAATGCATTTTAGAACATTTCCATTACCCCAATCATATCCTTTATGCCCATTTACCTGCAGGTCAAAATAGGACCCACAGATGTTGTGTTTGGTCCACCAGATTTAAAATATTAAAAAAAATGTTTTTGTTAGTTTTCTAAAATGAGACAATTTCAGATAAAAATGTTAAATTTAAGGGCGCCTGGGTGGCTCAGTCGTTGAAGCGTCTGCCTTCGGCTCAGGTCATGATCTCAGGGTCCTGGGATCGAGCCCCGCATCGGGCTTCCTGCTCAGCGGGAAGCCTGCTTCTCCCTCTCCCACTCCCTCTGCTTGTGTTCCCTCTCTTGCTATGTCTCTCTCTGTCAAATAAATAAATAAAATCTTTAAAAAAATGTTAAATTTTAACGACTTGGAAAATCAGGAGATTGGGCAGAATTGGACCCTCCTTTATACAAGGCAAAACTAGTAGCTACTCCTTTCAGACAAACATGTACTTGCCAGTTCCTCATGAAATCAGTGAGGGGGCCCAGGAGAAGGCCCCAGAACCATGGCCCCAAGTGTTTGCCCTCCAGCCCCAGGCACCTGTCTGCACAGCTCTTGGCAGATGGCAGAGCCGTTGTGGCTGTTTTGTTGTGACAAAGATAATTTTTGGTTCTTACCAAAAAGGAGCTGCTCTTTTTACTTGAGCAATCTTCTCTGAAAACAAAGCCACGTCTTATTTCGAAACTTCATAATTAAGGTTTGTACCTGATGTGGCCAAAGAAAGCTCAAAGTTTGCTTCTTTTCTTGCTATCTCCTTGGAATCTACCTCTCCCTGCACATAAAGATGGCATTTCTTGAGTCTTGTTTTTTGGCTTAAATTTGCTAGACTCAATGCAGACACACTTCTCAGGAAGCTCGGGACAGAGCCGATCTGAGGATGACTTTCTTTAGTTACTCAGGTAGACATTGCTGGTTGTCTACCCAATTCCTTCTTTGTTCCTTACCATTTTGTTCAGAGTGGCAATATTTTCAGGGAAGGTGGACCCAGCCCTAGGGACTGAAATATGACTAGCCTGACCCATGCTGGGGACTCAGGTTTCTTTGACAGTGATTTGGCTTAGGAGTAGGCATATGACCCACTCCAGTCAGAGACATAAGGGGATATTGACATTGGCTGGGGGATTTTTGGAGCAGATTCCCCTCTTTTGCCATCTTTGTTTATTGTCACAACAGTATATAATACTTGGTGCTATAGCAGCCACCTTGTGATCATGAGGGCGAAGCCACGAGAATCACAGAGAAGCTGAAACAGAGCCCTGATGTTGTGCAGTTGCCAAATCATCCAGACATTTCCTTCTGGACTTCCGGTTATGTGAGATATGTCCTCATTGTTAAGGCCACTTCTACTTATTTGAAACCAAAAGCATCCTGACCAAAGTGTAACATTCGAATCATAAGTCCTATTGCCAATTGGGAGACTTCCCTACTCTCCATCATTTGCTCAATTCATTAACCATATTTTGGGGTGGGTTTCTCATGTAGAAAGCTACTCTCAACCAGTTTATGTTGGTATTGGTTTTTTGTTTTTAAAGGTTTATTTATTGGGGGGCGCCTGGGTGGCTCAGTTGGTTAAGCGTCTGCCTCCGGCTCAGGTCATGATCCGGGATCCTGGGACCGAGCCCGTGTGGGGCTCCCTGCTCAGCAGGAAGTCTGCTTCTCCCTCTCCCTCTGCCCCTCCCCCTGTTTGTGCTCTCTCGCTGTCTGTGTCAAATAAATAAATAAAATCTTAAAAAAAAAGTTTATTTATTTACACGAGAGAGTGAGAGCATGCTCCCGCGCCCCAGGAGGGGCAGAGGGAGAGAAACTCAAGCAGACTCTGTGCTGAGCGTGGAGCTGATGTGGGGTTCGATTCCATGACCCCGAGATCATGACCTGAACCAAAATCCAGAGTGGGATGCTCAACTGACTGAGCCACCCAGGTGCCCCTATGTTGGTTTTAAATCTCAAGAGGTTGAGTTTTTCCTCATCTTAACTCCAGAGTTTATGAGCAAATGATATGACCTAAAAACTGTATTACAGAAGACTCTGAGGGGGGCGCCTGGGTGGCTCAGTGGGTTAAACATCATCTGCCTTCAGCTCAGGTCATGATCCCAGGGTCCTGGGATCGAGCCCCACATCGGGCTCCCTGCTCCGTTGGAAGCCTGCTTCTCCCTCTCCCACTCCCCCTGCTTGTGTTCCCTCTCTCGCTGTCTCTCTCTGTCAAATAAATAATCTTTAAAAAAATATATTTAAACAAAAAAAAAAAAAGGACTCTGAGGTTAACCAAGGAAACAAAGGACAAATGCACAGACTTGCCACAGCAGATGCACTTCCAGCAGCCATCCTGGATTAAATTAATAAGCAGGCAAAGAGGGTCACCCGGTAAACCACATACTGGTGGCCAGCTCTGAAGACCCATGAAATGGCTTTGTTTGCTGCCAGCCTCCACTCACTGGCTTGTTTTAATTAGAGAATTAATAGCCCCTTATGTCAGAAAGGGCTACAGCTGCTTCAAGCCTCACCCCACCCCAACACCTGGGGGAATAGTACTCAGTCATCCTATTGTGGGATGGTAAAGAGGCAGCCTCAAGTACTGGCCCCAGGCCCGTGGCTGAACCCAAAGCTCTATTCCCTGACAGTGACTTCCGTCTACCGAGCACCCACCATGTGCCAGGTATCCCTTGTCATAGTGCTAATCCCTAAAACTACTCTGTTAAGCAGGATAATTACAGGGCCCATTTCACAGACAAGGAAGCCAAGGCTCCAGGAGTTCAAGTGACCTGCCTGAAACCAAAAAGCTGAAAAATTGCAGTTCTCGCTCTGCCTCCAAAGTTTGTTCTTCTTCCTTATAGCATGCTGCATCACTGCCACTCAAATCCAGAAGAAGGGGCCAGAGTTGTCACCAAGCTCCTGGGAAAGGCCTTGAGCCGCCGCTCACGACTTCTGGCAGTGGGGCCTGTGCACCAGGGTCCTGAGCCTGAGCCTGCCTCCCAAGCTCCCAGCTGGTCAAGGAAGGTCCTGCCCTGACCCACATTCTGAGATTTGGTGCAGTAACCAGTTGAGGAAGGCCCGGGCTCCTTCCAGCCCACACTCTGCCTCTTTCTCACCTGTCCTCCACCCTGGAAATAACCTCCTGACGACAGCTTCCACTGTTAAGATAGAACCAGAGGCAATACCTAAGATGTGTTCTTGCCAAGAAGTTTTAACCAGAATCTAACCAAACCTTCTAGATCTAACTTTCAGTTTACAGGAAATATACAGACAAAGGAACAAATTAAATGACACTATGGGGAAATAATTAGACAAATTCATGGTCTGGAATAGTATATGAGATATACAGGTTAGTACCTGTCTCTTCAAGAATCAACACTATAAAAGGCAAAGTGATTGTTTTGGATTAAAATAGATTTGAGAGAAATAACAATAAAATGCAATGCATGATCCTTGATTGTGTCCTGGTTTCAAAAAACCAACTTCAAAAGATATTTGGGAGCAAATGGGGAAAATTGAATATGGCCTCATTATTAGATTAAATTAGATAATTATTTTCATTTTGTTAAGTGTGACATTGGTATTATGACTATAGAGGACAACATCCTTACTTTCTGGAGATGTATTTGAAGGAGAAAAGTCACTGTTTGTAATTTACTTTAAAATGATTCAGGGGCACCGGGGTGGCTCAGTCGGTTAAGCATCTACCTTCGGCTCAGGTCATGATCCCAGGGTCCCAGGATTGAGGCCCTCATCTGGCTCCTTGCTCAGCAGGGAGCCTGCTTCTCCCTCTCCCTCTGCCTGCCTATCTGCCTACTTGTGATCTCTCTCTCTCTGTCAAATAAATAAATAAAATCTTTAAAAAATAAAAAATAAATAATGATTCAGAGACATAGAGATAATAGATAGGTAGGTAGGTAGATGACAGAATGAGCAAATATGGCAAAATATCAACCATTGTTGAATCTGGGCAGCACATATATGAATATTCTTTGTACTTTCTACTCTTCTGTGAGTAGAAACATAATAAAAATGTGGCTCAGTCAGTTGAGCACCTGACTCTTGATTTCAGCTCAGGCTGTGATCCCAAGGTCCTGGGATCAGGCCCTACATCTGGCTCCCTGCTCAGTGGGGAGTCTGTTTGTCCCTCTCCCTCTGCCCTCCCCCCACAAGCTTGTGCTCTCTCTCTCTCTCAAATAAATACAATTTTTATTTTTTTTAAAGATTTTATTTATTTATTTGGGAGAGAGAGATCACAAGCAGGGGGAGCAGCAGAGGGAGAGGGAGAAGCAGGCTCCTGGTTGAACAAGGAGCCCGTCAGGGGCTTGATCTCAGGATTCTGAGATCATGACCTGAGCCGAAGGCAGACACTTAACTGACTGACCTACTCAGGTGCCCCTAAATAAAATCTTTTTAAAATGGGGGAAAAATCTTTCATAACAGTTTACAAACTAAATGAGGATGACCATAGGATGGAGACCTGAAGCCAGGGCCTTTGTTGGTGAAATTTTGCCCACCTGGTCCCCACCCCTTGCCATTCTGCCCAGCTTTGGGGCTCCCCTGATGTTCCAACCTGGACTCTGAGGCCTGAATGAGCTTAGACTGCTGAGGCCCCTAGAGCCAGACCAGGAAGAACTGGTTTTGGGGCTGGACAACCATGGCGGGATCCCTAATTGGTGACCTGGAATGAAGAAAAATGTGTTTCCCATAAAGGCAGCCCCTGAGAGAGATAGACCCCTCTACAGAAAAGCAAAAGCCCCTCCTGGGCATCTCTCCCAGTGAGAAGGGGAACGGAGTTAATAGCACAGTAAGATATAAATGTATCAATCAACATACAGTACACTTGAAGCTTACACAATGTTGTGAGTCAATGTTATCTCAATAAATAGCATAGTAAGATAATGGGCAGCAAGGCTGGGCCCTGAAGTTAGAACCATTTACCAGAGTAGAAAGTCATTCCTGGCTATAAAGATCAAAAATGAGGTTGAGGTTCCCCAAGTCAATTAGCAGACTTGCCATATTTTCCAAAAAACACCAGTGAACAACTCTACAGAACTTGAGACAATTATCACATAACTCATATGAAAAAGCAGGCCAAAAATACAGATTTGAAGAATATTTTTGGAGATCATAAGCTCCTTGAGGAGAAGAATCATGCCTGGCTTGGTATCTCCCCACCAAAACCCCCATTACTGTAGGATTTTGCATACAATAGATATCCAACATTTCTTAAATGTGATTGAGATAAGCAAGCAACAAAGTCAACCTCAGAAGGCTAGCTCCCTGCACTGACCAGAAAGCCCCGTACTGACTTCGCTGGGAGGCAGAGGGTCATCAAGCCTGACCAATGACCAGCAGCACAGAGAATGGAGGAACATAAAAGCCTCAAAAGCCAGCTCCCAAGAAGTTCGGCAGCCAAAATCATGCTGCTGGGTTTCCTCACCACATGTTGCAAAGGGCTGGAGTGAGGACAAAAGGGGTCTGGGCCTTTGGGCATTTGCATCACTGATGCTGAGGCAAATACCACCTACAAATAAAGGATCAGCCACGTCAGCCATGACAGCTTGAAATTTCTCTAAAATGCTGGTGCTGGCCTTGGAGTTCAATATGGGTTCCACCAAAAACTTATTGATCTTTGGGCGTAAATTTCCTCACCTAAAATGGAGATTTTAATAGCACCTTTCTCATAAAAGAACCCAGTAAGATAATACATGTAAAATATCCGCCAACATTCATGGCCCAGATGGCAGGCACCCAATATTATTGTTATGACTGCAAACGCACTTGACAAAGCATTCCTAAGTGTAATCTACTTGAATAAATTTCTCATAGCCAGTTTTCTTAAACAAGGAAGAAATTCCCCTGGCACCTTCTCCTTCCACGACATGGGAGCTGCATGCCAGAATTGTCCTCTCATGGTCTCATATGTAAGCTTTGGCCACCAACAGGTCAGTCAACACTACTAGGATCAGAACCAGATCATTTATGTCTCCTGTACTCCTTCAGGTCCAGCAACGTCGGTCACAGGCTCAGCGCTCAAAAAAACATTTGGAAAACTGAATGGGGTACATCTGAAGCCAAAGAGCAGTGATCTGACTGGTACCGACTAGAGCTCAGGAACTTCCCTTGGAGGGTGAAGGCGTACACCGTGAGGACGTGTGTGGAAGGGCCATTGATTCCCTACCAACCTGCACAGGAGACGCTCAAAGATGGTGTCCTGGCTCTTCTGCCCTTTGGAACCCCTTACCTGTTAAGAGGGAAGCTTCCAGAGCTTCCTCCTGATGAAAGCTTTAACTGGGGCTACAGCCAGAGCATCTGGGTTCAGGAAAACAAGCAGTCCCTGGAGCGGGCTGTGTTACTAACCACCATGAAGGGGTGATTTGATTGGGTTACCTGACTTCGGGAGAAGGAAATGGGCTATAGACAAAGAAATTAGCATTCTAAAAGCAAGAACATTTATAAAGTAGAAGAAGACTCTGAGATCAGAGGCACCAATCCCGCACTTGACACAGCAAGGCCCAGAGCAGGGAGGTGCCTGGCCCTGGACCACCTAACTCGTTAGTAGCAAATAAGGTACTAACTAGAAGCTAGAAGCTGACACCAGGAAGGACTCCCAGTCCTTCCCACTCGGGCTGGCCTCTCCCAGGAGACAGACAGTCTGTCCACCTCACCACCCCACAGACAGTCTCATTATTCTTCCTTGCCCAAATCTGCCAGTTCTTCCACAGGCCTTTGCCATGCTTCCCACCCTGTGGGCACCACACAGTTCTGAGGGGCATTGTGCTCGGAGAGCAGCAAGCTGGGACTTGTGGTCTTCCGAAGTTGTTTTTGGCTGCTTCAAGAGGCCGGAGGCCACTGACTGCATCGGAGACGTATGCGAAAGGCATCTGCGTTTCTTACACTGTCCCCAGCCACCAGGCTCAGTGCCAGAGAAGCAGACCCTTTGTCAACAGAGATGCCCCGGCTTTGTGAGCCGAGAAGGAGGCAGAAAAAGTCCTCTGGCATCAGGAAGGAGGGAAAGGGAGTCATCTACGGAAGTTCCAGCAAATGTTCTCATTTAAACAAACAAACAACAAGAAAATAATAAGATGGAGAAAGAGCCAAGGGGGCAGAACAAGCAAACTCCTGAAACTGCACTATAATGAAAGCATAACTTCGTTCCAGATCCTCCTGTGCCGAGAGGGGTAGGGTGTTTATTAACCTGGTCAAAAACATCAAGGCAAATTAAGTCGCCACCCAGCCTGGCTGCCAAATGATTTAGCATGCAAATGTGACAAGCACTGGGGCACGAAGGGGACCAATAAGGCCTTGGGCAGTTGAAGAGGGAAATCCAAACTGGGCTGCCTTGAAAGTGAAGGGAGTCACTGGGGAGACTGGAGCAGGGGTGGGGACAGCTATCCCGTTTCCAGCAGGGACAATTTTCATTGGTTTGGTCCAGGCTGATACTAAGGCTAAGAGCTAGCTGGTTTGGCCCCCGAGGACTGTGCCAAGTCACACACGGGAGCACAGCACACTGAGGCCCAGGAATATTTACATGAGTTTGTGCCAGGAGTAACCCAGCAGGAATGCCTACCCATCGTAACCACTGCACCGAGGCCAAGAGGGCATTGCCAGGGTGTTTGCACGGCAGAAGCTAGCATATGGGCCCCAAAGAAACCTTTCTGAGTGGGGGGAGGGCAGGCTATCCCCCTATGAATCACTCTCTGGTGGTTTTGCTTTGGTTTCAGAACCTGTGGCTAGAGCAGGGCAGAAGGACCAAGAGGGCCCCTGGCCAGGTTGCTTTCTCTCCTCCCAGCTGCTTCTGTCTCTCTCTCAGGCTCCTGGACACAAAACAGCTGAGCAGATAAACAAGTCACCACCTGCTCCCTCCTCCCCCATGACACCGCCCCTGTCCCCAAGTCCCACCCCTTCTTCCTAGCACTCTCTCCCTCCATTCCTCCCTGAAGCCAAACTTCCCAGCAGCGGCAGCTGCAGCCGGCTCTCCCCTCCTGTGCCTGCCTCCCCAGCACACCCCCAGCACACCCCTCCACAGCCCCCCTTCGCCCCTTGCTCCCCACCAATGGCAAATGAGGAACACGTGTACAGAGCCCTGGGCTCTCCCTCCTCCTGGAGCCATTTCAAACAAAACAGTTGTGCTTTCTGAAAGTAATTCCTGGAGCTCTGGGTCCCCAAGGAAAATGAGTTTATGGCATCCACAGCCCTGGAGCCAGTGAATGTCTGGCCACTTGGCCCAGAGCCCCTCTGCCAGGCACAGGAAAGCTAGAAGGAAGGGGTTAATCTGAGCTGAAGCCAGGAGGGCCCCAGCTCCATTCCAGACTGCAAGGGAGGCAGATCCCTGGGATGGAGGGCAGCAGGAAGCCGCTCAGGCCAGGAGGCCAAGGCCCAGTTTAAACCCTGCATAAAGGCCACCTTTCTGGTAGCCTGCCTGTGAGCTCACAAGTGCTCACAAGCATGCATGCACACACACACGAAGTATATTCTTATTACCAAAATAAAGGTTGTCACAACAGACACTGGGTTCGGGAGTCAAGCTCTGAGTTGGAGCTGTTTAATAAGTCCCCAGTGACAGCATTACTGAAGACCTCAGTGGTGGGGGAGACAGGGGAGGAACCCCAGAGTGCCTCCTCCCAGGGAGGGGAGCTGTGTGCTGGGAGCTGGGTAGTGAGGACTCCCCCAGAGGACTCCTTGGCAATTTAGAGTTTAATTTTGGGTTACTACTGGCTCACCTGAGTCCTCAGAAGCTTAAGCCACTGAAACTGGGAAAAATGTACCAGCCTGTCTTCACCTCTAAGCTTCCCTAGTTCCTCAGAACTCTATCTTTTTTTAAAAAAATTAGAAATGCAGTGTACTTGACATACAACTCAGAGGTCTCTCTGCACTGTTTTGTGGACAAGCAGGGAGTGGATTTGAGGAAAATAAACCTGGCTTCCATTTGCCGAGCGTTTCAAATCTGTCTGCAGACTCACTGCTATTTTGTGGAAAGTAGCAGCCACATGAGACTGCATAGCCGGGACGGGGTTTGAAACAGTGAACGGCGGTGTGACCTTGGGCAAGTCACATAACCTCTCTGAGCTGTTGTCTCATTGGTAAAATGGAAATATACCTCACAAATTCAACTACTCCATATTTTTCAGGTGAAGTGAAACGACAAGGCAAAGTTAATGAGACACACCTAACACACCAAGCACTCTGCTGAGGCCCCACTTGGTGCTCGATAAAATTGTTTTCTCAAATTCTGTGGGAGACAAAATGGAAATACCAAATGGAAAATGGAGAGTGGAAATGGTAGGCACCAAACCCAGGGACTCTGAAGAGGCCGATGTAGAGCCACTCACGGTGTGGGATGGGAGGAGACAGGTGAAACTTCTCCAGAGGAAGTCTGTGGACAGGCTTTCCCTCCTCCTTGGAGAGCAGGGTTTCCCAGTCTCGGCCCTACCGACACTTTGGGCCAAGTAGTTCTGTTGTGGGGGCCTGTCCTGTGCATTATAGGATCTTCATCAGCATCCCTGGCCTCTACCCACGAGATACCAGTGGCACCCCTCCCCCCCGTTATGACAAACTGTCTCCAGACACTGCCAAGTGTCCCCTGGGAGCAAAACAGGCCCTGGCCGAGAACCGCCCTCCTAAGCTGGGAGCAAGCACATGCCTCCTTTCAGGAGTCCGAACCAAGGCGGCACTCGTAGCAGGGAGTCAGTACGTGTTAGAAGGTTTGATGCTCACTGTTACCTTTCTTCTAAGCAAGAGAGCCTCTCAGAACTCGAGAAGGAAATGTAGTCGTGGAGAAGGCAAGGAGCGGCCACTCTAACAAATATGGCGGATAGGGTGCAGGAGGGGAAAGCAGCGGTAGCTGTTAAGAGCCGGCAGTAGGGGCTGGCCAGTGCCCTTGCTGGCCTCACCCTCCCCTCCTCCTGCCCCTTCTCTTCTCCCTTCCCCCTCCCCCTCCCCATAGGGGCAGTGCCTTGGAGGAAACTTCCCACTGCTGGATTTTCACCTCACCTGCTTTGACGAATGGAGGTGAATTTGTGAATCAAACTGGAGAATGATTCAGGTGGTAGGAGTCAGCTCCAGTTTTGCCCTTCCTTTGTAACTAATGAGATGTGTGCCTTTCAACAAGCCGTCTCATCTCTGCAACTGTTTCTTTGGCTGTGAAATGTGGGAGTTAGAGTTGATGAGTGCTAAGGTCCCTTCCAGCTGTAAGTTCTAAGGCCTGTGAGCACCACAAATGTGATTAAACCAACTGGCTAATTAGGGCGATGTAAAGTTCCATCTTATTGCACCGCAAACCAGCGGGGTAATCCTCCACTTGTCTTTGTTATGAACTTGTCGCTGCCAGAAAAGCTTTCACAGCTTCCTCCTATACAGAAAGCACTGTGCTAGCCCCTGTGGGGGAGAGAAGACTTTCCCTCTTTCCTTCACAATCTAATTGAAGATAAAAATAATTCCAATAAAAGGCCTTGATTGAAAAATGCCTCATACTCTCCAATGGCTTGAAAGTCAGGCCACCCTGAATTAGAAGACTGCCTCCACACTCTGTGCCCAGAGGCAAGTCACTTAATCTCAGCTTCTTCATCTGTAAAATGGGCACAATAATAACACCCATGTCACAGGGTAATTGTAAGAGTTAAATACATGCAAGAACATTAGCACGGTGCTTGGCATGTAATTATGTGCAAAAAAAAAAAGTTCAGGGGCACCTGGGTGGCTCAGTCGGTTGGGCGTCTGCCTTCGGCTCAGGTCATGATCCCAGGGTCCTGGGATGGAGCCGCACAATCGGGCTCCCTGCTCTGCAGGGAGACTGCTTCTCCCTCTTCCTCTGCCTACCACTCCCCGTTTGTGCTCTCTCTGTGTGTGTGTCAAATAAATAAATAAAACCTTTAAAAAAAAATGTTCACAGCAAATATTTGTTGGATACTCTAGACCAGGCACTGTGCTATGCCCTGGGAACCTAGAGATGAGGGACAGGGCTCCCACTCTGGGGAAGCTCACCAGATGGTGGGGAAAGAAACCAGGACCAGCCACAGTGCCCCGCAAGGGCTGTGACAGAGCAGGGTAGGAGGACAGCAGATGCAGGGAAGGCATGTGGTCATGACCACAGGTCACTGAGCAGAAGTAGTGTCTGTGCTGGGTCTTGACGCACAGCCAATGGTCTTCACTCAGGCGAAGGAGGCAGAACATTCCAGGTGAGAGAACACATGTGCAAAGGAGCCGAATGCTCCGTGCTTCTGTGGAACCACATGCATCCAATCACGGCCAAGTGTGTATGGGACAGGGGTAGCAAATGAGCCTGAATGTTAGTTCCCCCAAGAAGGGACCTAAACAAGAAACACTTCTTCTTTGTCACATACACTCTTCCTTTTTGACACCACCACCAGGCAGCTCAGAGCTGACTTTTAGGCTCAATTACACACTTCCCTGAATCTAGGTTTTCTGCTGTCATTATTCTCTTGCCCCAGTTTCCTTTACAGCTTGGACCTCAAACATCAATCTGGTGTTTGGTTTTATGGTATGCAGCCATTGATTATAAACTGCCTTAATTCCTTTCTGAGCATGGATGGCACATAAACAAGTGAATGAATGATGAAATACCAAAGTGCACAGATGAGCGTGAAGTCAGACCAGGGTGGTGGGTGTGGCTCATTCGCAGCTGCATCCTCCGTGCCGGGGCCAGGCCCGGGCCCGCCATAGGAGCTCAGTAAACTACTGCCAACTCAGAGAGTGACATTAGGAATATTTCACCTACAAGAAGCCTTCTCTGTAAAATACAAAAGAATCGGCCTAGGGCAACTTCATTGGCCCTAGCACACATTTGGTGTGTCCATACTGGAATTCTTTGTATATTGTTTGTATATTGTCTATACTGGACTTCTTTGTATATTGCTCCCTACTTGTCTGGGCTAGAAGCCTTGCTGTTCCAGCCACATGGTGCGCTATATCTCACGGACTCTGCCATATATGTCATTGTCTCCCAAACTGCACTTAGTACAGAGCCAGCCAAAAAGCAGCTTCCCCAAATTTCTGTGGTTTTAGCCTAATAAACCTGCAGTTCTTTGTAGTTGAACAAGGGTGAGCACCTGGGTCCCTTTCGAGTCTGCCTGGAATCTCTTCCTCCCTGACCACACGTTTGACCATATGGAATAGCATTTCTTTCACCCATCCAGTTAAGACATGAGTATTTGCTGGATGAAAGAAGGAAAGAACTGCTTCTTATGGGTCTGTGTTGAAGCCTTTGTGCATTTTTATCAACCGCATTATTTGACCCCTTCCCATAAAAGGCAGGGAAGGCAAGGAGGCCAGTCCTCTAGAGATGGGACAGAGGCTCCCAAGAAGGTGGGACAGCAGGCCTGTAGAAGCCACGGCCACTGTTGCTCTGACGCTGGGTAGACCTTCCCTTTTGGCTCCCCTCAAGAGTCGGCATCAGGCCAAGGACCAGGGCAGGTGGCACGCGGGGTTCTCCCCTTCCAGCTGTGCTCAGTGCTGCCTGCTGGCCCCTGATCCCAAAGGCCCTCTTCCACAACTTCCTTCCTTCCTCCTTCTCTTTCTTCCTCTCTCTCCCTTTCTCTTCCTGCCTCTCTCAGTGGAAGGGCTCCCTTGACAAGAGTATCAGGTTTCAGTTGACTGTGTCCTGGGAAATTACAGGATCTTTCCCCCTTTCCTGTGATTAGCCTCTCTGCGTGGCCAGGACTTGCAACCCCTTTCGCTTTTTAACAAGGATTACACATTCAGAGTGAGTTGGCTCCCAGGGCTTGCCCAGCTGCTGCATGGCTGGAGGATGCCAGAGGCTTCTGGGCTTGGCCACCCAGTGGAGGGTGGGCAGGGCACCAGTGGCAGCTTCCAGGCCTGTTCTCCCCTCTTCTGAAGGCCAGGGACCCCTCCTCAGAATTCTGAGAGCCCTAGCCATTCTTGTGGGGGGTGGGGGGCAGCTCAGGCCTACCCTCCCTGGTCAGGCATCTGGCCACCAAGTCTCCTTCCACTCCAGGGACAACTACAGCAAGAGGGAAAGATGGGAGACAGCAGGTCATTTGTGATCTGACTATTCTCAGAAAGAGAGGCATTTTGCAATGTATACATAGAGCAAATCATTATGTTGTATATCTTAAACTCATACAATATCACATGTCAATTATATCTCAATGAAACTGGGGTTAAAAAGAAAGAGAAGCAGGCCAATGGGGTAGATAAGATTATGAGACCAGCAGAGGGCAGAGAGTGAAGAGAGGTGAAAGAAAGAAGGGACCCTGTAAATTCCCTCTGGCCGCGGGCCCCAGGCTCTGGCCACCAAGAATGCAATGGAGCAACGGGACTCTGAGGACATGGCCCGAAACAGGTCTTCTTTAGAAAATTGGAAAGGCTTGGGGCGCCTGGGCGGCTCAGTCGGTTGAGCTGAAGTCAAGGCTCAGGTCATGATCCCAGGGTCCTGGGATCGAGCCCCACATCGGGCTCCCTGCTCCACGGGGGGTCTGCTTCTCCCTCTGCCTGCCGCTCTGCCTATCTGTGCTCTCTATCTCTCTGTCAAATAAATAAATAAAATCTTGAAAGAAAGAAAGAAAGAAAGAGAGAGAGAGAAAGAAAGAAAGAAAGAAAGAAAGAAAGAAAGAAAGAAAGAAAGAAAGAAAGAAAGAAAGAAAGAAAGAAAGAAAGAAAGAAAGAAAGAAGGAAAATTGGAAAGGCTCAAGGGGCACCTGACTGGCTCAGTTTGTAGAGCATGCGACTCTTCATCTTGGGATCGTGAGTTTGAGCCCCACGTTGGGCATGGAGCCTACTTAAAATAAAAAAAGAAAAGAAAAAGAAAATTAGAAAAGAACAGAATAGTGACTCTAGGGTGTGGGAGACAGCTCTTCCTTCATCAGTAACATCTGCTGGGTACGGCTCTTCTCCACAGATAATTGGAGCAAGTTGCCCCTCAGTTTAACAGTATACATTTTGTCCCCTGATTTGAAAGGCCTGGAAAACGTGGCCTAGTTTTGGCCGCTCCCACTACTTATGGTCAGTGGAGGTTGTGGGCTCATAGCCTATCGGAGGCTAGGCATCAGCAAAGCCCTATTTTACAGGTGGGAAAATGATGGCTGAGAGGGCACATGCTGTCCCAAGTTCACTCAGGGGCTTTAGTGACAGGAACCCACTCCAGAACCTGGGCCCTGACTCGGTGCTCCTCCCTGCACAGCACAGCGGGGGTGGGTTGCTGGCCAATTCTGAGAGAGGGCAAAGTGATTTAAACAAGCAAACAAAACAGACTAAGAGCAAAAGGCTGTGGGTGTGGAATTGGGGTGGGTTCTGAGTTCTTGGGGCCAAGGCTGGAGGTAGAAACAATCTACTTTTGTTTGGCCCTTGAGGGCCTCTGAAATGCCAGCCGCTGTCAGCCTTCCTCTGTCCTCCAGGCCAGGGCTGCTGGGACACTTGGTATTTTCCAGGACACAATTTTGAGGACCTTAAAAGAGGGCCGGAGGGGAGTCGGGATCAGCGTCTGGCTCAGATTTCCTTACTCTGAGCCGGACACAGTCTTAGGAAACCGCCCACAGTGCACAGTCCTATCATTCAAATGAAACCTAAAACCCAAGCCCCGGGGAGTCACACGTGGTCACCAAGGACACCCCAGCCTGGGGCTAAGCCAAGGGCATTCACCAGGGCGGCTCGAGGCTGCTCTGCGGGCCGGGATCAGTCCTTTCCTCAGACCCGCAGCACCACCACCGCACCCCTCCCCTCCCTCTAGGGACCCTCTGGCTGGTCCCCCTTCAGTCACAAAATTCCCTGTGCTTACCTTGGGGCTCGCTCTGCTGTGGCAACAGCGTGCACCTTCCCAGGGTTCTGAGAAATACCTTTCCTAAGAGTGTCACCAGCTGCAGACACCCCTGTCATAAACGGTCCCAGCTCTAAGCCGCCTAGGGCTTTTATCCCCTCCCTCTTAGCTACTCATTACCCAGCTTAATTAGGCCAGGAAATGCTCCTGCGGAGGACACTCTCGGCAGGAGGCGAGGCTGGAGGAGAGATTCTCAGCAGCTCCACTTCCTGAGGCTGGAGCTGGGGGGCTGGGGAAGGCCTGGAGGAGGACTGTGAAGATGGCAGGGCTGTGTCCTCCCATGAACAGCTGCTGGGAAAGAGGCAGAGATGAGCACATTTGCTCCCCAGGCCCTCCAGGGAGCTCAGGGTTGCACTTGGTTACGGGAACAGTTCTGGATCTGAAAGCTTGCAAGTGCCTGCCCACCCCAACCCCCCCCCACCCCCTCAGTGAACCAGCCGCACCCCCCCCATGACCACTTGCAGTATTTCAGCCCAGTCCCTGACATAATCATAGCCCGACACAGCCCGACACTGCCTCCCGTGTTCAGCCAGCCAGCCCCTGACCTTCACCTGAACCGCTTCGGTCGGTCGTTTGGGTAGCCCCCCCCACCCCATGAAAAGAACGCCAAGGTTCTTCTGAGGTGAGCACAGGACCGAGTTGGCCTTTCTGCTGCGGTGGTGGGTGAGTGGCAGGTGACACTGTCTAGGGGTTACCACGTGGGACTGACAGTCTCAAGTCCAGCCTCGCTGTCCTTTGTAATTCCGTGACCTTGGATAAACTGTTTTGTCTTTCTGAGCCTCAGTTTCCTGAGCCACACAGACGAGAGAGAACTGTCACCTCTTGCGAGGCTGAGACCATCTACTATAACCCCATGGCAGAAATGCGGAAAGGTTCAGGAAGAAGGAGCTGGTGTTCCCAATGTCAGGACTGTGGTCAGGGGGCTTTGCCTCTGAACCAGGGGAGGACCTCTGTAGTTATTGACGCCCCCGCCCCGCTTTTCTTTAAGGGAAACTTAAGAAAGGGGGAAACTAATATTAAAGCTCCTACGATCTGGAACCATTCATACTTACATTATCTCACCCAATTATCAAATTATCTGTTGAAGCTTCTGGATACAAGTGAGTGACCAGAGGCTCAGAGAGGGTGGGTAACAGCTAGTAAATGGCAGAGCAGATCATGGGTGATAGGATCTGAGGTCTGAGGCTGCTGCTGGCCTGGAGATGTCAGAACGCCACCAACCTACAGGGAGGAGGGTGACCTGAATCTCAGTACCAACGGGCGGATCATCACTCTCCAAGAGGGGATTTTGAAGGCTTAGAGTCAGAATGTCATCCAAGAATGAGTCTGTCTGTGGTGGGCTCTCTAGGCCCGTGGGACACACACACACACACACACACACTGACCTTTAAGCTCTGGAGCCGTCTGGTTCAACAGTCCCTGGTTTTGTGCCTTGCTGCTTCTATGGTATCAATGTTTTCTGAGAAAATGTACATTTCTTGACCAGTGACTTCATTTCCCTCACCTGGAGGAAGACAAATGTGATTCTTGGCTCTCGGATGCCCAATAGCGCTGTGATCAGAAGGTTCACAAGTAAGTTTGAAAAGTGCTTCCCATTCTACCAAGAAAAAATAACCATGTTCCATAGTAGGGTTGGGGTGGGGGTATGGAGGAAGATGGGGTACCTCCAGTTCTATCCAGAGGAGGGCAGTAGCCTATTTACCCATAGAGAAGACCCAGCAACCTGGGTTCTCCCAGGTCCCCAAGGGAATCTTCCTCTGCTTTTGACCCACCTAAGGAGCTGCACCCCTGCCTCCCCAAACTCCTGTCCGTTGGTTTGGGGGATCCACCCATTCCAGGGGTCCATGATCCATGGACTGACCTGGCTGGTAAAGCGGTTCTCACTTGGAATCCATATACTCAAAGGAAGCTCCTGGCTGAGCAGTCAGAGGCAGACAAGACCTCGGAAGCCTAACTAAGCTTGAGGATCTGTGGCTTCATCACTTTCGACATGTGATCTGAGACACGTGAAGTCAGGGTAAAGAAAACCACTCAACCACTTCCCAGGATGCTAGAAATGCCATCAGGCAGAACTGCCCTGCGGCTCCGGGGAACAAAACTTGAGTGAAGTTACTGGGAGGCAGCGTGGGCTGACCCTACAGAAGGCCTTAAGCGCTGGAGTCGTCAGTGAATCCTTCGGGCTGGCCCCACGCATGCGGGTGGGGGCTGACGCGAAGGAGGGCGCGGGCTGGCCTGTGTGCTGGGCAAGGCTCGGGGCCTTTCCACCCCAGGGCTCGGTTCACAGGGGTGCTGTGAGGTAGAGCTCAGGAGGGGGTGGGGGTAGGGGCGGCTGCAACACAGAACCAGGATGCCCAGTTCTGGCACACAGGACTCTCCCTTTGGGCACCATCTGGGGCACCTTTCAGGCCTTCGCTCTCTTTCATTCAACCTACACCCCACCCCTCCCCTCCGTCCACCCACTGGGAGGCATCATCTTCCTCTGGCCCACTCCTACACAGAGGCAGGAGTGGGAGATGCCGCCTCCACCCCAAGCAGCTTGGGGGCAAACATCTGCTCACTGCCATTGTTTCTCCTTATTTAGGGGGTGGGAGGGACCCGGTGGAGCTCAGCGGAGCCACAAGCCCAAGCTGCAGTTGGATATACCCTCCTCCCAGGGAGCGGGGAAAAGCTGAAAGCTCCCTTGGGCCTCTGAGAGGGATTTTCAGCGAGTCATTCCCACAGGGCGGGGGCTGCTGCTGGCGGGGTAGCGGGAGGAAGGGTGACATTCACCCTCCTTGGCAACACCCCTCATTTGTTCCCTGGCTCCCTGGAGCCTGGCAAGGCCACGTGGCTGATGGATACAGTCACCTGTGTCCCTCCCTCCCATCTGGGTCTGCCCCTGCGCCACCTTGAAGCACCGGGCCTGCAGCAGAGCACCTGGAGTCTTGGGTGTGGGCAGGCGTTTGTCTCGCCAAATAGTTAAATGCCAGGCCAAGGGCACTGAATCACACATACCACAGGGGCTGTGGGTTCAAGCAGTCACCGGCTGACCTGCCTGGGAAATGCAGGGATCTGTTCCAGCACCTTCGTGGCAACCCCACCTACTTAACACCAAGTTTCAAATGCCAGGTTGGAGATAGAGAGAACCACAGTGAAGTGATTCTGGAAATACTGGTGTCAGGGATGTGGCAGTTAACAAAGAGGAGGAGGCAGGCCCCTGCTCAGGGGGTGCTGGCCGTCTGGGGGAGGTGTAAACCCTGCCGCAGATAGAAGGACAAGCCGTGGGGGGTCAACGAGAACAAGTGAGAGCAGGAGCAAGTCGGGGAAGGCATCTCTGAGGAAGTGACATCTAGGCTGAGGTAGGCAGAGGTAGGCAGGCCAGGCTCGTCTTGCAGGCGGCTGTCGGAGCTGAAGTTCTAAGACAATATGAGGCAACACGTTCCAGAACTCAGGCAGGCTCCAAGTCAGAGTTCTGGTTCTGGGCTCTCTAATGATTCATTGTGTGGTCAGACTAGCAGCCCGTAATTTCCCTGTGGACGATGCTATCGGCCTGTCTCCCAAGGATAAGAGATGTGTGCCTTAAAGGTGTTTGAGATCCCCAGACAAGACCCAACATACTGTTATTATCAGTTGCAACATGTTATTTCTAGTTTCTACCCACTCCGCAAAAAGAAGAGCCTTCTCAGAATGGTACCCTGTTCCTTCCCAGCCTCAACGGGGTATCTCCCCTTAAGATTAATATAGATTCCCACAGACGTTTCCAGATACCTTCATTCTCTCCCTCCTTGTGGATGATCCTTCAAATGTAGAGAGACTCCTGTTTCTGCTGTCTCTCCTTCCATGTCATCTTTATCACAACCTTTCAGGACTTTTTTCTTTCCAAGGAAACAAAGTATTTGGAGTTAAGTCAATAGGCCTTCTGTCCCTCTCCCTTCAGTGCCTCCACCCCACCCACCCAGCGCATCGCCGTTGTTCACAATTCTTCGGGGCACTTCTCGTCGTGACCTCACTCAGACATACATGCATATCAGCTGGAATCATAGTCTTGGTTTATGATTTATCTTTCAATATACGTCCTTATCTCTTGTTGTTAGCTGTTGCCTAGTATGACTTAGTCTGGGTGTTATGACTTATTTCTTGTGTATTTACTTTTATGCACTCCTATGTTTATTGCTACATTATTTTTTTTAAATTTGATTTCATATGGATTTTTTTTTTTTTAGATTTTATTTATTTATTCATGAGAGACAGAGACAGAGAGAGAGAGAGAGAGAGGCAGAGGGAGAAGCAGGCTCCCAAGGAGCAGGGAGCCCGATGCGGGACTCGATCCCAAGACCCTGGGATCATGACCTGAGCCGAAGGCAGACGCTTAACCATCTGAGCCACCCAGGCGCCCTACTGCTACATTATTGACAACAGACAAGATATGGAAACAACCTAAGTGCCCTTCAGTGGATCAACTGATAAAGATAAATACTGTATGATATCCACCTATATGTTGTATCTAAAAAGCCAAATTCATAAAAGCAGAGTGTAAAATGGTGATTACCAGGAGGTGGTGGGAAAATAGGAATGATTTTTTTTTTTTTTTTTTTTTTTTGTGGTACGAACTGACAACTGAGAGACAAACAAATGACTTGTTTTTTACTGATGGATATTTGCCCCTCCCCCTTTTATTGCTATTGCGTATGGGTTACTTCTTTACAAGCTGGGCTGGATTTCAGATATTTTTATTTTCTATAAAACTTTCTTCAGCAGGGCGAGATGAGAAATCCACCACTGATAATGCTGTTTTTGTTTTTCTTTTAGTTAAGGGCTATCTTTGGAATCATGGCCCATTTGCTTCAGGGCCAGGGGGCCTCAGGCTAAGATGACCTTAGCCTCCTTGCCCAGCCCCGCCCCCCTGCCCCCAGTCCCCATCAGTGATTGTCCTTATCCCGGTATAAGGTGGTGACCAGTCATTTCCCTCATTTTGCCTGATACCCTGCTGCTCTGTCTCCGACGGCCCAGGCGCACCACTTCCAGCTCGCGTGTGTCTCGCTCCCACGGTGGGAGTAACCTGGCGCCCCAGCCCTTCATTTCCCCAGGAGCCCTTTGGACCTGAGTCATCTCTTACCTCAACCCCTCCAGGCCCCCTCCCCTGGTGGGCTGCTGTCTGTGCCTATCTGCCTCTCCTGAGGCTTTTCTCTACTTGTCCTGATCTCAAATATTTGTCCATTTATACTTCCTCCCTGTCTTCTGGGAATCCTGAATTCCGAGGGAGTTTCCAGTGCCCCCTCTAGCCTGAACCCCTCCTGTGCTCTCCCCTCTGCCGCCTTTCTTTTCTCCCATCTTGGCGCCCTTTGTTTCCCACCCCACTCTCCAGGTGTTGCCCCCTTCCCTCGCCCCTGCAGTCTCTCGGTCTCTCGTCCAACAGCCTCTGCTCCCAGCATCTGTGTTCCTAACGCCGTCTTCGGTTGCCAGGTTTATGTAACACAAAGTGAAGGAGAAGCTTAGCAATTACCTAATGAGTCCACACAATGCAGACAGCCAATTAAAATATCCTTGACACAACAGATCCCCTCACTGCGTAAGGCTGAACTCCAGCGAGGTCTGCCCTTCACCAGATCTGTCACACCATCTAGATGATTGGGGTGACAAATAACTGATGTTGATCTCACTAGCAAGTGAGAATTTCAGAATCTCTCTGTCTGGCTGCCATCTCTCCAAGTAAAGGATATTTAAATATACCCGCAAACAAAAACAAAACAGAACACACTAAAAACTACTTTCTTAGAGTTGGTGTGTAACTGTGAACTGAAATCCATCATCAAAATAGGAATTTCTGTGGAAAGTGCAGTTTGCGTGGTAACTTAAATCCCAGCATTTTGTTCATAGATGTGTCCTTTTGCAAAATACACAGCAGAAATGAGCATAGCAGCTTTTCTAACTCCAAAGACCTTGATATTCCTCCCTCTCACCTTGTTATAGAAGCACAACCCAGAAGAGTCCTAATAAGTTAGCACTGGTCGGGGGCTTGGGGCTGGTTCTGGATAGAAGCCACTTGTCTGATCTCAACACAGTTTGTTTTTTTTTAAGTTTTTTTTTTTTAGTTTTTTTTAAAGTCTTTTATTTGCGTGATCTCTACACCCAACGTGGGTCTCGAACTCACGACCCCGAGAGTCACACACTCTTCCAACTGGGCCAGGCAGGCACCCCTCAACACGTTTCTTTTTTTTAAAGATTTTATTTATTTATTTATTTGAGAGAGCACATGTGCCATGCCTGCACAAGTGGGGGGAGGGGCAGAAGGAGAGGGAGACTCTTCACTGAGCGAGGAGCTGGATGCAGGGCTCGATCCTATGACCCCGGGGATCATGACCTGAGCCAGAGGCAGATAACTAACTGACTGAGCCGCCCAGGCGCCCTGATCTGAAGTGTTTCTGAAGAACATATTCTAAAATGGCGTCCTCTTTCTTCCCATCTTTACCCCTACTCTGGGCTATCAGCCTTGAGAATGGAATTTAGTAAAAACATCCCTAAAACAAAGCAAATATTCTCTGCCTCCAACCTCCCTTAACCTATCCACTGAGGTGCCTTTTTTCTTTCTTTCTTTCTTTCTTTTTTTTAAAAGATTTTATAGGGGCGCCTGGATGGCTCAGTCAGTGAAACGTCTGCCTTCCCTTCAGGTCAGGGTCCCGGGGTCCTGGGATCGAGCCCCATGTCCGGTTCCCTGCTCCGCGGGGAGATGCTTCTCCCTCTCCCACTACCCCCTGCTGGTGTTCCCTCTCTCGCTGTGTCTCTCTCTGTCAAATAAATAAAATCTTTAAAAAAAGCAGCAGCAGCAGCATGCTGTGAGGGATAAAATAAGGGGCACCTGGGTAGCTCAGTCGGTTGAGCATCTGACTCTTGGTTTCGGCTCGGGTTGTGCTCTCAGAGTTGTGATCTCAGGGTCCTGGGCTCAAGGCCTGACTCAGGCTCCTTACCCAGCGGGGAGCCTGCTTGAGGTTCTCTCTTTCTCTCTCTCTCCCCCTCTGCCCCTCTCCCTGCTCATGCGCTCTCTCTCTCAAATAAATAAATGAATCTTTAAAAAAATAAAATAAGGGCGCCTGGGTGGCTCAGTTGGTTAAGCGACTGCCTTCGGCTCAGGTCATGATCCTGGAGTCCCGGGATCGAGTCCCGCATTGGACTCCCTGCTCAGCGGGGAGTCTGCTTCTCCCTCTGACCCTCCCCCCATCTCATGCTCACTCTCTCTCTCAAATAAATAAATAAAATCTTTAAAAATAAAATAAAATAGAATAAAACACCGGAAGTCTCTGATGGGTTCTAATAAAATTTCAAGATAAAATTGGATAAAATTTCAAGTACATTTTCTTTCTTGAATTGTGTGAGAAATACAGACATAGGGAGGATCAGATTTAAACACACATGACTTATGAAATAAGAAAAATGTTACAAAAACACTGGATTTCCCATGTTAAGGGAAGGTTTCAGTAAACTTTCAAAAATGCTGTCTTCATATTTCTCACTTGTGAAGAACAAAGTCTAGGATTTATCTGGTCTCACAGATCTTCAAGACTAGCAAAGAAACCCAAAGTTAGGAGACCAACCAGCATGCATCCATTCAGAAACCCCCCTTGTGAGCATCACCCAGAGGAGCAAAGATTCCCTTCAGACACCCTGGCCTTGAGGACAGACTCCTTTCCATTTTGTTTCTGTCCAGGGTCCCTCCTCCATGGTTCTTCTTTTCCTTCGAGATGAGAAATATCTATGGCGCAATCCACACACACTGGAGAGGCAGTGCTGCGTGATGGACTAAACAAAATCATCAGTCAGTTATGACTTAGGAGAGCTTGGATGAATCTCAAAGCCTCTAAGCCTCAGCTTCCTAAAGTATAAAATGAAGATAATAATACTAACCTTGTAAGAAATGTGTGATTAGATAAAAAAGCATAATTGAAAACAGTTTATAAATTATATAGTAATCTACAACATAAGCCATATTATCACGATAGATCATTTTTTAAGGTTTTTTAAAAAATTTATTTTTTTTATGGGGCGCCTGGGTGGCTCAGTTGGTTAGGCGACTGCCTTCGGCTCAGGTCATGATCCTGGAGTCCCGGGATCGAGTCCCGCATCGGGCTCCCTGCTCAACGGGGAGTCTGCTTCTCCCTCTGACCCTCCCCCCTCTCATGTGCTCTCTCTCTCTCTCATTCTCGCTCTCTCAAATAAATAAACAAAATCTTTAAAAAAAAATAAAAAATAAAAAAGTTATTTTTTTTAAAGATTTTAACCATTTATTTGAGAGAGAGAGAGAGAGCAAGCGCAAGGGGGGGAGGGGCAGAGGGCAAAGGAGAAGCAAGACTCCCTGCTGAGCAGGGACCAAGCCCTTCCCCACATGCCAGGCTAGATCCCAGGATCCTGGAATCATCACTTGAGCTGAAGGCAGACGCTTAATTGACTGAGTCACCCAGGCACCCCAAGATTTTTTTATTTTAAGTAATCTCTACACCCAATGTGGGGTTTGAACTCACAACCTGGAGATCAAGAGTCACATGTTCTATTGGCTAAGACAACCAGGTGCCTAGAAACCAGTTTCTTTCTTTCTTTCTTTTTTTTTTTGAAACCAGTTTCTTTAAATGCTTTTTTTTCCTTTGGAGGTTCTGCTGAAGAAGTTTTCCCTTTTCTTTTCTTTCTTTTTTTTTTTTTAAGATTTTATTAATTTATTTGAGAGAGAGAGCACAAGTGGTGGGGAGAGGCAGAGGGAAAGGCAGAATCCCTGTTGAGCAGGGAGCCTAATGTGGGGCTTTATCCCAAATCCTGGGATCATGACCTGAGCTGAAGGCAGACACTTGACTGACTGAGCCACCTAGGCTCCCCTTCTTTTTTTTTAAGATTTTATTTATTTTAGAGAGAGAGTGCAAGCGAGCATGAATGGGGAGGGGCAGAGGGAGAGAGAAACTCAAGCAGACTCCCTGCTGAGCGGAGCCCACTTTAGGGCTCAATCCCACAACCCTGAGATCATGACCTGAGCCAAAATCAAGAGTCCGATGCTTAACTGACTGCGCCACCCTGGCGCCCCATTCTTTTTTTCTTCCTGCATCTCCTGTCTCTCCCTTTTGCCTTCTCCTTCCCCTTCATTTCTCTTGTCATTGTCCATCCTCCCTGTGCCTACCACTGCGCTTTGATCATGGGCTCCAAGGAGACCTTCAAACAAGCGTGACACCAGCATTTCTTTTTTTTTTAAGATTTTATTTATTTATTTGAGCGAGAGAATGAGATAGAGAGAGCATGAGAGAGGGGAGGGTCAGAGGGAGAAGCAGACTCCCCGCCAAGCAGGGAGCCCGATGTAGGACTTGATCCCGGAACTCCAGGATCAAGACCTGAGCCGAAGGCAGTCACTTAACCAACTGAGCCACCCAGGCGCCCCGACACCAGCATTTCTAACCCCTGCTTACCATTGCATAACTTTTTTTCTTCTGAACACATGGAGGTTATGATCCAATGCAGAATCTAATTCTGGAGAAAGGACAGGAAGAGGGTTCTGCCTCCAGCATTTTTTGTCTGCATGGTTCCAAAAAGAGGCACATAGTTTGGGAAAGGACAAACTGCTCACTTCTCCCCAAGTAGCACTTCTTCAGGAAATACACACTCATGAGTGTTTATCAATATAACACACACTCGTGGTGAATATTATCGAAATCTGTTAGCCAGAGAAGACAGGATCTTGCCATTGGAGAGGGGATGGCGAAGAAAATAGAAGAGTAACTGCATGATGACAGAACAAATGGAGAGAAAAGGAGATTAGATGAAGGAGGGGTGCCTGGCTGGCTCAGTCAGTGGAGCATAGACTCTTTTTTTTTTTTTAAAGATTTTATTTATTTATTTGAGAGAGAGAGAGAGAGAGAGAGAGAGAATGAGAGATAGAAAGCATGAGAGGGAAGAGGGTCAGAGGGAGAAGCAGACTCCCCGCTGAGCAGGGAGCCCGATGTGGGACTCGATCCTGGGACTCCAGGATCATGACCTGAGTTGAAGGCAGTCGCTTAACCAACTGAGCCACCCAGGCACCCTGGAGTGTAGACTCTTGATCTCAGGGTCATGAGTTGGAGCCCCACGTTGGGTGTAGAGATTACCTAAAAATAAAATCTTCTTTTTAAAAAGATTTTATTTATTTATTTGAGAGAGAGAAAGCACATGCACGAGTGCATGAGCAGGGGAAGGGACAGGAGGAGAAGCGAACTCCCCATCGGGTAGGGAGCCTGATGTGGGACTCCATTCCAGGACCCTGAGATCATGACCTGAGCTGAAGGGAAATGCTTAACCAACTGAGCCACCCACCCAGGCACCCCAAAAATAAAATCTTTTTTTTTTTAAAGATTTTATTTATTTATTTGAGAGAGAGAGAATGAGAGATAGAGAGCACGAGAGGGAAGAGGGTCAGAGGGAGAAGCAGACTCCCTGCTGAGCAGGGAGCCCGATGTGGGACTCGATCCCGGGACTCCAGGATCATGACCTGAGCCGAAGGCAGTTGCTTAACCAACTGAGCCACCCAGGCGCCCTAAAAATAAAATCTTAAAAAAAAAATGATGGGAAGGAGAACACAGGAGGCAGAAGAAGGAAAAAAGCAAAAAGAATTTTCTTCAAAGGAATCTTTTTTTTTTTAAAGATTTTATTTATTTATTTGACAGAGAGAGAGAGAGTACAGGCAGGGGGAGCAGCAGGGAGAGAGAGAAGCAGGCTCCCACTGAGCAGAGAGCTTGAGCTTGACGTGGGGCTCGATCCCTGGGATCATGACCTGAGCCGAAGGCCGATGCTTAACCAACTGAGCCACCCAGGCGCCCCAGGAATCTTTTTTAAAAGAAAAATTTGGTTCCCTTTCTCAGGGTGCAGAATTCTAGGTTGATTATTTTCTCTCCCAACGCGTAAATATTTCACTCAACTCTCATTTGCATGGTTTCTGAGAAGTCAGATAGAATTCTTATCTTCGTTCCTCTATCGGTAAGATGTTTTTTCCCTCTGTCTTCTTTCAGGACTTTATCTTTGATTTTCTGTAATTTAAAAAGGATGTGCCTAGGTGTGGTTTTTAGGCATTTATTCTACTTCGTCTATTTTGAGCTTCCTAGATCTGTGACTTGGTGTCTGACATTAATTTGGCTGATATTCTCAGTCGTTATTGTTTCAAATCTTTCTTCTATTCCTTTCTCTGTTTCTTCTCCTTCTGGTATACCTTTTGTTGCTGTCCCATAGTCCTTGGATATTCTGCTCTGCTTTTTTCAGTCTGTTCTCTTTGTTTTTCAGTTTCCAAGGATTCTATTACTATAACCCCTAACTTAGAAATTCTTTCTTCAGCCATGTCCACAGGGATTCTTCATTTCTGTTACAGTGTTGCTGTTGTTTTTGTCTCTAGCATTTTGGGGAATAAGTTCCCTGAATGAGGCTTGCTCTTCAAATTGTGTTTTTCGCTTTTGGGTATGCCTTGTAATTTTTTCTTGGTAGCCGGACACATACTGGGTAAAAGGAACTGCTGTAAATAGGCCTATAGTAATGTGTTGGTGAGGCGTGGAAGGAGGGGAAACATTCTACAGTCCTATGATTAGGTCAGTCTTCTAGCAAGCCTGTCCCTGCACTGTGAACTTCACAAGATTCTCAGGGCTTCCCCCCCAGCCTCGTGAATGGGACAGGATGACTACAGTGGGCTGAGGTTGGGTATTTCCCTTCCCCAGGTCAGTTAGGCTCTAATAACACCACAACAGGTTAGGTTTAGGTTAACTAGTTTCCCCTGAAGGCGGGCCTCCTTAAGAAGGACAGAATGTTCTGGCTATTTCAAAATGGTTCCTTTCATCCTGCCCCTTCTGGAAGCCCAAGGGGATTTTCTTTCCTTACTATGGGCATCTGGAAGGGCTCCTGGAGACAAATCTCACAATATTGTCAGGGATCCCCCATTACTGGGTCCCCCTGGAGTTTTTAACTCTCAGACTTGTCCACATGAGCCTCCAGCAATTCGTCAATTATAGTTCAGACTTTCCTACCCCAGCACTGGTTTCCAGTTTCTGCTTTGAGTCTTTGAGACTTCCTCTATTTGTTTGTCTGTCTTTCCAATCTTGGGGGCAGCAGTTTGTCCTGTGTCCTGCCCTCTCTTACAGATCCAAGAAAAATTGTTGATTCTTCAGCCTGTTCAGCTTTTTACTTATTGCTAGGATAAAGTGGCAACTCCCAAGTTCCTTTCATGTGGAACCAAAAACCAAGGTCTGCCTCCATTTTCTGGTGAGGTAAAATAATTTCAGCTCTTAGTCTATAATTCCCTTTCTCTCTGTTTGTTGTTTCTGCTATTGTCTTGAGGTGTTTAAGATCTATTGCTCAGTTTGAGTGAAAGATGTAATTAGACATGTGTTAAATTGCTTGTTATCAGTATGTTTTCTTTATCATGCCTTGAGGTTTTGCTTCTTCTCTGCTCTCTTATTTTTATTTTTATTTATTTATTTTTTTTAAAGATTTTTTATTTATTTATTTGAGAGAGAGAATGAGAGAGAGAGCGAGCACATGAGAGGGCGGAGGGTCAGCGGGAGAAACAGACTCCCTGCCGAGCAGGGAGCCTGATGCGGCACTCGATCCCGGGACTCCAGGATCATGACCTGAGCCGAAGGCAGTCGCTTAACCAACTGAGCCACCCAGGTGCCCTCTGCTCTCTTATTTTTAAAGAATTTATTCTATCCACTATCTATTCAAAAGGGAAGTAAAGAAAACTTAGTGCTTAGGAAAGAAGAAAAAAGACATGTGTAGCCTGAATCATGACGCCAAAGGTAGATTCATGTTTGTGCTTGCTTCCCCTCTATACCGGTCAGAGCTGTTGACTGAAAACAGTAGAACCAACTATGGATAACTCAAGAAGAGAAGGAATTGACTGAAAGGTGATCTCCAGGAAAACTGGAGAACCAGGCTTGGAAAATGTGCAAAACCCAGATCTGTCCATATACCCATGAACCCTAGCCAGGACTGACCTCAGAAACAGTCTGCCTGATAAACCCCAGGAGGCCTCTAGGGGACACTTGGCTCTGTGAATTATCAGTAACCATTTCTACATCTCTGTGGTATGCCCTCCAGATTCAAAGAATTGGGCTGAACCAATTTATGTTCCCTGTGGGAAGAGGAAATGCTGGTTTAGCCTTCCACGGTGGAAGACAGGATCCTTTATGCCACTAGGACTCCTTCACTGGGAAAGACTTGTAAGTGGGATGGACATTTGGAAGTAGACAGCCAAAGCAATGACCCAAGTCTGCTATAACCTACCCTTTTTATAGCCCAATAGCCACATGTAGCCCTCTTCCTACTTAATACTTTCCAGGACGTGGAAGATACCCTCCTCCCTAGCTATATTGTCTAGCAGCAATCCTACTTCCCTTGAAGGAAGGATCAATGATCCAGTCACCACTCCAACTCCCCCTTTTTCCTGTTTGCTTGATGACACAAGGAGACAAAACATTAGGTAGCTATATGAGCATGTATTTCAATATGTCTCCTGTGGAAGTTCTCTTCCCATGGGCACTAAAACCAGCAAAGAACAGATTACGTGGGGATAGGAAGCAAAGAAATTTGTGAATGGGTCACTGGGTATAATTTTGCCCACTTTCATTTCCTGGTTCGTAGTTCTGTGTATTTTTCTTTTTTTTTTAAGATTTTTTTTTAAATTTTTTATTGTTATGTTAATCACCATACATTACATCATTAATTTTTGATGTAGTGTTCCATGATTCATTGTTTGTGCATAACACCCAGTGCTCCACGCAGGATGTGCCCTCTTTAATACCGATCACCAGGCTAACCCATCCCCCTACCTTCCGCCCCTCTAGAACCCTCAGTTTGTTTTTCAGAGTCCAGCGTCTCTCATGGTTTGTCTTTTTTAAAGATTTTATTTATTTATTTGACAGAGAGAGATACAGTGAGAGAGGGAACACAAGCAGGGGGAGTGGGAGAGGGAGAAGCAGGCTTCCCGCCGAGCAGGGAGCCTGATGCGGGACTCGATCCCAGGACTCTGGGATCATGACCTGAGCCGAAGGCACACGCTTAATGACTGAGCCACCCAGGCGCCCCTATTTTTCATTTTTTATTTTTATTTATTTTTTATTTTTTTTTAAAGATTTTATTTATTTATTTGAGAGAGAGAGAATGAGAGATAGAGAGCACGAGAAGGAAGAGGGTAGGAGGGAGAAGCAGACTTCCCGCTGAGCAGGGAGCCCGATGTGGGACTCGATCCCGGGACTCCAGGATCATGACCTGAGCCGAAGGCAGTCGCTTAACCAACTGAGCCACCCAGGCGCCCTATTGTTCATTTTTTAAAAGTAATCTCTACACCCAACGTGGAGCTTGAACTCATGACCCTGAATGAGATCAAGAGTCACATGCTGTACCGACTGAGCCAGCCAGGTGCCCAGCTCCGTGTACTTTGGGTATGGGAAGGACCGATCCTTGTGTTGGTCATTGGCTCAGAGCATGAGCCCCACCCTGCAGTATAGCACACCAATCTCTGAAGGGGCTATGTCTTTGCTAGCCCATGCACACTGCCATTCTATGACTCCTTGACAATGGGGCACATGATAAAACTACTGAATCTTATGACAGCAGTGTACGACTTCTTTCTTTCACTGTAAAACGTTTGTGGGACACCTTGGAGATGTTTAAGACATTCGTTATCTTCACAATTTTTAAGATTTTTAAGTCACCTCTACACCCAATGTAGGACTTGAACTTACAACCCCGAGATAAAGAGTCAAATGCTCTACCGACTGAGCCAGTCGGGCGCCCCTAACTTCACAATTTTCTATCAGCAGAATCCTGGAAAGCAGACACAATCTAGGATAAGCATTTATTCTGATAAAGGACAAAATAGAAGTACCTTTTTTTTTAAGATTTTATTTATTTATTTGACAGAGAGAGACACAGTGAGAGAGGGAACACAAGCAGGGGGAGTGGGAGAGGGAGAAGCAGACTTCCCGCTGAGCAGGGTACCCAATGTGGGGCTCGATCCCAGGATCCCGGGATCATGACCTGAGCCAAAGACAGACCCTTAACGACTGAGCCACCCAGGCGTCCCTAGAGGTGCCCTTTTGATGACAGAAGGGGTCTAATGTAATAAAGCAGTCACCAGGTAGCTGGCTGATCTCACCAATGACTAGAGCCATAACAAAGAGTTGGTGTGCTGCTGCAAACTGGGCTCACAGCAGTGGCGGGGGTCAGGTCAGCCTTGGTAAGAAGAAGTCCATGTTGTTGAGACCATCCATACATGATCTTCATTTTCCTGCCACCATGACCTTTTGCTCCTGAGCCCAACGTGTAAGCCCTGGGGTGATGGAGAAGGAAGCTTCCTGACATCCACCTGGTGGTCATCTTACCCACCTGATTAAAAGCCTTTTGTGAAGTGGAGGCCTTTTGATAAGAATTCACACGGGAGGGGTGCCTGGGTGGCTCAGTCATTTAAGTGTCTGCCTTCAGCTCAGGTCATGATCCCAGGATCCTGGGATGAGCCCCACTCAGCGGGGAGCCTGCTTCTCCCTCTCCCTCTGCAGCTCCCCCTGCTTGTGCTGTTGCTTGCACTCTCTCTGTCAAATAAATAAATAAAATCTTAAAAAAAAAAGAATTCACGCGGGACACAAATATACCATCGAGAAACCTCCCCCCACGGATTATTGGGAGGGATTAATGAGCCAATAAATGTGAAATGCATGGCACATACTTTGTGCTCGATAAATGGCACTTATTATCACTAAAGAACAGAATATGTACAATGTGTAAATATTCCCTGAAACCATGTTGAAAAAATATAGTAGAGAGAAAATATAAAGTATACCATTTGTACAGTGCATAAAACGGCACTCAAAACAGGCTCCAGAACATAAAGAAACTGTGTTTCTTTTCTAGGAAAACTACTAACTTTGATCCAATCCAATAGTTACTTTAATCAGAAAAAAAAAGTATTTTCATTTTGAAAACAAAATTCCAAAGTCAGGCTTAGGTGCTCCGATTGCTCAAAACTTTCTGATCGTATTATATTCGTGGGTATGTGTAAGTTATAGTAAAGCTTATTCATGTGATACAAAAAACCACAAAAGGGAAAGTAGTTACAGATTTTGTTTAAAGGAAATTGTTTCGTAAGTTAATAATTTATGTTTATATGACTCTTTTCCCCCTAATGATCTAAAACTGCTTGGTAGGCAACTGTGGTCACCACTTTAAAAAAAATGGGCAATAAATTTCATTAATAAACCAATTGATATTTATTGCACAGGACATTGTGTGGGTTGTGGGCCCAGGCCAGAAGCGAAGTTTGCTCCAGCTTCTGGACAGCTGCAGTCCACTGTGGATAAAACAGAATGTGATGCTGACAGGGGCACGTATATAGAACACTAAAATAAGGAGCACAGGGATACTCAACACAGGTTACATGATGGCTGAGTATCCACAATGTCCTTCTCCTTCGCTTTGGGAAACAGCCTCAATTCCAGGGGGAGAGAGAGAGGACTGCTCATAGTGCGTGCATGCGTGTGTGTGCGCGTGTGTGTGTGAAGGGGGAGGGCAGCATCGGTAGAGGCTGAGCCCTGAACACAGCATAGCTCACGGGAGGTGGGGAGCACATCAGCCCGAAGGAGAGGGTCGACTGAGCTGCAAGGGCAGTAGCAGGAAATGAAGGGAATGAGGCAGGAAGAAGGTCTTAAGGTCACCCTATATGTCAAGGACAGAGCTGGTCAAGAAAACTAGAAGTCAACACTCCCAGGCTCCTAACATTACGGGGAGACACTGCTTCCTTGATATCTCATAAATCACGGAATTTCCCAGATAAATAAACTCATTTAATTCCCCTCTTTGCTGCTATCACTAAACTGGTACGTTTTCCCAGAGTTTCCTAGCCTTATCACAGATACGGGAGCTGGAAACGTAGCTGACATCCGCTAACTACAACCAGATGAAACGTCAGTTGTCAAACCCTATGACGGTTCGCAGCGCTTCTCTTCAGCATTACAGGTCTGCCCCCAGGAAACATCCCAACCTTTACACCTTCATCCTGACTGGCTGGCCACTTCACCGCACGTCCCTTTCCATCCAGACCCTTCCATGCCTGTGTGAGCGTGCGGGCACACACAAGAGAGGACTGCTCATAGTGCGTGCATGTGTGTGTGCACGCATGTGCACTGCTCTAAATGCCTCGAATGCTCAAGGTTTGTAGGTTTTAACTCCCCCACAGCCATTATCATGGTAGCAGCCACATAATTGGTCCCAATAAACACTTGCTCACCATTTGGGAAAAATTTATGGGTAAAGATACCCTTTTAGTACTATTCCTTTGTTCTCTACTTCTAGGTGACCTTCAGTGAAATCCTTTGCTCTCGTGTTAATGTTCCCAGTACTTTCTGTGCAGCCTAGAAAGAGCCCAGGAGTTGTCTCCCACACAAACCAGCCATGCAGTGCAGGTTTTACTTCTAAGGCTTTGTTGTTGCCTTTGAAGTGTGATTTGAGAGGCGAGGGGCATTTCTGCCTCCCTCCACTGATGCCTAAAATGTAACCACGAGAGATTCATTCACCTGCACTCAGCATGTCATTTTCCCGATACCCTCTTCAAAGGCTTTTCCCTGAGCAGCCAAGGACACTGCTCCAGGAAGTCAAAAGACTCCTCCAGGAAGCTCTGAGAACTGTGAGGCCTTGGGCAAGTCACCCAAACTCTTCTGCTCTAAATATGGGGTACCACCCCAGCCACACAGAGCCACCTGAGAAGCAGACCAAGTAACTCAAGAAAGTACCTGGCACAGTGCTTAGCCAAGGCTTGGTCAGTGATTGCTTTCTTCACAACTTCCTCAGTGTCTCGTCTATAAAAAGGAGTGTATACTTGCCTACCTTATACAGGGGACCTAAGATTCTGCCTCTAGGCCTGCCCCCGTTCAGCACCAGCTGCTTTCAGCACCGTGGCTTTCAAGCATCTCAGCTCACAATCAGAAATCTGCGTCATATGCACACCCTCAGTCTTGCCTGACTCCCTATCCCGAAGACTGCTCCTCCTTGCCAAAATACTTCTGTATTCCACTCCCCCATCCCACCTCGTAGAAAACCGCACCCCTGACCGACCAGAGGCTGGATCACATCCCAGGAGGGATCACGCCCTCCCCTCCACAGTACCAGTCCACGTCTCGGGTTATGGACAATCAGTGATTTAACCCTGCAAGTCCTACTCATATGCTGGGCTCTAGGTCCTGCAGTGAGGTCCAAGGTGGGTGTCGGCCTCTGAGTCAGGGGCCCCTTTCCAATCTTGCTTTCAGCGTGAGTACAGGCACCTCTCCCCACTTGCCAACAAGGCTACTGACGCACCAAACACATGCTCTTACACTGCTTGAGGACAAGCCCTTCACAGAGGCTGTAGCCTAAATGTCAGGAGACCCGTCTCTCTGCAGAGCCAGCCCAGTCACATTATCATGCCAGGCAGTGTGTAGTTCCTTTCCTTCTTTGCCCACACACCCCCTCGCGCTCTCCCCTTCAGACCATCTGGTAACAAGACACAGGCCCTGGGCTGGGCCACACATCTCAGATACACTTCCCTTAGCTGTACAAAAAAAAAAAAAGGCCTGGAGACTACGGCTCTCATAAGACTGCAATAAATTCTTAGCCAAGAGCCCTCCTTCTCCGTGGCTGCTGTCAGCAAGAAGAAAAAGGGAAGGTTTATTCTCCAGCTACAAAAGATTTCTCTAAGATGCAATGAATTCTCCAATGAAATAATAAAATTTAAAAATTATCCTCATTTATTTTTTTATTTTTTTTAAAGATTTCATTTATTTTTGGGAGAGAGAGTGTTAGAGAGCACGAGTTGAGAGGGAGGGGCAGAGGAAGAGGGAGAAGAAGCAGGCTTCCCACTGAGCAGGGAGCCCCGTGCCGGGCTCGATCCCAGGACCCCAGGATCATGACCTGAGCCGAAGGCAGACGCTTAACTGACTGAGCCACCCAGGTGCCCCAAAATTATCCTCATTTTAAAAAAAAACTGGGGGACACCCCAAAAATTTTTTTTAAAGATTTTATATATTTAGTTGAGAGACAGAGAGAGAGAGAGCATGAGCAGGGGAGTGTGGGGAGATACAGAAGGAGAGGGAGAAGCAGACTCCTGGCCGAGCAGGGAGCCCGATACGGGGCTCGATCCCAGGACCCCAAGATCACAACCTGGGTCAAAGGCAGACATTACCCAACTAAGCCGCCCAGGCGCCCCTAAAAATTTTTTTTAATTAAGTAAACACTCCCCCCAACATGGGCCTTGAACTCACGACCCCAAGATCAAGAGTCACAGGTTCTGCTAACAGCCAGCCAGGCACCCCCAACCTTGTTACTGAAATACAAATACACCTTACACCTTAGTTACCCACACCTTAGTATACATACATTTATCAGGAAATTTGCAACCTGGGGCGCCGGGGTGGCTCGGTCGTTAAGTGTCTGCCTTCCCCTCAGGTCATGATCCCAGGGTCCTGGGACTGAGCCCTGCATCAGGCTCCCTGCTCAGCGAGGAGCCTGTTTCTCCCTCTCCCTCTGCTGCTCCTCCCCCTGCTTATGCTCTCTCTGTGTCAAATTAATAAACAAAATTTTTTTTTAAATTAAAAAAAAAAAGGAAATTTGCAACCAGAGATCTTAGAGAAAGGAGGAGTTGGGCAGGAAGGCAGAGGGGGTAGGAGGAAGCGGTAAAGATCAAATGGGGCACTGGAAAGTGAACACGGACACTGAGCATGGGATGAGTTTGAGCCTCAGGCCCAGGAACCCAGGAACATACCTGAACTCCCCACCAAAAATATTGCCTCATAGATCCTTCAAGATCATTCTTTCTGTTTCTTGAGACCCTCCGAAGCATGTTCAACCAGGCGCTGAGCTAAATCTTGTGGTCCCAAAGACACAGCCCCTCAGAGTTTACTATTTAATGTCTTCATTAAAGAGTTTACTATTTAATGGAGAAAAGAAATGTAAACAGTAACAATATGGTTATATATGTCTAATAGTATGATTTTTCAAAATGGAGAGGGTGAGTGAGTCAAGGGAGAACCCCTAAAGAAGGCATTTGAAGCAAAATGCTGAACGGTGGAGATGAAAGGTCAGTCGGACAAGGTGATGGGGGAGAGCTTTCAAGGCAGAACATCCGAGACAAGGACACAGTCTATTATGGAAAAGCTCAGCCTTGTGGAAAGCAGGGGATACAGCCAGAAACGTTGGCAAGGAAACTCTTTCATTTTTTGTTTTATTTTTTTTAAGATTTTATTTATTTATTTGACAGAGAGAGACACAGCGAGAGAGGGAACACAAGCAGGGGGAGTGGGAGAGGGAGAAGCAGGCTTCCCGCGGAGCAGGGAGCCCGATGCGGGGCTCGATCCCAGGACCCCGGGACCATGACCTGAGCCGAAGGCAGACGCTTAACGACTAAGCCACCCAGGGGCCCAAGAAACCTCTTCTTTTTTTTTTTTTTTTAAAGATTTTATTTATTTATTTGAGAGAGCGAATGAGAGAGAACACGAGAGGGAAGAGGGTCAGAGGGAAAAGCAGACTCCCTGCCAAGCAGGGAGCCCGATGTGGGACTCGATCCCGGGACTCCAGGATCATGACCTGAGTCGAAGACAGTCGCTTAACCAACTGAGCCACCCAGGCGCCCGCCCAAGAAACCTCTTCTAAAGATTCTTGTATGCCATGCTTGGGGCTTCGGTTCATCTCTTGGGAGATAGGCAATCATGCAAGATTTTAAGCACGGGGGTAATGGTGTCAGATTTGCATTTCTGAAAGCCGGCTATGGCAGGTAGATGGAAGAGATGCCATAAAAGGGGGCTGCAGCTGCTATTAAACAAACCTTATCTGTGCGCGAACAAACCCACATCAGAGTATCAGAGGAAACAATGCTGTGGAAATCCTAAGGTAGAAGTCGCTAAGGATTGGAATGAGGGGGGAAAGACCAATCGATTGACCCTCACGCTCACTGCTCACTCGGCACCTACCATGAATGTGTTCCAGAGGAGCAGACAAAGTAGTTTGTGGCGATGCCGATTCATGAATGGAGGTTTGGGGGGGATGGTGAAGACTTAGGTGTGGCTCTATGCCGAAAGGGGAGAACCAATGGAGCAGAATTTGAACGTGGTTTTGAATCAGGCATAGGAGCTGGGCAGGCAGAAGAGAGAAATGATCCCAGTAAAACCCTTATTAACAAATCCTTTGGGACTAAAACTTTCTTGAACAAATTCATGCTGGGTGAGGGCAGGGAAGTTCTAGACTCGGGACTGGCTTCTTGGCATGGTCTCTGTGGAGCCCGTCCTAGCAGTCTTGGGGGTGGCCTTCCCGGGGAGTGTCACCTGGGCTCCTGGGCCTCACAGAGTTCAGTCTCCCAAGAATTGGGGCCCAAAGGCCTAGTTTCAACCACACTTCACTTCTGAGTGAAGTAAGAATACCCTCTTCCAGGGTGGGGAGGCAAAGCTCACCTCCCCTGGAGGGAAAGAACTGTGGCCACCCCTAGCAGGCCTCTTGGGCCGCCCACCTCTGACTCCCATGGGCATTTGTCCTTACCTCTGTCATAGCACCTATCACACTGCATTGCAATCCTTTATTTACTTGACGAATAATAATTTGTTTCTTACCAGACAATGAGCTTCCTCAGTCCGGAAACAGGCTTAGTCATCTTGGCATCTCCTCCAGCGCCTGCAACCTAGCGTGTGCCCAAGAAGTCAATCAAGATTAGAAACAAATGGATGTGTGCTGTTTGCCCTAGTTACGGCCACCATTCACCGTTGTCCCTTCCCTAGGTTAGAGCAACAACCTCAAGCCGGAGCTCCTCCTCTCTGCTCTGGCCTCCCGCCCTGATGTTTGCCACACTAAGGAGAGACCAGAGCGGCCTTTCTCACGCACCAATCCTATCACACCCCTCCCCTGCCCCAAACCCTTTGAATGTTCAAGATTGTTCTTGGAATGACTTCCAAACCCTTTAACTCACCCAACGAACTTGATGTGACCTGGCCAGCAGTTCTGTCAGATCCGCTCCCCACCTGTACTCAGGCTTGGGTCCTAGGCAACGCCTTTCATTCACCAATGTGTCCTGCTGTCCTTTTTGGCTCTGGTCCTTCACATATGCCGGCAACACCCTTAAATTCTCCTCCCCCTAGATAATTCCTACAGGTCTAACTTACTGTCTTCCTATTCCCTTCACTAACCTCCCCGGAGAAGGTTAGATACCTTGTCAGTCTTCACAATGCTCTGTGTATCCCCCAACAAAGCACTTGTTGCTCTGGATTATGGTTGCCTGCTGACTCATCTGTGACCTCTGTTTAGCTGCAGAGCCTGCAAGCCCGGAACTTGTCTGTCTTGTTTACCATGACAGCCCCAGAGCCTAGCACAAGGCCTGGCACCCAGTGTACTAAGTGCAATAAGTAAATGGATTCTGGAAGAGGCCAAAGAAAGTAAAAGCCACCAGCAGAGAAGGGGCTGAGGGAGGAGGGTTACATGTGAAAATGAAAGAGAAATAAAAGATTGACTCTAGCATCCGTGAGTAAATGAAACGGGGGTACAGATGAAAGGCAGTAGGTCTGAGGGAATTTGAGGAGTGTCATTTAGGCATGTTGAACATTAGGTCCCTGTGGCATATCCAAGTAGAAATGACTAATAGGAAGTCGGAGATCAGTGTCAGGAGAGAGGACAATGTGAAACTAAAGCCTTAAGAGTCATATCAGCAGAGGATGGAGTCAGGATATGCAGAGGAGGTGTGGGACCTGCTTACAGAGGGGGCGGTAGGGGCAAGCGTGAAGGGGGGGGTTGATCACAGGACTAAGGAAGGGTAATGGTTTTCAGGGCAGATAGGTTTGGGGCACGGTGATAGGAAAGCCATAGTGGAGAGTGGAAACTTCAGGGACAGGGGAGTGTAGGAACGAGCCCCCAGATGGGTTGGAGGGGATAGGCATGGGGCGCAGGAGGGAAGATTAGCTCTGGAAAGGAGTGAGGACACCCCTTCTTTCTCTGAGTGACGCACAGATGTGGCAGGGAGGAAAGCCGAGGGCGTTCCTGCCAGACAACCTCTCTTTTCTCTGTGAAATTTTAGAAGATCCCAGATAAGAGTCTGAGAGTTTCGTTCCAGCCCTACCGGGAACAGCCTTGTGGCCTTGGGCTGTTCATGGAATCAATCTCCCCAGGCCACAAAGTGATTTGGAAACAATCCCATCTATCCGGATAATTCAACAGCCTCATTTATGGAGATTCTCCAGTTTCCATAAAAACCTTTATTTGCCACACAACACACATTTCAGCTAAGCTGTCTAAACCTTGCTGGGATTGTCTTTTTGTGGAAGCAGAGCAAGTTCAAAGGGACAATAAAAACGGGCCACAGGGGGAAGAAAACAAGGGGCACAGAAGTTTGCTAGTCTGTGGCCTTGCTATTGGGAGAAGAGTTTAACCCTCATACTAGCACTGAATGATCAAAAGATATGTACTGACTCTATGAGTTATTAATTCTTATTATCTTTCTAGTAAAGAACTCTACATATGGCATAAACACTGCTTTGAATAAATTTAATAATTTATTAGTTTGCCCAACAAAAATTTATTGAGCACCTGCTCTGTGCAAGGCAAGGAGTCTACAGAGAGATGAATAAAAAAACAAACCTGCATTACTAAGCCAAGCTAGGATGTTAGAATACAGTGCTGTTGAGTGGAAATAGAATGTGAACCACGTATGCGATTTATTTATTTATTTTTCTTTTAAAGATTTTATTTTTCAGGGGCGCCTGGGTGGCTCAGTCGTTAAGTGTCTGCCTTTGGCTCAGTCGTTAAGCGTCTGCCATCGGCTCGGGTCATGGTCCCAGGGTCCTGGGATCGAGCCCCCATTGGGCTCCCTGCTCTGCGGGGAGCCTGCTTCTCCCTCTGCCTGCCACTCCCCCTGCTTGTGTTCCCTCTCTCGCTGTGTCTCTCTGTCAAATAATAAAATCTTAAAAAAAAAAAAAAGATTTTATTTTTCAGTAGTCTCTACACCCAATGTGGGGCTCAAAATCCACCACCCCAAGATCAAGAGCCATACACTCTGCCAACTGAGCCAGCCAGGCACCCCTACATATGTAATTTAAAGTTTTCTACTAACCAGGTTTAAAAAAAAAAGAATCAGGTGAAATTAATTAAAAAAAATTTTTTTTAAGGTTTTACTTATTTATTTGACAGAGAGAGCACAAGCAGGGGGAGCAGCAGGCAGAAGAAGACACAGGCCTCCCGCGGAGCAGGGAGCCTGACACGGGGCTCTATCCAAGGACCCTGGGATCATGACCCCAGCTGAAGGCAGACGCTTAACGACTGAGCCACCCAGGTGCCCCTGGCCTTGTCTTTACCCCGTTCCACAGTCACCTTGAGCCCTGTTCACAGCCAGAGGCAGAACCATAGCCTCAAGCTGTCCAATCTCAACAAGCAATCACTGAACCAAACTTCCTCCCCAGGGGACAGAAGCAAAGATAGCTACCGTCTTTCTTCTTGGGGCTCCCAAAGTCACCACAAAGTGGTGAAGCTGTTTGTTCTGTGCCTTGCAAGTTCAGTTACAAACGACTTGCAGCTGTCAGCTTGTTTGCAGGCCTCCTCTGGTCTCCTTGGCTGGCCACCCTCTCTGCCTCACCCCAACTGTACACACAGTACTGCACCCCTGGGATTTTCTTTGTGTTTGCCCAGCGTCCTTTCTTTCGGGGAACAGTCCCACTCCCCCAACCCCATTTCATCTCATTTTAGTGGGGCTGTCAGTCTCAGGGGCCCTTTCCCACTCCTACCATGCAGATGGGCACTTCACTGATCCCAAGCCAGTCAGATATTCGCTCCTTGAAATTTAAATATTGAGCAGAAACACAGGGACTGAACCTAAGTTGGAACCAGAGCCTAAAATCCACGCAAGTGCCCAATTCCTGTCCTTCCCAAGCCTGGTGGTTTAATTCTTCCTTTGATTCTGTGAGCTGTCCTTCCAACACCCCTGCCTTCTCCCCTTCCTTTTTTCCGCCCCCTCACGTTAGCTTCTAACCAAAGAAGCCTGATATAAAATTTTAACTGCAGTTTTGCAAAAAAGGAAAAAGTAAAGACAAGAATATATACATATACATTTGACTTCTGTCATATATACACACATAGATGCATGTTTATAAAATTTCCCTTTCTAAACAATGCTGAATACAAGCTTTTTAAGGTTCACACCTAGGTTCGTTTGGTTTTATTTTTTGAAACAAAGATCATTGGAAGTTTCCTATGCCTCACCATACTCTAAAATCAATATGTATCCAGGTGAAATCACACCACCTGCCACCTCCGGGCTTAGCAGCCAAGTGGCCAGTGGGGTATTGGAATGAAGTGGGTCACCTTGGCTCTCAGTCTCTGCTTGCTGTGGGTGTTGGTCAGCTCTTTTTCTTCCCACTGAGGGACTGAATTCTAAAAATTGTATTCACCTAGTGTCAGCAAAAACAAATGGATGGTGAGATGAATAACAACTCTTAGACTAAAGATACCATACAAGAGTATTCTTGGGGCAGCTGACTGCCTCGGTTGGGAGAGTGTGTGACTCTTGATCTCGGGGTCGTGAGTTTGAGCCCCACATTGGGTGTAGAGATTACTTAAAAATAAAATCTTTAGGGACACCTGGGTGGCTCAGTCAGTTAAGCGTCTGCCTTCGGCTCAGGTCATGGTCCCAGGGTCCTGGGATGGAGCCCCACATCAGGCTCCCTGCTCAGCGGGAAGCCTGCTTCTCCCTCTGCCTGCTGCTCCCACTGCTTATGCTCGCTTTCTCTCTCTGATAAATAAATAAATACAATCTTTTAAAAAAATACAAAAGAAAAAATCTATAAAAGACAAAAATCCAAGAATAAATCAGGGAGATTCGGGGAGTATAAATCAGACTTGGCACTCAGGGGAAGGGGGGGGAATTCTTGATCCACTTCTGCGATCCACTTCTAGGGAATTACTGCTAGTGAATCTGGTAGAGCTCAGGTGACCCGGCTCCAACATTTAGGACATACACAAAAACAGTTAAACAGCAGAGACATTTGGTTGCAAAAAAAAAAACCCCCAGCATTTGACCCTTGCAGCAGCAACTAGTCAATGGAATGAGAGGGAAGCTCCTATGTGATTCAGGAAGATCCTCCTGAAAGCTGGTGGCCTATAAAAACCCCTTGCACTCCACAGCTTCATTCCAAATACACTTGCATGAGAGAATTCTCTAGCATTTCTACAATAGAAATTAGGAACAGGAAGAGCCAGAAATCAAAAAATAATTGATGAAGGCAGAAAATCCACAAGCAATGATGTCTCCACAATTGATATCAATCCTGAGAAGTCACCGGTCTGGTCGTGGTTGTGGCCTGCACAAAAGAACAAAGGGTGCAGGGGCAGCTGACTGGGGCAAGCAAAGCACGCTGGGCCAGAAGAAGCTTAGCCCTGGTCGCCCCTGGTTAAAGGTTTTAAATAACATCCCAGTGAGAAGGTAACGTTGCCTTTTTCACTTTCTATTATTTTCAATTTGGTTTCTTTTTCCAAAAAAGTGTATATGGTTGATTTCATAGGAGGACTTCAACATATCTTTCTGTTGACTTTCTAAACTTCTGAATTAAACGAACCCCAAACCCCCACCTGCAAGCTGAACCCTATTAGAATAGTTAAGGAGAGAGCTGAGTATCTCCACAAGAGCATGAACTCTTGTTCATTGTACGGCGGGACCCAGTGCTTCCCCCGGTCAGCTGCCCCTGCACATAAGCACTCCCTAGCCCATAACTGTTTGTTGGGTGGAAAGAGATGGCCCCAGCCAGGTGTGTGGCAGTAACCATGTGCCCAGAGCAAGCAGAAGTGGGACCTTCCCCATATGGAATAGTACCTGTGAGGCTCTCCCTGTTTAGGTACACTACTCCTTACAGCAGGAGTTAACTGAGGCAAAAAAATAAGGGTAGAGGAAAAAACATTGGAGAAGAAAAAGAAGAGAATATTTCATTGTCCCATCCCCAGCTCAAGCTAGCCTGCCATCTGTTGCCCAAACAGCTCCATGCTCACCCCCATTCTCCCCACCCCCACCCCCATGAAACTTTCTCTTCCCAGGATGACTCTCTTGGTGTGGTAATTTGCTAATAGCTAGTAGGAGAACACTAGACGTGATATTCTTCAGCTCCTATGTAGCAATTTCATTTTTAGTAGTGGCCTTTGGGAGACAATGGCTCTGCCTACTAGAATTGTGAAAATCCTAGAAATGCTGGAATAATCATCTTCATAAGAGAGATGAGTTCTTTGCAGTTCTGCCAAAAAGTTACAAGGCTGGTGTTGTGGCATGAATTTTCCAAAATTCACATGTTGAAGCCCAAAGCCTCCAATGTGACTGTATTTGAAGATAGGGCCTTTAAAGAAATAATTAAGTTTAAATAAAGTCGTAAGAGTGGGCCCTAAGCCAAAGGACTTGTGTCCTTATGAGAGGAGGAAAAGACACCAGGAGTACACGTGCTCAGAGAAAGAGCCATGGACAACACAGAGAGAAGGTAGCTGTCTGTAAGCCGAGAAGAGAGGTCTCACAGAAACTAACCCTGCTGGCACCTCGTCTTGGGTTTCTAGGCTCCAGGACTGTGAGACAATAAATTTCTGTTATTTAAGCCACCCAATCTGTGGCATTTTGTTGTGGTAGCTTAAGCAGACTAATACATGGGGTCAGTGACTATATAGGGAGCTCCCTATCAGAACACGAAGGAGTAGGAAAAATCGTGCCACAGAACAAATGTGAGGCATCTTTCTGGAGCTTCAAATTCACAGTGCAATTTCTGGGAAACATTATTTTCATATTAAAATAAACACAGATATATTCTGGGGTATAAGCAAAATTCACATGGCTTTTTAAGCAAACCATGATATAGCAAAGAAATTGCCCCATTGCAGCAGTGTTCTCTGCTCTATCAGTCTGCATCCAATCAGGAAAATAGACACTCCAGTGCAAGAAACTGGTTACACAGGTGTTGGAAGAACCAAGGGGTCAAACAAGTCAACTGAGAGATGAGCAGAAAGCATTGCCCCCACTAGGATTAGAAGGATGCAGGGACCAGGTGATGTTCCCAGGCTCCTAAAGCCAGGGATGATTGCTGGTGTTTGGCTGGGAGGGAGGGGAGCTAGGCGGGGAGGAATGCTGGGACCATGAAGGGAGACATGTCCAGCTAGAGATGGAGTCATGTAGGAGACTCTGCCTTTGCAGGACATTTGGCCTTTGTAAGAAGATAAACGCTCTGGCTTCTTCGTTCTTCTCACCCTCCAGGCTTCCGTGGTGCCTCCCACTGGCTAGAGGGCAGGGGAGCCTGGGAAATGTCGTTCCCTAACATACAAGGCAGGGCAGATAAAGCATGGCAAGTAGGTACACTGTGGTGGAAAAATCTGGGAAGCACTGGTTTAAGGAACTTCTCTGAAGCCTAGGGAAAAGAAGAGCTATTTCATCATCTGCTGGTTAGGTTACTTCTTCAGTCTCATTTACTTTTTTTTTTTAAGATTTTCATTTATTTATTTGAAAGAGAGAGAGAAAGTGTGGGTCTGAGCAGGGGGAGGGGCAGGGGGAGAGGGAGAGGAACAAACAGATTCCCCACTGAGCAGGGAGCCTGACGTGGCACTTGATCCCAGGACCCCAAGATCACCACCAGAGCCGAAGTCAGACACTTAACGGACTGAACCCCCCAGGAACCCCTAGTCTCATTTACTTTTGACATGGAGAAACTTTAACTGGTGAATCTCTCTAGAAGCTGTGTGTATGCTTGATGTCATGATCATCCTATGATGTCTGGGTTCACACAAAATTGACTTCTCTAGCTTTGCCCGTTTCTACCTACTATCCTCTGGAGTCAGGGCAGAACAAGGGCACCTTTTGTGACTTGGGAATGGCTGTCGCAGTCAACCGTTCTAATTATCCTTATGTTAAAAACAGATCTGGGCATTTGCTAACGCCTGGAGTCTCCCAGGCTTGGCGGGCAAGTTATGCCTCTGTGGCCTTGCTTCTGCTGACCCCTTGGCTCCTTCTGCCTATATCCAAATCTGACTTATTCTTTGCGGCCCTGGCAAACGCCTTTCCCAGGAATGACTGTGAACCTTTTCTTCCTCTGGGCTTCTTCAGCACGTTGATTTTTCCCTCTGCTTCGTCCTTACTTTCATCTTCCTTTTTTGGAATGTTGCTGACAAGGCTATCTCTCTAAGTGGACTGGAAAACCCTGGAGGGCAAGGACCCTGTCTTTTCATCTTTATAGCCTCTGCAGTGCTTGCAGCAGTGCCTTGCACTAGCACATAATTTTGTCTAGTGAAATTAAGTGGGGAGAGTTTTGCATGATTTTATTTTATTTTGTTTTTTTGAATTTTGCATGATTTTAAAGATGGGGTCTGTTATAAAATGAATGTAGCCCACCAAAATTTCCATGTTGAAATCCTATCCTTGGATGCGATGGTGTTGGGAGGGGCCTTGGAGAGATAATTGGGTTATGGGGGGGCCCTCAGGAATGGGATTAATGCCCTTACAAAAGAGACCCCAGCATGCTATCTCTCCCTCCTGCCAAGTGGACATAGGGAGAAGACAGCGATCTGTGACTCGGGAAATGGACTCTCACCAGAACCTGAATCCACTGATCTTGGACTTCCTAGCCTCCAGAACTGTGAGAAATACATTTTTGTTGTTTATAAGCCACCCAGTCTGTGATCTGTTTGTTAGAGCAGCCTGAACAGACTAAGACCAGGTCGTTTCCCCATGCTCTTGTGCCAAGCTCTAAAGACCAGAGTGTCAGGTGTGCCCCCACTGTGCAGGATGGTGGCCTCAAGCTTCACGGCAACTCGCTGGTAACTCTGGAGTTCCTGTTTTACCAGAAGCGGATTCTCTCTCTATTTTCAGTTCTCCTACTCCTCCCCGCTTCCATCCTAGCAAATTAAAAAAAATCACACCTTGGCACGACAGAGGGACTCTCACCCATTTTCTAGCTTGGGAAAAGGTGAGTCCCATGTCCTAGTTACTGAGGGTTCAAAAGGGAAGGTTAAGTGGTGCCTGGGTGGCTCAGTTGGTTAAGATCTGACTCTTGATCTCAGCTCAGGTCTTGATCTTGGGGTTGTGAGTTTAAGCCCCACACTGGGCTCCACGCTGGGCCTGGAGCCTACAAAAAAAAAAAAAAAAAATCAGAAAGGAAGGTTAGGCCTGCTGAAGAGCTCAGGCCATTGTACCTAGAAGACAAAATAACTTGGCCAAGAAAACTCACCTGTGACAGGGGACCTAGAATCCTTTTCCTGACCTGCTGAGCAACCGTGGGTGAGTCATTTCACCCCTATTTTTCCATTTCTATAAGATGAAGGGTTTGAACCAAATACCTTAAAAACCAGTTTCAGATCTAAAAACCTTCTGATTCTATAATTTATCAAGTCTGTACAACATTTCCCCCCAGCTTTATTGAGGTATAATTGACAGATAAAATGCATATATTTGGGGTTTGCAATACATATACATGCATATACATGAAATGATTACCACAATCAAGTTCATTAACACAACCATCACTTCACATAGTTACCTTTCCTTGGGTGCAGTGAAAACCCTGAAGATCTACTCTTTTAGCAAACTGTAAGTCTACATCCCAGTCTTATTAACTATAGTCACCATTCCTGTCATTAGATCCCCATGTAAAACTCTTTCTACATCGATTTAAGCCGATTATGATTAAATTGATTTTTAGGTTTGTAAAGTTCAGTTCAACTGGGAGGCCTTTCCAGTGCCTGCCTAGAATCCTAGCCTTCAAGTGCATGGCCTACTTGCCCTCCCAGACCACCCTACAGGTGAGCACTGGGTGCTACCTGGAGAGACTAGAAATAGCTAGGGAGAATCAAGTGAAGAGGAAATTACCCTTTACTCTGATATAAGTCTCCTCTCCCCTGGCAGGTTGATCTCTTGCCTGTTCCTACCATTTGATCATCTCTCTGGAACCTGGCTAATTGCTCTTTCTTTCCCTTCCTTCCTTCCTTTCTTTCTTTCTTTTTACTTGTTCAGATAACACTCTGGTATCATCTTCAAAGGCCAAATGTCTGGAAGAAAAACAAGATGACATCTAATAATTTACTGGCCTCTGCCTCTGATAAATAATTTTGGACACTTTAACCTATAGGGTCCTTTCACCAAGCCATTTTCCATTCTTACACTGCCTCTCGGTTGCCTGTGGCATTAAGTATAATTCCCCAGCATACCCACCTGTCAGCTTCTCACAGGCCTTACTTCTCCTCCTTGATGATCCCCAGGGCCCACACCCTTCTCCATTCAGGGTGGCCTCTTCACTGCTCTTCCACTCCTAGACCCTTGTTCATTATTTCCCCAGGCAACAGTGACCCCTCCCCCATTGATGAAAATCATGTCCCTACTTTAATGTCCAGGCCAAACACCACTTGCCACAAACACTTCTTCTGTCACCCGAGCTTAACTCAATGCAACCTCTATTTATTGAACAACTGTTATGTGCGAGGAACTGTGTGATAGGAGAGGTCATACAGCTAGACAAAACACACAGCATGAGTCTTTCTAAGGAAAAAATATTTAAAAAGTGGTATTTGATCTGGAATTGGAAGGAAGGTCAAGATTTTTCTTTTTTTTTTTTTTTAAAGATTTTATTTATTTATTAGAGAGAGAGAATGAGAGATAGAGAGCATAAGAGGGAAGAGGGTCAGAGGGAGAAGCAGACTCCCCGCCGAGCAGGGAGCCCGATGTGGGACTCGATCCCGGGACTCCAGGATCATGACCTGAGCCGAAGGCAGTCGCTTAACCGACTGAGCCACCCAGGCGCCCTGGTCAAGATTTTTCTACGGTGAGGTGGGCAAGGTAGAATGCAGATCTGTCTGGTTGAATTAATTTTTAGTTGCTCTTTTCAAGAAGCGCTCCTCCCCACTGCCATGTGTCCTACACATAGGGAAGGGTTGCAATAGCCATGTTTGTGTGATGAGACCCTACCCTCCCTGGCCATAGATGACACTTGACACAAGCTGCCATTCAGTTTTTTAATTTGTGAATTTGAAATCAAGGTTTGTCGGTGTTGATTAGTCTCTACCCTTGCAACTGAAGACTGTGAACTTGGAAATGTAGGGCAGCAATCCTCTACCATGTGCCCAAACTGCAGGAAAAGAAAAAGAAGAAAATAAATATTTAGAGAAGAGAAGATGGGACCATAGGACTATGGGGAGGACCAGCATTTCCCAGGTCCAGGTTCCAGTTCCCTTTGAAGCTTGACTAGATGTTAGGCTGCAAGGTTTATGAGATTTCTTCATGTCCTTGTAATAAGCTTTCGCCTTTTTAAAAATTTTTTTCATTTTTTTAGGTAATCTCTACACTAATGTGGGGCTCAAACTCAAGAGCCCAAGATCAAGAGTTGCATGCTTTAATGACTGAGCCAGCCAGGGGCCTGAAGTTTTCACCTTTTTTGTTTGTTCATGTGTTGCATTTGCTTATAACCAAAAATGTTTGACTAAGACACAGAGGCCTAAACATTGGGATTTATAAAAAGAGGCAGTCTGAGATGTCCCCTTCTACCAGAGTACAAGGTGAGGAGTACTTGGCCATCAGGCTGGAAGGGTAGTTTATTGTAGACACATTGTGGAGGGCTTTGAATGCCATATATAGAAGTTGGAATCATATTGCTTAAGAACTACTGAGGTTTTGTGTAGAAGAATAATTCACAATTTCAGAGGTGGGCTTTAGAAAGTCCAGATGGAAGCACTGGAACATGGATTTGAAACCCAGTTGGTAAATGATAATATTTTCTAGCTATGTTTCTAGACCTTAGGCGAATTACCTAATGTCTTAACCTTGGTTTCTGCATTTGTAAAATGAGAATACTAGTGCTTAGCTCATAAGATTTGGGGAAAAATTACATGAAATAAATGATAATAAATTGTCAAATACTATGCACTCAAATGGGAAATAGTATTATTTTTATTTTTCCTTTCTCTAAATTCCTGTGACACTTATATCCAATACTATGCACATTAGCCTTATTTATTTTTAAATTATTTCAAGTATGCCGATTTTGTCCCATAATCAGATCAAAAGCCTCCATAAAATAATAACATCTTAAACTGTTTTTATATTTCTCATAATTCCTATATGAGATTCTGGGCCCAGAGTATGAAGAACTCAATACTCTGATTGATTGCTTGTTGGCAGGAGCAAAACCACTCTGTTCTGGCATTTAGTGGCTGATAAACATTTCCACATGTTGACTCTTCATGAACTGATGGTCTGGGTTTGGCGCTTAGCAGAAAAATGACCACATCACTGAAGCCACTTCCCAAATTATGAGATTTAATGAGCCAAGGAAATTTAATTATTCTCCAAAGTGTATTTTCTGGTTTAGATTATGACTTGGTGGCAGCGGTTGTTACCACCAAATCTTTTGGAAAAATTATACACAGATACAAGTAGACCTATGATTTTATTCATTCATTCACATTGATTAAGGATCTGCTATATGGGGATGCCTGGCTGGCTCAGTCGGTGGGACGTGCAGCTCTCGATCTTGGGGTTGTGAGTTTGAGCCCCATGTTGGGTGTAGAGATTACTTAAAAATAAAATCTTAAAAAAAAAGAATCTACTGTATGAAAGGTATTGAACCAGGCAAGTCTGATACAAGGGTATATACAGAGTAGGGTCCCTGCCCACAAAATGTTTGCAATCTATTTGGGGAGTCAAGCCATGGAAATAAATAACTACAGGACAGTATGTGGTAAGTATAATAAAAATGGTCAAAAGTCTGAAAGAGTTTAAGGGAACTGAGAAGTCAGGAAAGGCCTCCTGGAAGAAGTGGGTATGTACGCTCGGCTTTGAAGGATAAGTAGGGTTTAGGATTTCAATAGCTGGAGTTGGGAGAAGAACCATCTTAAGCTGGAGCGATGTGAGTCAAGACACAGAGACTAAAGAAGTCAAGGTGGCTAGAACGTGGGGTCTGTGCAGAGGTGTAAGGGAAGAAGGGGGAGACAGTCGGGAGCCAGACCCAGGAAACCCTTAAATGATAAGTTATGGATTCGGATTTTATATGTTAGACAAGAGAGAAGTCCTAACATTTCCTGAGTAGAAGAATCCTCGGACACTTTTTGTACAATCTGTGATTAATTGATGATGATATGCAGGTAAAAGAAACTTAAAGCAATTGGAACAACCCAGGTATTGGGTCAGAAAAGCTGAAGTTAGGGGGTTGCATTGGAAATGGAAGGGATACAGATAAAAGATTATAAAGGGCTCATTAACTATTTGGACATGGAAGTCTGGGGGGACATCAAAGAAAATGTTCTCCTGAGATGATGAGTTGGGATTCTGGGAGCGTTGATTTTGGTGTTATCGAGACAACCAAGTCAACAATATCTGGTAGGCACTGGAAGTATGGCTGGAGCTCAGGAGGAAAATCAGAACCAGCATAGAGTTCACAATCCTTCCCATACAATCCTTCCCATAGAAAGGATTACATACCTAAAAAAAAAAAAGGTAGAGAAGAAAAGATAAATAGGCAAATTTTGAGTCAGTCACATTCAGGGAACTGGAAGAGGAGCCAGAGGAGACAGAGAAAATTCAAATATAAAGTAATGACAACTAATTAAGTGCTACTTATGTTCCAGGTACAATTCTAAGTGTTTAAAATTTATTCACTCATTTAAGTCTCACAATGACTTAATGATGTAAGTACTATCACTTGAAGACACTGAGAGTCAGAGAGCTTAAGCAATTTGCCTGAGCTCACCCAACAAGGCACAGAGCCCAGAGTCAAACCCCAGCAGTCTGACTCCACGTGTGTTCTTTTATCTTTTTAATTTTTTATTTTTCAAGTAATCTCTACGCCCAACATGGGGCTCAAATTCAAGACCCCAAGGACAAGAGTCGCATGCTCTACTGACTGAGCCAGCCAGGCTCCGCCCAGTGCGGGTTCTTGTTTTTTGTTTTTTAAAGATTTTATTTATTTATTTGACAGAGAGAGACAGTGAGAGAAGGAACACAAGCAGAGGGAGCTGGAGAGGAAAGAAGCAGACTCCCTGCCGAGCAGGGAGCCCGATGTGGGGCTCAATCCCAGAACCCTGGGATCGTGACCTGAGCTTAAGGCAGATGCTTAACCACCGACTGAGCCGCCCAGGCGCCCCCTCCCAGTGCGAGTTCTTAACCTCAATTTGTTTTGCTCTGAAAGTAGTGGTATAGGGTTATGTCACTGAAATCAAGGGATATAGTAGTTTCAGGGAGAAGGTGATCAAAAGTGCCAGTGTTGATGACAGATCATGGAGAATGAGAATCATTACCATGAAGCAAGATCTGGAAGGGATATTCTAAAATGAGCCTCTGATTTCACAATATCATGTATGTACAGGCACATACTCTGCACTGGACTGATACCAGCCCAAATCCCTTTAACAAGATTGATCAAGGATGACAAGAAAATTTTCAGTCAGGTGATTGTTCTGGAAACAAGGTGGTTAAATGCGTTAGTCACTAGCTTTCTCTGTCATCGTCTTAGATCCATTAAGCCCATTCAACCTGCCATTCAGGTGGCTGAAAAAGAATGCACGCCAAACCCCAACTGTCTACCAAGCAAGCCTTTAATAAAAGGCCAGAGAAACTTAATGAAAGCTTCAGCTCTCCTCTTTGGCTAAGGCCAAAGAAAGATTGGGAAAGGGATCTTACAATCAAGAGAATTTAAATAGGGCCAAAGTAGCACTGAGAGTTCTATTTCCCATTAGAATAATAGAACATTATCCTACAAAGACAATTGAGGACTACTGAGTTTTTAGGTAAATTTATATTGGGGCGCTGGCTTGGATTTTTTATTCTAGTCAATTATCTTTGTGTAGAATTCAGGTATACCTTCAGTTTGTTGGGCAGACCCCACCTAGCCTTCTATGAGCTGGTTAAGGATGATTTCTGACCAGGGCGCCTGGGTGATTCAGTTGGTTGTGTGTCTGCCTTTGGCTCGGATCCTGGTCCAGGATCGAGTCCTGCTCAGTGGGGAGTCTGTTTCTCCCTTTCCCTCTCTCCCTCCCCTCCCCCTCTTTTTAAAAGATTTTTTATTTATTTGTCAGAGAGAGGGAGAGAACAAGCTCAAGCAGGGAAAGTGGCAGGCAGAGGGAGAAGCAGGCTCCCTGCTGGGCAAGGAGCCTGATGAGGGACTTGATCCCAGGATGCTGGGATCATGACCTGAGCTGAAGGCAACCGCTTAACTGACTGAGCCATCCAGGCATCCCCCCTCCCCTCCCCTTGACTCATGCTCTCTTGCCCATGTGCTCTCTCTCAAATAAATAAATAAAATCTTAAAAAAAAGGAAAGCCTATGAAGAAAAAGGATGATTTCTTTTTTTTTTAATTTTTTTTTTTAAAGATTTATTTATTTGACAGAGAGAGACACAGTGAGAGAGGGAACACAAGCAGGGGGAGTGGGAGAGGGAGAGGCAGGCTTCCCGCTGAGCAGGGACCCCGATGTGGGACTCAATCCCAGGACCCTGGGATCATGAACTGAGCTGAAGGCAGACGCTTAACGACTGAGCCACCCAGGCGCCCGAAAAAGGATGATTTCTGATCAATGGAAAGCCTGTGAGACCTCTGATCTATACTTCATTATGACTTTTCAACCTTCTCCAACTCAAATTCATATGTATCTCCGATTCTTCAAGTCCACATGTCCTATTTGATCCTATGTATTGTTTATACCACACCCTATAGTATGGAATGCTGCAACCATTCCTTTCTTCCTAACTCATTCATTTATTCATTTGAGAGCCTATTTTGGAGCAGGTGCTGTTCTAGTTGGACAACATGAACAATAATCAAATGCATCTGTAATTTGTCAGATGGTGATAAATAGGCTATGGTGGCTATTCTAGAAAGTGGGGTCGTGGTATGGGGTGACATTTGAACAAAGGCTCAAGAGAAGGCTCCAGACACAAGGATATGTATGCTCTGATTAGGTTATAAACCACTCAAAATCAGGGAATATGTCATTTCATATCATAGCCCTCAGAATATCTACTGCTGTGTCCAGCACCAAGTAGTTTCTCAGGAAATCCCGGGGAATGGCTACTTGAAAGTATAGTTGGGAAAAAGAAAAAAAAAGCAACTTACTGACTGTTATGTTGGACTAGACAAAACATTTGTTGCACAAAAGCTTTTTTTTTTTAAACCTTTTATTTATTTATTTGACAGAGAGAGTGAGAGAGCACAAGCTGGGGGAACAGCAGAGGGAGAGGGAGAAGCAGGCTCCCCTCCAAGCAGGGAGCCTGACGCGGGGCTCGTTCCCAGGACCCCAGGATCATGACCTGAGCCGAAGGCAGACGCTCAACCATCTGAGCCACCCAGGTGCCCCACAAAAGCTTTCTTTAGAGGGAACTTTATTATAGCTAGGTGAACCCAGCATTTTCACATGGGACATGAATGAGCATAAATTTGAAAAAGGGTGGGTTTTTTTGTTTGTTTGTTTTAAAGATTTTATTTATTTATTTTTTAAATTTTTATTTATTTATTTATTTTTGAGAGAGAGAAAGAGAGTGTGAGCACAAGCAGGGGGAGTAGGAGAGGGAGAAGGACAAACTCCCCGCTGAGCAGGGAGCCCAATGCGGGGCTCGATCCCAGGACCCTGGGACCATGGCCTGAGCCGAAGGCAGATGCTTAACCGACTGAGCCACCCAGGCGCCCCTAAAGATTTTATTTTTAAGTAATCTCTGCACCCAACATGGGGCTCCAACTCACAACCCCAGGATCCAGTGCTGTATGCTCTACCGACTGAGCCAGCCAGGGACCCCTGAAAAGAGTTTTATTATATTTTAATATAGAACACTGCTTTGTAGCAATAATTATTATAATGAAATTTTATCTGTTGAATTAACCAATTATTAGTTCAAATTTTGTACACTTAATTACCTATAAATTCCATTACAATTTTTTGCCTTTCTTATGAAAATAATTATTTCAAGTAGGCAATACATTTATAAGATTTAAAAATCAGAACGTATAAATAGGTACATAGTGGAAAATCTTCCTCCTACCTTTTGCCCTCCACTGTCCAGTTCCCACCCTTACCCCTAACACACACACACACACACCTATTACTAGTATCTTGTGCATTCTTCCACAGTTTCTTCCTGCATGTACAAATAAGTACAAATATATACTCTTATTCTCCCTTTTAACACAAATAGCCCATTCTCCACTTTGCTATTTAAAATTTCCTAATGCATCTTGGAGGTCTTTCCATATCAGTAGGTGTAGGGATTTCCATTCTATTTCACTACTGCATAGTGTTCTTGTATAAAGGGCCATGATTTATTTAGAGTGTCTCACTAATGGACAACTAGGCTTCCAGTCTTTTTTAAAACAAAGCTTCAATAAATACTGTGGAACATTTATCATTTTACACATATATGAGTATAGCTGTAAAAATCCATCCAAGAAAAATTATTGGATCCACGGATGTCTTAATTTGTAATTGTTATAGATACTGCTAAACTGTCTACCGTGGAGCTTGTGCTGTTCAACTGTCCCGCCAACATCAACGAGAAGGACATTCATTTCCTCTTTCTTTCCTTCATTACATAAATATTAGTTGACTATTCACTCCCTCTTAGGCACCATGGGAAGCACAGGATGTAAATCAAGTAAGACATGGTTTCTGCCCTGAAGGAGCTCACAGTCGGGACAGTAGTGCTCAACTGGAGCAGTTTTACTCTCCAGGGGACGTCTGACAGTGTCTGGGGACATGACAAAGAAGGGGTCCAAAGTGTCAGTAGTGCCCAGGCCGAGCAACACTGATCTGGTGGGAGTGACAGACCCTGAAATGTGCTGTGGAAAAGTTGTGTTCTTGAAACTTAGAGGAGAGGCTTCTGAAGGCCAATCAGAGCCGGGAGGACCGGTGAGAAGAGAAAGGGAAGAGCGGGCGTAGTGGCTCAGAGGTGTGTGAGCAGTTTCGAATGGCCAGCCTAGTGAAAGCTGGGTGAAGGAGGCTTGCGCAGCAAGCCAGAGAAATCACTGTGGATCTGACTGACAAGTGCCTTAGTAGCCAGGCTTAAGATGGGATCTTTAAGCAATGTGGGGAATCATTGAAAGGTTTCAAGCTGGGAAGTAAGGTGCTTAGATGTGCATTTCAGAAACTCACTTTGGTAGCAGGAGGGAGGATAGTTTGGATGGGGGCCAGATTGGTGACAAGCAGAAGAGTTAGGAGGCTTGGCAGTAATCCAGATTGCAAGTGACAAGAGCCACAACCCAGGTGGGAATAGAGGGGAGGGGTTCTGGAGATATAAAGGAAGCAGAATCAGAAGGACATGGAGCTAAGAAGGGGATTTATAGGATTGCTATGTTTCTGATATGTAACCAATAAGATGGCAAGAGAGGTCATTCTGTAGAATACAGAACACCAGAGAAGAGCAGATTTGGGGAGGAAGAAAAATGTTAGTCAATTAGCAGGGAATATTCAGACCTGCAGTTCAGCAGAAAGCCTAGGACTGGCATCCCCATTTAAGAGGATGTCCCCATTTAATAGGACAAGGAACTGTCCTTTGAAAGGTTGGGAGTAGATGAGGTCATCCAGGGGGAATGCAGAAAGAGAAGTGGGTGGAGAACAGAGCCCTTGGGAGCAGCTGCTGATTGGCCTCCATGGAAGTTGCATGAGGAGCTGAATGCTCATCTCTTTTATGGGTTGTTATTCTCATCTCCTCTGGCTGTGTTGACAGTGCTGCTATTTTCTTCCAGGCAAGCAACCCAATTTTTTAACAACCCTCTAAAAGGCTATGCAAATCTAACTTGTTATTAATACTGTTATTTTCATTGTCCCAGTTGCTCATCTGGTACCTGAAAGTCTTCTACAACATATTCCCTGCTACCTCCCGCAAACCCTTTGGTAATACTTTGTTGTTTAAAAACTTAGCTCAAGGGGCCCCTGGGTGGCACAGTGGGTTAAGTGTCTGCCTCTGGCTCAGGTCACAATCTCAGGTTGTGAGAGGGAGTCCTGAGCCCTGAGGCGGGTTCTGTGCTCAGCGGGGAGTCTGCTTGAAGATTCTCTCCCTCTGCCCCTCCCCCCTCAAATAAATAAATAAATCTTTTTTTTTTTTAAGATTTTACCTATTTGTTTGAGAGAGAGATTGAGAGCACAAGATGGGGGAAGGTCAGAGGGAGAAGCAGACTCCCCACTGAGCAGGGAGCCCGATGCGGGACTCGATCCCGAGACTCCAGGATCATGACCTGAGCTGAAGGCAGCCGCCCAACCAGCTGAGCCACTCAGGCGCCCCAATAAATAAATCTTTAAAAAAATTAAAAAATAAGAATAAAAACTTAGCTCAAGTTTCTCTCTCTCTCTTTCTTTTTCTTAAAGATTTTATTTTTCAGAGAGAGAGAGAGCACAAGCAGGGGGAGCGTCAGACAGAGAGAGAAGCAGGCTCCCCGCGGAGCAGGGAGCCCGATTCGAGACTCAGTCCCATGTCCCTGGGATCATGACCTGAGCCAAAGCCAGTTGCTTAACCAACTGAGCCACCAAGGCATCCCAGGCTGAAGTATCTTTCCTGCCTGCCTTCCAAGGAACCCTGGGCAAATATCTGTCATGGAACTGAAACACCTCACTATAGTTATCTGGGTTTTTTTTGTCTGCTTCCCTCGCTATACTGAAATCTCCTTAGGGCAGGAATCACAGTTTGTCTTAGACTCTCTGGCACCTAATACAGAGTTTGGCACTTAGACATTTGAAAAATGGCTATTGAATGAACGACTTTGAGTTCTAAGAGAAGTTTATTGACAGGGCTCCTATACATTCCAGGGCACTCCTGGTTTACACCTGTTGACCAGGCACAGTTATTAATAATTACCCGTTTCATCGCTTCTCGGCCTTTGGCTAAGATGAAGTGTGGTATCTGTTCTTATAAGCTTAATATCTGATACATCCGCTATCCAAGGACAACATATTGAATGGATTTTTGGAGAAGGGAGATTGAAAAGGAGCTTGTTCTGTCCACTCCACACATCGACCAGGTACTGTTGTCCTTCCAGGCACAGTACCCCTTGTCAGGGACAAAATAATAACCATACAATCTTATAATTATATATAATCACATTATATATAATTAATATATAATAAAATATGGTTGATAATTTAATAACATAATAAAATGTCATATAGAAATTATAATAAACAATATAATAAATATAATTAATATAATAAACTATAGAATTAATATATGATATATAATTACTAATATATAAGATTGTATGATGATTATGATCCCTTTCAATCTCAAAAGTGCCCTCATTTGCAAGATAAATTATGTGGTTATCCTGTTTATAGACGACCCAATTGTCATAGCCGATCCTAACTTTTGGCAGGTGTCTCTGTTTATAAGACATTTCTGCCAGAGAAACCAGCAGACATAGCAGGATCTGTTACTAGTTCTAGCCAATATCAAATAATGCAAACCATTTTTCTGAAATTATGAGGCAGAAATGAGACACCAGAGTTATGGGAAAGAAAGGGAATTCACACATTCCTTACACTGATCAAACTTCTTTCAAAACCAGCAAGCTATAGAATCAATAGAAAGAAATCATTGGCACAAATAGGGTGGTGCAGTGCTAAGAATCAAGAACTACAGGATTTTATAAATATGAGGCCTCACAAATCAGGTAGCTACAATAATTCATTGTGTAAATGAGGAACTGAGGCCCAGAGAGACTATGTTGAATTGATTAGTTATAAAATTAGTTTAAAAATGGGGCCTAGACATAAGGATAATTAAATATAACAAAGAAAGAAAATAGAGTTCAAAACTAGACCCACCTGTATGCAGTTGTTTGATTTTCAGTGAAGGTGCCAAAGCAATCCAATTAGGAAGTTATTTTCAACAAATGGTGCTGGAACAACTAGATATCCATAGGGGGAAAAGTGAAACTGACCCTACCTTACACCATTCACAAAGACTAATTTGAGATGGATTAGAGACCAAAATATAAAGAACAAAACAATAGCGGTGCCTAGGTGGCTCAGTTGGTTAAGCAACAGATTTGATTTCTCTCAGATCATGCTCTCAGGGTCCCGCGATTGAGTCCAGAGTCGGGCTCAGTGCTCAGCAAGAAGTCTGCTTGAGGATTCTCTCCCTCTCCTTCTGCCCTTCCCTGCCCCTCGGGCTCTCTCTCTCTCAAATAAATAAATAAGTAAACAAAAAGACATTTATTTGAGAGAGAAAAAGATAGCAAGAGCAAGCACAAGCAGTGGCAGGGTTTGGGGAGAGGGAGAAGCAGACTTCCCACTGAGCAGGGAGCCCCACTCAGGACTCAATCCCAGGACGCTGGGATCATGACCTGAGCCGAAGGCAGCCACTTAACCAACTGAGCCACCCAGGTGCCCCAATAAATAAATCTTAAAAAGAAAAACTATAAAGCTTCTAGAAAAAAACTGCAAAAGGGTATCTGTGTGACTTGAAGGTAGATAAATATTTGTTAGCATACAAAAAGCAACAACTATAAAAAATTGACAAATTCAACTTCATCAAAATTTAAAACTCCTACTCATCAAAAGATACTGTTAAAAAAAGAATAAGCAAGCCACATACTGAGAAAAGAATCTGCAAAACATTTCTAATAGATACCTACTTGTTACAAAGAGGAAAATAGTAACTTCGCAGTGGAGAAATATGGCAGATTTTATCCTAACTGAATGACCAAAATTAACATTACTAGTAATGGCACAAATGGACATCATTTACTGCCTGATAGGATGCACTGAGAAGGACCCAACCTTCCTTCTGTGGTATTCCTGCCAAAAAATACATAACCTCATTCTAAACATCAAACAAACCCAAAATGAGGGAAATTCTATAAAATACCTAGCCTGTACTCTTGAAAAGTGTCAAGGTTATAAAAAACAAAGAAATACCGAGGAACTGTTCCAGATTACAGGAGAGTAAAGAGACATCATAACTGAATGAAATATGTGACCCCAGATAGAATAAAGGACATTAATGGGATGATTGGTAAAATTTGAGTAGGGTCAAAGTTTAGGTAATAGTATTACGTCAACATCAATTTCCTAAATTTGATCATTGTACTGCTGTTATATAAGAGAATGTTCTTAGAAAAAAAAGTAAATGAACACTGAAGAATTTAGAGGTAAAAAGGCATCATGCCTACAATTTACTCTCAAACATCAGAAATGATTTTTAATCCATCTATCTGTACTTATGTATACATGTATGTGAATATATATATAGAGAGAGAATAACTGATAAAGCAGTAGTGTAAGCTGTTAACATGGGGAATATGGTAAAGTGTATACAGGAATTCTCAATGTCATTTTTGTGACATTTTGGAAGTCTGAACTTATTTCAAAATAACAAGTTTTATATATATATGACATATATATACATATTTATATATATATATATGCAAAGGACTTGTATCCAGAATGTATAAAGAATGCCTATGACTCAATAAACAACAAACAGCACAATTAAAAACTGGACAAAGTATTTGAAGGGATACTTCACAAAGAAAGATATGTAAAAAAACACAGGAAAAGATGCTCAAAATCATTAATCATTAGGGAAATGCAAATTAAAACCACAATCCAATACCACTATGCACCTATCAAATTAAAAAACTTGACAACACCAAATGTTGATGAGGCCTTGGAGCAACTAGAGCTTTCTTTTCTTTCTTTCTTTCTTTATTTATTTGACAGAGAGACACAGCGAGAGAGGGAACACAAGCAGGGGGGAGTAGGAGAGGGAGAAGGCTTCCCGCCAAGCAGGGAGCCTGATGCGGGGCTTGATCCCAGGACCCTGGGATCATGACCTGAGTGGAAGGAAGATGCTTAACCGACTGAGCCACCAGGCGCCCCGCAACTAGAGCTTTCAAATACTGCCAGTGGTGTGTTAAACGGCATCATTACATTGGAAAAAGTTTTAACGGACATTTAACAATGCCTCTTTTATAATCCCAGAGGAATGAAAGCATATGTACACAAAAAAATTTGTACCAGAATGCTCATAGCAGTTTTATTTATAATGGCCCCAAACTGGAAATAACCTAAATATCCATCAACAGGAGAATAAATATAGAAACTATAGTATATTTATTTTAAATTTTAAAATTTAGAAACTATAGTATGCTGAAACAATTTATGTAACAACATAAACGGATGAATGAAATGAATCTCAAAAACATCATGCTGAATGAAAGAAGCCTTATGCAAATATCACATACAGTCTGAATCCATTTAGATGAAGTTCTAGAACAGGCAGAGTTTATCTGCATTGAAAAGAAATCAGAATAGCAGTTGCTTCTGGGAGGGTGGACATTTGGATTGACTAGAAGGGGCTCGAGGGAACTTTCTGGGATACAGGTATTATTCTATATTCTTGTTAGAAGTTTGGGTTACAGGGGTATCTCTTTGTCAAAGGTCATTGGATGGAACACTTAAGTTTGTTTATTTCATTGTATATAAATTTTACCCCAATAAAAAGAATCAGAAACAGCTTTTGAACTCTAGTTATTAATATACAGGTTGAAGTGTTTAGAGGTGAGGTATACTGATGTCTGCAACTTACTTTGAAATATATCAAAAAATAAGATCAATCGATACATGGATGGAAGGATAGGTAAATGATAAAGCAAATAAAATGAGGGGCGCCTGGGTGGCTCAGTTGGTTAAGCGACTGCCTTCAGCTCAGGTCATGATCCCGGAGTCCTGGGATCGAGTCCCACATCGGGCTCCCAGCTCAGTGGGGAGCCTGCTTCTCCCTCTGACCCTCTCCCCTCTCATGCTATTTCTCTCTCTCTCTCTCTCTCTCTCAAATAAATAAAAAAAAAGCAAATAAAATGAAATGTTAACTGTAGAATATATATATATATAGGTAACAAGTATATACATGTTCACTGTACAATTCTTTCAACTGTTTTTTCTGTATGTTTGAAATTTTTCATAATAAAATACTGAGGGAAAAGTTGAGCCAAAAATCCTGGCTTCTTAATTCCCATTTTGTTATTCTTTCCATTATACCACACTTAATCAAACTTTCAGTGTCTAATCATCAGATCTTAGCCGTCTGTTTTGAAAAGTCAGGCCAGGGGCGCCTGGGTGGCTCATTTGGTTAAGCGTCTGCCTTTGACTCAGGTCATGATCCCAGGGTCATGATCCCTGGGATTGAGCCCTGCATTGGGCTCCCTGCTCAAATAAATAAATAAAATCTTAAAAAAAAGAAAAGTCAGGTCAGAATAACAATAAAATATACAGGAGCTATGACAAGATATGCCAGGAAATTCCTCCAGAAAGCCAAGGATATTAGTAAGCAATTCAGGTCTGAAAAACAGTCCTCCAACTAGCGAAAATCTAAGAGCAAACATGCTGAGGGAGGACCGCATTGCCTTTTGGGGAACTGGCAGGTACAGCACGCATGACATCACCACAGCTGGCATATGATTTCAAAATATGTTAAAGACCTACATTGCTACGATAAGGTTTTATGAGGCTTTATGTTTGTATGACTTCTGCCTTCCTTGGACTTCATATCTAATTTCTTAACAGTTTCATCAACTTCACTCTTGAGTCATCCTTACTTAACGAACAAGACAAGATCACCAGCAAAAGGTGCAAGAACATAACTGGTTTCCCTGCATAGGAAGAGCTCTTTTGCAATTCCATTAGCTGAGCAAGACATCCAGGGGATGACTAAGAGGAATACACACCAACAACTGCTCTGTAGTAAACAGGACGAGAGCAGAATGAGCTGGGCACAGAAGCTCCGCTTTAAGTAACATTCTATAACACTGAGTCACAGAAGCAGCAAACAAACCCGCTTGGCTCAAGTAACACAATAGTGGACGGCATCTTTGGCCAGTTCTGTCGGACTTTTCCAGAGGTGAAAAGGCTATGTTACAGATAGCTACTAACATGGATTCAGGCTTCAGTATTGGCTGAGTCCAGAAACCAAAGGGCTACCAGTTTTGACTTGTGTCCAGCCTCAAAAGGATGGGCAAGCCTCATTGGCCACACTTAGACACCTGGATGGTACTGACTGAACAGTGTCAATGTTGAATATTAAGGCTAGGTAGAGATAAACGGGACAGCTAATACATGTTTCACCCTTAATTCATTTTTAAAAATTCAAGTTTATGAAAGATTTAAGTTTGGGGCGATTTTTAAAATAGTTTACTATAAGAAAAACACATGCTTCTTTAAAAAGATTAGAAAAGTAGAAAATTCAAAAGCTAGAGCTGTTCTTTCAATTTTTAAATTTACAAATAATATTACCCTATTGTGAAAGTCATGCTTATTTGTGAAACATTTGGAAAATAGAAGTGTAAAGAAAAAATTTTAACTGCTGAGTATTTTCATCAAAACAATTAACTGCAACATTTCTTTACATTTCAGCATCTTTTTCTCGAATGTTTAATATATGATTGACTCCTACACAACTCTTTCAAGAACATGTCTGTTGAGGGGCGCCTAGGTGGTTCAGTTGGTTAAGCGTCTGCCTTCGGCTCAGGTCCTGGGTCCCACATTGGGCTCCTTGCTCAGCGGGGCATCTGCTTCTCCCTCTCCCTCCACCTCTCCCCTCTGCTCGTGCTCTCTCTCTCTCAAATAAATAAATAAATAAATAAATAAATAAATAAATAAATATTTTTTTTGGGTGTAGTGTTCCATGATTCATTGTTTGCATATAACACCCGGTGCTCCATGCAATACATGCCCTCTTTTAATACCCATCACCAGGCTAACCCATCCCCCCAGCCCCCTCCCCTCTAGAATCCTCAGTTTGTTTCACAGAGACTGTAGTCTCTCATGGTTTGTCTCCCCTTCCAATTTCCCCCCTTCAATTCTTCCCCTCCTGCTATCTTCTTTTTTTGTTTTTAAACATATAATGTATTATTTGTTTCAGAGGTACAGGTCTGTGATTCAACAGTCTTACACAATTCACAGCGCTCACCATAGCACATACCCTTCCCAATGTCTATCACCCAGCCACCTCATCCCTCCCACCCCACCACCACTCCAGCAACACTCAGTTTGTTTCCTGAGATTAAGAATTCCTCATATCAGTGAGGTCATATGATACATGTCCTTCTCTGATTGACTTATTTCACTCAGCATAACACCCTCTAGTTCCATCCACGTCATTGCCAATGGCAAGATTTCATTCCTTTTGATGGCTGCATGATATTCCATTGTGTGTATATACCACATCTTCTTTATCCATTCATCTGTCGATGGACATCTTGGCTCTTTCCACAGTTTGGCTATTGTGGACATTGCTGCTATAAACACTGGGGTGCATGTGCCCCTTCGGATCCCTACATTTGTATCTTTGGGGTAAATACCCAGTAGTGCAACTGCTGGGTCATATGGTAGTAAATAAAATCTTTTTTTAAAAAAAGAAAGAACATATCCGTTGTAAGCTGTTTTTTTTTAAGATTTTATTTGTTTATTTATCAAAGAGAGAGAGAGAGCACAACAGGAGGAGCAGCAGGCAGAAAGAAGCAGACTCCCTACTGAGCAGGGAGCCCGATGTGGGGCTCGATCCCAGGACCCTGGGATCATGACCCGAGCCGAAGACAGACACTTAACCAACTGAGCCACCCAGGCGTCCTCCCCCTCTTTTTTTAAGGTACAAACAAAATAATTACTAACTAAATAGCATTTAAAGTACTGGTATTGGTAGTTCTGGTTTCAACACAATACTAACTTCCAGATTCCGTCTCCTTAATCAAATAAATTGAATAAACCTGGACTCTACTTCATTCTCCTGAGCTAAGGGAGTGAATTTGCCAATGCAACAATGGCAACCACCATTCTGCTGTGCTGCCCATGTCATTAAAGGAGCAACCTGAGCATCTCCTCCCTCTTCACAGAGCAGACACGGTAGTGAGGCCACAGAAGTGTCCCCCATGTACTTGAACTTTGTTCTTCATTGGTACACCTGAGGGGCTAGATCCAGGTCATGCTGATTCTGGTCGCCTAGGTTGTCTGCAAGGACTCGAGATGGTGGTAGCAAGCCTCCTCCCTTTTCCCTCTGGTTCAAGTGTAGAAAAACACCAAGGTTTCTTCCTTTCTTTCCCTAACATAGTTCGGGTCTAGTGGGAATTTGCCAAAGGAACTTTCCTAAAAATTCAGGGAAGCCAAAGGGAAAATAAACAAGGGAAACTCAAAAATAAGAGTCAACAGACAGCACACAGGTTCTGAGCTTACACTAGCTAACTCCCATGCCCGCTTCCTGTTTTTTGAGGGCCTCTCAGGGAGCCTGCCTTTATTGCCTGTAGGCTGAGCCCCCTTCCAGAGGTGGGATTGGGGTGGGGCCCAATCTCCTAGGTGTTTCTAAGAAAACCCTGAGAACCAAGAAGGCCTGATGATTTATGCCTTTCATCTCCTTAGGCATCTAAGTATGGTCTTTTACCTCCCATCTTTGGAGTTAAGGAAATTTTTTTGTGCAAAGCGTCCTATGTCAGGAGACTGTCCATGCACCAGGGTTTGTGTGAGAGATGGTGTGATGTAATAAAAAGAGTTGGCTTTGCTCCTGGCCCAAGTCTGAACCAGACTTTGATGCTTCGTGGCTGTGCACTCTTTTTTTTTTTAACCACTTTTTTGAGACATAATTTACATACCACAGTTCATGTATTTAAAGTGTACAACTGGGGGCGCCTGGGTGGCTCAGTTGGTTAAGCGACTGCCTTCGGCTCAGGTCATGATCCTGGAGTCCCGGGATCGAGTCTCACATCGGGCTCCCTGTTCAGCAGAGAGTCTGCTTCTCCCTCTGACCCTCTTCCCTCTCAAGCTCTCTATCTCTCATTCTCTCTCTCTCAAATAAATAAATAAAATCTTAAAAAAAAAATAAAGTGTACAACTGGGGCACCTGGGTGGCTCAGTCGTTAAGCGTCTGCCTTCGGCTCAGGTCATGATCCCAGGGTCCTGGGATGGAGCCCCGCATCAGGCTCCCTGCTTAGCGGGAAGCCTGCTTCTCCCTCTCCCACTCCCCCTGCTTGTGTTTCCTCTCTCGCTATGTCTATCTCTGTCAAATAAATAAATAAAATTTTAAAAAATAAATAAATAAGGTGTACAACTAAATGGTTTTATTATATTCACAGAGTTGTGTAACCATCACCATAATTAATTTTAGAATATTTTCATCAACCATACAAGAAATCTCATACCCATTAGCAGTCTCCCCCTTTACCCAATACTCTCCCCTCACCCCCCCACTCCCACCCTAGGCAAAAACTCAAAAAAAGTTTTGCCTATTCTGCTGGTTGTGAATTCTTTTTTTTTTAAGATTTTTTTTTTTTTAATTATTATTTGCCAGAGAGAGAGAGAGCACAAGCAGGGGTAGCGACAGGCAGAGGGAGAAGCAGGCTCCCTGCTGAGTAAGAAGCCCCATGCAGGACTTGATCCCAGGATCCGGGATCATGACCTGAGCTGAAGGCAGACGTTTAATCTGAATGAGCCACACAGGCGTCCCTGGTTGTGTATTCTTGAAAAAATATTTAACCTCTTTGAATCTTAATTTCTTCTTATGTAAAACGCAACATAATACCCTTCATATATGCAGCACACAGGAGGCATTTTAAAAAGTTCTTTCCGGGGCTCCTGGGTGGCTCAGTTGGCTAAGCAACTGCCTTCGGCTCAGGTCATGATCCTGGAGTCCAGGGATCAAGTCCTGCATCGGGCTCCCCGCTCAGCGGGGAGTCTGCTTCTCCCTCTGACCCTCCCCCCTCTCATGCTCTCTCTCTCTCTCTCTCTCATTCTCTCTCTCAAATAAATAAATAAAATCTTTAAAAAAATAAATAAAAAGTTCTTTCCTCCCCTTTCACCATGGGCCTTAAGATACTTGAGATACTCATCGTGGGTCTTGAGGAATTTGAAGCACAGAGGGATTAAGTGACTTGCTCCAATTACAGAGCAGGTAGGTAAGTGGTGAAGCCAAGTTTCAACCCGGGCAAGCTGCTCCAGAGCCTGCACGCTGAATGGGACCCCACCGTACCCCTCCAGTATGAACCATCCATGCCTGCCACTTGTCACCAACCACAACCCCCGATGGAAGGCCTGATGCAGCTTGAAGAGTTTGTCCAGTTCGGAGTTTTCTTTTAAGATTTTATTTATTTATTTAATTGACAGAGAGAGAGAGAGACAGCGAGAGAGGGAACACAAGCGGGGGAGCGGGAGAGGGAGAAGCAGGCTTCCCGCGGAGCGGGGAGCCCGATGCGGGGCTCCATCCCAGGACCCTGGAATCATGATCTGAGCCGAAGGCATACGCTTAACGACTGAGCCACTCGGGCGCCCCAGAGCTTTTCTTTAATAAGGCATTTCTATTCCACAGCAATGGTCTAGATCACCTGGAAAACATTTGTTTCTAGACTATACAGTGTAGGAGTCCGAGTGACTTTGGGGAATGCAGATGGCAGTCTGTGAACTCAAATCACAGGTATGTGTTTCTATATCATATCACTGACCACACAACCACTCTGGGATGGGAAGATCCTATTATTTCCAAATAGCGTTCAACCATGCTGACTGGCAGTAAACTCTGACCCTTCACAGAATGCCTTTCTTATTGCTTACCAGAGTCATTTCTTGGTACAGCATCATACCCTTTACTTGCCTTAGTACTGAGAACCCTTCGTAGTTCTTGTGAATTATGTATCTGTCTTCTACTCATTTTCCAAGTTGTTTGAGGACAATACCCATAACTGATATACCTCTGTGTTCCTTAAAATTAATACAGTTCCTCGCATATAGTAGGTGCTTATATGCTTTTTGAGAAGAATTAATTGAATTAAACTGAACTGAATCAAATTGCTTTAGGTCTGATGGACCTAACCCTTTATTCACTGGAGGATATTCCCAAATTCTTTTTTTTTTTAAAGATTTTATTTATTTGTTTGACACAGAGAGACACATCAAGAGAGGGAACCCAAGCAGAGAGTGGGAGAGGGAGAAGCAGGCTCCCCGTGGAGCAGGGAGCCTGACGCGGGGCTCAATCTCAGGACCCTGGGATCATGACCTGAGCCGAAGGCAGATGCTTAACGACTGAGCCACCCAGGCGTCCCCCCAAATTCTTGACATAAATTCAGTTCTATTCTAATTTTGGCGGAGACAAATTCCTAAAGTTTACTACCATACCTTCTCTGCCGCTTAATGGTTGTTCTCCAGGGGCCAAAAAGTCAGGTTTCAGCCTGTGGTCTCGAGTTCCCTGGGAACAGAAAATTAGTTGAAATGAACATTTAGGCTTCCCTTTTGGATCTGGCTTTAGTAAGAAATATTAGACTAGAGTGGGAAGAGAAAGGGAGTCTCCTGCAGATTGTGAGGGAAGAGAGGGAGCACCTCTTTCTTCCCTGTGCCCAGTTCCTTAGTTTATCGACCACAAAGACTTATGCGTGAGCTCTGGTTGGTTGCCTGGGCAGCTGGTCCCCCAGCCATGCTTCTCCACCCTCCATAACAGGCCCGCTCAGAGCTGGTCCAGGAAAGCCACAGATTCGTGACCATTTCCTACTTCCTTTTCCTCACCAATGATGTGTGCCCCCCTTTTAAGTAGACTTTCCTTCAGTTTTAGCATTTTCCTGACTTGGTTTTAGGCAATAGGCCAGGGAAGCTCTATTTCAATTGCTTTCCATTAGACAGAACATCAAGCTTAACTTCCTTTGACATGATTCTTTTTTAAAAAGATTTATTTATTATTATTTATTTGAGAGAGAGAGAGAAGGAGGGGCAGAGGAAGAGTAAGAGAGTGAGAATCTCAAGCAGACTCCCCACTGAGCATGGAATCAACATGGGTCTCAATCCCACGACCCTGAGATCATGGCCTGAGCCAAAATCGAGTCGGATGCTTAACCAACTGAGCCACCCACGTGCCCTTTGTGACATACTTCTTATTCTCAGTTTATGAATTCTGTGTGTGCGTGGGTGGGTGGGTGTGCATTCTCTACATATTAGAAATTTACTAATATAATCTATTCTTAGAATTGTCTAAAACCATGTAATTTTGCTTTGCTCCTTCAGAAAAGAAGATTGAGGAGCACCTGGGTGGCTCAGTCGGTTAAGCATCTGCCTTCAGCTCAGGTCATGATCCCGGGGTCCTGGGAGTGAGCCCCGTGTTGAGCTCCCTGCTTGGCAGGGAGCCTGCTTCTCCCTCTCCCTCTACTGTTCCCCCTGCTTGTGCTCTCTCTCACTCTCTCTGTCAAATAAATAAATAAAATCTTTTAAAAAAAAGAAAAAAGAAAAGAGGATTGATCCCTTATGGCCCATTGTTTCATTTTGATAACCTATTTCACTCTTTCAGATATAATTGAGATACAAAAATAGTAATATGCAAAGTATATGTACAAAAAGCTTGCTATATTCTAATAAACACCATTCAGTCTAAAATAGATCTAGGCTCAAAGTCTCTAAAATGCTGGGTTTCTGATGGACAACAGGGGATGACCAGAATAGTGGGATTTGAGGGATACCAGCACCACCCTTCCCTCTACAAACAGACAGACAGACAGACAAACAATTCTCAGATATCTCTGGGTGTCAAGAAGCCTGCAATTCTATTCACTATAGAATAGAAACTCATTTTGAGGGTTAAGCATTGTCCTTTCAAGGAGCTACCCTTTTAAAATGAAAATGAAGGGATAATACAAGAAGTTGCTACCATCATAGTATGAATTGCCTTATAATATAGTGTCTCTCTCACCCAGGGTGGAACTAGAACAATTTGAGGATACTGAGGGCTTAGAGAATGGAGAAGACTGTTTAAAACAAAGTAGAAGAGTGACATGAGTCAGAAATATACTTACCTACTTTGAAAGTTTGCCTCAGATCTGCTCTGGATGTATAGAAGGAATCCAGTTTGAAAAGAAAATAATATCCAACAGCTGCTCTTACAAATCTCTATTCTTTCATTTTCATTAATTCATTTTATTTTTATTTATTTATTTATTTTTTATTTCTATTTTTTTAAAGATTTTTATTTATTTGACAGAGAGAGACACAGCGAGAGAGGGAACACAAGCAGGGGGAGTGGGAGAGGGAGAAGCAGACTTCCCGCTGAGCAGGGAGCCCGACTCCGGGCTCTATCCCAGGACCCGGGATCATGACCTGAGCCAAAGGCAGACGCTTAAGGACTGAGCCACCCAGGCGCCCCATTTTATTTTATTTTTAAACAAAAAGATTTTATTTATTTATTTGAGAGAGAGAGAGAGAGAGAATGAGATGGGGGAGGGGCAGAAGGATAAGCTGACTTCCCACTGAGCAGGGAACCCGAGGTGGGACTCCGGGATCATGACCTGAGCCAAAGGCAGTCACTAAACTAACTGAGCCACCCAGGCGCCTTGTCAATTCACTTTAAAGAGGGATCTTCTGTTAAGGTATCAACATAGTATCTGAAAAATTCAGTGTGATTTTCAAAATGTTCCCGTGAGTAATATTTTGACAGTACATACACACATATTTTCATTTGGATGTATATATTCCCAAAATATTTTTGGTTTTTTTTGTTTTTTTTTTAAGATTTTATTTATTTATTTATTTGAGTGAGAGAGAGATAGAAACAGCATGAGAGGGGAAAGGGTCAGAGGGAGAAGCAGGCTCCCTGCTGAGCCGGGAGCCTGATGTGGGACTCGATCCCAGGACTCCAGGATCATGACCTGAGCCGAAGGCAGTCGCCTAACCAACTGAGCCACCCAGGCGCCCTCCCAAAATATTTTGAATGGAATGTTTGTAGAATATTTGAAGAGCAAATAACCAAGAAAAAAAAATCTGAACATGTATCATCTAAATTGACTAAAATTAAGAGAGCAACCATTAAGATCCTTCACCCTAACCTAACTACACTTTTTATTTTTCAGCCTCTGCTAATCTTAGGACCAACATATAGAAAACAACTTTCTAACATCTATAGAAAGGGAAACCTTTAAAAGGAATATAGTCCAACCCTCTCATTTTGCATGGGGAAACCAAGATTCAGAAAGTGAGCTGATTTGCTTAAGGTCCCTTGCTTAGTGAATAACGAATGGGGAAGAAGAACTCAGCATTTCTAATTCCCAATTCTAAGACTTTCTACAATACCTCGCTGCCTTGTGAACAGAAAACTAATTTTCTGTTTTTATTAAATGCATATTCCAGGGGGCGCCTGGGTGGCTCAGTCAGTGTTAAGCTTCTGCCTTTGGCTCAGGTTATGATCCCAGGGCCCTGCTCAGTGGGGAGTCTACTTGTCCCTCTTCCCCTCCCCCCCTTGTTCTCTCTCTCTCAAATAAATAAATAAAATCTTGGGAAAAAATACATCTTCCAGTTTATTTATTTATTTATTTATTTTAAAGATTTTATTTATTTGACAGAGAGAGACACAGCGAGAGAGGGAACACAAGCAGGGGGAGTGGGAGAGGGAGAAGCAGGCTTCCCACCTAGCAGGGAGCCCGAGGTGGGGCTCGATCCCAGGACCCTGGGACCATGACCAGAGCCAAAGGCAGATGCCCAACGACTGAGCCACCCAGGCGCCCCATCTGTCAGTTTATTTAAAACCATTTACCATTCAGGCAAGGCATTTGTTTGGAATCACTATGCTTCTATCCCTTCCTTTGGCAGAGATTGCAAATTGTCTTCTAACATTCATTCTTGCCTTCTCCCCTTCAATGAAACCCCTGATTTTTAGCTGGACACAGGAATACTCAGAATAAAGAGGTCATCTCTAGCCTTCCTTGCAGCTGGGTGTGGTCACATGATTAGTTTCTGGCCAATAAGATATAAGCCAATGAGATGTGTGCAACCACAGCGTACTTAAAAGGAGGGAGCATAAGCATTTTCATCCCTTCTTCCTGCTGATTGGAACTCAGAGGTGATGGCTGTGGGAATCATGAGAGAGAAACTGTGTGTTGAGGATGGTAGAGTCCATAGAAAGAACTTGAGCCCTTGATGATTGTAAAGCCTCTGTACCTATCTTCCTTTGGACTAGCTTCCTTTTTTTTTTTTTAAGATTTTATTTATTTATTTGAGTGAAAGAGAACATAAGCAGGGAAGAGGGGCAGAGGGAAGAGTAGATCCCCTACTGAACAGGGAGCCCCATGCAGAGCTCAATCCCCGGACCCTGGGATCATGACCTGAGCCGAAAGCAGACGCTTCACTGACTGAGCCACCCAGGTGCCCCTCTTTTTCTTCTTTTAAGTAGACTCTATGCCCAATGTGGAGTTTGCATTTATGACCCCAAGATCAAGAGTTGCATGCTCTACAGACTAAGCCAGCCAGACGCTCCTGTAGTTTCTTGATTAAGATAAAATTTGGAAGTTTCAAACATATTATAGGCTCAAAGGACTTCCGAGCACACTAAAATTTTTATTAAAAAAGAAAAACTGCATCTGAATTGTTCTTAGCAAAATTTGGTATGTAGAAGAGCTAGAACAACCCTCAACCCTAAATCACCAGAGGAGGCAAACACCATAGGCTGCTGGGGCATGCTATCCTCTCTCAGAGGTGTTGGAGCCTGGGTCAGAATCTGGTTTATTCACTTTCTCTGGTTTAAAATGTAAGAGGTGTTGGGGTACCTGGGTGGCTCAGTCGGTTGGGTGTCTGCCTTCAGCTCAGGTCATGATCCCAGGGTCCTGGGATCGAGCCCTACATTGGGCCCTTTGCTCAGCGGGAAGTCTGCTTCTCCTTCTCCCTCTGCCTACTGCTCTGCCTACTTGTGCTCTGTCAAATAAATAAATAAAATCTTAAAAAATAAAATAAAATATAAGAGGTATCTTTGACTCATCCCTTTCCTTCAGACTGGATAGCCAAGCCAGCTTTCTGATTTTATCTTTGAAATTTCTCTTCAACCATTGCTCTGCCTTCTCACTGCTGCAAAGCTAATCTTGGTCCCTACTACCTCTGTCCTGCCTTTTCCAAGTATCCCAAAATAGCTTCACTGATTCCAGTGCTCTCTCTTAAGTCCTTCCTGGCCCTAGGCAACCTACCCAAGCTGTTTCTCAATCTTCTCTAACAAACATTCTCTATTAGAGAGCCTGGTCTAGTCCACCTCACAAGCATGCTTGCTCAATCCTGTCTCTGCCTGTTCCTTTGTTTATGTTGTTCCCCATATCTTAAATGCCTTTCTGCCTCTTCTCTGGCTATCCAAAATCTCACCCATAGTTCAAGTTCAGCTTCAATTTCACCTTCACCATGAGTTTCCTTCCAACAACTCTAAACTACACTAAATGCTCCCTTTCCAGTCATCCCATAGCACTTAATTACAGAATCAGAGTTGGAAGGAACCTTAGTAATAAAAAAAATAAAAGCATATATTTTAGCAAATGAGAAAACAGATTCAAGGAGATAATGAAGTGACCTACCCAGGGTTATACAGCTGGTAAATGATAGATGGGGGAAACAACCAAGACCCCCAATCTTAGCTTAGTGCTATTTCCATTACTATGGAAACTATGCCATTTCTCTTCCACTTGTCTTTACAACTAATAGGAATTTGCTTGTATTATTTGCATGTGTTTCATGGAACAAAGTTGTATCTCCCTATAAAGATTGGAAGTCTCTCTTGAGATTGGAAACATGTCTTTTACCTCTTTAATATTCTCACAGCAAATAAGAAGCACTCAAAAAAAATCTTTGTGGTATTAAAATTCAAAATTTTCAAGTCTTTTGACAGCTCCACAGTGCCTTGCACATGATGAGTGCATAGTAGATACTTTGAAAATACTAGTTGGTTGATTTAGCTGACTGAAAGACAAACACACACTCAGGCATTCCTTCATTCCTTCAGCAAAGATACTATGCATCAGCCACCATCTAAGTGCTGGAGGTACACAGATTATGACATGCACTTGGGGTACACGAGGTTTCAGTGAGGATGAATATGCACACTTTACAACCATACAATAAAATGAGAACCTACTAGAGGTGTGCACAGGGGATAAATATTGCATAACCCTGAGATCAAGTGCTGGTGTGGGCTCTTCTGACTGAGCCAGCCAGGGACCCCAGGAAACCAGTTGAGAAACAGTTGCAGGTGTTCATGGAAGAGAGATGAGCAGCAGGTAGGAGGGTGGGAGTGGAACAGGGAAGGGGCAGTTGGAGTGGAGAGAGACATTTTTCTCCCAGTTATAAAAGTTACACATGAGAAACCAGCCTAGAAGGATGAGCACAGAAATGTGAACAGCAGTCTGTGGGTAATGGTTTCACAGGCAGTTTTTCTTTTCTGCATGCTGCTTTTTTTTCCTTTTGCATTTCTTTTCTTTCCTTTTTTTAAGATATTATTTGTTTGTTTGTTTGTTTATTTATTTATTTGTCAGAGAGAGAGAAACAGAGAGAGAGCGCAAGCAGGGGGAGCGGGAGAGGGAGAAGCAGACCCCCTGCTGAGCAGGGAGCCTGATTCGGGACTCAATCCCAGGACTCTGGGATCATGACCTGAGCTGAAGGCAGACACTTAACCAACTGAGCTACCCAGGTGCCCCATCCTTTCATATTTCTTAAGTTTTACACATTTAGCATATATTAGGTATTATTACACTATTACTCATTTAATTGTATATACTACTTTAAAAATAATACATGCTCAGTATAGAAGACTTTAGGAATACGAAAATGTATACATGGGAAAACATTTTAAAACATCCATAAAAACACTCTTTTTTTTAAAGATTTTATTTATTTATTTAACAGAGAGAGAGACAGCGAGAGAGGGAACACAAGCAGGGGGGAGTGGGAGAGGGAGAAGCAGGCTTTCCGTGGAGCAGGGAGCCCGATGCAGGGCTCCATCCCAGGACCCTGAGATCATGACCCGAGCCAAAGGCAGTCGCTTAACCGGTTGACTGAGACACACAGTCATGTTATAACACTCATGTTATAACATTAAGGGGAAAGTATTCAAAATTGTATGTACAACATCATTTTTATTAAAAAATTTCTGTAGAAAAGGCTAGGAGGAAATATATTAATATGTTAATAGTGGTTATTTCTGATGGTGGGATTATGGAAAATTTTGTTTTATATTTTGTTTAGTTTATTTCTTTTTTTAAGTTTTATTTATTTATTTTTTAAGTAATCTTTACACCCAACGTGGGGCTTAAACTCACAAACCTGAGATCAAGAGTCACTCCTCAGCCTGAGCCAGCCAGGTGCCCCTTGTTTAGTTTATTTCTAAGTTCTCCATAATTAGTATGTATTTCTCCTTTTTTTTTTAAGATTTTATTTATTTATTTATTTGACAGAGAGAGAGAGAGCACAAGCAAGGGGAGCGGCAGGCAGAGGGAGAAGCAGCACCCGCCCCCCCCGGCCCGTGGAATAGGGAACCTGATGCAGAGCCCAATCCCAGGACTCTGGGATAATGACCCAACCTGAAGGCAGTCGCCCAACCAACTGAGCCACCCAGGAGCCCCTTTTTTTTCTTTAAATATTTTATTTATTTGTCAGAGAGAGGAAGGAGAGAGAGAGAGAGCACGCATGCACAAGCAGGGGGAGCTGCAGGCAGAGGGAGAAGCAGGCTCCCTGCAGAGCAGGGAGCCTGATGCAGGGCTCGATCCCAGGACCCTGGGATCATGATCTGAGCCGAAGGCAGATGCTTAAGCATCTGAGCCACCCAGGCGTCCCTACAGTTACTTTTTAAAAAGCATTTTCTGTATATCAGGAATACTTCACTCATTCAATCCTCACCACAAAACTTGAGGTATAGAGAGATTAAGAAAATAGTCCAAGAAGGGGCACCTGGGTGGCTCAATCGGTGAAACATCTGTCTTTGGCTCAGGTCATGATCCCAGAGTCCCAGAATCAAGTCCCGCATCTGGCTCCCTACACAGTGGGGAGTCTGCTTCTCCCTCTACCCCTCACCCCACTTGTGCTCTCTCAAATAAATAAAATCTTTTATTTAAAAAAAATTTTTTTGTCAAATAAATAAAATCTTTAAAAAAAATTAGTCCAAGAAGAGAAAGATTGTGAATAGTGGATCTGGGACCATGTATCACTACTTTTTTAAAAAAACAGCTTTTATTCAATTTACATACCATCATATATTAATTTTAAAGTGGAAAAAATACACTTGTTTATTTAAAAATCACAGAACACTCCAGTTTCTAGGGGGGGAAATCACTGTTGACATTTTGATATACTTCCCCCTACTGTGAATGTTACCTTCTGTAACTGAGATCTCTCCTTCCCAGGCCTTAGAGAAAGGGACAGGATCAGATCCATGACAGGAAGACTGTGAGAAGGTTGGACTCAGCCCAGAGGAGAAGGGGAAGGAGGAACAGAAGAAGATGTGCACATAATTCAAGGTCAGGGGAGGAGAAGTCAGGGAGGTGGTCACGGATGCCCCTCTTTTCTGAGCAGTGGGTCAGGGCATCTGCTGAGAGTGAGATAGAGAGCCAGGCCAGCCTTGGGTTAGGGTCTCCAGGCGAATGCAAACAGGTTAGAACAGCTGTTGGAGGAACAGGAAAGGTTGTTAACTAGGGACTCAGGAAAGGATCCTAAGCATCATCAGGATCCAGATGAGACTGAAAATCATAATTATTTTTGGCAAAGCAAATTAGCACACGTGACAATTTTTTTTCTCCAGCAACAACACTGCAACATAATCTCATTAACTTCTTTCTCTAGGTCTGCTTTAAAATGCTTTTCTAAAAGTACAGCATAGGGAATATAGTCATTGACATTGAAATAACTTTGTATGGTGACAGATGGTGACTATACTTACTGTGGTGAGCATTTTGTAATATATATAAATGTTGAATCACTTTGTTATACACCTGAAACTAATATAATGTTGTATGTCAACTATACTTCAATTAAAAATGTTTAAAAATTTTCTGAAACTGGGGCACCTGGGTGGCTCAGTCGTTAAGCATCTGCCTTCAGCTCAGGTCATGGTCCCAGGGTCCTGGGATCGAGCCCCGCATTAGGCTCCCTGCTCGGCGGGAAGCCTGCTTCTCCCTCTGCCACTCCCCCTGCTTGTGTTCCCTCTTTCTGTGTGTCTCTCTCTGTCAAATAAATAAATGAAATCTTAAAAAAATAAATTTCTGAAACTTCTTTACATTCTCTACATGATACTTACATGAGGTACCTTTATTTTGACAGCAGAAAGAGGCCTGTTTAATGCAGGTTGAGGGGGTCATCTTCCAGTAGGTCAATGTAAAATTGTGTAATCAGGTTCCAAAAATCAATTACAGAAAAATAGTCGGAGGAGCCCTTAGCCTGAGAATGTATTTAAAAATTGGTGGCTTCAGGGCGCCTGGGTGGCTCAGTTGGTTAAGCGACTGTCTTTGGCTCAGGTCATGATCCTGGAGTCCCGGGATCGAGTCCTGCATCGGGCTCCCTGCTCGGCAGGGAGTCTGCTTCTCCCTCTGACCCTCCCCCCTCTCATGTGCTCTCTCTCTCTCTCTCTCATTCTTTCTCTCAAATAAATAAATGAAATCTTTAAAAAAAATAAAAATAAAAATTGGTGGTTTCAGTTGTCCGTTAGCTCAATATGAACCGAGGATGTGATGAGCTGCCAAAAAGCTAATGACAACTTGGTTGTCATCATATAAACATGCTTATCAAATTAGGGAGAGCAACACTTTATACATGCATTAGTGAATTCACTTCTGTATTTGTTTATGTACAGTTCCAGGAAGAACCTTGGTAAAGAGCTTTCACAGGACTTTAAAAGAAGTCTTCAGTCCACATCATGTGAGCAAGCAGTAAGGAAAGCCCTCTGCCCTTCTCCCCTCATATGCCCCTCAGGGGAGCCACAGCAAAGTCATCCTCACGCTGATGGCTCCCTCAGCTGTATCTCTACCAAGACCTCTCTGCTGGTCTCATGCATCCAGCTGCCTGCTGGATGTCCACCCGTGAATGCCCACAGCACCTCAAGGTCACTATGTGCAAACCTGCTTGTGCCGATTTCTCTCAGACATACCTCATTTCAGGCAGTGATGTCATCATCCCTTGCTCAGTTATTGAAGTCATCTAGGACACCTGTTTCTCAAGCATCATGCACATCAGTCACTAAAGCCTACAGATTCTAACTCTGCAGTATTATCCCTGCTTTCCCTGTTCTCCATTTCTTCTGCCACTGTGTTAGTTAGGATCTTATTGCTCTCGGCCTGAATTATTGAATTCAGCATTTGTGACTTCAGTCTGTTTTCTAGCTAGTCTTCCTCACTTCAGTCTCCCTTTGCTCCCTTCGCTTCTTCAAGCCATAATTTGTCAATGGTCTAAATATAAAAATCAATTTATGTCATTCTCTTACTTAAGATCTTTCGATAGCTTCTCCAAATGTTTTGGCATAAGCCTTCAACTCTGAACTTAGCACCAAAGGCCCAGGTTATGTCTCTATCCTCCTACCCCACAACCAACCAAAATGTTTCACTTCACTCCAGCTGAGCCACTTGGCTATTTCACGCCACTGTGCCTCTCTGCTTCTCCCCTCTCCCCAGGTGGCACCACATTCTTCAAGCTTCACCGAAGGCTCTCCTTGTCCAGGAAGAATTCTCTGGTGTCCCACTTTAGTTTGGATACCCTTTGCGTGTGCTCCATACGATACTGGGCCTACACTTAAAACCATAATACTTGATTTATTTGTTTGCCTTCCTCTCTAGACTTTAACTGCCAAAGTGCACAGACCCTGGTTTATTGAACTTCATAAATCTAAATCCGGAGCCAAATACCATGCATGGCAAGGAAAAGGCCCTCAGTAAATGATTTTTGTTTTTGTTTTTGTTTGGCTTACTTTACTATGCTAGGGCACTGCTCTAGGGGCTGGGAATATAATAATGAACAATCCAGATCTGAGTCTCGCTCTAAATAAATGAACAAATAAATACTGACTACATAAACTGGGAGTATTTACTTGGAGAAAAGAGAAGTCCTAGAGCAGCAATGACTAGAGCCTTCTCTTAAGTAGAAGAGAGAGTAATATATCTTTATCTTGCTCCTGAATTAAGAATCATTGAGTAAAATCTACAGAGAGGTAGATTTCACTTTTTTGAGTAATTAGAATTGATAAAAACTGGAACCGTCTGGCTGTTGATGGTAGTGATCCCCCATCTCTGTAAGTGGGAAGTGATGAGGCTGACAGCACTCCTGGGTGGGTGGTAGGCTAAGCCAGAGGGCCGATAGTGCATGTCTGGACCATGAAACCACTATGCACTTCTAACCTACATTCCCTCCAGGGCTCCATCTTGCCATAATCTCACCAACACCTTAAGTTCAATGCTTAAATGTATACCATTTTTTCTTTCCACTTTATTCTTTTCATAGCCTGTCCTTATTATGCATAGGCAGATCTAGAAGCTCATTTGTAGGAGTGCCTGGGTGGCTCAGTCAGTTGAGCGTCTGCCTTTGCTCAGGTCATGATTCCCGGGTCCTAGGATCAAGCCCTGCATCAGGCTCCCTGCTCAGGGGGGAGCCTGCTTCTCCCTCTGCCTGCAGCTTCCCCTGCTTGTGCTCTCTCTCTCTCAATCTCTTTCTGTCAAATAAATAACATCTTTTAAAAAAAGAAGTTCATTTGTTTTTTGAAGATTTTATTTATTTATTTGACAGAGAGACACAGCAAGAGAGGGAACACAAGCAGGGGGAGTGGGAGAGGGAGAAGCAGGCTTTCTGCGGAGCAGGGAGCCCAAGTGGGGCTCTATCCCAGGACCCTGGGATCACGACCTGAGCCAAAGGCAGATGCTTAACAACTGAGCCACCCAGGCGCCCCAAAGAAGCGCATTTGTACTCTTTACACCCATACCTGGCTTATCTGATTCTGTTCTCCTTGGCTCCTCGCTAATGATCCTCGCAGAGTCTTTAATTCGGATGATAGGAGGGAAGACCTGAAAGGACACAGATGGATATTTCATAAATCACTTGGGTTGACAGAGTAGCTAGCAGTTGGGAATCATCCTTTTATCTAAAATAGAGTCAACCGGCTTGGAAAGCCAGTGGGGGTGGGGCCTGGGTGGCTCAGTGGGTTAAGCATCTGCCTTCGGCTCGGGTCATGATCCCAGGATCCTGGGATTGAGTCCTGCATTGGGCTCCTTGCTCAGCGAGAAGTCTGCTTCTCCCACTGCCTGCCGCTCCGCCTGCTTGTGCTTGCTCGCTCTCGCTGTGTCTCTCTCTGACAAATAAATAAATAAAATCTTAAAAAAAAAAGAAAAAAGAAAACCTGATTGGAAGGTGGTTTTCTAACGGGCACATGGCATGTGCTCTAAAGGCCAGGAGACTAATTTGGGAGCTAGAACTGTTAGAGACCTTTTCAGAGTTCCTAGGCTTAGCATTAAGTATTGTATCTAGAGATTTGTCTTTTCTATGTTAATTAAGCAGCTTGCTAACTCCTGTGGTTTAGTCTGGCAGGGACACACCATTAGATCAGAATGTTTTTTGAGGTCATCATATTAGCTAATAATCAGGTGCTATTAAAATTAAAAAGAATTAAAGCCAACCTCTGCACTGTCTATGTATTACCAGAAATGTCTTGTTCTTTGGTATGGTTAAATCTAACTGCTTAATCATAACCAAATCATACAGTAACACCTGCAGTTATCACAAGGTGCTCCCATAGTTTTCCTTGTTCACCAATAGGTCTCCCCGCCTCTCACCTTCCCACCCCTTTCACATTTTCAGCTATACAAGGGCAACAACCTTACAGGCTCTGTTTCAGTTGTTGAGTGAGGTAGGAGGTGATGAAGGAGGCTTGATTAACTTTAAAAATCATTCCATAAACATAATAGATTTGAAGTTCACAGGAATTTCTAGGTCCTCAACTCTTACAACAATGCTTAGAGCATAGCAGCTGCTCAATAAATGTTTATTGAATGAGTGCCTGGAGCAATCAAATTAGAAACCAATGTTAATTTCACAGTTTTATTCATGAAAAATAGAAACTTTGGGTTTGTTTTTTTTGATAAAAGAATGAGGTTAGCTTAAAGAAGGTAATTGTCTGATCTTATATTGTAATAAAATGAATAGTGTTTACTGTAGTTATTGAAAGTTACTCTAGACTATAAAAAATGTTTGCTCTTTGTTCTAAGTTCAAAAATAAAGATAATAAGCAAGGAAAGTTAATTTCCAAGTTCTGCTTTTATTATTTATTTTTTTAAATTTTTTTTTTAATTTAAGTAATCTCTATACCCAACATGGGACTTGAACACACAACCCCAAGATCACAAGTTACAGGCTCTTCTTTTATTTTTTAAAGATTTATTTATTTATTTATTTATTTATTTATTTATTTATTTATTTTTAAGATTTATTTATTTATTTGACAGAGAGAGAGCAAGAGTGACCACATGTGAGCACAGCCGGGTTGGGGGGTGGAGCAGAGGGAGAGGGAGAAGCAACTCCCCTCTGTAGGGATCCCAGGACCCCCAGATCATGACCTGAGCCAAAGGCAGATGTTTAACTAACTGAGCCTCCCTGGTGCCCCAAGAATTACATGCTCTTCTGACTGAGCCAGCCAGGTGCCTCTTCATTTTCTGCTTTTAAAAATATACTCAGGGCGCCTGGGTGGCTCAGATGGTTAAGCGTCTGCCTTTGGCTCAGGTCATGATCTCAGGGTCCTGGGATCGAGTCCTACATCGGGCTCCTTGCTTAGCAGGGAGCCTGCTTCTCCCTCTGCCTGCCATTCCCCCTGCTTGTACTCTCCCTCTCTCTCTCTCTGCCAAATAAATAAATAAAATCTTTTTAAAAAATGCGTGTATATATATATATATATATATATATATATATATACACACTCATATTGGGGCACAGGGCCAGGTCAGTCGGTAGAACATACAACTCGATCTTGGGGTTGCAAGCTCAAGCCCCATGTTGGGTGTAGAATTTAATTAAAAATAAAATTAAAAAAATATATATATACTGATATCAAGAAATCAAGAGCATATATGGCTTCTACAGTGATGGCACCTGAAGCACATCTACCCTTCTACTTTCCATTTTCTTTTTTTTTTTTTTAAGATTTTATTTATTTATTTGACAGAGAGACACATCGAGAGAGGGAACACAAGTAGAGGGAGTGGGAGAGGGAGAAGCAAGCTTCCCGCTGAGCAGGGAGCCTGATGCAGGGTTCTATCCCAGGACCCTGGGATCATGACCTGAGCCGAAGGCAGATGTTTTAACGACTGAGCCACCCAGGCGCCCCTACTTTCCATTTTCTTTATTAAAGTTGGTAGATACTCAAAAAATTCTGTATGAATTAAGCTAGTAGGTTAAGGCATACTCTACCAGAGGGAGCTTTCACTGCTATTATGGAAGACCTCTCAGCTTATTTTATTTTCTAAGCCCAACTTTACAGCCTTAATTGATATTTAACAATCAAATTAATGAAACCAATGAAACAATAAAATAGATACTTGGTGCCTGATAAGAGATCCCAGAGATGACATAGCTCCCACCTTCAAAAAGATTATGTTTGTTCAAATGTAAAATATATATTTTATAGTCCTTCCCTCCTCCATCTTAAATATATGGGAGTGGAATGTAAATCAACAGGGAAAATAACTCACTTGGGACCTATCTAGATAAAGCAAAAAAGTTCACTTTTGAACTGAGTAGGTTTAAAAATAATGAAATCAGTAATTCTTTATATGTATATGGCTGTTTATAATTTAAGTAATTATCTTCTTTGTTCCACATATCACTCATGGAAGTAAATGGAATGGGGCTGTGTACTATTATTATTTATTATTTGAGAAAATGCAATGTGATAGCCAGGCTCACGTAGATGCCAGGTACTAAAGTTATAACCAGAATCCCAGGTCTTTTGAATCCTAAAACACTGCTCTTGCCTTTATACTATACTACTTTCTCTACTAAATATCTCATTAAGTTAAAAAATTGTTCTAACTTAATTGTTTTCTTTAATTGGTTTTGAATTCAATAGAATTTCACTCAAGATTTTAAGCGCTGAATGAAGATAGCCAACTGTGTTTCAGTTCAAGATCCATCTTCCTCCTGAAGCCTCCCCCAGAACACTCCATCTCACACTAAATATTTTCTTCTCTGAACTCCTCTCTCAAAGGAGCCAAATTTATTATATTTTTTCTTACACCCCTTTATGACTTTAACATTATATAGTATACTTATAGTCTATACAGCATGGATAATCCTATCAATTGCATCAGAAATCTCTTTAAGGCCAGAGACTGAATTTTCTACCTAAATGGGTATTTCTATATTGAATGAATCAAATTGGAGAGACAACTCTGGCCCAGCTAAGGAGTTTGAGCCTGCTTGTACACAACCCTGGGCACTTTGTCAACCAAAATAATGTGTCCTTTAAACTGAGTAGGGATGGTTTGAGGCCAAAGGAATGACACAAGGAGCTAAAATAATTAAAAAGAAAGTTAAAGAAATTAAGGATTGTAGTCCCTTTGAAAAGAGATTAAGAGAAGAACTCATTAAGATTCACCAGCTTCTGAATGGCACTGAGAATTGAGATGCTACAAAGCTATTTGACCTGGTGTCAAGAACAAGGGGAGAGACCACAATAAGATAGGCCTGGGATGGACACTCCAGGAATTCAGAGAGGAATTTTGGAACGGAACAGCATAAACATGGACTAAGCAACCAGATGCAGCAAGAGAGCTGGTTCTCAGATAGTTTCTAGAATCAAATTGAAGGGTTCTTTAGTAGGCAATAAAATCTGATGATGTTCTGAGTCCTGAATCAAAGAAAGTCCGTGGTAGAAAGGAGTGACATTTGTAGTCATCTCCTTTATGGCTGCATGTGGCATTAACAACAGGATTTGCTAGCCCCCAGCTCTGGTTGAAGCTGGCTTCAGCCAGAGCAGACAGAAGCAGCGCTCCAGAGAGCCACAGCCTCCGAGCTCAGCGTTGCACCTCTGAATGCCAGCAGCCTTTCTTAACCAGGGTCAGGGGGGTTTCAAGCCTGACACCTCAGTTTCACGGCAATAATAAATTACCAGTCTTACGGTCAAAAATAAAGAGAGCTGCTGACGTAGCCCTGGTCCAGGCAGCCTCGCAGCTGTTATTACTGTGCTGTGGAAGGACACGGAGGCTGTGAGCCTCACAGGTCACATTAATGAGAGTCCCCATCCTAAGCAGCTCTGAGGAAAGGTGTGGAAAACCAGGTTACTCTAAGTGTGTTTCCACTTCAGTCTGAGTTTAGGGAAGGTAATTAACTAGAGAAATGCTGAGAGAAATTGCTGGAAATGTGGGTGGCCGGGGGGCGGGGGGGAGGCATTTACACGGAGCACACTATGGCTGGCAAACAATTTCTTTTTCTTTTTTCAGTTTTTATTTAAATTCCAGTTAGTTAACATACAGTGTAATACTAGTTTCAGATGTACGATACAGTGATTCAACACTTCCACACATCCCCTGGTACTTATCATGACAAGCACTGGTTTGCTCAAGAATTTCTGACCCTGATTTTCCTTTTTTTTTTTTTAAAGATTTTTATTTATTTATTTAATTGACAGAGAGAGAGAGACAGCGAGAGAGGGAACACAAACAGGGGGAGGGTCAGAGGGAGAAGCAGGCTTCCCACGGAGCAGGGAGCCCGATGCGGGGCTCGATCCCAGGACCCGGAGATCATGACCTGAGCCGAAGGCAGTCACTCAACCAACTGAGCCACCCAGGCGCCCCCTGACCCTGATTTTCCATCCACAGTGAATCCTTATAGTGACTTTGCCTCCTATCACAACACATTTTTTTATGTGAATTTTCTCTCTCAATAAATTATCTCTTGTTGTCTCTGTCATCTTCTTCCCCAACCAGCTGCCTATCCTTCTGCTTCCCCCCCGCCCCCCATGCCTCACTTCTGAAACCTGCTTTACAGGATATCCAACACCGACAAGCTTCCCAAGGTGGATAAAGGTAATGGAGTGCTGGAACCATAGGTTCCGTGGCAGCTAGGAAGGAGAGTTGGGACAGAGCTGGAAGGCTCTCAAGAGAGGAAGGAAACATAAAGATAAACAATGGTAGCATCACTGACATGATCAAGGGCAATTTTATTTAATCCCTTTATAACTTGCTTTTTGTTCATTTACTGCCCATATGTGCCTATATCCCAGGGCAAAGTTCCTAGCCTTGAGAGGAAAATGTGAACATGTACCTGTGCAGTTTCATTTGTATAGTACTTAGCTTGGTGCCACATAAAATGAACTTGATAATATTATGAAAATAGAAACCAAAAGCCTGATACAGTGAAAGGGAAAAATTAGGACCAAGAAAAACAATCTCAAATATTAAAGAAATCACTAGAAGGTGGAGAAATGAAGTAGAAATCGAAAATTAAGTGTATGTGAAAGGCTTGAAAGTAATCTTAAAACTAGGTGGTTAACTAGATTACATAGTAATAGCAAGCATGTTGACACTTTTAAAAATTGTGTCAGATTTTTATGATAAAGAATACATATAGAGAGTGTTTTCTATGAACTTCTTAGCAATACACAATACATTTATTTCACAAACATTGATTTATGATCAAGTATCTGTAGACTGCTCTAAGGAAGCAGGTGGACGACAGAAATAAAGGCACCCTATGGGCTGTTCCCTGTGGAAGAACTAGATTTACTCAGTGAAATGAAGCCTCCATGGAAGAGGTCAGTTAGAAGAGGCTGCGGTAGGCCAGGGTGGTTAGGGAGGCCTCCCCGAGGTCTATACAGAGAGGCAGAGTTTAGATAGGCCAAGAACCAGTGATTTAGAGGGATGGAGTGAGTACTAATCATTTAGGTTACTGTAGATCCATCAGGCCTAATACAACAGCCACTAGCCACATGTGGCAGATTGAGCACTGAAATGTGGCTAGTCCTAACTGAGACGTACATTTAAGTGTAAAATACACACCAGATTTCAAAGACTTGGTATGAAAAAAATGAATGTAAAATATTTCATTGATATTTTTTGGATCAATTATATGTTGAAATTACAATATTTTGGATATACTGGGTTTAAGAAAATATATTATTAAAATTAAATTCACTTTCTTCAAACTGTTGCTGTTTTAAGGACTGTTTTAAGAAGATAAATCTGACTGGGCGCCTGGGTGGCTCAGTCGTTAAGCGTCTCCCTTCGGCTCAGGTCATGGTCTCAGGGTCCTGGGATCGAGTCCCACATCAGGCTCCCTGCTCTGCGGGAGGCCTGCTTCTCCCTCTCCCACTCCCCCTGCTTGTGTTCCTGCTCTCGCTGTCTCTGTCTCTGTCAAATAAATAAATAAAATCTTAAAAAAAAAAAGAAGAAGATAAATCTGACTATACTGGGCAAGATAGAGCAAGTCGGGGGGAACTAGATGAAAGAAAACCAGGAAGCTTCTAAAATAGTGAGATGAATAGGACCTGGCTTAGGATGGAAACTGAGGTTATCAAAAGGAAAAGGGATGCAAGAGACATCATGAAGGAAGAGCCAATAAGACAGTGATTATTAAGAGAAAAGGGAGAAGAAAAGTATTAGGGAAAAAAAAGTGAACCCAGGAGTCTGGGAATACAGTTGTTCCATTAAAAGAATTAAGAAGCCAGTAAGGGTGTATGAGGTGGATAGAAAAATGCTGAGCTAGCTGTTGTTCTTATTTTCCTTTCTTTCAACACGTTGAATTTAAGATAATGGGAAGCATGAAATTGGCATTTGGGGAAATGATACTGGAACTCAGGAGAGAAGCTAGACTGAAGATGTGCATTGAGAAAAACATGATCTTCAATGCTGAGTGAATGAGTTCCAGGAGGGGAAAGCAGAAAGGCAGAGGAAGAAATGAAGGGAAAAAAATGAATCCACAACAGGCATTTATTTCATTTTATTAAAGATTTTATTTATTTGAGAGAGAGAGAGAGCACGTGCATGAGCAGGAGGAAGGAGAAGGAGAAGCAGGCACCCAGCTGGGAGCCCAATGCAAGACTCCTTCCAGGATCCATCCCAGGGTCCTGGGATCATGAACTGAGCTGAAGGCACTTCAACCAACTGAGCCACCCAGACTCCCTCACGATAGGCATTTAAAGAGGTTCTGAATTTCTTATGGTTTTATGCCATCACTTGCATCATCACTATGTAATCAAATTAATCATTGAATTGCTGAGATATTAGGGAGAGTCCCCCCACAAAAGTCTAATCTGGTTGGGAAGAAGACAACCCCAGTTATAGTAAAAGATTTAAGTAGCACTTTAAGTTAAATAGTAGAAAGTAACCCAGAGGAGTGCTTGATAAGTGAATCATACAAACTGTAATTTCTTGTGTAAGGGTACATGGAGAAATACCCAAGCTAGGGTGTTTCAGGAAGGCATTAGGAAGGAAGTGAGTTTTGAGTGGGTCATGATCTGAGAAGTTGAGTTGTCTTTCCAGGCAATAGAAAAGGCATGATAAAAAAGGAGGAGCCAAGCAAGTCCAGGTGGGTGAGTGAACTAGTTTGGCAGGAGAAGTCATTGGTTGATGGGGTGAGGGTGGGGACAGCAGATAAGTCTGGGAAGGCAGGTTGAAGCCAAATTGTGGCAGGTCTTTCTTGAATAAGAATCTATCAGAATTGGGACTCTCTCTCATTCTCAAGGGAGACTCACTGAATTTTGAGCAAATAAGTTATGATTGAATTTAAATTTTAAGAAAATTAATTTGGTTCTATTTTAAAGGCAAAGCCACAGAACTCAGAGACCATTTAGCTCTAGCCCTTAGTCTCACAGATGAAATACAGAGAGATTAAGAGACTTTTCCTTCCTTTTTCAAAAGATTTTATTTATTCGTTTAACAAAGAACTCGAGAGAGTACAAGCGAGAGGACTGGTAGAGGGAGAGGGAGAGGGAGAAGCAGGCTTCCCGCTGAGCAGGGCTCCATCCCAGGAGCAGGGAGCCCGATGTGCCCTGAGATCATGGCCTGAGCTGAAGGCAGACGCTTAACCGACTGAGCCACCCAGGTGCCCCGAGATTAAGAGACTTTTCTAAGAGAGAACCCATATTTCCTGACTATTAATCTAATTTACTTTCTATGACTTCTAAAATTTAAAAATCTGCCTGGCTCACACCCCTCTTTAGGAATAGGTACTTTATGGAAGGCAGCTCTCTAATGAGAAAGGAAGGTTGTACTTGAGGGTGTGTGAGGATTTGTGAGGTACCTGGTCTTCAGTTATACACAGGGAACTAAAGTGACAAAATAATGCTTATACTCTGCTTCCACTCCAGTTGGATTCTGGGACTGAAACAAGGAGTATCCAGGTCAAGTTGGTTAGGCAAAAAGAAAAGAAAGGGCAATTCAAGCAGTGTAACCCAGTAGAGAGAAAATTGGATGACTAATTAGAAGATTTGGATTCTAGTCCTGGTTAGCAGTGGTTATGGGAGAAGACACACTTTTATTTGTCACATCTCTTCCAAGTTTCAAGTAAATGTTTTTAGCTGATCATTTGGAACTTGCAATTTCCCAAAGAAGTAATGTTATAAAACAGTGGTTAGTTTCTCAGATGATCCTCCAGGAATCTATAAAAATTCCATCAGAACTGAAATTAATACATATTTGCAAAGAGAAATAGAAATATTTTTTGCAGCATTAATAAATTAGCAAAACAGATTAGCCAAACTAATTATCGTGGGCTTTTTAAAATGGAAAACATTTAATTAGGAGAGGATATGGAACTGAAGGCTGTGGCGAATATGAAAGAGAATTACTTCTTGGCATTTTCAAGGTAATCTGAGGTTAACGGGCAAGGCTCACAAGTGGAAAAGAGGCAAGAGAGAGAAAGGGAAAAAGCAAGCATGAGCTGTGTGTTTTTAAGGAAGATGATACAAACAGTGTTTTGAGGGTGAAAGAATGGGCCAACCTGGAAAAAGCCAGGAGTGAGATACCACTCTGAAACAAAGGGAGAAATGAAGGAGGGCCCGTGACCAACATACAGGTACAGAGGTGGTAATCTAGACTCCAGGAGATTAGGCCAAAAGTGGGTCCAGGAAACAAATCTGAGGTAGTGAAGTCCCTGTGGGAAAGGTGGGACAAATGTTCAAAGCAGGGTCAAAGACTCAGGCTACCACCTCCAAATGTGAGGTTCTATCTGGAGTCCAAATGCAGGAAACTCCGAGGCCACACTTTCAGCCAGACCAGAGACATAGTAAGACTCCTTAGGTCCTGGGCCAGAATTGGTTCCAGACTGTTGGTGAAAGCTGGGGTAGGTGGAGAGCACCGTGAGGGGAGGAACCAAGCAAAAACCTTAACAGATAGGGAACCAGAGTTAGAGAAGGACAGAAAGAAACGGGTCTTAAAGAAAAAGAAGGAAGGGAAGGAAGGAGGACGTGAGGAAGGGAGTAAGAGCCAGGTCTCAAGTTGGTGTGCCGGTCCGTGTGTACACTGAGGCAGGATCCTCAGAAGAAAAAAAGCCAGCGCAGGAGGAAATAACGCAGAGGGAGGAAATCAGGTGCTCCGAGAGACGACTCTCTAACCGCCACCAGGGGGCACCTCCAGTTCCAGGACAGTTTTGTTGATGAACAAGACTGGGCATTGGTGTGGGGGAGGGAAGAGGACAAAAGAGTAGCCTTCCAACTGAGGGGGGGTTGTAACCAGTACTCACACGTACTGGACTAACCACATCTTCTCACCTTTCTGCTTCCTGGTGCTGTTCACCTTTTAGGCACTATTATTACTTGGCCGCCTGGCAGTGACAATTGAGAGGCAAGGTGAAAAAGGTTAAATAACAAAGATACAGGGAAAAAAGAGAAGACAGAGGGAGAACTAGGAAAAAGAAACTGGGGAAAGAACAGTCAGGATATAATGCATTGGAAAGGAACATGAAAAGCAGTAACTGTTTAAAAAAAGAGAAGGGAAAGTGCGGCAAGTCAAACTGACCTGTGAGGAAATGAGGAAAGACCAGGAGAAAGTTCTGAAAACAGCTAATTCAGGTTATGTGATTAATTCCACAGTGGCTTGTCACCCCTTTCACATCTCATTTATTAAAAGATATCTAGAGAAGAGATGTGCTTTATAAACACACAAAACTGTAGCCTTTGCTCTTGGGGAGCATATATCAAAAATGATATATGCTCATTTTTGTCAAAGATGAAAGAAAGCATATAGTAGAATTTGAGGATGAATTTTAAATCATTAAATAGTTCCAGGTAATAAAAGAACAAAACTGCGTAACTTTGGGGCCGTTTCTAAGCCAGGAGCGAGAGTGGGGGAGCCAGTGTTATAAGTATTTTGACTCATGAAAGATACATTTAAATATATTTTCTTTAAGAATTTGTTTTTTTTTCTTAAATGCTGCTTTTTGGAAACACAACAGGTTATTAAAACGACCAGAATAAAGTGAGGGGGAGGTGGGGGAGAATTCCCAGACCGCCCACTCCAATATCTATCACATAAATTCGTTCGTGATTTTTCTCCCGATTTTGCACTGCTCAGGGTAGAAGAGGATCTTTGATTTAGCCACTGTACACTTTATGACTGTGCCTGTCACTCAGTAAGTACTTGACTACTTTAGGGGAAGGGGTAGTGTTTCCTGAGAGGTGGCTACAGAACCCAGCTAAGGCCCTCAGAGATCGAGAAGAATCCAGTAGTAAAAACGTAATTGCAGTGACCAATACAAATATCTGGGCATTCATTGTAGGTGTTGCACACGTCTAGTCTGTCTTTGAGGTGTTTTTTTCTTCTTTCGGACTTAGCAGAATTGTACCGTACTACATAATTTAATATTTCGAAAGCACACGCCTCCACACTCCTCTCCTAGATAGAGTACAATCCCTGAGCCTGGCGTGCAGATCTCCACCCCTCCCAGAGTACACTCTTCAGACTATCTCCCGTTTCCCATCCCCCCAGCTTTCGAACTACATTGTGCGCACTCGTCCAGGCAGCTTTTCTGCAGCCAGGGCAGTTGCAGGGCTCGAAGCTCGTCTTCTCTAGGGCGGTCACACGTGTCCATTCCCTGGGGTGGATGGGTGGGGGTGTCGCTCTTCGCGCACCGCTGCTGATTGGTGCCTCCCCCTACCCCACCCTTCCCGCCGCACTCCAGCCTCCATCCTACTTGGTTCCAGCTTAACCAGCCCCACCACCTTCTTTCCTTGGAGAAAAGAGCCACTTTAGATCTCCTTGAAACACCGTTCTTGGATGGAATAAAAGTGTTTGAGAACAGGTGGAAATCACTTTATTTCATAAGGCCTCATATTTCTGGGGTGCACAACCCACTGGTTCTCCGGTGCTACCCTCAGCACCAATAATAACTGAACTCTCACACGTGCGTGTTTCTGGATCTAGCCCCTACCGAAAGCACCACCCAGCGGGCTCTTTAAAAGGACGCGACCACTAAGGCCAAGTGGGGGGTGGGAGAGACCCTTATTGTCCTCATTGGCCCAAGTCATTAAACTCCTCAGTCCCAAACACCTGGAAAGCGGAGTGAGTCCCAGGGAAGTTCATGGGGTGCACCTCGCTCCCTTCAAGTCACACTCCTTTTCTTCCTTGGGGTGCTCAGTTCCCTCTCCCCTCCCCCTCTCTTCCAATGCAACTGTCCGCACTGGGGGTGGGGAGTGGGGGGCGGGGGTTGTTGTTGTGGTGAGGGCAGCCCCGCCCCCTCCTCGTGGGCGGCCCCTCCCCCAGGCCCTCTGTTCGGCCCCCTCCCCCCGCCCCCCCAGCCCCATCTGTTTTCCCCAGCGGTGAGATGATTATATTGTATGGTACTGGGGGCGGCCGCAGCCGCAGCCGCAGGATGGGGCGAGCGCGCGGACCCCATCGGCAGCCGGAGCAGCAGCCGCCTCAGTAACTCGGGCCCCCGAGCCGCCGCCCCCCGCCCGGGTCGCCCGCCCTCAGCTCATGCACTCGCCGAGCGGCGGCAGCAGCGGGAGTAGCAGCCGCCGCCGCCGCCGCCGCCGCCGCCGCCGCCGCCGCCGCCACCCCCGCCCGAGGAGCTGAGGCGCTGAGGCGCTGCGCCGCGGCGGGAGTCCGAGGCGGGCGGGCGAGCGGTGCGCGGGCAGCGTGGGGCCGCCGAGGCGCGCTTAGGGTTCGGGGCGGCCGCCACCGCCGCGCCTGGGAGATGTGCCCGGAGGAGGGCGGCGCGGCCGGGCTGGGCGAGCTCCGCTCCTGGTGGGAAGTCCCGGCCATCGCGCACTTCTGCTCGCTTTTTCGCACCGCGTTCCGCCTGCCCGACTTTGAGATCGAGGTGAGTGGCCGCGAGGAGCGGGCGAGGTGGCGCACCCCGCGCCCCTTTCTCCCCTGCCCCCTCGGGAAGTCCCGGAACACCGTGCGGGAGGGAGCGGGGGGCACGCGGAGACTTTGGCCGGTAGTCCGCAGGCAGGGGAAGGGCTCGGAGGTGGGGGCACGAGGCGCTCAAGGGCCGGACCGCGGGCGGGGGCCACGCCGGGCTCCGCAGGGGACGCCAAGTGCTCGCGTCCGGGTTCGGGACGTTCGCTCGTGGCCGCCGTGCCCACCCGCGCCTTCCGGGGCGAGGCGGAGCGGGCGGCGAGAGGGCGGCGGAGAGTACGCTTTTGTACGAGTGGGACCGGGCCGGCTCTCCCGGGACTTCTCGGGCAAGAGGCTGAGTGTGTGGGGAGAGTGTGTGCGCGCGCTCCCTGCCCGGTGCCATTGAAGCGGCGAGCCAGCTGCGCCGGGCGGGGACGGGGTGCGGGCTGGATTAACTCGGACTGGGCCGGGAGGCGGCCTGTGGCCGGTTGGGGGAGGGGTCTGTCGTGCCGGGGAGAGGCTCGCCCCCACTTCGGCGGGCGCGTGGAGGGGGAATCGCACTTTGCAGACTGCCGGAGGCCCGCGACTCTCGGGGGCGCTTTGCGTTAACTTCGGGCCGGCGGAGATGGGGGCCTGGGCTCGGGGGCGCGCTCTCCTCCCGGGAGCCGCCCGGCGCTCAGCCCATGCTCGGTTCTCCGAGGCTGCAGAGGGAAAGTTTAGGACTCCGTTATTCTTTAACAGCGCCTTTCCTCGGAACATACAGCCCTCTTTATGCGGGGTCCTCGGGAGCTCTTTGAGTTGATTTCGCCACCATTATTCCTCCGGGCGGGCGTGGAGTAAAGGGATGGCTTTTCTGGCCAGGCCGAAGGTGCTTTCAAACCCGGCGCTTTGTGATAACCGGACTAAAATCAGGGGGTCCTAGTAGCAGGGATGGTGGCGGGAGTGTGAGGAATGGAATGTACACGACGGCCCAGACGAGCAGCCAGCCCTTACCAGCATCCGTCGTCCTTTCTTTTATTTTTATTTTTGGAAGGGGGTGTGAAATATTTGATTGGTTGGCAGGTTGAATTGCTTGCTCTCTTTTGGCAATATATATGTAGTGGACTTAACACCTTTTGCCTTGGACAAAGGTAAAAGGGAAACTGTTAGTCAGTTTTTCTTTTCAGTTCTGCCAATGAGTTCGCCAATGGAGTAATCAAAATAAGAATTACTCTTTTGGAGGAGCAAATCGTTGTTGCCTCCCCACCCCCACCTATCCTACTTTCTGCCATTTTCGGATTGATTTTAATTCGTTTATTCCTAGGATATTTGCCTCACCTTTATTTTTAGATTCAGTGTTGTTTGCGGAAATATCATTTGCTTCTCATATGAATGGAGTGTTGGAACTTGCTCTTGTTGCAGAGTTAAATGAAATTGAGAAAATAAAAAGATCAAATAGAGGTACGGTGGGAGAATGAAGCGAAATGTAGGCTGATAAAGTAGGACCACTCTCTGGCTTTTGGCGATTCTTAGTTCCTGAAGCTGATTAAAACAATGTGATTAAATCGTAGGCTTCTGTTTTTAGAAAGATGTAATAACTTGGGCATTTTAGATAGCACATAGCGTTTGCTTTCAAAGTTTGAACGTAATTGTAACAAGCATGATCTTTACTAAAAATGTTAGTAGGATAACTGTTTTTATTGATGAAGAAGAGAAAGGGCCACAAAAATGAAAGATTTGGGAATGCTTAAATTCAAGAGATGTTTAACAGTTTTTCTGATAATACTGTTTTCTTTTAGTTGGTATAAAATCGTGAGTAGTTTAATTCTATCCGACTGCTCAAAATGGTGGCTGTTGTGGGAGGTGTTGCTTGTGACTGTGCCATCTTGGGTGCTGGTAAACTTGCCCCCTAGCCCATTTTCTTCCTTGCAAGATAATAAAATAGAGGTGAGTGATGTTGAATTACAAGTTGAGAGCTTAAGGACCCATTCTAAAAATACTGTGGAAAAATCTATCTTCCAAAATCCATATATTCCCATTTTGTTGATGGAAAAATAGAGGTAACTAATTGTGCCTTAAATTGTTACAGATCTCTAGAGTAATCTTTAAATAACTTGTCTTATAATCTAAGAAATAAACTTGTGGTTTCTAAGTATTAGCTGGTATAATTCCTAAAGGAAATGTAAGCTGATCAAAGAGGTTAAATTTGTATGAATAATAGAAGTGAAAAATCATTGTTACAGGGGAATAATTTGGGCTATTTGAGATGATCTCTCTTTTGATTGGAGTGATTCTTGGAAGTGACACTACTGTTTTTAAACTGCTTGCTATTTGAAATGCATGCAACACGAATGAATATTTGAACTCCATATGCGCATTTTTATAACTATCCATACTGTTTTTATTAGAAGTTCAGTAGGTAGGTAACAAATGATAGTGACTTTTTAACTAATGCAGTTCCCAGGTAATCCTCTCATGTGAGGTTTGTTTTGACATGGTTAATGCAAATTGTAACTTAAAGTTTTCAGTAGTTATCAGAAATTAAAAATTAGTCTTTTTTAGGCTTCTAACAAATTTGACTCATGACAGTGCAAAACTCACCGAAAACATCAGATTTATATATGTATGTATGTAATCTCTACACCTAACGTGGAGCTCAAACTCACAACCCCTAGATCGAGAGTCCCATAGTCCACTGACTGAGCCAGTCAGGCGCCCCTGAAAGCATCAGTTTTCGTTCCAGTATAAATAATTTTTTTTTTTTTTTTTTTGCTTAGGTAATTTTTTAATCTAACAGTTTATTGTCCGAACATTTTGAGAAACAACCCCTTGGTTAACGAGTGTATGATACAATGGAAGACCTTCCTTAAACAAAACAAACAAAAAACCAATTCTGATGCTGAGTTGTATTTGTGAGGCCAGCTGGAAAGGCTCCCACCATCTTAATTTACTGCAACTTTAAAAGGTAAAAATGATGAATAATACCAAGTGGTAGAAGTTGTATATCAGCTTTTTTAGGAAATCAGTTTTCAGCTATAGGGGAAGATCTTGTTTTATCCTTGACCACCAAACTGAACTCGTGGATTTTTAGAAAATGAAGGAAGTGGAATCCTCAAGGACTTGGCTTCTACTTAGGTAGAGTGAAGTAATCTTAGGTAGATGAAGGGCTGGGGGGGATTCATGCTGCAATTCTGCAAGAGGTCAAGACCTCCTGCTTACAGAACTGGTCCCCAAAACATGGATAGTTTTATTTTTGCTTGTAAGAAAACTTTGTACTCTGTTAATCAACCTTGAATGTACAGGATTTCTTTAGGGATTCTGTAATCATCAGATGGAAAATCTGTGAATGTGTAGATAATGCTTTAAGTTCTAAATTACTGGTTTGAAAAATAATACCGATGTTTATAAACCTTGAAAATTATAGCACAGTGTAGGTAAGAGAATTAAAATCACCCATAATTCCACCACTAAGAGATAAAAGCTGTTAACTGTTAACATTGTATCCCTCCACTCAGGTATAAAAACTATTAACTGTTAACATATTTAGAAATTCCCAAATATGCTCACAATGTATTTGTGCCTTAGATGAGGTACTGTTTTTATTTTTCAGGTGAGGAGATTGAAGTAAAGCTGGACAACAGTAGGTTAATGATACTGAATTCAGTGGTTGGTATTATTAAGCGCCCCTACTCAACTAGGTGCTTAACTTCCAACTGGGAGATTGCTAAAGAAGCTCATAACTCGCCTCCTTTGCGTGAGAAGGTTATCTGTTAATATTTCAGAACGATTTCATTTAAATCAAGTATTTTATAATTGTTTAACATTCCAGTGGGTTAAGCTGGTTTTTTCCCAATCTGAGAAATGAAGAATGGTGAATTGACCTCTGCAAAGATTTAATGCTGATCTCCCCCCCCCCCCAGGTGCTTCTTATAGTGAATGTAGTGTCTTGATCAAAGTAAGGGAAGGGAGTGTAGAATCATTTTGAACAGTCTGGTCTGGAGTTATTCATGATGGGTGTGACGTTCTGGGCAGAAATCCCGTCACAAACATTTTGGGAATATTTTCCTCTAGAGAAGAGACTAGTGCCTCTAGGTGGCTCTTTGAAAATGGTCATGGTAGTTTGTGTATTAGCAACGTGGTAAAAATAATCTGATTGTCGTGTCTACTTTTTTCCCTGAGCTTCTTGCTGTTGCGTATTGAATCCTTTACACCTGCCTTGGATCTCCTTCTTGGTTGTGGTTGTATGTAGGTAGTCTCTCACGTAACGAGCATGATGATCTGGGGGCAGTATCTTTAATTCAGATTCCCAAATTCCACTCTTGGTGTTTCTTGGATCCAGTCCCTTAATCAAGGTCACCAAGGCATAAATTTTTATTTTTTTAAGTAACCTCTGTACCTGACATAGGGCTCGAACTCACATCCCCGAGATCAAGAGCCCCATGCTCTACTGACTGAGCCATTCAGGTGCCCCAAGGCATAAATTATTGCATGAAAATAAGAAACAAGAATTGCTGAGAGTAACTTATTAGTGCATCAGTCATATCAGTCGTTCTTGAGCCTGGGCCTGTGGATGGGTTATAGGAGATTTTGTGTTGGTGTGCATATATGCAGTTTGCTGGAAGAGAGGGGCCTGTTGTTTTCATAAAATTCTGAAAGCAGTCCCCAACCATACAAAGGTTGAAAAGCCCTGAACTAGATGAAAGAATAAGTTGACCTTGAATAGGGGAACCAGAAGCCTAGATTTATGACACAAAATGCACTGGACTAGGAGTTAGGAAACTTGAATTCTTACTCTAATTGCGCCACTAACTAGCTCTGTGACCTTGGACAGGTCAGAATAGCCTGATGATAAATGACATTTGCATAGTACTTGGTACATTTTCCAAATGTGGGGAGCCTGGCTTCTCCCTCTCCCTCTGCCTGCTGCTCCCCCTGCTTGTGCTTTCTCTGTCAAATGAATAAATCCTTAAAAAAAAAAAAAAAAAGTCTGCATGCTCCACCACTGAGCCAGCCAGCTGTCCCCCAAATAGTATCTCATTTAATCCTTAGCTGTCTGTAACCATCACTATGAGGTAGGAATTATCGTCATTTTATAGATGAGGAGATTGGAAATTTAGAGGCTGAGTTGCTTTCAGGTAGACTCTCACCTGGATCTTAGGTTCTTTGATAACAAATTCTTTGCCGTTACTACTGTATCACACTGTTCCTATTGCATTATCTAAAATGAAGGACTAGACATTAAGTAATGGCCAAGCCTCCATACTGTAAATTTTGAGTTCTTTGATTTTTAATGATGTGGGGTACAGAGGATCCTTTTAAAACTTTTTTTTTTTTTAAGATTTTAATTATTTGTCAGAGACAGAGAGCACAGGCACAAGCAGGGGTAGCGGCAGGCAGAGGGGGAAGCAGGCTCCCGCTGGGCAGGGAGCCCGATGTGGGGCTCGATCCCAGGACCATGGGATCATGACCTGAGCCGAAGGCAGACACTTAACTGAGCCACCCAGGTGTCCCTCTTTTAAAACTTCTGCTGAACTAAGTACAGAGTCAAGTTCATGATTCCATTTTTCTTTCTTTTTTCTAACGATTTTATTTATTTATTTGACAGAGAGACACAGTGAGAGAGGGAACACAAGCAGGGGGAGTGGGAGAGGGAGAAGCAGGCTTCCCGCTGAGCAGGGAGCCCGATGTGGGGCTCTATCCCAGGACCCTGGGATCATGACCTGAGCCGAAGGCAGACGCTTAACGACCCAGCCACCCAGGCGCCCCTTTCCTTTTTTTTTTTTTTTTTAAGATTTTATTTATTTGAAAGAGAGAGAAAGCACAAGCAGGGGGAGCAGTAGAGAGAGAAGCAGGCTCCCTGCTCAGCAGGGAACCCAGCGTTGGACTCGATCCCAGGACCCTGGGATCATGACCTGAGCCAAAGACAGAAACTTAACTGACTGAGCCACCCAGGCGCCCTGATTCCCTTTCTTTCTTTCAGCTAGTATTTATTGAGCATCTACTAGGTGCTAAGCACAATGTATTAGGTAATGGAGGTACAGATGTGAACATAACACAAAAATATCTGCTCTGTTTTCAGTGGAAGGAAGCAGACGGTAAATGAGTTGGTAATGGTAGTATGTCAGAGGATATTAAGAAACAAAGCAGTGTGGAGGCCTAGGGAGGCCCAATTGAGGGGGTGGGTTGTTGTCATTTAAAATAGGCTGGTTAGGTATGGCCTCACTGAGAAGATGGCATTTGAGCAGGACTGAAGGAGATAAGTGATTTAAAATGATAAAAATTAGTAGTTCTGGGGGGGATGGGAGGATGGGTTAGCCTGGTGATGGGTATTAAAGAGGGCACGTTCTGCATCGAGCACTGGGTGTCATACACAAACAATGAATCATGGAACACTACATCAAAAACTAATGATGTAATGTATGGTGATTAACATAACAATGAAAAATTAAAAGAGGAAAAAAATTAGTAGTTTGTGATGCTATTCTATTTAATGTAAGAAACCAGATGATAAATATTTTGTAAAAATTCAAGATCTGTTCCTCCTCCGAGTGGTAAAGCCCAAGCACAGATGTGAATTACAGAGGGGCAAATCTTTATGCAGTTTGAAATCCTGAAAGGGGAGAATGTTCTCTCAGAGAACATATCATATATATGTCTCCAAAAGTGAGGGGCACCTGGCTGGCTCAGTCAGTAGAGCATGTGACTCTTGATCTCAGGGATGTGAGTTCAGCCCCACGTTGGGCATGAGATCACTTAAAAATTTATCTCTCTCCAGAATTGCCAACCATGTGAACCTTCAGAGGGGTAGTTGGGAGCTTCCACAGTCATAGAAAGGGCAATACCCTCTCATCTCTGAAGGACCGCCTATGTTACCATCTGGCTTGCTTTATGATGGAAGTTCAGTTCAGTGTTGCTTAATTTTCTGGAACATAGTTAGGATAGCCTAAAATACACCTTGTCACCATTTGGTACAACGGACTGTCTGCCCTTTGATCAGGAGAGGCTTGGTGCTGGGTTCTTGCTGTGTGTTAGGAGTATGAATGAGGAGCGTTAGCAGAATGCTGGAAAACTGCAGGTGCAAAGGCTGGTTTAGGTAAAAATTCAGTGTGGACAGAGCCAAGGGGACAGGCTGCGCAGCTTCTAACTGTATGGTTTTAGATCTAGTTGATGTGATTGAACATATTTTCAAAAGGAATCAAGCAGAAAGTCAGAAACCTGGATTGTGGGCCCGCCTCTGTCATTAACTTGAATTATGATCCTAGGCAGATTTTTGGTTTGTCCCGTACATAAAATAGGAATTTTAGACTAGATGATTCTTAGATTTTCCTAGGTCTTAAGTTCTGTCATTCTAGGAATAGTTCTCAGCATGCATAGCACTATTAATTGATTTAGAAAATCATTGACCTCTCTTATTAGGGTCAAGGTTGTGACCTGTGTTAGGATCCATGTTTTACAGATTAATTTTGTACCAGATGAAATGTGAAAATCCGTACTTGATGTGTTTGTGGATTATATGAACTTGTCTTTCTGTGGAAATCTTGTCTGCAGACAGCTACTTTGAAAGTAGATTTTGGGACTTGATGATTGATAATTTTCATTACCTCCAAGGTCCTCAAACTGAGCTAAGATTTTGTATTTTGAGACTGTGAGGAATTTTGGAGGATGAAGGTCTGGAGTTATGTTATCTTCCCTTCACTTTTGTTTCTTATATTTAACATCATTCAAACTTTGAATGAAACCCAGTTATAGCTTCAGGCATGTGGCTTTCTTCTCTTTCGGTATTGCAATCTTTTTATTTTTAATTTTTTAATCTTTTTTGCAATCTTTTTAGAAAGCCATGTTATCTTTCTGCGTTTTCTTTTTTTTTTTAAGATTATATTTATTTATTTATTTGGCAGTGAGAGAGAGAGAGAGAGAGCGAGCCAGAGAGGGAACACAAACGGGGAGTGGGAGAGGGAGAAGCAGGCTTCCCGCCGAGCAGGAGCCCATGTGGGGCTCGACCCCAGGACCCTGGGATCATGACCTGAGCCGAAGGCAGACGCTTAACGACTGAGCCACCCAGGCACCCCTGTATTTTCATATTTCAATAGATGCTATTCTTTGGATGCTTTTATTATACTTTCTTTACATTATTCTCTAACCTATATTAATTTATATTGGAAAACTTGGGAAAAGTCTTTGAGTAATTCTTATAATTGAGAAAAGAATTGTTAGATGATAATATTGAGCTCAGGATTCTTTGGTTTTCTTTTAGGGCCTGGGGTTTTTAGCCTCAGCACTATTGGTATTTTGGATCAGATAAGTCTTTGTTGTGGAAAAGCTGTCATACACATTTTAAGCTATCTAGAAGCATCTCTGGCCTCTACCCTCTACGCGCCAGTAGCATCCCCAGTCATGACAAATAAAATTATCTCCAGACTGCCAAATGTCTCCTGGAGGGGCCCAAAGATCACCTCCATTTGAGATTTACTGCTTTAAGGTATAAGGGGGGGAAGACTTTTCAGTTGGTCATCATATAAAAGGGACACTGTGAAGATGAGTTTTTCCTTCTGATAGTAATTTTTTTTCTTAAATGCAAACCTTTAGTATATTTGTTTATAAAAATTAAGGGAAGTTAAAAGTTGCTCGCAGATGTGCATGTCAGTAGTAATCGCACATGTCAGAAAACTGGAAAGCAGTGTTTTGTTAACATTTTTCTATCCTAGGGAGTCATTTGAGGGAAGAAGTGGTTTGGGGGCAGTAGAGAGGGTGTTGTGGGGTTAACTGGATCCCTGAAAGAAAGGCCCCCATTAGTCGAGGCCTGGCTGCCTGGCACTGTTGTTGTGGAAGAGGGGTGTTGTGCTGTAGCCTCAGGCTGGCTTCTGCACTGCCTTTGCGTGTCAGGGCACAGGCTCTTCTTGACAGATCTCAGTGAGCCTTGCGCAGTGGTGGAGTATGGGACGTGGGGGTGGTTAGTTATGACCAGGTCAAAAGTTCAGTGAGACCTAAGTTGAAGGGGGGTGTGTGTGCACATGGGTACACTTACATATCTGACACATATGGGTATATGGTTATATAAAGTTTATTATTCCATCAGAATTTTCACCTTAGAACACAGCCATCACAGAACCTTTCTTGAGGTCGCTCTAAGTATTTTTCATGATTTCTCCCATTGGATTTTCCTTGTAGGCAAGTATGGCAAAATAGTTTTTGGATCAAGTAGGTTTTCATTTTGGTTTGGAGAAAAAATTATATTGTGATGATGACTTAGAGGTGAACTTCTTGGAAGAAAGATACTGTGGAACTTAAGGGAGATGGTGTCAATTGTCTGTGGCATCCGAAGGTGTCTTTTAAGTTGAGTGTCCATCCCAGCATCCATCTTTGCCATCTTGGGGTATTTGGTCCCGCAGGTATTCAGCACCTTCTTTTTTGTTCTTTGTCTTTCTTGACTAGGAGCTAAGGCCTGACCAAACTCTTTTTTCTCCCCTACTACATTATTGTGCTAGTCTACTGATGTCCTAGGTTTGTTTTGGGCTGTGGTGGAGGAAGATGGAATTTCTGGCCTGAATCAGGGTATTAAATTCCAGAATCTGTATAAATAAGTTGGGGTGAAGTCAATCACTTTTGCAGCCAAAAGCAGTTTTCTCCTTCAGGAGGGTGAATGATCCCACAGAATAATTCTGTTACGTGCTCTGTTTTGCACATTATTACTCACACAACCCTTTAAAATGGAATATGGTTTATGTAAAAATATATGAAATACAGTATTTTGTTTTCCTGTGTAAAGTGCCTGACCTCATGTGACCTTTATGATTTGGTTGGCTTTAAGCGATGTCATGTTCTAAGTTTCATACTATGATGGTCAGCTTTTAGCTTTGATTCTACAGCCCACACTCCTTAGGAGCAGTGTTCTACTTTTTCCCAAGGGTGGGTTTGCTAGAGTAACTGCCTGACTTGGCAATATGTCACCGAGGCATGTGGCCACCTGAATTAAATGTGTGAATGGTTGTCATAGCAGACTGTATGCATCCTTCTGTGCCCCTCCCCCCTCCCATAACCTCTAAAAATAAATGAAAATAGCGGAAGTGTTAGGGTCACAGTTGCACTAACCACTTCATGTTTTTAATGTTGAACCTTCAAATCAATTAATAATTCCTAAGAATGAAATAAGTTCTTACAATTGTGAATGCTGTTAAGCAGCCTGGTTGGCTCTAAGAGTGTTTTTTCTCCTGACCAGTTCTTTTAATGAACACCCCTTCCCTGAGTGTTCATTGTTTAAGCAACAATGGTCCTAAGGATAGTTGCTTTGCTTGACAGAAAATGTGTTAAATTAACAGATCTACTTCTTTAGCAAATCTTTTCTCTCCCCCATTCCCTATTGTGTCTCTTCTTTCTCCTTGAAAGTTGTGTTTGCAGATTATTTTAGGTGTGGGAGACAATTTTTATAATCAGTGTCTTTAAGTTCTTTGTTCAGGAGACACTGTTATATGGGGGAGAGATGATTTAAAGAAAAATTTCACCTGTTGACATAATTAAGGGGTCTGACTTTGGATTTTTTTCCCCACATTGTTTCTGAAAGACTTTTCTCCCCTCATTTTCCACTGTGTTGTTAAAGCAGGCCTCCTTACAGGGCATTGGGGATTGGGAGCAGAATGTTCTAATTGATGGTGAGGATACTTGTGTTCTCATAACACTAGATTTTCATCACTTTCGGTGATGGAGCCCATCTTCATAACTGTATGTGTATTTCTGTAATCTGCAGCTCTTTCAGGTAATAGTGGAATTAGAAGGAAGAGGAAAATCTCAAATCCCAATCAGTCTCTCTTCTGTTTTTGTTATTGATCTTAGGGTTGCAGAGGTATGTGACAAGATTGCTATTTTGCTGCCCTCGGGAATTACAGTATGTTAAAAAAAAAAAGGGTGGGTGGGTAGCAATGATAGTGTAAAAATATGTTATGTGCCAGAGTTATAGATTGTATGATCTCTGTAGGAATTCAGGGGCAGGCAGTGATCATGAATGAAATGCTTCCTGGAGAAGGCAGGATTTGGGGGTTAATATTGAGTAAGTCAGAAAATCTACTTAGATCAGAGAGTTCTCTTCTTCTAGAGGGCTAATAAAAAATGAGGTTGAGAAATAGTAGGCCAGACATTGCAGCAAGCCTTGAATGCCAGGCTCACTGGCATTGAAGCTTAAGAACGACAACAAAATTTTAGACTAAGAATGTCCTGTGTACTAAATGTTTTAGATTAAATCTGGTATTGGAAGTTGGGATAGAACACAGTGAAGGAAGAAAGACTAGTTTAACTATTATAGGAGTGGAATGAGTGTGAAATGCTAAAGGTAGTGGTAATAGGAAAGGACATTTATCACTGGCATTATTGAAGAATGGGTAGGTCTAGATCAATAATGTTGGATGCATAAAGAAGGTTGAATCAGTTAAGGATGTTTTTGGCTGCAAGTAAAGAATGTCGTACTAACAGCAATTTAAAACACTTTGGACCAGCCTGTAACATAATCTGGAGGAATGTGGTTCCTGGCAGATATGGCAGCTCTTAAGAGTATAGTTTAGTAGTTGGGCAGTGGTGCTCCCCACGGTCACAGGATGGACTCTGCAGCTCCAAGGTCTGCATTGCTGAATGATGCAGATAAGTACAGGAAAATTACAATTGAAAACAGCCATTGAGTTGGTGATTTGAAGAGGTCAAAGATGACTTCAGAGAAGCCTGAAAGAGGAAGAGAGGCTAAAACTGCATTCTCCTGGAATGAGAGAGGTAGAGTTCTCTAGGAAGCTTAAGAGAATGGTGGAAAAGAAGGAACTTTTAAAAGTTTTTTCAAGATTATATATAACCTACATTACGTGTTAATAAAAAAAAATAAAAGAAAAAAATATATAACCATCACAAAAAGAAATCTTAGTTCTTAATGGTTAACATTTTAATGTACCCAGGGAGTCAATTGTTGTACCCTTTTTTTTTTTTTAAAGAAAAGCCAGCCTGTTTCCAAATTCTACTCCATGTTTTATACCAGCAGTCCTTTCTCCCTCTGATTATTGGGAGGGGGCTGGTAGTTACCCCACCCTAAGATTGTCAGTTGATCAGTGTTTTAGCTTCCTGTTTAGTAAAATGAAAATTCAGACACAGAAATGTACCCTTTTTATCTTTAGAATTTTAGATTTACTCTTAACTATTGATTGTTTGGAATACTTTAGTTTTTAGTTTTTCTCTGTTAAGTTTTTCATGATCTGTAAGACTGCTGCTTAATGCGACTCTCTGATCCTTTTGAAATGGGCATTTATTTACAAATAAGACAAGTATTAATGGTAAGTGTTCTACTAACACATTCCCCATGTCCAGTGCAAGTTACAGTACAGCAGAAGGCATTTTTTGTTTTTCTTATCTCTCCCCACTGGCTCTACAAAAAATTTTGGAGGATATCTGGCAGTTCTAGCAGCCCCTTACCCCTTCTCCCTCCTGCTGGGTTAAGTAAATCTATATCCTGGCTAGTAATCTAACACATCTTGCAGGAAGAGATGAAGTGGGTCAATCAAATAACTGTTCTTGAGAGTGTAACCTAGGAAATAATAAGGATTATCGAGTTAGTGTGGAAAAGAAGCTAAAAGGTCACCATGAGAAGCCATGATGCAAGCCAAAAAAAATCTTGCTTATGAGAGAGCAGAAACTGCCAGAGACCCAGCATTAGAGGAATTAACCGGAAGGTTCCAGCTCCAGTACATTGGTATATATCCTGTAGAAACCCCCAAGCCTCTGAGGGAGTCTGCATTCCTTACCCCCCAAAGAACCTAATACCTTCCTTACTTCTCTTTATGTGCATACATTAAGTATTTATAAAGGTAGGATCATACTTTTACATACTCAACAGGATCCTGTTTTATTTAATAATATTACATATTAGTTAATATTAACTAATATTAATATTAGTTAATATTACATATTACATATATTATTACTTTCAGTAATATTACATATTACATATATTAATATTACTTTCAGTTCCTACATTATGACTTTTAATGGCTTCAAAGTATTGACACTCATCTATTTAACCAATCTTCTGTGGGGCATTGAGGTTATTTTTAGTTGTTTTTTATCATAATCATGAGCAGAAATTTTTTTCCCCAAGATGAGATTAGTGTTTTTATTTTTATTTTATTTTATTTTATTTTAAAGATTTTATTTATTTATTTGAGAGAAAGAATGAGAGAGCACATGAGAGGGGAGAGGGTCAGAGGGAGAAGCAGACTCCCTGCCGAGCAGGGAGCCCAATGCAGGACTCAATCCCGGGACTCCAGGATCATGACCTGAGCCGAAGGCAGTGGCTTAACCAACTGAGCCACCCAGGCGCCCAGTGTTTTTATTTGTTTAAATTTTTGTTTATTATTTTTTAATAATCTCCACACCCAACTTGGGGCTCGAACTCATGACCCCGAGATCAAGAGTCACAAGCACTCCTGAGTGAGAAAGCCAGGCATCCCAGGATTAGTGTTTTGTTTGTTTTAAAGATTGTATTTATTTATTTGACAGAGAGACAGTGAGAGAGGGAACACAAGCAGGAGCAGAGGCAGAGGGAGAAGCAGGCTTCCCGCTGAGCAGGGAGCCCGATGCGGGGCTCCATCCCAGGACCCTGGGATCATGTCCTGAGCTGAAGGCAGATGCTTAACGACTGAGCCACCCAGGCGCCCCGGGGATTAGTGTTTTTAATCATTAGACTTTTGTTACTACTTTTTAAAAAAATATTTATTTATTTGAGCTAGTGAGCGAGAGCACAAGAGCAGGATGAGGGGCAGAGGGAGACACAGACTCCCCGCTGAACAGGAAGCCCGATGTGGGGCTCTGTCCCAGGACTCTGGGATCCTGACCTAAGCTGAAGGCAGACGCTTACCTGAGTGAGCCACCCAGGCGCCTCAGACTTTTGTTATTACTTTCTATTTGAAGTCATAAGTTTTGAGTTTTCTTCATTTTTTAGTCTATTTTATGATAAAAGCTAACATGAATTTGGTGCCCACAGTGGGTGCTCTAGGCATGCTTCAGGTGTTTCTCATGCATCAGCTTACCTATTCTTTTTAAAAATGGAGATATAATGGACACATAACGTTTTTAGTTTCAGGTATACAAAATAATGATTCGATACTGTATATATTATGTGATCATCACAATAAGTCTAGTTAATATCTATCAGCACATATAGTTACAGATTTTTTTTCTTGTGATGAGAACTTTTTTTTTAAGATTTTATTTATTTATTTGAGAGAAAGAATGAGATAGAGAGCATGAGAGGGGGGAGGGTCAGAGGGAGAAGCTGACTCCCCGCTGAACAGGGAGCCGGACGCGGGACTCGATTCTGGGACTCCAGGATCATGACCTGAGCCGAAGGCAGTCGCTTAACCAACTGAGCCACCCAGGCGCCCCTCTTGTGATGAGAACTTTATAAAGACCTACTCTCTTAGGGGGGCCTGGCTGACTTAGTAGAGCATGTGGCTCTTGATCTCAGGGTTGATGAGTTCAAGGCCCACATTGGGCATGGAGCCTATTTAAAAAAAAAAAAGACATCAACTTTCACATATACAGTACAGTATTGTATACTGTGGTCACCATGCTATACATAAGATCCCCAGGACTTATTTATTTTATAATTGGAAATTTGTACCGTTTGACTACCATATTGCCCACTCCCTACTCTGCCTCTAGCAACCACCAATCTGTTCTCTGTATCTGTGGGTTTGGTGGAGTTTTTGTTTTTATCTTTTTTTTAAGATTTCACACATAAATGAGATCATACACTATTTGTCTTTCTCTGACTTATTTCACCGAGCATAATGCCCTCAAGGTCTATCCATGTTCTTCCAAATGGCAAGATCCTTCTTTTTTTTTTAATGCAGAATAGTATTCTCATAGTGTGTGTACACCACATTTTCTTTATCTATTCATTCATTGATGGACCCTTAGATGGCTTCTGGGCCTTGGCTATTGTGAATAATGCTGCAGTGAGCATGGGGTGCAGATATTTTTTACAAGATAGTGTTTTCATTTCCTTTGGATATACTCAGAAGTGGAATTGCTGGATCATGCAATAGTTCCATTTTTAATTTTTTGAGGAACCTCCATACTGTTTTATGTAGTGGCTGGACTAATTTACATTACTACCAACAGTGCAAAAAGGTTTTCTTTTTTCTACATCCTTGCTAATACTTATTATTTCTTGTGTTTTTGACGATAGCCATTCTAACAGGTATCAGGTAACATCTTATAGTTTTGATTTTCATTTCTCTGATGATTAGTGATGTTGAGCATCTTTTCATGTACCTGTTGGCCATTTGCGTGTCTTTAAAAGAATGTCTACTCTCATCCTATGCCTATTTTTAAATCAGATTGTTCATTTTTTTGCTATTAAGTTGTATTTATCTATTTTTAATTCCCCCATGAGGTAGACATCACCTTTATCTCACCCTGTAGATGAAGAAACCGAGGCACACAGACCTGAAGTGATTTGCTCAAGGTCACATAGTCAGCAGGTGGCAGAACCCAAAACTGAACCCTGAAAGTTTTACTTCAGTAAAATGCCAAGACCTTTATTGGTAAAGGAACTGAATGGTAGTGTTGATGAGAGAGGAAAACTGATAGCCAGTGCAGGTTCTTTAGGGGCCTGTTGGGAAGGTAGGTGAAAATAAGTTTTTGTTAATATCCTGGCATTAAAAAGGAGTCTTAAGCAAAACTGTAGAGAGCATAGAGTCAGGAAAAATGACATTAAACATTTTTTTAAGTTTATTATTATTATTATTTTTTAGAAGATTGTATTTATTTGACAGAGAGAGACACAGTGAGAGAGGGAACACAAGCAGGGGGAGTGGGAGAGGGAGAAGCAGGCTTCCTGCTGAGCAGGGAGCCCAATGTGGAGCTCGATCCCAGGACCCTGGGATCATGCCCTGAGCTGAAGGCAGACGCTTAACGACTGAGCCACCCAGGCGCCCTTAAATTTATTTTTTAAGTAATTCCTACATCCAACATGGGCCTCAAACTCACAACCCTGAAACCAAGAGTCACATGCTCTACCTACTGAGCCCACCAGGTGCCCCAGGAAAAACGACATTTTAGACATTTTAGAAGTGAGAGAAATCAATTTTTTCTCTTAATACTTAAATTTTTTTTTAATTTTTTTTAAAAGATTTTATTTATTTGAGAGAGAGAGAATGAGACGAAGAGGGTCAGAGGGAGAAGCAGACTCCCTGCTGAGCAGGGAGCCCGATGTGGGACTCGATCCCGGGACTCCAGGATCATGACCTGAGCCGAAGGCAGTCGCTTAACCAACTGAGCCACGCAGGCGCCCTGGCTGGCACTTTTTAAACATTCTTTAATTTTTAAATAATGTCAAACTTACAGAAAAGCTGTATGACTAGTACAAAGAATTTCTGAGCCCCTTCACCCAGGTTCCCCATTTGCTCTATTATTACCTCCCTCTTCTTCCCACCATTCCTCCTCTATCCATTCATCCATCCACCCATTCATCCACTATTTCTACCAATATAATAATTTTTCTCCCTTCACTTTCTGAGAGTAAGTTGCAGACATGATACCCCTTTACATTCTCTCGTATAACCATACTACAGTTATCAGAATCAGGAAACTAATACTAAATAAGATCTATAGGTAATGTATCAGCTGTTACCAATGTACCCAATAATATTAATATATATAATTTATTTATTATACATTTTTAAAATATTATTTTAGAAATTATTTTTGCGTTTCAGGTTTTTAATCTAGGATCATGCATTGCATTTAGTTATTGGGTCTCTTTAAGCTCCTTTAAATCTGGAATGGTTTTTTTGGGGGATGGTTTTTAAGCTTGTCTTTCATAACCTTGACCTTTTGGGAAGAGTACATTTTATTGATTGCTGCTCAATTTGGGTTCATTGAATGTACCCTCATGATTAGATTCAGGTACTGTGGTTTTGGCAGGAATGCTAAAGAACTGTGTGTGGTGTTCTTTGTGCATCATATCAGGAGTTATGGTGATGCCAGTTGGTCTCGTTGTTGCTGGTTGTTATTATTTTGATCAGTTGGTTTAAGATGGTATCTGCCAGGTCTCACCACCGCAAAGTTACTGTTTTTCCCTTATAATTAATACGTATCTGGTGGGGGAATACTATGTAAACATCCTGTTTTTCATTAGAATTTCACCCATTAGTAATTTTAATGCATGAATGATTCTTTGGTTCATTGATTACATCATAGTTGCCAAATAGGTGTTTTCAAGTTCCATCATTCCTTTTTTTTTTTTTTAAACGTAAGTGAGGGGTGCCTGGGTGGCTCAGTCGTTAAGCATCTGCCTTCCACTCAGGTCATGATCCCAGGGTCCTGGGATCGAGCCCGGCATCGGGCTCCCTGCTTGGCAGGAAGCCTGCTTCTCCCTCTCCCTCTCCCTCTGCTTGTGTTCCCTCTCTCGCTGTGTCTCTCTGTGTCAAATAAATAAATAAAATCTTAAAAAATAAATAAATAAAATGATTTAAATCTCAAGCTGAAAGTATATTAGGTGAAATAATAAAAAAAAGAGACCATTTACTGGAATAACTGGCTCCAGTCCAGACTATTCAAGGTCTGCACAACTAGCTACTTAACCTATCTGAGCCTGTGTCTTTATTGTCAAGTTCTTCACTTATTCCTTAGGGTTATTATGAGATTTGAATGAGCTAAGGAATATGAGGACCTGGCACAAGTGGATTTCAACAAATGATTTTTTTATTTTTAAGATTTTATTTATTTATTTGACAGACAGCAAGAGAAGGAACACAAGCAGGGGGGCAGTGGGAGAGGGAGAAGCAGGCTTTCTGCTGAACCAGGAGCCCAATGCGGGGCTCGATCCCAGGACCCCGGGATCATGACCTGAGCCAAAGGCAGACGCTTAACGACTGAGCCACCCAGGTGCCCCTCAACAGATGATTATTATTAAATTATTTTCTCAATTTAGATTTTTGAATTATAACATAACTCAGAATCATTTGGGAGAAAGGAATTAAAGATGTTTTGGTGATTTCCCCCCCTTTTTTTTTATAGAGAGAGAGTATGCATGGGGGGACGGGTGAGGGGAAGGGGCAGAGGGAGAAAGAATCTTAAGCAGCCTCTAAGCCCAGCGCAGAGCCAGATGCTGGGCTGGATCTCACAATGCTGAGATCATGACTTGAGCCAAAATCAAGAGTCAGACGCTTAACCAACTGAGCCACCCAGGTGCCCCCCCGTTATCCCATTTTTACTGATGAAAAAACAGAGAGGGGGGCACCTGGGTTCCTCAGTCGTTAAGTGTCTGCCTTCGGCTCAGGTCATGATCCCAGGGTCCCTGGATTGAGCCTATGCTCTGCGGGAAGCCTGTTTCTCCCTCTCCCACTCTCACTCCCCCTGCTTGTGTTCCTGCTCTCGCTATCTCTCTCTGTCAAATAAATAAAATCTTAAAAAACAAAACAAAAAAAAAACAGAGACAGCAAGAGCATGGGGTGGGGTGGGGGGAGGGGTGGAGGGAGAGAGAATCTCAAGCAGACTCTGTGCTGAATGCAGAGCCCCATGTGGGGCTGGATCTCAAGACCCTGAGATCATGACCTGAGCCAAAATCAGGAGTCAGATGCTTAATCGACTGAGCCACCCAGGTGTCCCTTCCCATATTTATTTTGAAGTCAAATTATAATGCAGTAAAATTGTTAAAAAAAATCAGTGTATTGTTCTTATGTGGATTATAGTGATCACTGAGTATACAGTTGAATAGCATTATTAAGATATAATTTAATACCACAAAATTGACCCGTTTGAAGTGTAAAATTTAATGGTTTTTAGTGTATTTACATGGGTGCAGTTATCACCCCAATTTTAAAACATTTTCTTTACCTCGGAAAGAACTTCCCTTTGCTGTTACCACTTCTACCTTCCTATTTACCCCCTCCCCCAGCCTTAAGCAACCACTAATCAACTGTTTCTGAAGATACCCCTTTTCTAAGTTTTCATAATGAATGGAATCGTATGGTATGTGGTCTGATGTTAACCAGTTTTTTCACTTAGTGTAAATTTTTTCAAGGCTCATCCATGCTGTATCAAGTATCAGTACTTCATTCCTTTTTATAGCTGACTAATAATATTCCATTGTATGGAGATACTATATTTTATTTACTTGTTAATGGGTATTTAGGTTATTTCTACCTTTTGGCAGTTATGAATATACTGCTATGAACAGTGGTATACAAGTTTTTGTGTGGTCCTATGTTTTCATTTTTGGGGGGTATATACCCAGGAGTGGAATTGCTGAGTCATATGGTAAATGTATTTGATCATTTGAGAAACTGCCTTTTTACCAAAGAGGCTGTATCGTTTTCTATTCCCATCAGCAGTATATGACGGTTCCAATTTCTCCACATCCTTACCAACACTTGTTATCTTATTATCTGACTCTGGTCTACCATCTAGTTAGTGTGATGTATCTCAGTGTGGTCTTGATTTGCATTTCTCTGATGACTAATGCTGTTGAGCATCTTTTCAATTGCTTATTGGCCATTTATATATCTTTCTTGGAGAAATATCAATTCAGATCCTTTACCCATTTTAAAATTGGGTTGTTGGGGCACTTGGATTGCTCAGTCAATTAAGTGTCTGACTCTTGATCTCAGCTCAGGTCTTTGTCTCAGTGTCATGAGTAGAGACCCCACATTGGGCTTGTGCCCTTTTTTTTTTTTTTTTTTAAAGTGAACTCTCCGTATTCCCAACATGGGGCTCGGACTCATGACCCCGAGACCAAGAGTTACCTGCTCTACTGACTGAGCCAGCCAGGGGCCCTGAATTATAAGAGTTCTTTATATATCTTAGATAGAAGTTCTTTATCAGTTATACGAGATGCAAATATTTTCTCATTTGTGGGTTGCCTTTTCACTTTCTTGACAATGTCCTTTGAAGAACAAAAATCTGAAATTTATTTTTTCTTTTATTGCTTATGCTATTGGTGTCATATATAAGAATCCTATGCCAAATCCAAGGTCATGAACATTTACCTCTATGCTTTCTTCTAAAAGTTTTATAATCTGTAGTATAGTTTTATAGTATTTAGGTCTTTGATCCATTTTGTATTACTTTTTATTTATTTATTTTTAAAGATTAACTAGTTTGTTGATTCATTCACCAGTAAAAGAATATTTGAATTGATTCTAATTTTGGTGATCATGAATAAAGTTGCTTAAGCATTCACATAAGATGTTTGTGTGAATAGGTAGAAATAGAATTGTTGAGTCATATTGTAAGTGTATGTTTACCTTCTGAAAACACTTTTGTAGTTCTCTTATTTGTGCCAGCACTGTTTCAGTTCCTCTGTATCCAGTGTTTGTTACTGTCAATGTTGTTGTTTTTTTTTTAATCTATTCTAATAGGTGTGATGGTATCTCATCGTGGTTTGATTTTACATTTACCTAATGACTAATTATACTGAGTATCTTTTCATATCCTTATTTGCCATGCATACACTTGGAGACATATCTCTTAAAATCTTATGTCCATTAAAAAATTGGATTGTTCACTTAACAGTGATTTTTGCGAGTTTTTCCTGTATTTTCAGTATGTTCTTTTTTAAGAAATTATTTTTATTGGAATGTAGTTGGCCTACAATGTTATAATAACTTCAGGTGTACAATATACTAATATGACTACTCTATACATTACTCAGTGCTCCCCACTATAAGTGTAGTCATCATAAAACATTATTACAGTATTTTGACTATGTCCACTGTGCTCTACTTTTCATCCTCGTGACTTATACTTCTTAATCCCTGTCACTTATTTTCCCAGTTCTCCAACCCCTCTAGCAATATAAGTTCTTTATCAGATAGAAACTTAGCAAATATTTTCTCCCAGTCTGTGGCTTTTCTTTTCATTCTCTTAACAGTGTCTTTTGAAGAACAGGAAATTTTAAATTTGAGAAGTCTTATTTGTCCAGTTTTTCTTTTTTGGGGTTATGCTTTTAGCATTGTATTTGAGAAATCTTTGCCTAACCTAAGATTGCAACAATTCTTCCATGTTTCCTTGTAGAAGGTTGAAGGTTGCTTTTATGCATTTTTATTGATAGTGTGTAAAAAGTATTTTTATTGCTCCTCGTTTAATTTCTAAGAAGTAGGTGGTATTTCTGTCTTGCATGGAATGGTTTTTGCCTAGGACAGTCTGTTGGGCTAACTTAGAGGCAGAGTTCTGATTTCTTTTTTCAGTTCAGTTCTGGAGTGTAGAGAATCATTTCACATTGCAAAAGACAAATCTTCCTTTTAGGTTGATTGAAAGGGATTTTCCTCCTGAGTTGGTTGCAGTGGTAATGCAGAAGCATTAACATTACGGCATGTTAGTTTTGCAAAGTGGAATTTGATGGTGAAAATAAAGAATAGATTATCAGAATAGTTGGTACAGGATAATTTATTTTTTATTTATTATTTTTTAAGAAATTTCATTTATTTGAGACAGAGCACAAGTAGGGGTGCAGGTGAGGGAGAGAGGCAGAGGGAGAGGGAGAAGCAGATTCTTGGCTGAGCAGGGAGCCTGATGTGGGACTTGATCCCAGGACCCCAAGATCATGACCTGAGCTGATGGCAGACACTTAACCAACTGAGCCACCCAAGCGCTCCGGTACAGGATCATTTAAAAAGCCAACGCAATTAGTTTTTCATTTATCTTTGATTCCTCTAGGACTTAATGGCTTATTTTGTAGGTTAATGGGATAAAAAGTTATGAATGCACACTCATGTAAATTAGTACAAGTAAAAACAGGAAATGTGGATAAGATTGGTAGATGATATCAGTATCAATATCTTGGTTGTAATGTTACAGTTTTGAAAATGTTGCCATTGGGTAACTGAGTAAAATATACACGTATCTCTCGGGGTACCTGGTTGCCTCAGTCAGTGGAGCTTGGGACTCTTGATCTTGGGGTTGTACGTTTGAGCCCCGTGTTGGGTGTAGAGATTACTTTAAAAAACCTTAAAAGAATAAACACAAATATGTCTCTGTCTTGTTTCTTAGACCTGCATATGAAACTATAATTAGTGAAAAATTCAGTTAAGAAAGTAAGACTGGATTCATAAACTCAAAAGATTTCAGGGGAACCTAGGTGGCTCAGTCAGTTAAGCATCTGCTTGGGCTCAGGTCATGATCCCGGGTCCTGGGATTGAGCTCTCCACATCAGGCTCCCTGCTCAGTGGGGAGCCTGCTTCTTCCTCTCCCTCTGCTGTTGCCCTTGCTTGTGCTCTCTGTCTCTTTCTCAAATAAATAAATAAAATCTTAAAAATTTCAGAGCTTGAAAGTACTTTGGTGATCATTCCTCATCTAAATGATGCAGGCCAAGCAAATTTGGACTGAATAACTTGCCCAAGGTTACTTGGCTAGTTAATGGCAGAGCTAGATGAAAGGACTAGTCCTTCTGATGGTCCAGGTTGTTTTATGTTCTGCCTTTTTGTAACCACATGAACAGAGTATAGAAGAGAAGCAGAAGCTTGAAGCAGACAAACAGTAAGTAGCAAGCGGAGGCTGTACAGCCTCAGAGAGCTCTGTATGGAGAGTAGTAAACTGTGGACTTTCCCTGGCTTTACAGTGCTTTGCGTTTATTCATTGGGTGACTGGATTTTTGCAGTGTATAGATTGAACACTCGATCCAAAACTGTTTAGGGTGTGCCTGAATGATATAAAAAAATCTGTTAAGTGGAGAAGAGGAACTAATAAATCAGTTATTTTGATACTTCATAGATCATTTGATTATATAAATTTGGTTTTTTTACTTAGTTTTTATTTTACTTACAGATTTCAAACCTACAGAAAATTTGAAAGCATGGTACAACAAACAGCCACATGCTCTTCATTTAGATTTAGTAGTTGTCCTTTTAACACATTTGTTTATCTTCTTTCTTTGTATGTGTGTGTGCATGTGTATATACACATTTGTATATAAACACAACTATTCACTTTTTGTCCTTTATGCATCATGACGTTTCACTCTGAAATACTTCAGTGTACATTGCCTAAGAACAATATAAAAATAAGAACATTCTCCCGTACAGCCAGGATAACATTAAAGCTTCTAAAGAAAATTCAAAAGTTTTATAATATTATATGAGTTTTGTAGTATTATCTATATATAGTAGCCCCATTATGGAAATATTATTAGATAATACTACAAAACTCACATAATATTATAAAACTTTTAAATTTTAAGTGTCTGCCTTTGGCTCAGGTCATGATCCCAGGGTCAGGATCAAGCCCTGCATGGGGCTCCCTGCTCCCTGCTCTGCAGGAAGCCTGCTTTTTCCTCTCCCACTGCCCCTGCTTGTGTTCCCTCTCTTGCAGTCTCTGTCAAAAAAAAAAAAACTTTAAAAATATTTTCCATAATATTATTTAATCTAATATTCAGATATCCACCCCCCCCCCCCCCGGCCACATCACAAACATAACCTTCATTATTGTGTTGGTTGGTTTTTGGTCCAGGATCTGATCAAGGTTTCATGTTTTGCACTTTGATATTATTTAATTTCTTTTCGTGTAGAATAGTCTCCTTGACTTTTTGCTTTTTATAATTCCTTGAAGAGTCTGGGCCAGTTTTCTTATAGAGTATCACACATTTGGATTTTTCTATATCCTCAAGAGTAGATAGATTCAAGTTAAACATTTTTGGTAAAACTACTTTGTAGATGGTGGTGGTTACTTACTTTTCACATAGGAAGCTCCATAATTTCAAGTGGTTTACTATTAGTGATGCTTAGTTTGATCACTTGTTTAAGCAAATTTATCTTTAAAGTATTTATTTATTTGACAGAGCACAAGCAGGGAGAGTGAGAGAGGAAGGAGCAGGCTCCCCACTTTGCATGGAGCCTGATGCGATGCAGGGCTTGATCCCAGGACCCAGGGATCATGACCCCAGCCAAAGGCAGACACTTAACCAATTGAGCTACCCAGACGCCCTAGGAAATTTACCTTTTCGAGTGAATATTAATAGGTTTCTCTTCTTCTCAGTAAGGTTATCCCTGAGAGGATAGTTCTGTACACTAACCAGTGCTAGAAAGTGTGGTGAAAAGACATGGTCACTGCCTGTAAAATTTAGATCAATGAAAAAATTATAGAGATAGATGTTTAAATGGTGGTGGTAGTAGTACAAAGATTTTTTTTTAAAGGAAGTGTGCAGACTACAGTGGAAGAAATAGTGAGGCCTGTCTAGGGGAATGGGGAAGGTTTCACAGCTTGAACAGAGCCTGGAGGGCTAAGTATGAATCAGCAGTTGGATAGGCGGAAAGAAAGGGTCACTTGGCAGAGGTAACAACATCTGCGGGAACATGGAAGAGAGTGTGTACCAGAAAGACTGGGGAATATCAGGTGTTGCATGAGCATATTTGCAAGATTGACGGGAGTGGCAGGAGATGAGACTGTGTCAGTAATGAGGTGATGATTAGATATGAAGACTGTTTGGTTAATTTAGATTTTATCCTGAAGGTTGGGGGCTTCAGACTTCTTTTAAAGCTATGAATCATTTTGTTAAAGCTGTGAATCAGATTTCCTTTTAACAGAGGAAATCTGCATAAACTCAATATATGAAACAGATAAAAGCGAAGCATTGTTTGAAAATCTGTGTAGGTCATGAGCTGTAAAAGTATGATCAGGGGAGAGTGATGTGATTGAGTATTTAGAATGGGTCTAGTGTATAATCAGTGTGCAATAAATATTTGATTGAATGGATAAATAATCTTCAGAGAGTAGAAAGTTCACTGTTAGTAGGGCAGGCTGGAACCAGAAAGACAAGTTCCAAGGCTATTATAATAGCCTAGGTGAGAAATGACAGGACCAGAACTAGAGAAAGGATAACAGAGATTGATGAGAGGCCGGATATGAGAATAGGAGACAGAATTAACTGGACATGGTTGGACAGTGGCTTGTAAGAGAGGAATAGTCTAGCTCAGTTGTACTATCCACAGGACCATATCATCCCTAAGGAGTGTTGGAGAATTTATGGAGCCATTTTTGGTCACAGGGATTGGAAGACAGTACTGGCATTTGGTGGGTGGGGGCAGGCATGCTGGATGTTAATGCAGTACACAAGACATTGCCAACAATGAAGAGTTCATCCTATCTTAAGAACTATCATGTAGGTGGGGAAAGATTTTGCATTTCAATCTAAATCCAAATTTCTGTTTTACATATAAACACAAAGTAGTTTTTGTAGTGTTTTAACATATACTAAAAGTTTTAAGAATGTGTTGTGTGAATCGAGATGCTACTGTTTTGTTTGGAACACTGCTAAGAGTTTTTTGCCATTTTGGAAAATTCTGTATGTGCAACATCTAGTTGATCACTGGACATATTTGAGTTGCTTATACTAGAACACTGTGTCAGTCTGTATTTGTACTTTTAGGTTCTGTGTTTATTTTTTTTAAAGATTTTATTTATTTATTTGACAGAGAGAGACACAGCAAGAAAGGGAACACAAGCAGGGGGAGTGGGGGAGGGAGAAGCAGGCTTTCTGCAGAGCAGGGAGCCCCATGTGGGGCTCGATCCCAGGAGCCTGGGATCACGACCTGAGCCAAAGGCAGACACTCAACGACTGAGCCACCCAGGTGCCCCAACTTCTTTGTTTAAGAACAGACATCTGGGGCACCTGGCTGGTTCAGTTGGTAGAGCATGTATGTGGTTCTTGATCTTGGGGTCATGAGTTTGAGCCCCACTTTGAGCATAGAACTTACTTTAAAAAAAAAATCTGGTATTGCTTATAGTGAGGTCATGTCAGATGTTTACATTTTGAAATACATTTTATTATATATTTCATTTTATGTCTCCCTTTGATTACAGTTGGGGTAATTGGATGGAGGAAGGTTTTATTACCTATGAATTTCACATCAGGATAATAAAGGGGGGGTGTTACAGAATTTACATTATAAAGAAGGGAACATTTGGTCTGACAAAATTGAGGAATCCCTTCTCTGGTGTGAGTCCCAGGATTCTGGGTTGGCGACTGCCTGTGTGTTACTTTTCATTGAGATGGGGTAAATGGAAAGAGGGGATTGAGTCTAGGGTGAAGGTAGTAAGTGTGGGACATGTTGGTTTGAGGTTTATGGGACAGGAAAGTATTAGGAGAGGGGATTTGGAGTTCCGGAGAGAGTTCTCGGCTGGGGAAAAGTAATAATTAACACTGATTGAGGATGGTTAACATTTATTTTCAATAAATAAATTTTTCAATAAAGGATGTGGTTAAAAATACAGAATGTGGAAGCTGACTGGGTTTGTTTCCTGTTGCCAAACTCAGTACTTGAATATTTTACAAGCTACTTAAATGCTCTCACGCCCGGTTTCCTCATCTTTAAAAATGGGACTGAGAGTACCTACCCATTGAGTTAATGTGAGAATTAAATGTAAAACATGTAAAATACCCATATAGTGCTGACCTAAAAGTTGTACTCGAATTAGCCATTATTTACCAAACATTGAGTAAGCATCAAGAATTACGGATTAATGTCTGGATTCTCTCATTTGGTCCTTACCAAGCAATATTTTAATGAGAAAAGTGGGGCTTAGGGAGATTTAATACAGATTTGGGAGTCATAAATAACATAGTAAATAATAAGCCTAAATTGGATAGGATTGAATCAAATGCTTATCAGACCGTTTTCCATCTGTGATCCCCAGACCAGCAGCTTCAGCATCATCTGGGAACTTGTTAGAAATGCAGAATCTCAGACCTCACTCTTGATGTGCTGAATCAAACTCTGCATTTAATGAAGTTTCCAGGTGATTTCTGTGCACATTAAAGCATGAGAGGCACCGTGCTCAGAGATCTGAGGTGGTCAAGTTCAGAAAACATGGAGACCTCTTTAAATGGTTAATTAAAAAGTTCAGGAGGTAGAAAACCAGATTTGGATCCTGGGCCTATCTCTCAGTTTTAGCTTTATGACCTTGGCGGGTCTCTTTGTTGCTGTGGAACTCCATTTTCTCATCTTCAGGTGAGGTGAGTTGTCACTTAGCTCTAACATTTTATGGTTCTAAGGCCCAGGTCTTCTACTGGGAAAGTGTTTCTGAAAGATGCTTAGGGTTTGGGTGGTGGAGGAGGTAAATGGTGATTTGGGCTAGGAGGATCAGCATAAGTACACTTAAGAATGAGTATACCATGAGTGGAAAATTGTGGATTTTACTGAAATAAATGAATTTCCATATAATTTCATCCTTTCTGAATTTTCAGTGTTTGAATTTAAGGGAAAATTTCTCCAGAAATTTTAAAATTTAAGAAATACATTCTTCCAGCATGTCTTCAAATTTGGGGCCCCACATTTAATGCTGGCATGCTCATGTGGCAATTATTTTTTCATTATTAGGCTTATTGTAGTTCTCAAGTTAACATGTCATAGTTGGATACATTTTATATTAAGTTATAAAATACTACTTTTTAAAAATATAAAATTCAGATTTGGTTTCCACGTTTGTCTGAACTTCCTCATTTTCCTTTAAACTTTCAGAAGGCATTAACAATGTCTGCAGTTTCATAGTACATGCAGGGATGATGTCTAAAATAAACACATTATAGTATGACTTGGGTATCAGATAATGTCTCATTTACATAATTTTTCATAAAAATGTTACTCTCTTTGGAGATGAAAAATCCAGTTTTTTTCCCCTTGAACATAGTTTCAAAGTAATCTTTAGGATTATCCTTAATTTTTTTTAAAGATTTTTTTAAAATTTATTTGAGACAGAGAATGAGAGAGAGAGAGAGAGCACATGAGAGGGGGGAGGGTCAGAGGTAGAAGCAGACTCCTTGCTGAGCAGGGAGCCCGATGCGGGACTTATCCAGGGACTCCTGGATCATGACCTGAGCCGAAGGCAGTCGCTTAACTAACTGAGCCATCCAGGCGCCCTAGGATTATCCTTAATTTTTATGTCAAACTCAGGTTGAGTGACTGAGGAAGGGGGGTTTGTATATTAAAAAAAGTAAAGAAAGGTATGTGGGAAGTGGAGAACTTTGTGACAGGTAACCATTATTGAGGTGTGGTAGAGTAGGTAAGTAGTAGTGGTGTCTGAAGGACAGTAACGTGGAAAGTAACTTAGTGGGGAGCTGAATGAGGTTAAAGAAGCTAGAGACTATAGGCATACCTTGTTTTATTGCACTTTGCAGATCCTGTGTTTTTTACAAATTGAAGGTTTGTGGTCCATTTTTCCAACACCATTTGCTCACTTTGTGTCTCTCTTTCATACTTTGGTAATTTTCGCAGTATTTCAAATTTTTTCATTATTTGTTATGGTGATCTCTGATCTGTGATCAGTGATCTTCGATATTGCTTTTGTAATTGTTTTGGGGTTCTATGAATTGCGTTCGTATAAGATGACAAACTTAGTGGATAAATGTTGTGTGTGTTCTGACTGCTCCACCGACTGGTTGTGCACTCATCTCTACCTCTCTTCAGGCCTCCCTGTATCCTGAGACACAGCAATTTTGAAGTTAGGCCAATTACTTACCCTACAGTGGACTCTTAAGGTTTCAGGTGAAAGGAAGTGTTTCATGTCTCTCACTTAAAATCAAAAATTAGGGCGCCTGGGTGGCTCAGTGGGTTAAGCGTCTGCTTTGGCTCAGGTCATGATCCCAGGGTCCTGGGATTGAGCCCTGCATCAGGTGCCCTGCTCAGCGGGGAGTCCGCTTCTCCCTCTGCCCCTCCCCCTTGCTTGTGCTCTCACGCTCGCTCTCTCTCGTTTTCTCTCTCTCTCAAAAAAATAAAATCTTCTAAAAAAAAATAAAAACTAGAAATGATAAAGCTTAGGAAAGGCATGTTGAAGCCAAGATAGGCTGAAAACAAGGCTTCTTAGACAAGTTGTGAATGCAAAGGAAATGTTCTTGAGAGAAATGAAAAGTGCTGCTCCAGGGAACACATGACCTGAGCCGAAGGCAGTCGCTTAACCAACTGAGCCACCCAGGCGCCCCTCCAGGGAACACATGAATGATAAGGACGCAGAACAGTCCTGTTGGTGATTGGAAGAACTTCTAGTGGTCTGGCTAGAGGATCAAACCAGCCACAACATTCCCTTAAGCCAAGGCCTAATCCTGGCACAGCCCTAAACTTTAAGTTCTGTGTGAAGGCTGAGAGAGGTGAGGAAGCTGCAGGAGAAGTTTGAAGCTAGCAGAGGTTGGTTTATGAGGTTTATGGAAAGAAGCCATCTCCATAATATAAAAATGCAAGGTAAAGGGGCAAGTGCTAACGTAGAAGCTGCAGCAAGTTATCTAGCTGAATCATTAACAGGTGTAGCTACACTAAACAACAGCTTCTCAGTGCAGACAGAATAGCCTTTTGGAAGAAGATGCCATCTAGGACTTTCATAGCTGGAGAGGAAGAGGCGATGCTTGGCCTCAAAGCTTCAAAGGACAGGCCAACTCTTGTTAGGGGCTAATGCAGCTAGCAACTTTAAGTTTTGAAGCCAGTGCTCATTTACCATCCCCAAAATTCCAGGGCCCTTAAGAATTATGCTAAATCTATTCTACCTGTGCTCTATATAAATGGAACAACAAACCCTGGATGACAGCAAGTCTGTTTACAACGTGGTTTACTAAGTATTTGAAGCCCTTGAGATACATTGCTCAGGAAAAAAGATTCCTTTCAAAATATGGCTGCTCAATGACCTAAGAGAGCTCTGATGGTGTGTTTTCCTGCCTGCTAACACAACATCCATTCTGAGCCCGTGAATGAAGGAGTAATTCAACTTTTAAGTCTTCTTCTTTAAGAAATATATTTCCTAAGGCTGTAGCTGCCATACACAGTGGTTTCTCTCATGCACCTGGGCAAAATAAGTTGAAAACCTTCTGGAAGGGATTCACCATTCTAGATGCCATTAAGAACATCTGTGATTCATGGGAAGAGGTCAAAATATCAACATGAACAGGAGTTTGGAAGAAGTTGACTCCAACCCTCATGGATGACTTTGAGGGGTTCAGGGCAGGGCTTCAGTGAAGGAAGAACTGCAGATGTGGCAGAAATAGTAGGAGAACTAGAAGTGGAGCCTGAAGATGGGACTGAATTGCTACAATCTCATGATAAAACTGGAATGGATAAGGCGTTGCTTCTTATGGATGAATAAAAAAAGTGGTTTCTTAAGATGGAATCTACTCCTGGTGAAGATTCAGTGGAGATTGTTGAAATGACAACGAAGGATTTGGAATATTACATAAATTTAGTTGATAAAGTAGCAGGATCTAATTTTGAAAGTTCTGTGGGTAAAATGCTATCATACAGCATCTTAAGCTACAGAGAAATAAGTTTGTGAAAGGGAGAGTCAGTCGATGTGGCAAACTTCACTGTTGTCTTATTTTAAGAAATTGCCACAGCTACCCCAACCTTCAGCAGCCACCACACTGATCAATCAGGAGCCTGATCAACATGGAGATAAGACCCTCCACCAGTGAAAAGATGACAACTTGCTGAAATCTCAGATGATGGCATCTTTTAGCAATAACATATTTTAAAATTATGGTATGTACATTGTTTTTTAAGACATAATGTTATTGTATACTTAATAGACTAGGGTATAGTGTAAACATAACTTTTTTATGTACCCAGAAATAAAAAAATTCATCTGACTCACCTTATTGCGATACATGCGTTATTGTGATGGCCTGGGATTGAACCTGCAATGTCTCTGAGGTATGCCTGTATCAACTTCCAACTCATTTCTTTTTATTCTCTAGGATAAAAAGTTGATTGCAGTCTGACTCCTATGCTGGCTGCCATTTTCTTTTATCCTGGGTTTAGGAGCGTAAAGATAGGAAGTCTGAGGAGGCCAGAGATAGAAAACTGGTTGTTCTAAAGGCAGATGATAGGGGGAGGAAGTTCTGTAAGTAACGTGCTTATCTGTGTAATAATAATCTCATTTGCCTATGTAGAATTTGTTGGCAGAACCCCAGAAGTGTCTTGTCCTTGCAAGATTGTTTTAGACTTCTAGAACAAGTGTGGCTGTGATTTAAAACCATCCTCTTCTCCAGGGGTGCCTGGGTGGCTCAGTTGGTTAAGTGTCCAACTTTTGGTTTTGGCTCAGGTCATGACCTCAGGCTCCTGGGATCAAATCCCGTGTGCTGCTCCACACTGGATGTGGAGCCTGCTTAAGATTCTCTCTCTCTCTCTCTCTCTCTGTCCAGCCCCCCTGCCCCACCCAGTGCATGTGTGCTCTCTCTCTCTCTCTCAATTAAATCTTTTAAAAAATAGGGCGCCTGGGTGGCTTAGATGGTTAAGCATCTGCCTTTGGCTCAGGTCATGATCCCGGGGTCCTGGGATCGAGTCCCGCATCGGGCTCCCTGCTCCTTGGGAGCCTGCTTCTCCCTCTGCTTCTCTCTCTCTCTCTCCCTCTGTCTCTCATGAATAAATAAAGAAAATCTTAAAAAAAAAAAATCTTTTAAAAAATAAATAAATAAAATAAACCCCTCCTTTTCTCTAAACAATAAATAAGCTATTTATTAGATATTAAATATTATAGAAATTGGCAGCTAAAGAGATTTTGTTGGTGGATTAGTCTGTTTCTCCATACCACTGCTTGAGATTGCAAGATCAGAAAAATATTTTATCCATTTATTTAAAAAAGCAGCTCTATTGATGTATAACTGACATAGTAAATTGCATGTATATACACATGTCCAATTTGATAAGTTTTGACATATGTAGACACTTGTACATCGTCATCACAATCAAAATAGTGAACATACCCATGATCCCCAAGAGTTTCCTTGTAATCCTTTGTAACCCTTACTTACAGTGCCTCTACTGCCCTTTTCCCAGGTAACACTAGATCTGTTTTCTGTCACTGTACATTAGTTTGCATTTCCCAAAGTTTGATGTAAATGGCATCATACAGTATGTACTTTTGGGGTTGCTCTTCACCCACTTAGCATAATTCGTTTGAGATTCATCCATGTTGTAGAATGTGTCAACAGCTCATTTCTTTTTATTGCTGAGTATTGTACACTTTGTGGATGTACCGTAATTTGTTTATCCAGTTCACCTATTGACAAACATTTGTGTGCCAGTCTTTGAATAAGTGCTTTCATTTTTCTTGGGTAAATACCTAGAAGTAGAATGACTAGATAATATGGTAGGTGAACTTGTGACTTAAAAAATTTTTTACTTTTAGAATCATTTTAGATTTGTAGAAAAGTTGTAATGACAGTACAGAGTTTATATGAATTAGGGGTCAGCAAAATTTTCCTGTAAAGAACCAGATTGTAAATAGTTATGCTTTGTGGACAAGGTGGTCTTTCTTGGAAGTACTCTACTCCTCCAAGGTCGCCATAGACAGTGAGTAAGTAAATGAGCATGGCTGTGGACCAATAAAACGTTATTTATAAAAACAGTTGCCAGATAGAAGTTGGCCTGTGGGCTATAGCTTGCTGACCCCTGCTGTATACTCTTTACCCAACTTCTCTGATGTTTAATCTATGTAGCCTTGGTAACATCTGTCAAAACTAAGATATTAACTTTGTTACAATATTATTAACTACAAACCTTATTCAGACACCAAAGGTCCCCTCTCCCCCTTGTGTTTTTGTTTCAGGTTTAAATCCTGCATACCACATTACATTTAGTTATTATGTCTGCTTAGTCTGTTATTGTCATCAGTATAGACTGATGGGTATTCATTGTGTTCCATGGGTTTTAAACTAATACTGTTTTTTTTTCTTGCTCAAATTGTTCTTGGTTTGCCTGTTGGGAGTTTTTTTAGGTCGACTCCTGTGTCCTTTAAACAAGTCCTCATTTTTTCACTTTTGAATACTTTCTGGCTGAATAGCATTCCATTGTATGGATCTGTTTATCAGATGGTGGGCATTTGGGTTATTTCCACTTTTTGACTGTTATGAATAATAGCTGTGTGTATTTGCTAATAGTGTTTGTGTGGTCATGTATTTTCTCTGGGGTAGGTATCTAGGAGTAGGATTGGAGTTATGTTTAACTTTTTTTTTTTAAAGATTTTATTTATTTATTTGACAGAGAGATAGCGAGAGCAGGAGCACAAGCAGGGGGAGTGGGAGAGGGAGAAGCAGGCTTCCTGCCGAGCAGGGAGCCCGATGCAGGGCTCGGTCCCAGGACCCTGGGACCATGACCCGAGTCGAAGGCAGACACTCAACGACTGAGCCACCCAGGCGCCCTATGTTTAACTTTATAACAAATGGCCAGACTTAAAGTGGCTGCACCAATTTATATTCTCAACAGCAGTATACAAGTTCCAGTTTCTCCACAATATCATCAATAGCTGTTATTGTCTGTCATTTTGATTTTACACATTCTAGTAGGTGTGAAATTGTATTTCATTGTGGCTTTGATTTCTGTCTCTTTAATGCTAATGATGTCCAGCAACTTTTTATGTATTTAATAGCTTATTCACATATTTTTGTCACATTTCTAAGATCTCTTGCCCATTTAAAATCTGAGTTGTTTAGGGGTGTCTGGGTGGCTCAGTGGGTTGAGCGTCTGCCATGGGCTTGGGTCATGATCCCCGGGTCCTGGGATCGAGCCCCGCATTGGGCTCCCTGCTCATCCGGGAGCCCGCTTCTCCCTCTCCCGCTCCCCCTGCTTGTGCTCTCTTACTCTGTCAAATAAATAAGATCTTTAAAAAAAAAACCTGAGTAGTTTATTAAGTTATTTATATATACAAGTCCATCAGAAATATTTTTACATACATTTTCTCTCCATCTGTAGGTTTTCTTTTCAGAATTTAAAATTTTGATGAATTCAAATTTATCAGTTCTTTTATAGTTGTGCTTTTGTTTTTATTTCTTTTTAAAAAGATTTTCATTTGAGAGGGAGAGAGACAGCACAAGCAGGGGGAGAAGCAGAGGGAAAAGGAGAAGCAGACTCGCCACTGAGCGGGGAGCCTAGGGTGGGGCTCCATCCCAGGACCTGGAGATGGTGACCTGATGCTTAACCATCTGAGCCACCCAGGTGCCCCTGTAGTTGTGCTTTTATTATCATATCTAAGAAATTGTCCTTATTCTGGGTCACGGAGGTTTTCTCTTATGTTTCCCTTAGAAGTTTTATTGTTTTAGATTTTATATTTAGGTCTGTGAACCATTTTGAATTGATTTTTTACATATGGTGTGAGATACTGATCAAAGTTTTTGTGTTTTAGGGGAGTTTCTTTTGTTTTTTTTTTTTTTGCATGTGTTCTAGCACTGTTGAAAAGGCCATCCTTTATCCACTCAATTGTCTTTGTACTTTCTGGAAAATCAGTTGCCTGTATATATGTGAGCTCATGTCTGGACTGTTTATTTTGTTACTATTCAGTTTGTTTGTAGGCCAAATCGACATTGTATATAGCTTCGTAATAAGCTGTAATAACTGTAGCTTTGTAATAAATTGTACTATTAAGTAATGTTAGTAACTTTCTGCTGTTCATTTTCAGTTGTTTTGGCTATTTTATATCCTTTGCATTTACATATGAATTTGAGAATTAGTTTATCAGTTTCTATTAAAAAAGCCTGCCACAGGGCGCCTGGGTGCCTCAGTCGTTAAGCGTCTGCCTTCGGCTCAGGTCATGATCCCAGGGTCCTGGGATAGAGTCCCACATCGGGCTCCCTGCTCCGCGGGAAGCCTGCTTCTCCCTCTCCCGCTCCCCCTGCTTGTGTTCCTGCTCTCTCTGTCTCTCTCTCTGTCAAATAAATAAAATCTTTAAAAAAAAAAAAAGCCTGCCTCAGTTATGACTGGGATTGTGTTGAATGTATATATCAATTTGTGGAAAGTGGAAGCAGTAATAGTATTTAGTCTTCTGGCCCATGAAATGTATCTCTCTCCATTTGTTTAGGGTTTCTTTAATTTCTCAAAGAAAAATTTTATTTTTCACTGTTGAGGTCTCTTTCATTTTTTGGTAGATTTATTGTGAAGCATTTCATACCTTTTTATGCTTTTGTACATTTTTATTTTTTTATTTTTTTATGCTTTTGTACATTTTTAAATTGTTCTTTGCTAGTATATAAAAGTACTGTTGAGTTTTGTATATTGGTTTTATATTCTGTAACCTTTTTAAAAAATTTTTATCTTTTAAGTAATTTTTTTAAAAGATTTTATTTATTTGACTAGAGAGAGAGACAGAGAGGGAACACAAGCAGGGGGAGTGGGAGAGGAAGATGCAGGCTCCCCGCTGAGCAGGGAGCCTGATGAGGGGCTCAATCCCAGGACCCTGGGATCATGACCTGAGCCGAAGGCAGGTGTTTAACAACTGAGCCACCTAGGCGCCTCATCTTAAAGTAATTTTAAGTAATTTCCGCACCCAGTGTTTTAAGTAATCTCTGTACCCCAAACCCCAAGATCATTAGGTGCGCACTCCAGCAACTGAGCCAGCCAGGCACTCCCAGTATCCTATAACCTTTCTAAACTCACCTCATTTAGCAGCTTTTTTGTAGATCCCATTGGATTTTTTATATAGCTGATCATTTTACCTATACATAAGACACTTTTGTTTCTTTTTTCTGATCTGAATACCTCTCATTTCTTTTTCTTGCCTTATTATTATTTCTTTTTGGCACTGTCTAGAACTTCCCAGTGACCAGAGCAGACACCTTTGTATTGTTCCTTACTTTAGGGAAAAGTATTCTGGCTTTCACTGTTTCCCTTTTGATTTCTTCCTGAATGAATGGTTTTTAGAAGTATGTTAGTTAGGGGCGCCTGGGTGGCTCAGTCGTGAAGCGTCTGCCTTCAGTTCAGGTCATGATCCCAGGATTCTGGGATCGAGCCCTGCATCGGGCTCCCTGCTCAGCCAGGAGCTTGCTTCTCCCTCTCCCACTCCCCCTGCTTATGATCCCTCTCTCGCTGTGTCTCTCTCTGTCAAATAAGTAAAATCTTAAAAAAAAAAAAAAAGTATGTTACTTAGTTTCAGATATTTGAGATTTTTTTTCGGTGCTTTCTATTGATGTCTGATGTAATTCCAGTTTGGTCAGACAAGATAACTTTATATGACTAGCATCCTTTATATTTATGTAGACTTGTTTTATGGCCCAGAATGTGGTTTCTCTTACTAAATGTTCTGCGTGTACTTAAGAAGAATGTGTATTCTGCTGTTGTTGATTGGAGTGTTCTATAATGTCGGTACAGGGACTGTTAAAATCTTTTAATACAAAAGGAGTGAAACATGAAATGGGTTCATTTCCCTTTGCCCAAATTCATAGCATAAGTCTTTGGAAATCCTGTCAGCCCCTTCTATTAGCTGCAGCGCCGTTTCCTGATTGGAATGACAGCTTTGAACTGGAAGACATTATTTCATTAGTGTAGTAATCAGCCACAGAGATTACCCAATTGGCTACTTAATAATTAAGTGAAGTTGTTTGTAAATTCTTTGAGCATACACAGAACCAATTAAATTAACCCTTTATTGCCCAGTAAGCCTGGGGTAGTCTATGAAAACGGAGAAGCCTAAAATCCTTGAAAACTGATAGGATGAAGAAGCAGATGTTTCAGTCAAGTTCAAGAGAAGTAACTTAGGGGCGCTTGGGTGGCTCAGTCAGTTAGGCGTCAGCCTACAGCTCAGGTCATGATACCGGAGTCCCAGGATCGAGCCCCATATTGGACCCCCTGCTCAGCCAGGAGTCTGTTTCTCCATCTCCCTCTGTCCCTCCCCCTGTTCCTTCTCTCTCGTTTTCTCTCAAATAAATCTAAAAAAAATAAAGTAACTTATTTAAAAGGCATGTCAAGTACAAATGAACAAAAATATAGGTTCAGAAACTATAGTCCTCTGAGAACTTGAATATTAATTTATTAACAGTATTCTTGGGTCTTAAAGGAAAAGCTTTTATACCAATACTTCTTTTGGATAGAGATTTGAGATGAACCCTCTTCAAAGCCAGGTTTACTGTCTTTGAGGAGGTTTCAGTGTAAAGGCATTTCCTTGGTTATTTCTTATCCTTGCAACAGTCTTGTAAGACACATAATAAGGTTGGTAAAAGAGAAGCCTGCATGGAGTATAAATCATAGATGGCGAACAAAATATGGACTAGAATTTCAGAATTGGAAGAGACCTTGAATAAGATGATGACTATTTCTACCTCATTTTGCAGATGGGCAAACTGATGATTGGGGAAATTAAGATACAGAAAAGTTAAGCAGTTGTCTAACAGTGGTTCTCAAGAGGGGGTCCTGTACCCCTCAGAGGTCTAGGGCAGTATCTGGAAACATTTTTAGTTGTCACAACTTGGGGCAGGGAGGCCATTGGTATCCACTGGGTAGAGGCCAGGGATATTGCCAGATATCCTACAGTGCATAGGACAGCTCCCCAGAACAAAACAGTCATCTGGCTCAAAATGTCAGTACTGCCAAGCCTAAGAAACCCTGATTTAATCCACCTTATTTTGAGTTTTAATTAGAACATGGATCTCCAAAACTCTAATGACTTACACAGTCTTGCCACCAGCTGTTGGTTATCATCTCTTTTTGTTCTTTTGTTCAAAAGTCACTTTTGTTCTTTCAAGTTCATTTTTATTTTATTTATTTTTATTTTCAGATTATTTTTTTTTTATTAGAGACAGAGATAGCGACAGAGATTACAAGCGGGGAGAAGGGGGAGAAGCAGGCCCCCTGATGAGGAGGGAGCCCGACATGGGGCTCGATCCCAGGACCCTGAGATCATGACCTGAGCGGAAGGCAGACACTTAACCAACTGAGCCACCCAGGCGCCCTTTCAAGTTCATTTTTTAAAAATGAGGTGTCGCCTCCTAACACCACTCAATTTTTGAGTTCCCAGACCCAATTCCAATGTGGGGGTGGGGTTGTTTGAGAATTCAACTCAATTCTGACACTGTCTACTTGGAGATAGCACCAGATCGCAGATTAAGAGCTCAGTCCTATCTGTACTGACTGGCTGTACATCATAGGTTCCCAGGACCTTCTCCTTAGGTTCTTTTCATTTGTTAGCTCATAGAATTCAGGGAAACACATTTACCAGTCTATTACAGGATATCATAAAGGATACAGATCAATACCAGTTGAAAAGATACATAGGGCAAGGTATAAGGAAAAGGGCACATAGCTTCCATGCTTTCTCCATTCATGCCATGCTCCCCACATCTCCAGGTGTTCACCAACTTGGAAACTCTCTGAACCCAGTCATTTTGGGGGGTTTTGTTTGTTTTGTTTATTTTATTTTATTGTTTAGAGAGCAAGTGAGCGAGGGGTGGGAGGGAGAGAGAGAATCCCAAATAGGCTAGACATGAGGCTAGATCTCAGGACCCTGAGATCATGACCTGAGCTGAAATCGAGTCAGACACTTAACCGCCTTAGCCACCCAGGCGCCCCTGAACCCAGTCCTTTTGGATTTTATTTTATTATTATTATTATTTTAAAGATTTCATTTATTTATCTGAGAGAGTGAGAGAGCACAAGCAGGGGGAGCAGCAGAAGGAGAGGGGAAGCAGGCTCCCTGCTAAGCAGGGGCTCCATCCCAGGATTCTGGGACTATGATCTGAGCCTAAGGCAGATGCTTAACTGGCTGAGAGTCACCTAGGCACCCCTCCTTTTGGATTTTAAATGGAAGCTTCACTGCATGGTCATGATTGACTAAGTTATTGGCCATTGTTTGATTCAGTCTGAGCCCGTCTCCCCTCCCTGGAGGTGGGGGTGGTGGGTCTGAAAGTTCCAATCCCTTAATCACACGATTGGCCTCCTGGCAAGGAGTTCCTGCCCGTGGGTGGGGTCCAAAGTCACCTTCATTAGTAACAAGACACCCATGCCACCTTAATGCCTCTGAAGCTTTTCAGGAACTGTGGATGAAGAACAATTATTATCTGAAAAATACTTTTGGTTATCTGAGTAGCCAGATATGTATTGCTTATAAATCATTATATTGCAAGATAAAATTAACACAAAATTAACCATTAACCATTTTAAAGTGTACAACTAAATGACATTTAGTAAATTTAATATGTTGTGTATCTTATCATCTCTGTCTAGTTCCAAGACATTTTTATCACTCCAGAAGGAAACCCTGTACCCATAAAAAAGTCATTTTTCATTTCCTCCTGCCCCCAGCCTCTGGCAACCACCACTACTTTATTTTCTGTCTTTATAGGTTCTAAGTTACTTTTATGTTTGCCTTTTTTGTTGTTGTTAAAGATTTTATTTATTTATTTGACAGAGAGAGGGAACACAAGCAGGGGAGTGGGAGAGGGAGAAGCAGGCTTCTCGCCGAGCAGGGAGCCCGATGAGGGGCTTGATCCCAGGACCCTGGGATCATGACCTGAGCTGAAGGCAGACGCTTAACGACTGAGCCACCCAGGCGCCCCTTATGTTTGCTTTTTTATGGTGCTTTGCAAAGAATATTGGACAAGAACTCAAGAAGTGGACATATTCCAGCTTCCCTGTTTTCCTCTTAATGTGTGTGATGTGGGCAAGTTGTTCATCTGTCCTAAGCCTCAATTTCCTCTTTATGTGACAGCTGTTAAAAGTAGCTAGAATGCCATTCTTCTTCAAACGAGATCTTTAAAGGCTGAAATTCTAGCCCACATTTTGTTTGATCAGAATTTTTGTTGGACATCAGTGACAGAATTTTCAATCCTACACTAATTTCTTTCTCACCCAGTGTGCTTCTGAGCCACCTTTTCCAGGTACTGAATTAAGTGTCCTTGGATTGATGTGCTTGAAATTAGAAACTAATTTCAGTTTCAGCTTTAAATAAGGTGATTAGGGAGGTAAGGACACCTCAAATTTAAATTCATCCAATTATTAAACAAATATATTTTGGGTTACCTGATTTAGCAACTAACTTGTATTGCTTTGTAATTTGAAAAACCAAAATCCTGCATTCTCATTCCTGCTTAAAATCCTTCAGTAGCTTCGTGCATTTAGAATAAACTCTGAATTCCTTCCCATTAGGAGGTTCCCCACATCATTCTGCTTTCATAGCCTTGAACCATTCTCTCTCTAGTGCCTGCTCTAGTCACATCAGCCATTTTTTCTCATAAAGGTGCCGAGTTTCTTAGGCCCTTTGCACCAGCTGATTTCTCTATCTGGAAGGCATGGGGGAACATGCCCTGTTACTTGTTTTCAAATCTTAGGTCAGGTGTCATCTCAGTGAAACCTTTCCTGGTCATTCTACCGATCTATGGCTTGTTTTAGAAATTGAAAGTAAATATTGTAGAGAGAATAATTCCCATCACCGAGCTTCAGTAATTGTTAACATTCTGTTGTTCGGGATCACCGATTTAAAGTAGTACCCCTATATCTCCTCCTGTCACTTTCTGTTATACTGCTCTTTTCAGTTTTCTTTTTCTGCAGTTATGTTTTTTTGTGTACTTTTTTGACTGTTTCCCCCCTAAAACTGTGAGTTCATTTGGACTAGGATCTTGTCTATCTTATTCACTCTCAAATCCCCAGTACCTGGAATTGTCTGTGTTTATGGTAGGTGCTCAGTAAATATTTAGTGAATGAATTAATGAAGTAAACTTCCTAAAAGTAGGGACTGTTGTATGCATCTTTGTATTCTTTTTATTTTTTTTTTGGAGATGCATCTTTGTATTCTTAAATGTTCCTAGTAAAGAGCTTCTTTACACATAGTAGATGTTGAGTAAATATTTTAATGTTTTTCTAAGCTATTGTTCCCTTTACTGACAATAGTCTGCAGGATTTCTGGCATGGAAGGGGAAGAGTATGCTTTTGTTTACTTTTCTGCCCGCTTATGTAATGAGAGCAGGTTTCTTACTGACCAGAGATTTTTTTTTCCCTTGACGGGAGATTTTTTTTTTTCCCTTGCCGGATTCAGTTGGTTTTTAATCTTCCTTGTCTGCTCATAGGTAATTTGTAACACATTCTGGAAGCCCACATTTATCTTTCCTTTTCCTGATCTATTGTTTCTAGAGCTACAGAAGGTAAGAGCTGGAAAGAATGTGAGAGATGATTTAAACTCATAGTTTTACAGATGAGGACATTGCCCAAGGTCATACGATAAGGTAGTGGGTTGAGTTGGGGTTAGAACCAAGATAGCCAAGCCTAGCACTTAATAGTAGGGCAAGACGTCAACGTTTTCTCATTGTTTTGTATTTATGAGTTCTGTTTTATCAGTAGTACTCTTAGGTTCTTTGTATTATACCCTTTTAGTATCTTCCATAGCTTTTAGCACTAGGCACAGAGTAGTATTTTTGGATTAAGAGAATAATGTGAAGGTATTGCTTTGAGAATTAATTTATAATATTTCTACCTGCCTTATGGAAAGAGACACCTGGAGGGCAGATCTTGATTACTTGTGCAATGGGTATATAACAGGAATCGGGGATGGGACAGATGAGATGGAGAGGATTAACAGAAGGATACAGATGGTGGCTTCGCACTTTGGAACGAGGCCATCAGTTCCTGCTGCCCAATCCAGTGTGAAAGATCCATCTGGGCCTCCCTTGAGTACAAGAATGTGATGTAATGGACTTAGGATATAAAATCTGGGTTTTGTTGAGAGTAATTGTCAGGTTGAATAGACTTGGAAATGTTAGCTACAGAGACAAGATACAAAGAAGTGAAGACTTTGATTACATAGGTCCTGATAGAGGTCTTTTTCCAAAATTCATCTAGTAAAATCCAGACCATTGGCACCTTGGTTCCTATTTTAAGTTTTTATTGGGAAAAAAAAACTTAAGTAAATGTCAGAATTTAAAATAGTATCCTTTTTTTGCAAAAAAGTTTATTGTAAAAATTTTAGAAAATTGAGATTAGCAAAAAGAAGAAAAAAATATACTTACTTTCAGCCTATATAGGTCTATATATATGAGACACATAAGTTTTTAAATATAACATTATTATATGTTATAATGTTTTGTGTCCTTATAAAAGTAATCTATAATGAAGTCATTTGGTATTGTGATAGCTCTGTATGGTGACAGGTGATAGCTATACCTGTGAGCACAGCATTACTCTAGAGTTGCTGAATCACTGTATTGTGCACCTGAAACTCATGTAAACATTGGGTGTCAACTATACTTCAGTTTAAAAATGAGTAAATAAAAGTAATATATAATGACCATTTTTATGTTGCATGCAGATTTGTAATACTGTCATTATAATCAGATGTGGCTGTGCCGTCATTTATTTAATCATCCCCCAAATGTTGGGTGTCTAGGTTTTCCCAGTTTTAAGCAGTGCCAAGATGACATCTTTGTATATGTGTGCGTATATGACTTTTCCTTAGGATAAAATTTATAGTGGAATTTCTGTGCTCAAGGTTATAAAACACTTGTGTTGTTTTTTTTTTTTTTTTTAAGTGATGTTTTTGGTTGTCATGGCTAATATTCTGATAACTTGCCTCATTCTGCCTGTCAAATAAATGATCTATAACTGTGGTTGTAGTTCTGGTATTCTTTTTTTAAAAATTTTTTAAAAGATTTTATTTATTTATTTGACACAGAGAGATCACAAATAGGCAGATAGGTAGGCAGGCAGAGGGAATGGGAGAAGCAGGCTTCCTGCTGAGCATGGAGCCTGATGCGGCCCCCATCCAGGATGCTGGGATCATGACCTGAGCCAAAGGCAGATGCTTAACCGACTGAGCCACCCAGGAGCTCCCTTTTTTTTAACTTTTAAATTTTTTTTAGAGAGAGTGTGTACACATACATACATGCCTGCATGAGCAAGGGGAGGGAGAGGGAGAGAGACTCTCCAGCAGACTCCATGCTGAGCAAGAAGCCTTAGTGGGGCTCATGACCTGAGCCAAAACCAAGAGTCAGACACTTAACTGACTGAGCTACCCAGGTGCCATATTTCTGGTATTATCTGTTTATTATAACTAGCTATGATTGGAGAAGCGTAATCTGTTTATTCAGTCTGCTTCCACCAAATAAGGAAATAGGCATTTGTTACCATTGAGTCTTTTTTTTTATTTTTTAGATTTTATTTATTTGAGAGAATGAGAGTGTGTTTGAGTGCGCATGAGCAGGGGGAGGAGCAGAGGGAGAGGAAGAAGCAGACTCCCCACTGAGCAAGGAGCATGATGTGGGACTCGATCCCAGGACACTGGGATCATGACCTGAGCCGAAGGCAGACGCTTAACAACTGAGCCACCCAGGCACCCCGAAATTAGTAGATTTTAAAGCATCTTGTCTCATTTTCTCCTTCAGTGCTGTTCCCCTTTGTTCTCCATTCTGTGCCCCAGACCAAGACCTTCCTTTCCTTTTACTACATGATAATAGCTTGTGACCAGTATTTTTGGTATACCCATAGTTCTCTTAAGTTGGAGGATATAAATCTTTTGAGGATAATAGGCCTTCTCTTGAGCTGCAGTTTGCATGAAGATGTGAAGATAAGGGACCATGAATATCAATTTTTGAAGACATTTATTATTTATCGAGACAACTTTTCAGGTTTCTTTTTCTATTACCATGTCAAAAATGTTTCTGAGATATTTCCTTCCTGGCTTCCCACCTAGAAGATGAGGAGGACACAGCCTGGATTAATGATCTTTTTTTAAAGATTTTATTTATTTATTTGAGAGAGAGAGAGAGAGAGAGAGCATGCACAAGTTGAGGGGAGGGGCAGAGGGAGAGAGAGAAGCAGAACTCGGGGCTCGATCCCAGGACCCTGGGACCATGACCTGAGCCAAAGGCAGACGCTTAACCAACTGAGCCACCAGGCGCCCCTCCATTGACTGAGTCTTAGTAATGTGATTAAGTCCAAGTAATAAAGTCATTTTATTATTTCTTATAGCTATACTTCATTCTCTGTTTCTAGCTTTCCTTTCCATTTTAGTTTTCTACCCCACCCCTCACACTCACTCTTCAGCTACTTCTGTTTTTTGTGTGTCTATGCACACGTGTGCCTAAAGCAAGATTGGGTTTGGCTTAACTCCCATTCTTAGTATTGAAGAAGCCTTTGGCCTCCAGTCAGAATTCTGTAGCATTCACTAATTTTCACATTGGTGGAGGGATATGAGGGCTATTTCAGTTCTGTCCAGCCTTCAACAAACGTAACTGATACAGTTGTGGCATCAGAGAATAGGTGGGAGAATCATTTTTTCTGGAGGTTCTGCTAAAGGTATATTAGGACTTCTGAGACTGGAAAAATGGTGTCCGGGAGTCCCTCAGTATGCCTGTACGAAGCATGAAGTGACTGATGGAGATCAAACATGATTTGAATCTCCATTTCTGGTATGTTTGTGTTTATGAGGACACAGTCAGTAGGCTTCCTTGGTGCAAGAGATGGTAGAACCATATCCACCTTCTCAGGAGACACCATCAAGAGCTGCCTCCCTTTCTCATGGCATTATGGATATAGCCAAACTATTTATGTGTGCATTTACATTCTGTATTTTGAGGAGGATGTTTTCTTTTTGCAGATAGGCTCCAGCCTGACTTGCGATTACCACTGTTACAGTTTTCTTCGGGAAGTGCCGGACACCCATTCAAAACTGCTCTAAGGTGGAGATTGTCAGCCCTCAGCCTCCATACTCTCGCTTGGGGCACACAAACCTTTCTTTTGACATTGTTGAAAATACACCTTTTGCTGAGCCTTAGATCTTTTGCAGACTTTGTAGTTAGTTTTGAGGCTGGTTTTAGATGAGGGATATCTGTAGTTGGTGAACTCCTGTAAGGGGATCAGAATCAGAAAATTACCCTTACGGGAAAAACAAAGAAGCAAGTTTATAGTTTTGACCTTGGGAGCTAGAGTGTGAAGGAAAACAGTGATAAGTTGTATACTCATAGCAGCGGAGGAGATGAGTTATTCTTTTACAAGATTTCTTTGTTTCCATGCAAATACCCTTTAAGATCTAGAGTCACATTTTTGAGGCCATAGTATCTATTTTTGCTTATAATTGTTCTTAATGTATTGGCCTGTCTTGGTTGTGATTGCCCCATTTAGTCAAGCTTGCTACTCCTATAGACTTGCTTAGCGTGTTTACTCCTTTAGCATTTTTCTGAGCAGCAGGGAAAGCAAAATGGTGTCAGAGGATCTTTGTTGTAGGACCTTAAGTCCAGCTTTTCATTTGGTATTCAGTCTGACATTTTGGACATCAAAATAGTTCTGTAAGCTAGATTTATGGTTTAAACCTAGTCCAAATTTCATGTGCATATGGAAGATGGATTCTAGAATCACTCTAGATCTCTAGGAAGACAGGTTCTCGATGACAGAATTTTGAAGTGTATTGCAAGTACTTTGTACTGATGTGAATTACCTTAATTGACAAATGATACACCTAAAAATTAATTTGAGTAGGTACAAGGTTATTCTTGGACTACTTTCACAAGCTTTCTAGGATGGGAGAAGAATTGTTGGAGTGGATTATAGCTAGTGTGGGCCAGAGTCTGTATGTAATGTACCTTTTGCCTTTCTTAGTTGACATACCTAGTGGAGAGTGCTTCCATGTTTAAGGCATCTATTTCTACCCAACAATTAATTCCTGAGCTGTGGTTTATAAAGTAAGAATTGCCTGTATGCAGTGCAAAAATGGATTTTTTTATTATTATTAAATGGTCTCTTACTTGGAGGTTGGAAATGTGTGTAATACAGTGACTTAGTTCACTTAGAAGCCATTTGTGGTGTCTACAGTGCCTCGCAGTGGGCACCTAAGTATTTGAATAAGTGAGAATTATTTTCCTTTTACTGTGGAATCTTACTTTTTTTTTTTAAGATTTTATTTATTTATTTGACAGAGAGAGAGACAGCGAGAGAGGGAACACAAGCAGGGAGAGTGGGAGAGGGAGAAGCAGGCTCCCCGCGGAGCAGGGAGCCCGATGCAGGGCTTGATCCCAGGACCCTGGGACCATGACCTGAGCCGAAGGCAGATGCCCAGCAACTGAGCCACCCAGGCGCCTCTGGAATCTTACTTATTAACAGACATCTATTTGGCTTTTAGTCCAAGTTATTGGTTTTAGTATTGTTTTCTTCCCTTCTTTATTCAACATTCTACCCTGCCCTTTTGGCCCAGTTTTTTTTCATTCAATATACTACTAAAGTAGGAACATTGGGTGAACTGTTCTGCTAATATTTTATTATTTTTTTTCCTGCTACATATTCTCAATAAAGACTTTCATAACTGGGGTGCCTGGATGGCTCAGTTGGTTAAAAGTCTGCCTTTGACTCAGGTCACGATCCCAGGGTCCTGGGATCGAGCCCTGCATCAGGCTCCCTGCTCAGTGGGGAGTCTGCTTCTCCTTCTCCCTCTGCTATTCCCCCTGCTTGTGCTCTCTCTCTCTGTGTCAAATAAATAAAATCTTAAAAAAAAAAAAAGACTTTTATAATTTAACAGAATAATTCAGATGTAAATTGGTACATGACTGTTATTTTGGATATAATTCATTAGAGGAGTGGCGGTATGACATAGCCCATAGTTTAATATTTTATATGTTGGGGTGCCTGGGTGGCTGTCGGTTAAGTGTCTGACTTCAGTTCAGCTCATAATCTCCATCCAGGTCCTGGGATCAAGGCTCCCCGCTGACTGGGGAGTCTGCTTCTCCCTCCCTCTCTACCCCTCCATCCGCTTGTGTGCATGCAGTTTCTCTTTCAAATAAATAAAATCTTTAAAAAATAAATTTTGTATGTTCCTCCAGAGAAATGCTGATAGACTAACAACATTTTCTGGACGACTCTAGTAATTTACAGTTCCCAGTTTTACAAAATTTTAGGTTTCTCTGGTTACTTCAGTGTTGTGAAACTCAAGGCACTCAAGATTTTAATTCACCCTAGGAAATAAGTCCATATGAAAAGATGTAAGGTACAGAGCTAAAGTACTGTACAATATCTGCAATCACTTCTTTCAGTATGAACTAGAGAGAAGAGAAAGTGAAGTATTTGTACATTAGATTAGATGACTCAGATTGTCTTGTCTTCTCTTTAAAATGCTCTTGTATACAATAGTATTACCATTTAGTACCATGTGTGAAATATCTGGGGCTGTAGTTGAAATGAGATAATTTAGTGGTCAAATGTATCTGAATTCTTGGAAACAATGTGATTTATAATATACCCATATATAGTAAAAATCTGAAAATCCAGCATTTTGTATTCCAGAAATCCTGGTGGTATGGCATCTTATGTGCTAACCCTTAGGCATACAACGAAATTTTATTATATATTTGTGGATTGGTGGAGTGCAATATTCCTCTGTGTGTGTGTTTGTGTGTGTGTGTACACACACACCACATTTTCTTAAGGTAATGTGGAATAGCCTCCAAAAGTCTGAAAAATCTGAGGCTGGGCTGTGGTGGATTAGCAATTATTCTGATTTTTGCTTTAGGCCTTTCTTATTCTTGGGAAGTAAATATAAACTGGTAGAATATTTTCAGGAGATGGAAGGTTGTATTTCTAAGTGAGTCAGAATTTGGAATTCGAGAATGTTAGTCTTCATTATTTCAGTTTATCTAATTGTTCTTTGCTTTATTCTGCAAATAATTTGAATCTTTTTATCTTTCAACCAAAATCATTCACTATCTATCCGTCTCATGTGTAGGATTCACTGGATATCTGAGGCCTCATCACTTACTTCCAGAGGTCCAAGGTTTCCCATATATTGATGATTTGGGGGGAGAAACTGTTTTTAAGATTGCTTTTAAGGTTCCAGGGCGCCTGGGTGGCTCAGTTGGTTAAGCGACTGCCTTTGGCTCAGGTCATGATCCTGGAGTCCCGGGATTGAGTTCTGCATTGGGCTCCCTGCTCAGCGGGCAGTCTGCTTCTCTCTCTCTGACCCTCTTCCCTCTCGTGCTCTCTATCTCTCATTCTCTCTCTCTCAAATAAATAAATAAAATCTTAAAAAAAAAAAAAAAAAAGATTGCTTTTAAGGTTCCAGACCCTTCCCATTCTGTGTTGGAGAGATTGAAATGGTGAAATTATGAAGCCAGCAGTTAGTGCTAAGGGAGTTGGATTCCCATTTACTGAAATACCTTTGAATATGGCTCCCTTAATAGTAATTAATTTCATATGAAAACACTTGCAGGGGTACCTGGGTGGCTCAGTCAGTTAGGCATCTATCTTTGGCTCAGGTCACCATCCCAGCATCCTGGGATAGAGCCCCACATGGGGCTACCTGCTCAGCAAGGAGTGTGTTTCTCCCCCTCTTTCTGCCCCAACCTCCACTTGTGCTCTCTCGCGCTCTCCTTCTCTCTCTCAAATAAATAAATAAAATCTTAAAACAAAACCAAACCCCACTTGCATCTAGGCACCTAAGTGTATGTGTAGAGTCAAATAAAAGCTAGAGATACAAAGAAAGGAGTAGTGAATTTTATATTTATTACTGCTTCAAAATGATTACTGATACTGAATTTAGAATTTTTTAAAATTTTGAGTCAGGAAGGTGTAATATGTACGTATCCTTTTAGTTGTTTTGTTTTCCTAGACCTTTATTGTCCCCTATCATTTTTTGTGTTTGTTTCTTTGGTTTTAAAATATTGATAAATTCCTATATTAATGCTCTGAATGATAAAATGAGTAAAGCCAGAATAGTATGTTCGTTAAGAGCTTGTGCTCTAAACTTAAGCTGCTTGGATTCCAATCTTGGTCATGCGTGAATGCAGTGTGACTTAGCCAGTTATTAGTCTATTGTTTGCACCGTTAGATTGTTTCGATGCCTTTCTATAAAAAAAGTACCAGTGTATATCAAATATGCACATTTATGATTTCCATATTAATAAATTTCCTAAAAGTATGAAAGGTCTGAATCTTTTTAAAGTTTTTTTTTTAAAGATTTTATTTATTTGAGAGAGAGAATGAGATAGAGAGCACGAGAGGGAAGAGGGTCAGAGGGAGAAGCAGACCCCCTGCTGAGCAGGGAGCCCGATGTGGAACTTGATCCCAAGACTCCAGGATCATGACCTGAGCTGAAGGCAGTCGCTCAACCAATTGAGCCACCCAGGCGCCCTTTAAAGTTTTTAAATACATATGTCACATTGACATTGCTGTCAGATGTGTTGTCTCATAACAAAATAACATTCTTTAAGAATTTAAAATAGCTTTATCACAGAGCTAGCAGTTTGGTGAGTGTTTTCCTCTTGCTAATTATTGAGAAGAGACTTAATTTTTGATGGGCTTTATTAAATACATTCAAGTTTGTGTTGTATGAGTTTTAGTAGAAATAGCATTTAGATAAAATTAAATATAGACCTACCAACAGCCATTGACTGGCATTGTATTTTCTTTGAGGGTTACCTCTTTTTTTTTTTTAAACCTTTTTATTTTTATTTTTTTAAGATTTTATTTATTTATTCATGAGAGACAGAGAGAGGCAGAGGGAGAAGCAGGCTCCCAAGGAGCAGGGAGCCGGATGGCGGGACTTGATCTCAGGATACTGGGATCATGACCTGAGCCGAAGGCAGACGCTTAACCATCTGAGCCACCCAGGTGCCCCCCCCTTTTTTTAAAGATTTTATTTATTTATTAGAGCACAAACAGGGGAGGGGCCAAAGGAGAGTGAGCAGCAGGCTCCCCAGTGAGCAGGGAGCCTTTTGCAGGGCTCAATCCCAAGACCCTGGGATCATGACCTGAGCCAAAGGCAGACAGACGCTTAACCAGCTGAGCCACCCAGGTGCCCCTAAAATTTTATTTTACTTTTTTTAAGTATCTCTGCACCCAATTTGGGGCCAGAACTCACAACCCAGAGATCAAGACTCACATGCTCTACTGACTGAGCCAGCCAGGCTCCCAGAGGTCACCTCTTGATAATTCAGTTTTATTTTATAAAATGGGAAATTTTCTGTACTTTACTTGCTTCTTAGAGAGGCAGTCACTACTTTTATTTCCACGGAAGGAAAATTTTTATAGTAACATAATAAGTTGTCGTTAGTGAAAGTAATATTATTTATGAATTCCCTGGTCAAGTCTTGCAAAAAGTAAGGAAAAAAAGTGTTAGGATTCAGAGTGTTATTGCTACAGTCTGCTTAGAGTGAAAGGTAAAATTGTGGCTTTCCATAATTTCCATGGAAGCAGAGCTTTGGGGTAGCTGAGATTTCTGTATATTGCAGAGTTTACTATTGGTTATCACTTTATGGCCTAAACTTTTAATTTATGCATTTTGAGAAGAAATTTTGATAGTATTATACTTCCCAGGCTTTAAAAAAAAAATCAGCTTTGTTGAAGTATAATTTATATACATTACACAGATTTTAAGTATACAGTTGAGTTTCAGCAACAGTATACACCTATGTAACCACTACCCCAAACAAAATACAGATCATTTTCATTCCCCCAGTCATTCATGCTCTTTTGAGTCACATTTGCCCCATATACACACACGCACATACCCTGCCCTATGCAATCACTGATCTGATTTCTGTCACTACAGATGAGATTTGTCTGTCTTAGAAAATAAATAGAATCATACAATATGTATTCCTTTATGCCCTTCTCAGCCTAATACAGTGTATGGGGATATATTTTATCTAGTCCCAGTAATTGTGCATCCTAATGCCTGCACTGCAGTGTAGTACCATGATTAATTTCATTTCTGTTGGGCTATGTATGTCTTTGTCCCCTTATATAGCTCCGCACTTACTGCATGTTGGGAGTTCTGTGCTAGCTTTTTTTTTTTTTTAGATTTTATTTATTTGAGACAGAGAGAATGAGAGAGAGCGAGATCATGAGAGCAGGGAGGGTCAGAGGGAGAAGCAGACTCCCCGCCGAGCGGGGAGCCCGACGTGGGACTTGATCCAGGGACTCCAGGATCATGACCCAAGCCAAAGGCAGCCGCCCAACCAACTGAGCCACCCAGGCGCCCTGTGCTAGCTTTTTTAAAAGATTGCTTCTGGCTCTTCACTTCATGTCAGACAACTACTAGATACTGCTATGGATCTTGCCATTTTATCTGTATTTTTATCTTTCATAGTCCCACTCTGTTAAACTTTTTAAACTTCCCAGTTTTTATATTTCTTTAGCAAAATGGTGAACACGGGTTCCTGATAAACATAGCAGATGTGCAGTCTGCAGGAGTGGACTTACCTTCCTGCACCCTATCCCTCCTCCTCTTTCCACGTGTCCTTTGGTCATCATTCCATATGTCACTCTTATTTTACCACCTAATTCTCTTTAAGATGTTCTGTCTGCCAATTTATCTTCCATCAGCTTTTGTAGTTCATCACACTGAATTATCTCTAACCCTCTCCTCTGCTACCCCCAAACACACACCCCAATGCTCCTGTCTCTCAGGCTGTGATTGATTTCGTCTCCTGCCAGCTTCCTCTCTAGGCTGCCCTGTCAGAATGTAATGCTGGAGAAAAAAGTGTTCCACCCTAAGCCTGCATTGTACTTTGTGCGGCCTGACTTGTTTCTCAACATCCACCCAAGGCTTCTTTGAAAATACCCAGTGGGGAGAAGAGCAAGCTTGCATCATTCCTGTGGGTTGTGGCTGCAGGGTCTTTTCCTGGTTTTAAAAACAGCTCACTGCTTGACTCTCAAATGACCCTGGAAACAATTACTTTGCCTGTATAAGTTGTAATAGTTAATACACCATCACTACCCACTGTTTAATTATTATTTAGTAGAATTATGATCACGAACATCATTAAATATATGCGACATTACCTCTGTTAGTTTATTTGACTAATATGGTGACCTTTGTAAATGCTTTGTTTACATAGTTTGTTGCTAATGTTGCACAGGTAAGTGCTTACAGCAACTTAAAGAGAACCCTGGTAAATATGACAGTATTGATCTTTGAGTATTGATGATAACCCTGTTCATTTATTACACATGTTGCTAGCTTTCTGAATGCTAGATCTGTTTTTGCTGAAGTTGGGGTAAAAGAAACAAATTTGAGTGACTGTTTAATGTCAGGCTTTTAATGTGCCTTATTTCAGTTTTTATAGCAACTCTGCTGTAGATAGCATTGTTATTTCTTTCACAGATCAGGAAACTGAAGCTTGAATTAATTAATTGAACTGGTCTTGAGGATATTTGGTTTCTTGAGCTATTTTAAATGAAGACTATAATACCTATCTTGCAAGGTTTGTTGGGAAGATTGCAAATAGTGTATATGTAAAGTATCAAGCATAGTGCCTGACACTGAAATTATTACACAGACATATTTCCTGTTCTCAGGTAAATTTATGGTCTAGAACATCTTTTAAAACATCCTAGTCTTTGAATTTGTTCATCTCTAAAGGTAGTTCATTCCATCTTAAGCCACAGGATGAAATTATTTGTATATAGATTTTGAATAACTGCCATCAGTACTTTGCTTTTATATACTACTGTTCAACTTGAACTCAATAAATTAAAATATGAGCATTAAAAAACCACATATGCATTTGAATGGTATCATTGGAGCGTTACTTCAAAGTGAAAAACAACCACAGACACAACCACAACCCATTTCCTGATATTTTTTCAAAGACTACCCTCCACACTACTCCTGCTCTGTAACAGTTCATTGAGATATTCACACCCCATGCAATTCACCCATCTAAGGTATACAATTCAGTGGTTTTAGTATATTCTCAGAGATTTGCAACCATTAATCGCCACAATCGATTTTAGAACATTTTTCATCACCCCTTAAAAAAACCCAAACCTTTGGTAGTTACTACTCTTCTCTCCTCCCCACCCCATTATCTGGGAACCAGGAATCTACCTTCTGTCTCTGGATTTGCCTGTTCTGGACATTTCTTATAAGTGGAATCATTCAAAATACAGCCTTTTATAACTGACTTTTTTTACTTAGCATAATGTTTTTAAGGTTTAATCCATGGTATTAGTACTTCATTCCTTGATTGCCAGGTATATTCCATTGTATGGATTTAATCACATTTTGTGTATCCATTCATCAGTTGGTAGACATTTAGGTTGTTTGCACTTTTGAAGTTCTAAGTTTTTGTGTAAACATAGTTTTCATTTCTCTTGAAGAACTGCCAGACTTTTCCAAAGGGGCTGCACATTTAATATTCCCACCAGCAGTATATGAGGGTTCCAGTCCATCCATATCCTGAACAACACTTGATTTTTTTCTGTATTTCTTATTACATCTTTCATAGACCTTTACATATTGGCCTTGTTGACAGTTAGATGCTTTAGTGGTGTCTGTAAATGTGACATGCACTGCATAGTGTTTTTCCTGGTACTTCTGATTGCCAAAGTGCTGCCCTGCCTTTGGGATGGAACACCTATGTCACTGGCAAACTGGAGGGTTAATTCTTTGACCTCATATGAATGATATCACTACTGGTTAAAGTAAATACGTGTGCAAAGTCCTAGTGTTGCTTATCTTAAAAATCTTTAGAGACGCTTTTCATAAATAGTTTATTTCAGTAATAGTAAATAGATTCTAATAGGAGTGCTATTAGTATTTTCCTCAGTTCGAGGAAAGTTTATATTTGGTATTGATGAAGGTATTTTAAACTTTGTCAGTAACCCATATCAATTCGAATCGTGTGGTGATTTGGTCAGAGAAGTTAAAATTAACTGTTGTTAAGCATTAGACTGATAATCTCCCCTTGCAATTGCATTGTAATTTTTTAAAGTTTGTTTGTTTAAGCTATCTCTACACCCAGTGTAGGGCTCGAACTCACGACCCCGAGAGAGATTGACCCTGAGATCGAGAGTCACACGTTTCTCCTACTGAGCCACCCAGGCGTCCTGCTCTGTTATTGTTAATATCCAAACACTATTAAATGCATTCTCAAGGGGGTGACATTTCCCCCAAGGGGTTGAAAATTGTTTCTTTTGGGTATGGAATGAAAAAAAAAAACTTAGCTATTATACTGGTTTGTGGCCCTCTAACAGGCCACAGTACATAAACTGATACATACATATCTGTGAAACTAAAATTTTATGGTTTGGGATGATTAGGAAAATACTATCTAAGTAAGGGGATGGTAATGAAAAACAGGTTGAGAAACACTTTTCTACTGCATAAAACAGATGCTAGAATATTTGATCATTAGAGATCATTTAGTTGGACCACACTTGTACAGTGTTTGAATAAGGCACTGATGTGGGACAACTTACTTCCTTGAATAAATTGAGTGCCTACTATGTGGCTAAGCACTCTGTTATCCAGGAGGATAAAAAATGCAAAGACCCTTTGCTTTTCTTGGGGGAAGTCTTATATATTAGTTCACATGGAGGGATTATGGTTTTAGTTCAGGGAGGTATATTCAAGGTGAGTGGGAGAGCACAGAGGAAGAGCCATGTAAGTCAGATTGAGAGAGACAGGGAAGGGTCCAGAATGAGTGTGGTATGTAAGCTCTGAGCCTTGACGAACCTTTCAAGGCTGCTGTAGTAGAATTTATTTCTCAAACTTGAGTGTGTTTAGCAACTACTAGATTGCTTGTTTAAAATGCAGCTTCTGGGCGCCTGGGTGGCTCAGTTGGCTGAGCGACTGCCTTCGGCTCAGGTCATGATCCTGGAGTCCCTGGATCGAGTCCGGCATCCGGCTCCCTGCTCAGCGGGGAGTCTGCTTCTCCCTCTGACCCTCCCCCCTCTCATGTGCTCTCTCTCTCTTACTCTCTCAAATACATGAATAAAATCTTTCAAAAAAAATAAATAAAATGCAGCTTCTGGGGTGCCTGGGTGGCTCAGTTGGTTAAGCGTCCACCTTCGGCTCAGGTTATGATCCCGGGGTCCTGGGATTGACCCCCATGTCTGGCTCCCTGCTCAGTGGGGGGCCTGTTTCTCCCTCTCCTTTCTCGTGCTCTCTCTGTCTCTCCCTCTCTCAAATGAATGAATAAAATCCTTTTAAAAAAAATGTAGTTGCTGAAGCCCCACCCCAGATAATATGATTTGGGGTTGGGTCCTAGAGATTGTGATGCAAGTAGCCTAAGGCCCCCCACCCCCTTATTTTTTTTGCAGGGGTTGGTCTGGGGGTGTGGAACACTGCATTAAATGGTGGCAGTAGAAGATTTTCAGGGGCAAACACTGGTCTTTGTTTTACGAACATTTACCTATTCCAGCAGCCTAGAAATAAATACTTCCATGGATTAGAACTTTTTTTTTCTTCACTAAGCTGTCGCTGTTTCTTGCTTTCCTGGCTTGCTTATGTTTTACTTGTCTATATTTTATCAGTATCTTTTGTAGCCATTTAGGGTGATGGGGATCCTTTACCTACCCCTGTTCAGAATAAAGACAATGTTAGTCCTCTTTTCTTAACTAGTCAAAGACTATTCCTTAAGTCCTAGGTGCTGCAGGTGAAAGGATAGTGTCAAGTCAAGGGGAACTTGAAGAGGAGAAGAGATGAGCATTATCTGGAAATGATGGAAAAAAAGAACTATGAATGTTTAGCCTGGAAAAGAACACATACAAGGCATTGTCCAAGACTCAGTTGCCATTCATTGAAGTTACAGAACTGGACGTCAAAACTCAGCTACCTACAGGGCCAGACAGGTGTTCAGTGAGGGGGTGGGCCTGATGTACAGTTGATGAACTGGAGGGTACCTGTCCATTGTAAAGGGGGGCAGCCCCACTCGTTAGCTCCAGCTGAATCTTGTCATGAAGGACTGTGATTCAGAACCACATCTCATCTTTCAACTGAAGTGAGGTATCCAGACTTTTATGTAAACTCTCCCGGATTTTTTTTAACATTACACAGTCAAATAAATAAAAACAAAACTACAGGTTAAAACAAACATTTCTGCATGCTGTCCGTTTGCAGTCTCATATATCAGATGAATTTTGACCCATAAATCTTTTCAAATTCTGTGATTAAGATTAAGATAGCTCCAAACAGGGATTTACTTACTTATAAGACCCAGCCCTAGGCCTTGGCAGTAAGATTGTAAAGCAAGGTAGAATTTGGAGAGGGTTGTGTAACTTCAAGAGCATATAGTTCTATGAATTGTTGGTTAAATTAGTTTATCACAAAGTGAGATTCGTGGTGCAGAGCCTCTTCTCTCTTTTCTAAATTTAAGAAGCCCTAGGACCCCAATTAGAGTTGTGTATCCTGACAAAGGCAGGTTTTAGGGGAATTAACAAGTGGGATTGGTCACAGAACATCCATTTTTGTTTAATCCATTGAAAATTCTGGACAGGGGGTAAATACATTTAGCCCAGAAGAGGCTCACTGGATCTCCTTTTACCCCCCCCAAAGAAAAATTAATAGGAGCAAGACCCTCTAACATAACCCACTTAAATGTTTATATTCTCATGGTTATCCTGTCCCCTTAGACTATGCAGTGTCTCTCTGACCATTAATTATTATGTCGGATGTTCTGAAATATTCTGTTTTGGGCCATAGAATATGACTCCTCCAAGGGCATCAGAAAAGTTGAATTCCCCAACTTCTTCACTTTCTTGGAATACAATTTTCTGTTAATTTTAATTATGCTTAATTACAATCAGAGCTGAATTCAGGCTTTAGGTAAAGCTTTATATACAATGATGTAATGTACAGTACTTTGATTATAGCAACATTACCTATTTCTGGTTTATCACATAAAAAGCTGAGTGGCTTAAGACTTGAGTCAATTAAGAATTCTTTACATGCTCTTTATTTGCTCCTACCTTTGACATGTGTTTTAGTAAACTTGTTTAATGGTCTTTCATCAGATGTGTAAGCTATGTGCCTTTTGAATAATTAATGTCCCTTTTGAGTTAATTAATTACTCTTTGGGTAACTGATTTTGAAAAACCTATATTTGTATCGCTACTGATTCTGACAATCCTTTTCTCAGATTGAGATGCCTTCTATGCCTACTCATTGTTGACTGAGTTTGTCACCACTGAGTTTTCCCCAAACAGGGAAGTCCTGTGGGACCAATATCAATCCTCGGTCAGGAAGAGGTTGTATAAATAGCTGTGCACACACTCCAGAGGAGGGGAAGGAGGAGAATTTAAGTGTTGGGCCCCAGATGTGAACTCCTCCTGTTTTTGTTTTAGGGTAATTAATGTTTCCTTAGATTGAGCTAAACTTTGAGCACTTTGGCTTCTGGCTTTCAATTCTGAATCTGCATCCTTTAGGCATAGACTGGGGGTGGGGGAAATGGAGGTTGTATTTCTTGTCATCCCAAAATGAATGAAGTAACATGAGAGCAGTGCTTTTTTAAGCTTGGACTTGAGGCTAGAAAAATGGGCTATATGAAGGTGAAAACTGTTGCCCTACGATCTTAGTGACTTGGGAGGAATTGGATTGTGAACAGTCTTTTACACTCTTGTGACTACTATTCTGGGTTTTGTGGTATTTGCTTCTAGGTTCTCTGGTTGAATGTTTGTGTTATAAGGTGGTCTTGTTCCTGTCTGCCATTCTGCCTCCCTTGGCCTTCTAAATTAGATACATTCCCCCTTCTGCTCCCAGACGTCTCCATCTCTTCGTCCCCTGACACAGCAATCATTTATCAAGTTGTTTCACGCGTTGTCGGGAGGGGGGCCCTGGGGACTCGAGTTTGTTTCGTCCCTTTGTTGGAGCTCCACAGGATCGTCCAGCTTAGTCTCCAGCCAACTGCTGAGAGTTGCTGGACTCCAGGAGCAAATGTTAAAGGGGCCCCCTTTCATCTACTTGCTGCTACTTCAATCTTTTATTTTAAATTCCAGCTTATTGCAACTGTAATCACACACATACACTTTCTGGACATGTATGTAATCCTGAGAGGCTTTTTTTTCCCTATCCCAGTCATTGAAGATATGGAAATAAATTTTTAGTCTCTCTTCTTTTCTTTGTTACTCCTTGTCCATTTTCTGTTCTTCCTTCATTACTACACTGCCTCTTTCCAAGTGGTAGATTACTAGAGATAGATTTAGAAAGTGGGAGTTCCTGTTTTTATAAGACACCTTTATGAAAATGCTGTAACTTATTAAGGTGTCCTTTTTCCTGATGTCACACTTCACTATCAATAGAAATATCTAAACAGTATAAGAATAAAAAGATTTTAAAGTTTGTCAAACTTCAGTGCAAGGTGAATATTATTGCTTGTTACTAGGAGTTATGCAAGTCATCAAAAGTATCTAAAAAAGTAAAAGGAAAAATCTAATTAGCCTTATGGGTGTAGTGTGAATGTTAACCAGTTACCATGAATTTGAAAGATGGATGTTGCTTACTGTAACTTAATAGTTTAAAAGAACAGTGTTTATTTTGTGGGGTAATAGTAGTCAGACTGTAATGTTATGAGGCTTATGAGAATTTTTTCAGGGATTCTGGAATATTTCCTCCCAGTACTTTATTATAAAAACTTACACATGAACAGAAAGGTTGAAAGGATTGTATGTTATATTTTGGGCTTAAATTTTTTTCTTTACCAAGCTGAATAAAACATGCAGAAATCTCACAATGCATTGTAAAGTTACTCTTGGAAGCAAAATAATGAGAAAAAAATACCCCAGATGACATGTGTTAAAAAGCCTGAATTCTGAAATGAGCCTATTTACTGTAGACAAGCCAAAGCTAGAACCCAAAGTTGTGTAGTGTCACTAATCATCGAATTTAGTAGGGAAAATGTTGCCCCGTCTCTTCAGGTATTTTATGTTGAAAATATAGTCACCTTGATTAGACTTGTCAACTGAAAAATAGTTTATAATGAACAGTAGATTGTCTGAGTGCTATGACTTTTAACGTCAAAGTGAGCCCAATTGATTTCCCCTAGGAGATATTCTTATTGGAATATTTTTCAGCTGTGAAACTGCAGTGTATTATTTCTCATTGATTTTCACAATACTATAAAATGATACATTAATGATAAAAAGTTTTTTTTCATATGTAATAGTACTATTCAAATATCACCAATATTTAGCTATATTTCAAGTTAAGAATATGAAAACATGGAGACCTTGTATTCTGAAAATTTAATATGTACTGTTTGCCACATACTGTTTTAGACAGTATAGAGTAGCAATAAATAAAACACAAAAATCCTTTTGGAGCTTATATTCTGTGGAGGAAGACATATCAGGCACTTCATTTTCTTTTCATTCTGTGTCAAGCATTAGTGAGTTTTTGTCTGTAAAGGGCCAGTTTTTGTTACAATTACTTGACCTTGCTATGTAAATGAATGGGTAAGGCTGTGTTTCAATACATCTTTATTTACTTATTTAATTATTATTTAAGATTTTATTTATTTATTTATTTGTCAGAGAGGGAGAGAGCGCGCACAGGCAGGGGGAGTGGCAGGCAGAGGAAGAAGCAGGCTCCCCGCTGAGCAGGGAGCCTGATGCCAGACTTAATCCGAGGACCCTGGGAATGTGACCTGAGCCGAAGGCAGATGCTTAACCAACTGAGCCACCCAGGCGTTCCTCAATAAATATTTATTTATTTATTAAAGGTTTTATTTATTTATTTGAGAGAGAGAGAGAGAGAGAAACAGCATGAGAGGGGAGAGGGTCAGAGGGAGAGGCAGGCTCCCCGATGAGCAGGGAGCCCGATGCGGGTCTCGATCCCAGGACTCCGGGATCATGACCTGAGCTGAAGGCAATTGCTTAGCCAGTGAGCCACCCAAGCACCCTAAATCTTTATTTATAATAACAAGGAGCAGATCATAGCTTGCCATTCTCAATTCCAAGCTATTAAAGGACAAACAGTAGATCATTAAAAAAAACTTTTTAAAAATTTATCCATTTACTTAAGAGAGCATGCACACATGCAAGTATGTGTAGGAGGGGCAGAGGGAGAGAATCTCCAAGCAGACTCTCCCCACTGAGTGAGCCTGCAGCGGGGTGATCCGAGGACCTATGAGATCATGACCTGAGCCAAGACCAAGAGCCGGATGCTCAACTGACTGAGCCACCCAGGTACCCCATCATAAAAGTCTTTTAAAATACATTTCACGAGGTTTAAGAAAAAAATGGGCAAAGCAGATGACAAGAAATCAGTAATTTTTTTTTTGAGCAATTGTTTTGTTAAGATTTTATTTACTTATTTGGCAGAGAGAGAGTGTGCACAAGCAGGCAGAGCAGCAGGCAGAGGGAGAGGGAGAAGCAGGCTCCTCGCTGAGCAGGGAGCCTGATGCGGGGCTTGATCCTGGGACCCTGGGATCATGACCTGAGCCGAAGGCAGACGCTTAACGACTGAGCCACCCAGACACCCCAGGGAGTCAATACCTTTAATACACATACATCCCAAGGGAATAATGGGCAAAGGATAGGAAGGGACAAGTCATAGAAGAACAAATTTTAAATGGCCAACAGATGTCTAAAAAAAATGCTCATCTGACTGACAAAACTTAGAAGGACGGCAATATCTATTAGTCTTCCCTTATCTGCACTTTCACCTTTTGTGGTTTCAGTTACACACGGTCAAATCAGATGTCCGGAAGCAGATGATTGTCCTAACTTCAGAAGGTTGGTGCCCCCAGCTCGCTCAGTCAGAAGAGCATGCAACTCTTGATCTTGGGGTCATGAGTTCAAGCCCCACTTTGGGTGTAGGGATTACTTAAGTAAATAAATAGATTAAAAAAAAATTTTTTTAAAGGAGGTTGGTGGGGCGCCTGGGTGGCTCAGTCGTTAAGTGTCTGCCTTCGGCTCAGGTCATGATCCCAGGGTCCTGGGACCGAGTCCCACATCGGGCTCCCTGCTCGGCAGGAAGCCTGCTTCTCCCTCTCCCACTCCCCCTGCTGTGTTCCCTCTCTCGCTGTGTCTCTCTCTGTCAAATAAATAAATAAAATCTTAAAAAAAAAAAAAAATCCGGGAAGAACTTCCTATGAAACTTAAAAAAAAAAAGGAGGTTGGTATTAGCCCAATGCTGTGTCACAATGCCTTCGTAATTCACTTCTGTCCATGTCATCATGTAGGCATTTTATCATTTCACATCATCACAAGGAGGGTGAGTACAGCACATATTTTAAGAGAGAACGAGAGAGACCACATTCAGATACCTTACTACAGTGTATTGTTAATAATTTTTCCGGGGCGCCTAGGTGGCTCAGTTGTTAAGTGTCTACCTTCAGCTCAGGTCATGATCCCAGGGTCCTGGGATCAAGCCCCACATCGGGCTCCCTGCTCAGCGGGAAGCCTGCTTCTCCCTCTCCTACTCCCCCTGCTTGTGTTTCCTCAATCTCACTGTCTCTCTCTCTGTCAAATAAATAAATAGAATCTTAAAAAAATTTTTCCCCATTTTTTCCATTTTATTTTTTAACAGTTGTTTACTGTGCCTAATTTGTAAATTAAACATTATCATAGGTCTGTTCATGTAGGAAAAATATAGTGTATATAGGGCTCGGTACTCTGCAGTTTCAGGCATCCACTGGGGATCTTGAAATGTATTTACCCCTTAAATAGGGGGAAAGTAGTGTATTGGAAGATTAAAGTTTACTCTTACACATTGCTAATGGAAAATGAGATTGATGCTGCCTTTATGAAGAATAAACTGGTATCTGTTAATACTAAAACTACATAAATATTATACTTCTTTGTCCCAGAAATGTGTGTGTGTGGTGGTGGTGGTAGTATTTCATTGTGGTTTTATTTTATTTTTTTCTACTTTTGTTAATTGTGGAAAAATACATGTAATATAAAATTTATCATTTTTTAAAAAGATTTTATTTATTTATTAGAGTGCGAGTGAGAGAGTACGAGCAGGGTGAGGGGCAGAGGGAGAGGGAGAAGCAGACTCCCTGCTGAGCAGGGAGCCCAGGACCCTGGGATCATGACCTGATCCGAAGGCAGATGCCTAACCAACTGAGCCACCCAGGCCCCCCTAAAATTTATCATCTTAACCATTTTTTAGTAATATACTATAGTATATATACTATATAGTTCATTGGTATTAAATACGTTCATAATAGTGTACATTCATCACCACCATATCCATCTCAAGAACACACTTTTTATCTTATAAAATTGAAACTCCATAGCTGTTAAAAAGTAACTTTCCATCCTCCCCTCTGCCCCCAGCCCCTGACAAGTACCATTCTACTTTTAAGATTTTGACTACTCTAAGTACCTCATATAAGTGGAATCATTCAGTATTTGTCTTTTTGTGACTGCCTTATTTCTTTAGCACAGTGATCTCATGTTTCATCCATGTTGTAGCATATGTCAGAATTTCCTTCCCTTTTAAGGCTGAATAATCTGTTGTTTTTATATTTCACATTTTGCTTATGCATTCATCCATTGATGGCCACTTGGGTTGCTTCCTCATTTTAGCTGCTGTGAATAATGCTGCTACAAACGTGGGTGTACAACTGTCTCTTTGAGACCCTGCTTTCAGTTCTTTGGAGTATATACCCAGAAGTGGAATTGCTGGATTATATGGTGATTCTATTTTTAACTTTTTGAGGACCCACCACATACTATTTCTCAGTGTCTCTTTCATATGAAATTCCCATCAGGAATGTATAAGGGTTCTATTTTCTTCACATCTTTACCAATATGTTCTTTTCTTTTTTTTTTAAACAGTAGTTATCCAAATGGTTGTAAGGTGATATCTCACTGTAGTTTTGATTTGCATTTCTCTGATGATTAGTGCTGTTGGCAGTTTACATGTGTTTATTGGCTATTTGTATATGTTTTTTGAAGAAATGTCTATTCAGGCTTTCGCCTATTTATTTAATTTATTTGTAAAGATTTTAAGTAATCTCTACAGCCAAAGTGGGGCTCAAACTCACAACCTCAAGATCCAGATTCGCATGCTCTACCATCTGAGCCAGTGAGGCACCCTTATTTTTGCCCATTTTGAAAACAAATCCTTGGGCTTTTGTTGGTTGAGTTGTAGGAGTTCTCTATATAAATTTGGATATTAACCCCTTATCAGATAAATGATTTACAAATATTTTCTCCCACTTGTGAGTTGCCTTTTTTTCCTGTTGATCAGTATCTTTGATCCATAAAAATTTTAAGTTTTCATGAAGTCCATGTTGTCTGTTTTTTCTTTTGTTGCCTGTACCTTTTGTTGTCATGCAAGAAATCATTGTTATGAAGATTTTTGCCCTATTTACCTTTAAGAGTTTTATACTTTTAGATTTTACATTTAGATCTTTGAACCATTTTTAGTTCATTTTTGTATATCATATGAAGTAAGGGTTCAAGTTCATTGTTTTGCACGTGGATATCCAGTTTTCCCAGCACCGTTGATTGAAAAGACCGTCCTTTTCCTATTGAGTGGTCTTGGCCCCCTTGTCAGAAATTATTTGCCTGAGGGCGCCTGGGTGGCTCAGATGGTTAAGCGTCTGCCTTTGGCTCAGGTCAGGATCCCAGGGTCCTGGGATCGAGTCCCACATCGGGCTCCCTGCTCCTTGGGAGCCTGCTTCTCCCTCTGCTTCTCTCTCTCTCTCTCTCTCCTCCTCTGTCTCTCATGAATAAATAAATAAAATCTTTAAAAAAAAAAATTATTTGCCTGAATTCAAAGATTTATTTCTGGATTCTCAACTCTATTCCATTGGTCTATATATCTGTCTTTTTTTTAAAGTATAATTAACATACAGTGTTATGTTAGATTCAGGTGTACAAATAATTCATCGATTCTGTACATTATGGCTCATCACAATAAGTGTACTCTTTTTTTTAAGATTTTATTTATTTATTTATTTGACAGAGAGAGACACAGTGAGAGGGAGAAGCAGGCTTTCCGAGGAGCAGGGAGCCTAACGCGGGGCTCAATCCCAGGACCCTGGGATCATGACCTGAGCCAAAGGCAGACGCTTAACGACTGAGCCGCCCAGGCGCCCACAATGAGTGTACTCTTAATCCCCTTTATTCCACCATTCCCCCACCCACCTCTCCTTCAGCAACCACGGGTTCTCTGTATTTAAGACTCTGTTTTTTGTTGTTGTTTATCTCTTTTTTTCTTTGTTCATTTGTTTCTTAAATTCTACATAAGAGTGACAGTGTAAGGTATTTGTCTGACTTACTTCACTTAGCATTATACCCTCTAGGTCCATTGTTTTTTACGGTTGCGTAACATTCCGTGTGTATATATTACATCTTCTTTGAACATTTATCTGTCAGTGGACACTTAGGTTACTTCCATATCTTGGCTGTTGTAGTAATGCTGCAGTAAACATAAGCATGCATAAATATTCTCGAATTACTGTCTTTATTTTCTTTGGGTAGATCCTGTAATGGAATCACTGGATTACATGAGTAATTCTATTCTTAATTTTTTGACGAACCTCCCTCCTGTTTTCCACAGTTGCTGCACCCATTTACATCTCCACCAACACTTGTTATTTCTTGTGTTTTGGATTTTAGCCATTCTGACAGGTGTGAGCTGATATCTCACTGTGGTTTTGATTTGCATTTCCCTGATGATAAGTGATGTTGAGCATTTTGTTATATGTCTGTTGGCTATTTGATGTCTTCTTTGGAAAAATGTTTACTCAGGTCCTCTACCCATTTTTTTAAATGGATTATTTGGTTTTTTGGTGTTGATTTGTATAAGCTCTTTTTATATATTTTGGATATTAACCTCTTATCGGATATGTCATTTGCAAATATCTTCTCCCATTCAGTAGGTTGATTTTGTTGTTGTTGTTGTTCTGTTAATGGCTTCTTTTGCTCTGCAAAAACTTTTAATTTTGGTGTAGTCCCAGTAGTTTAATTGTTCTTTTGTTTCCCTTGTCTGAGGAGACCTATCTAGAAAAATAATTCTATGGCAGATGTTAAAGAAAATGCTGCCTATGTTTTTCTTCCAGGATTTTTATGGTTGCAGATCTCACATTTAGGTCTTCAATCTGTTATGAGTTTATTTTTGTGTAAGGTATAAGAAGTGGTCTAGGTTCATTCTTTTTTGCATGTAGCTGTCTAGTGTTCCCAGCAGAGACTGCTTTTTTCCCATTGTGTATTCTTGCCCTTTTGTCATAGATTGATTGATCATGTCAACGTGGGTTTATTTGTGGGCTCTCTGTTCTGTCCCATTGATCTATGTATCTACATTCATGCCAGTAACATACTGTTTTGGTTACTACAGCTTTGTAGTGTATCTTGAAATCTGAGATTGTGATACCTCCAGTTTTGTTCTTCATTCTCATGATTGCTTTGGCTATTCAAGATCTTTTGTGTTTCCATACAGATGTTGTTATTATTTGTTCTCGTTCTGTGAAAAATGTTGGTGTTTTGATAGGAATTGTATTAAATCTGTAGATTACTTTGGGCAGTATGGACATTTTAACGATATTGGTTCTCCACTCAGTGAACATGGGATATCTTTTTATTTGTATCATTCTCATTTTCTTTCATCACATGTTTTATAGTTTTCAGCGTACAGGTCTTTCACCTCCTCGGTTAAATTTATTCCAAGGTACTTTATTATTTTTGGTGTAATTGTAGATGGGATTTTTTTCTTAATTTCTCTTTCTGCTGCTTCATTATTAGTGTATAGGAATTCCATAGATTTCTGTATATTAATTTTGTATCTTGAGACTTACTGAAGCTATTTATCAGTTCTAGTGGTTTTTTGATGGGGTCTCATGTTTTCTGTACATAGTATCATGTCATTAGCAAAAAATGAAAATTTTACTTCTTCCTTACCAATTTGGATGCCTTTTATTTAGTCTTTCTTGTCTGACTGCTGGGGCTAGGACTTCTAATACTGTGTTGAATGAAAAAGGTGTGAGTGGTGGATATCCTTGTCTTGTTCCTGATCTTAGAGGAAAAGTTCTGTTTTTCACCAGGGTATGATATTAGCTGTGGGTTTTTCACATATGGCTTTTATTATGTTGAGTTATAGTTCCTCTAATCCTACTTTGTTGAGAGTTTTTAAATCATAAATGGATGTTGTAGTTTGTCAAATGCTTTTTCTGCATCTATTCAGATAATCATAGGATGTCTTTCTTTATGCTAGTACCACACTGTTTTGATTACTGTAGCTTTGTAGTAAATTTTGAGATAAGGAAGTATGAGTCCTCCAGGTTTGTTCTTTTTCAAGATTGTTTTGTCTGTTTGCGATTCCCTGACATTCCATATGAACTTTAAGATTTTTAGGATTAATTTAGGGTTTTTCTCTTTTTGCAGAAAAACATAATGGGGATTTTTAAAAATGTCTTTATTTTTATTTATGTATTTATTTGAGAGAGACACAGACCACAAATGTGGGGGAGGGAGAGGCACAAGCATACTCCATGCTGAGCTCTGAGCCCAACATGGGGCTCTGTCCCAGGACCCTGGGATCATGACCTGAGCCCAAGGCAGATGCCTAACTGACTGAGCCACCCAGGCACCCTAGTGTTTAGAGTTTTCTACCTAGAAGATTGTATCATCTGTAAACAGAAGTAATTTAGTTTCTTTCTTTACAATTTGAATGCCTTTTGTTTATTTATTTTTGTCTAATTGCTGTGGCTAGAACTTCCAGTACTGTGTTGAATAGAAGTGGTGAAACAGTAGGCATCCTTGCCTTGTTCTTAATCTTAAAGGAAAACTTTGTCTTTTGCCACTCCTGGAATTTTAACCCTTAAACACAAACAACACCAAGGGCCTGTGCACATGGAGGCTCGTTTTGCATGGTTCTAAGTGGCAAAAAATGGAAAACAAAACAAAAGCCCATCCTTCGGGGAGTAGATGAATAGAATATGTTATCTCCACACCATGGACTATTAGGTAGCCTTTAAAAGAGTGAATTGGAGCTGTATCCCTTGACTTGGGGAGATATTCATAAGATAATGAGAAAAGCAATATGCAGAGAAGTATGAGTAATATTAATCTATTAAGATAAAGCTAATCCTCATATTTCTATGTATATCTCCACACGTGTATGTATAAATCATGTATGTGATTATATGTGCATTGAGAAAAACAAAAAGGAGTATGTACTTGATTGTTAACATGGATATATCAGTTATTGATGTAGAAGATAGAGAAAAACAGGAAAGTCCCCAGAACAAATAGTATGGTTGCTTTTGGATTTATGTAAGCTATGTTTGTATATCTATAAATGTGTATATTTATTTACAGCATTTTTAAATTTCTTTTTTTAAAGATTTTATTTAAGAGAGGCAGGAGAGAGAGAGAGAGGGACAGAGGGAAAGAGAGAAGCAGCATGGAGCCCCCTCAAGGGGCTTGACTGCAGGACCCCGAGATCATGACCTGAGCCAGAGTCAGATGCTTAAACCAACTGAGCCACCCAGGTGTCCCTACAACATTGTTTTTAAAGGCAAAAAAGACACTGTTACTCAGGATTTACATCTCTAGCAATTTGTTGGTGGGCGTGCTAGCTCCCAAAGTTGATGTCATAAGATACACTCACCTTTATTGTGTGTGTATCTTTGATTACTTACCCTATTTGCTCTGTTGGCTAAAAAAAAATTGAAGTCTTTTCCTCCTGTTTTTATGGCACAAAAACTTACAAGATACAAAACATAGCAGACCGTGGCCAAAGAAGACAAGAAGTGCATAAAAACCTATCCACTAAGTCTTCTAACTCCAGAAATTAATGTTTGAGGAATAATAATAATTTCTGGGGTTAGAAGACTTAGTGGGTAGGTTTTTATGCACTTCTTGTCTTCTTTGGCCACGGTCTGCTATGTTTTGTATCTTGGATAAGCCTTGAAAAAATAACCCTACCCAACATGACAATTACACAATCATTGTAGGCTTTCCCTTTGTTTTCTGGCATATTTATTCAGTAACTTTATGTCCAAGAAATTAATACCTCATATCTCTGTTGATAATTATGTTTCTATTGCCATAGTTATTCAGAAGGTTATCAGGTCAAAACATGAAAGTGGTGTGCATTGAGAGAACAAGTACTGGCTGTTGGGAGTCTCGATGAGTTAGACATTTCCTGCTGGCAAAAAATGAGGAATATGGTGGTAGGTACAAGTATGATAGTGTACTTAGGTGTAATCCTGATACACAAAGCCTCTGAATTTTATTTTAGTTCATTAAATAATATTTGTGCTGCAGTATGGTTATTTTAAACCAGTTACCACTACCACTGTTTGTATTAGAAAATGCATCATTTATTGAAACCTGATGAAATCTTTCTTTTGAAGATTTGCCTGGGGATATTCACCCAGGGTTTAATGGTGTTCCTATGTCTTACTCTGTGAGGCCCCCTCTTTTCTGAATGAGTGAATGTTCTTGTTTTTGAGGATCTTGCCAAAGGATAAGCTAGATAGATTCCTTAGTCCCAGCTCTGTGAATGGGTTATTTTTCAGTCATAATAGATGATCTGTTTCTAGGTTGAAGAATTGTACATGGAAACAAGATTAGGATAGATGATGGATAATTGTTTGGTTACAGTGCTTTAGGAAACAAAACTACAGAGGTGTGACTGGCATCTCGAGGTAAGAATTTTATAGAATATATTTAAGTATAAAAGTTCTAAAAGGATATCACACCAGGCCATATGTTGTGATTAAACATGTTATACTTTGTCTAGTAAAAGGAAAGGAAAAACTTAGATGCTCTAAACCTATTTCTCTGCAGACGAGATGGCAGGTCTGTTGGCCTTACTTCCAGTGAACATCTTCTACCTAGATTCATACTTCTCTGATCTCTAAAACTGTACACAGGAGGGAAGGACCATTGGAAAAAGAACCCCCCCAAGCAGTGTGTTATACTTGAATGAATTCTATGTAAAATTTCAGTAGTTGGTCCCCCTTTAATGCTGTCTACTTTGATGTTCATGTGAATGAGGGAAGTTTGTTAAAAGTACAGGTCACTGGGCCTCACATGAGATACCCAGTAGGAGACTTTCAATTTGCATTTTTCTTTTTTTTCTTTATTGCATTTTTTCCAATTTGCATTTTTAATAAGCACCCCACGTAAGATGAATCAGGTCTGCAGGCCACACATTGACATATATTTCTCCAAAATATTGCTTAAATTAATGTTTTTATGGTTTTCATGAGCATTCTAAAAAGAAGGGTGATTATTAAATGATGTGGCTTTGGATGATAACAGATTTATAAGAAAGCAAAAGTGACTTAATAAAGTCACAGCACTGGTCACTAAACTCACACTTTTTTGATAACACTTCCAGTGTTTTTTTAAATTATATTAAGACAATCTAATCATATTAATAATTTTTGTTCATAAAAGTAACATTTTCTTATTTCAGAAATGGGGGAAGCTATCAATAATAGGAGCTACTGGCTTGCCATTTTAATGGGCTAAAACAGAACTACGTTTTTTCTGAAATTAGTATTTGTGAAGATGAGTAGCAACAGTTTTATCATAGCACCTTTTTAAGATTTTATTTATTTATTTGACAGATCAAGCGAGCACAAGCAGGGGGAGCAGTAGAGGGAGAGGGAGAAGTAGACTCCCTGCTGAGCAGGGAGCCCAGTGGCCCTGGGATCATGACCTGAGCCGAAGGCAGACGCTTAACCGATGGGGCCACCCAGGCGCCCCTCATAGCACCTTTTTTATGATTGTCCTAGGCATTTTTCTTTTGGGTATGGGATTTTTTTGTCATACTGGGTTTAAAAAGCTCCTTTATATATTAGATTGCCATTTGTGCACTCATGCAATGTTTTACTTACTGGTTATTTGACTTTACAGTTTACTTACAGTTTAGCAGCAGGCATTTCAAGATTTCTTTGGATGGAGGCTTAAAAAAAGACCTTTCTCATTTCAGTGTTATTAGTTTTTATGATTTTAATTAATTTCTTTAATCCATAGGAATTTTGTTCTAATATGTGATATAAAATAGGAACCTAACATTTTCCAGACAATTAACCAATTGCCAGACCATTTATTAATCTTTTTCTTACTGATTAGAAATACTACCATGAGATACATACATATCTGTTCATTCCATTGATTTATGCCTATTCTTGGGCTGGTACTATGTTGATTGTAAAACTTTAGATAAGAGATTTTAATATCATGTGGTAATTAATTACCTGATATTATTCTTTGCATAGGATAGTCATGTCTTCATGTGTGAATTTGTTTATAGAAGTTAAAAACTGTGTTTAAAAAATTACTAGATAATAACTGATTTACATGATTCCATAGAATCATTAACATTTTTGCTTAATGAGTTAATGAATCATAGTTGTTTATAGGATTTTGCTGCTATTTTGTGCAGGGGTGTGTGTGTGTGTGTGTGTGTGTGTGTGTGTGTGTGTGTTTTAACTTGAAAAATTTCTTTTTTCTAATTTAAAGAACCTCTTTTGCATTACTTAATTGTGTGCCATTTAATCTCTATCCAGTCTTGCTTAGTGCTATGTATTTTTTTATACTGTCTGCCTCTGAGCTCTAATCTAGCTTGCAAAGCCTCCCACCAGCCATTCTACAAATCCTGGTATCTATATAATACATGAAAAATAGAACAGGTAAAAAGTTGGACATTAAGTTAGAATCAGTATGCTTTTAGGTTAGTTTTACATGCTTAATTTTACCATTTGTTAGTGTTTCACTGGGTAATTTCCCTATTAAAATTCTGCTTGGGGCACCTGGGTGGCTCAGTCGGTTAAGTGTCTGCTTTTGGCTCAGGTCATGATCCTGGAGTCCCTGGATGGAGCCCAGCATTGGGCTCTCTGCTCAGCGGGAAGCCTGCTTCTCCCTCTACCCTTCATCCTGCTTGAGCTATCTCTCATGCTCTGTCTCAAATAAATAAATAAAATCCTTAAAAAAAAAATTGTTTGGCTATAACTTGTTAGCGGTTGTTATCCTACTTAATTAATGAATTTTTAAAGATTTTATTTTTACATAGTCTCTACACCCAGTGTGGGGTTCGAACTCACAACCCTGAGATCAAGAGTCTAATGCTCTACCAACTGAGCCAGCCAGGTGCTCCTGTAATCCTATTTTAAATGGTTTATTATTTTTGAAATTAATCTTAGAAGATTCAGAAAGAAAGAATGGGAAAAGTCCCTTTAACCAACAGGAATCTTATAAAGATTCCCTGAGAACCTTAGTCCAGATGGTGGAAAGGCACCAGTGGGGAGGAGAGAAGATCCTATTCAATCCCAAGTGTTTCCTTATTTCTAATTTTGAAGAGAGGGGGATAAAATCATCGGTGAAGTGACTTTTCAGCAGGTCCATTTCCTGGCTTAGCAGTGAAGGAGGTCTTCTCCCAGGGGCATAGCTTTACTTAGCAGTTCTCTGCACCTCTGTTCTCTTCAGAGACTCTGCTTGACTTCCCACTTCTGCCGTATCTTCCTAGTTTAGCCTGCTTCACCTTTTTAGGGTTCCTGCCCTTCCCCTGGTGCCATTTGGGTGTATAACCCCTAAAATAAGAGGCTCTTGGTTGACAAGCAAGTGTATAAGTCAATTGAGGCACAAAGATTCAGACTAGAAAAACATTTTGAAATGTGGACTAAAAGAGAACAAAAAGCCATAATGTAAAGAAGTCAGATTTGATGACTAGAGGTAAGGTGATTTAGGTAGTTCACCTGCTTCTCTTATGATCTACTAAAAGATTGGCTAAACCCTTTATGTTTCAAAATCATCTAGGTACTTGCATCTACAAGCAAACATACACTTTGCTGGTATTCTTACAAGGCCCGACAGTGCACCCTTGCCTCTGAAGAGCTCCTCTCCCATGGAACTGAATCCAGTCCATTCCTTTCTTAACCATTCTCTCCTTCAGGCTCTGGTGGTGGTTTCTCCTCAGTTTACTTCCATAGTTGATTGCGGGCAGGGAAATTGTTGCTGGCTAATACAAATAGTGTTAATTTCTTAGCTGGCATCTGAAGTACCAGGTGATACATGAACAAGCAAGTCTTTTAGGTTGTTAGGCTGGTAAGGAGTACCTAAAAATAGCTTTGAACTACCACTGTCATGACCATAAGATTTCCCACAGGAGAAGTTATATAAAATGAGAAATAGTAATAATGTTCTGTAAACCCTGCTTAGAACTACTCTCTGAAATAGTTTAACTAGAAAGAGAAGTTATCCTTCTAAACACAATTAAAGAGTTAGTGAAAACTTCCAGTAGGCACTTGAATTTACTGTATTAATAATGTCAGGATAGTAGCAATGCTTTCTAGGAAGATGATACAGACAGTAACCTGATAGCTACACTATAAAGAATATTCAACAAATATATCCAAGTATCCTTACTTAAGATGAAAAAAAATGTCAGGGTTTCTTGTTGAAAAAGTGATTTTTTTTTTTTTTTAATCAGAAGTGGCACACTTAACCAGTTGAGCCACCCAGACACTGCATAATCTGCATTTTAAGAAGTTACCCAGTGATTTCTATGTGCACTCAAGTTTGAGAACTTCTAGAGCAGTGGGTTTCTACTTTGGCCGCATTTAAAAATCACCCAAGTTTTAAAGAATATTTTTATTTGGATCTCATTTCTGGAGACCTTAAGAAAAAATAAGCTAATGACTGAGCATTAGGTTTTAGAAAGTTCTGTGTGGTTTTATTGCGCAGGCAAGGTTGAGAACCATTGTTCCGGAGCTACACTGTTCAATATAGTAGCCACTAGCCACATGTGGCTATGTAAATTTATATTACTTAAAATCAAATACAGTTTTAAAATTAGTGCCTCAGTCACGGTAGCCACATTTCAAGTGTTTTATTAGCCACGTGTGCAAATAGAGAACAGATATAGATCCATCGTCCAAAAAATTATATTCTAACACTTTAAGAGCATTGTAGATAACTTATTTTCTGAGAGTTTTAATTTTAGGGAGTTGATTTATACTATTCTTATAAATTATTTCCTGGGGAAGAGTGCAGAAATAGGCATTCAAAGACTAGGAAATGAGTAGGCTGTGCAAAAACATCTATATTTTGGTTGAAACTTTCTTTTCATATTAAATCACTTCACAATCAGTTATGCTTTTGCTATATGTAATCAGGCCAAAAGACAAGAGATCGTACATATTCATACATATTCATGACTAAAAAAACTGGTTAGACATGACTACTTTTGGCAAATAATTAAGCACTTGAGGGGCGCCTGGGTGGCTCAGTCGTTCACCGTCTGCTTTCGGCTCAGGTCATGGTCCCAGGGTCCTGGGATCGAGCCCCGCATTGGGCTCCCTGCTCAGCGGGAAGCCTGCTTCTCCCTCTGCCCCTCCCCCTGCTTGTGTTCCCTCTCTTGCTGTCTCTCTCTGTCAAATAAATAAAATCTTAAAAACAAATAAATAAATAAATAGACAAACACTTGAGGTGTAGTAGTATGAAAAATCAACTTATATAACTAGTTAATGTAATATCCAACTTTGTTTTCATTCTTATTAAGTTAAATATTGTAATTAGTATAATTGTGTATGATGCATTTAAGGAAGTGGTATAATGGAAAGTAACTGTTGTCAAACAGTAGTCAGTTTCTCCATTTACTAGTTGTGTAATATTTGGTTTGTCCTGATGAATGTCTTTTTTTGCAACTATAAAATATAATTAATAAGGTTACCTACCTCATAGTATTCCTGAGGATTAACTGAAATAGTCAATGTAAAGATCAAACGAGTGCCTTGTACATAGTAGGTTTTCAATGAGACAGCTAGCGTTATTGATAATATATTAAAAATATATTAATAATATATCAATATATTAATAATATATTTATGCTTTGGAACTAAGTAGTTCTAATGTTGATCTTCCCCCATCCATTGCTGTCTTCCTTTCTCTAGCTTGAGTCAACTCTTTTCTAGGACTGTTGACCCCTCATGCCAGATCAGTTGCTTTTGAACTCTGTAAAACTTTCAGTTCATCCATCTTGGCTGGCTTCCTCTACTAACACCACTTCAGGCTGCCTTTTCTCCTTTTCGAATTTATTTTCTTTCACCCATTTAAATGTTAATACGTTCTCTTTTCTGCCCAGGGTGGTAAAATCTCTTGAAAATGTAACAAAAGACCACTGCTTAAAGACAAACTCCTCCCCTGTGCTCTGTACTCCTTACAGGTGCCCTCACCTGTTAGTTTCTTAGATACTTCAGACTCAGCATGCTTAACCGGTGAATTCGTTTTCCCTAAAACTTTAAAACCTACTATTCTACCTGTTTCCCCTGGATTGAACTGGCACCACCATCCATCCACTTAAGATAAAATTTTGGTTTTTCTTAGTTCTCCATTTTTCAGTCTCATACATTTAGTTAGTAACCCATTCTTACTTCCTAACATTTGATCTTTTCCTTGTTCAAGAGGTAAGCATCTTTGGACAGTTGCAGTGGTCTTGGTAGGTTTTCCTTGCCTACAGTGTCAGTCACACCAGTCTAGAACCACACTGCTTTCAGTGGGACTTCATTTCAGTTATTCATGCATAGCTACATTGCTGTTAGACAAGGTTCCTTGAAGGCAAAGATCATGTCTCAGCACTGCATCTTCAACACCATGCAGGGTTAATGAACATGAATTAACTGATGGTACCTTCAAATGCCGGGACTTGTGTGAGAAACATCAGTCTGCTTTTAAGAAATGAGAACAATATGAAGCAGGATTCTTTGAACTTGCTCTATCAGTGGCCCTATTTCCTATTGTTTTCTTACATGGAATTTGTATAGACTTAAGTTTTAAATGTATATGCCAGCAATTTAGATTCTTTGTAGGAAAAGAATGGTATAAGTTTTTTATTTAAAATATATTGAAGGGGAGCCTGGGTAGCTCAGTCTGTTAAGCCTCTGCCTTTGGCTCAGGTCATGATCTCACAGCCCTGGGAGCAAGCCCCACATGGGGCTCCCTGCTTAGTGGGGAGTCTGCCTCTTCCTCGCCTCCCCCAGCTTGTGCTCTCCTCTTAAGTAAAGTCTTAAAATATGTATATATATTTAAATTCAATTTTGAAAAAATTCAACATAGTACTAGAAATCCTAGCCTGAGCAGTTAGGCAAGAAAAAGAAAAGACAGCCAAATAGGAAAGGAAGAAGTAAAATTCTCTCTCTATGCAGACATGATACCAAATAATAGAAAACCCTAAGGCCTCCACCAAAAAACTGTTAGAACTAATAAATGAATTCAGTAAAGTTCCAGGGTACAAAATCAATACACAAAATTCAGTTGCATTTCTTTTTTTTTTTTTTTTTAAGATTTTATTCATTTATTGAGAGAGAGGGAGAGACAGAGCATGAACAGCAGGGAGGAGGCAGAGGGAGAGGAAGAAGCAGGCTCCCTGCAGGGAGCCTGACAAGGGGCTTTATCCCAAGACCCTGAGATCATGACCTGAGCCGAAGGCAGATGCTTAACCGACTGAGCCACCCCCAGGTGCCCCTGCATATCTGTACATTAATAGTGAATTATCAGGAAGAAAAGTTAGGAAAACAGTTCCATTTACAATAGCATCAAAAAAAGAAAAAAAGATACTTCAGAATAAATTTAACCAAGGAGGTAAAAGATGTATACACTGAACGTATAAGACACTAATAGAAGAAACTGAAGAAGACACAATTAAAAGGGAAGATACTCCATGCCCATGGATTTAATATTGTTGAAATGTCCATAACAACCAAAGAGAAGTATAGATGTACAATCCCTGACAAAATTCCAATGACATTTTTCACGGGAATTGAACAAACAATCCTAAAAGTTGTATGGAACCACAAAATATCCAAAGCGATTTTGAGAAAGAAGAACAAAGCTGAAGGCATCATACTAACTGAACTCAAACTATATTATAAAGCTGTAGTATTCAAAACAGTATGGAATTGGCGTAAAAATAAACACATAGATCCATGGAACATGATAGAGAGCCCAGAAATAAGCCCACACATACATGGTTAATTTATTTTTAACAAAGGAGCTTAGCATATACAATAGGAGATGAGATAGTCTCTTCAATAAATTATTTTGGGAAAGCTGTATTGGCATAAGGAAAAGAATGAAACTGGACACCAATCTTACACCATACACAAAAATCAACCAAAAATGGATTAAACACTTGAACATAATACCTGAAGCTATGAAACTCCTAAAAGAAAATGTAAGAGGTAAGCTCCTTGACATGAGCCTTGGCAGTGCTCTTTTGGACTTAATACCAAATGGAAAGGCAACAAAAGCAAAAATATACATGTGGGACTCTATCACACTACTATATCACACTAAAAAGCTCTGCTCAGCAAAGGAAATCATTAACAAAATGAAAAGGCAGCCTATTGAATGGGAGAAAATATTTACAAACTTTGTTATTTGATGAGGGGTTAATATACAAAATAAATATAAGGAACTGGTACAACTCAATAGCAAAAAATCCTAAGTAATTAAAAAAATGGGCAACGGACCTGAATAGATATTTTCCCAAAGACATAAAAATGGATGGGGTGCCTCAGTTGGTTAGGTGTCCGACTCTTGATTTCAGCTTAGGTCGTGATCTCAAGGTCATGGGATCAAGTCCCATGAGCGTGGGCTCTGAGTTCAGCAGGGAGTCTGCTTCTGCCTCTCTCTCTGCCCCTTTCCCCACTTGCACACTCTTTCTTTCAAATAAATAAATCTTAAAAGGGGGGGCACCTGGGTAGCTCAGTCAGTTAAGTGTTTGCCTTCGGCTTCGGTCATGATCTCAGGGTCCTGGGATTAAGTCCCTGGTCGAGTGCTCTGCTCATTGGGGAATCTGCTTCTCCCTCTATGCTCCCTCTTTCTTGCTCTCACTCTCTCTAAAGTAAATAAAATCTTTTTAAAACAAAAAGACATAAAAAAATGTCATTTTCATGGTACATGAAAACATGCTCAACATCACTAATCATCAGATCAGGTAAATGCAAAGCACAGAGGAATCACCTCACCCCTGTTAGGCTGGCTGTTATCAAAGAGACAGAATAACAAACGCTGGTGAGGATGTAGAGAAAAGAACCCTGGTGCAATGTTGGTGTGAATGTAAACTGATTCAGCCTCTATGGGAAACAGAGTAGAAATTCCTCAAGAAATTAAAAATAGAGCTACCATGTGATCTAGGAGTCCCACTTCTGAGTATATATTTAGAGGAAACAAAAGCATTATCTCGAAGAGATGCCTGCGCTCCCGTGTTTCCTGCACCATTATTATCACAGTAGCCAAGGTATGAAAACTATCCAAGTATCTGTCAGTGGATGAATGGATCAAGAAAATGGTGTCTCTCTCTCTCTCTCTCTCTCTCTCTCTCTCTCTCTCTCTCTCTCTCTCTCCCTCCCTCCCTCCCTCCCTCCCTCCCTCCCCCTCTCCCTCTCCCTCTCCCTCTCCCTCTCCCTCTCCCTCTCCCTCTCCCTCTCCCTCTCCCCCTCTCCCCCTCTCCCCCTCTCCCCCTCTCCCCCTCTCCCCCTCCCCCCTCCCCCCCCCCACAGGAATATAGTTCAGCCTTTAAAAAGAAGAGAATCGTGTCATTTGGAACAATGTGGATAAACCTGGAGGGCATTATGAAATAAGCCAGACAGAGAAAGACAAATACTGCATGGTATCACTTACATGTGGAATCTTTAAAAAAAAAAAAGAGTTGAACTCACAGAAACACAGTAGAAAAGCAGCTGCTAAGAGATGGGGAGAATAGGGAAGGTTAAAAGGGTATACAATTTTAGTTATAAGTTCTGAGGAGATGATATATAATATAGTGACTACAGTTGATAACACTGTATAGTGTTATAAAGTGTATAACACTTTCAATTATAATTGAAATTTGCTAAGAGTAGAACTTAAATGTTCTCACTCCCAAATGCAGTGATGGGTGTGTTCGTTGAGTCAGTAGGGAAATCCTTTCACAGTGTATATGTGTATTAAATCATCACATTGTACACTTTGAATCTCTTACAGCTCTGTCAGTTATACCTCAAAGCTGAAAAGATTAGTTTTTAATAAAAAGTGATACATTAATGAATTTAAAACATTGAAACAGTACAAAAGCCTATACAATGAAAAGATCTCCTCATTAACTACTGGTCATGTGTGTCTTTCCAAAAATACTTTGTGCATATATAACCATTACCTGTATGTATACATTTCCTTCATTCTAGTCAGTTACCTTATGTCAGCTTGATTTCCCCAACCTCTAATCCAGTTTTATCTGTTACAATAAATTGCATCATTATTCACTGAAATTTTGCCCACACCAAAATCCTGAGTCTTTTTAGCTTCTTGCTTTTCCTTTGCCTCATACCTTTGTATCTAGATAGTTCTGTTGATTTTGCTGTCAGCGTAAATCTGGAGTCTGGGGTCACCTGGGTGGCACAGTCAGTTAAGCTGTTTTGATTTTGGCTCAGGTCATGAGATTGAGCCCTGCATCAGGCTCTGTGCTCATCATGCAGGCTTCTTGGGACTCACTCTCTCCCTCTACCTCTCCCTCTGCCCCTCCCCACCACTTGCTCAAGCTCTCTCTCTCAAATAAGTAAATCTTTTTAAAAATCTGGAATCTATCCACTTCTGTTCATCCCTTGCCCTGCTATGACTTTAGTCCAAACCATCATACCATAACTGGATTATTGTAGTTCCATTCTAACTGAACTCCTTGCTTTTCTTTGCGCCATCTAATCCATGTACCACCAGCAGCCTGAGTAGTTTTAAAACACATTCAGATCCTGTCATTTTTCAGTTTAAAAGCTTTCCCATTTCTTGTCAAAGAAGATAGAGACTTCCTGTCTCAGTTTTATAAGGCCCTACATGAACTTTCCCCTGCCTGTTTCATCAAACTGCATTTCACTGGGCTTACTCCACTCCTGCCTAACAGGATTCCCTTCAGTTCCTCAGACTGTTAAAAGTCAGAGCTTTTCAACTATGGTTTCATTTGCCTGGAAAGCTCTTTCTAATACTTTTTTTAATGCTGGCTGCTTCACATTCTTTAGGTCTCAGATTAAATGTGATCTCATGGAGACTTACTTTTTTCAGTTATTCTCATGTTACCCTGATTATTTCCATAAAAATATATAGTAGGGATAGAGCAATGAAATAGAGTTCCTACCCTTCATGTATATAACAGTGTGGCAGTCCATTCCTGTCTTTTGAATAGTTCTGAAAGAAGGAGAGTTGGTAATGCAAACGTCTGGAGAAAATGGAGGGTTTTGGGTTAAGGAAACAAGCACAAAGGCCCTAAGGCCAGGTGCAAGCTTGGCATGTTAGTGGCCTAACAGTGAGTCCAGTGGGCCTGATGTAAGCCAAGGGGAAATAGTTGGAGTTAAGTTGTGGGAAGGCCACGATCTTCTAAGATCATTTTGGACATAAGTTTGAGTTTTATTCTGAATGTGATGGTAGTCATTTAAATGGATCCCTCATACCACAATGATATCCTCTTTGTAAGGACACAGGATATCCTGTACCAGGATACCTCTCTAGTATAAGGGATCCTTTTATAAATCTCAGGCCTAAAAGGGAGAGGAAGAAGAAAACTAGGTGGTGTAGATAGAGGTAGTGAGAATCAATTAGGTGTTTGATCTTTTAAAGGTAGAGACAGTGGATTCCTGTTGGATTGGTTGTAGGATGTGAGAGAGAAGAGTTGAGGATGATACTTAAAGATTTTGTTCTGAGTGTCTGAAAGAATGGAGGTAAAAGTATCCTTTACTGAGATGGGCAAGACTCCGGACAGAATACTTGTGGGATGGATGCTATCTATATTGTTTTGGGAAACATTAAGTTTGAGATGTTTATTAGACGGTTACTGTATAGGAAGTTGGATATAAAGTCTTAAGTTTTTAAAAGAATTTACAAGGGTGTGATGAGGGATCTCTTTTGTATTTCACTCCCTAAGTGATCTCATCCTTTCTCATAGCTTTAAGAACACCCTATTCTCTGAAGGTACTTAAAATTATATCTCTAGTCTAAAACCCCAGCTGTTCATTCGTTTTATGAAAGCAGAGTAATCTTCCTCATTTGCCACCATGTCAGGTTCCTATTTATGAAATGGGGTAGACACAAATATTTATTGAATGAATAAATAAATACAGAAATCTTCCCTCTCTCTCCATACTGTGCATTGTAGTACATTGTATGGATATACCATAGCTTTGCTCTTGGTACATATTTAGGTCTTTCCATGCTGATTATAAAAATATGTATGAACATATTTATGAAAGTGGTATGTACATTTGAAAATTTAATAAATGTTGCCAGTTTATCTTAAAAAGAGTTGGTACCATTTAGGAGAATGTTAGATAAAATTTGAGCAGTACTATATACTGTTTAATTTAGAATAGGTTATTGTATAAAAACCTGATACATCAACTCTACATTCTCCTTCCTAGAAAGGATAATAAGATGACTAGCATAAGAATTAGATTTTGGTTTTAGAAACATTTGCTTGATATGAATATAAATTTTGGTAACATTTTTGGTTTACATGAAATTTTATATCCTCAGAATTGTGGAAGCTGAGCCTATCTAAGAGATCTATCTGGTATTCTCTAATCTGGGCTAATAAAGGGTTGACATTAAGTACACGCATGTAGGTACCGGGCATCAGGCTTGTTAAGTTCTGGCTTTGCTTTTAGCACTGTTACCTCAGGTGACTATCTCTTTTTTTCTTTTATCTTATGTCTAGAGTAGACAAGTTGAGATAATGCATGTAGAGTTTAGCCTAGTGTTTGCCACACAGTAAGAGCACAGTATGAGTTTGCTAATACTGTTGTCAATTGAAACATTATACTTTTGATATTTTGTACCAATGTGTGAAGTACTTTTTAAATGGAAAAAAATAGAAAGTTTATACTTAAATTTATACTCTAAGAAAAGGCCAACTTCTGTTTTCTTATTGCTAGGTAAATAAGAATTTCAGTGAGATTCCTAGCTTCTTTTTAGTTGGAAGAATAAGAATGCTGAAAATCCGGTCAACAGGTAATATACTTGTGTAATTTTTTTTACTGTTTTTGTTGGGGGGGCTAGGGCTACTTTTATCAACTAAGAAAAAAGTGTTGACACCTGCAACTTAATATGAAATTTTTAAAAATTGGCCTTTTCTTTTCCTTTTATTGCAAGCCATCTGAGCAAAGCTAAGCTGTGATTTCAGCGGGGAGGCAGAAAATTTGATGTTGCTGCTGGATTTGAGAGACAGACTTACTATTAGTGGCTTTTAATAGCTTCTGCTTAGAAAAGTATATAATAGCCAGCCTCCAAGATGTTCCCCAGTGGTCCTTGTCCCCTCACACTCCAAATCAGGACCACCTATCTAACCTGTAAAATTCTGCAGAAGAGACAGTGTGTTGACTTCTGAGGCTAGGACATAAAGGACATTATGACTTCTTCCTTGGTTTCTTGGATCATGTGTTGTAAGAGATGATTACATAGTGTGAGGATGCTCAAGCCACTTTGTGGAGAGACTCATGTGAAGAGGAACTGACTCTAGCCAACACCCAGCATCAACCTGCCAGGCCCCTCGGAAATGTGGATTGCCCAGCCCCAGTCAGTCCTTCAAATGACTGAAACCCTAGCCAACATCTGACAACAAGCTAGAATAGTCCATACCAGACTGCCCCAAATTCTTGTTCCCTCAAAACTGTGAGATAATTCAAGTTTGTTGTTATTTTAAGCCACTAGGTTTTATGGTAATGTGTTAAACAGCAATAGATAGTTGGTCCAGAATGATTTATGATTAGTTTTTAAATTTTGGAAAATATCAAAAAAATTTTTAAAGATTTATTTGAGAAAGAGAACAAGTGGGAGAAAGGGCAGAAGGAAAGGGAGAGGGAGAAGCAGACTCCCCACTGAGTAGGTAGCCCAGCCATGTAGGGCTTGGGATCATGACTTGACCCGCCATCAGATGCTTAACCGACTGAGCCACCTAGGCTCCCCGAAAATAACAAGTTATTAAAAAGTTATAACCTGGGGTGCCTGCGGGGCTCAGTCGGCTTAGCATCTGCCTTCGGCTCAGGTCATGATCTCAGAGTCCTGGGATTGAGCTTGCATCAGGCTCCCTGCTCAGCGGGGAGCCCGCTTCTCCCTACCCCTCTGCCTGCTCATCTCTCTCTCTCTCAAATAAATAAATAAAATCTTAAAAAAAAAAAAAGTTGTATCTTGTAGCCCTATGTTATCCATTTATCTTTAATAAATTAGTTATATTATCCCTTTTCCTTGTTATTTATAGTCCTATAATATCTCCATCCTAAAGGTGATCTTTTCTGTTGATATTTAAATTTTTGCCTCATCTATATATCCTTAAATGCAGAAGAAAGATGAACCCCACACCCTTGGGGCCTAGGGTAGTAGTTCTCAAGAGCATATGGTTCTGCTACCCTTGGGGAACATGGTTTGGTATTAACAATAACTAGAGAGTGCTACTGACATTTAGAGAGCCAAGGATGCTAAATAAGTAGTCCTCCCTTTTTTCCTGTCTTCATACTACATAGGGAGGAGGAAAGGAGAGAGTTCCCAGAACTCTACCATGTTCCTGGGCAAGACCTACTTCCATCATTTCCTCAAAACTCTCTTGTTATCTATTCAGTTGGCTTATTTAAACTGGTCTGTTTGACTCTTTATTCATGTTTGTGTCAGTCAATTTAAGACTCCTAGGCCATCCCTCATCTTCTGGACTAATGCTACTCAAAGCATGGTCCCTGTCTAGAGCAAGATAAGGAGCTTTTACCAGAATATAAACCAATTATGCCACTAAGTATACTCTTTACTTCAGCTATTTTTTCCGTAATAACTTGCTCAGTGAAGAAATAGTACATTGATTTACATCCTTCCTAAGTGATAAAACATCCACAGTGCTGCCCTCCATAGCTCACCGTCATCAGTCATAAGCAAAATTTCCTGTATCGTTAGTTTCTTTTGAATGTTTCCAACACTTTTGGTTCTGAAACTAGTTCTCTCATGAAGACACTGCGTCCTTGTAGCTCACAGTGGTGGCTGTTTTCACTACAGCCCTCTTACCCCTGGGCCTAGAACTCGGGTTGGTATCTTACTCCTCATGGCCACTTTCAGACCTTTCTACCTTCTTCCTCCTTAAAACCTCCCAAGGTTTGAATTCATCATCACTGCTTTTTTTTTTTTTTTAAACAAAGGGTTTTGTGTTTTATTTTGTTTTTTTTTTTAAAAGAGAGGGAGAGAGCTGGGGGGAGGGGCAAAGGGAGAGGGAGAGAGAGAATCCCAAGCAGGCTGCATGCCCAGTGCAGAGCCTGACCCAGGGCTCAGTCTCACAACCCTGAGATCATGACCTGAGCCAAAATCAAGAGTCAGGTGCTTAACCGACTGAGCCACCCAGGTGCCCTCGTGATCACTGCTTGCTTTTCTTGTTACGGTCCTCTATATATCTTCCTTGTTATATACCCTCTTGTTACTCGCAGATTTAGTTCACAGTCATGCTCTAATACTCCTCTAAATCTTGGTTATGTCACTGTAACGCTCTAGATCCTACCTAGCCCTCCCCTCTTCCGTCAAACTTGTTTTTTTCTACTTTAGCCGTTCATCCTCCAGGCCAGAGCTTACCATATGGGATGTCATGAATGAACAGTTGGACTAAGAAATGGACCCACCAGCCCCAAAACCTGGGTAGGCCTGAGTCAGCAGGAAAAAATAGGTCTGTAGTCCCTGAGAAAGCTGTACAAATATGTATTAGTACTTCTAAGTAGGACACAATGAGAAAAAGCCTTGACCTTGTCATTTACCAGCAACTGTAAAATCTCCAACTCAGCATTACCAGCTTACTCTGTGAATCTTCATCTCCCCAGGATATACATGCACTGATTTTTCATCTTTTTAAGTTAACTCTGTGCCCAACGTGGAGCTCGAACTTAACGACCCCAAGAGCAAGAGTTGCACGTTCTACCACCTGAGCCAGCCAGGCTCCTCGAAGGCCTCAGTGTTTTGTTGGCCAGAGGCTGCCCCTCAGTTCCTCACCTCATGAGCCTTCCAACACGGCTGCTTGCTTTATCCAACTCAGCTAGCGAGAGAGTCTCTCAACAAGACAGACAGAACAATGTGAATGTAGTCACGGAAGTGTCATTTTGTGACCATTGCTTTGTTTTGTTGGTTAGGAGCAAGTGACAGATGCTGCTCACATTCAAGGAGAGTGTGATACAGGGCTCAAGTACCAGGAGGCAGGGATAATTTGGGAGGAATGGGTGCATGTTACAATCAGCATGCCACAATTTTTTTTGTTTCTTTCTCTGACGCTTCTGTGCAATCTTGGTTAAAACCAACTCTTCTTACTCTGTATATGTCTGGATTTGCTGCAAAACTGAATGTGACTGGACAAAAAAATATATATATAACCATACTTTAACTGGTCTTGCTTAAATTTATCACCACTAATTTGGGTGAGCTGCTAGTATCACTCAGCAATCTTAGTGCATTTCCCTACATTACCTTATGATATATGTGATATCCATATTTTCTTCTAGTTTTCATGGTTGGTATTTTAAGTATTTAACTCTTTAATCCCCATGATATATGGTGGAAATCAAAACCCTCCCCCTAAATTTTTAACCAATTATTGCAGTGCATTGAATTGTCTACTGTTTACCATGGATAAAAATACCACTTTTATTCTAAATTCTTATATATAGCTGAATTTGCTTTTAGATTTTCCATTCTCTTCTATTTTATCTAATGCCAATGTGATACTTTTTTTATTACACCTTTATTGCTTTATAATATGCTTTATTATCTGACCATTCTAGTTCCTCTTTTTTCAAATTCTACTCAGCCTTTCTCCTAATTGGTGAACCATGGCAATATAGAACATTAAATTCATTGGAATCAATTTGTTTTTTTTTTTTCAAAATGTTTTATTTTTTCAATATCCTAATATTTTGTTATTTAAAACTTAAAGTAGCGCAGGTTGGGGCGCCTGGGTGGCTCAGTCGTTAAGTATCTGCCTTCCGCCCAGGTCATGATCCCGGGGTCTTGGGATCAAGTCCTGCATCAGGCTCCCTGCTTGGCAGGAAGCCTGCTACTCCCTCTCCCTCTCCCCCTGCTTGTGTTCCCTCTTTCTGTGTCCGTCAAATAAATAAAATCTTTGAAGAAGAAAAAAAAGCGCAGATTCAGTTTTGATCTGCAAGGAGCCCTTAAAGTCAGTTGTGTTAATAATTGGTTGTTCCACAGTGAAAACTACAAATTTCTTTTTTATAGTTCCAGAAAATATGGCACTTGTGCTCAAAAAGTATAGAGAAATTCCTATTTTCCTTAGGAAAGTTTTTGAAATATCCCATGTTAAAAAGAAAATAACCTTTCAAGTACTGTCTTCAGCTAGTAATAACTAGGTTGTTGCGTCTTAGCCTTGGGGTAGAAGTCCATTTATTATTAACAGCAATATGGATATGAGCTGAATGAAATTCTTCTCTTACAGTAAATACTAACAAAAATATCATTGTGGTATAGATAACTTTTTACTCTTCTATATCTGAGGCCCATGCTGTTATCACAATATGGAAAGCAGATTGTAAGTGGTACTTTTTCATATGAAAAACAAATAGGCAAAAATTTTTCTAATGCAATGTTGGGATAAGAGTAATATAACAGTTCATATAATGCATGTTTATGTGTTTAATCCTTGTAATACCATTTGTTCCCTTTTGGATCGAGTTATTTAATTAGAATTTATAATTATTATTAATTTTTAGTTTGATCTTGGGGCACCCTGGTGGCACAGTCGGTTGTGTCTTCAGCTCAAGTCATGATCTCGGAGTCCTGGGATGGAGCCCGTCTGTGTCAGGCTCCCTGCTCAGTGGGGAGTCTGCTTCTCCCTTTGCCCCTCCCCCCTGCTTGTGTGGGCTCTCTCTCAAATAAATAATCTTTATAAAAATAATATAAAAATTGCTTTTAAAAAAAGGAACATGTTTTCCTACACTAAGGAGTGTGGTCTGATGATATTGTTTTAATTAAGCACAGATTCTAAAAAGTATATTTTTCATTTCAGTTTTCCATTGGATATTGCCAATTTTGGTAAGATCCAGCAGTGTGGTATAACCTAGACCCCTAAAAATCCCCAGGGTGAAAAAAGGAAACTGCATACAATCATAATTATAGTTGCTGGAGCGCCTGGGTGGCTCAGTCAGTTAAATGTCCAACTCTTGATTTAGGCTCAGGTCTTGAACTCAGGGTCATGAGTTTGAGCCCGGTGTTGGGCTTCACACTGCATGTGGAGCCTACTTAAAAACGAAAAAAATTATAGCTGCCTCTCCCCCTCCCCCCTTTTTTGTTAACATCTAATTGGCTTAATTAAACAACTCCTTAATCGAGCAGCATCCAGTGTAGCAAGTAGAGGGGAGTTCCTACAGCTGCCTCTTGATAGTGACTTTTCAGTCTCTCAATAATCTTCATGACTAAAGTGCACCCTCCACACTTCAAAAGTCTTCAGTGTAGGAAACCTAACTTCTGGCGTGGGTTTTCCAAATACACAATCTAAAGAACTCTTTTCTTGAAGCAAATTCTTGAGAAGTATCTCACACTTTGAATAACTTAAGCAGAGCATGTACATTTGTTGAAGTTGCCTTTATGAAGGGTCACCTCTATTTACACTAATAACAACTTAGTGTGTGCTATTCAGTTGTTTTCTCAGGCTGTATTTACCTGGGAGCACAAATACAAACCAAACAGGAAACCGATTTCCCCCAAACAAAGAAAACCCTCTGTCACTAGGACCCAATGTCTTTATAATTTCCATGTTTAATACAAGGAAGTTCCATGGACTAGTTCACGGGTAAATCACTCCCTCTTTTGCCCCAGATTGTTCTTACCTATAGGGTAGTCTGCATGCTGTATAACCAGTATCCCATACCTTGCCAACAACTGCTCCTTAGTTTCTATAAGCTGTGTTCTCACCCTACCCGTAATAACTCTGCTCATTTCTCTTTTCTAGTTCAGCCCTCTCGAATACTCAAGTGGGGAAAGAAGGGAATAACTTTTCCTCCTTCATGTTATACTCAAACCACAGATTATATCCTAGCAATACAGGTTTTCATTTGGTTCATTTATTATTTTTAAAGCTTGTATCAGTTTGAGTCCCTAAATAACAGATTATACCCTAGCAATACAGGTTTTTATTTGGTTCATTTATTATTTTTAAAGTTTGTATCAGTTTCAATCCCTAAATATTTTGTTTTATACTTTTATATATTTTATGTATTTTTATACTTCTATGAGCCAATGATTTGCTGTTGAAATTGTTCTGGCCATGGCCACTGGAAGCTCTTTTCGTTGGCTGGGGTGGTTTGGGTTTGGTTTTGGATTAGAGTACTTCATTACTTTCAGACACTAAAAGATGTGCCAGGCTCATTGTATTTCCTACCCCAGTCCTAAAACCTCTCATTTCTTTTGTTGGAGAATGGTGTTAGAAATCAAGATTTGGGTGCTAGATACGCTCTTTGCTACTGGGTTATTTTTGCTCTGGGCCCTCACAGCTGACAGAGCGAGGAGATCAATGTGGGTATACCAGCATGCATATATATAGTATAAACATTTCTGTATGTAGCCATCTCTATAGTAAGACTAAACATTAAGTTCACAGTGAAGTCTCCAACCCTAAGCCATTACTCCAGGGATCATTCTGGCCTCTTGCCCTTGTTTATCTGTAAATTCCCACTCCAACAATGAGAAACCTGGCTCCCACCATTTGCCATTCATTGTTTAATTGTTCAATTCCAGTATACATATGTAGCAGTGTAAGAATTGTTAACCCATATCCTCATGGGGAACAGCTTTATCATCTAGAATACAGTGCTTTTTTTTGAGTGTCTTTTGCCTTTTAATCTTACAGATCCCACTCATTTCCAAAGTCACTTAGGTCAGTCATTTATGTTTTAGACATTCCCACTTCCTCCAGCACAGAAGGCAATCTAGTGTCCTCAGTAGCGCCTCATTTATAACACTGACCTGTTTACACTTGTAACTTAAAGAGTCTTCTCTGATGTTTCTTCTTCTCTCATTTTGGACCCTTGAGAGGGAGTGAAGGTTGTTCATGCATGATTCATGTATTCCCCAATCAGGTATTTTGATTTTGGGGGTTCAGTTTCTTGCCCAGTGAGTTTTTGCCCCCTTTCATTTAAGTTTAAAGCTTTAGATTGACAAGTCTGGAGGGAGACAGTCTTAGAATTTATGGCGCGTCTCTTGTCTCTAGTCATAGGCCCATCACTTCTAGTATCTTAATCTCTGGCCTGTCTTAAACACTATCTGCATTGCTACACCTATATTTCACATCCCATGTTTCTCTCCCACAAACCCTAACTTCATTTTGGGGAAAAAGCCTCTCACATTTGCACCAAATATTCCTGCCTAGGATGTCATCATTTCTAGGTCTCTTCTGGTGTTAGCATTCTTTCATCTCCACAGAAACTAGCAGGATCTGGTTGACAGGTTAGTTTAGTTTTAGCTGGCCTTTTGCCACATTCTGGAGAACTGTTTCTTGCTTCCCTAATTCCCAACATCAGAGAAACACCTATTACCATGATGGGTTTTCCCCAGTGGTTCCAGTAACTGAGCTGCTGAGCTGTACCCCTTGTTACTTATATGCAGAAGCAGAAAATTGTGTTTATGCAGGTCTTAGTTAATCCTGCATGAGTGAAGAAAACTTTTTTATGTTGGTTCAGAGTTTATTCTTTTCTTCCAAAGCAACTTATCTTGCCAGATAACTTCCTGACGTTAGCCTTGTCTTTTATTTTATTTTTTTTTTAAAGATTTTATTTATTTATTTGACAGAGAGACACACAGCGAGAGAGGGAACACAAGCAGGGGCAGAGGGAGAGGGAGAAGCAGGCTTCCCGTGGAGCATGGAGTCTGATGTGGGGCTCGATCCCAGGACCCTGGGATCATGACCTGAGCCAAAGGCAGACGCTTAACCGACTGAGCCACCCAGGCTTAACTGCCTGAAACAGGACTGTTTCTTAATACACCTTTCAAGTAACTTCTAGATACATCTGGTAAGTAAGAAGTGTTCTGAAACCCTTAACTAGTTCTCCACAAGGTATCTAGCTTAATGGGAGAATACTGAAAGGTATATTGGGATGTCTGGGTGGCTCTGTGGGTTAAGCATGTGCCTTCAGCTCAGGTCATGATCTCAGGGTCCTAAGATCGAACCCCACAGCAGGCTCCCTGCTCAGCAGGGAGTCTGCTTCTCCCTCTCACTCTCCCTCTGTGCATGCTCGCTTGCGTGCGCTCTCTCAAATAAATAAACAGTCTTTTAAAAAGAAAAGGTATATTATTGAGGTCCTTTCAGAATGGTTTTGAATGATAAGCTTAGGAGTTTGAATGCATGCTCAATTTGGTGAATTGTGGGGAGTCCTTGGAGGCTTCTAAACAAGGGATATGACAGTAATTGCAGCAAAGATAATATGGCAGCATGGTAGATCAGTCTATGTTGGAAGTGGGAGACTACTGTCTATATTAGAGCAGTGGCAGTGGGGACGGAGAGGAATACATGGAATTACAAATACTTAAAGTTCTTACTCATCTTCTGCTGTCCAACACTGCTTAGACCCCAAGAAGTGCTTTGCTATAGCTTGTTTTAAATCCATAGGTGCGGTTAATTCTTCCTGAAACCAACATCTATATTTTCTGTATTAGTGAATATTTACAGATAATTTTTGGAGTAATAGTTTTGACAGATCTAGGTAATTGTTAAAGGACGTCAGATCAAACTTCAGAGTAATCGTAAAATGTTTCAGATGCTTTGTTTTCATAACATACTTCCCAATATTCATATCTTTAATTATTATCCCTTATAAAAGCTAGGATTTAGGGCTTCTTTTACTGAGTTTTATAGCCATAAGTTTAGGATCTTGGCTTGTGGATACTGGCTAACTTCTCTTTCAAAAAATATTTCTAAGTATTGTGGGCAGGTAACAATTTTGGGGAAATGGGCACAAAGTTCCTCAAGGGACTTACATAGTAACAGTGGAAGAAAGAAAATAAATGCATGTAATAGGTGATAAGTGAATTAGAAAAATAAAGCATAAAAAATGGACTAGAGAATGCTGAGGATGTGCAGGAACTCAGAGGGCAAGCCATGCAGATACTAGGGGTAGTGGTCTTACAGTCAGAGGAAGAGCAAGCGCAAAGGCCTGAGGCAGAATTCTGAGGATCTGTGAGAACAGGAAAGAGGCTGGTAGGTATGCTGAGGGGAGTGAGCAAGAATGGGAGCAGTAAGAAATCATAGAGGGTCAGGAGGAAGGTATTACTAGGGAACGTCGTGAAGGCTGTAATATAAACTTTGGATTTTATTCTGAAGAAGGCTTTTGCACAGAAGTGACATGTTCTGATCCAAGTTTAGTAGGCTCACTGGCTATTAGTATGAACACATAAGGAAAGAAGCTGGTAGATGAGCTTGTGGGCTATTAAATACTTGGTGCTTAGAGGGAGGGTAGTGGAGAAGGTAGTGAGAAGAGAACACAGTTTCTAAATCTGAGTTGAAGGTAGAGTCAACAAAATTTGTTAATGAATTGGATGTGAAATGGGAGAAAAAGAGGAGTCAAGGATGACAAAGTTTCTTGCCGGAACAACTAGAAGAAGACGCCATTTACGGAGGTTGGGAATGTCGGAGTAGAAGCAGATTTAAAGGAGGTGAAGTCAAAAATTCAGTTTTTATATTAAGTTTGTTATGACTATTTGACTCTTAGTGGTGACATTAGGTACAGGTACCCAGTTGGATAAGCCGATTTGGAAATTCTGAGGAAAGAGGAATGGAGGTACAAATGAGAGAGAGTGATTAGCATAATGGGTGGTATTTAAAGTCCTGGCTGGATGAGCTCATGAAGGCAGTGGGTATAGGCCAAGACGATAGTGAAGAGAGGAGCTTCACAGACTGAGCCCCAGAGGTGTTCACCAACATTTAGAGTCCGACTAGAAAGGGGGGAAATCAGCAACAAAGAATGAAAAGGAATACCAGTGAGGTGAGTGTTTTGAAGACAAGAGGCAAAAGTTTTAATAAGATGGAGAAAATAATCAATTAATTTAAATGCTGCTTTTAGATCCATTATGAGGACTGAGAATCCGTTCATTAGATTTGACTTGGTTACAGTAGAATGTTGGGAATGAAGATTTGTTTGCACCTCTAATGTTGGCAATAATATTTTGCACAGAGATTTTTGGGGCTCAGTTTCACAACCCTGACATGACAACCTGAGCTGAAGTCAAGAGATGGACGCTTATCTGACTGAGCCACCTAGGCGTCTCTTAAAATTTCCAAGTCTTAAGTTGTCAGAGAAGTGAATGTACTGCATGCACTTGGTTAACTCTCTGCTACAATATACTTGAAAAGTAGAGGTTTGACGGAGAATATCTTTGCTCTGTGACTCCTTTTTACCATGGCCCAATTTTAGTTAATTTTGGCAGTGACCACAAGTATTTTAGGCTCATTACACTTTTGAGGAATAATAAAAGTCTTTTGTCAGTGTATGAACCAGTGCTTCCCAATAGTTTTTTGTCTTACTCTGTTTTTTATTTATTTATTTTTAAAAATATTCCATTTATTTATTTGACAGAGCGAGAGAGGGAACAGAAGCAGGGGGACTGGGAGAGGGAGAAGCAGGCTTCCCACCGAGCAGGGAGCCCGATGCAGGGCTCGATCCCAGGACCCTGGGACCATGACCTGAGCCAAAGGCAGATGCCTAATGACTGAACCACCCAGGCAGCCCTTACTCCGTTTTTTTAATGTCCTCGTCTGTCCTGGAGATACCAATTTCTTATCCATATAAATGCTGTCAGCATTTTGTAATATTCTACAATGTATCTGATATTTTTGTTAGAGCCACTTGGTAATCCTGTTTCTTGGTTTTTGTCCTTTTCCGTTTTATATCCATAATCTACCTATATTATTCCTCTATACTCCAAATTGTATCAAATTCTTTAATGAAATCCAAAGTCTTCTACCTAATACTCAAGGATGCTTACCAGTTTTTTCCTTTTACCTTTCAACTCTTTCCTACCTCCTGCCATAAAGTTGACATTTCCCACTACAGATGTTGATAAAACCTAATTGGAAAACATTGGATTGTTTGTTTTATTACTCAACTTGATCACTTACAAGACAACAATTCTTATGTTGTCTTATGTGGAGGATGAGGAGGATAGGTCTGGAAGTTATAAAGATGCCTTCTGGATTGGGGTCCAAAAAGTTATGTATTCATATTTGGTTGTAATGGGATATTGATTGGGAGGTGGGTAACAGGGTGGGATGTAGAGTGATTCTTACGTGTGTAGAAGTCAAATAAGTAATATAATGAACCAGTTTGACAATGTTTTAGAAGAAAATAGGGTCATTGTAAAATATTTTCCATGCCTGTTCCCCTTTCCAGACTTTTATGGTCTCTTCCTTTATAAGAGGTATGATTCCCTTTAATACAGTTGGAGGGAAAGAGCGTGAGTTATGATTCTGGTTCGGTCACTTTCATAGTAGTGTTAACATATATAAGTTGCCAAAGGTGTTTCAACTTAGGCAATACCCCATTTCCCAATGAGATGATTCAATGAAACTTTTGGAGTGTTGACTTACCATATTGTATAAAACTTTTAATAACAGCAGTGAAATAGTCAAAGTTCTATTTGGAAAATTTGGAAAATTTTACATTAACATTTGAATTTTTAAATTTAGAAGTAATTACTTCATTATCATTAGAACCACTTTTGAGGGGCACCTGGGTAGCTTAGTCGGTTAAGTGTCTTCCTTCTGCTCAGATCATGATCTCAGGGTCCTGGGATCAAGCTCCAAGGTAGGCTCCCTGCTCATTGGGATAATAAATAATAAGATCTTAAAAAAAAAAAAAAAAACTAAGAACCACTTTTGAAGAACTTGAAAGTACAATTTTTAGCCTTGCTTCTTATGTGTCTGAATCAGCTGTTGATGTGTTTTCTGAAAATTTTATCCCAAGTTACAATTAGGTATTCATTTAATAGGATAGTTTGGTTTTTCAGTTGCTCTGTGGTTGCTCATGATTATTATAACATAAAACATAATCATTTCCCACTTTAAAACTTCTAGGACCTTATTTTGAATATTAATTCTATTTAAAGTATTTCTATTTAAAGTGATTTTTATAATTACACTTAACACTTGCAATTGAGATCACACCCCCAGAGCATTACTGAATTGTTGTAAAGGTTTTTTGCCTCCTTATAAAATAAATTCAATCAATTGAGCTCTTTAAGTATCCAAAACTGCCATTGACTGAGGTTGTTTCAGGCTATTGTCTCTTCCCTAATTTCTGTTACCCAAAAGTAAAATGAGTGAGTGTCTTTTAATAGAAGAAACTTGGTAAGTATTTACATTCAAGATAAATCTTTTTTTTTTATGAGAAAATTTTGCTGAAAAATCTTTGTCTTAGTCCAGCAAAATCATGTTTGTTTTCCAATTTTGCTTCTAAGGTATTCCCTTTCTAAACATAATCTGTGTACTCTCATTTCTGTGTAATCTGTATCTTGCTCTATTGTGAGTGCTTTCAGATGACCAGTTCTGATCCTCAGTTTTGTAGGTTCAAATACTTAACAATTTCAGTAGGTCCAGAGTCACAGACAGCATTTTGTTTTTTATTTAAAATTCTATAGGTATCTTACCATGGGTCATTATATTCACACCTGCCATTGAACACATACCACCTTCCTGATACCGAGACCCACTTGCTATTGCTAATCAAGGAGGTGAGAATCAGAAGAGAATGAATTAGTCTTGAGGGAATAATTTCTTAGATACCTGATGAAATATTCCTGCCCCACAACCAAGTATCATCAGTGTCTCTCCCTCAGGATTGGGCTGGATAAACACCGCCAAATTCTTTACCTTGGGACATTTTTCCCATTATAGAGAGCATATCCCCTTTTGGTTATAACATCCCCCTTTTTTTCCCCAACAAGATTTCAATTCTATTTTCTTAGTTTTAATCACACCCTGGTCACTCCTAGTTTTGTCCTGCCTTTCCAGATTTCTTGATTGGATTTCAGGCGTTTCCGAAACTCTTCAATCACACATTCATCTTTTATTTTTTATCATTTTTTTAAGATTTTATTTATATATTTGTCAGAGAGAGCACGATAGCAGCTGGCAGACGCAGGAGCCCGATATGGACTTGATCTCAGGACCCTGGGATCATGACCTGAGCTGAAGGCAGACGCTTAACCAACTGAGCCACCCAGGTGTCCCACACACATTCATCTTTTAGACTAGTTGTTCCCAGCAGCTAATTTCTTTCAGTTATTTCTGTGAACGTTCTGTGACCACTTACTCTGTGGAGGCACTAGGCAGTACCAGGGGTTTGGGCACAGGTCATTATTAAGTTTTTATTCTTTGAGGTAACCTGCATTTTACTGAGAACCTTGCTGTTCCTACTACCCTTGTGTGAACTGGCTGCATCCTGCTCATCTTTCAGTCTTTGCTAATTAATCTCCACAGCACTGTGCTGTGCCAGTCATCACACTGAATAGAAATTACTCATTTTTTGTCTGTTCCACCCTTCCAACCCCCGCTTTTAGATTTTATGCTGCTTGAAGGTAGGGTTCTTACTTTCCTCTTTGCATCCCCAGCACTTAACACAGAGCCTGACACATAGTATGTCAAGGATGGTATGGATGCCTTTCCACTGTGTGTCATCCTACTGTCACATGTCCATATTATGTTGAACTGATTGAATTGATTCAGAGGGACCCCTACCTCCCTGCACACAGGTTATAACACAAGTTAAAAGTTTTTCTGTGTATGTACGTTTTTGCCACTCTCAGATAGGTGGCTAGTATACAGTCAATATGAACAACAGGATTTTGGACATTACAAAATCATTTCCCACTTTAAAGCTTCTAGGACCTTATTTTGAATATTAAGTCTTTGTTGTTTCTTCCCACTGCCCCCATCCTCCATTCACTTTTCAACCTTTATTGTCCTTAATTCTGTTTACCAATTTAAAATACCATAATATTTTGGGATACCTGGGTGGCTCAGTCGGTTAAAATACCATAATATTTTTCCAGGGGTGGGGGTAGATTAGAACTTGTTACCTAAAATTTCTTTGTCCTTTTTTTAGCCACATACAATTAGTTGCAAAATCTTACTGACTCTTTCTGAACTCCTCTCCCGTCACCTCCTCCTGTGCATTTGCCCTGTCATCTTTCTAGTATTGGCCCCATCACTTCTTCCCTGGACTAGATGAGGAATCCTCTCATCCTCTTATCTCTTACTAACAATGCTTACTGTTAGTAAGCATTCCCTGTTCTTTAATGGCTCCCCTAAAATAACTCTGAACTAATCCAGTAGTGAGTTCCTAAGGACAGAGAATGAGGACTGCTTAATCTCACAGACCTAGAGCTATAGTTGTAAGTAGCTCCAAACATAAATTCTCTGATGAAGTCCCCATGTTAAATTCATGCAAATGTTTAAGTTAAAAATACCTTCTCAACAACAAGTAAAACAGTGAAAACAAACAAACAAACCAAAAAAAAAGTAAAACTGACTCTCGAGAAGCTGTGCCATTTTTAAACTGATAGTTGGGCCACACACTGTGGAGCCTCAGGAACACACAAACCATAGTTAGAAAGCCTTGTTGTAAGTGATGAAGTCTAGACGACTTGACCTGATGTCTGAGGTTGTCTGTGGTCCGTCAAGAACCTGCTTTTCCAGATTTCTTGTCTGCATGGCTATGCTTGTCCAGTATTCCAGCCTCATAGAACGTACTGAGAAGCTTTCCAGCTTTTTCAGTGCTCAGGAATTGTTTATATAGTCATGGGCATTTTCTTGTGGGAGAATAGCCATGAAACTTCTGAGCCTCTTATTTTTTTTTTTCTTTTTAAGCTGCTGGAGCCAGTTTTGATAATTTATGTGTTTTCGGAAAATCATGTTCTTTTAGAGGTTACACATTTATTGGTATAATTAGTATTTTCTAGTTAACCTAATATTTTAGGGTAGCAGTCATTTGAGGGGAGAAGCTACTTTGGTTTCCTTTCTGTTGCCCAGCAGCATAGCCAGTGACACAGCTGTTTCATGGATGGTTGAGAGGAATGGTATGGTTACAGCAAAGCAGCAGTACAGACCTGCTGGCCTTTGGGGACTCCTGGGATAAATTGCTTGGCCAACTGAAAGTGTTATAATAGCCAGTTTCAGGTCCCTCACCATTATACCCACTCGAGCTGATTTATACTTTACAGTCTAAATTGGCATGGGGCGGGCCTTTGGGATTAAATTAATTTATACCAAGTTAGAAAGCATCAGCTGCCAAAATCAGGGGTGCCTTCTGGAGGCTAGTGTGCTTATTTCTTCATGTATTCTAAGCTCACACTCCAGGCATTCTCTCTTGGAAAGCAGCTGGGATAGTCCTTCAGGAAGGCCTGCTTTGCATCTCCTTTGTGTTAGCGAGGTTCTGGGTCCTGTAGAGAAGCCCAGATCTTTTACTGAGACACTACATTGCAGTTGGTCCTTGTGCAAATCAGGAATATTTGTACCTTCTAAAATCAAATACAGCATATATAATTTTTTTTATCTTGAGGCCTTTTTTCCCTCTTTAAAGTAAACTCAAAGGAATTATTATGCCTGAATGGCAGTAGTACAAATCTGTGATCTTGATCCTTATTTGGAAGTTGAAGGAAAGAAAGTTTGTCTCTCTATACCACCTTTTTTTAGCAAAAGATTAAAGAAAATTTCTGGAGTAGAAGCGTGTCAACAATAAAAAGCTACCTCAAATGTTATTTAAGAAAAGGTGTTAAGTAGGTGGTTGTTATACATTAAAGGAATTAGTAATATTCATTCTGTGTCATTTGACTGTCTCCAGTCTGTAAATTATCTTTGTTTATTAGGCAGGTGGGATTTTTTAAAGTAAAGAATTGTAAATAAACGTTTTTCCACGACGACCATGCTAAAGGCCCTATTTCTCTCTCATTGCCAGAGTTTGGAGCTGTTCCCCTAGCTCAGTCCTGAGTTCTTTTCTGAGCAGCCACTGCCTGTTCTTGAGGGTGGAGGAGGTGGAAGGATGTTAAACAGATTTGTCCCTAATGAGCTGTGACGCCAGCTGCAAAGAGGACAAATCCTGTTACTCCCTCCAGCTACTCTCTGAAGCTACGGCAGAGCGGTAGGACTGGGTCTCCCTTCTCTATGCTGATTTGCCGAGTTTTCTGCTCCCCACCCCCACCCCACCCACCCCTTCCTCTTCTGTCCCAGAGCATCTTGGCAAAGTTCAGATTTCTGTGCTCACAGCTCAGTGCCCACAGTGAAAAGGAAAAACAAAAGGGGTGGAGAGAAAGTGCGGGGGTGGGGTAGGGAGGGGGGATTTTAGAAGGGTATTCCTTAGTGCCTTACTTCTAAGACTTACTCTAAGCTCTGGGTTTGAAGGCCTAAGTAGTAAAGCTTTGAATAACCTGGGTTTCCAAATAGTTTCTTGGAGAACTGTTGGCTTTTATTGGCTTATGAACACGGTAGGCCATGTATTAAAAGGATTTTAATTTCTGTTGTTCAGAAACCTCTGAATTTTGAAAAGGCCACTTTCTATCTCTTCGGTCTTTGCTTTTTTCCACATACTTTCATTGTAAGGAAGATGAAACAATTGCACTATTAGCATGTTATAGAATTTTTACTTTGCACCAGACTCTACAGGCTTTTATAAGCATTGCCGCATATAATCATTACAAAATCCTTGGTGGTAGGTACTTTTAATGGGACAATTTTTTCCTAAACTGTTGTAAGAAAATATAAAATTCGTCATCTTAACCATTTTTAAGTGCACAATTCAGTAGTGTTAAGTATATTCACACTGTTGTGAAACAGAGCTCCAGAACTTTTTCTTCCTGCAAATGTGAAACTATACCCATTAAAGTGAAAATTCTTTAACTGATAAGCCAGTTCTTCTGTTCAGCAGGATTAAAATTGCTTTCCTGTTACCTTTCTTTTTGCTGTTTTTCTATAACATTCTTAATCTTCATTTCACCAGGGCGCCTGGGTGGCTCAGTCGTTGGGCTTCTGCCTTTGGCTCAGGTCGTGGTCCCCAGGTCCTGGGATTGGGCCCCCACGTTGGGCTCTCTGCTTGCCGGGAGGCCTGCTTCTCGCTCTCCCACTCCCCCTGCTTATGTTCCCTCTCTCGCTGTCTCTCTGTCAAATAAATAAATAAAATCTTAAACAAAATCTTATTTCACCATGGGATGAAAACAGGCCTATATTAGTGTGCCTTGGTTTATCCATTTGGTACCGACTGCTGGGGTTAACAGTAACTAAAGGGGAGGTGGTGGGGAGAGCTTTGCTCTCCAAGGGGTTTATCACCTAGTCTTCATTCTAATCTTTACCAATTCTGCATTAAGTTCTGCTGAGCTAGACGGGAAAAGTTTACTGATAACTTTGTCACCTTACAAGTTACCATGGCCCTGCATATTTTTTGGTAGGTTATCTAGATAGCTGCTGATTTATGAAGCATAATGTCATAGAAATACATTTGAAAAGCAATTTTATATTTTGAGGCCCATTTTCTTACTGATTTACGAGTTTACTATATTCCATGGGTAAAATGGTAGACAAAGGCGAGGTTGGATTTTATTTGGAAATAACAGAGTTCTTTTCAATACTTGTCTCATTTGAGGAATAATTCAAGCCTGCTCAATTCTCCTTGAAAGAGCTGATCCAACATCTCTGATATTCTCTTTCTATGTAACCACTTTCCCCAGTTGCTAACTCATTAGATCATGGTTGTGCTAGGAAAAGCAAACCTAGGTTCACTGGGGAGAAGTTTTTTACCAGTCCTCTTTAGCCTGTCCATCACAGTTGAGTATTGAACAAGAGTATTTAATATTTTTTTTTATCGAATTAAGTCCCGAGTTTCTGCTGATAATGTTAAGAAAACTATGGTTGAATCACCAATGAAGCCTGGTTACTGAGGCAGGCAGAAAATATAGTGAAACAATTTTGTCTTTCCTTTTTCTTTTTTAAATTTCAGATTCACGGATTTTATTAATCATTGTTTTTGGTTCATGAGACATTCTCATCATTAGTCTATGAGTGTTTTGCTTTATGCATTTATAAGTGATACCATCTGTGAAAATAGCATCCATTACAATTAGAACATCATCAGTATCGATATTGCTCTCCCATCCAGTCTTTTGCCTCCCAACACCTATGGGAATTTTTTTTTAAAAATGCAGATAGGGAATAAAAACTTACCTTAGATTTATTGAAGAAAATACAGATTTGTTATACAAATCTATACAACTATTGGGCATGTATCTTAAGATAAACAGTTCTTACACTTACTAATTGTAAATTGACTTACTAATTTTGATTTCTGCTAACTGCCACAGGTTAACAAGATGTTAGTAATTTCAAACTTGAAAATTCATAATCTAACGTAAGTAGAATGTGGGTTTAAGGACATCTTATCTTTTGGCCATACCACTCTGTGTTTATTTTGTCCTGAACGATTTGCTTTACTCTAATTTGTCTGTAATTCTACCTGATGACTCTCTGGGAGCAGTAATAAAAGGATGTTGGCAGTTGATATTGTTTGGAGAACACTTTAATCATGATATGTCCTCACATTCTAAATAGATTTATTTCCAGAAATGACATTCTTCTCTAAGGGCCAAATGACCCACTCTTCCCACCAGTGACTACTAATCTGGTATTTAGAGTAGTTTATTTAGTGGTTTACCTGGATATCTGAATTACATTTAATTCTTCAGTCCTTTCAACGGGTTTCAGAGCTTGAGGCAGGAACTGTAAATTCCATAGATACTGATAACCACATTTTATCTGCATGATATGATTATGATCATACATTAATGCTAGGGTTTTTAGATAAACAGGGGGTTTTAGCTGTTCTTGAGATAAATCATTTGAGTATGTTTGGGGTTACAATATAAGGATTTAATTCCATCCTTATGTCAGAAATTCATTTTTGACGTTTCTTATATGTTTTAGAGCATTTTAGGTCTATGGCATTTCATTTCTTTTGGTAATTATATTTGTCTTTTGTTCATTAAACCAGCACTTAATCATCTTCCACATGTTCTCATATCCTCCCCTTCTTTCTTCCCACAGCTGCTGTTTTATTTACCTCAGACTCTGACCTTTTATCTTCCAGAATAGCACCTCCCAGCTATATATGCATATGAATAATGGGGCTCTTGTTAAAATGCAGATTCTGGTGTCAGTAAGTCTGTCTTGGCACCTGAGGTGCAAGCTTCCAGGTGATGTTGACACAGCCCCTGTGGTCCCCACCTGTGGTACCCTCCCAGTCATTTTTTTGAGACAGAGATCTGATCATTTCACTCTCCTTCTCCAGACCTGATTGCATATGAAAGTAAAATCCACACTCTTTAGTGTGAAGATCCTTAAGGAACAGGCCTGTCCTGTCTTCCATTCTCTAACCACCGTCTCCGTTTTGGGGAGAGTCCTTGGTACTTTCTCTACATGCCATGAACTTTCACATGCTCTGCCTTACTGTGCATCTGCCAGGTAAATATTGTTATATTTTATTATTGTTGCCTCTTCAGAAGATAATATTGTAGGTATAAACTGGACAACTAGAACTCGTGTCAAGCATTTCCACTTAAGCCACAAGGGAATGTCTGGTGGGAAGCAGGAGTTGCAAAAGAAAGGGAATTCATAGTAGAGCTTTACTTGTTCCTATATGAGTGACATTTTTTTGTTGTTGTTGTCTCAGCGTAAAAATTAATGCAGATTTTACACTTTGCTCTGTAATAGGACTTTTATAAAATTAATGTTTTAAATAAATTACTACTGAATAAAAGTGATCCACATGTATCCTGTGGCTTCTAGGAATCTTGGCATACTTCCACAGAGATCTGTGGTAAACTTCTCTTTGACTGTCTTTGGTAAAGCCTTCCCAGTTCTTATCTCTTCAAATGTGGCCTTTATCATAATTTAATTTGGTACTTCTGTTCTTTAAAAACACTAGGAAGCATCTGACCATAGCACCTTAAATCAGGAGTTACATGGTGCTCTTTAATTTACATTGATGAGGAGGACAGAACTCCAGCAGGAATGTGTAACGGTATGTGAACATACAGAGTGTTGAAGGAGTTGCTGGAGGAACCAGCAAAATGGAACTCAGCTAGGAAGATTTTATTTATTTTATTTTATTTTACTTTTTAAAGATTTTATTTATTATTTGTCAGAGACAGAGAGCAGAAGCAGAGGGCACGGCAGGCAGAGGGAGAAGCAGGCTTCCTGCTGAGCAGGGAACCCAATATAGGACTGGATCCCAGGACCCTGGGATCATAACCTGAGTGGAAGGCAGATGCTTAACGACTGAGCCACCCAGGCATCCCTCAGCTAGGAAGATTTTATAGATGAAAGTTTTTCATGTAAAGGACCTACAGTATGGCTTGGCAGAAGGGAGGAGGGGAAGGATTTCTTTCTGTTTAGGGAGAATGCTGCATTTGAGGGCTTGGTTGGGAGTGATGGAGGTGGGTTATTAGAGCTGTTAAAGCCATCAGCCTTTCTAGCCTAGAGCACATAGGCCAGTAGGAAGCAGCTTACTCTGTGGAAGAGCCCTGGATGGGGTTGTCTGGGTTTCACTTGGTCCTGGCACTGTTCTGCTGAGTACAACAGGAGTCAGTTAACCTTCCTGGGCCTAGTTTATTTATCCTTAAATTGAGAGAGTTGAAGTACTGTGATTTGTAATATACCTTCCAGCTCTACTATTCAGTAGTCTGTCTCCTCTATCAAACAAGCTGGTCTGGGACTTTGTGCTTCAAGGGTTCGGTTTCTGTTATAATTGCAGTTTGCTCTGGAGTCTTGCCCACTGACCAGGCTTAAAATATGAGCCATTCAAATTTTCCCTTGCTTTGCATCACATTTACTTCTGTCTGATCTTGAATTCGTGTTTCCCCATTGCTGCAATTTCTCTCCTTGGGTAAGTCCTTCAGAATCTTTCTCCCAGGCTCTTACTTGTGTTTAACTCCACCTCACACCCACTACCACTAGAATTCCTTTTACACACCCAGCAGCTAAGTTAGTATCACTGTGCTTCTCCTCAATAAAAATAACTGTGGTGAATCTCCATTGTCTTCCAAAGAAGAGCCAAACTCATTAGCTCAGTATTCATATCAGCTATCAATCTTAGCTCACATTACTCTCCTCGTAGTATCTACAGAATAGTTAAACTGAAGCTACTATCCTCTCGGTGCCCTTGCTCCCATTGTTAACTGCACCTGGTTATGCCCTGCTTCTTCCCCCATTGTCACGCCGCCACGATTCTCCCATCTTGGGTGCCATGGTCTTCATGAGTCTCTTAGGCTTCCCACAGCCAGGAGGAGTCCTTTTCTTCTCAAGTCCCATTGCACCATAGCACCTTTTCTGTACCTAATAGTGCTCATTAGTTGGTTTGTCTATCTTTTTTTGTACTCTTAATCTCTCCAAACTAAACTAAGCTCCTCAGGACTTAGGAAGTACTATATTATCTTAGATAGGGTGGGTGCCCAGTAAATATTGGTTGAACTAATGAATTCTGGCTAATTATAGTTCAGATCCTTGTTATCTCTGGGTGGTAGGGTTTCTTGTTTTTCTGGATAATCACTAACTAGAAAAGAAGTCTGCCAACAGGAATTAATAAACTAATAGAAGAATAAGAACCATTGCTAAGATGTGTTATAATTCCCAAGTTTGTAATTAAGGCAAGCAAATGTTTGCAAGCCTCAGCCTTGTCTTTGAATTTTGAGTTTCATTCATGTGGGCTTTTAAGGCAGTATGAACCTTTTCAGGTGAACCACCTCAGGGTAGTTTGTATTTTGCTTATTTGTGTCAGTATGCTTAGCAGGTTTTTGTCCAATGAAGGTTTTATTTATTTATTTATTTATTTATTTATTTATTTATTTATTTTTAAGATTTATTTATTTTAGAGAGCGTGCGAGGTTGGGCAGGGGGAGGGACAGAGGGAGAGAAACTCAAGCCAACTCCCTGCTGAGCACAAAGCCCATCTCCCCACCGCCGCCTCATGACACCGAGAGATCCTGATCTGAGCGGAAACCAAGAGTCTGGCGCTTCACGGACCGGGCTGTCAAGGCACCTCTGTTTTAGAACAGGTTTTAGAGTGAATGCTTACAAACTTGGGAATTTTAAAAAGTAAAATAACAAATGGAACCATTAAAATAACTTACAAAATTATTTTCCATAATTACAATTAGAAAAACTTTAATGTTTTTATGGTAGCAGCAGACTCCTCCATTAAGTATGCACTTGCCGTGTAATTGGTGTTTAGGTCAGAAATTGTTTCGTATGCACATCTCATGCTTTCAGAACCATTAATATGAGCCTTCAAAGTTTGGTTTTTCTGTGTTTATAGATATGATTTATGAGCTAGTCAAACCATAAGCAGAGTAGACCCTTGGAAAATGGCTTGTATCCTGGTTGAAACAGTGCGGGCAAACTTTGTATCCTAAGAGTTGATGACTTAGAACAGATTCCATCATCTTAGAAAATACTGGTTTAGAATGGGAGATTGAAAAGAGAAATAAGATCTAAAATTTCCCACTGTCACTTTTTGTCCCAATAGCTCCTTCTCAACTTAGCTTTGTTCAGAATACTGTGCTAAGACAAGCTAAATCTTTGGCATTGTCTGCTTGAATCCTGAGGAAAGCAAATACATCTCACCTAGGATTAAACCATTAACATAGACATTACCTCACTTCTCTCTAGATAATGTAAGATTATTCTCAGTTCTAGCAATCTCCCATCATTAGTCACTTAGGTGTAGCATCCTCAAAATAAGAATTGCTAGCTATATTGCTCACTACCAGTGCTTTTTTTCAATAAATAATAGTGGTTCTTTAAAACAGTTGCAGATGATTTACCTGTTAAAACTGTTAGGGGAATGAAGTATACATAATAGATAATTATGTATTTGCTACTTTATTCTCTTACCATTAAAATAGGAGGCATTATAACATATTTATGTAAGTTAAGCTCTTTGATAATTACGTAGCTAGCATTGACTTATAAAAAGAGATACATGTGTTTCTTCTGGTGTGCAGAAAAGTGGAATGGAGCAATGGGAGAAATAAACCCATGGAAAAACAAAAAGTTGAACTCGTTCTTCTAGCAGTAACTGTGGGAGGGAGTTTATCCATGGCAAGCAATTTGGCTACACTGACCCTGTAGTGGCTTGGAGAGTGATGTTAATGGTGTGGGTGATAGGAAGCTGGGACAGGTGGATTTTAAGAAATCTCTGTTTGATCTCAGTCTCTTTCTCTTCCTCCTCAGGAATTAGAAGCAGCTCTTCACAGAGATGATGTAGAGTTTATCAGTGACCTGATCGCCTGCCTGCTTCAGGGCTGCTATCAACGAAGGGATATCACGTGAGTAATCCTGATTTTACTGCATATTTCATGTAAAAAGAACTAATTAACCAGGTGCACTGATGTTTCGTGTCTTCTGTAACAAACCAGAACTGATCATTTGCCAGTTGTATTTACAAATGGATTCCCCAGCTCTGTGTTTGGCTCCTTCTGCAGTTCAGTTTTAATTTTATTATAATCCCTGAGTTTATTTCACTCTGACAAATCTATATCCCTTACTCCTGGATCTACCAGTTAACATAATCAAGTGTAGAATTTCTTCTTCTCAGTGTATGCCTTTCTTTCTTATTTTTACAGAAATTACAGCCTCTTGCGGTATTGGTAAAATGTTGCCTAACAGATTAAAGCTAGATTTTACTACATTTCTACCACTTAAGTATCTTCTGTTGTTCACATAACCAGTAGCATAATTTTTAACGTGGAGCTTCTAGGCTTCCTCATACCGTAACTGCCAAGTAAACAGCGCTCTGATATATTTGACGTGTACAGACATTTGGAGCAAAATTTTATCTGTGTAGACGAATAAAGGATCTTCCTGATAAGGCCTCATTGCTTGTTTTGACCCTAACTCGAGACACATTTTCTTCGCTACTACATTTCTATACAGGGTGGAACTGTATAGAGCCAACTCTTAAAAAAGCTGAGACAAAATGCTTTTCAGCACTCCAGAGCCATGCACGGCAGGAGCTTGGGGTTTTCAGGTTTGTATTTTTCGTACAGTTAAAGATGCTATCTCAAATACTTCTGCTCTGTTAAATCTACTCTTAGGTATCTGTTAGGGCTGGGAAACTAGGCCCAATACTAATGTGCAATAAACTTGTTGTTACAAGATGAGTAAGAGATTGATGAATGCCATTTTCTTCATGGTACAAGTTTGTATCTCTTAAGGGAGAGTTACTGCTCAGCAGGAAGCCTGCTTCTCCCTCTCCCACTCCCCCCGCTTGTGTTCCCTTTCTCACTGTGTCTCTCTCTGTCAAATAAATAAATATAATCTTACAAAAAAATAGAATTTGGGGGTATCAATATAAAAGCCATGAGAGCAAGGGAGTCGTCAGATTGTGTATTTAAGTAAGCATCCTGGGCAAGAGGGAAAGTAGGAAGACCAACTAGGGGCTAATGAATTAGGGGAGAAAGGAGAGATAGAGATAGAGTGAAGGACTCTTATGATGGTACAAGTAACTAGACATGGTGTCTCCAGTCTTGACCAGTCTGATAGGTATAAAGTTGTTTTAACTGCATTTCATTGATCATTCTTCACAAGTTCAGTATCTTTTCTTAGGCTTATGGGCACATTTGTTTTTTTTTTTAATATTTTATTTATTCATGAGAGTCAGAGAAAGAGAGAGGCAGAGGGAGAAGCAGGCTCCCTGCCGAGCAGGGAGCCCGATGCGGGACTCGATCCCAGGACCCCAGGATCATGACCTGAGCGAACGCAGACGCTTAACCATCTGAGCCACCCAGGCGCCCCTCTTGGGCACATTTGTAATCTCTGTATATTTGACCTTCTTGTTAATATACTTGGGTCATTTTACTGGTATGTTGAAGATCAGGGAAAAGAAATGCCCATTTAAAATTTGTAAGGCTGTTTTCCTCTAGGTTCTTCTATTTCATTCTTACACAAGAGTGTTCCTTTACTCTTGTCAGCTCTGAACATTGCCCATAACATGCCAGCGGGTTAGGGTGAAAGCGGTTTCCTATGTCTTGTGTGTGACAATGAGGATAGAGAGGACAGTCTGTGGTTGAAGATTGAAACAGCTAAAGTCATATCATTTATGGGGTAAATCTTCCCATCCCTGTTGGCATGTGGTATCTCTTTGATCTTTTCCCAATTTTTTACTCAGGCTTGAAACTGCTTGGGTCTTTCTGATTGTACCTGTCAATCTCTTTTGGCTCTGATACCACACTATGTCTCCCTAATATATTCACTAGCTTTGTGACCTGTGCCTTAGGTTTTTCATCTATAAAATGTGTTTAATGATAGTATCTCTACTTGTTGGATTGTCATTAGGTTGAAGGTAACAATCTGTATATGAAACAGTAAGGATATTGTCTGGGACACAACAACTAATAACATTTGAGTGATTATTCCTTTATATTATATTTTAATGTTGGATAAGGATAGTTCTCATTAATCCCTCTGTTTAGGGGCCTCTGGGTGGCTCAGTTGGTTAAGCGACTGCCTTTGGCTCAGGTCATGATCCTGGAGTCCCGGGATCGTGTCCCGCATCGGGCTCCCTGCTCCGCGGGGAGTCTGCTCCCTCTGACCCTCCCCCCTCTCAGGTGCTCTCTCTCTCTCTCTCTCTCTCTCTCTCTCTCTCTCTCTCTCTCAAATAAATAAATAAATAAAATCTTTAAAAAAAAAATCCTTCTGTTTAAAATTTGTCTTAGGGCGCCTGAGTGGCTCAGTTGGTTGAGCGACTGCCTTCAGCTCAGGTCATGATCCTGGAGTCCCAGGATCGAGTCCCACATCGGGCTCCCTGCTGAGCGGGGAGTCGGCTTCTCCCTCTGACCCTCTTCCCTCTCGTGCTCTCTGTCTCTCAAATAAATAAATAAAATCTTTAAAAAAAAATAAAATAAAATCTGTCTTAATCTTGCTTCATTCTTACAGAAAATAATTATATTATCTCATCATGTTCATAAGATATTCCTTTATTTTGATTAGAGTTAAATGAACCTATGAATAAATTTAGGCAGAATTGACCTCTTCACAATGTTGAGATTGCTTTTTTATTCAAGCTCTTTCTATTACTCAGTAAAAATGTACAGTTTGATTCATTTAGGGCTGATACATTCTTGGCTATTTTAATTTTTGACAATATTAGGAGTTGAATCCCATTCATATTATAAGTACTTTGGAAATACATTCTTCTATATAGATCTTGAATCTACCCAGTTTATTAATCTTGATAATTTTTTAATTTGATTCTCTTCTCATTTTCTAGGATTATCATCCCTCTTTCTTTTCAGTATTTGTATTCTTGTCTGTTTCAAGCTGTACTAGTTATCCACTGCTATGTAACAATACCCTAAAACTTAAAACAACAAAAAATTACTGTATCATCATTTCTGTTAAGAATCTGGCTTCAGCAGGACGCCTGGGTGGCTCAGTCAGTTAAGCGTCTGCCTTTGGCTCAGGTCATGATCCCGGGGTCCTGGGATTGAGCCCCACATCGGGCTCCCTGCTCAGCGGGGAGCCTGCTTCTCCCTCTGCCTGCCGCTCCCCCTGCTTTTGTGCACATGTGCGCTCTCTCTTTCTCTGACAAATAAATAAAATCTTAAAAAAAAAAAAAAAGAATCTGGCTTCAGCTTAGCTGGGGTGTGTCTAACATAGGATTGCTTAGAGAGTGCAATCAAGGTACCCAGGATCTTGACTAGGACTACAGTCTTCTCAAAGCTTGACTGGGACAGGTATCCATGTATTTGTTTTCTGTCTCTGCATAACAAGTTTCTCCAAACTTAGTAGCTTAAAAAATCCATTTATTATCTCACAGTTTTATAGGTCGGGAGTGTATGTGTGGCTCATCTGATCCTCTGCTCAGTTTCTTATGGGGCTGTAATCAGGGTGTCATCCAGGCTGTGTTCTAATCTGGAGGCTTAACTGGGGAGCAATCCAAGTTCATTCTGGTTGATGGAAGAGTCATTTCTTTGCAGTTGTAGGACCGAGATCCTTATTTTCTTGCTGGCTGTTGACTGGGAGCTCCTGTCAGCTCCCACAGGTCATCCACAGTTCCTTTGGCAGCCAAATGGCCTCTTACTACATAACTGTGTCTTCAAGACCAGCAGGAAGATAGCTCTTGTCTGCCAGCAGAGAATCTTATATGATATAACATAATCATGGGAATTGACATCCTTTTGCCATAATAAAAGCAAGGTATAGACAGTCTGTCATACTAAAAGGAGGGGATTGTACAAGGGTGTGAATACCAGGAGGTAGAAATCATTTTGGGCCTCTTAAAGGTTGCCTGCTATACATGCTTTTATCATATTGACTTCCAGAACAAAACTAAATAATAATAGTAAGATGTATGCTTGCATCTAATTACATTTACTTAAATAATAATTATTTTGATAGATTTTTTTGTGGATAAGAACCAGTTAATTGGTTTTTGGATAATCATTGGGTTTTAATGGCTCCTATAAGTATATGTGTGTATTTGAATTATATATATGAATATCATATAAAAATATAAGAATCATATATGTGAATTATCAATGAGAGGTTTTGATTTGTCCTGTTGTAAATGGGGGTAAATGGCTATAACCAACTTGTTCTTCATTTAATTTTATTCCTCTCTTATTTACCATTAGTCTCAACCATAAATTAGAGAAAAAGTATATACTTACTTTGATAACGTTTTCTATAAAAGTAATTAGTTTGAAAATAATGGATATTCTGCAGAATATTTTTAACTTAGATGCCAACTTTTACCATCATTCATTATAATTTCACTTGTGTTCATTTCATTTTTTTTTTTCATTGTGAGGTAAAGAAGAGCTGGTATGAGGTCATCTCCTAGTTTAATAAGGTCCCGTTTTAGAGGGAAGGAAACATATCTAGACAATTTACCAGGTCATTTAGCTAGTTAGAAGATGAATAATTCCCACATCATCAAGATGAAGTACAAAGAATTGAAAGAACAGGATATTGAATATTACAATATTACAACTGGAAAGGATTACTATACAGTAGCCAAATTTTGGAAGCAGCCCAATGCGGGGCTCCATCCCAGGACCCTGGGATCGTGACCTGAGCCGAAGGCAGACGCTTAACGACTGAGCCACCCAGGCACCCCTTTTGTTCGTTTTTAAAATACAGTTGAAATAAAAATATTTCTGGCTGACCAAATAAATTTGGAAACTGGCAGCCCTAAGATTCGGAATTAATTGTTTGGAATGTGGCTCTCACCTCAGCCTTTTAAAAACTTACTATTATTGGGGCGCCTGAGTGGCTCAGTTCGTTGGGCATCTTCAGGAGCCTGCTTCTCCCTCTCCCTCTGCTCCTCCCAGCTGTTCATGCCCTCTCTTTGCTCTCTCTCAAATAAATAAAAAATCTTAAAAAAAAACTTGTCATTATTGAGATACAATATACCACAGAAAACTTTTTTTGTTCTGTAGTTATACAGCTCAGTGAATAGTCACATTCTGAACACATCTGTATGATGAGTGCCCATACAAGAAAGACCACTATAATGGATTTCACTTTTTCCATTGAAAGGAATTGTCCAAAGTTAGTCATTTTGTCCCACAGTGGTATCCACTAAAGAGTTAGAGTGAATGCATGCTTTCTGAAGTTTTACTTTCATCTCATCCTATAAAAAGAGAAAATTGGACAAATGAAGGCTTGCCTTTTCTGGTTCTGAGATTTACCTGTTGTAGGGAGCTAAGACAGTTACTTAAGTAATTTCTTTGTGCAAAACTTCCCTCATCTCAGAATGATAATAGTACCCACTAAAGTTACCATGAAGAGTAAATGAAATAATTTATGAGAAGCCTTAGAATAGGCTCGAGCCACTAATAAGTATCAATTTATTATATCAGTATATGTAAAAACATTCTCATAGTTTCTAAATATGCTGAGTGGAAGGTAGACATTGAATCAAGCAGTTCTCCATCTCTTAATCTACTTTGGTTTGCGCATTTTGAAACTGGGGTCAGCAGACTTTTTCTATAAAGGCCTAGAGAATAAATATTTTAGGCTTTGTGTAAGTGATATTATCTGTTAGAACTACTCTGTCATCGTAGTGCAAAAGCAGTAAATACTTCAATGGCTGATCGTGGCTGTGGGGTTTTTGGGCTTTTTTTTAAGAACTTTATGTACATTGAAATTTGAATTTAATAACGTTTTCACGTGTCATGAAATAGTATTGTTTGGATTCCCCCCCAATCATTTAAAAAAAGAATAGTTTTTTACATTTTTAGCTTACAGGCTGTTTAAAAAAAACAACAAAAAAGACATTCAGACCCACAATTCATAGTTTGCCAGCCCCTGTTTTTAGAACACTTAAAAAGATTACTGTTCTAGTTTGCACTAACTCGGTCTAACCTTTAAGTGGCACATAGAACCCCCATTTGTTCTTTTCTAAAAAGATTGTATTTATCTGACAGAGAGTGTACAAGCAGGGGCAGTGGCAGGCAAAGGGAGAGGGAGAAGCAGGCTCCCCGCTGAGCAGGGAGCCTGATGTGGGGCTGGATCCCAGGACCCTGAGATCAAGACCTCAGCAGAAGGCAGACGCTTAACTGACTGAGCCACCCAGGCGCCCCCCACCCCATTTGTTCTTAATTGTGTTCTCCAAACTGAGGTTTGTGCCTTTAATATATAGGATAGAATTATACTTGTCTGCTTATCCTTACTATCCTAGGCACTACTGTAAATCTTTTTCAGGAACTCTTATTTAATCCTAATAATGCCTAATACGAATTCCTTTCTCACTCATCTATTAAGGTTGAGGAATTTTAGGCACAGAGTGGATAAATAACTTGTCCGAGGTTACACAGCTGGTGATTGATACAGGACAGATTTGGCCCCTAGCAGTGTAATCCTCGTCCTCCAGCTCTTACCCACAGCCCTATGCTATGAATGAATTAAAAGAAAAATGTTAAAGAAAGAGGTTTTCGTATAAAAGAAGTTTTAACTATTTTTGAACTGTGTGCTTCTGTGACATTCTAATGAAGTCTGTGGACCTCATCTAAGGATATGATTTGAAATCAAAATAAATAGGGTTACCTCTTTTTTTTTAAATTTTTATTGTTATGTTAATCACCATACATTACATCATTAGTTTTTCATGATTCATTGTTTGAATAGGGTTACCTCTTAATCTAATTATACTGAAATATGGTTAGTAAAATTTTAATAAAACAAATTTTTGATACAGTAATATGTTTTTTATTAACTCATCAACATGCTCTAGCAGCAGGCTTTATTTCTCAAGATTAGTATCTTCTAAGTATTCATGATTCTAAATGGTTATTTTGAGATATTTACGGTATCTGTAATGTGATCTGAAAATATTTTATTTCTTTTGACAAAAAAAATACATATATTACTATTTTCCCCCTACATTCATAACTGAACAGAATATAAAATTTCAGTTAGAGGCTAGTTAAAAGTTAATATTTTCTCAGCCAGGTTCATAGACCACTTGACATATCTGTAGAACTCTGCTTAAAGAGGTTTTTCAATTCTCAAACTAATCTGAAATTCAGAATCAGTGTCTTAGAAGTAAAAAGAACTTTATCATTAGTGCTATTTGTTTTTTTAACTTGTGAGGAAACTTAAGCAGCAAAACTATATGATAAGTCACCGGACTCTCATTTCCACACATGTTCCATTGTATTCGGTTGTGATATTTGCTCTCACATATGTCTAAAAATCCTCTGGGTAGCATGGTGGGATTCAGTTGCAAATCTTTGGTTTGGCTTGGTGTTATTTACATTGTTTAGGAATTTGTTGTACCTGAGAGATGTTTAGAATAAAGTCTCAGTTCAAATTTTTCAGGAATTTGTTATTTTATTACCAAAGAAGAGCAGTCATGTTGTCCTTCCTCATCTGCAGGGGATATGTTCCAAAGCCCCCAGTAGATGCCTGAAACTGTTGATAGTATTGAACCTATTGAACCATATATATGATAAAGTTTAATTTATAAATTAGGCACAGTAAAAACTGAAATTTAAATAAAAACTTTTATAAATAAGCACAGTAAGAGGCTGACAACAATAAAATAGAGCAATTATAACAATCTGCTGTGATAAAAATTATGTGAATATGCACATACAACACAATGCACATTCTCTAAGTGTCTTACTGTCCTGTATGCACTGTTCTGATGATGTGATGTGAGATGATAAGATGCCTACGGATGAAATGCAGTGAGTGGTGTTGTAGCATTAGGCTACTGTTGGTAAGTCAGAAGGGGGCCATCTGCTTGGACCTCCGGTAACTGAAACTGTGGAATGTGAAACCACAGATGAAGACAGGACTGCTGCATCTGAATGGGTGCTAGTTATGGCAGTTGGACTCTGAGGAGGGTCCCCGGAATTCTCTGGGATCCTCTATGCCTTTGTGTGATCCCTTCCCCTTGAGTGTGGGTAGGATCTGCTCCTAACCAATAGAATTTGGGAACATTCATGGGCTTTCACTCCCCCGATTCTTTTATACTGTATAGGACTCCATCCCATTATCAGATGCTGTAGAATTGCTTTGATGAAATAAGCAACCGTGTTGGGAAAGCTCATGTGGCTAGGGACTGCAGTGGCCTCTAGGAGCAGCTGAGGGTCAGCCAGATCACAGCTATATACATAACCATGGAGAAATCAGGCCAGAAAAAAACGTTGAGCTAGTAAAGCAGTTCACAGAAGCATATGGACCAGTGACTATGTTTCTATAAATGTAAAACAAGGAAACTAAATGAGGATAAATATATTTGGAAAGATTATAAAGAAAATCAAGGGAGGGGCACCTGGGTGGCACAGTGGGTTAAGCAGCCAACTCTTGGTGTCGGCTCAGGTCATGATCCAGGGCCCTGTGATCCAGCCCTGTGTCAGGCTCTGCGCTCATCAGGGAGTCTGCTTCTCCCTCTCACTCAGCCCCTTTCCTCCCACTCGTGCTAGCTCTCTCTCTCATTAAAAAAAAAAAAAAAAAAGATAAGGCTATGATTAACACAGTTCAGGGAAGTGATTCTATCTGATAGGAGGGGAGACTACTGTAGCTAGGGATAAGCATAAATGATAATAACGTTTAAGGTAGTGATTCTCAGACCTCAGGGAATATCAGAATCAATCAGATGGCTTGTTAAAAGACATTGCTGGCCCTACCACTATCTAATTCCATAGGTTAGGAGGGGGCTGAGGATTTGCATATGTTACAAGTTCTAGATGATGCTAAGAATGGTCCAGGACCATTCTTGAAGTTCCACTAACCTAAGGAACAGCTAATTTTTTTTTAAATTTTTTATTGTTATATTAATCACCATATATTACATCATTAGTTTTTGATGTAGTGTTCCATGATTCATTGTTTGTGCATAACACCCAGTGCTCCATGCAGAATGTGCCCTCTTTAATACCCATCACCAGGCTAACCCATCCCCCTACCCTCCTCCCCTCTAGAACCCTCAGTTTGTTTTTCAGTCTATCGTCTCTCGTGGTTCGTCTCCCCCTCTGACTTACTCCCCTTCATTCTTCCCCTCCTATCTTCTTCTTTTTCTTTTTTCTTAACATATGTTGCATTATTTGTTTCAGAAGTACAGATCTGTGGTTCAACAGTCTTGCACAATTCACAGCGCTCACCATAGCACATACCCTACTAATTTTCTTTTTTTTAAGCTTGATGGCAGACACATGGGTTCTTGTTTGTTTTGTCTTTGCAATTTCTATGTTGATTTACTCCCATCAGTATATAAACTTAAAAGGACTTTGTGTTGGTAACGTACTTTTCCTCCTGTTACCCTCCCTGGAATTGCAATTCTAGCCAGTTGGTTTAATGGGCCTTTATTAATAAAAATACTGTAGGTACTTAAAGTGATTCATCAGCTGGTTGCTCTCAGCAGCACTTCTTTTTCTTCATTGAGAAGTAACCTAACCTAATTGAGCATGGGATTGGAAATCAGGAACTTCTGGTTTGCTCTTAGCTGTCAGAGTGAAGAAAGGATTGCATCAGGTCTTGAGCAATGATTTAAGCCTTATAAAAATACCCTCCATTAAATGCTCATTATGATGATATTTGGCACCAAAAGATTTTTTTTCCTTTTATCACTTTTAGTAGAGTGCTCTTTTGATTACCTACACTAATTTGTGCTTCAGTATGGTCTTTGTTTCGCTTTCTTGTGGCTTCCACTCAAAGTAGAAACTCATAACAATCATAAATTTTACTTAGGAGCATTAATTATATACCTAACATTCTATGAGAGATTCTCTAAAGACTCTTAAACGATTAGTATTTGGGGGTCCTATCTGCCCTCTATAGAAATATTATTTATCTTTTTGGAAATTATAATACTTCTGTGAAATGAGTCCATTTAAACTCATCTTTATTAAGATATAATTTAGATGCAATAAAATACGCACAATTCAAATGTACAGGCTTTTTTTTGGACAAATGAATACACCATGTTGTCACCGTCCTATTCAAGATAATAGGACATTTCCATCTCTGCAGAAGGTGCCCTTTGCCATTAAATCTACCCCCACCCCTACAGATTGCTGTGATTCCAATCACGGATCTGATTTTTATCACTGTAGATTAAGTTTTACCTTATTCTGGAATTTTATGAGTGGGGTCATACGATATGTACTATTGTGTCCAGTTTCTTTGAGTCAGCATAATATTTGGGATATTCATTGATACTGCTGTTTGTATCAGTAGTTTGTTCCTTTGTGGGGAGAGGGAGTCTAAATTGTATTCCATTGGAAAAAGAGATCACAATTTGTTCATCTGTCCACTAGTTGATGGACTTGTATGTTGCTTCCAGTTTGCGTCTGTGATGAGTAAAGCAGCCATGAACATTTGCATACAAACATTTTTGTGGGTATATATCTTCATTTTTCTTGGGTATTGCTGGGTCATATTATAAGAGTGTAGTTAAGAAACTGCCAGACTATTTTCTACGTGGTTGTGAAACATTTCTGTTCCTACTAACAACATATGAACAGTCCGGTTGCTCCATATCTTTGCTAACATTTGTTGTTTTTAATTTTAACCAGTTTTTAATTTTACTGAGTCTATCGTGTATAATGTAAGTCATTGTGGTTTTAATTTGCACTTCCCTGATGAGTAGATATGTAATGAGTTATGAATATTTTCTCCTGGTGTGTAGCTTGCCTTTCCATTTGTTTTTCAGTGTATTTTTGAGAAATGGAAACTTTATTTTGTTGAAGTCCAACTTACCAGTTTTTTCTAGTATGTTTCATACTTTTTGTTCCCAGTGTAAGAAATCAGGACCTACCTTAATGTCAAGAAAATTTTCTTCTAGGTGTTCTTTTAGTTTTAGTTTTAGCTTTTTTGCAGTTGGCATTCTGATGGGTTTTGAATTAGTATTTGTATTGGGTGTGAAGTAGAAGGTCAATGTTCTTTTTTTTTCCTTATGAATATATATATATTCAGTACATTTCTGGACTCTCCCTTATTCCATTGATCTGTATGTCTTATATTTACACAAATACCAGATTGTCTTGAAATTAGTAAGTTTTCCAACATTGGGCAGAGGTGTTTTTTTTCCATTGTTTTTACTGTTCTAAGTTTGTTGCTTTTCCGTATAAATTTTAAAACAACATTTCAGTGGGGGGAGGGGGAAAGAAGCATCCTGCTAGGACAGTAGACATTTTGAGCAACTTTGAATTTCCCTGTCCTTAAATGTGATATATAGGTTTCACCATTTGCCTTCTTTAATTTCAATAATATTTTGTAGTTTTCACTGTGAAAATATTGGACATCTTTACATTTACTTATAAGTAGTTGATATTTTTGATGATACTGTGAGTGGAATTACTTTAAAAATTTTTTTTGTCTATTTATTGAGAGAGAAAGACCCTGGGCACGCATGTGCATGGTGCGTGAGTTAGAAGGGGCAGAGAAAGAGAAACTTAAAGCATCCTCTGCACTCAGTTCAGAGCTCCACATAACGCTCATGTCTCCATCCATGAGATCATGACCTGAGCCAAAACAGTTGGTCGCTTAACCAACTGAGCCACCTAGTGCCCCCCCAAATTTTTGTTTCCTAGTTATTTTTTTCCTAGTATATATAAAATGCTGTTGATTTTTATATTTTCACCGTGTTTTATAAAATTTACTTATTTCAGAGAGAGAATGGGGGGAGGGGCAGAGGGAGAGAATCTCAAGCAGACTCCCTGCTGAACATGGAGCCTACTGCAGGGCTCAATCTCACCACCAATGAGATCTTTTTTTTTTTTTTAAGATTTTATTTATTTGAGATTGAGAGAGAGAGCATGGGCAGGGAGAGGGAGAAGCAGACTCCTGCTGAGCAGGGAGCCTGACATGGGATTCAATCCCAGGACGCTGGGATCATGACCTGAGCCAGAGGCAGATGCTTAACCTACTGAGCCACCCAGATGCCCATCACCACCCATGAGATCATGACCTGAGCCAAAAGCAAGAGTTGGAAACCTAACCTACTGACCACCCAGGTGCCCCGACCATGTTTTTATAATCTTCTTGAATTCACTTTTTAGTTTTACTGGTTTTGTTGTAGATTCCTGATGATTTTTATGTAGTCTGCAGTTAAAAACAGCTTTGTTTCCTCCACTCAACTCTGTGTCCCTTGTACTTCCTCTTTAGTCTTATTCTACTGGCTAAGACTCAATATATATATTTTTTTTTCCTAAGATTTTATTTATTGGGGCACTTGTGTGGCTCAGCCAGTTAAGTGTCTGCCTTTGGCTCAGGTCATGATCCTGGAGTGCCCAGATCAAGCGCCTCTGTGCCTCACTCTGCTCTTTAAAAAAAAAAGATTTTATTTATTTATTTGAGAGAGTGAGTGAGAGAGAGCACAAGCTAAGTGAGAAAAAGAGGGAGAGGGAGAAGCAGCTCCCTTGCTGAGCAGGGAGCCCGAGATGGGGCTCAATCCAGGACCCTGGGATCATGACCTGAGTCGAAGGCAGATGCCTAACTGACTGAGCCACCCATGTGCCCCTCAGTGTATCTTTTTTTTTTTAATTTTTATTGTTATGTTAATCACCGTACATTACATCATTAGTTCTTGATATGGTGTTCCATGATTCATTGTTTGTGCATAACACCCAGTGCTCCACGCAGAACGTGCCCTCCTTAATACCCATCACCAGGCTAACCCATCCCCCCACCCCCTCCCCTCTAGAACCCTCAGTTTGTTTTTCAGAGTCCATCGTCTCTCATGGTTCGTCTCCCCGTCCGACTTACTCCCCTTCATTCTTCCCCTCCTGCTATCTTCTTCTTTTTCTTTTTTCTTAACATATGTTGCATTATTTGTTTCAGAAGTACAGATCTGTGATTCAACAGTCTTACACAATTCACAGCGCTCTCCATAGCACATACCCTACCCAATGTCTATCACCCAGCCACCCCATCCCTCCCACCCCTCACCACTCAGCAACACTCAGTTTGTTTCCTGAGATTAAGAATTCCTCATATCAGTGAGGTCATATGAGTGTATCTTCTTTTAATAATAGGGGGAAAGTACTCAGTGTTTCACCATTAAATATGAAGTGTTGTCTCCTTTGCATATTGCTGAATGTGATTTGCTGATAATTTGTTGAGGATTTTTGTGTGTATGTTCATGAGGAATAGTGGTCTAGTTTTATTTTCTGTATATCTTTGTCAGATTTTGGTGCAAGGATTGAGAAGTGTTCTCTCCTATTTTCTGAAAGTTTGTGTGATTTGTTTCAAATATTTCCTTTAGGGACACTTGGGTGGCTCAGTTAAGCATCTGCCTTCGGCTCAAGTCATGTTCCCAGGGTTCTGGGATCGAGTCCTGCATCTCTTTCTACCTGCCTCTCCCCCTGTTTGTGCTCTCTCTCTCTGTCTCAATCTGTCTCTGACAAGTAAGATTAAAATAAAATAAAATAAAAATATTTCCTTGAAAATTTGGAAGAATTAACCACTGAAAACCTTTGGGTTTGTAGTTTTCTTTGTGCCAGCTTTTGATTATTATTGATTCACTTTCTTTAATAGAGAAGTCTATCCAAGTGTTCTATTTCTTAAGTCCTTTTTTTGTAAGTTATTTGGCATATTTCAGGGAATTTGTGTATTTTATCTAAGTTGTAAAATTTATTTCCATAATGCTGTTCATAATATTCTCTTATTCTTTTAATATGTGCAGTGATAGCTCCACTTCCCATTCCTGATAGTATAACTTGTTGTTTCTCTCTTCCTCTTTATTCTTTTTTTTTTTTTTTTAAGGTTTTATTTATTTATTTGACAGAGACAGCGAGAGAGGGAACACAAGCAGGGGGAGTGGGAGAGGGAGAAGCAGGCTTCCCGCTGAGCAGGGAGCCCGATGTGGGGCTCCGTCCCAGGACCCTGGGATCATGACCTGAGCTGAAGGCAGACGCCCAACGACTGAGCCACCGAGGCGCCCCTCTGCAGGTTTTCAAACATTTATTAAGGAACCAACTTTTTACTTGACCTACTGTTCACTTGTTTTCCACTTTATTGATTTCTTGTTTTTATTATTTTCTTCTATTTACTTTGGCTTTATAGGTTGCTCAGTGACACTACTGTTTTTGAGACTTTTTGCCCTTTCAGTTCAGGTATTTAAAGCTGTAACTTTCCTTCTAAGCAGTGCTTGGCTGCATCTCACACATTTTGATATACTGTAGTTTCATTATCATTTGAAACATGTTCTTTATTTTCATATTTCTGCCATGATCCTTGGGTTATAAAAGTGTGTTATTTAATTTCTGGATATCTTAGTGTTTTGATTCCTAATTTCCATGTGTTCACATATGCTACTATGAGATTTCAATCTTTTAAAATTATTGTGACTTATTTTATGTCCCAGCATATGGTTTATCATAGTGAACATTTCATATGCACTTGAGAAGAATATACTGCAGTTTTTGTGTATAGTATTCTGTAAATGTCAATTAAGTCATGTTGTATTTTTTGAGATCCCCGTGTCTTCAGGGGTTGTTTTGTCTACTTGGTAATTAGAAAAATGTTAAAAATATTTGCCTATACTTGTGGATTTGTCTGTTTCTCCCTTCTGTCATTTTTTGTTCCATGAATTTTGAGGTTCTGTTGTTAGATACAATACATGTAGCCTTGTTATGTGTTCCTGGTGAATTGGCCTTTTGTCTTCCTCACACTACTTTGTTATTAATGTTCATTCTGCCTAATACCTATCATTCTAATTTTCTATCCTTCTATTGTTTGTGTTTTTATATTTAAATAGTATCTTATAGATGATATCCTGTAGTTGGTGTTGCTTTTTTTCACTCAGTCTGATAATTTCTGCCTTTTAGTTGGGCTGTTTAATCCCTTTACATTTAATGCAATTGTTGGTAAGGTTGATTTTCTATTTGTTCCTCTGGGCTTTGTGTTTTGTTTTGTTAAGTGTACAATTATTGTATATTCACAAAACTGTGTAATCATCACCACTGTCTAATTCCATAGCATTTTTATCACTCCCAAAAGACACGTAATATTTGTTTCCACTCCCCATCTCCTCCAGCCTCTAATACTAGGCAACACTAATCTGCTAACTATATTTTTTCCTGTTTTAGGTATCTGTTATAAGGGTAATCATTCAATATTTGCCTTTTTGTGTCTGGCTTCTTTGACTTAGCATAATGTTTTCAAGGCTCTCTGTGTTGTAGTGTGAATCAACTACTTCATTCCTTTTTATGGCTGGAAAATATTCTCTTATTTAGATAAACATTTTATTTATCCATCAGTTCATGGACAGTTGCATTGTTTCAGCATTTTGGCTATTGTAAATTACACTGCTATGTATGCACATTTGTGTATGTATTTTTGTATGTACGTATGTTTTCATTTTTTTTTAAATTTTTTTAAAGATTTGTTTATTTGAGAGAGAGCAAGCGAGGGTGAGCACACAGAGGGAGAGGGAGAAGCAGACTCCCCACTGAGCAGGGAGCCTGATATGGGGCTCTATCCCAGGACCTTGGGATCATGCCCCGAGCCGAAGGCAGACGCTTAACCAACTGAGCCACCCAGGCGCCCTGTTCATTTCTCTTAAGTGTATACCTAGAAGTGGAATGGTTGAGTCATATAGTAATTCTGTGTTTAATTTTTTGAGTAGCTTGCCATACTTTTCCAAAGTGGCTACACCATTTCACTTTCCACCAACACTGTATGGGATTCCAATTTCTCCACATCCTAGTATTATTATAATCTGTCTTTTAATTTTCGCTGTCCTTGCGGGTGTGAGGTGATAGCTCATTGTGGGTTTGGTTTGTGTTTTCAAATGACTGATGATGTTGAGCATCTTTTCTTGTTCTTTCTGATTTTTGTTCCACTTTTGGCCCTTAAGTGCTTTCTTTTTGGGTTATTTTTGTTAGTACTTCTATTTCCTCTGTTGGTTTTGTGTTTGTGTGTATTTTAGTGGTTCTAGAGCTAGCAGTATGCATCCTTAAATTATCAGAAGCTATTCAGATTTTTTTTAAAGATCTATTTGAGAGACAGAGAACATGCAAGCAGGGGAAGGTCAGAGGGAAAGGGAGAGAATCTCCAAAAGACTCCCCGCTGAGCGCCCAGCCCCATGCAGGGCTCGATCTCACAACCTTGAGATCATGACCTCAGCCGAAATTGAGAGTCAGCCACTCAACCAACAGAGCCACCCAGTGCCTCAACTATTCAGAATTCTTCTTGTACCTTTTCACCTCTTACACCTGACACTTCAGTTTTCCAATTAAAAGCAATAGTATATAGCTTCCCGTGTGGCTTCCATTCAAAAAAGTATTTCATCTTTTTAAGGATGATTACATATTGATTTCTAGTTGACTTTTAGTACTTTTCTATTACCCAAAATAAGCATTCATAAACACCTATAAAATCTATATTATATACATGTTTCTCTGCTAAGATATGTTTTATATTTTATTCCTATTTTCCTTTAATTTAAAATTACCCTGATTTTTCAAAACCTCAGTGATATACCACCTCACACCAGTCAGAACGGCTAAAATTAAGTCAGGAGACGACAGATGTTGGCGAGGATGCAGAGAAAGGGGAACCCTCCTACAGTGTTGGTGGGAATGCAAGCTGGTGCAGCCACTCTGGAAAACAGTTTGGGAGTTCCTCAAAAAGTTGAAAATAGAGCTACCATACGACCTGGCAATTGCACTACTGGGTATTTACCCCAAAGATACAAATGTAGTGATCCGGAGGGGTACATGCACCCCAGTGTTTATACCAGCAATGTCCACAGTAGCCAAACTATAGAAAGAACCAAGATGTGCATCAACAGATGAATGGATAAAGAAGATGTGATATTATATACATACATACAATGGAATATTATGCAGCCATCAAAAAACAAAATCTTGCCATTTGCAACCACATGGATGGAACTAGAGTGTATTATGCCAAGTGAAATAAGTCAATCAGAGAAAGACTAGTATCATGATTTCAATGATATGAGGAATTCTTAATCTCAGGAAACAAACTGACGGTTGCTGGAGTGGTGGGGGCTGGGCAGGAGGGATGGGGTGGCTGGGTGATAGACATTGGGGAGGGTACGTGCTATGGTGAGCGCTGTGAATTGTGTAAGATTGATGAATCACAGACTTGTGCCTCTGAAACAAATAATACATTATATGTTAAAAAAGAAGAAGAAGAAGAAGATAGGAAGGGGAAAATTAAGGGGGGGAAATTGGAGGGGGAGACAAACCGTGAGAGACTATGGACTCTGAGAAACAAAACTGAGGGTTTTAGAGCGGAGGGGGCTGGGGGGATGAGTTAGCTTGGTGATGGTTATTAAGGAGGGCGTGTATTGAATGGAGCACTGGGTGTTATACACAAACAATGAATCATGGAATACTACATCAAAAACTAATGATGTGTGGTGACTAACATAACATAATAAAATAAAATTTAAAAAAAATTACCCTGATTTTTAACTGATCCTGGCTTCATATTGATTTTAGGATGTGTTGGCTACAGCAGCCACTATACGGCCCTAGAGAAGAGATGTTATTTAAATTTTTTTGTTCTGGGTCTTTTTATGGTCTTTAAGAATAAACACTTTATCAGATATTCTTATAGAGCTTTTTACTTCTTGCTTCACTTGGAACCAAAATCTTTTTCTCACTTCAGTGCTCATGTACACATGTGGCCAAAACTGTTCAACATATTTCATCTGCTTCACAAATAGTTGGAAGGAATGTAATTTTTTCATTTGGGTCTCCATTGTGCTACCCATGATGACATGTCTAAATTGTTCCCCTGCAAGTAGACTATGGATACCCTTTCATGTCTCAAAGAACCAACACATGCCTCAAAGAACTCAAGAGTCTCTTTTCACTGTGATCATTTAGTATAGGTTGCAGATCAGTTAATATAGGTTACATCGTCAAGAGTTCTGCCAGCTCCAGCCACCTGAGACTTGTGTTGTCATACTTTACTGAGGTCATGCCATCCTTGTCAACATTGGTCTCACCTGCAGAAGCATGTACTCTCTGAAGCATATTGCTTGGGTTAAGAAATAGCTAACTTTGGGAGTTTGGAAAGGTGATAATCACATATTCCCTTTCTCTCCCTCTCACTCTTTCATGCACAAGTTATAAGGAATAGAAGGGATTTTAGAGCATTTCGAACTTTTCCAGACAAGAAACAAAGTGAAACTGGATGTGTTCAGAAACTTTGGTTAGTTTGATCTTTCTGTTAACCATATTCTGAGACATAATTCAGAATAATTTCAGAAAGATGAGAGGTATTTAAGTCATTAAGAGAGAATTGCACTGAGCCGTATAGTTGAATAAGTCAGGAATATTCTAGCAGTCTTCAGCAGCATAGTGCCCCTTGCTTCCTTTGAGTAGCAAAATCTGAAAGTGCACACAAAATGGTGTGTGTGCTCATTTTTCAGGGTGAGATAGTATATGGTCTTAATCAGATTCTTAAAGAGCTTTATGTCATATAGAAGATTAAGAACCACCAAGTAGAAAGTGTTAGCCTGATTTTTGGCTTCCTGCAGCCTTTTTGTTTCAAATGCCCTTGGAAGTATTTTTACCCCTTTGAATTTCTGATGTTTAAAGAAAGGGATGTAGATTTATATGCGGAGGTTTATCTCTGTACAATAAAAATGAATTATCTTGAATTCTAAGCCCTCAAGTATCTTTCGGTAAGGTGGTATGGAGATGTCTTAAGAAAACCTTTAGCCAAAGCAATGTAATTGAAACTGAGTAGGATAATAGGGCTATTGGAAAGGAATCTCAAACATGCACTTCTTTGAGACAAGTAGAGGCTTTCAGACAGATTGTAGGCACAAAGAACAACACTGTTTATACACATTCAATGTTTGCAGGACGGGTATGCTGGGGCTTCCTTTGCTTCACACTGGAATTAGAACTTTCCCTATCCCTAGCCTGGCCTAGCCTCTGTCCTGTCATATCTCCCAGTGAAGCTGCCATTCTTAAAGTTATCTCAATATCACAGATTCCATATTTTATTCTACTGCAAGAAAAACATGCCTTGTTATTTGGGGTATTTGGTGTGCATTAGAAAGTATAGGCAGTATGTGGTAAAGGGATTTATTACCAAAGAGCAGTTGTCTTCATACTCCTTGTTACTAAAAAACAATTTTAAAAATACACCCCATTTTGGGGCGCCTGGGTGGCACAGTCATTAAGTATCTGCCTTCGGCTCAGGTCATGATCCCAGGGTTCTGGGATCGAGCCCCACATTGGCCTCTCTGCTCGGCAGGAAGCCTGCTTCTCCCTGTCCCACTCCCTCTGCTTATGTTCCCTGTCTTGCTGTGCCTTTCTCTGTCAAATAAATAAATAAAATCTTTTTAAAAAAGTACACCCCATTTTATTTTCAAATTCACCATTGACACACTGTCTGCTTTTTACCGCCAATTTCTTTGCCCAGCTCCTCCCTCAAAGGGGCAGCACCAGCTTCACAGGCAATGGAGAGAGGAAGCCAGTCCAAACCCACTAAGGTTCAAGGCAGGTATTCATATGCCAGGGCTCATGCTTTGAATGTGAATGCTGCAATCAAATCAAATTTGTGAGAGCCTTGATATTCAGAGGTATTATGCTGCATTTTGATAAGCTAACACGTTCACATTTTCCCCAGTTGATGTATCAATAGTAAGGAAGTAGTTTCTTCTCTCTTTGAAAATCAAAATGTTTAATTTCTTATTTGCATAAGCCCCTTTGATTTTTCACATAAATATTTCCTCTGATTTTTTTCTACAAATATAACTACCACAGATTGTCAGTCAACATGGTACCTGCCTCTTTTTAAAATTACATTGACATATAGCTTCTTTAGAGCTCCTTGCTTAGTGAGAAAAAAAAAATTTAAATCACGCAATAGGTGAAATTGTACCCAGATTTGTTAATAATTGAGACAGAGGGGGCTGCTGTGTGGCTTAGTCAGTTAAGTGTCTGCCTTTGACTTGGGTCATGTTTCTGGAGTCCTGGGATTGAGCCCAGCATTGGGCTTCCTGCTCAGTTGGGAGTCTGCTTCTCCCTCTCCCTCTGCTCCTCCCCCTGCTCATGCTCTCTCTCTCACTTGCTATCTCAAATAAATAAAATCTTTATAAAAAAAAAATAGTTGAGAGAAAGAATAACCATCTAACAACTAAACAGCTCTTTATTATATACAAGGTACATTTGGGTACTAATCAAATGAAGTTGTAGAATTGCCAAACTAATCAGGACAAATTTAAGTAACAGAAAAAATTAATCTCCATGGGGCGGCTGGGTGGCTCAGTCATTGGGCGTCTGCCTTCGGCTCAGGTCATGATCCCAGGGTCCTAGAATTGAGCCCTGCATCAAGCTCCCTGCTCCACGTGAGGCCTGCTTCTCCCTCTCCCAGTCCCCCTGCTTGTTTTCCCTCTTTCACTGTCTCTGTGTCAAATAAATCAAATCTTAAAAAAAAAAAAAATCTTCAAAATTTAGAATACAGTATTTTTTAACAAGCCTTAAAGTTTATATAACACTATATAAAATTATAGTTGCATATTGGAGTAGCTCCTTGTAATCTAGACAACATTTTTCAACCTTTAATTCTTAACCTGAAATATAATTAATTAGGTTAGGCAAACATTGAGTTTCTTTTTTCGTTTCCCATCTCAGTTGTGGACCTAGTTTTGAACTGCTGTCCATTCAAACTGTATAGTCTCTTTAATTGTATGAACAAAGGTAAGACTTGCCTCAGTTTCACAATCTGTACCATTGGTTATTAAAACGTTTATCTATTCACCAGAATATGCTGTTTGTGGTTTAAAGTAAAACAATCTATCCTGTGAGAAACCCTCTTAACATATTTATCTTCTTTGGAATTTGACAACATTCCATCCAAGTAGATAATATAATAACATGAAGCTTCATAGGGTTTTTCAGACCCTTTCTATTACTGCTTTTTTATTTCTTGCTTTCTGTTTAAGATTTGTCAGCTGTAAAACCATCTGTTTTCTACACTTTTCCCACTCATCCTCTGTATTTTATATTAATGTATTTTTGTGTTTGGGGCCATTTGGTTAGGCCTCAGACATTCCACAGCTACCTAGAGGACATCATCAACTACCGCTGGGAGCTTGAAGAAGGGAAGCCCAACCCTCTGAGAGAAGCCAGTTTCCAAGACCTGCCCCTTCGCACTCGTGTGGAAATCCTGCACCGCCTTTGTGATTATCGGCTAGATGCAGATGATGTCTTCGATCTTCTCAAGGTGCTTAACTAGCAGGCCCTTTTCCTAGAGCAACAAAAAAGCCAGTAATCAGGATATAAAATCTGAAGATATTAAAAAAAGCCAGAGTTAATTGACAATAAAAATGTATACAATGACCACTGTAGCCAAAGGAATCCAAGCCATACATTTACATAGAGGACTGTGTGGTTATTTTGGTTTAATTTCTAGTTTGGTTTTGTCTTCCTTTACATGGTTGAGTTGCAGCTGACAAAGGAACAGTGAGAGGCACCCATTTATTCTCCCTGTCATCAGCCAAAATTGCAACTAAATTAGCCACTGGATTTTATTCCCCAAGGTCTAAAATTTGATTTAGCATAATAGAAATATTGAAAACTACAAGGACTTAACTGATATGTGAGTGAGGTTCATCCTTACTATATACATACATACACATACATTTCAAAAAATGTGTTGGAGAAGGAGGATGTAGATATCTTCCGTTATTCTACTGTTGTCTGTTTTATAAGTCTATCTCAGAGGGAGGGTGTGGGCTATTGCTTTTCACTCATAGGAAGGTCAGTATATAATCCTATTCAGTCAAAAAAATGTGTTGATGACTTCTCAGTTCAGCCCTCTCATGGACATGGTATAAAATCATTGTGCAATTTAAGCACAGTCTTTGCTGAGAACTCAAGTTCTTGAATAGCAGTGGGAAGGCCAAAATAGGTCAGACCCTGGGGTAAATTGGGAGGTGTATTGCTGGATCTCAGCTAGAATAAGAGGTTACTATAGATTATGATGGAGCTACAGTAGAGGCTCACGTGGGACATAGCTTTTACAACATTGGATTCTACTCTGTTGTAATTGTCTTTCCTTTTGTGGATGCACACATAAGTCCAAACCAAATATATAATATGTTCATCAAAATTCCTTTTTGATTTTTGTTTTGTTTTGTTGGTGAAATGTGAGCAGTTATGGGGATGGGAAGTATTTGAAATATTTCCACATCCTGCTCTTCAAAGAAGGTACCATCGTCCCATTCTCTTTGTGTTTCATATACCCTGACTGAACGCTGCATAAGATGCTTAGGCATTTTAAAATATGAGGTACATCTGAGTGTAAGTTTTGAATCCTCATTTTAGTTTTCTCCTGTTTTGTTTTGTTTCCTATTTCCCCAAACCTCTTTTCCCTTTTCTTCTACCAAGGGTTTGGATGCAGACAGTCTCCGCGTGGAACCATTGGGTGAAGACAATTCTGGGGCACTCTATTGGTATTTCTATGGAACACGAATGTATAAGGAGGACCCAGTGCAAGGAAAATCCAATGGAGAACTCTCGTTGAGCAGGTACAATCTTTGAGGTTAGGGTTGTAATAGATACTGTACAAAAATACATCAGAGGGGGTATTTACCCCAAAGATACAAAGGTAGTGATCCGAAGGGGTACGTGCACCCCAATGTTTATAGCAGATGTGTCCACAATACCCAAACTATGGAAAGAGCCAAGATGTCCATCAGCAGATGAATGGATAAAGAAGATGTGGTAAATATATACAATGGAATATTATGCAGCCATCAAAAAATTAAATCTTGCCATTTACAACAACGTGGTTGGAACTGGAAGGTATTATGCTGAGCGAAATAAGTCAATCAGAAAAAGACATGTATCATATGATCTCACTGATATGAGGAATTCTTAATCTCAGGAAACAAACTGAGGGTTGCTGGAGTGGTGGGGGGTGGGAGGGATGGGGCGGCTGGGTGATAGACATTGCAGAGAGTACGTGCTATGGTGAGCGCTGTGAATTGTGTAAGACTGATGAATCACAGACCTGTACCTCTGAAACAAATAATACATTATATGTTAGAAGAAGAAGAAGAAGAAGATAGTAGGAAGGGAAAAATGAAGGGGGAGATGTCAGAAGGGGAGACAAACCATGAGAGACTATGGACTCTGAGAAACAAACTGAGGGTTCTAGAGGGGAGGGGTGTGGGGGGGATGGGTTACCCTGGTGATGGGTATTAAAGAGGGCACGTATTGGGCGCCTGGGTGGCTCAGTCGGTTAAGTGTCTGCCTTCCGCTCATGTCATGATCCCAGGGTCTTGGGATCGAGGCCCGCATCAGGCTCCCTGCTCTGTGGGGAAGCCTGCTTCTCCCTCTCCCACTCCCCCTGCCTGTGTTCTCTTTCTCGCTGTGTCTCTCTCTGTCAAATAAATAAATAAAATCTTTTAAATAAAAAAAGAGGGCACATATTGGGGCGCCTGGGTGGCTCAGTTGGTTAAGCAACTGCCTTCGGCTCAGGTCATGATCCTGGAGTCCCGGGATCGAGTCCCGCATCGGGCTCCCTGCTCGGTGAGGGGCCTGCTTCTCCCTCTAACCCTCCCCGCTCTCATGTACTCTCTCTCTCTCTCTCTCTCATTCTCACTCTCTCAAAATAAATAAATAAATCTTAAAAAAAAAAAAGAGGGCACGTATTGAATGGAGCACTGGGTGTTATACGCAAACAATGAATCGTGGAACATGACATCAGAAACTAATGATGTATGGTGATAACATAATAAAATAAAAAAAAAGAAATACAGAAAAATCTTATGCCAACAACAACAACAAAAATACATCAGAGGGCACCTGGGTGGCTCAGTTGCTTAAGCATCTGCCTTTGTCTCAGGTCATGATCCCAGGGTCTTGGGATCGAGTCTCACATTGGGCTCCTTGCTCTGCAGGGAGTTGCTTCTCCCTCTACCCCTCCTCCCACTCGTTCTCTCAGTCTCTCAATCTCTTTCTCTCTCAAATAAATAAAACCTTTAAAAAATTTAAAACATACATCACAATTTTACAGTGATGTAATTTTTTTCTTATGAAGGAATTAGATACAACAGCATGCCTGTCAAGAGTTGGCCAGGAGTTGTTTCATACAAAAATAAAAAAGAATTTGTAACACAGCCTCTGCTATCAGAGTGGTGAAAGATCTGTTGTTTGGAGATGAGGTGCTTGATTTGAGGTGCCTGGGGAGTCCTTGTGCCCTTACCAAGGACCGCTCTCTACAGCATGTCGCCAGCGGTGCAGTCACTCCCGGCAGCACTTGTCCTTTTGTAATCAGTTCCTGAGGACTCCTTTTTTCTACTAGAATTAATGATCTGCTGCATCAGCATAGGACCAGAAGGACCTTAAGGCCTGAGATGGGCGCCTTCCTGAGGAGGAGACCTTGTTTCCATACTATGCCAGGATGATGCTGCCATCTTATTTTATTTAGGCTTCATTATTGCTGGGAGTACTGTCAGCTGTTAGGGAAGTGTTAGTTCATACTCAGATTTTAACACTGTAAAGTGTGAGTTTTCCTTGGTTGCACATGCTAATAGGGGAAGACAGGGAGTTATCCTGCTCTTTCCCTGTGACCACTGCATTTAATCCTTTTTTGTGAACTTATGACCAGAAAAACTGTAGTTACTAATTTAAAAAGCATATATAACACATCAATTCTATTACAGAACATTTTGATTTAATATACTATTTCTTAGGGAAAGTGAAGGACAAAAAAATGTGTCCACTGTTCCTGGGAAAACAGGAAAAAGAAGAGGAAGACCCCCCAAACGGAAGAAAGTACAGGAGGAGATTATAGTGAGGTAAGACATTCGTGTTGGTCTGTGCCAGTCATAAACCCACATGCTTAGAAGGGACCTTAATTTCACTTGTACTTTCATCCTTGCTTGTGCCATGGGAAGGATATGGGACTTAGATTATAGAGACCTGGGTCTCAATCCTCATGAAATTACCGAATGTTCTAGGGAAGTCCTATCTGCATGACCTACCCTCTCTAAGGCTATTCTTTTATTAGACAATAAGCATACTACTAATAATAAGGCTTAGGTTGAACAGGATAATGAATGTGATAGTGTAACAGACTGAAAACTGTTATGACCCACAGAAAGTGCTCAATATGTTGATACCACACATTTTTTTACCACACATTTGTAGAGCAAGTTAATTTTGATTAACCCTAATAGTCAGCATTTTAATAGGATTATATATCACATATAATTTTAGGAGTTAATTCTTTCCCTATAAGCAGATTTTAGTAGCAGATATGCTTTATTGTATTTAGAATTTAGAATACATTTTCCTACAATAAAGAACAGGTAAGATCTTAGTTTTATACTCTATTTTATATTTAACTTTAGCAAGGAAAAAGATTCTATTACATTTGGGAAATTGTATTTTATACATAATGCATGATCTTTTAGGAAATTCTACCACATGTATCTTAATACAAGAATTTTGAAAATCTGGCATATACTGTGTAAATACACTTTCTGGAAGTTAGGTCATATTCTTAATATTTCTAGTAACAGAGAACAAACCACTTCTTCCCTCTAAATTGTAGAACTACTAAATCTAAATACTTGAGGTAGGCCAGATTTCTTCTTGTTGCTTATTAAGTGCTAAGAAGTATTGGTTTCTAGGAATCAGATTATAAATAAATCAGTCAGGATTTTATTATTTTTTTTAACCTAAGAATCAGTGTTTCACTTAACTTTCCAGAAATTTGACTACAGAGTATAGCTTTTCTCCTATCCATTTTGTGAGAAATGTCCTATAATCATGTTCTGTACACATGACATCTGTTGCAGGATTTTGTTAGCAATCTACATTTTTCTTAGAGATTCAGAAAGCTGTTTTAGGTTTACCTATCTTCATTTCCCTGTTAAGTACTAACAATTAAGGTGCCTCAGCATTGGGAATATAGAATCATTTTAAGCATATGTGGACTTGTACTACCCTCTACTGGTGATTTTATCCTGTAGAGCTCCGTATCCAGTACAGTATTTATATATTTTTTAACTAAATAAAACTTAAAATTCAGTTCCTCAGTCATACCAACCTTATTTTAAGTACTTAGTAGCCACCTGTGGCTCATGGCTGCCATGTTGTACAGTGACAGTACAGGACATTTTCATTCTCACAGAACGTTCTATGGAACAGTACGGCTAAAGATAATTGAAAACAAACAAGACCATAGAGAATGACCTACTCGATTCAGGGATACAAACAGCAATGATACTTAACACTGTTGTGCTGAACACTTTTGAAATTTATAATTTAATCTTCAATATCCCTGTGAGGTAGGCATTATTTATAGCCCATTTTACAGGAAATTTAATTAACTTTCCGAGGTCACATGGTAAGAGGCAAGCCTTGATAGGGGCAGTCTGACATTAGAACCTGTGTTCTTAACCACTGCCTTACAGGAGGTTAAATTAAATATGGCTTAGCTTCATTATAGCCCTGATCAGGGAGGAGAACATCTCTATATAGAATCCCTATAGTTTGGGGGGGGGTATTTAACTATTAACACTTAACTCCTCTGTTTGATTTCCAAAAAGCTGTTTTGAAACCTATTATTTTCCTGTTATATAGGATGTTACCATTACATTGGGTTCCTATATTATCATTTTTCCCCCTCTGTACCAACACCCCTACATTCTAGTCTTCCTTTACTCAGTAGAGTAACTTTGTCCCATTGAAACAAACACACTCCTTGTATTACATTAATTGGGTCTAACTTTTGGGGGAAGCACAGAACAATTTTGGACATGGCTTTGTTTTAATTGGTGCCTCCTTTTCCTGTTTTTCAGTGAAAAGCAGGAAGAAAACTCCTTGGCATCTGAACCACTGACAAGAAATGGTAATGACTTTTGTTGGAGTTTAGAAAAGATTAAGTAAACATGATTGATTTATATTATGGTGGGAACTCACTTTTCAGAGTCCTGCAGAGCATTTAAGATGAATGCAACATAGTGCACCTGGGTGGCTCAGTCATTAAGCATTTGCCTTCGGCTCAGGTCATGATCTCAGGGTCCTGGGATCGAGTCCCACGTTGGGCTCCCTGCTCGGCGGGAAGCCTGCTTCTCCCTCTCCACTCTCCCTGCTTGTGTTCCCTCTCTCATTGTGTCTCTGTCAAAAAAAATAAATAAAATCTTAAAAAAAAAAAATGAATGCACTATAGCCTCGTTAGCCTCCGTGCCCTTCTTCAGTTCTCTCTGTCACACTTCATCTGTACCCGTTTCTCCATCTCATTGATAACTGGAGATCTTCCCTTGTGTCCTCTAACCTTGGCACAGTAGGATGGACACCAAACACTTGGATGAATGAGCAGCTTCTCAAAGAGCTTTTTAATGTAAAATGCTGTGTAAGGGAGTGTATTGGTTTCCTAAGCTAGATTTCAGTTCTTTAATCCAAATTGCATAAAACTGGCAGAGGGGGTAGTACCACTTTACAGTATGTCAACATAAATGAGACAAGGAATACTCTGCAGAAGCTCAAATCAAAACCATTTGAATAAAAAGTGTATTTAAGCATTTCTAGGATATTAAAATCTGTAATCACAAAGGTCACAATAGTTAGATTTGTATTGCTCTTAGGCATTCTTAATTTTTAGGTGTAAATGGTAGTAACAGGAAAATCAAAATTGTACATTATCAACTTTAAAATCCTTTTTTTTCCTAGAAAAAAAAAGATGTATTTATCTGACAGAGACACAGCAAGAGAGGGAACACAGGCAGGGGGAGTGGGAGGTGGAGAATCAGGCCTCCCGCAGAGCGGGAAGCCCCATGGCGAGGCTTAATCCCAAGACCCTGGGATCATGACCCCCAAGCCGAAGGCAGACACCCAACGACTGAGCCACCCAGGCGCCCCTAAAATCCTTTTTTTATGGATTCCATGGTTTTCATAATGACCTAGGGTGGAAATTGAGGATAAATAGAAAAAAGGTCCTAGTGGAATCTATCTAATTAAGCCATCCTTTTCGTTATTAGAGTCCCAAGGGCCAGGTCAAGGCACTTGGTGGCTCCTGTGCCAAACAGAAGAAGAATGGAGACAGGTCACTGAGAGTTTTCGGGAGAGGACCTCCCTTCGAGAACGGCAGCTCTATAAGCTCCTCAGTGAGGACTTCCTGCCCGAGATCTGCAACATGATTGCCCAGAAGGTATGCAAACAGATGATTCCTCCCCTCTGCATTCTTTAAGGATGATTCATAGAATTTTTGAGTGTATTTCCACTGTCTCCTGGAAGTGGTACAAGCCTTCACTCTCATCTGGAGTGTTAAAATGGGACCTTATGCCACCCACTCTGCTTCACTGTGGATAGTCTCCTTACCCCACGAAGTCCTCCGTGCCTCCCACTCCCTAGTACTTAGAATGGCTTTTCACAGTCTGGAACCAGCTTTCCTTCTCCCATAGCATTCCCCAGGAAATGTTCCCAGAGCCCCCAGTATGTCTCCTATCACCCTGTGCATACTTCTCTCTATATGCTGCTTTTTGGAGGTAGGGGTAAAGGAATCCTCTCTCCCACTAAGCAGCAAGCTCTGAAGAGTATTTGTCTCTGTAGTTGCAATGCTAGCTCTGCCCAGCTCTGTATGTAAGCTGTGTGTGCTGCTTTCTCCAGCTTCAGCACCTGATAGTTTCATAAACCACATGTTCTATGTTTTCAACCAGTATACAGCCCCGTGTGTGCCTTCTTCGAGCATCTTTCCCCCTGCACTTCTCTACCCATTTGAATACTACTCTCCATAAGCTGTCCCTTGTTTCTCCCAGTTTTAAGATTTTCTTCCCTAACATGTTTTCTCATTACCTAATTCCATTTTTATTTGTTTAAGCCTTTTTGGATTAGGCACCATGTGTTACCATTTGAAACCCCACAGCACCTAATGTAATGCCTTTTCTATGTTGGATGCTCAATAATAATTCACTTTGCTTATTTCAATAATTCTAATACTTTTGATGCACATGTTAGTAGAAACAGACAAATTTGACCACCTGCCAATGAAATCTGTAGAGAAAGTGTAAATTAATTGCTGCAGTACCTCCAAGGAAAAACAAAGTAAGAGATACATTAATTTGTTGTGAATCCAGTGATATTTATAACTTTTAAGTAGGTTGATGCTTTGAAAGGATAATTGTCGAAAGTCACCATGCTCTAATAGTAGGATCTTATAAATAGTGCTTCAAGAATTGTATTTTCATGGATGAGCAGAAAAAATCTGTATTTCCTCATTAACATACTTAATTCCATATACTATAATTACACTTAAGTTTTTGTGATCTGCAACCCACCATGCCAGTTTTTCCAGGAATCGCAGCACATAATCTGATTTTCTTAAAGTATTATGTTGAGATGGTTTTTATAACTTTACATGCATAACATGGTATATGACTTTATTGATACAACTAATAGAGCACATTAAATCATCTATAAGGTATATGCCCAATCTGCGTAAACCTTTTATAATTTCTTTCCTTTTATTTTTTTTAAAGATTTATTTATTTTAGAGAGATTGTGCACAAGTGGGGAGGGTGGCAGAGGGACTGAGAGAGAGAATCCCAAGCAGGCTCCCCACTGAGTTCGGAGTCTGATGTAGGGCTCCATCCCAGGACCCTGAGGTCATGACCTGAGCTGAAATCAGGAGTTGGACACTTAACTGAGCCACCCAGGTGCCTCTGCTTTTTTACTGCGGTATTCAACCTAAGATTTTTTTGAATAGGTAAGGGGAAAAGGGGAAAAAAAAATCTTAAAGCAAAAAACGGATGGTTTTGATGCAAAAAAATTCAAGGGTTGATTCTTTTCAAGAGAATAAAAAATTAAAAATAAGGTACCCCTTAAGTATAATTCTGAAGGAACATGAAATTACAAGCTGAACAATAATAACAATAATGATAATAATAATAGATTTGGTATTTTGTTTTTTAAAAGATGTTATTTAAGAGAGTGAGAGAGAGCGTGTGCATAAGAGCAGGGGCAGAGGGAGAGGGAGAAGCAGACTCCCCTGCTGAGCAGGGAGCCCAACATGGGGCTCGATCCCAAGACCCTGGGATCATGACCTGAGCTGAAGTCAGATGCTTAACCGACTGAGCCACCCAGGCGCCCCAGATTTGGTATTTTTAAAGGTGTATATTGCTCTAAATTTGCAAACCTCAGTGAAATGGGGTATTGATTACAAAAGTAAGGTAATCTAAATTGTGCAGTAGAAATCTTAGCAGACCAGTAAGTAGGGGGGAGGAATTGTCACAAAAGGATGCCATCAAGAGCTCCAGAATATTTGGATTTATTCATAGGTAAATTTTCTAAACCTTCAAGAAAAGGTAACTTCCAAACATTTCCAAAATGAAGAAAGAAATGGGTAGCTCCCCTTGCTCATTCAGATATACGTATCGTAGATTTCTCTTCCTCATATAATTGAACACACCCTCTTCATTCAGTAATATAAATGTCAAGTCCTTAATGCTAACAAGTAAAAGCCAAAAGAATAATAATTCATAACCCATCATAGTTAAACCTGAGCTCCTGATACTGATAACATTGTCTTGGAAGTTTTATCCAGTATAAATATGTGCAACCAAAAAGAGTAAGAGGCAAAATATTAGAATATTTTGCCTAGAAGAATATGATGAATCTGCGCTTAGAAGTCTAATAATTAGAAGTTAGTGCTATGTAACTACACTTCCTGCATCAGAATCACTTTGCACACTTATTTTAAAAGCTCAAGATTCTTGCCAGTGTACCACTCCCAAACTCTGTCAGTATTGTTAGAAGTGTTATCTGTTAATATGTAGTTGTAGGAACTCTTTAAGTGATTCTTGCATAGTGAAGTTTAAAGATCACTTAAAATAATCCCATTTACAGTAGCAACAAAACATTTTCTGTGAAACTAACTCAAGTTGTACATAGTAGATAAGAAAGAAAAAGCAAAAAACTGTTAGTAGATACATACTTTTTATATGTCATGTAAATATGTGAAGATCTTTCTGTTCCTGGAAGGAAAGAGTAAGTTTAGATATCAATATTCACCAAGATGAATTGAGATTTATTGTAACCTTAGCCAAATTCCAAGATAATAAAAATTTTCCTCCAAAATATTAGGTGGTAAGTATTATAAGGTGTTAGGAGCAGTCGGAGGACTAGCCCTGTGTATTCTCACATAAATCTGCATATTGGAAGCATTCTGTCAGGACCTTCATTTAATAGACCAGCTTATCATAAATGATGTGCTTATGGCAGTACAAATGTATCAGCTCCTCACAGTCTTTGCTGAATTTGGCATTCAGCAGTTAAGGTATATGTTCATTAGTAGTTATAGTGTTTTTACAAACCTGTTTGCATCCATTGTACTTGTTACAGTAATTACAGAATTAAATATGTGAAACCAATAAAATAGCATAAAAATTTCTTTTTTCTTTTTTTTAAAGATTTTATTTATTCATTTGAAAGAGAGAGAAACAGAGCACAAGCAGGGGGAGAGTCAGGGAAAGAGGGAGAAGCAGGCTCCCCGTGGAGCTGGAAGCCTGATGTGCTCGATCCCAGGACCCTGGGATCATGACCTCAGCAGAAGGCAGATGCTCAACCAACTGAGCCACCCAGGTGCCCCTCTAAATTTCAATTTTTTATTAGTAAAATGAAAGCTCTAACTTCACAGAAGTTTTTATGGGAGTTAAAGGAAACCATGTCAGTGTACCGGGCATAGTACTTAGTTCCCAGTAGTCACTTGGTCCTTCCCATTGTTTTTGGCTGTGGATAATTGGTTAGAAACCTCGGTAGAAAACTAAATCCACATTTCTCACCAAAATAAATGCAAGTCCAAAGAGAGTTAAAACATAAAATAGGAGCTACTGGGTGGCTCAGTCGTTAAGCGTCTGCCTTCGGCTCAGGTCATGGTCCCAGGGTCCTGGGATCGACCCCTGCATCGGGCTCCCTATTCAGGGGGAAGTCTGCTTCTCCCTCTCCCACTCCCCCTGCTTATATTCTCTCTCTCACTGTGTCTCTCTCTGTTAAGTAAATAAAATCTTTAAAAAAAGATATAAATCTTGAAAGGTAGTGATAGTCCCCTAAACATTGAAATAATAAAAGAATCAGAAAACCTGCTTTGACCATGTAACAGTTAAGCTTTTATGGTAAGCTTTGAACGAGGATATAAGCTAGTAAAAGTATTTGTTGCTAATGTTACAAGCTGTAATATTTAGACAACTTAATTAGATCTTTAACAAACGAATTGACTAAGAGGACAGATAATTCATACAAGAGTATATAGTAAAGTTGTAGGGGAACAAATTCATCTTCTGTATCAAGAATACCACCTCCCACATTAGTAATTTTTGTCTGATTTGGCAAAGTTTGGGGTCAAGGGTCAAGTTGGTATTGGCCTCTGCTGCTAGTATGGTAAACTGCCACAATACCTTGGGGAGTTCCATGGTAAATTTTCACATTTATTTAAAATGAAGAGCTCTTCCTCTTGGGGTCTTGAAGCTCATAAAGGAGTTGCTCATAGGCGTATTTGAGGAAACTGCTGTGGTAGCTTTTGTGAAAAAGAGGGTCATGACACACTGTTGTGGGTGTTGTCAAAGTTGACAGTTGGATTCCTTGCATTTGTACTGAGGCCTAGTCAATCTCCTAACATGAATGCTTTCTAAAGCTTCTCGTTAAATCTACCAAAATTGCTTTGCAGTATTTTTATGTTGTATAAACCACACCATTTTGTCATCTGATTTTTTTTTTTTTTTCTGTCCTTTGTGCCTTTACCTCGTTGATTCTTCAAGTCTGAAGACTTTGGTTTAAGTGGTGCTAAAACCAAACCTGGGTGATGCGGATACTGGTATTGAAGCCACAAAATTACTGAACTGCAAAGCCTTTGCTGACCACCTCAATATAGGTTACAGTGGTGAAGCTATGGGGCTTATTCCACAAAAATTCCAAATCTTACGCTGACCTTAAATAATTGCTTAGTCTTAGATAATTTACAAGACTCCTTTCTTGAAATGTCCTATAATGATTGCCTTCAAGCTCTTAAATTTTCTCAAGGCTCTCATCTTCTCAGGCAAGCACTCTTGATTTCTAGTCACTGAGTCTGTTTCCCCACTTCTCTCTTGCTATTTGATTCTCAGCCTGGGCAGCTCCTCTCACTTCTCACTACTGCCACTGAACTGCCTTGTAAAGGGGGGGAGTTCTACCTCCAGCTGCTCATAATGCCCTCATTCAGAGCCATTCCCTTCAGTGGAATGTGGTAAAACATGGCTTTCCCTTAATAATTTGAAACAAAACTTTTTTTTTAATGTTTAAGCAGTTAAGGGAGTTTTCTGCTAGTGTTAAAGATTGACAGAGGAGACCCTTAGTGTCTATCAGTTTTTTTGTTTTATTTTTTTAAGAGAATAAACTGACTTGTTACCTTCTGGAGTGGAATAGTCATTTTTACTGACTGTCCAAAGGATGCCTTTGGCTCTCATCTTAGGTAAAGCCATCACCTGTGTGCCTTAAAGGCCACTCTTCTTCTGGCAGCAGCAGCAGTAGCTGAGAACACCCTAATCTGTCTTTTCCTTTCTTTTCCTCACTTCTAACTATAGGGAAAGCGTCCACAGCGCACAAAGGCAGAGTTGCAACCTAGGTGGATGTCTGACCACCTGTCCATCAAATCCATGAAGCGAGAGGTGAGTGTGTGTGAGAGTAGAGAGGAATTTTCAGTGTTCAAAAGGATTGCTCCATTTTATTTCGGTACTCCTTTTATTCCTACTTTTTAATTTAACTTTGCCTCAGTTTTTAGATCCCAGACCTTTATGGAGCATTCCTATACGTAAGATGCATTTTTAGAAAGGGAAGCAATTTAAAAAGTATGACATCAGGTTGTGCTCTTTTGGATCTTACAGTTAATCTCCTAGGATGATAAATAATGCCCATATTAAATCTAATAGAAATGAGAAGGATAAATACTATAATAGATGTATATGTAGTAGAAGTTCATGAGTGCAAAGATGGAAGATATTAGTGGTGGGCAAAGAAAGGGGAGCTGGGACAAGCAGAGCTATATTTCTCCCAAACCTTGCAGGATAGCTAAGATTTTGGTGGTGGAAGAGTAATATACAAGAGTAATATAAACAAAGCACAGAGGCAGATGGATATATCCTGTGGTCAAAGAACAGTTTATATTTGGATTTGTGTCTGGCATATAAGATATGTTGTAATATATAGTGGAAGAAAATGCTGAAACAATCAGATTTTGGAGCCCCCTAACTATCAAGCTTATCTTCAATAGGCAGGCAGTAGTAGTAAGTGAGTTTATGTCATTGGATCTTTGTTTTAAGAAGGTACCTCTCTGGTTACACCATGATAAATGATTTTTAAGGAAAAACTGGAAAGTAAGAAATCATTTAGTGATAATATACTTGCAGCAGGAAAGAGCAGTGGGGTCCCTGCTGTTGGAAATGTGGGTCTAAAATGGAGGAGATGATGGGGGTGGGGTGTGGCAGGAGAGGTCATTAGAGAACGGTTGGTGTGAGGGTCAGGTTGCAAGTGGATGAGTAGTGAATAAAAGTTCTCATGGATTATCCTGTTGTGGTTTTGAGAAATACGACAATGAAAGAAAACAAATCATGAAAAAGTAAAGAGGAAGCAGGATTGAGGAGAGCTTGTGGCAGTTTCCTTTTTTAAAATTGGAGGTGTCGCATGGACATGAAAGATGTCCATGAATGAGAAAGGGAATGCATGAGCTGAGTCTGATAAGATGACGTGCCTAAGAGGCAGGGTCTTGCCAGGGAATAGAGTTGCTCCCATTTCTCAAGTCAAAGACACAAACTTTTGATGGGGCAGGAAGATATTAGGAGTTCATGTTGCATGTTCCGCTGTACTCTGAAGGTGGAGATAGGGCATCAGGTAGGAGTGGAGATCTAATGAAGACACAATATTTGGGTCAGCAACTAATGTATTAAAAAAAGGGTTTTCCAGCACCCAGGAGCCAACTATGTTTGGGTATTTTCATTTTGTAACCTAGAGTAGTAAATGACTTTAGCATCACACATGGAGGAAGGGACAGAATTAATACTTATATTTACTGAGATTTAAAAATTAGCAAGATGGTAATGGAATGAGGCCCAAGGATTGCAGGTGTTGCCATATTGGATGCTAGAAGTCAGGTAGGAGAGGGAACTGAAGGATGGAGCCAGGAAGAAGGGAGAGGCGGTATTAGTGGAAGTGCGAACTCTCCAGATCCCTCTTCCCATTCTCTGAAGTTTCTAGGAGGCACCTCATGCTCAGGGTCCTCCGTCCTCTAAGACCTCCGTTTCCTCACTCTTCCTTCGCTAGAGGATTTTCTTTGTTGCTGCTAATCTCACTCTCGAGTCCAGTCTCTGTGCTGGCCAGTTCTCATATTCTGTGTACTTTTCAACCTTTTAACTACTTTTAGCCTTATGTTTCATCGAATATTACATAGTTTAGTGGTCTTAGAAAGTATGGCACCTTCTTAGTGCCTCAGGGTGATGTTTTCATGACTCTTAAACTGAAGTGACAACATGGTCGTTTATTACAGAGATCTTGTCGTTAATTAAGTGTATTCTTCCTTGAGCCTAAAGAAAACAAAAAGCTTATAAATTTTTATTTACTTAGATACATTTGCACGTATCCTTTATTTCTCATTTTTAGCTCATAGATGTGTTCTTGCCAGTAGATAAATTGCCCAACACTTAATTACCTTTGGATTGACAATTCTGTAATGACTGACTTCAGTCTCCCCAGTCTCTTGTTTCCTATAGCAGTCATTGGCTTTGGAATGGCCTTTGCTAATTGGTATTCAGCCATAGTTCTCAAATGGTTTTCTGGTTCCTTTTGTTTTGTTGTGTCCTCTCCACTTTTCTTCAATACCTTGACAGTTAACACCTCCTTGAAAGTTCTCTTTCCTATTTTCTGTTCATTGCCCTTGACTGAGTCCTAAATGCCCTAGCGTACATTGCAGATTGCATAGTAATCTGAATACAGACCAACGTGGCTGTAAGCAAAGCTTAGCTGCAGACACTAAAATTTCTTCTTTCAGTTATTCTTAGCAGTGTTCCTCTTTTTTTCTGCTGTCTTTAGTTTTAGATATAACTAACCATGGTATTGCAGAGATCCTGAATATCTGCTCCAATACCCAATTATCCTAGAGAAAACTTAGATGTGGCATGAGTTTTGTGCATTTGTTTAAGCAGCAGAAAATCTTCAGGCCATTAAAGGCTTATAGGCAGGGTGTATGACCTATATTGGTCACCCAGGAGTCCAATCTTTTTGCCTCGAAAAGTCTTTTAATTGTGACTCCTGGGGATATATGAGCGAAGGGAGGTAGTCTTTCTGAACTTTGGGATTAGGGCTGCATTGGTTATTTTTGTCAGGAGACTCTGGACATTGCTGTTGCTAGGGAGCTCTTTGTGGTAGTATAGTCTCGAGTGTACTACTAAAGTTGGCAAGGGTGCTAGGGTGTCTGGTAACCTGCCCTGGGTGAGGAGGGAGCACGGAAGGGGAGTCCTGGGCACCGCTTCAACCAGATTCTATTTATAATACTTTAGAGGGTTTCAAAGTAGTGTTTCTAATTAGCTTCTCATTAAAATCCCTCCTTGATTCTAGCATGTCTCTTTATTAATCTATAAAAGGATGTAGATACCACCTGGTTTACAACTGACCCCTTTTAAAGAAAAAAAAAAATTGCAGTGCCAAACAGTGTAAGAATTTTTTTTTATCTTTTCAGTTTTTTGTTTTGTTTTTGTTCATTTGGGTGTACTTGTTCTTTAAACTATTAAAGTTTAAAACACTACCAAAAGTGTCTTCAGGCAGTGAATCCTGTCTTTTAGTGGTATGTTCATTAACACTGCTGGAAATCAGAACAGTAACTTTTAAAACACTCTTGATGCACTTGGATGTTTTTTTCAGGTGTATATGATGCAATTTATATAAAATAATAATTGTTGAGAATTCACATCAGATAAGAACCGCTGAAATTATAACACATGATGAAAGAGAACCTCATACCAATTTACATTCCCACCAACAGTGCATGAAGCTTTCCTTTTGTCTACATCCTTGCCAACACTTGTTACTTCTTGTCTTTTTAATGATAGCCAATCTAACAGGTGTGAAGCAATATCATCTCACTGTGGTTTTGATTTGCATTTCCCTGATGATGAGAAATGTGGAACACCATTTCGTGTACCTGTTGACCATCTGTGTGTCGTCTTTGGAAAAATGTCTATTCTGGTCCTCTGCTTATTTTTTTAATTAGATTGGTTTTTTGCTATCGATAAGTTTTTTAAGATGCCATAAATTTAAGTTAGTTATTGTATCTTATGTGCTTAGCATAAATATTAATGTATTGGGGATAAAAAACAACTAAATAGATACATATTGTATGACTCCATTTATGTGAAATATCCAGAGCAAATAAATCCACGCAGAGAGCAGATGGGTGGTTGCCAGGAGCTAGAGGAGTAGGGAGTAAGGACTGGCTCCTTAATGGATTCATTGTTTTCTTCTGGGGTGCTAAAAATGTTTTGCAACCTAGTGTAGGTGTGCTTATACAACACTGTGAATGTACTAAATGCCACTGAGTTACATGCTTCAAAATTGTTAATTTTATGTGAATTTCACTTGAAGTTTTAACAAAAAACTATATGAGAGTAAGTTTTACATGTTTTTAAATGATGTAGGGCCTCTGATTTAACAGCAATTTTTTACATCTATACTTATCCTGAATTTTAAGATTCCTGCTTCATTGTTACCAAAATAAACTATTTATAATCAGTTTTTAGTACCTCATCTTAAAAATTGAAAAGTTCTAACCTTTGGGTACTTTAACATATTTTAGACTTTTAACAGGGAACATATAGCAGAGGGAGTAAAAAGTTAATAAAAATTAGATCATTTTAGAGTATGTCCTACTAGTTCATTTCTCCAGTTTACTTGGGAAGGCGTTGTTCTGAGTCCAAAAGAATTTAAGTGCTCTTATAGAAAATTTGAGGGAATATATTAGCATACTGTGGAAGACCTAGTGATCTCACAATTCACAAATCATCACTCCTACATTTTTACCTATTTGCTTCAGGCCCTTTCTCTACGCATTTATTACAAAACTGGCATCTTATTGAATATTAATTTGTCGTCTGTGTTTTTCATTTAACATTGTGAGCATTTTCATATTTCGTTAAAAAATTCCTCAGAACTACAACTTCTGTTGGGGCACCTTGGTGGCTCAGTTGGTTCGTTTCTGCTCAGGTTGTGATCTCATGGTCTTGAAATCAAGCCCTGTGTCAGGCTCAGGGCTCAACCGGGAGTCTATTTGCGATTCTGTCTCCTCCTCCATCTGTCCCTCCTCCTGTGCACCCTCACACTCTCTCCCCCTCTCTCCCTATTTCTAAAATAAATAAATCTTAAAAAAAAAAAACTTCTTTTGATTTTATAGTGATGACTACATAATTTTACTTATTATTAAACATTTAGTATATAAGTTTTCACCATTTTAAATAATGTTGACTCAAACCTTCTTAGAGAAATATCTTTGCCTGCCTATCTCATTTTTACAATAAAGTCATGAAAGTGTAATTGTTTAGGGTTCTTAATATATATATTAGGACAAATAATATATTTATATAAATATATATAAAAATATACATATATATTATACAAATTGTCCTCCAGAAGACCTGTGCTGCAACAGATAGCATTCATTTTACCACATCTTTACAAATGTATCACTTCTAATCTTTCACATTTTGTAAGTGAAAAGGCTATTTTACATTTCTTTTTGATCATGGACAGTGGTTTTTATCTCCCGTGAATTTTGTATTCATGTTCAATCTGTTTTGGGGGGGCTATTGTTTGTTAACTGATTTGTGTTGGGGGTTTTTTGAGAGAGGGAGCTTGTGCACATGGGGCCCCTCCACAGGGAGCCCAATGCAGGAGTACACCCTGAGATCATGACCTAAGCCGAAACTGAGTTGGACACTTAACTGAACCACCTATTGTTAATTGATTTGTAAGGCATCTATACATATTAAGAATAATAAATTGTCATATTTGTTGCAAAAATAATTATATAGATATTCTTGAGATTTATTTAATTATCTTTTTTTTTTCCTTTCCCCCCTTCCATTGACTTCAAACATGAAACACCTCCCGTTTATTTACAGATGACTCTTTGGTGACTTAATACTTCCATTCACATTAGCTTGAATTTCTTTAGTCCTTATTAAAATGCTGACTATTTAATATCCCCTTGTACTGGTTGAAAGAAGAATATTTCACATGTTCTCACCTGCTGTCCTTTGAAGGAAAGGGCAGAATATACATTATTATTATTATTAGTATGTAAATAACTTACAGCCTGTACACCTGTTTTTCCTCTCTTTTTTCATTGCATCTGACATACATGTAGAAAGTACTACGATTTTACTGGGATGAAATAATTCCTTTGACCAGGCTTGGCTTTCCTCTGTCTCCTCCCCTTACCCCTGCTTGGAGTCACTATATAACTGAAAGGGGGCAAAGGCAATTTGTTTTGGTTTGTTAAATAGTTCCTGATAACTTCTGAGCTGGGTAAAAGTGTTACCAAAAAGTTGGAATAATGAAGGACTTGTGGGGTGGGGGTACTTGTTTAATGGAGAGAAGATGCTTAAATAGCATTTAGGAGGCACTAGCTAGAGATACATTCCTCAGAAGAATTTTCCTTAATGTCAGTAGACTCCCCATTTCAGAAACAATATCTAGCATATCTAAACTGCCTGCTCTGGTTATAGGATAAAGATTCTAGGGAACTTTCTTTAGTTTTTCAGTGTTAGGTGTGTGATGATGGTTTTTGGTTTTTTTGTTGTTGTTTTTTTTTTTTTTTTTTGGTTTATCTGGGTGTTTTTTGGTTTTTTTGTTTTTTTCATTTTCATCTCCTTTCTTACTCATTTCAGATTTTTACCTTGTAGTAACAAACTCTTTTAAACTGAAGCTCATAGGATTTGAAAGGTCAAGTGACTTTAGGAAGGTTTACTATCTAGGCAAGACCACTTCCAAATGCAGACTCAAATGAGAATCTGAACTTGGTTCCAAAGACCAGTTTCCGTGTTCAGTGAAGACTTGGAAATGTCAATCTATGTTAGTCTCTTCTTTCCTCTTTAAGACCACTTTTGTAATTTCCATGGTATAAAACCTTTGAAAATTTATCTAGCAGGTCTTCTTCCTACCAAAAAGATCTGTGAAGAAGAGCTTCACATTCCTGATTAAGGTTATCTAAAATGGGATAATTAATATTATCTTTTCTATTAGGGTATTGTGAATTCTCCCTTTTTTTTTCTGGCTTTTTTTTTTTTTTTTTAAGATTTTATTTGACAGAGAGAGGCACAGTGAGAAAGGGAACACAAGCAGGGGGAGTGGGAGAGGGAGAAGCAGGCTTCCCGCCAAGCAGGGAGCCCGATGTGGGGCTCGATCCCAGGACCCCGGGATCATGACCTGAGCCAAAGGCAGATGCTTAACGACTGAGCCACCCAGGCACCCTGAATTTTCCCTTTGTTAATACCGGATTCATTTTTCTGTCTCTGCAACTTATGCATGTTCTCTATTTCAGGCAACAGTTACTACTTCTTCAATAACAATTTTTTTAAAAGTTCTAGCTTTCATATCAACACAAAAGTCAAGGGAAGAAATGAAAATAAATAATTTCAGCCCTAGCTTCACTGTTCTGGGTTTACAGAATGGCTCAGATCTATTTATATTGGAAAATATGCAGAGTAAAACTTTTAATAGATTATGATGATAATAGTCCTATTTTTCTTTATCTTTTGTTAGATTTCTTAGGCAGTCACTTTCCCAGTGACTGACTGAAATCTTTGTTAATGTCATTTGTGTGAAAAACAAGGGAAAATGCTCTCCAGTCTGAGTAATTTTATGAGTTTCTGTGCAGTTGCCTTTCTCTTTTCTCTATCTTAAGGCAAACTGGTGGCCCCTCCCACCAAACTCCCAATTTTATTCATTGCTTATTTATAAAGTATAAATGTTAAGGGTTTCAAAGTCTTGCACATTGAAATTGTGACCCTGTGTTCTTTCATTCTTATTAAAGTTTTAGATGAGAGTACTTTTTAAAGTTTATTTAGATGAGAGTACTTTTTAAGATGTCACTTTTATTAAATATTAAATCTATAAGAATGGTGTCTCTGAACTGCCTCAGTTTCTCCTCTCTGGTCCAACATACAAGATTATCTCCCAAAGACTACAAATTATGTAAACATTGGGACCAAAACTTTACCTTATTTCAAATAGCAATTGTGTTTTAGTGTTAGTTATGTATCTCCATCTTTATTTTATAGATGATAAAATTAACTTGTGGTTATGATATAAATTCCCTATCTAATATTATTTATTGAATAGGTTGAATTCAGTAAAAATTGAATCTTAGTGCAAAAAACTGATCTTACGTTATTGTATGTTGACTCTGTACGCTTAATTGGCTCTTTATAGGAGACCCCTGTGCTTCCCCGAATAGAAAAACAGAAGCGCAAAGAGGAGGAGGAAGAACGTCAAATTCTTCTAGCAGTGCAGAAGAAGGAGCAGGAGCAGATGTTAAAGGAAGAGAGGAAACGAGAGCTGGAGGAGAAGGTCAAGGCAGTGGAAGGTATGTGGGCTTTCTGCGCAGTACATGTGGTATGGGAATAGCCCTCCTCTGGCCAAAGCCAAATCAAACTAGGTTCTATCCTAGATCTGAGCTACTTCCGACAATTTCTATTTAAATGTCTTGTTAATTGCACTCTTGTTTATTCTTCTGGATCCAATCTCATTGCATATGCATTCCTTCTACACACTTGTATTTGTTATTCTTGGTGTTCCTTTCAGTCATACCACTTACTGCCCTCATCTGCACACATCCCTCATGTAAAATAGAAAAAATATTAAAGTATTGATGACAAGTTTCATAGAAATAATTTTTTTTTTTTATTTGAGAGAGAGAGAATGAGAGATAGCATGAGAGGGAAGAGGGTCAGAGGGAGAAGCAGACTCCCCGCTGAGCAGGAAGCCCGATGTGGGACTCGATCCCGGGACTCCAGGATCATGACCTGAGCCGAAGGCAGTCGCTTAACCAACTGAGCCACCCAGGTGCCCTTCATAGAAATAACTTTAAGCACAATTGAAATGTGTAAAGAAAAATCTTAAAGATTTTTTTTTTTCAAGTATGGCACTATACAAATCTAGAGTACTACCATTGATTTTTATTAGGACAAATCGTTTTTCTCAGACTTCGGTCTAGGTTTTGGTCTTAGTGTAATGAGATTTCTCTTTCATTTGCAGTTAATACAAAGATAATAACTGTCCCTAGATGTATGAGATAGCAGTGGTATTTATAAGCTAAACCTGATAAATCATATGGCAACAAATCATCTGCTTAGTTGAATACAGACTAGTATTTCTTCCTTTCAGGTAAATTTACTGAATTTTTAAATTTCTGAATAAAACTGCACAACCTGGATTTGACTTTTTAATGCAGTCTTTCAGTGCAAAATTTAAATAAAATTTGGCTGTAAAATTTAAAGGATTCTGGCCTTATTTATGTGCGTTTTCCCTCCCATTCCTAAGTAGTGCCTTCTATTTCTTCATAGGTTAACCCCATTCCTACTGTGATCACTTCTTCATTATAAAATCCTTACTTAGTGCATTTAATCTACAAATTTAGCCTGTGTGACAATATGTAGTATATCCTACTGGTAAAATGTTTCATAGGTTTCATTTCTAATGCTAGATTTAAATTCTCAAGACAGTAACTATGGCTTTAATTTTGTATAGTTTTTAAGGGGACTCTAATTTTCAGTGTGGTTTTTTATTTGCTACAACTGTTCCCATTTGACTTTTATACAGGTTCAAAACTTATTTTTATGGTTTAGTTTCTGTACCTGTAAGATTAATAATACCTATGTTATTCTTTAAGTCAACAAATATTTTTTGAGAACCCATTCTGTGCCAGGCTTTGTTCTAGGAATATAGATATTAAACAAAAGAAGTTAATCCTTTCATGGGGCTTACATTCCAGTGATGGAAAAACAGAACAAACAGATATTGTAGAATCATATTTGGTGGTGAAAGATCTAAAGAAAAATAAAACAGATTTAGAGATAAAGAGTGACATGATGTCGGTGGCATTTAAGTAAGCTTGTCAAGAAAGCCCTCTCTGGGCGCCTGGGTGGCTCAGTTGGTTAAGCGACTGCCTTCAGCTCAGGTCATGATCCTGGAGTCCCGGGATCGAGTCCCACATCAGGCTCCCTGCTCAGCAGGGAGTCTGTTTCTCCCTCTCGTGCTCTCTATCTCTCATTCTCTCTCTCAAATAAATAAATAAATCTTTAAAAAAAAAAGAAAGAAAGAAAGCCCTCTCTGAATATGTGACATTTCGTAATGAAGTGGTTGAAGGTGCCATATGAACATCTGATGGGGGAAGGTAGAGGAAACAGCAGGTGCATGCACAGGCCCTGAAGAAGGAATATGCAGGAGGAAGGCCAGTATGGACCAAAGAGCAAAGCAAGGAAAGATGGGCAGGAAATGAGTTCATAGAGGTAACCAGGGATCAAATCACGTAGGGCTGTGCAGACCTTGTTAGAGGGATTAAATAAAAGACAGGTAGTCCCTAGCACACAGCAAGCTCACAAATGATAGTTATCCTGGGGAAAATGTGGAGAGAATTTTTACAGGCTATAAAATAGTTAGAAAAATAAATTTTTACTGAATTCTTGGAAGCTAAGTAAAATAGGCAGAGGCAATGATGGATTTTTTTTTTCTTTGAGACGAGTACAAGTGGGGGGTGGGAGGAGCAGAGGGAGAGGATTATAGAAATTTGAGCATACTCTGCGTTGAGAATGTATTAAGTACAAAAGGCACAAGCCACAAAGGGAGGGAGTTTGACAATGTTTTACTACATGAATTGCTTAAAATTTACATGAGCACCATAAACAAAATGGAAAGACGAGTCAAAGTAGAAGCTAATTTTAACACATAACCATCAAAGACTTATTATCCAGATTCTTTAAAGCACTTCTCTAGGGGCACCTGGGTGGCTCAGTTGGTTAAGCGACTGCCTTCAGCTCAGGTCATGATGATCCTGGAGTCCCGGGATCGAGTCCCACATCAGGCTCCCTGCTCAGCGGGGAGTCTGCTTCTCCCTCTGACCCTCCCCCTTCTCGTGTGCTCTCTCTCTCTCTCTCATTCTCTCTCTCAAATAAATAAATAAATAAATATTTAAAAAATAAGGCACTTCTCTAAATCCGTTAGAAATGCAGCAACCCAAAGGAAAAGGGCCAAGTATATATAAGCAGGAAATTCATACAAGAGAATGCTAAATGGTCAGTAAACATGAAAATATGTTCAGTATCACTCCAGTCAGGAAAATGCAAATGAAAGCATCAAAATTCCTTATCAGTACTTATCAGTTTGGCAAAAATGCTAGCTTTATCATACCAAGTGAGTGTGAGATAACTCCTGTCACTATGGAAAGAATAGCTGTACCCCTTTGGAAAGCACTCTGGCAATTCCACTGCTAGGTGTACATCCCAGAGAATTCATACATGTGCCCGAGAAGGCATGTCAAAAGAATTGTCATTATATTATTTACAAGATGTAAAAAATCGCAACCAACTAGAAAGAACTACTGTATTAAGGTTATTAAAGAAAAATGTTAAAATCTGCCAGTTTGTTAGGTTCATGGATATTCATTAATTGTTACACTTTAATCTTGAAATCATTTTTTAAAAAACAGTATAGCAAAGTGCCTTTGACTAATTAAAGCAGATATAAATTTAAGTTTATAAGTGAATAGTGTAAGAACAAAAACACAAGTCAAACAGAACTAGACAGAGAAAACACTTAGCAAGGTCATGTCATACTCCTAGCCAGGGTACAGGTGTGGAGCCTGTGCCTTAGGGAAGAAAATAGAAGATGTGTCCTGGTTTCTCCCTTCCATGTTTATGTCTTCTGTCTGACAGTGTTCTTTATCTCCCTGCCTCTTTTCTTTCCTCCTGACCTTCTGGCTCCCTCTGGCAGTGAGTGTCCCATCAGGCTAGTAGTGGAATGCCAAGTGTGTTTCTCATGGCTATGGCTAGGAGCCAGAAAAAGATCATCCCTGTCTTCCAGCTTCTTGCCAATTCCAGCTGGCATCTTTCCCTTGTTCCCAGCCAAATTTATGACTACCCCTGGCTTGGTAAGGGCCAGCTGCCAGTGGTAGGGGTGGATTGAAGAGCAAAGACAATTGGTGTGCAAGGATGCCTTTGTAAATACAAAACCCTGAGAGCTTAGATATACATATAAAATCCTGTATATGTTTGGATTGAAAGTCTGGTCCTTAAAAGGGGGATGTTGTTTTTCTGAGAGAAAGATTGGAAAGGCCTCAGGTATTCAAAGAAGGATAATCTTCATTCAATCTTCTATTTTTTCCTTTTTTTTCTAATTCTGTTTTTCTTCATCCTTGTTCTTTCCTCCCTCTCCTTCCCATTGCCTGCCCTACCACCCTCATCTCTCCCCAGCCCTTGAACTCAGTATGCATAAAGGAAATGGGTTCCACAAGTTTATTTTTCCTAAAGCTGTAGAATCATCCTGATTACCAAGAGGATGGCAAAAGAAGCAAAAATAATTTTATGATATAGGTGATCTTTGTTTCTTTCCTTTCTCAAAATGATTAACAAACATCTAATCTAATCATCTAAAGAGTGCTTAACCTCACTTGTACCGTAATGCACTGTGTTCATTGTAGATCGAGCAAAGAGGAGAAAACTCAGGGAAGAAAGGGCATGGCTGCTGGCCCAAGGAAAGGAGCTCCCCCCAGAACTTTCCCATCTGGACCCTAGTTCCCCCATGAGAGAAGAAAAAAAGACTAAAGACCTGTGAGTATTTAGTGGTACCAACAGTAGCAGCCAGTAACATTTGTGAAGCACTCTGGCATTGTGCTAAGCACTTTTCTCATTTAATTCTTAAAACAACCCTGTGTGGTAGGTAATAGTGTTTATGAGCTTCTCATTCTTCTGTATGCCTTTTTGTATTATTATTCTTTAGGTTACAAAAATATTCATTAGGGTAAAATAAAACCCGGGAAATAATGTGCTCTTAAATAACCAGCGTTATTGAATCATAAATTAAGTTGTGGATCATCTTAAGTCAACCCTATCATTTTACAGATGATGAAAATGATACTCCCTTTTTTTTTTTTTGCTTAGGCTTGCTAACCTTCATCTTCATAATTATTTTCTAGAGATTATCAGTTTTACAGACTTACCTTAAAAACAGTTTATTGGGACTGTCCCAAACCTTGGTGTAATCAGCTGTGTGTCTGTGATTGAATTAAGAGAGCTAAGGAGAGAAAGTGGTCAAAGTTACTATTTCTTATTTTGTGATTCACAGCTTTGAGTTGGATGATGATTTCACTGCCATGTATAAAGGTCAGTTCCCATTCTCAACTATTATTATTTCTGATACAAGTACTCCAATCAAGTGCATTAATTAAGCTCTTTTCTTTGGCTTTCAGTTCTAGATGTGGTAAAGGCTCACAAGGATTCCTGGCCCTTTTTAGAACCTGTGGATGAATCCTATGCCCCAAACTATTACCAGATTATTAAGGTAGAGGCTACCTTTGCAGTTATACTTCCTATGGTGTTTGTTTCTTTCTTGATTTTTGTTGCTGGTTTTTGTTTTAAGTTCATCTGTTGTTCCTTGAGAATCAGGGTTGCTGGATATATGCCAGGCTCCTGGGCATTTCACAGTGGCATGATTCCTTTGCCTCATAAGGACTACGAGATGTTTTTTTCTCCAGCTTGTTGTAATTTAATGTGTCCTATTTTAGGTCCCCATGGATATCTCAAGCATGGAGAAGAAACTGAATGGAGGTTTATACTGTACCAAGGAGGAATTTGTAAATGACATGAAGACTATGTTTAGGAATTGTCGAAAATATAATGGGGAAAGTAGTGGTAAGTGGGGAAGGGGTTTGCTATGGATACACTTACTGTATACCATTTCAACCAAGAACAAAATACCTTCTTTTTTAGAAATACACAAAAATAGAAGTGAATCTCTTTTAGAAATGAGTCAGACCTTTCATTGGGGCTATAAACAAAGCGTACATTTAAAGCCGTGGGATTGGCCATTCTGACCACTTAACACAGTATGTGCCAGAACCACTCCTATCCTGTGTGACGAAAGAATGTGTCTCTTGGCTAACTGGGCTCGGGTTATTTTTCATTATCTTAGAGACCAGTCTGGGTTTAGTTTGTACTGCACAGAGACCGCTAACCACTGACAAGACTGACCGTAGATTCTTAAATCATCTTGAGACGTCCATAGAGTAGATCTCTAATAACAAAGCATGTATGGCTCCAAGTATAGAAACTTGGAGTCATTTATATAGTAGCTCAAATGGTTTAGCTTAAAAACTAAGCAGCTTTGGGGTGCCTGGGCATCGGAGTCTTGATTTCGGCTCAGGTCGTGATCTAAGAGGTCACGAGATCAAGCCTCGCATCCAGCCCTGCATTCAGCAGAGAGTGTGCTTAAGATTTTCTCTCTCTCCCTCTCATGCCCCCAATTTCGTTCTCCCTCTCAAATAAATAAGTCTTTAAAAAAAAAAAAAAGATAAAACTAAGTAGCTTCAGTGACTGTATTTAATAATTCTGCCATTTAGCCTTAAAGAACTAAATCTGTCTTGCTTTAAGTTAATAGTCCTAGAGTCCTAGTCCAGCCATATAGCCTATAGCCTCTTCGGACAAAAACAGTATCTTCATCTTGTGTCCATAGCTACACAACATAATATCACTCGAGTTGAATTAAGCTCACGAGTTTACCCAAATAGCATCTTTTATTTGTTGGTAAGAGAATTGTCTTTTATCTCCTGTAAAAGCTGTATCTGGAAGTCAGTCCTTGTATCTTCCCATAGAATATACCAAGATGTCTGATAATTTAGAGAGGTGTTTCCATCGAGCAATGATGAAGCATTTTCCTGGTGAAGATGGAGACACAGATGAAGAATTTTGGATCAGAGAGGATGAAAAGCGAGAGAAGAGACGGAGCCGGGCTGGGCGAAGCGGTGGAAGCCACGTTTGGACCCGCTCCAGGGACTCTGAAGGGCCCAGCAAGAAACAGCAACTGGTGGAGAATGGAGGGAAGTCATTGCCACCTGCCCGCCGAGCTTCTTCTGGGGATAATCAAAGCAGCAGTTCCACACACCTCCCTCGGGAGGTGGGCACCTCAAATGGCCGAGGCTTTTCTCGTCCCCTACATTATGGTGGGATGCCCAACCAGGCACCCCTTTTAAACCAGATGGTAAGGAATAGCTCAAAATTCAACAGTAGTTTCTCCTAGTTGATGAATTCAAAGAGAAGTGAAGCCTGTTTAATTCACTCCTCTTCCAAAGTAATTTTTCTATATATGGATGATTTCTTCTCCCCTCATCTATCCTTTCTTTATTCATTCTTCCTCTTATTTTAAATCTTCTTTCTTTTAATCAGTCTGATGCACTTTCAATGTGGGCAAAAATTGGGATTTTAAAAACTCTTTTCATGTACAAATCACAGAAATACACATAGTACATAAAATATACAGCATATCTGTGGCATTAAAATTTCATGTTGAGGGGCAGTTGGGGAAAAATTGTCTTAAAGGGCTCTTGGGGGAGGAGGCAGTAATGAAAAAGAGATTAAGAAACAGCAGTTTTTCTGTCCTGCAGCGAGAGATTGCTTTGGGCCTGAGAACTAGCCCCAATCTGGGTGAGCTCATATGCTAGCCTTCTCCAGGAGCGTCCTTGTTTTCTACCTAATGTCTTCTGTGCTTTCTCTTTTTTTCCCCTCTCTTCTTGCCTTTACTCAACGCCCTCCAGAGGCCAACAGTACCAGGAACATTTGTCCCTCTTCGAGGATCAGATCCTGCCAATTTGTATGTCTCCTCTAGGGTCCCAGAACCACACCCTGGAGAACCTGTACAGCAGCATCAGCCTTTTACCATGCAGGTAAGCAGCCTACTTAGAATATGCAAATGCAAAAGGTTCCACAGATAAACGTCAGAAATAGAGTCTCTTACCAGGTTAAATTCAATTCATAATCTTCCATTCTGTAGAGTCTCTTACTATAGATTAAGCCCTTTACACGTTATGCCTTATTCTGTGGGTCTACTGAACTCTGCTTTCTTCTGTTTTCTTGTTGCCAGCCTCCAGTTGGAATTAACAACCACCGAGGACCCAGGCTAGGCACTCCGGAAGAGAAGCAAGTGTGTGGGGGGCTGACACACCTTAGTAACATGGGATCACATCCTGGATCCTTACAGCTTAGGCATATGGGTGGCCCTAGTCAGGATGGAAATATTTATCCCCCAACTCAATTCCAGTCAGGATTTATTCCTCCCAGGCATGGTGGGGCTCCAGCCCGACCCCCAGACTTTCCTGAAAGCTCAGAAATTCCTCCCAGCCACATGTACCGATCATACAAGTACATGAATCGAGTACACACTGCTGTCTGGAATGGGAACCATGGTGCTACAAACCCAGGACCCTTGGGCACAGATGAGAAGCCCCCCATGGGGCCAGGACCCTCTCACCAGCCTCGCACTCTTGGTCATATGATGGATTCCCGAGTGATGAGACCTCCTCTCCCCCCAAACCAGTGGACTGAACAATCAAGCTTTCTACCTCATGGAGTTGCTTCTTCAGGGTATATGCGAGCACCCTGTAAATCTGGTGGACATCGGTTACAGCCACCTCCGGCCCCAACGCCAAGTTCTCTTTTTGGAGCACCCTCCCAGGCTCTGCGGGGGGTGCAAGGAGGGGACTCCATGATGGACAGCCCAGAGATGATTGCCATGCAGCAGCTTTCTTCCCGAGTTTGCCCACCAGGTGTGCCTTACCACCCCCGACAGCCTACATCCCCCCATTTACCTGGCCCTTTTCCACAGGTAGCTCACTCGGCATCAGTAAGTGTGTCAGCCCCCAAGCCTACCTTGGGGAACCCTGGGAGGACACAGGATAACAGTGAAACACAAGAGCCTGAGAATGACCGAGGTAATTGACACCATCATTTTTGTCTGATGTCTGACATTTAAACCATTAATTCATAAGGAATCTTTTTTACAAATGTTGTCAGACTTCTTTCCAGCTTCTTGAACTACTCACGGTTGGGCCAGTCATAGTATTAGTACAAAGATCTGAAAGGATTTCTAGTAGTAATGATCCTTATACCGATGTAGTCCTTACTATACCATGCAGTCTTTTTGAGACTTGTAGATACAGTAAATCAGTTCTCAGAATAAGCTTTGAGATAGCTACTGTTTTATTATACTTGTTTGTACAGATGGAAAATCCGAGGCACAAAGCTATTGGTTGCCTTTGTCTTGCAAATAAGTGGTGGAGCTGAGATTTGTACCCAGACCCACCCCAGTCCAGCATCTGTGCTCTCAACCACTACATCATCAAACTGCCTTTTAAAATGACTGTCTTAAACATTATCATTATGGAATAAATTTTCAGTACTTTAAATTCTAATTATTTCCATCCTTCTATCTCTGGGACACATATTTATAGCCACTAAGAAGCAAACATTGAAGGGATTTCTTAGAAATATCATTTAAGAGATTAACCTGAGGGCACCTGGGTGGCTTAGTTGGTTAAGTGTCTGCCTTTGGCATAGGTCACAATCCCAGGGTCCTGGGATTGAGCCCCATGTCGGGCTCCCTGCTCATCAGGGAGTCTGCTTCTCCCTCTGCCCCTCCCCCCAGCTCATGCTCTCTCTTTCACTCTCTTACTTGCTCTCAGATAAGTAAATAAAATCTTTAAAAAGAGAGAGATTAACCTGAAAATTACGAAGATGAAAAGAATACTTTGTGTAATTAGTGCTTATTTCTAGGATAGATATCCACCATGTATTGTGTTATTTTCTTCAATACATGACTGAAGGGCGCGTGGGTGGCTCAGTCAGTTAAGCATCTGACTCTTGATTTAGGGTCAGGTCATGATCTCAGGGTTATGGGATCAAGCCTTATGTCAGGCTCTGCGCTCAGCGTGAACTCTGCTTTAGAATCTCTCTCTCCCTCTGCCCCTCCCCCCATTTGCACTCATTCTCTCAATAAATAAATAATTAAAAAAAATAGATGACTGAAGAATAGAAACCTGATCTTTTATCAAATATGAATATTCCACATAAAATTGATGATAGGCCTAGAACTCAGAATTACTTTTTGTTTTTATGTATTTATATATTTAGATATCTACTGACACTTTTTTTTAACTATAATTCCACTGTAGTTAACATACAGTGTTACTGTGATTCAACACTTCAATACATTACTCAGTGCTCTTCATGTAAGTGTGCTCTTAATCCCCATCACCTGTTTCACCCATCTCCTCACCACCTCTCCTCTGATAACCGTCAGTTTGTTTTCTGTAGCTGAGTTTGTTTTTTTGGTTTGTCTTTTTCTTTGTTCATTTGTTTTGTTTTTTAAATTCCACATATGAGTGAAATCATATGGTATTTGTCTTTCTCTGATTTATTTCACTTAGCACTATACCCTCCATCCATGTTAATGCAAATAGCAATATTTCATTATTTTTATGGCTGAGTAATATTACATATATTACATATGTGTGTGTACACATATATACATACATACATTACATATACATATATATACATACCACCTCTTTATCCAGTTTATCTTTCAGTAGACACATGCTTCCATATCTTGGCTATTGTAGGTGGTGCTAAACATATGGGTGCATATATACCGTTTGAAATTAGTGTTTTGTATTCTTTGGATAAATACCCAGTAGTGGAATTAATGGATCATATGGTAATTCTGTTTTTTTGAGTTTCCTCCATACTGTTTTCTAGAGTGGCTGCACCAGTTTGCATTCCCACCAACAGTGTCTGAGGGTTCATTTTTCGCTACATCCTCACCAACATTTGTTGTTTCTTGTGTTTTTTTATTTTAGCCATTCTGATGGGTGTGAAGTGACATTGTGGTTTTGATTTGCATTTTCTTGATGATAAGTGATGTTGAGCATCTTTTCATGTTGGCTATCTGAATGTCTTGTTTGAAGAAGTAGATTTTAATGTCTTCTGTCCATTTTTATTTGGATTATTTGGTTTTTGGGTGTTGAGTTCTACCAGTTCTTTTTTTTTTTTTTTTAAGATTTTATTTATTTATTTGACAGAGGTACACATAGTGAGAGAGGAAACACAAGCAGGAGGAGTGGGAGAGGGAGAAGCAGGCTTTCCACTGAGGAGGGAACCCACTTCGGGTCTCGATCCCAGGACCCTGGGATCATGACCTGAGCCACCCAGGCACCCAACCAGTTCTTTATATATTTTGGATGCTAACCCTTTATCAGATATGTCATTTGCAAATGTCTCCCCCCATTGTCTTTTAGTTTCATTGATTGTTTCCTTTGCTCTGCATAATATTTTTATTTTCATGTAGTCCCAATATTTAATTTTTGCTTTTGTTTCCATTGCCTCCGGAGACCTATCCTCTTTTGCAAGTGATTGTTCGATTTTCTGTGTACCATTTGTTGAAGAGACTGTCTTTTTCACATTGCATATTCTTGCCTCCTTTGTCAAGGATTAATTGACCATATAATTGTGGGTTCATTTCTGGGCTGTTTTGTTCACTTGATCTATGTGTCTTTTTTTGTGCTAGTATGATTCTCTTGATTACAACAACTTTGTAGTATAGCTTGGTATCTGGGATTGGGACACCTCCACCTTTGTTTTTCTTCTTCAAGACTGCTTTGCCTACTTGGGATCTTTTGTGGTTCCATACAAATTTTAGGATTATTTGTTCTAGTTCTGTGAAAAATGATGTTGGTATTATGATAGGGATTGCGTGAAATTTATAGATTACTTTAGGTGGCATGGACATTTTAACAATATCTTTTTTTTTTTAAGATTTTATTTATTTGAGAGAGAGAGCATGAGCAGGGGGAGGGACAGAGGGAGAAGCAGACTCCCCATTGAGCAGGGAACCAGATGCAGGCAGGGTTCAATCCCAGGACTCTGGGATCAGGACCTGAGCCAAAGGCAGATGCTTAACCAACTGAGCCACCCAGATGCCTCAGTATCTGTTCTTCTACTCCATGAACATGGAATGTCTTTCCTTTGTCTTGTCTTTAATTTCTTTTATCAGTGTTTTATAGTTTTCAGAATATAGGCCTCTCACCTCTTTGGTTAAGTTTATTCTTAGGTATTTTATTGTTTTTGGTGAAATTGTACATGGGTCTCTGGCAGGCTCAGTCAGTGAGCATGCGACTCTTGATCTCGAGGTTGTGAGTTTCAAGCCCCACCTTGGGTGTGGAGATTAATTACTTAAAAGTAAAATCTTTTTTTAAAAAAATAAAATTATAGGGGGTCCTGGGTGTCTCAGTCGGTTAAGCGTCTGTGTTCAGCTCAGGTCATGATCCCAGGATCCTGGGATCGAGCCCCCCCCATCTGGCTCCCTGCTCCACAAGGGGCCTGCTTCTCCCTCTCCCTGCCATTCCTCCTGCTTTGCACTCTCTCTCTCTCTCTCTCTCTCTCTCTCTCTCTCTGTCAAATAAATAAAATCTTTTAAAATAAATAAAAAATAAAGATAAAAAATTTAAATTGTAAATGGGATTCTTTTCTTTTTCTGCTATTATTAGTATATAGAAATTCAACAGATTTCTGTATATTGATTTTTATACCCTGTGACCCTACCGAAGTCATTTATAGTACTAGTAGTTTTTTCGTGGTCTTTAGGATTTTCTATATGTAGTATCGTGTCATCTGCAAGTAGTGAAAGTGTTACTTTTTCCATACCAATTGGGATGCCTTTTATTTCTTTTAGTTGTCTGATTGCTGTGGCGAGGACTTCCAGTACTATGTTGAATAAAGGTGTTGAGAGTGAACATTCTTGTTTCATTCCTGATCTTAGAAATCTCTCAATTTTTCATCGTTGAGTATGATGTTAGCTGTGGGTTTTTAATATATGGCCTTTATTATATTGAGGTATGTTCCTTCTAAACCTGCTTTGTTGAAGGTTTTTGTCATGAATGCGTATTAATACTTTGTCAAATGTTTTTTCTGCATCTATTGAAATGTTCATAATAGTTTTTAATCCTTTGTCTTGTTGCATCATGTTGATTTATTTGCCCTTGCATCCTAGGAATAAATCCCACTTGATTGTGTTGAATTATTTTTTTAATGTATTGTTGTACTTGGTTTGCTGGTATTCTGTTGAGCATTTTCGTGTCTATATTCATCAGAGATAGTGACCTGTACCTCTCTTTTTTGTAGTGTCTTTCTCTGGTTTTTGTATCAGGGTAATCTGGTCTTACAGAATGAATTTGGAAGTTTTCCTTCCTCTCCTATCTTTTGGAATGGTTTGAGAAGAATAAGTATTAACTCTTTGAATGTTTGGTAGAATTACTTGCAAAGCTTTCTGGTCCTGGACTTTTGTTTGTTGGAAGGTTTTTCCCAGAATTTCATTGCTAGGAAATGGTCTGTTCTAAGTTTCCATTTCTTCCTGTTTTAGTTTTGGTAAGTTATGTGTTGCTAGTAATTTATCCATTTCTTCTAGTTTGTCCAATTTGTTGGCATATAGTTTCTCATAATATTCTCTTACAGTCCTTTGTATTTCCGTGTTGTTGGTTGTTATTTCTCTTTCATTTCTGATATTGTTTATTTCAGTGCTTTTTTTTTTTTGAGTCTGGCTAAAGGTTTGTCGATTTTACTGATCTTTTCAAAGAACCAGCTCCTAGTTTCATTGGTCTATTGTATTTACATTTTTTTAGTTTCTAATTTGTTTATTACTGCTCTAGTCTTTATTATTTTCTTCCTTTTACTGGTTTGGGGTTTTGTCTGTTCTTCTTTTTCTGGCTCCTTTAGGTGTAAGGCTAGGTTGTTTATTTGAGATTTTTCTTGCTTTTTGAGGTAGACCTGTATTGCTATAAACGTCCCTCTTTAGAACAACTTTTGCAGCATCCAAAAGATTTTGGGCTGTAATGTTTTCGTTTTCATTCGTCTCCATGTATTTTTTAATTTCCTCTTTGATTTCTTGGTTAACCCATTCGTTGTTTAATATGTACTTTTTAAATTTAAGATTATTTATTTATTTGACAGAGAGAGAGCACAAGCAGGGGGAGCGGCAGGCAGAAGCAGAAGCAGGCTTCCCGCCGAGCAGGGAGCTAGATGGAGGACTCCATCCCAGGACCCTGGGATCATGACCTGAGCCAAAGGCAGATGCTCAGCCGACTGAGCCACCCAGGCATCCCAACCTCCACGTAGTTTTGTTCTTTCCAGATTTCTTCTTGTGGTTGATTTCTAGTTTCATACCATTATGGTCAGAAAAGATGCATGGTATGATTTCAGTCTTTTCAAACTTGTTGAGATTTGTTTTTTGGCCTACCATGTGATCTATTCTGGAGAATGTTCCATATGCACTTGAAAGATACATGTATTTTGATGTTTTAGGATGGAATGTTCAGAATATATCTGTTAGATCTAGGTGGTCAAGTGTGTCATTCAAAAAGCCACTGACCGGATGCCTGGGTGACTCCGTCATTTAAGCATCCGACTCTTGATTTTGGCTCATGTTATGAGATTGAGCCTGCTGTCAGGCTTCCCACTGGGTGTGGAGCCGTTTTAAGATTCTCTCTCTCCCTGGAACACTTGGGTGGCTCAGTCAGTTAAGCATCTGACTCAGGTCATGATTGCGGGTTCCTGGGACTAAGCCCTGCATCAGGCTCTACGCTCATCAAGGGGTCTGCTTCTCCCTGTCCCTCAGCCCCTCCCCCATTCGTTTGTGTTCTCTCTCAAATGAATAAATAAAATCTTTAAAAAAAAAAAAAAACCCAAGATTCTCTCTCTGCCTCTCCCCTGCTCTAAAAAACAAGACAAAACAAAAGCCACTGCTTCCTTGTCGATTTTCTGTTTGGATGATCTGTCCATTGATGCAAGTGAGGTGTGAAAATTCCCTACTATGATTGTATTCCTATCAGTTACTTTATGTTTGTTATTAGCTGCTTTATGTATTTGGGTGTTGCCATGTTGGGTGCATAAATATTTACAATTGCTATATCTTCTTGCTCAGTCTTACCTTTATGATTTTGTAGTGTCTTTTGCCTCTTGTTACAGTCTTTGTTTAAAGTCTATTTTGTCTGATTTAAATATTGCTACCTCAGGTTTCTTTTGACATCCATTTGCATGACAAATGCTTCTCCATCCCTTCACTTTCAGTCTGCATGTGTTTTTCGGTCTGAAATGAGTCTCTTGTAAGCAGCATATAGAAGGGTCTTTTTTTTTTTTTTTTTTAATCAATTGTGTCTCCCTATGTCTTTTGATTGGGACATTTAGTCCATTTACAGTCAGAGTAATTATTGATAGGTATGTACATACTGCCATTTTGTTACTTGTTTTTATGGATGTTTTTGTAGTTCTCTGTTCCTTTCTTCTCTTGCTGTCTTCTGTCATGGTTTGCTGGCTTTCTCTAGTGATATACTTGGATTCCTTTCTCTGTATTTGCACATCAGTTACTGGTTTTTGATCTTTGGTAACCATTTGGTAACACACAAACCGTCTTTTACATATAGCAGTCTATATTAAATTGGTGGTCACTTAAGTTTGAACCCGTTCTTTACTCCCACCATGCTTCCTCAACCCCCCCAGGTTTTAGGCATATGGTGTCATACTTCATATCCTTTTATTTTGTGAAACACTTGACTGATTTTTATAGATATACTTAATTTTACTGCTTTTGTGCTTCGTGCTCTTCTTACTCCTGCTTATGGTCTTTCCTTTCCACTCAGAGTCCCCTTTAACATTTCTCATAGGCCTGGTGTGGTGTTGAATTCCTTTAACTGTTTGGGAAACTCTCCTTCTAGTCTGAATGATATCCCTGCTGGATAAAGAATTCTTGGCTGCTGGTGTTTTTTCTTTCAGTACTTTGAATATATCCTCTCACTCCCTTCTAGCCTGTAAAGTTTCTGCTGAAAAATGAGCTTATGGTCTTACAGGGTTTCTCTCTTATGTTAATATTTTCTTGTGTCTTTCTTACTTTAAAAATTCTCTTTCTCACTACTTTTTTTTTTTTTTTTTTTTAATTCCTATATGTCTTCATGTTGACCTCCTTGGGTTGATTTTGTTGGGGCGTCTCTGTGCCTCCTAGATCTGGATTTCTGTTTCCTTCCCAGATTCGGGAAGTTTTCAGCTATTATTTCTTCAAATAAATCTTCCTCCCCCTTTTCTCTCTCTTCTGCGATCCATATAATGTCATTGTTATTAAACTTGATGGTGCCACTGAGTTCTCTGCTTTCATTTTTTTTTTCACTTGTTCAGTTTAATTACTTTCCATTATTCTGTCTTCCAAGTCGCTGATTCTTACTTCTTCCTCTGGTCTACTATTAATCCCCTGTAGTATATTTTTAATTTCAATTATTGTGTTCTTTATCTCTTATTGGTTCTTTTTTGTTTTCTGTGTTTGTTGAGGGTCTCACTGAGGTCCTCCACTCCTTTGTCAGGCCCAGTGAGTATTTTATGACCGTCACTATAAATTTTCTATTGGGCATATTATTTCCATTTCATTTAGCTGTCTTGTTGCGATTTTGTCCTGATCTTTCCTTTGGGACATATTCCTCGTCTCTTCATTTTGTCTCTCTTTCTGTGCATTAGGAAAGTCAGCTACGTCTCCTGCTCTTGAAAGTAGTGGTCTTGTGAAGAAGAGGTCCTATAGTGCCCTGTGGTGCAGTGTCCCCTGTTCAGAACCTGGTGCTTCAGGGGTATTGCCTATGTGTGTCGCGTGCACCCTGCTCTTGTGACTGAGCTACTTTTGCCTTCAATTCAGTCATCTGCAATGGCTCTGTTTGCCTGTTGTGGGCAGGGTTTGGTCCCTGTGTTGTTAGTGGGCCAGTCTGAGGCCACCTTGGGCTTGAGTTGAGTCAGACCACGCATTTGCCAGAGGTGAGATAGCAGCAAACTGCTGGGCACTTTCCTGTGTTGTCCTCCCAAGAAGCTTTCATTGGTGGGGATAGCCTTCAGTCAGACCAGCTATCTGCCCCAGCCCAGTGCGGGAACCTCAGTGGGACTGGTATATGTGGTTATCTTCCCCTCTGTCCAGGGCAGCAGTCTCTTTGGAGTGGTGCTTGTCCTTGTCCTGGCTGCTTGCACCTCGCCAGGCTTGTGGCACCACTTTGGATGGACTCCAGCCAAGGGCATATTGCAGGAGCCAGAGCAACGGGAAAATGCGGGAACAGGGCCCATGGAGTGCCAGGAAACTCTGCACCAGTCCACTGCAGGAGGGGACTGCAGCTGACCAGGCTTGGATGGAGGAGATGTTTCTGCAGGAGTACACCAGAGTACACCAGGAGTACACTGTTCACTATGTAACAAATGTTGGCTCTGCACTGGTTCCCGCAGGTGTCCATCTATCTTGGCTGGGAGGGAGGGGAGGAAAATGGTGCCTGCTAGCTCTTTTGTTCTTAGAGCGGTCTTCCAAAGATCCCTGCCTCTCCAGGATACGCTCATTAGTAAATAAATCTCTTTTCCATATATGCCAGGTATTTTTAACACTGCTGCTTCTCCTGCTCCATCTCAGTGGGGCTGTTTGTTTTACTATCTCTTTAATAAGGGCAGGCACTCCACCCTCCTGGCTCTCCCAGAGCTGAGCCCACTGAATTTTAAAGTTCAGGTGGTAATAAGCCCGCCATATTCTTGGGCCCCTCTGGTTTTCAAAGCTGAATGTTACAGGGATTGGTCCCCTTCTTCCTGGGGTTCCTGGCTTGGGGATCTGCTCTGCTCCCTTCTCTGTGCTGCTGCATCCCTCCCTCCTGCGGACAATCCCGAGGATCCACTTGGCTCCTGACAATCTCTTTGTCCTTCCCACCCTCTGTGATGTGGCCTCTGTTCTACATTTAGCTATGGAGAGTCCGTTCTGCCAGTTTTTAAGTCGTTTTCTGGGTTATTTATACTGATGTGGTGTTACCTAGTTACCTAGTTGTATCCATGAGACGAGATGAGCTTAGGATCCTCCTCCTCTGCCATCTTCCCCAACTCAAGACTTTTCTTTTTTTTAATTTATTCATTTGAGAGAGAGAGAATGAGTGGGGCGAGGGGCAGAGGGAGAAACAGGCTTCCCGCAGAGCAGGGAACCAAATATGGGACTCGATCCCAGGACCCTAGGATTATGACCTGCACTGAAGGCAGACGCTTCACTGACTGAGCCACCCAGGCACCCCTCAGACTCACTTTTTAAAAGTGTTTCTTTCGAGGGAAGGCCTGCTTTGTGAGCACCAGCTCTAGCAGAATTGTCTAATACTGATCTCAAATGGGGTCTGGAATTCAAACTTTAGGAGAGTCCCTCTGATGAAACTATGGATAAGCTTCTTTGTTAGTTTCCATGTTTTATGTTGACAAGATAATGAGAAGTGTAGATTTAAATTTTGTTGTGTAGCTTATACCTTTGATTTTTCAACCAACACTAGTTCATTAGTTGACTGAGATTTTAGTAGGTCTTTAAAAGTTGTTATGTATGAGTCCTTAATCTTGTCTTTAAGATCTGTTACCAGAATTGTGTTTCGATCACACCTGAGCAACAACTCTGTTGTATATATAATAAGACGACCATATTTCTGGTCTGACATAACAGCAAGGTCAAGAATCCTGAGTTTGTAATTAACCATTTGAGTCTAGTAAATTAATTTGGGTATAGTAAATTTCTGTAATATGTTAAATATGCCTTTTGAGTTTTATCCTGTAGGCATCTTGTTTTCAAGAAATCTTGATTGAGTCCCTGTTGTGTACAAGTACTAAGAGTGGTGGGGAAGAAAACAGAGTCCGTGCTGCTGTGGAACTTATGTTCTAAGGGGGCAGACATCAGGGATGCAGCCCTCTTGATACAGATTCATTGTGTCCTGGTCCTTCTTATTGTATCTCCATATATGACATGCATCTGCCTGAATTATTGCACACTCACTGCTCTGTGACAGCACAGCAAGAGAGAGGCAGGGACATCCCCATTCTTTGGCAGACTTTATGAGTAGCTCTAGAAGTGCTAGGTCTTACCTCTTGGTCTATAAGGAGGGGTTTACAAGGGCCTCAGCATCATGAATCCCTTCAGGGAGTCTCAAAATTTTTAGCTAAAGCTTGAATGGCCACATATCCACCTCAATCCCCCCTGTCCCTATCTGACTGCTTTCATGTTCTTTTCACTACCATTCCCCACTGGTATTGTCATTTCAGCTACTGAATTACTATATTGTTCTACATTTTTCTTACAGCAGATCCCTTGCCTGGGCTTGAGGAGAAACCACCAAACATTGGTGCTTCAGAGGGGGTGTACCTCAAACAGCTACCTCACCCTACACCTCCGTTGCAGACCGACTGTACCAGGCAGAGCTCACCACAAGAAAGGGAAACAGAGGGCCCAGAGCTCAAAAGCGACTCCTCAGAATCTGGAGACAACTGTAAAGCAACAAAGAGCAAGAACACCTGGCCCCCAGAGAGCAACTATACCAGCCCAGCCACCCAAGGATGTATGCGAGACGTCTCCACTCTGGCAGATAGAGGGGCTCTACCTGAAAATGGAGTAATTATTGAAGCATCCCCTTGTGGATCAGAGGGGAAGGGCCTTGGTGGTAGTGGTTCAGAAAAGCCACTCTGCCCCAGAGGCAAAACGCTACAGGAAACCATGCCGTGTACAAGACAGAACCCAGCTACACCTCCCAACGTGGACCCCAATCTGATGGGAGGCACTGTAAGCCAGTTTTCCCCCTTGTACATGCCTGGGCTGGAATACCCAAATTCAGCTACACATTACCACATCAGTCCAGGCCTGCAAGGTTTGGGCCCTGTGATGGGAAGTAAACCCTCAGTATCCCATCCTCAGCATTTCCCCCCTAGGGGCTTTCAGTCTAACAACCCTCATTCTGGAGTCTTTCCCCGGTATCGCCCCCACCAAGGAATGAGGTATTCCTACCAGTCACCACCTCAGCCTTCCTATCATCACTATCAGCGAACTCCTTATTATCCGTGTCCACAGGGCTTTTCTGACTGGCAGAGACATCTTCATCCCCCGGGAAGCCCAAGTGGGCTCCCACCTAATCCACCCCCCCCACCAAGGCCCCTCTTCTCAGATAAGAGCACCTTGGCTAATCTGCAAGGCTGTGAGACACTGAATGCTGCCTTAAGTTCCCCAACCCAAATGGATGCGGTAGCTGCTAAAGTCGTCTCAGCTGATGGACAGAATCCTGGTCCAGAGGAAGAAAAGCTGGATGAATCTATGGAGAGGCCAGAGAGTCCCAAAGAATTTTTAGACCTGGACAACCATAATGCAGCTACCAAGCGGCAGAGCTCATTGTCAGCCAGCGAGTATCTTTATGGAACTCCTCCTCCACCTCTGAGTTCAGGGATGGGATTTGGTTCATCTACTTTCCAGCCCCATGGTGTGATGCTACAGACAGGGCCTCCTTACACACCTCAGCGGCCAGCCAGTCATTTCCAGCCCAGGGCCTACTCTTCCCCCGTGGCTGCTCACCCACCTCACCATCCAGTGGCTGCCCAGCCCAACGGCCTCTCTCAGGAGGGCACCATCTATCGCTGCCAAGAAGAGGGCCTGGGTCACTTTCAGGCTGTAATGATGGAACAAATTGGTACTGGAAGTGGAATAAGGGGACCTTTCCAGGAAATGTACAGACCATTAGGGTAAGATTACATTAGATGATTTCCTTGGTTTTTGTTTCTTTTTTCTGAGAAAAGAATAGATGTTAGTTTTAGAAAGAAAAATGGCCTTAGAAATGAAGGTGATAACCTTTAGTGGTCTAGGTCCAAAGAAGGCATGGGAATCATTGATAATTGGAGACTTAATGGACATGTTTCAGCCTTAGTATCCAATTTTATCTTCGGCATTTTCTTCCCTCGTGAAAGTGAATTAGCGTTTAAATGACTGTTTAGTTAGATTTTGAGACTGGAAACTTGAGAGGCATAGGCAGAGGTCTCAGCATTGCTGCTAAGTTCAGATACTCTGATCAAGGTAAAATAGGTCTCTCTCAAACCCTGAGGTTGTGGGAGATCATATGTAATGTTCAGGTTTTATCCCTCACCTCTCATTTCTTCCCTTAACACTGAATAAAGAAACAGGTTCATCTAGAATTAAAACAAGTCAAATATAGTCCCCATGAGAATTCTTGCAAATAGTGGAGTTTTTAGGACTCAGTGAGGTAATCTGTGATCCAGGAGATTTTCAAATTAATAATACATAAAAGATGGTTAAATAAAGTTGCTTACATTAAAGTTATGAAGCCTTATCATAAAACCAGTACTATCCAGCTTAAAAACTAACGTGCCTCTCTTCGGTGCCAGCCTAAAACCTTACCTCCAAAACCTCTTCCCCATTTAACATTTTGACATATTTTTTTAGACCTCACTAAATATGTTTTGTTTCTTTGTCTTTTCTTTTGAACCATTGGTAAGTAAGTTGCAGACTTCATAACTGCATGCATCTGCTAGGAATAACGACATTCTCCTGGAGCACAATTCCACCCAGGGAAAATAACACTAATAGTATTTAATATAGAGTCCTTATTTAATTTCTCCAGTTGTCCCCAAAATGTCTTTTATAGCTATGTTTCTTTATCTTATTTTTTTTTTCCATCCAGGATCCATGTAAGGGTAACGTATTCACATGTGGTTGCTCTGTTTAGTCTCTTAATTTACATGTGTTCTGTCATTGTTTTGTTTTGTTTCCCAAAGATTCGAGGCTAGTTCTCATGTATGATGTCCCAGATTTTGATTCTTCTCCTTGTTCCCTCATGTTTCGAGTCCAGTTAAACACACGTCAAGAGCACTACCTAGACGGCGTCATGTACTTAATGCATCACATCTGGAGCACAAAATGTCGCTTTGTCCCAATATTGATTCCAAGTTTGATTACCTAGATAATTAAGGCAATATCTGCATGAGATTTTCATGATTAAAATATCTCTTTCCTTTCTAATTAATATGTCTTCATTAATTCTTAACTTTTCTTTCTTGTGGCTATAGGATGCAAATGCATCCAGTCCAGTCACAGTCCTCGTTCCCAAAGACCCCAGCACCAGCAGCATCCCGGGAAGAGCTGCCACCACATAAGCCCCCAACACTTCCTCTTGATCAGGTAAACATTACCAAAACTAGAACTTTTGTCATTCTTCTAGGTGGCAGGAAATAATTCCTTGTGAGTTTATCGTGATTCTGAGAAAATCTTTTAAGGTGTCCTTTTAAAAGAGGAACTTGAACCGGAAAGTGGCGTCCTGTCCGGCAACCAAGTAAAAAGGGCCACTCGGGCCCTGTGCTACCAGTGGATTCAGCAGTGAGAAAAATCAAGAGAAGACCGAAGTAGCTTCTGTATTGTTTCCATGTGTTTCTCTTCTTGTGGTAACCAGCTGTTTGGGGATTGTTCAAGACTCGTGTTTCCAAACTGGCCACTGTCATTTATTTTGAAATGATAGCTTTGTATTTTTTTATCCTCTTCCACCTATTTCATCTGAGAGAGACAAGGCAGTCAGGTTTTTAAAAATAGCTCCCTTCGAGTGCTGCTTTTGTGCCAATTACTGTGTTCTGACTCCCTCCACGCACTGTCTCATTTCCTCTCTTCCTTGACCACTGTGAAGTAATTGTCATCAGCTACATCAGCATGGCTCCCTAATGTGCAGGGAGTCCTACCGCACCTGAGTGATGAGGTTGGGGTTTGCATCCAGAGGTCCGGAGCTTGAGAGCCCACCCTCTGGAAGTAAACTGTGACAGCTGAAACAAAACCAAGCCATCTTCCCAGATGGAGAGGAACATGTACAGCTCTTTGGCTTATTGAATTACTTTAAACAACACAGTTGTTAATTTTGTTTAAAATTGTCTTTATTTGCTTCTCTCAGAGCTAGTCCAAGGAGGAAATAAACCCCAAGGAAACGGAAAGCTGCACATGAAGACTGGAACATGGAAAATTTAGGGAAGCGATCCCTGCCCACCTCTGTTCCTGTTACCCTGCCACACCCCTTCACAGTGCATCCCATCGTGCCGTCCAAGAGCTGGAGCCATTCCCGGAGCCCTAGAAGCATACTCCTTAGGCTAACACCAGCTTGCAAAGGTCCTTGGTTGGGGATCTCTTGTATGGCTGATGGTCAAGAACAAATGAACTGAAATTAGTGATGGCTTTTCTAAGTCCTAAGACTCTTGTTCAGGGAAAATCGTCTTAAACTTGGGGGAGAGGGTCACACTTAAGAATGGAGTGGTGCTTGTAAACTTTCATGAGCAGCTAAACTCAGGTATATATTTGGGGAAGGGACTACTTGTAGTATTAATGTGTTTTGGAGCTGGGTCCAGTTTACAGAATTTTCATGTTGCCTTTTAAAAATAATTTTTGTTGTTGGTGGTGAATGTATTGTACATAAGTGGGAAGGGTGGGTGGGGATGTGGAAGAAATGGAAGTCCTAACGATGGTGGGCAGGCAGCACTGCAGTGATCCTTATCTGTTTACAGTCATGTCACACTGAATACTTTTGGGAGCTGGAGAAGAGGGTAGGTAAAGTTTACTCTAGTAAATTATCACTGTTTCCTCAGTGGTTAGACATCCTTTGTTCATTAAGGGCCTTCTTTCCAATCAGCCCGAGATTGTTGAGTTTCTCAGTTTGGAGGCAGAGCGCTCGCACACGGCCTACCAGAAGCATCAGCCTAGAAGACAGGCTTCCCTCTCATCCAGTGGCCCAAAGCCTGGATTTCAGAGAGCAGTGCCCTTCGTGATTTGCCACCAGCCCTACTGGATAGTTGTAAACCAGTATCAGGAATTGGGATCACTAGAGTGTTTTGCTTATTAGAATTTAAAATGAATCGTCCTCTTCACAGACCTGCCGGGACTGTGATCTGATAGACATCACACAAAGCTTTCTGGCACGAATCACATTTTGTGGAAGTGACTACTCAGGTTTGTATATGTTAGTATCAATAAAGAAATTGCACAGTTTTGAATAGGAAAAATGTATTCTATAGATTTACAGTTTGAATTTAGGAATATCTCAGTATATATAGTTTTAATTCATTTTAAGTGAATCATAGTAAAATAAGTCATGGTGATTTAAAATAGCTTTCAGGAACGAGTTCTTGGAAATCATTTGTCATATCTGTGATAGGAAACAATTTTACAGTATTACTTTGTTACAGTTTTAGAAGTGAATTACACTGGATTGTCCTTTGTTTAGCATTCTGTATTTGATTTTAGCTGAGATGCCACCAAAGTTAGGACTCCTCTATGGTTTAAACTTTTGAACATCCCACAAAGAGGAAAAAAAAAACTAAGGAAAAATGTCCTGAAATAAACAGATTTTTGTAAAGAATAGCATATTTTTAAGCATGCCTTTGGGATAGTAGAAAAGCCTCCATATAATATTAATCTGCTCTAGTTTCTTACAAATTCAGCCTTGTGAGGGGCCATTAGAATCTTTCCCTCCAATTCCAGCATCCTTGATGAAACGTGGAACTATCATGTTTAAAGTTCGCTATGCTGTGCTATTTAGGAAAAGAAACAAATTGGAAATATCCATGTTATACAGATGGAACCCAAGACACCAGCTCCAGTGTAAAGAAAATTCATACAAATAAGGGAATGCTTATTGACCTGGCGTTGTGGCTTACGGCTCAGGCAGGATTGAGAGTTGTGTAGGAACACAGGAGCCTTTAAGATTCATTGCACAAAAATACGAATTCTTTTTCTCTAATAGACTCCAGTTTTAAATTTGGTGTGCTTTTAAGTGAATGAGTTTTGAGGCTGTGTTCTCATTTGGTCCTGATTCTGGTTAGAAAGCTGTCACTGGCATGATCTGGTTTGGAAGAGTGAAGATGTCCGCGCTGTCCCTGTAGGAAGAACAGATCTGATGATTCAGCTCTTGAGCTGGTGTAAGTTAATGCCGATGCATTTACTCCTTCTGTTTTTGTGTCTGTGTAGAAGCAGGGAGGAGAGAAAGACCAGCTGGCTCAAGTCTAGTTAGAGCTGGTCTAGACCCAGAGTGCTCTGCCACTGACAGCCTTTCTCTTCTCATGTGAAAGTCGGTGGGAGTGACAGGCCTTTGCTGCCTGACTCAGAGCACAGTGGCCACAGGGTCCGTTCCCCTGGCGCTGAGGTTGGAGGTATTGCTTTGTGCTGAATGGCCCTGGGGCGTGGGTAGGAGTGGACCATAAGCAGTGGTTGGGCTGACCTGTGTCCTTTCTCCTTCCACCCTGCATGAGTAACCTTTTCTCCTCACTCTCCCAACCCCGTACCCCCTGTTACCTGTTGCTAGAGAAAAGCTGTGAACAATATAGGAAGAAATCAATAAATGTAGAGAGGTGAGAAAATGTTAAGGAAGAACTGTATCAAGGACTGAACTACTGTATCATCTCCTAACACTGGGAACGAGGGCAACAGCAGACTCGGCAGCCTTGTTGCGTCCCATGTGGGAACTGAGTCGTGCATTACAGCCCTTGTCTGCTATCTCCTGAGCTTTTACTGGTCTTTGAAGCCCGGATCTGCTACAGGCAGTCAGGAGCTGCAAGAGAACACATGTGACGGTTGAGCTGCTTGACGGCTGATCGCTCTGCCCCCAGGCACGACCTTTTCTTCCCTCCTGTTTTTCTCCTCTGGCACTTCTCTTCCCACGTGTCTTAACATGCATTTGCCTTCTTGTCCATGAGGGTGGTGTGTGATATGTTAAAACTAGAAAGTAGTGTATGAGGAGGTCCTCAGAATGATCTGCTGTCGGGCTAGGAGGACTCTCCCACGGTGTCCGCAGGCCGGCTCTCGGGAGTCCCCAGGAGGGGGTAGCTGGGCTCCACGGGGAATGAGGAAACTCTCACACCTGTTGGATTGAACAGTCCTGGCTAGCCTTTATTAGAGTTGTTAATAAGTTAGGATCTTTTTTCCCTAAGACCCAGGAGAAAAAAACAACCCAGAAAGAAAAGTAAAGCTTTTTGGAAGGTTTCTGGTTTGGGTTTATTGTTTGTTTTTTCCCTCAGAGTCTGTTCTTTTAAAAAGTAGCTGTTGGCGGAAATTTTTTATGGTAGATGCATATGAAGAGTAAGTAAGGGCGAAATGTGCAGATTCTTGTTCATATAACTTCTTCCATTCTACCTTCTAAAAATAAAATTAAAGCCACTCTGCCTCTCCTTAATCACGTTGTTTTGGGTTCGGGCAGTGCACATGAGCTTCTTCACCATTCTTTCATTCTCAGTGAGCCCAAGTGAGACTGCTCTCAAGAGGCAAAACTCTGTCATGCTCGTCTTCATTTTTATGTTGATGGAAAACGTGAAGACCTGTAGGGTGCGTGTGCACCTTAGTTCACTCAGACCCCAGTTTTCAGTGTTGATTCACTGTGGCCTAGTGCTCAGACCTTGAAAATGCTTCTCGTGACCATTAGGTGTCATTACCGCATGGCATTTGTCTGCTGTATTATTATTTATGGTAATTCCTACAGGAGTCAAAGAGGATGCTAAGTGCTGTCCAAAACACGCAAAATCCCAGTGTTACACTCATCACAGATGTCAGAAACAAGCTCTCAATCCATACGACTTCATTGAATTTTTCTTCCCTTTTTGAAATTCAGATTTATAAATAAAACACTGCTCTTAAGCCCCAATCTGAAATTTCACAGCAAGTCTTAACCCAGCAGTCCCAAGGCAAGGACAGTTACATAGTGTCAGAATGCTGACATGCTTTCACAGGAATGAAAGGCTTAGAGTTTTCTAGCATTATTGCTACCTGCCGCCTCCCCCTCCCCCCGCCCTGTGACTGTCAGTCCATTCACCCCTGCCAGATTCTGCATGGACCTCCAGTGAGGAAGTCAGCTCCATGTGTGTGTGAGTCAAGGACTGTTCCACCTTGGGGGTTTCTGGAATGCAGTGTCCCAGCTAATAGTTTTCTGTTCAACATTCCAGTGAGAATACTGGGAATTTTGGTTGAGCATGCAGAGGCTTTTATTCCTGGGCTCACATCACAGTCTAGGAACTAAGAATGTGATTGAGATTTGCTGCATGAGAAGAAACCCCTTTTCCTTTTTTGGTGGGTTGGACTTTCTCTGTAATATGGAGCCTTAGGACACCGAGCCTTGCCCTGTTTTTCATTTAGGAAATCAGAACCTGAATGAACATTTTTGCAGCCCATCTCTCATATGAAGCTGTGACACAAGCTTTGTCTCCAGGTTGGGTGTTTATCTGTCTCTGCTTTGTAGGCCTTTGCTAACCAGAAATTTAGAGGGGCTGTCCCCCCAGCTAGTCTTTGTCTCTGTGTACCAGGGGACTGACTGAACTTTTATGTAGAAATGCCTAATAACCAACTGATTGTCCTGCATGTGTTTTTGAAAAGGGTGGGATGGGGTTGGGAACAGGGGGTGTGGATATTGAGTAAGTTATTGAAATGCTGAACCCCGTTCAGTATCCTTCGTGTGACCCCTTTTCCCCAGCTGGGACTCGGGTACCTCCCTCTCCTGCCTTGCACACAGCTCCTGGGAGCCCAGGCCAGTCTCCACCAGCCTGCGGCACACAGTGTCAGGGATTCTTTGCTCCTGCTGCAAAAGCCGTGTGAACTTTCCTGGCCAGTACTGGAAAGGGGAATGCTATTTATTTTTATATTGTGTATATTTTGTCGTGGTCTGCTGATTCCCTGTTTCACTGAGAGCGACACTTACCTCAATAGTTAGTTCGATATTGTGTGTTGGATAATTTTTTAAAAGAACTTTTTAAAAAGCTTTTTGATCCTCAGAGGTCTGTAGATTTATTTCCATATGAACTGGTTATTTTGTATAAAGTACATTCTTAAAATAGCAAGGCTCTGATATGTGTGAGTTGTGTGTGTCCACGCGTCACTTTTATCACACTTTTATCATCGGGACAGAGGTTTGAACTAGGCCCCAGCCCATCTCACCTGGCTTCCTCAAGGTGGGTGGGTGTTGTAGGGGCAGGCAGCGGGAGCGTGCCCTGTGCAGGCGATGGTGGAGTGTGCTCTGTGGAGAATCTCAGAACAGTGCTAAAACTGACTGGCCATTCCACACAGTGTCGGATAAAATACTCCCCAGCTGGCCCACTCCCAGTACCACTGACACACCCCTAGCCCTTGGTACACACCTTTAACACACTTGTATATACTACTTTTGCTCTCCTTCCAAAATCTAGGATGGACTAGGGTCCAGGAGGTAAAGAATTCAGCTTATAATGAGGGGACTACCAGGCAGCTGGAGCCTGGGGCCATGAGTGAATTACAAGTGGCCAGGAGTAGGAGCTACTAGGCTAGGTAAGCAGCTACTTTGTATCTGCCCAATTTATTTAGTTTTTATTTCCAGTTCCTAGGAGGGTTTTTGCTACAGGGGAAAAAAAGATAAAGTGACCATCTTGGGGCACCTGACTGGCTCAGTCATGGAACATGTGACTCGATCTTGGGGTAGTGAGTTTGAGCCCCACTTCAGGTGGTAGAGCTTACTTGGAAAAAAAAAAAAAGAAAGTAGCCATCTTACTGTCAGTTAGTTGTAGTTCCAAGACACCAAAATTTCTGGTCTCTTTTATGCTTAATTTTTAAGCCTTGTGAAAGTAATCTCCTTCTGTAAAAATTCTACCCCAAATAGTACCAATTTCCAAGTCTGTGTTCACTCAGGTTTATTACTTTCTAGGGCAGTGACATCCCTCTTGACCTCCGATTGTGTGGTGTTAGATTGTCCCTATTATTATTTTTTTTTTTTTTTTAGGATTTATTTATTTGAAGGGCACCTGGGTGGCTCAGTCTTTAAGCGTCTGCCTTCGGCTCAGGTCATGATCCCAGGGTCCTGGGATCGAGCCCCACATCGGGCTCCCTGCTCCTGGAGAAGCCTGCTTCTCCCTCTCCCACTCCCCCTGCTTGTGTTCCCTCTCTCGCTGTGTCTCTGTTAAATAAATAAAATCTTTTTTAAAAATTTATAAAAAAAAAATAAAGATTTATTTATTTGAGAGAGAGAGCCTACAACTGGGGGGAGGGGCAGAGGGAGAGGGAGAGAAAGAATCCCAAGCAGACTCCCCGCTGAGCACAGAGCTCAATCTCACGACCCATGATATCATGACCTGAGCCGAAATCAGAGTCAGACACTTCACCGACTGAGCCACCCAGGCACCCCTAAATTGTCCCTGTTGATATATTATTATTGACTAATATATTTATAAAAAATCAACTTTAAGTGAAAATCATTAGTAAACCCCAGATTTGACAGGATGCTGGTTAGATGGTGTTTCAGTGTCTCCTTCTGCACTGTAGGGGCAGTGGCCAATGGGCCACTGCTCTGGCCTGGGTCTCTTCGTTGTGCCAGTTGTGACACTGGCCTGGTCAGCATCAGCTCTACCTGCAGTGCTTATTAGTATCACATCCTTAAAATGCATGAAAAAATTGATTTCTGACTTCTGGATTCCCAGCTGCAACCACTCCTACTATGATATGAAAGCCAACATTTTTTAACTTTCAGCTAATGATAGGGTTTGATTTATTTTGCAATAGGAACTTAGGTCTTAGCTGAGTGCCCTTTAGGGTGTTCCCAAATTTATCTCCTTGGGACCAAAACAAAGTATCTTCCACAGATCAGTTCTGTTCCAGAACTTGGTACAGTGGGCAGCTGTTAATCCAGCTCTATTTTTGGAACCATTATTTGACATTAACACTTGTTAAGCCCCATGGGGGCTAACAGTTTACACAACGATCCCCCTACTTGGTGAGCTGATCCCCCTACTTGGTGAGCCGCTTGCTTCAAATTGGAGCATGAAAAGAAAGCTGGCAGGGCAAGATTTAGGGAAAAGGAAGGAAGTCACAAATTGCCGAGGATTAGTCTCAAAACTGTGGAACTCTCCTTTTAGACATTTGGAAACATCCATAGTTCTTCTGTTCTTAAATGTTAATGTCTTCTGTCTCTAAACCAATTCCTGTCATTGAGGAAGGAAAGGGATCTTAATTTTATAAACAAGTAGCCCCTCTAGGGGTTCAGTTTTGCCATAATCTACATTCTCTGAGTGGTATTAACAGAACTGAGAAAATAACCCAGGGTTGGGCTCTTTTGGAGGTCGACCTTCACCCTCTAATCTTCCTGGAGAGGTGAATGGTCTGTGTCATTAAATTGTTATGCAAGGGTTGCCTTTGGAAGAAATGCCATTGGACCTCTTCTCCGGGGGCCAGGAGCGGGGGCGGGGGGGCCGATTCTAGGCCAACTGGAAATGAGTCTTGGGTTCTCTGTAGATGGGCCCTGCAGATCTGTTTCCCTGGCCTCATGGTTTTCCCTTGGGTTTTTTAATGGAGAACATCTGTTTATCTGTTTTAGTCCCCTTTCTGCTACCAGTTCTCACTCCTCTAGTTTCCTTGGGCAGTTCTAGCAAAAACCTCAGTGTGAAGTACTAGCCAACAAGGCAGCTGGAAAATCCCCAGATTTGACTATTGTGTGCTGAAATCCCAACCCCCTTCTGCTTCCATGACCTGCATATAAATTCAGATACCCTCGAGAAGTCGTCAGGTTTGGAAAAGCACTACCTGCTCCTAGAATCTTGGATTTGAACCTCATCCTGGACAGTGAATGACAGGGAAGGAGTAGCTCTATTCTAGCCAGTTAAACGCTAAATAGAATTTTTTAAAGCAGTGGAGTCAGTTCCTTGGATTGGATTCAAGGTTTTTGCTTTGGGGAGGAATTGAGTCCGCAGTAGGAAGGGGCAGAGACATTCAACTGAAGCCTGGCCTTTGTGTGCCCCAAGAACTAAGATGAAGATTGACTGACTCACACTCAAGTTCTCAGTAAGTATTAAATACCAGCTGTGTGCCTAGTTAACCTTGTGTAATTACTAACAGTGGAAAAGAGGAAAAAATAGCTGCTTCTGCTCAGAGTTCATGGTAAAGGGAGAAAATACACAAAAATTGGACTACAGTAAAATGTTAGAAGACACTGCTTAAAGTAATAGATATTTTTCTTCCCTCCGTGCAATGTAGTCACTGCAGGAGGGTGGGGTATTGTCAGCCATGATTTGGACAGGCCCGGGGGGCACAGGCTGGGCCCGCAGAGCCGGCGTCTCATCCGCTGGGGCCTGCAGTCCCCTAGCTCGTTCCATTCAGCAGTCTCTCTGCCTGGTCTTCTCTGAGTCCTTGTTGCAGCTTGAATTCCTCTCTTCCCTTCCCCCCTGGTTTTGCTCCCACAAGGCTATACTACACTGATGAAGACAAGGCAGACTACCACCAGTCCTTCTCTCTGGTGTAGTACTAAGAGGACGTCCCTAGAGACCATATAGGTCTACGGAAGTGAGCGTGCCTGGGGCCTGGCCCCACTACCTCAGCCTTCCTTAGTGAGTCTCATCTGTCTTCCTGTGGACATAATCTATTGTGCTGGTTCTGAGGGTAGACTCTGGACCACCAGCATCACCTGGGAATTTGTTAGAAATGCCAGTTCTGGGCGCCTGGGTGGCTCAGTTGGTTGGGCGACTGCCTTCGGCTCAGGTCATGATCCTGGAGTCCTTGGATCGAGTTACTGCATCAGTCTCCCTGCTCAGCAGGGAGCCTGCTTCTCCCTCTGAGCCTCCTCCCTCTCATGCGCTCTATCATTCTCTCTCTCTCAATAAATAAAAATCCTTAAAAAAAAAAAAAAAAGCCAATTCTGGCTTACTGACGCTGACTGAGGGTTTGTCTGGGCAGTCTGTGTAAGTAGCCTTTTGGGGGGGGTTGATACAAACTGAAGTTTGAGAACACTGACCTATAGGAACAGCCCTGGTGTTTACACTTCCATCCTTAGCCACTCCTCATCTGAGCAGGCTGTCTCATTGATCCCACACCCTGCTGGTTAACATGGATAAAGGTTATGGATGTTCCTCTAATCCAAGCCCACGGAAGGACTGCAGAACAAGAACGGCTGCAAACTTGAGAAATTCTCCCATTGCCCACCCAGGCCCCATCCTGGCCCTGCCCTCCGTGACACCTGGCTTCTATTCCCCCACATTCCTCCATCAGACTTCACTCCCAGTGTCTGCATCCTCTGTCTCGTCTGCAGCGTTGGGTGTTTGGGGGCAATCCAAACGTAACTGACCACTGCAGTCATGTCAAGACCCTCCCCACTTTTTTTTTTTTTTAAGATTTTATTTATTTGACAGAGACACAGCAAGAGAGGGAACACAGCAGGGAGTGGGAGAGGGAGAAGGAGCTTCCTGTTGAGCAGGGAGCCCAGAACCCTGGGATCATGACCTGAGCCCAAGACAGACACTTAACAACTGAGCCACCCAGGCGCCCCAAGACCCTTCCTGCTTTTAAACAATCTCCTGTGTATTCCCTGTGACATCTCCCACAGCTGCTGTTGTGACTTATTTAACAAATTTTAGTGAGTTTATGTTTGGCTTTGCAATGCTCTTAACCAATGGTGGCCCATCCAAGCTGCCCATTTAGAAATTTAAAAACCTGGGCCGTTGGGGCACCTGGCTGGCTCAGTTGGAGCATGCAACTCTTGATCTCTGAGTTGTGAGTTCAAGCCCTACATTGGGTATAGAGATTACTTAAAATCTTCCAAAAAAACCCAAGACAAAACAAAACACCTGGGCTTTTAAAAAAAAAAAAAAAAATTAGATGCTTGAAAACTGCCCCAGAGAGTTTTTCATTGGTCTCGGGTGCAGCCTGGGCATCAGAATTTTTCAAAGCTTTTCTGGTAATTCTGTGGTGCAGTCAACATTGTAAACCACTCTTGGGGCGCCTGGTTGGCCTCAGTAGGTTAAGTGGCTGCCTTCGGCTCAGGTCATGATCCCAGGGTCCTGGGATCGAGTCCCCATCAGGGAGCCTGCTTCTCTCTCTGCCCGCTGCTCCTCCCCCTGCTCGTGCTCTCTTTCTCTCTCACTCTATCTCAAAATCTTTAAAAATAAATAAAAAATATTTAAAAAAAAAAAAAAAAAAACATTGTAAAGCACTCTCCAAAACCAGTGGCTTGCAGACTTTAACACCTGGAGAATCTTGTTAAGATCAGATTCTGGTTCACTAGGCGTAGGCTGGGTCCCACGATTCTGCATGTTTAACAAGCTTGCTGCTGTTTGAGAGCAGTAAGACCTCAAACCCATCCTTGCTTTCCAACACTAATAACTGACCTTGTTATTTAAAGAGGGAGACCATCTCACCTGGTACTCTAACTTTGTGCTTTTCCAGATCTTCACTTTTGTTCTTTCTTGCCAGTCATGTCCCTCACCAAAGCTGACTTGCCCTTGTGCTTTGCATTCCAGCCTCTCCTATCTGCATCCCGACCGCATGCCATCAGTTAGTCTCTCTTCCTTTCTTCCCTGCCTATAAATGTTCTAGTTTCCTCTACTTAAATATCACCTATTTATTTCTCTTTACCTTCCTCCAGACTTTATTTTTTTTTAAGATTTTATTTGTCAGAGCACAAGCAGGGGGAGCGGCAGAGGGAGAGGGAGCCTGATGTGGGACTCCATCCCAGGACCCTGGGATCATGACCTGAACCGAAGGCAGATGCTTAACAAAACTGAGCCACCCAGGTGTCCCTTTATTTTTTAGTAATATCTACACCCAACATGGGGCTCAAACTCTTTACCAATAGAACCTGGCATTTTTGTCTCTGTTGCAATGTGGCTTCCTCCCCACATTTCTGTAACTACCGACTATTAGTTATAGTTACAGAGCCTCTGCCAGATCCTTTCACAGCCCTTAAATCCTCTGCGTGGCCTAAGCCCCTCTTGGAACTGGTTCTCACGGGTGCCATGACCCACGTTCACCCAGGTCTCCACAGCCTGCCCTCTCGGTTACCTTTTCTCCCTTCGACTAGGTGTGCTCTATCTGATAAAGACTTGCCCCCTTTCTCCTCCTCTTCATACACCTTCCTCTAGATGGTTATTATCGGCACCTGCAACTTCACTTGTTCCTCTTATGCAGTTGACGTCCATCTTCAAGTCGGACTTTTTGCCATGCTCTGGTCACCCTTTCCAAGTTCCTATTGGACATGGACACCACGTGTCCCTGCTGCCATTGTTCCAGGATTTTTATTTGCCACTGTTTTAAATTTTTTACCAGAATGATTGGCAATTTCATTTCCTACACCTTGCTTATTTTTAACATCCTTTCTTAGCCATTTTATTATAACAAACATTACAACTGACATATTTCCCTGTCCCTCCAATGTCATCCATTTATGTTTAAGTGTAATATCCTGGCTTCATGGATCATCTCTCTCTTCTCCTTTTTATCGTGACAAAATACACACGTACTATTTTAACCATTTTAAAGTGTATGCTTCAGTTGCATTAAGTACATTCACATCGTTATGCAACCGTTACTACTGTCCATCTCTAGAACTTTTTTATCCCATGGTGAAGATCTATTCCCATTAAACTAATTCCCTACCTCACTTCTCCCCCAACCTCTGGTAACCACTTTTCTTTCTGTGTCTATGAATTTAACCGTTCTAGGTACCTCAGTTAAGTAGAATCATACAATATTTGTCCCTTGGCTTATTTCACGTAGCGTGTTTTCAGGGTTCATCCACGTTGTAGCATGTAGCAGAATTTTATTCCTTTTTGAGGCTAAAGAACATTCCATTGTGTGTATAGACCACATTTCGTTTATCCATTCATCCATCAGAGGACATTTGGGTTGTTTCCCTTTTTGGCTACTGTGAATAATGAATGTTGCAATGGACATGAGTGTGCAGATGTGTGTTTGAGGCACTGCTTTCAATTCTGTGTGGATACCCAGAAATGGAATTGCTGGATCATACAGTAATTCTATTTTTAACTTGTTGAGGAACTGCCTTACCAATTTCCACAGCCACTGCCCCATTTTACATTCCCATCAGCGATGCTCAAGAGTTCCAATCTCTCCACATCCTCGCCCACACATGTTTTCTCTGTTTTGATAATATCACCCTAGCAGGTGTGAGGTGGTAGCACTCTTTCTTGTACACCTTGCCATCCCCTGTTTTGTGGCTGCCACTTTAAACTCAATAGCCAGCCAAACTTTTCTTCTACACTCTCTCCTTACCTACCCACTCCTGATACTCCTAGTTGGGGTGATAATATATCTTTTCCTGCTGATCCACGTTTCAAACCATATTTGTCTCTGGCATGTTTAATCGACTGCCAAGCCCTATCAGTTCTTCACAGAAATCACATCTCTTCCCTCCTGCATGCAGCTTCTCATTTTATTTCTTGCATGGATTATTGTAATCTCCCAACCTGTCCAAACCCCTTGGTGTTGTGATAAACCTAAACCGTCCCCTACGGGCCCCTACTCCACATCCTGTATCAGCTTTCCATTGCCTACCAGGAAAAGGGAGGGGGGAAAAGTTATCATTTAGTGAACACCTTTTATGTGCCACAAACTAAATGCTAAATGTGCTAAATGCCCTACATCTGTTTTGAGTCTCATTTCACAGATGAGGATGCAGGCACAGAGAAGTAATTTGTTTAAGGTCACGCAGCGAGTAAGTGGTAACCTGGAATTCAAACCAGTTCAAAGGCAGCCTTACTCCAAAGCCGATTCTTAACCACTCTGCTCTACTGCCTCATAGCAGTCCTATGAAGTGGCTATCTCAAGCCCCCTTTGATGAAGAAAGGCACTGTTAAATAACTTGCCTAACATGAGGTAGTTATTAACTTGGAAGCTGGAATTTGAACGTGGGTCTTTGACATCAAAGTCTGTCCCGTGCTGATTCTTCATCTCTCCCAAATCCTTGGCCAGACAACAAGGTCCTCTACCTTTGGGACCCAACATGGTACCAGCTTTATTCTCCCCGCAACTGCCCATCCCTTGCCCCAAATTAGACAGTTTGCCACTAAAGAGAAGCCGGGTTTAATTTTAACTCTGCTCTTGGTCATCAAGCTCAAAACCAGTGACTACTTCCTGAAATCTTTCCAGCTCTCCAAGCTGGAAGAACTCAGCTGCAGCCCTGAGCTCCTGGCTCAGCTGTAACAGCTGTGAGGGCAGGGAATGTGCCCCATCAACACTGCAGCACCCCCAGCGGAGCATGTGGTAGACCACTGAAAATACAGAATCACTGGAACAGGCAATCACCTGCAACCACAAAAGTGGGGGAGTCTGAGAAGCAGAGGTTAGCTTCTGGCCCCAAAAGTCTGGCAGAAGTGTTTGCATTGCATCGATTTTCCATTGTTTGTCCTCCTCCCGGACTTTGAGGTCTCTGAGTGGGTGGAATCTCCCCTGACCCCCACCCCCAGGCTGCCTGAACAAAGCCTTTTCCAGCCTGAAGTTCTGTCCCAGTCATACCACAGCCAAGTAAACAGCCACCTGCTTGCCACCTGGGGAGGTAGGACTGGGCTTGGCTAGGCTGCAGAGTGGCCTCTTTGGGGTTACATTCAAACCCAGTCTGCAGGTGTGGGAGGTGGGAGAGGGGCTGGGGACTGGAGTAGAGGAGGATGGCTTCATGACCACCTGCCCTCCTCTCCTGCCCCAGATGAAAGGGCTCTGTGGGCATGAGGAGGGAGGGCCAGTAACAAAGGAGGAATGTAAACCAACCCTTCCTGCAGTTCAGCAGTGATCTGGCCTGTATCTTGGCATCCAGAAAAAGCAGAAGGTCCCTTACTGAAAGCAGGTAAGTGTTTGTCTTGTCTGTATCAAGCTTAGAGTTGGTAGGGAAAGATCCACTTCTAGCAAATAAACAGTTGGGAAAGAGGTCAATGCAGCCAGTGGGAAAGGGTCTTGTTTCATTTGCTGCACAGAGTAGGAAGGAGGTGGGCAAGAGGAAGTGGCCACCCCCTGACAATAGGACATCCCAGGCAACATCTAAGTCAGGAGGCATTTTGTTGGCACTGCTAGTGTAAGGGTCTCACCCCTGAGGAACTCTCACTTGCCCTACTAATTAGAGGAGGTAGAGAGAGAATGGTCCTCTTCCTTGAGTGTCTCCTCACAATGTGAAGAAATGAGGGCAACTGAGGAGCAGAGCTGCGTGTCTCATGACAAGATTGACTGCAAAGTTAAAGGCAATGGTCCCCCTTGGGGTTCATGGATTCCAACATCTCTATTGAATGCCTCTGCACCAAGCTCCAGGGGTAAAACCCTAAGACTGCCTTGCCTCTCCCAGTAACTTAATCATTCTTATTGGAGGTGGAGTCCAGTAGACAAACCACTATAATACAATGTAGTATGTGCTATAACTGGGTATTAAATGGGATCATAGAAGAGGATTCCTAGCCAAAATTTGAGGGACTTAAGAGGGACTTGTGTGAGAAGCTGAAGCCCAAAAACAACTTGTAATTCATCAGGTAGATATGGGGAAAAAGTGTCCTAGTCAACAGGACAGTATGTGGAAGGCTCAGACACAAGAGACTATGATGCCTTCTGGGAAGGGAGAGTTCCCAGTGGCTGGCAGGGAGAGTAGATGGAGGAGTGATTTGGAAGACACAGTCAAGTAGGAAGGTAGAGGGTCCAGGTCAAGGTTGGGAAACTGTCCTAAGAGTGGTGGGAAGTTAGCAATGCACTATAGGCAGGGAACTGCTTAAATGGTAGGCTGGCAATTGGGACCAGACTTGCCCTTTTGCTTGCTTGCTTGGCCATGTTTGTTTGTTGTTGTTTTTAACATTTTATTTATTTGACACAGAGAGAGCACAAGCAGAGGGAGTAGCAGGCAGAGGGAGAAGCAGACTCCTCACTGAGCAGGGCCCCTGGGATCATGATCTGAGCCGAAGGCATCTGCTTAACCAACTAAGCCACCCAGGTGCCCCTTACTTGGCCATATTTGTGGAGCTTGGATTTGAGGGAAGCAAAGCTGAAGGCAGGGGGCAGAGTGGAGAGGCTGTTGGGTGCTCCAGGCAGTGAGTGACACCCATGTGATAAGCAGTGGCTGGTGGGCCCACAAGAGACTTAGGATAGCTTTTTTCTACCCATGATGAAGGACCTGTTTACCCCTGTCCACTATGGACAGATAATTTTGTAAAATACAGTAAAGATGAATTGCTAGAAAAATAGAATTTTTTAAAAATGATAAAATAGGGGCGCCTGGGTGGCTCTGATGGTTAAGCGTCTGCCTTCGGCTCAGGTCATGACCCCAGGGTCCTGGGATCGAGTCCCGCATCGGGCTCCCTGCTCCGCGGGGAGCCTGCTTCTCGCTCTCCCCCTGCTTGTGCTCGCTCGCTCGCTCGCTCTCTCTCTCTCTGTATCTCTGTGTCTCACATGAATAAATAAAATCTTTAAAAAATTAAAAAAATAAAATATAAGCTCACATTTTTCTTAGTAAATTCTAAAATATGGAATTCCTTGAGATACCATAAAAATTTCTAAGCCTTTGCTCTCAATTTCTGTACTTGTCACAGACCAGCACTGAACCAACACCCTGAGTAGCACCATTTTAGGAGGAAAAACTGCCAGAACACGGTGACTGATGAGTGGTGGGGGAGTAAGAGGCAAAGGAAGAATCAAAGATGGCACACGTATGTGGCCTGGATGATTGGCTGGTGGTGCAGCTTCCAGAGCTAGGGGACCCGGAGGAGGAACAGCAGGCCTGCACGGGTGGACACGAGTAAAAAGAGGTATCACTCTACCGGGTGAAGCCAGGCTGCTAAGACGGGGACAGCCCAGGAGCTGGTTAAGATGATGGTGAGGGGCTCAGGGCAGAAAGCCTGAACTGCAAGTCCATTAGTCATGAGCAAGTAGACAATGACCGAAGCCCAGGAGGAGATGGACTTTTCAGGACGGCTGTGTGGAATGGAAGGAGTTGAGAACCTTGGCAGGACCCTGTGGGCACCAGTGAGCAAGGACACTGGTCATGGGGGGCTAGGGAGCCACTGGGGAGAGCCAAGGAGCCCACAGAAGTCAAGGTAATAGAATGTTTTAATGTGGGACAAATGAAAAGCCGTGTAATCAGGAGCTCAGAGAACGTTGGCCTGCTCTGGTGCCTGCAGCTCACTACCTAGAATCATGCCTCTGAAAGATGTGTCTCTGGGCAGCCTCATTCAAAATATGATACTGGGAAACAATGTAATAATTACTTTAGGGGCACTTGCCTGGCTCAGTCGGTAGAGCATGCAATTCTTGATCTCGGGGTCTTGAATTCAAGTCCCATGTTGGGTGTAGAGCTTACTTTAAAAAAAAAAATTACCTTAGAGTTTTCTGTGCTTTCCAAATTTTCCAATTTTTTTCTAGTACTTTAAATACCTTAAGAGGGGCGCCTGGGTGGCTCAGTCATTAAGCGTCTGCCTTCGGCTCAGGTCATGATCCCGGGGTCCTGGGATCGAGCCCCGCATCGGGCTCCCTGCTCAGCGGGAAGCCTGCTTCTCCCTCTCCCACTCCCCCTGCTTGTGTTCCCTCTCTCGCTGTGTCTCTGTCAAATACATACATACATACATACATACATACATACATACCTTAAGAAATAGAACAATGGTTCATTATTAACAAAAAAGAACTGATCGGGCGTCTGAGTGGCTCAGTTGGTTAAGCGACTGCCTTCGGCTCAGGTCATGATCCTGGAGTCCCGGGATCGAGTCCCGCATCGGGCTCCCTGCTCAGCAGGGAGTCTGCTTCTCCCTCGGACCCTCCCCCCTCTCATGCTCTCTATCTCATTCTCTCTCTCAAATAAATAAATAAAATCTTTTAAAAAATTTAAAAAAAAAAGAACTGATCACCACCTAAGCATCGGTTAATTAGCTATCTCCTAGGGAAGCACACAGGATGGGTCACAGTTTTGCTGTTAGGCGCAGGACCCCTGGGTGAGACAGGGTAAGGTAGGCCGGCAGGGCCCTGCCACAGGGACTCCCTGCTAGCCCCACCAGGACCTGTTGCCTAGGACTGTCCTTAGCCAGCTTCTTGTTTGCGAAACAGAGCCTGCAGTAGGGTGAGGAAGGGACAAACCACCCCATTGTGTACACACACACACACACACACACACACACACACACACACACACACAGAGCAGAGATGCTCCTGGAAATGGGCATCTAAGGCATCAAAAGACTAGCCTGGTGTCACTCACTAGCAGAACGGTGTCCTCCCTGCCAAGTGAGGGGTGCCTTCTCACCCACTTCCCACAGAGCTGGAGGACACAGTTCCCAGAGTCCTGGTTTCTCTCCAAGTGCCTCTCCCTCCCTCTGGGCAGCTTCCTCTCCTAGCCTGCCTGTCTTTCAGTCCCTCCGAGCCTCAGGTTTCCGGCTTCCCCCAACTCCGTGGTTCTTCAGCTCTGGACAGTTGCCACGTCCAGGCCCTTTTTTCTTTAAAAAGTTCTCTCCCAGGTGCGCCTGCGTGGCTCAGTCAGTTAAGCGTCTGTCTTCGGCTCAGGTCATGATCCTGGGGTCCTGGGAGCGAGCCCGGAATCCAGCTCCCTGCTCAGCAGGAGTCTGTTTCTCCTCTCCCTCTGCTCCCCTGTTTCTGCTTTCACTCACTCTATGTCAAATAAGTAAAATCTTAAAAAAAAAAAAAAGTTCTCTCCCAGCTATCCCTTATCCTCTGCACCTTCCACCACCCTAATCCTTTTCTCTCGACTTCATTGCTTTGCCATGATGCCACCTAACTGGTCTCTCAGGGGAAATTTCCTTTTCTCAACCTATTCTTCCTGAATTATTTTCCTCATCCAACCTTCGACATGGTAGTTCCCCCCTTAAAAGCATTCAGTGTTTTCTTACTGCCTATAGGATCAAATTTGTGAAAAGTTACTTAATTTGGGGGGCACAAACTGTATCGGGGAAGCCCAGGGCTCTCCACACCTGGCCTAACCTACTTTTGCAGCCCTTTTCTGCCGTTCTGGTGAGCCAGCCAGAGCAGTGAGCTGTCCCTCAGCCCTTTGCTTGGTCCCCTGTGCTCACAAAGTTTTCGCATCCAGGCCGCCTCCCCTTCGTCTTCTCCTTATCAACTTGCCCTTATTTTTTAAGGCCACGTCTAGATCCCTCTCCAAGCCAGCCCAGAATGACCTTGCCCATCTCTGAACGCTTACAGTATTCACCGTCTAAGCAGCTCAACTGTAATGGAATGGAATTTGAGAGTTCTTTAAAAGTTTTGTTTATTAAGAATTCCTTGGCGGGCGCCTGGGTGGCTCAGTTGGTTAAGAATTCCTTGGCTACCCAATTACAAAAACTAATTCTAATTTGCTTAAAACAATAAGTCAATTCAAAACAAACAAAAAAGCCCCAAAACAACAACAAAAAGACAATAGGTTAATTCATGAGAGTGACAGTGGAATATCCCTTTGGTTCCTAAGGTCAGGAAGGAAGTGGGTCACTGTGGTCAGGGTTTCAGAGCTCTGCCCTCTCTCCTGTGGTTCTGCTTCATTCATAAATCTCTTGCTACAAAATCATCTCTCAGTTTCCCAAACTACACTACAGTAAACATGACTGCAGATGTGTTTATGTTACAAGTGTTACATGTTACAGACAAAAACTTGAAAGAGGCTACACAATCTCTCTCTTTTCTAAAATACCTATAGAGAAGATTGAAAAACCTAGCTTAAATCAGGGGCCCATCCTCATATAATCAACATTACCCAGGAGAATATTGTCACATTTTAGGAATATAGCAGTCCCCACCAGATGAATGGTGAGGGAGAAGGGAGTTTCCCGGAAATGGGGTAATGAAGAAATCCAATATGTATATCACTACATTCTACCCTTTGATGCCTGAGGACATGCAAACAGATACCATTTCCCATACAACCAGATTTCCTCTTTTTTTTAAGATTTTTTTTTTTTTTTATGTAATCTCTTCCCCCAGTGTGGGGCTTGAACTCACAACTCCAAGATCAAGAGTCACATGCTCTACCGACTGAATCAGCCAGGCGCCCTTAAATTTCCTTCTTCTAATATGGTTCAGTAATCATGTGTCAAATTATAAATGCACTTATCTTCCCAATGTGATAACTCAATGTCATGACCAGATACTGCATCCAGAGGCAATAACAGGGAGCCTCTGTTATCCAGATAAAGATTTTTTTTTTTAAATATATCCAATCCTTCCCCACCTTGGTCCCAGAGAGCTGCAGATGTAGATCCTCATAATTCTGTGTCCCAGTGCTTAAATAATTAGTATTACTACCCCAACCCTCCCCAAATACTCTATTTTTCTAAATTCTATTTAAAAAAGAAAGGAGAGAGTGCCTGGGTGGCTCAGTTGGTTAAGCATCTGCCTTTGGCTCAGGTCATGATCCCAGGGTCCTGGGATCAAGTCCCATGTCGGGCTCCCTGCTCAGCGGGGAGCCTGCATCTCCCTCTCCCTCTGTCCCTCCCCCTGCTTGTGCTCTCTCTCGCTCCCAAATAAATAAAATCTTCTAAAATATATATATATATTATCTATTGTTCAGTAGTCTAACGCATAGAGCACTCCTTAAGTGATAAGACTAAATAATTTAGGGGCACCTAGCCGGCTCAGTCAGAGGAGCCCGTGACTCTTGACCTTGAGGTCCTGAGTTTGAGCCTCAAGTTGGGTGAGAGATTACTAAAAAATAAACTTAAAAAAAAAGGCTAGATAATTTAATGAATATCCATTTGTTTGCTAAATTCTTTTGCAATGTAGGGAGCTCCTTGGTCAGGAAAATGGCTGCCTCAGGGTCTGGTTTGCTGGAAGAATTTCCCTTGCCAAGGATCCTTCAGGTCCCATATGGAGAGAACAGTGCCGAGGAGTGCCCGGTGGGAGGGCATGCTGTAACACTCTGCAAGTCTATTCCTATCAGGGCTAGAACCAGGAGTACCCTAAACTCCGAGAAAGCGGGGACCTTGTTACTGTTCTCGACTATATCCCTGCTGCCTAGAACTGTGACCGGCACACAGTAGGCCCTCCACAAGTATTTGTAAAATGACTAACACTTGGGCCTATGGATTGCCTTAAGGACTGAGCAAATATGGACCCTGTTGCCAAGTGTGGGATTTTTGTGGTGATGACTCCTTTAAAACCTTTGCTGGCTGACTGTCAGTTTCCTCTTTGTTGACTCGGTTTGCTAATGCATTCACGGGTGCCAGAAATCTTGTCAAGGCATAGCCTTTGAATACTAAGTCTGTTCCAGGGAACTATGGGCCTGGGACTTCTAGTGGCCTGGCCCAGTCTCGGGCTGGGGGTTGAGGCTGGTCCCTGCTACACACACGCTCGCGACATACCAACAGGTGAATGCACTTGAAGGTTGGAGACATTATCACATCCCGTTATCACACCTGCCGCGTGGAAGTGCTTGTGGCCCTGGGATTGGGGTGTCCCTAATTTCTCTGGCTTCCCTTAAATACCCCTGCTCCAAAAGCCAGTGAACCACAATTTATAAGCTAGTAATTTAGAAATTAGTAATTTAGAAAACGCAGAGAATATGGCTGCAAGTTTCTCAATTATTTGAGTCTCTGGTTTCAGACTGACAGGGTTTCATACTTGTCCTGTTGTTTCCTGTTCATTTTTAAGGTGGCTACCTAGAATTACAACATATCTTTCTCTCCTAACAACTTAATAAGTGTCTCAAAGAACAGTGGGTACACTTGAATTTCTTGACATTTTCCCCCAAGTTCCCTAAAGCTCCAGCTCTCAGAGGACATGGTTGGAGCCTCCAGGGATGAGGAGGGGCTCTTCGCCAGCCCCCCATCCTGGGCCCTGCTTTCTCTCAGCCGAGTCCATGCTTTAGGGTCTCTAATTTGCAAATCCTCCTCCCTTTGCTAGTTTTGGGGATAATTAAGTCTCTTTTGGGTGGGTGTATCAGATATACATTCTAGCAAGTTAAGCAATAATGACCTAATTGATTGACAAGACAGTTGAGTGTGTCACAGAATCCAAAGACAGGAATGTGATTGGCATTAAGGAGTGAACTGGAAACTGGGATTTGAAACAACATTAGGACAATCTCCGTCTTCTGTTTCTCTTCCACATGTGCTTGCATCACTTTTCTGTTTCTTTCTCTGCAGACCAACTTCCTATTTCTCCAACAGATCCAAGTTTTTACCTGTTCTAGGTCCAAACACCATGTTACAAAACCATTCTTCCAGTTTCTCAGACCAACAACTTAACTACTTTTGTGTCTCACATCTGGTCCATCAGGCAGTCCTGGTGGCCTGGCCTTCAGTACACATCCATAATTTTTTTTTAAAAGATTTTATTTATTTATTTGACAGAGAGAGCTAGCAGGAGCAGAGGGAGAGGGAGAAGCAGGCCCCCCCCAACACCCCCCCACCCCCCACCAAGCAGGGCGCCTGATGCAGGACTCTATCCCAGGACCCCGGGATCATGACCTAAACCAAAGGCCACTTAACCTACTGAGCCACCCAGGCGCCCCAACATACATCCATAATTAAACTACTCTCCCACCCACCCCACCCCCGACCAGCAGCCATGACCTCTTGCCTAGATTCCTGCAATAATTTAATTGGTCTTTCCACTTTTATCTTGGGCCCTCTGCTCTCTATTCTCAACACAGCAGCCAAATGGTCCTGTCAAAAGCATGTCATTTCTTTGCTCAAAACTCTCCATTTGTTTCTCTTTTCATTCCAAATAACAGCCAAAGACCTTCTGAGGCCTTCCAGGGTCACGCTTCCACCCATTATCTCTGTGACTTTGTCTTTATTACTCACGCCTTGTTCACTCTTCACTGACCATCCTGCTGTTCCTTCTGGTCACCAGCCTCACTCTGTCTTTCAGGGCCTTTGCACTTGTTCTGCCCTGAGTGTTCTTTCCCAGATATCTACATGGCTTGCTCTCTCACCTCCTTTGAATCCTCAAGTCACCTCAATGAATCCTTTCTTGGTCAAGCCACCGAGCCCCCACCCCACTGACATTTCCTATCTTCCTTCCCTTCTAAATTTTTCTCTGGAGTATTTATCACTATCTGGTTTCCTTAGGATTTACTTATTTCATTTATTGTCTCTCTGCTGCTTTGGAATTTAAACCCCTGAGGGGTGCCTAGGTGGCTCAGTCAGTTAAGCATTTGCCTTCAGCTCAGGTCATATCTTGGGGTCCTGGGATCAAGTCCCTACATCTGGCTCCTTGCTCAGGGGGGAATCTGCTTCGCCCTCTGCCTCTGACCCTCCCCTCTGCTTGTGCACTCTCTCTCTCTCAAATGAATAAATAAAAAATCTTAAAAAAAAAAAAAAAGAATTTAAGCCCCTGAGAACTAGGATTGTGCCCTTTAGTTCACTACTATATCCCCAGACCTGGAACAGTCAGTGCCTGGCACTCAATAATTTTTTTTTCTGAATGGATCAATATATACCACGAGAAAGACTGGTCTCGCTCTTTTCTTCCCTAATACAAAATACTTGGAAACAACAGAAAATTGCTGGCAGCCTCAGGGACCAATGAGGAGCCTGTAAGAGGAGGGGAACCCTAAAGCAGCTTGAAGGGAGCCTGGAGGAGAGAGGCATCTCAGAGCTCAAGCCCAGCCTCCACTGGAGCCTCAGGAGAACTCTTCCTGACACTGTCCCCCTGGGGTCAAGCAGGACCCCTCCCCAGAAGTTGTAATTATTATTATGATTATAGCTTTGACTTTTTGACACCGTCCTGGTGCTTTCTATATGTATCAATTATAAATAAGTCCAGAGACTTAAAAGCAGCTTAGTCTTTCAACAGGATCATAGTAAGTTTAGAAAACACATTTTAAGAGCCAAAAAGTAACTAAAGAACATTTCAAGTGTTTTGTTACAGTTCGTGGACACCATGAGAGGGATTCCTAGTCCATAGCAACTCTTCTTAATATCCCTCTTTTGTACCCATCAGCTTCCCTCACCACCACTCCCCCGGGCTTCTTCCAGATGCCCCAGAACTCCTCTCCCTGAGCCTTAGTTTGGGTCAGCTATCCTCCTCTCTCATTGCCTTTCTTCTGATCTCAATCCCCAAAGTCCAGAAGGTCCAGGAAGGAAAAGGAAAAAAGCAAGTTGGCAGCATCAGTGTATTAATAATGTATTAATAATGTTCTGTCCCAGCACATACTTGGTTTCTCACACCATGAGGTAAGTGTTGTTCTGACCACTCTGTAGAGGAGGAAACCAGCCCACCGAGGCTTGCCCGGAAGGCGGCTCAGGCCAGTCTCCACTGACACCTGTGTTCTATCCGTTCTGCTGCGGTGGGCCAGAGTCAAGGAGACAGATACCACATCTGCTTCAGCCAGCCATCTCCCGTGAGGAGCCGACAGCCCGTGCCGGGACCCACCAGCAGTCCTTGGCCCCCGGCAGAATGTCCAAGCCGGATTTGAGGTAAACTGGGTGAGACAGCCGACTCTCTGGGCTGGGTTTCTGTGGTAACAATACATCATTCAGCTTCTCTTCCAGATTCCTGAGTCCAGGGGAAGAGCAAGTGAGACTCATTTTCCCCCAGTATACAAAATATATATGTAAAATTTATCCTTGTTTGAACTGCATCTTCTCAGATTGCAAAATTTCAGTCACAATTCTATTTGTTTTCACAAAGTTGCTTGTCTGTTTGCTTATCAGGGTTCAGGTGTGAGAGAATATCTATTCTTACTACTTCCAGGTAATCTACCTGCAAATATTTTGCTCACAATCTGCCCCTGGCCTGAAAGATAAGAAAACACTACTAGGTTCCAAGGAGACTGAGGAAGCTTTATTTTCTATCTTCAGTCTTCCAAAATTCCAGGATGAGGGGCTCACATTATGTAAAGTGTGACTTGACATGACATTTGGCTAGAATCAGATAATCTGAATACTTTAGCCCTGGTGGTCTTGTGCTGACTAGAAGCCCTCATTGTAAAAATGTGTGTTCTCTTATTATTTTTTAAGATTTTATTTATTTATTTGAGAGAGAGAGAATGAGACAGAGAACATGAGAGGGAAGAGGGTCAGAGGGAGAAGCAGACTCCCCGCTGAGCAGGGAGCCCGACACGGGACTCGATCCCGGGACTCCAGGATCATGACCTGAGCCGAAGGCAGTCGCTTAACCAACTGAGCCACCCAGACGCCCTCTTATTTTTTTTTTAAGATTTTATTTCTTTATTTGAGAGAGAGGGAGCGAGAGAGAGCATGAGAGGGGAGAGGGTCAGAGGGAGAAGCAGACTCCCCACTGAGCAGGGAGCCTGATGTGGGACTCGATTCTGGGACACTGGGATTGTGACCTGAGCCAAAGGCAGTTGCTTAACAAACTGAGCCACCCAGGCGCCCTTTCTTATTACAAATAATAGCTATAATTTACCAAGTGCATTAACTTAATCCTCACAAAATCCCTTGAGGCCAGTTTTACAGAGGGAAAAACAAAGAATCAGAAAAGTGAGGTAACTTGTAAGTAAACAGCATAGCCAGGATTCAAATTCCATCCTGACTGAACTTAAGCCACTGCAGTCCGTTGGAAAACTTTCCCACATGTGGCTCTAAAGGTGGGGGACCAGCCGGAGAACAGGCCCTTGGTGGAAGCTCTGAGGGACAGCTCTGAGGGGAGCTGAGGACTTCCTACACCCCGGTGGGGCCCCAGGGGGCAGAGTTGGCACTCTGGGCCTCCTTCCCAAAAGCCTTTGCAGCATCTTAGCTTGAGGAGCATTTCCCTGGGGGGAGTTAGGACAAGATGCCTCAGCCCTGGTGAGTGCCCCTGGAGGGGGTGGCCAGACACTCCTGGCCCCCAGGCCCTCACCTGTCTCTGTAACTGGACCTGGGGGAGGGAGCCCCAGGCTGGCTGTGGGAGGTGCTGCTGTTGGGTATAGGAGGCTGAGGAGAGGGGTCCCTGGTGTGGAGTTGAGGTCCCCGGAGGAGGAGCCGCTGTTCTACCCTTTCTCCCCTCTGTTCCTGCTCTCCTGTCCTCCCCTCCCTGTCCCCCACCCCCAACCCCATCTGTCCTGGCTGTGTGTGAGGCTTTCTGCAGCCAGCCTCCCTCTGAGCTCCTGTGTCCCTCTGCCTCCCTCAGTCATTCTGTGCCTCCCTCCTCCTCACGGCCTAGTGTCACAGCAAAACTCATCAATGGAGGTGTGGCAGGGCTTGTTGGGGTGACCTGTGTGTTCCCCATCGACTTGGCCAAGACTCGACTGCAGAACCAGCATGGAAAAGACATCTACAAAGGAATGTAGGTATTGGTGAGGGGAATGGGGTGAGTAGGGAGAGGGGAGCTCCCAGGGAGGGATATGGGCCCTCATTCCTTCCAGTCTCTTTATTTAGGGAGTGCATGCATTATGGGGGTAGAGTGGGGTGGGGGGAGATAGTCAACTGGGGTGTGCCCAGAAGAATTGGTGCACCAGGTTGGGGGGGGGGCTGATGGGTATCCTCTTGCTCACCACTGATTTCCTTTTCTGGCTTTTGCTTCTAGGATAGACTGCCTGATGAAAACTGCTAGGGCAGAAGGCTTCTTGGGCATGTACCGAGGTGGGCTTATCCTGCACCCCAGGGGAGGCTTGGCTTGGGCCAAATGAAAACAGAGGGTGCAGTCCAGCGCACCAGACTCTGTGGCTTTACAGAACATTGGGAAGTGGCGTTTCTTCTGCCCAGGGAGCTCCTGGGGTGGGGCCTGGGCTACCAGGTGATCCTAAGCCACATTTGCTTTTTATAAGCCCCCATGTTCCTTGGTGAAGACAGGCAGTTATGGTGAGGTTTGGGGGGGGCACCAGTGAGCACACTGAGGAGCCCAGGAGCCCCAGTTTCCATCCTGGCACCACTGTGTGATGCTGGAAGCAAGTGGTTACCCCCGCCCCCGCCCCCATTCAGGGCTGTCAGGTCATTAGCTATGAAAGCAGAAGGGGAAGAAGCTGACAGGGAAGAGATGGAAAGGATTTTGAGCTTCTGACAGGGAGTTACTGATTGGCTTTTCCCTGACACAAGCAGTGCTGTCCCTGTCCCCTGCAGTGACCCCATCCGGGGCCACATAGCCATGATTAGGGCTTGGAAAATGGATACAAATCTGGTGTTAAGAAGGAGCTGATATTCTAGTACCCCGGAGAAATAAAATAAAAACTGCTGTAACTCACAAAACTGCCAGTGGGACTGGGCTAGTAAAGCCCAGAGCGATGGAAACCGACCCCTGTCCCCTAGGACCTTATTATTGGGGCTGGATTTGGGGAACTCTTCACTTATCATCGAGATGGGCAGCACTTGCAAGGACGAAAATAACTTCCCAATAACTGCACCAATGAGCCCATAAAGGAAACACATGCGTCCAAAAGGGAAATGTGGAGGGAGGAGAGTCAAAGTAGGGAGATGAAAAAAACTTTCATGTTTCTATAAAATAGGCAGAGGAACCCTCCTCAACAGCCTCCCCCACAAGACCCCAGTTGCTCCCAGAAACCTGCCTGGCTAGATGTGAGAGTAGGTTGCCTACATGAGTGACAGATTCAGAGAATTGTGACTTTTTTTTAATTTTAAGTAATTTATTTTTAAGTAAACTCTACACCCAATATGGGGCTCAAACTCACAACCCTGGGATCAAGAGTTACATGCTCCACTGACTGAGCCCGCCAGGTGACCCAAGAAGTCTTACCACTGAGATGGCCTTAACTTGTCCTCATTTTTTACTTCCAGGAGCTGCAGTGAACTTAACCTTGGTCACTCCAGAGAAGGCCATCAAGCTGGCAGCCAATGACTTCTTCCGGCAGCTGCTAATGGAGGATGGGTATGGCCAGGTGGGGGGCTGTGGGGTGAAAATACATCACTGTATGTTTATAGTTTGGGGGGACGGTGACAGGGAGAGGAATTTATCAGTTTACCTGTCTGCATGCATGTGAATATGTGCACACAAATGGCGGAAGTTTAGTGTTATGTTTTGGCAAGTGGAAAGTAAAAGGAGGGGGCGCCTGGGTGGCTCAGTCGGTTAAGCATCTGCCTTCGGCTCGGGTCATGGTCCCAGGGTCCTGGGATCAGGCCCCGCATCGGGCTCCCTGCTCCACGGGAGCCTGCTTCTCCCTCTCCCTCTGCCTGCCGCTTGCCCTGCGTGTGTTCTTTCTCTCTCTCTGTCAAGTAAATAAATAAAATCTTTAAAAAAAAAAAAAAAAAGGAAAGAGAAAGGAGAAAATGAGCTGGTGTAATTTGAAAGTTCTAGATGATAGACCATTATAGACTATACATATATTCATCAACTAGCTGATGAACATTTTTTTCATTTTTATTGAGACATAACTGTAGTACAACACTGTATAAGTTTGTGCAGTGCATAGTTATGCACGGTATAATGATTTGTAGACATATACTGTGAAATGTTTACTACGATAAGTTAGGTTAACATCCATTACTTCCTATAGTTACCCAAAAAAGTTGTTTCTTTCCTTGAGATGAGAACTTTTAGGATCTGTTCTCTTAGCAACTGTCAAATGTACTGTAGAGCAGGGTTAACCATAGTCATCATGCTGCATTACATCCCAGCACTTCTTACCTTGTAACTGGAAGTTTGTGCCTATAGAGCACCTTCACCTAATTCCTGTCCTCTGATAACCACAAATCCGATCTCTTTTTCTATGACTTTGAATTAAAAAAAAGTACTTATTTATTTGAGAGAGAGAGAGAACAAGTGGGGAGAGGAGCAGAGGGAGAGGGAGAAGCAGACTCCCCGCTGAGCAGGGAGCCCGACGTGGGGCTCGATCCCAGGACCCTGAGATCATGACTCGAGCCAAAGTCAGATGCTCAACCGAGCCACCCAGGAGCCCCTATGAGTTTGAATTTTTTTTAGAGTCTGCATGTCAATGAGACCACTCCGTATTTGTTTTTCTCTGACTTTTTTCACTTAGCATGATGCCCTTGAAGTCCATCCATGTCTCAAATGGCAGCATTTCCTTCTGTTTTATGGCTGAATAATATTGTATTGTATATATACCACATTTTCTATATCCATCCATCTGTCCATGAACACGTAGGTTGTTTCCAAATCTTGGCACTTGTGAACAGTAGTGCAGTGAACATGGGGGTGCAGATAGCTCACCAACATAGTGATTCCCTCTCCTTTGGATGTATACCCAGAAATGGAATCGCTAGATCAATTCTCTTTTTAGTTTTTTGAGGAACCTCCATACTATGGAGGCCACTGTTTCCCATAGTGGCTGCACCAGTTTGCATTCCCACCGACAGCGCACAGCATTCCCCTTTCACCACATCCTTGCCAGCATTTATCATCTGTCCCTTTTTTTTTTTTTTTTTTTTAAAGATGGGGCTCTTGCATGGCTCAGTCAGTTAAGCATCTGCCTTCAGTTCAGGTCATGATTCCTGGGTCCTGGGATTGAGCCCTGAGTCATCGGGCTTCCTGCTCAGCGGGGAGTCTGCTTCTCCCTCTGCCCCTTCCCCTGGCTTGTGCTTTGTCTCACTCTCTCTCTCTCAAATGAATAAATAAAAATCTTAAAAAAACAAAAACAAAAAGTCCTAGGCCAGATGGCTTCCCATTCTACCATTTATTTTTTTAAAAGATTTTATTTATTTGAGAGAGATCACCAGTGGCAGAGGGAGAGGGAGAAGCAGACTCCCCGCTGAGCAGGGAGCCCAGTGCGGGCCTTGGTCCCACAATCGTGGGATTATGACCTGAGCCAAACGTAGATGCTTAACTGAGCCACCCAGGCACCCCATCTTATTTTTTTTAAGATGTATTTATTTATTTGAGAGAGAGAGACAGCGGGGTGTGGGGGAGAGATGGAGAGGGAGAGAATCTCCAGCAGACTCCCCAGTGAGGGCAGTGCCCAGAACAGGGCTCTAACCCACGACCTTGAGATCATGACCTGAGCCAAAATCAAGAGTCCAGCGCTTAAACGACTGCACCACCCAGGTGCCCCTTATGTCTTTTTGATACTAGCCATTCTAACAGGTGTGAGGTGATATCTCACTGTGGTTTTGATGTGCATTTCCCTGATGATTGGTGATGTTGAGCACCTTTTTATGTACCTTCTAGTCTTTTGAATATCCTCTATGGAAAATATCTTTTCCAGTCCTTTGTCTATTTTTTAATTGGATTATTTGTTGTTTGATTTGGGTTTTTTGTTTTTACTATCCAGTTTTGAGTTCTTTATATATTTGGATATTAACTCATTGGATATGTGATGTGTAAGTATTTTTTTCCCAGCCCATAGGCTGCCTTTTAATTTGTTGATGGTTTCCTTCGCTCTGCATGAGCTTTTCAGGTTGAAGTGGCCGCACTTGTCTGTTTTTGTTCATGTTATGCTTTAGGTGACCCACATTAAGGAGGTTTCCCCTGTGTTTTCTTCTAGGAGTTTTATCATTTCAGGTCTTACATTTAAGTCTTTAATCCATTTTGAGTTCATTTTTGTAAGTGGTGTAAGATAGGGATCTGGTTTCATTCTTTTACATGTGACTATCTGATTTTTCCCAGCACAATCTATTGAGGAGAATGTCATTTCTCCACGGAGTATTCTCGGCTCCCTTGTCACATATTAGCTGACGACTGTATATGCAGGGCTCTATTTCTGGGTTTTTAATTCTATTCCATTGATTTATGTGTCATTTATTATACTGATGAATTTTTAAAAATCAGCCCCCAAACACTTTCTAGTACTCTCTGTGCCTCCCATTGCCCTGGTGATACTGCTTCAGGGATTTGGGGACAATCATATCCCTGCAATGGGTAGTTTGAATGCACTAGTTTCAACCTCTGTGCAGGTTCTATCTACCTCCCTGGCGCCTGTTTTAAATTTAGCTTCATGTTTTAAGGAGACTGTGTTTGAGGGCCAGGTGATGATTTACCCAGCTGGGTGAGTGGCAGCTGATCCAAACGAGGCTGAGTACCATGCACGGAAAGTCCCAACTACCAAGGGACTTGGGTAGATGGGCTAGGGTGGGTGGCAGGGCTGGCCTGAAGGAGCCTGACTCATGGTCCCACAGGATGCAGCGGAATCTGAAGATGGAGATGCTAGCTGGATGTGGAGCTGGAATATGCCAGGTGGTGGTTACCTGTCCCATGGAAATGCTCAAGATTCAGCTGCAGGATGCTGGGCGCTTGGGTGAGGCCTATCCCGACTTCACATGGGATTAGCAAAGGGCTATGATCAGAATAGATTTCCCCACATTCTGCACTCATTGGCTAGACTGTGTGATTCAATTAGCTTTCCAGGTCAGTAGAAGACTTTTTTTTTTTTTTAAGATTTTATTTATTTATTTGACAGAGAGCAAGAAAGAGCACAAGCAGGGGGAGCTGCAGGCAGAGGGAGAAGTAGGTTCCCTGCTGAGCAGGGAGCTCAATGCAGGGCTCGATCCCAGGACCCTGGGATCATGACCTGAGCTGAAGGCAGCCTCTTAATCGACTGAGCCACCCAGGCGTCCCTGTAGAAGTCTTTTTTTTTTTTTTTAAGATTTTTAAATTTTTTTAAGCAATCTGTACACCCAATATGGGCTCAAACTTATAACCCTGAGGTCATCAAGAGTTGCATGCTCTACCCCAGAAGTCTTTATTTAATGGGTACCTTTCTAGATTTCAATACTTCTAATTCTATAGCAGAAATGAGAAACTTGAATCAGAAAATAACCTACTATCCCTATCAGATCACCATAACCGTTAGGCTTGATTTCCTAAATATTTTAAGTGTCAACAACCTGATCATAAACACTTCAGTCAGTAGACATCATATTGTGCTCTATTATATTATGCTATAGAAGCTGGCCTTCGTGGGAAGGCATAAGAAGGGACAAGAGAACCATTCCTATTCTTTTTGTTTTCTTTGGAAGAGAATTTTGTCCCTTTCCTAAATCCTGGTCCTCTCAAAAATACCAAGTGGTGTAAGTACCAAAGCATAGATTAAGAACCAGGGTTCGCTATCCAGCGGAAGAGAGGCCAACCCCGGTGGGGTGGGACAGAGGGCTTCTCCTCGGGGGTGAACCGCAGTACCTGCATTAAAGAAGCCAGCGTGTGAGGTGCACCGGCACCTAGCACCGGCAAGGTTAACCTAGCACTGTTCAAACCCACTGTGCGCACTTGCTGTGCTAGAATTCAACCAGCTTTCCAGGTTGGAGCAGACTAGCCTGAAGCGCATGAAACTGCAGCAAGAATAAAGTTTGAGCGCTGGAAAGCCCCTGTGTTTTGATCTACAAAGAGTAAAAGCTATGAAACATTTTTTATTTTCTTTTAAGATTTTATTTGACAGTGAGAGACACAGTGAGAGAGGGAACACAAGCAGGGGGAGTGGGGGAGGGAGAAGCAGGCTTACCACTGAGCAGGGAGCCCAATAAATGGGGCTCGATCCCAGGACCCTGTGATCATGACCTGAGCCGAAGGCAGACGCTTAACGACTGAGCCACCCAGCCACCCCACATTTTGTTTTTCAACTTGGGTGAGAGTGTTAGTATTCCTAAACCACGTCAAAAGCAGGGAAAGACGGGCTAGGAATGAACGGGGGAGCTATGGGCACATCAGGCAGGCTATGAGGAAGATAAAGCTCACCAATGAACTACCTTCTTCAAGCTCATTGTCTGGACCTGTGCCCTGGAACAGATGTGCAGTCAGCAGCTTCTCAGTGTGAGATGTTGCCCTGCTGGCTGTTAGACAAAACTGGGACATGAAATCACTTCCTTGGAGCAAGGCCGTAGAGTCTAGACAAAGCTGCTCAAATGGGGAGAATTAAGAAAACGAACAGTCACACGATTTCAGCACATTGAATCCTGTGGTCATGAATGGAATTCACCCACACTGAAGTGCTATACTTGAAATGCTCAGGAAAAAAACAATTCCATTCTATTTCTTAGATGTTGAACTCATCCAGTGATGGGCTCTGAATTATTCAACTAAAATGAAAAATCAAATTCTATAAAATGTGAAGGGTATAAAGGCCGTGTTCACCTGATCTTGGAATATTAGAGGGAGGAGGCACCTCTGGAGGCCTGAAGGAGATAGATTTTGGACAAAAATAATTTGCTGCTTTACACATTAGGCAGAAGGAAGTGGGACTCCGATGTCCCAAAGTGCCAGCAGGACGAAACTATGTAAATAGGCTCAGAGGTGGTTTAGAAATGGAAGCCAGGTCAAAAGCACAGCTTTAACGGGAGGATAAGGACTTGGGGCTGGAGTAGGTGCTGCTGTAGCTGCCTATGGAGGAGGCCGGGCGGGCTGTGCCTCCTGGGAAGTGCCCGGTGCGGCGGGGATGACATATTAGATGACACAGATCTTAGAAAGATTTCCTTGGAACCAAAAACAAATGTTCTAAAATGAAGACAATCTGGGGCGCCTGGCTGGCTCGGTGGGTGGAGCGTGTGACTCTTGATCTTGGGACCATGAGCTCGAGCCCCACGTTAGATGTAAAGATGACTTAAAAATAAAAATCTTAAAAATAAATAAAATTCGGACAATTGTCAGAATTCTAGTAGGGATGTGAGCCTCACCTCTGAGCTGTCCCAGGGTGAGGAGGCGGGAGGCACACTCCCTGCTGGGGCCTTGCTCGTGATGGGGTCTGTCCTCCCTTTCAGCAGTTCATCATCAGGGCTTGGCCTCAGCACCTTCCTCCTCCAGGTCCTACACTACGGGTTCAGCTTCCGCCCACAAGCGCCCGTCTGCCAGCCTTATCTCCCGGGAGCTACTCCGCACCCAGGGCCTGGCCGGTCTCTACAAGGGCCTGGGCGCCACTCTCCTCAGGTGAAGCTTTCTTCCCGAACTTGGGACACAGAAGGGCCCCCGGGAGCAGGGAGAGGGCACAGAGGGCCAGCGGGACTGCGGCCCCAATCTGTCACTGCATTCTTCCTGAAACATTCAAACCCCAGAGAGCAAACTACCTCCAGGCTTCCTATTTGGTCCGGAAGTGGGCAGAATTGCATAGGATGGGCGCGTGGAAGACTAGTTTGAGGCCCCTTCTCCAGTAACCAGACCACATGAGTACGGGATGTTCTGTGGAACAAAGGCACCTAAGAATGCCCTATATACAAAGGACTTTGGAGCAGAGACCCCTCATTTTACTTTGCTACTTGGCCAAAATCCTTAAAGTTGATCAGAAGTGTGCCAGGCCAGTGGCTAGTTTTCTCCTATCACTGGGCAATAGGTCAATGTACTTCACCTTCCTGCCCACCCCACCCCCTGTAACACATAGCTTCTAGAGCTCTTCACCAGCCACTCCCCCCACTCACTCTTACCTTAGCCTGCCACCTGTTCTCGCGCGCTCCCAGGCCCCCCGTCCGCCACCTGAGCCCTGCAGGTGCTGGGAGGGCAGTGATGCGCAGGGAGCGTGGGTGGGCAGGCAGCCGCCCTCTGCTGCTGCACATGATCATGGGGGCCAGGGAAGGAATAGGTAACTGTGGGCTTGTCTCTGACCATCAGCCGGGCCCGGGGGCTTAGGGAAAGGCTTCCCGCCTGAGCCTGCGGGGGTGGGGGTGGGGTCCCCCTGAGCAGCAGGCAGCTCATCCCGCTTCCTCTCCCACAGAGACATCCCCTTCTCCATCATCTACTTCCCACTGTTTGCCAACCTTAACAACCTCGGGGTCACCGAGAGCACGGGGAAGGCTTCCTTCGCTCATTCCTTCATGTCAGGCTGTGCTGCGGGTTCCGTAGCCGCTGTCGCAGTAACACCTCTGGATGGTAAGTGCGTCAGAGATGGGGGGCCTTCAAGGGCTGGCTCACTTTACAAGTCAGACAGCTGTACAGTTGTCTAGAAGACTGTCATCTACTTTTCAGATAGAAATGAAACCGCTCCAACTGTGGCAACCTGTGGCCACGGGCAGAAACTCAGCAAGGGTCTTCCCAGATAAAGTGGAGCCAAGGAGACCTTCACTCTTTTATCCCTGACAAATCCCCTCACCTTCTAGGTGCTGATTTCATTAGCTTTTTGTCCCCCCAGTGGAGGTTTCAAACCTGAGGCTAAAGGCAGGAATTAAAACAGTGTGAGACCACACTTCTACCTTCAGGGCTACACCCAGCTTCTCTAACACACTGGTGCACCTTTCTAAAGTATGAGTAACCTGAAGGATCAGGTCATTTCTAATTCCTTCATTTTATAAATGAGGATCTTCTATTACAGGTTACACAGTGGCAAAACTGGCCTCAGGATTCAGTTTTGTGCATGCTGGCTCTAATAGGAAACAGCTTCATGTTGGAGAGAGGGGACCAAAAAGCAAGATGTTCACTACTTATTTTAACCTTTGTTTTAGTTTTGAAAACTCGAATCCAAACCCTCAAAAAAGGCCTGGGTGAGGACAGCTACAGTGGGATCACCGACTGTGCCAGGTGAGGGGCCTGCAGCCCTGCAAAGGCTGGGGCTGGGACAGTCCCCCTGCCTTGCTGTCTACCTAACACCCCACCTGGAGGACAACTTTATCACCGTTACCACGCTGAGCTCCGGCTTTCTTTGAAATCTGTTCCTTCCCCTCACCTCTCAACAAAACAGGATGTACTGGGAGCTTTTCCTCCTTTGTATCCCTACAGCATTTCTCCCAGTCTAGTCAGACTGAGCCCATTTCCCATGGCCCAGACCCAGCTGCTTAGTAACCCAATTGTGCACACACAGTGGGTGGGGCAAGGCTTTTGCACCCCTGGGAGGCTTACTACTGCTGTGGAAAATAACACCTCTCCAAGGGAAGAAGCGTTGGAGGGGAGCATATCACTTAATACTGTTTGCACTGCACTCTTGCCAATCAGCTCACAGGGCTCTTCTCTCTCCACAGGAAACTCTGGATTCAGGAGGGACCGTCTGCCCTCATGAAGGGAGCAGGCTGCCGGGCCCTTGTCATAGCCCCTCTCTTTGGGATTGCCCAAGGGGTCTATTTCATTGGTATTGGGGAGCGGATCTTAAAGTGTTTCAAGTAGAGATAGCTGGAGCCCAAGTCCCCTGCCATCTCTCTAGCCCATTCGACTTTAGACTAGAGGGGGACGAGCAAGGTGGCCCATCCAGGTTGTATTTTGTTCTCTAACTTGTAGTGCTACCTCAATCTCAGAAGAAACTCTTACTCTAATAAGCAAGTTAGGTATGGTCCCATTCTCCCTTCCTATCTTCGTTCATTCTCTTTGGGGCTACAGCTACCGGGGAGCTTCAGAAGCCCCTAACCACCTCCTTTTCAACAGAAACAGTACATGCTTGGGTTGGATTAACTGCAGGCCCTTAACACAAAGTAAAGATAGAAGGGTCATTTCTGCATCTTCCTTTTCTACTTCACACTCAAACTCTGTATACTTGAGTCAGTTTAAGGATTTAGTTTTGTTAATTCTGAATTAAATAACCTATGGTTAGTTCTAGCACTGATTTTGGGAAAAAGGAGGATCAGAAGTTCAAGGAGACAATGAAAGCCCTCTAAGTCCGCACTGTGTTGGAAACCAAGCAGATCTTTTCGAATGAGATGGCTGTGGGATTAGGCTAACCAAGCAGCCAGGGCCGGGGCCAAGTCAGGGCAGCTGTCTCCTCCCCTCCCCCCCACAGGTCCTCCCTGCGAGGCACAGCTTTCCCAGAACACTGTCCACAGAACATGGTTTTAAATAAAATGGATTCAGATCTCGTCTTGTCATTAGTGGGAGAAGCAGACGGGCCACAGAGAATGGTTTGCCCTCTACTGTCCCTGTCCCTTTCAGAACCGAGCTACGTCCGAATGAGCCCTGCAGCAGTCCCATCACGGGACAGATGACTGCTGCGGAGGCTGCGGGACAGCCGCAGGGGTGCCTTCTCTTTCAGCTACACCAGATTTCCAGCCTTGGTTCCATCCCTGCATAACTGCATCGCCTTGCCAGACAGGTTTGCCGTGACAGTCCCCACGTGCGTCAAGTCCTTCCCCAGAGGCCTGCTGCGGAGAGATGCCAGCAACACGGGGGCTCAGGTCCTCAGTAAACAGTGGCTGTGCCAGGGGTTGGCACTTAGTTAGTCCCCGCCTTGTCCCAAATGTCACATTTATGAAAAATGGTCAGGCTCAGTAGTCACACTGACCATGTGCGAGTGCAGACCGCAGAGACAAACCCGAGTTAGACTCCCACCTTTGCCCCGCTGCAAGGCCTAGGGCGGGAAGCTAGAGGAGGAGAGGAAGAAAAGGACCTTTGTGAAAGGGTTTAGGCCTGATACACAGTAACCCTTCTCCCCAAGTAAGCCCTCAGATGCCTTCCTAACTCTGCCGAGGCTAGTAAAACTGCTTCCTTGATAAAGCGGTCAAACCCTCTGGAGGACAGGTAATACCACCCGTGTGTGTGGTCTGCGTGAAAGCTAGTAAGGGGCTGGCAGACATGAGCAGGGAGTGCCAGAGGACACACAGAAAGCTGATGGTTTCATGTAGTGACCGCTGTCAACCAGCGACTGTAGGGACTAGGGAAACGCTGCTTGGCTAGCTACCTCAGGAAGAACTTTCCCTCGCAAACCACAAACTTGTAGCACCTTGCATAATACATCACAATGAAATCCATGTAAACCTTTTGTTTTAATAAATAAGACCGATTCATGGCTTAGATTCTAAATCACATTTACAGATGAGGAACGCTTCTAGGCCCAAACAGGTGAACAGTGAAGCTACTAGTGCTGGCAGGAATGCATGCGCCCCATGCATCTGAAGCCTAAAGAGCACAGACTGAATGTCAGAGAACACCACACACATCAACCTCTAGAATCGAGAATGACAGCAGAAGATGAGAGGAAGAGCAGAGACTCGGGGAAGCGCTGGTAACCACCATCTGATACCCTCACTTTCATGCTACAGAAGCAAATATAAGTTGTGCTACTTTCAGTAAGCTAAGGAGGTTTCCTGATCATAATACGTGAAACTTTCTCTCCTGTTAACAATTAGGCCAAGGGCATTAGCTACAGAGAGGATCCACTGATAAATACAGAATATTAGAACAGCGAAGGGGAAGCCACAGATATCTTGTTTCTTCAAGTATCAGAAACTTCCCCATGACAGAAGGAGAACAGTGAATGAACTCCACCTCGCCCAAAGGTTTAGTCCAAAAACTTCCTGTTGGCATTTGCACCAAATAAGGCTCCCCGTACTTCTGGCATCATCTGTAAAGAAAGAAGTTCTTATAAGTAAGTGTTGTCAACTGGAGAATTTGGAAAGCAAAGCACATCTTTTTTTTTTTCTTAAGATTTTATTTATTTTAGAGAGTGTAAGTTGGGGGAGGGGTGGAGAGAGAGGGAGAGGGAGAAGCAGACTCCACGCTGAGCAGGGAGCCTGACTGGGAGCTCAATCCCACAACCCTGAGATCATGACCTGAGCCAAAATCACAAGTCGGATGCTTAACCGACTAAGTCCCCCAGGCACCCCAACACTGCATATCTTAACTGCAAGTGGCAAGTCAGCAACCCCTATGCAGCTGGGAAGGAAACCACAAAGCTAAGTGCAGCAAGTCTGTACCTTTACTTATCCAAAAAAACTGTAACAGAATCCTTGGCTAGAAACTTAGCCAATCACAAATTTGTGGTTATGACTGCCTGCTTAAAGAGGATGAGCACAAAAACTAGAACTAAAGCCATTCAAGGCTTCTGTTAAACTGTGCTGTAGGGAAAAGAGACGATCCCTTAACAATATTATCTCCTAATATTCTGGATCACCTATGTCCTTTCTTTCAACAGTTACTGAGTGTGATTGAGTACGTGCCAGGTAGAAAACACATAATGCAAGTTTGTGCTGAGGAACTCGTGCGTTAACGGCTACTGAAAAATCCTTAGGATTTAACCTCAAACTTCTCGGGCTGTGCTGTCCATAGAGAGGCCACTAGCCACATGTGATTACTGTGTGTCTGAAATGTGGCTAGTGCAACCATGGGACTCAATTTTTAATTTTACTTAATTTTAATTTATTCATGTGTGGGTAGTGGCTACTGAAATGGTGAACACAGCTTTAGGGTTTAAGTTATCAGAAGATGATAGTCAAGGTCAAAGTGCTTCCGCTCTAAGACAAGCTAGCAGCCACAGCAGCAGACTACCGCTGCTGAAAGAGGCTCAGCATTTTGAGACACCTGAATTTTTCTGGCTTGTTTCCTAGAGTTCATTTATACAAACCTGGAAACATCTGAAGAGCCAGCAGCCCTATGGCAATTCCTTTAAACACTATTTACTTTAGTTCCCATCATTCTTACTGGAGAAAGAACTCTGGGCAGCATCTCTAGATGTAGTAAAATGTATACATCAGAATCCTAAATAAAACCTCATTCGATGCACCAAGAACTAATGATGTAATATATGGTGATTAACATAACAATAAAAAAATTAAAAAAAAAAAAAACCTCATTCGACCCCAAATTCACTCTCATGTAAATGGTGTCCCCTCAGTAAACGCTGCATGCCTACTGCACATTCCTTTCAAGAAAATGCCGCAAAATGTAGGAAGAGTGACAAACCCCAAATACCAATGAATGGACATATGTTCTCTGCACCACTTCAAAGTAACAACAGACCAACTAATAAAACATATTCCCACACTCACCTGCTGGGCTATGAGATCCAGCCGGCTTTCTAGGGTATTGGAAACTTTTATTTTACGATCCCCATTATAGATCTCAACTCCACCAGCTCTACAAAGAACACAGGAAATAACAATTTTTATAGATTTGAGGAAGATAGACCCATGGTACATTTACTTTCTTTCCGAGAAGAAAGCTGTTTTGGTGTGTGGAGTGTCTATATACTGTAAGGGGCTAATAAACACATGCAAAGAACTTAAAATTAATTCAGAAAGCTTCTGAGGACTTAAGCTATGGTTGTTGATAGTAACTGTCATTTACCAAGTGACTGCTACCTGCCAATCTGGTTTTATATTACAGCACCTAATTTAATTCTAATCAGCCCTCCCCAACAAAATGAAAAGGGGGAGGATTTAGTCCCCGGTTGTCAATCAATCAAGTCCTCATCTGAATATTTCTTAAAGGCCCAATCCTGCAAATAACCAGGGGGTACTGATAAGGCCATATGCATAACTGTATTGTGTATCAGATTAAAGGTACCACTGTAATCTTGTGCCAGACTGGCCCTTAGAAATTCCTGCCTCTAGCCACACCTCACTTCTGTTGTTCCTTTCCCCAAAGTTTCTAGCACTTAGAGGCTTAAGGCAGATAAGTCAAATTCTACTACAAGGAGCCTCCGGGAATTAAATTTTTTTTTTTTTTTTTTTTTTAAATTCTGAAACGTATTAAGCATTTATTACTCGAAGAAATCTGATGAACTGTTAAATTACAAATAAGTTTTTTTTTTTAAAGATTTTATTTATTTATTTGAGAGAGAGAGAATGAGAGACAGAGAGCACGAGAGGTAAGAGGGTCAGAGGGAGAAGCAGACTCCCTGCTGAGCAGGGAGCCCAACGCGGGACTCGATCCAGGGACTCTAGGATCATGACCTGAGCCGAAGGCAGTCGCTTAACCAACTGAGCCACCCAGGCGCCCCTGAAATTCTTTTGTACATTAGAATTTCATCAAATATTTTTCTTCTTTTTTTCTTTTTTTTAGAAAGGCATTGGTGGTTTTCTTTGTTCTTTTTTTAATAAAGATTTACTTATTTGCCAGAGAGAGAGAGAGCGTGCGCAAGCACGAGCAGAGGGAGCTGCAGGCAAAGGGAGAAGCAGGTTCCCTGCTGAGCAAGGAGCCTGATGTGTGACTCGATCCCAGGACCCTGGGATCATGACCTGAGCGGAAGGCAGATGCTCAAGTGACTGAGCCACCCAGGCGTCCCCAAATATTTCTTGAAATAAGCAGGCTATGTGACAAAGGCTGGGAAAAGGTTTCGCAAATTGTCTTCGGGAAACTTTAATGGACGATGACGTTAATATAATTTTCTTACTCTATCCTCCCTCCCTCTGGCATTTCTTTGGTTTCTCTAAACAGACTATATCCTTCATAAGGACGTGGTTGGCTCTGCTGAAATCCTGACCCCACTGTCTGTGACACAGTTCTTTCTTCTCATGGAGGGAGTAAGGGCAGGAAGACCACCACTGTGTGAGAATGTTGACTGAGGGCCAGGCACTCACTGACTGTAAAGCCCAGGGCTGCCCATGACTTCTATCTTCCCAGTAACCTATGAGTCTCAGTTGGTATCCTTGCCACTTTACAAACAAGAAAAAAGGTTTAAAAAGATTGAATAAAATGACCTGATTGAATAAAACAATATTTAAAATTCTACTTTAAATTAGCACTGGAATCAGTCCACCGTTCCTTATCTACAATTTTGAAATTCAATACGCTATCAGAACAAAAGTCTAATTTGTGTGTCTCCAAAAGCTAAACTGACCTCTAGTCATCTGGCAGCAAATGACTAGCGAATCTTTATGTATTTATCCCTTGCAATGTCAGTGTGCCCATTCAGAAATATTAGTATTTTTGATCACCCCGGGGGGGGGGGTGACGCCTCAAGACCCTGCTGGGGTATTATGTCACAAGTGGTATATGTTCTTGCTTGCTTTTCTCAACACTGGTATTCAAAACATCTGGCCCCAAAGGTTTCAGGCCTGAAACCCACTCTTTACCAGACAGACCCTGAACTAAGTGTTTTCTGTCCTGCCTGCTCAATCTCTACTACAATGAGTATCTGACCACTCAATATTTACGTATACTGTGGGTACCAGGCACTGTGTTAAGTGCTGTATAAACATTATCTCATTTAAGCTTCCAAGAATTCTGTGAGGTAGGTGCTATTATCCCAATTTAGAGATGAGGAAATCCAGGCTCCATGAAATTAAATAAATGGTCCAAGACTACCCAGTGAGTATGTGGCAGAGTGGAGAATCAAACCTGAATCTGATGATAATACTGAAGCTTTTTGCACTAGCTTATACACCTTCTGAGTTTATAAAGCATTTTCACATGTACGATCTCCTCTCTTTTCCTCACTTCATGAAACAAAAAAGCAAAAAGCATCGATTCCATTTTACAAATGATGGAATTCAGTCTCTAGGTCCCATAGCTCACAAAAGGCCAACTCAGGACTCAAACCCAGGTCTGGTGCTCTTTCAACTACATTCACGCGTCCCAAGGACTTTCTGCAATGTTAGTTAACGTGTGCCTACGTGGCATCAAACACAAGCACAATCGAGAAAATGACCGTGGCTCTGACCTCATTAGGAGTTCCTATTGCCTAGCCCGGCAGCACCAAGCTTATCAGGAATGCTGAAGAAATGGCCTGTCATTTCCTCACAGCACAAGTACCACTGGTATTTGCAATTCTGTATCTAAGGAACCTATTAGGTTCTATTTGTCTATACAGTAGTTCCTATCATACATGATGACTTGTCTTATTTCATAGAAACTTAGAGGTAGCAATTATCTTCCTCAGCATCGACCCAGCTTTGAGTTCTGGCTAAAGAATTAGTGCTGCCTCTCTGCAGAATAAACTAAGCGGCCACAGGAAGCTAGCTCCTTTTAGAGCATGTCCAGTTGGTTAACAGGAGAGACCACAGTCCTGAAAGAAAACACAGCAAGAGGCACAAGCGGCACAGAGCCGTACCACTGTTCTTTTGGGGAAGAGTGCTTCAGAGAAAACTTTCAACCAGACCCAGCATGAAGGCCATTCTCGTAGTGAAAAGAAGCTTAGGTGTTAAGAGGAGGAATACTCCTTACATTTCCTTAGGCAGGTAGGCCTCCTGATCAATTTGGACATCAACATCTTTTTTGGTGGCAATTTTGTACATAGGAATCGCTTTTTGCACTGCAGCCTGGAAAAAGAGAAAATGATGGAAGGTTTTAGCAGAAACTACAGAGCAAGTATCCAAAAAACAAAACAGCGAACTATACAAGCAAGGCATATTCCTATTTATTTATCAAGTAAAAGAATAGATGCGTTGCTGATGGAAATGTAAAATGGTACAGCTGTTGTGGAAAATGGTATGGCAGTTCTTCAAAAAAATTAAACACTGAATTACCATATGATTTAGCAATTCTACCTCTGGGTATATATCCAAAAGTGAAAGCAGAGATTTGAATGGCTAATAGTACAACCATGTTCACAGCAGCTTCATTCACAACAGCCAAAAGGTAGGTAGAAACAACCCAAGTGTCTAACAGATAAACAAAATGTGCACACAATTCAGATACATATAATTCAGCCTTAGAAAGGAAATTCTGACCAGGCTCACATGAGGAACCTTGAAGACATCATGCAAGGTGAAATAGGCTAGTCACAGAAGGACAGATGTTGTATGATTCCACTAGCATGAGGTACCTAGCGTAGACAAATTCAGCAAGATAGGAAGTAGGGGGGTGGGTGCCGGGGTCGGGGGGAACAGGGAGTTAAGTGTTTAATGGGGACAGAATTTCAGTTCGGGACAGTGAACGTGTTCTGGAGAGGGATGGGACCACGACGACTGCACAACAATGTGCATGTACTTAGTGCCACTCCACACCTGAAATGGTCAAGTTTATACTGTGACTGTACATCTTACAATTTTAAAAACAATAATGCTATACTGTAATTAGTGTGATAAAACATAATTAGTGGAAAGTCCTATCTAAATAATAATGTGCATAAGTAGACATATAAATAACATTTTTTTTAAAAAATTTATTTATTATTTATTTTGAGAGAGTGAGAATGAGAGAGAGAGAGAGTACATGAGAGCAGGGAGGGTTAGAGGGAGAGGCAGGCCCCTCGCCGAGCAGGGAGCCCGATGCGGGGCTCGATCCAGGGACTCCAGGATCGTGACCTGAGCCAAAGGCAGTTGCTTAACCAACTGAGCCACCCAGGCACCCTAAATAACATTTTCTTAAAGGAACTTTAGTTGGCAACTCAGACGTGCCTCCAAAGAATGCTTATCACCTTGGGGAACTCTCCAGTATGTCTAGCTCTCTGTTTTATAGGTTCATAAATGAGGCTGTCAGCACACACATGGATCCAGGTTACTGGCATAGTTTATAAACGAGAATCACTTTATTAATTTCCAGTGCAGAGTGAGGGGAATGAGCACCTGTATTCTCCAGCTGGCACGTTTTCTTTCCTAGGAGACAAGTTACTTGGGAGACAAATGATAATAAGAGCGTGAACACATTATGTATTCTAAGTATATTAATTTATAGTAAGAAATGTAATTGCGAAGGGACTAAGCACTCAATCCTTGCCTGAAAGCAAGCTGCGTGGAAGAATTTTATTTTAAAATAAAAAAAATTTTTTTTAAAGATTTTATTTATTTGACAGAGAGAGACACAGCGAGAGCAGGAACACAAGCAGGGGGAGTGGGAGAGGGAGAAGCAGGCTTCCCATGGAGCAGGGAGCCCGACGTCCAGGGATCATGATCTGAGCCGAAGATAGATGCTTAACGACTGAGCCACCCAGGCGCCCCTTATTATTATTTTTTAAAAGTTTTGTTTATTTAAGTACTCTCTACAGCCAACACGGGGCTCAAACTCACAACCCGGAGATCAAGTGTCTCATGCTCTCCTAACTGAACCAGCCAAGCGCCCCACAGGGAAGAATTTTCACCTGAAGAGCAACTCGATGACAGAGTCGGAGCTCAGTGAGTTCATTCTGATTTACGGGTCCTTCAGTCTAGGGTACCCGTCTAATGCTATAGCCCATATGGACTCCCTGTGGCGCCAGCAGCCGCCCCCAGACCAGGCAGCTTCTCCCTTAGGCCACGGAGGAACACCTCAGCATTTGCCTCTGGGACTGCAGCTTACTTTCTTTGTACCCACTTTCTTTCCCCACTACAGGAATACATTAGGTTATAGCCAAGCCTTGCTAGTCTGGGAGTAGTTTGTCACTTTTAGATGACATGGCCTATCTTTGCTCCAATCCAGTACATGCTGTTTTCATTGCTGAATTTCTAAAAGATTATGGCGTTACAGAGCTCCCAAAAAGGGAGGAGGGTACTAACTCAGAAGGAGCAACTTGACCTCTTTATGAAAAGAAATTAGAGACTTAGGTACACTTAAGTTACTATCTGTAATGTGTTAAGATACCTCTAATTTCCATGGTTGAGCTATCATCTATTAAAGCATGCATTTCATCTCTAACATTTTGATGTATTTAAAAAAAGAAAATGGATTTCTTCTTTAAGCTCTTTACCTTTACCAGAGGGAAATCCTGCTTCCTGCAACGAACAATCATTCGAGGCTCTAACAATTGGTACAAACCCTGTAAGACATAATCAGATGCAATTATTAGGAAATGCAATTTATAAAATCCAACAGCAAAATAAAATATTTTTATAATTCTTTCACGTAGTTTGGAAAAAGACAGAATACACAGTATGATAACATGGAAAGAAGCTTTTAATCTCACAAACAAGATAAATATACTCTGGTGGCAGAAACAAAATTTATATGGGAATCTTCAAGTGGAAGCCAAATGTTACTGTAATTAACCTAAGTAAAATAAGAATTCACAAGCGAGCAGCATTTAAAATGTATACTGTCTTTGGTCTGAACCCCAAAATCTAAAGCAAATATTTTAGCAGTAAAATCAAATTACGGAAGTTTTGTTTTTGTTTTTGTTTGTTTTAAGAGAAGGAGAGAGTGAGACAGAGAAGGGAGGGAGAGAGAATCTTAAGCAGACTCCACACCCAGTGCAGAACCTGGCTTGGGGCTCGATCTCACAACCCTGAGATCATGACCTGAGCCAAAATCAAGAGTCGGACACTTAACCAACTGTGCCACCCAGGTGCCCTTCAAATTAGGGAAGTTTAAAGCTGGAGATGGCAAGCAAATTTGACCCCTGAGTTCTAAAGGACTAATAAGACTATATATAAAAGGGTAGGAAGTCTGGAAGTCTTATCCAATCAGATATTACTGTCCCCCCAACACATGACAAGGACAAGAGCAAGGAAGAAAGCTAAGATGACAAAATAGGGGGAAAAAAAAAACAGAGCTGGTCTGTAACACATCTTGTCAATTTTTTAAGAACTGTGGCTATCAGTGGTAGGTCTAACCTAGAAATTACCTGAAGGACCAGTCCATCCAGCAGCACCTGGTACCTGGTTGTATCTTTTACCACTTTGCTGAGTCTCTGTTTTGCTTCATTTAGTAGGTCCTACAAAGAGCAGAAAAGAAAAAAGTTATCTACAGGTAGTCAGGGTAGTCAGCTCAGAACCCACTGTGAGGGTGACCCTGGCTCATGCCCAATCGCTTCACATTATATTACTGTTTTCATTCAATACACATTCCAAGATATATGATAAACCAGATGCTGTACTAAGTACTATACATCGATACATGGAAACAGGAAGCAACATCACAGCTCCCAGGGAGTTCACGCTCAAGCAGAAAAGCCCAGATTATCAATCAGTTCAGAAACCTACAAAACTAATTAACATGGAAAGAGCTACATGACATAGATTTAAAAAAGCAAGCTATTAAGACTGTAGTGCAGAGACACCTGGGTGGCTCAGCTGGTTAAGCATCTGCCTTCAGCTCAGGTCATGATCTCAGGGTCCTGGGATGGAGCCTCCCTGTGGAGCAGGGAGCCTGCTTCTCCCTCTCGCTCTGCTGCTTCCCCTGCTTGTGCTCTTACTCTCTCTCTCAAATAAATAAGTATCTTCAAAAAAAAAAAAAAAAGACTTGTGCAAGATGAGAGATGGAGGGAGGGGGAGAGAGAGCATGAGCACAAGCAAGGGGATCAGCAGGTAGAAGGAGAGGGAGAGGGTGAAGCAGGCTCCCAATGAGCAAGAAGCCCGATGCGGGACTCAATCCCAGGACCCTGGGATCATGACCTGAGCCGAAGGTAGACACTTAACTGAGCCACCCAGGTGCCCGATTTCAATTTTCTTTATGCTTTATTAAAGAAGTCAATGTTTAATATAGACAAATTAAAAAATTGACTTCTATAAATAAAAATTAAAAGGGATTATCAGGAAACAAATTGCTTATGGTTGAGAGAATACAGTGGAAATTACTCATTAATAAGCATTTATTGGCTTACTGGTGAAAAGCGGTCAGGTCTTTTAAAAGGCAGAGATAATGCCTCTGAATCAAATTGTTCTACAGTCTATTCTGCTTAGTATGATCTCTGGAAAGCTACGTTTCTTGGTACTTTAAGGAAGAAGGAGAGACACATGCTCACCTAGAGGCCAGAGTTTGGGCAGAGAGGGTGGAGAGGAAGAAGTAGCCCTCCATGCTGAAAAGCCCTTTATCTGGTTCTGAGAGCTACCCTTGATCCCCACCCCTCTGAGACCCACTGCTGTGCAAGACGCCTGAAGCGAGCTCTCGCTCCACAGTTCGTGCAGAGGCGAGGGCACTCTGACACTCACTCACTCATGAAGCTAACGTCAAGCGAACATTTATTTCATCTGACATCTACCAAGTGCAAATAGACCAAGATTTTTTTTAAAAAATCAGAAGTACTGGGGCACCTGGGTGGCTCATTTGGTCAAGCGTCTGCCTTTGGCTCAGGTCATGATCCCAGGGTACTGGGATCGAGCCCCGCATCGGGCTCTCTGCTCAGCGGGAAGCCTGCTTCTCCCTCTCCCACTCCCCCTGCTTGTGTTCCCTCTCTCACTGTCTCTCTCTCAAATAAATACATAAAATCTTCAAAAAAAAAAAAAAAATCAGGGCGCCTGGGTGGCTCAGTTGGTTGATCGACTGCCTTCGGCTCAGGTCATGATCCTGGAGTCCCGGGATCGAGTCCCACGTCAGGACGCCCTACTTGGCAGGGAGTCTGCTTCTCCCTCTGACCCTCCCCCCTCTCATTCTCTCTCTCTCAAATAAATAAATAAAATCTTTAAAAAAAAAAAATCAGAAGTACTCACTTTAGGGCCAATTTAAAAAAAAAACTTTTAATAAGAAGTAAAATAGATTCCAAGCCTTCAACAGCAGATATAGAAGCCTGGTGGCCCCCTCTGCCTCTACAGACTCACTTTGCAAGGCAACAACTTCCTGTTGATTCTGATATTAGACAACGAATAAAAGTCCACACACATACTTTCACATGATAACTGGTTCTAACGTACTAACAAATAAACTAAGAAAATTTTTAAATAATAATGAGCATGCACTACTGTAGAAGATTTCTAATCTGTAGCTGGCCACCCCCAAGAATTTCATGAAGGTGTTCTGAGAATCCATGTCATTAGAGACTATAATGCAACTAGTTAAAATTTCTGTTTTTAAAAAAGCAAATAAGGGCGCCTGGGTGGCTCAGTTGGTTAAGCGACTGCCTTCAGCTCAGGTCATGATCCTGGAGTCCTGGGATCGGGTCCCGCATCAAGCTCCCTGCTCAGCAGAGAGTCTGCTTCTCCCTCTGACCCTCCTCCCTCTCATGCTCTCTATCATTCTCTCTCTCTAATAAATAAATAAATAAAAATCTTTAAAATAAATAAAGAAGTAAATAAGATGGTTAAAAAAAACCTTTCTACTTCACATATTGTTCTATACCTTAAGATTATCTTCACTGAATTCAACACCTGTCAAAAAAAAAAAAAAAATCCTTATGGGGTGCCTGGGTAGCTCAGTCAGTTAAGCACCCAGTGCTGGACTCTTGGTTTCTGCTCAGGTCAGGAGATGGAGCCCTGCCCCACATCAGGCACCGCACTCAGTAGGTTCCCATTTTGTTTTGATGATGAAAACCAAATACATTTAAAGTTAACAATGAGGGGGCGCCTGGGTGGCTCAGTCGGTTAAGTGTCTGCCTTCGGCTTAGGTCATGATCCCAGGGTCCTGGGATCAAGCCCCACATCGGGCTCCCTGCTCAGGGGGGAGCCTGCTTCTCCCTCTCCCTCTGGCTGCCACTCTGTCTACTTGTGCTCTCCATCTCCCTGTCAAAGAAATAAAATCTTAAAAAAAAATTTAAAAATAAAGTTAACAGGGGTGCCTTGCTGGCTCAGTAGGCAGAGCTTTCACCTTTTGATCTTGGGGCTGTGAGTTCAAGCCCCACATTGGGTGTTGAGATTACATAAAAATAAAATCTTTAAAAAAAAAGTTAACAAATGTCCAAAAGGAAATCATTTTTCTTCTTCTAAATATGTAATTATTAGATGATAGTCACTTTTTCCCCCCATTTTTCCCATGGTGGGATCATCTCAGGTTGGCTTTATTTCCATTTATTGATCCTCAGCCAGCTTTTGCTTTAAAGCACTTAGCTGACTAGCTGACAGAGCCTATGGTAACCACTAATAGAGGAATCTGCTAAAGAAACTGTACGGCCACTACCATTTCCAATAAATTGAGTTTGATTAGCTTTAAGATATTTCTAAGTCCCTGAGGGCACAAGAGAAAGTACAGCCTCAAAATCTCCCCCACAGCAACAGTCATTGTTAAATATATTCTGCACAAAGCAGACTAAACCATCAGAGCAAGAAACATTTTTTTTCAAAGATTTCATTTGTCAGAGAGAAAGAGAGCACAAGCAGGGGGAGCTGCAGGCAGAGGGAGAAGCAGGCTCCCTGCTGAGCAGGGAGCCCAATGCGGGGCTCAATCCCAGGACCCTGGAACCATGACCTGAGCTGAAGGTGGACGCTTAACCAACTGAGCCACCCAGGCGTCCCACAGCAAGAAATATTTAAACAGTAATTCATCTCCTCACAAAGATCTAGAGTCTGAAGACAGGGTTATAATTCTGAATTAGCCCAGCCAGACACTGAAAGAAAGGATGACAACAGTAATGTGAAAACCATTCTTTAAATTCAAAGGTGTGTACCATACACACACACACACACACACACACACACACACACACACATTTTTAAGATTTGGGAGAGAGGAAGAGAGTTGTGCATGGGGCGGGGGGAGTGGCAGAGGGAGAGAGAGTCTTAACCAGACTCCATGCTGTGTGTGGACCCCAACTCAGGGGGGGGGGGCTCTATGTGGGGCTCAATCTCAGGACCCTGACAATCAGGGCCCTAGCCAAAACCAAGAGTTGGGCACCCAACTGAGTGAGCCACCAAAGCACCCCAGGAAGAGTATATATGAAAAAAGAATGGCAGGGGGAGGCATGTGGCTAGCTCATTTGGTAGAGCATGCAACTCTTGATTTTGTGATTATGAATTTGAGCCCATCTGGGGTAGAGATTACTTTTAAAAAAAATCTTAAAAAAGGGAGAAAGAAAAAAGTGGGAAAATTTATTTTGGGGGGTTAAAAAAAACTGGGTAGAATATGATGCCCTGAGAGAATTTATTTATTTATTTAGACAGAGAGTGCGCCCACATGCGCATGAGCAAGGGGGTGGGGAGAGCAGAGGGAGAAACGAATCTCAAACAGGCTCCATGCTCAGCATGAAGCCCAAGGCAGGGCTAGATCTCACAACTGTGAGATCATGGCCTGAGCTGAAACCAAGAGTCTGCCGCCTAAAGAACTGAGCTACCCTGGGCACCCCGACAGAATTTTTTTTTTTTTTTTTTAGATTTTATTTATTTGAGAGAGAGAGAATGAGAGAGAGAGCACATGAGTGGGGGGAGGGTCAGAGGGAGAAGCAGACTCCCCACCAAGCAGGGAGCCCGATGCGGGACTCGATCCAGGGACTCCAGGATCATGACCTGAGCCTAAGGCAGTCACTTAACCAACTGAGCCACCCAAGCGCCCCTGGACAGAACATTTTTAGAAATAAAATTTCTGGGGGCACCTGGGTGGTTCAGTTAAGCCTGCCTTCAGCTCAGGTGAAGATCCCAGGGTCCTGGGATCGAGACCCACATCTGACTCCCTGCTCAGCAGGGAATCTGCTTCTCCCTCTGGCCCTCTCCTCACTCATGCTTTCTCTCTCTCCCAAATAAATAAAATCTAAAAAAAATAAATAAATAAAATTTCTGTATGAACACAGTGCAATTATTAAGAGCCAATCAGGGTTGCTTGGGTGATCAGTTGGTTCAGCACCCCACTCTTGATTTTGGCTGGGGTGGGGATCTCTGGGTCGTGGGATCGAGCCCTTGGGCTCCCCACTCAGTGGGAAGTCTGCAAATTCTCTCTCTCCCTCTGCCACTCCCCCCACTTGCACACACTCTCTCTAAAAATAAATAAACAAATCCTAAAAAAAAAAGAGAGATGATCAAAAAATCAACCTCTAATTTTAGGTGTCCATCAGGAACAACCTAACCCCTAGAAGTGTTATTAATTAAATCCTAACAGCCTGGGTAAGAAGTTGTTTAAGCCTTTACAATCTGGGAAGCTTATGGGCACAAAGATTTAAAGCATATACTGTATATGAGACATTTGGCTGAAATGTCTCCTCCTCACCAAGGAAGCCCTCCAGCATTTTTCTCTTCATGCTGGAGTGGGCCGATCAACAACCGTCAAGCAAAGACGAGTGGAATATGGGGGTTGGTTTGCTCTAAGAGAATAAAATTAAATAAGGTCAAATTGTAAAGAGCAATACTAGCCATCTGTAAAACTAACCCACTATAAAAATCTGGAAATGGGTAAAATGAGGAGTTTTAATACCACCTACAACTCCAGTCAAGGATATAGGGAAGTCAAAATAAGCCAAACTGCAGCCAAGAAGGCTGAAATCGAACCTATACAAACTGTACTGTCCCTGTCTTAAGTACTCCCATCCACTTGACAGGTCATCACATGTGAAAAAAAGTAAATTATGATCAACAATCTTACAAACCACTAATATCTTAGTGATTAATATCTTTGATTCTAAATTCAAACTCTCTGATTATCATCTGGCTCCCCACGCAGCTTTTCCAAGGAGAGATGTGTGTATTACTGCAGTTCACGTGTCAGCTCACATATCAGTTATCAGTGCTTTGGAAGGGCCTATCTGCCCACTTCAACCTAACTGCCTCTAAGGATTCTGGAAATATTAGGATTCTGGTCCGGAAAGTAGCAAACCAAAACCCAATTATGATGTTAACATCAAAATCCTATCTCCCCGGCCCTGCCTAATTTGATGAGTCAGCTGGCCTCCCTGGAAGACATTTCTATTTCATCTCTCTTTAACCACAAAACTAGAACTCTACTTCAGGAGCGATGAATCAGAATTTATATGTTAGTGTATGTCTTCTAGCAATTTTTAAGTAAGTTGTGAAGTTTAGGGAAGTGTTAATAAAGATGTGTTTTGTGTTAGGCATTATACTAGTCACTTTACCTAGATTATCTAATTTAATTCTAGATAAGCTTCAGGTGTATGTTTTTTCCCGTTTTATAGGGAACAGAGGGTTCGAAGGGGCTAAAAAATCTGCCCACCAAACAGCTGATACCAGGAAATAGAAATTCAGATTTCACAGGGATTCCAAAGCTTGTGCTCTTAAACCTAGAAAACATCAGGGCAGACAAGGAAAAAAGATAAATAGCAGACAAAAGTAACTAAATGATTATGCAACTAAGACCAATTTTGATAGCAAAGTAGCCTGCCGATTTCATTTTTACCCTAGTTTTCTATTTTTCCCCTTCCTTCTATCATTTGTCAGTATCCCTTTCTATCCAACTGCTTGACAACTTCCCCTTCTTACCTAACTTCCTACTCTATGGATAAAACTAGAAATAAAATGTTCTAAAATACCAAAACCCATTTAAAGCACGTATGTATGCCCTGATTTATATGTAACCCTCTGTGCTCTGTCAGTCCCGAGTCTGGCTCCCCATTCCTCCAGACCTCTTACTGAGTCTGCTCAACTGTAAAAAACTTGATGGCAAGAAGTTAGACTTGGCAAAGGCCCAAGGAAATAAGCGCCTTTAGGACAACTGAAATTACACAAATGTTTATTTTCACACAATTCTCATTATAAATTAAAAAAATAAAAGCTCAACTGTACACTGAACTCAAGCTGCATGCTACAGAAGACTAGGGATTTCACATGTGTTCCAAAAGAGATCAGAACACAGACGGCTCACACAGCCCTGCTGCTTAAGAGGCCACGCACCCTGCCTTCAGCTCCTCAAGCCGCAGTCACTTCTCATCTTTCAGGCCGTTACAATCTGGCTTTCTGCCTTCATTAATGAAAATGAAGCATTCTGGCAAAGTCAGAAATGACACCTTGATTGCCAAATCTCTTTGCTCTTCCTATGTTGATTCTTGGAAGCATTAGATACTATATTAGATTATCATTTGGTTCAAGTTTTCTGTTCCCTTAGCTTCTTATTGTCCTCCAACATGACGACTTTTTCCTGTTTCCTTAGCAATCTCTTAATACCTGCCTATTAAATATGCTGCACTCTTGGGGTACCTCGCTGGTTCTGTTGGTACAACATGCAACTCTTGATCGTAGGGCTGTAAGTTCAAGCCCCATGTTGGGGAATACAGCATACTTAATTTAAAAAAAAAACCGTGTGTGTGTTTGTGTGTGTATATATATATATAAATATATGTGCCTATGTGTGGAAATTGTGTGTGTATATATAAATACGTGTGTATATGTGTGTAGATATATGTGTGTACATTATGTGTGTAGATATGTGCATGTGTATATATATGCGTGTGTATATATATAAATGTGTGTATATGTGTGTAGATGTGTGTGTATATATAAATATGTGTGTATATATACATCTGCAGATGTGTCTCTATATATATACGTCTGTAGATGTCTGTGTATATATATAAATGTGTGTGTATGTTATGTGTGTAGATGTGTGTATATAAATGTGCGTATATGTATGTCTGTAGATGTGTGTGTATATGTATAAATATGTGTGTAGATGTGTGTGTATATATGTGTGTATATGTGTGTAGATATGTATGTATATATATAAATGTGTGTAGATATGTGTGTATATATATAAATATGTGTAGATATGTGTGTGTATATATATAAATGTGTGTAAATTTGTCTGTAGATGAGTGCTTGTATATATACGTGTTATATATATGTGTGTAGATATGTGTCCAAATATATAAATGTGTGTGTATATATACGTCTGTAGATGTGTATCTATATATATAAATGTGTATATATACGTCTGTAGATGTGTGTGTATATATAAAAATGTGTGTATGTGTGTAGATATTTGTGTGTATATAAATATGTACATATATCTGTAGATATGTGTATATGTATAAATATGTGTGTATATGTGTGTATACCTAAATGTGTGTAGGTGTGTGTATATATGTGTGATGTGTGTGTAGATGTGTGTGTATGTGTATATATGTGTGTATATATATGTGTGTAGTATATATATATATATGTGTGTACATATATGTGTGTAGACTGTGTGCATATATATGTGTGTATATATATGTCTGTATTTGTGTGCATATATATATAAATGTACGTATATGTGTGTAGATATGTCTGTATATAAATGTATATATGTCTGTAGATGTGTGTATATATATGTGTGTGTGTATACATGTGTGTAGATGTGTGTGTATATATATGTGTCTGTAGATGTGTGTGCGTATAAATATATAAATGTGTATATGTATGTGTGTAGATATGTATGTATCTGTAGATATGTGTATGCATGTATATGTATGTGTGTAGATGTGTGTATAGATATGTGTGTGTGTATATATATATAAATGTGTGTGTGTGGGTGTGTGTACATATATGTGTGTATATTTGTGCGGGTATGTGTGTGTATATATAAGTATGTGTCTATATGCCTGTAGATATGTGTGTGCATATATATATAAATGTGTATATATCTGTATATATCTGTGTGTATATATATAAATGTGTGTATATATGTGTGTGGTGTGTATACATATAAATATCTGTGTGTATATATGTGTGTAGATATGTTTATATATATAAATGTGTGTGTATATATGTCTGTAGATGTGTATCTATATAAATATGTGTGTATATACGTCTGTAGATGTGTGGGTATATATATAAATGTGTAGATGTATGTGTATATATATGTGTGCGTAGATATGTGTGTAGATGTGTGTGTGTGTGTATAAATATGTGTGTATAGGGGCACCTGGGTGGCTCAGTCGTTAAAGTGTCTGCCTTCGGCTCAGGTCATGATCCCAGCGTCCTGGGATCAAGCCCCGCATCGGGCTCCCTGCTCCGTGGGAAGCCTGCTCTCCTTCTCCCACTCCCCCTGCTTGTGTTCCCTTTCTCGCTGTCAAATAAATAAAATCTTTATAAAAAAAAATGTGTGTGTATATGTGTGTAGATATGCGTGTGTAGATGTGTGTAGATGTGTGTATATATATATAAATGTGTGTAGACTGTGTGTGTACATACACACACACACACGCTTCTCAGTTTGTTTACATGGCCCTATAATTTGACACCCACCACCTCAGTGATCTCATCCATACCCACAGCTCTACCTGGGACTTGTGTGTTGTCCATATTGAAGTTCCAACCTTTTGGGGTGCCTGGCTGCCTCAGCCAGTGGAGTGTGTGACTCTTATCTCGGGGTTGTGGGTTTGAATGCCACACTGGATGTAGAGATTACTTAAAAATAATATCTTTTTATTTTTTAAGATTTTTTATTTATTTGTGTGTGTATGTGATAGAGAGAGAGGACAAGCAGAGGAAGTGGCAGGCAGAGGGAGAAGTAGGCTTCCTGCTGAGCAAGGAGCCCAATGCGGGACTCAATCCCAGGACTCTGGGATCATGACCTGAGCCAAAGGCAGATGCTTAACTGACTGAGCCACCCAGGCGCCCCTAAAAATAAAATCTTAAAAAAAAAAGTCCCAACCTCTCTCATAAGCCCAACTCGTATCTGTTCACTTGGATTCCTAAAGCTATTCCAACTCCAAGGTTTATCACCATCCCTCACCTGCTCCTCTTATTCCCAATCTCCATCCCTCCATCCAGTTGCCTACCCCAGGAACCCTAAGTCTTTCTTGACTACTCTTTTCCACTCACTCATCACAATCTGAAAGTCGCCAAGTCCTACAACTACCTTTGTAGGATCTGTGCAATGAGGCTCCTGCCTTCTCTTTATCTTTTTTGCTGTTACCGTGGTTTAGGCTTTCCTACTTCTTGACCTGAGAGGTAAGCCCAAACCTCCTTGTCTGTTCCCACTGTCACCAGTTCCTCTTCTCTAACAAAAATGTAAGCCTAAAGCAGTATTTCTTAGTGTGGTTCTCAGACCACTGCATCAAGGGTACTCTGGACTGCTTATTTAAGCTGATTCCTGACTAGAACATAAAATTCTCTGGAAATAGGGCTGGGAATCCCCATTTTAACAAGGTCTTCCAGGTAATTTTTATGCTCCTTAAAATTAGAGTCAGCCAAAGGATAAGTTCCATATTCTTTTTAAGGTTCACACTCAAAAAGCTCTAGTACAGACAGACGCTCTTGTCTCAATCCAGTTGGATGCAGACTGCTATAGGGCCCAGCAGGATATAATCCAGGTATAAGTATACTCAGAATTCAGTTCAAATAGCTTATGAAGACAACCCAGCGAAATTAGAAAGTGAAAATAGAATAATGAAAACTAAAAGATGATAGTACTGAAACAGAATTTTGTTTGTGACAATTTCAGAAATAAGAAGACAAACTCTCTGGCTACTGAGGGGTCTACAAAATTTGGGGAAGATATGTGTGATATGACCTGAAACTGCGGCTTTGTGTTTCAAAGTTATAAAATGTAATCCCCTTCCCTTAACCCATCTCTTAAAGAAAATGGTGGATAACTATATTTTGTTTTTTTGGTTTTTTGTGGGGGGAGAGAGGGTGGGGAGGGGCAGAGGGAGAAGGAGAGAGAATCCTAAGCAGGCTCCACACCCAGTGCAGAGACCAACGTAGGGCTCAACCTCACGACCCTGAGATCATGACCTGAGCTGCAATGAAGAGTCAGACACTTAACTGACCATGCGCCCCCTGGTACACAAACTTTATTTTGAAAAACGATCTGAAGTTGGATCTTTTCCAATTACAAAATGTTCATTCCATACAACTGTGCTTTCTCTCTATATCCTCTCCCTCAAAATTTGAAAATCACTGTGTATGATGAGAGAGGTTATTCAAGTATAAAATAATCGTGTAAATATTCTAGAGGGCAAAAAAAGTTGACAAGCACTGGTACTATAAAGTGGAAAATACAGAGAAGTAGAAAAAGGGAAAAAAAAAAACCCAAATTTCTGTTTTGTTTTTTTTTTAAACCACAAGTCATACTTAGCCTACTAGGATATTAAGTTCCACAAAGGCAAGGACTCCATTTTATTATAACTCTAGTAATAAAAATCGTGCTTGCCACTTGGTAAGCATATCAGATATTTATTAAGTAAATGATCTAAATTTTAGATATTAGTTTCCTACCCATGACACCTAAAATTTCCTTCTAAAAGCCAAACTCGTAATTCATTATATTTAAAAGGATTTAGGGCACCTGGGTGGCTCAGTTGGTTAAGCATCTGCCTTGAGCTCAGGTCATGATCCCAAGACTCTGAGATCGAGTCCCACATCTGGCTCCCTGCTCAGTGGGGTGTCTGCTTCTCCCTCTGCCCTCCCTCCTCCCACCCCCATTTGTGCTCCTGTGTTCTCCCCCTCCCTCTCTCTTCCTCACAAAAATAAATAAATAAAATCTTTAAAAAATAAATCCCAGGCGCCCCTAAAAATAAAATCTTTAAAAGATAATTTTTTAAGGGGCGCCTGGGTGGCTCAGTCGTTAAGCGTCTGCCTTCGGCTCAGGTCATGATCCCAGGCTCCTGGGATCGAGCCCCGCATCAGGCTCCCGGCTCAGCGGGAAGCCTGCTTCTCCCTCTCCCACTCCCTTGCTGTGTTCCCTCTCTCACTGTCTCTGTCAAATAAATAAATAAAATCTTAAAAAAAAGTTAACGTTATAAGGGCACCTGGGTGGCTCAGTTGGTTAAGCAACTGCCTTCGGCTCAGGTCATGATCCTGGAGTCCTGGGATCGAGTCCCACATCGGGCTCCCTGCTCAGCAGGGAGTCTGCTTCTCCCTCTGACCCTCTTCCCTCTCGTGCTCTCTATCTCTCATTCTCTCTCAAATAAATAAATAAAATCTTTAAAAAAAAAGATAATTTTTTAAAGATTTATTTTTATTTGACACAGAGAGAGCGAGCACAAGCAGGGAAAGCAGCAGGCAGAGGCAGAGGGAGAAGCAGACTCCCTGCTGAGCAGAGAGCCCGATGTGGGACTCGATCCCAGGACCCTGGACCATGACCAGAGCCAAAGGCAGCCACTTAACCGAGCCACAGAGGTGCCCCTAAAAAAAGTTTTTAAAAAGAAAAAATCAGGGGTGCTTGGGTGGCTCAGTCAGTTGAGTGTCTGCCTTCGGCTCAGGTCTTGATCTCAGGGTCCTGGGATCAAGCCCCGCCCTAGGCTCCCTAGGTTAAGTGTCTGCCTTAACCAGACTCCTCGGTGTGGAGTCTGCTTCTCCCTCTCCCTCTGCCCCTCCCCTCTGCCTGTGCTCTCTCTAATAAAACGTTTATTTATTATTTATTATTATTTATTATTTTTTAAAAAGATTTTATTTATTTGACAGAGGGAGAGAGAGAAAGCACAAGTAGGCAGACAGGTAGGCAGTGGGAGAGGGAGAAGCAGGCTCCCCGCCGAGCACAGAGCCCGATGCGGGGCTTGATCCCAGGACGCTGGGGTCACAACCTGAGCTGAAGGCAGACACTTAACCAACTGAGCCACCCAGGCACCCCAAACAAGATCCTTTTCTTTTTTATTAAAGATTTTACTTATTTGACAGAGAGACACAGCAAGAGAGGGAACACAAGCAGGGGGAGTGGGAGAGGGAGAAGCAGGCTTCCTGTGGAGCAGGGAATAAATAAAATCTTTAAAAAAAGAAAAAATCAGGTTGAGCAAACAATAAGGACAAGAAAAAATAATAACTAATTTGAAGTGAAGTCAGATCTAAAATACTGAGTTGTTTACTTTGGGTTATAAAACCTGTTTGCCATCTAAGACAAGTACACCATTAGAGAATATATTATCAAAAGCATTTCTATAGTATATTAGAGATGATCTTTCTTAGGATCTTTTCCACTTTTAGTATCATTAATCTTCAAAAAGGGGAGCATAAAAACAGATAAAGCAAATACAAAACCTATTAACTGGTCAAATTGTAACATTTAACAATATGTGCTATAACCCTTGGCACTCATCTTGAGGAATGCTGAGATACTTAAGTTACAGGTCTCTAAACTCTTGAATTGTACAAATAACAGCGTCTACCCAGTAGTTGTCACAGTTATTTTTGACTCTGGGCATTTATCAAAGATACAGCAACTTATGGTCCAGGGGCTTTCTGAGCAAAGGCACCAAGAAGCTGGGAGAATATTTCAACCATCAAGACCTATTAAAAGAAGGGTTACCCCCTGGAGGAAATGAGGTGGGGAAAGGCAAGTAACACTTCTTAAATAAACACCATATGCCAGTGTTAAGCTAGAGGAATTAAATGCGTTCTCGCATTCAATCCTCGTAAGAGCTTAAGAACCCTGTGTTTCAATCGGGCCAAGAAACTGACGTTTGTTGGCATAAACCTTTATGGATTTGATTCTTTAGATCTTTTAATATGCGTATGACACTTGTGAAAAATAAATTTGATTTTATTTTAAAGCAGGCTCCACACCCAGCATGGAGCCCAAAAATAAATTTGTTTTTTAAATAATTATAAAACTATAAAAAAAGGAAACGCAAAACCCAGCCCCCTGAACCAAGTATCATAATTAATACATACCAAAGAGGAAACTGAGGGTCAGAAATAATAATTTACTCAAACTAACATGGCAAAGCTAAAAGACTTTTTTTTTCCCCCGAGAGAGGAAGGGGCAGAGTGAGAGGAAGAGAAAGAATCCCAAGCTGGCTCCATACCCAGAGCAGAGCCCCACGTGGGACTCAATTTCATGATCCCGAGGATCATGGCGTGACCCGAAATTAAGAGTCAGATGCTTAACCAACTGAGCCACCCAGGCACCCCAAAGCTGAAATACTCTTAAGCCCACCCAAGTTCTTCTATAAGAAACCACCCCCCCCAAGGTGGTTATTATTCTAAGTCCAACTTATGAACTAGGTCAGTCAATCAGGTTGCTAAAGAAATTTGAATCCCGTGGAAGGAAATCAACCACTGATTACCGAAACTCAACATTTTAGTGAAGATACTAGGTAACAGTTGTCCTGAGGTATTCTGCAGTCAACATTTCCACACAAAGCTCTCCAGTCCTCTTTTTGGTATTTTATAAAGGATGAACTATTCATTCCCATGTGGGAAGATAACTTAGCAACAGATTTCCTATTTTCCCACATTCTTAGAATTTTTTAACTTTTTTTGAGGATTTTTATTTAGGGGTGCCTGGGTGGCTCAGTTGGTTGAGCATCTGCCTTAGGCTTGGGCCATGATCGCAGGGTCCTGGGACCAAGTCCCACGTCAGGCTCCTTGCTAAGCGGGGAGTCTGCTTCTCTCTCTGCCTGTTGCTCCCCCTGCTTATGCTCGCTCTGTCTGACAAAAAAATAAAATCTTAAAAAAAAAAAAGATTTTTATTTCAGAGTGTGCACACACAAGCAGGGGGAGGGGCAGAGGGAGAAGCAGACTCCCCAGTGAGCAGGGAGCCCGATGGGGCTCGATTCCAGGATCCTGAGATCATAACGTGAGCCAAAGGCAGATGCCCCACACATTCCTAGAATTTAAAAGCATTCAAATTTGAAGTATTATGAGTTATGTTAAGTTTTTTTTTAAAGATTTTTTTATTTATTTATTTGAGAGAGAGAATGAGATAGAGAGCATGAGAGGGGAGAGGGTCAGAGGGAGAAGCAGACTCCCTGCTGGGCAGGGAGCCCGATGTGGGACTCGATCCCGGGACTCCAGGATCATGACCTGAGCTGAAGGCAGTCGCTTAACTAACTGAGCCACCCAGGCGCCCTATTATGAGTTATGTTAATAAGTGATCTCAGTTGTCCTGAATTTCAGCCCCTTACCATCCTGACAGACATTTCCAACTGGAGGTTTCTTGGCCCCTTAAAGTATGTCCAAAAGAGTTTGTCCTAACTTCCCATTTCATTAATAGTACCACCATTCTCCTAGTTAGCCAGGACTGAAATTCAGTATTTAGCATTGGACTTGGAAGAGGAGAAGTCAACCATTAGTCAATGTCTGGAAAGTCCCCCTGCAAAATGTGTCAACACTGACACACTAAGTCCATTCTTGCTGCTGCCACACCAGATTCATCTAATAAGAATTGATAGCTTACAATATTAGTTTGTTTCTTTAATCTTCTAAGAAAATGGTATGCTTTCCATTTATTCAAGTTTTATACTTTTAGTTTTATATAGTTTTTTCACTTAGGTCTTATTTACTAATAATTCATAATAATTTAATAATTTTTGTAACCATTATAAAAGAATCTATTTTTTTTTTACATGCTAACTGGTTATTGTTGGGATCCAGAAAAACTATTAATTTCTATATATTCTCTCTGTAGCCAGTCACCATTTTTGTTTGTTTTTTTTTTTAAGATTTTATTTATTTGACACAGAGAGCGAGAGCACAAGCAGAGGGAGAGGAGAAGCAGGCTCCCCGCTGAGCAGGGAGCCGGATGCGGGACTCGATCCCAGGACCCTGGGATCATGGCCTGAGCCAAATGCAGACACTTAACCGACTGAGCCACCCAGGTGCCCCACCAGTCACCATTTTGAACTAATTACTAGTTCTTATTGCTTTTTAGATGTATTTTTTGTGTGGAAAATCATATCTGCAAAAAATAATTCTTTATTCTTTCCCAGTTTGTATATAATTCTTATTTCTCCATCTTAAAGGAATCTAGGGCCTCCAACATAACAATGAAGAACAGTGAAGACAGCAGGCATCCTAGTTGGTTCCTAAAATATAATTCAAATACCTTTATGTGAACACAATTTTTTTTTAAGTAAATTCCACACCCAATGTGGGGCTCAAGCCCACAGCCCTGAGACCAAGAGTTGCATGTTCTACCAACCAAGCCAGGCAGGCTAATTTGAATACCTTTAAGCTTTCTCAACTAAGTGGTATGTTTCTGTAGGTTTCTGCCTTCTTCCTTAGAAGACAATACTTCCCAAGCGCACGGTGGTGGGGAAGAGGGAGACAGAGAATTCCAAGCAGACTCCCCGCTGAGAGCAGAGCCCTACTCGGGGCTCAATCTCATGACCCTGAAATCATGACCTGAGCCAAAATTGAGTCGGACGCTCAACCGACTGAGCCACCCAGGCACCCTTCACTTTGTATTTATTACAAAACCTAGTATAATCATTTGCTGGCCAAATGTTTTCTCTCTAGAAATCATTCAACTCCTTAATTAGCTAATGCTAACTAGTGAATTCTCTATAATGGGTAAGTGAATAAACATTTTATAATCTTATAATAGGAGCAAATTACTCACTGTAATAAGGTCATCTCTTGCTCTGAGGACTTTGAGCCTTGCTTGATTCATCAAATTAGACATCTGACTGCAAAAGGCATGGAAAAATAGTATCAGTATAGCATAAGAAAAAAACTACAGAGAAATATACAACTTCCTTTGTACAGATACTTCTCTTTGTATATACCCCAGAGAACCCCACTGAAATACATTTAGTGGTTTCTACCAACTTATTTTCAAAGATAAAGTATTTATTGAGCGCTTACCAAGTGGCAAGCACTTTCGTATCAGTTATTCCAACTTTCAATAATCCTGTGATGCTTCCATTTTCACAAATGAAGAAAAAGAAATTACACAACTTGCCCAAGGTCATACAAGTATATTAAGTGGTCCAATTAAGACTTGAGCCCATTCCTGCCTGACGCCAAAGCACCTGCTCTGTCCTCCTGTCCCACTTTTTTTTTTCACTTTTTTTTTTTAATTCGAGACAGAGAGAGAGAGAGAGAGAGAGAGCACGAGAGGGGGGAGGGTCGGGGGAGGAGCAGACTCCCCGCCGGGCAGGGAGCCCGACGTGGGACTCGATCCCGGGACTCCAGGATCATGACCTGAGCCGAAGGCAGTCGCTTAACCAACTGAGCCACCCAGGCGCCCCGTCCCACTGACTTTTTAAAGCTTCCTTAGCTAATACAGTACCAGGATCTACTTACATTTTCTTCTGCTGCTCAATCTGCTTTTCTTTCTTCTCGTAGTATTCCATAATCTTCAGTCTTTGGGTTTGCACAAGACGACCTTTCTCAATGTTGAACTCTTCCTCTGCCTATCAAGGAAACATTATTAATTCATTACACCAGATTTTGAGTTTTATTTTAAGCAGCTGGCAACCAGCAGCACTGTATTCCATATCAAAAATAGTAATTTATTATGACTTGTCTTCAAAATTTATTTCTAATTTACTCAAAAGGGATAACCAGTGATTTTCAACATAAATGATGAACCAGAAAACTAAAAATTTGATCTAGGATAATAGTACCCACAGGCGCCTGGCTGGCTTAGTTGGTAGACCATACACCACTCTTGATCTCAGGGTCATGATTTTAAGCCCCCCACTGGATGTGGAACCTACTTAAAATAAAAATTTAAAAAAAAAAAAAGGTAACAGTACCCACTCACAAAGTTACAAAGGATATATTCAGATAGATTTGGTATGTGAAAAAAAATCATTATGTATTCTAAATTTAATCCATTTAACTACAGAATTTGGAGCTTAGATCTGGGTTACTGCCTAAAAAAATCTGGTAAAGTAATCTCAGTCCTGGTCCTCCCTTATAAAATAATTAAAATAGTATTCTTCGGGTGTCTGGGTGGCTCAGTTGGTTAAGTGTCTGATCCTTGATTTCAGCTCAGGTCATGATCTCAGGGTTGTGAGATCGAGTCCCACGTTGGGCTCCAAGCTAGGCGTACAGTCTGCTTGGGGTTCTTTCTCTCCCTCTGCCCCTCCCACCCACCTCCCTTTAAAAAAATAAATAGAACAGTATCCATTCCTCATAGGTCAAATAAATAACATAAATCTAACAGTCCTTTTAAAATTATAAGTTATATAAATGTAAGTTGTTTGTTTTATGAGTGTAAATTATTGAGCAGTTATTTTAATTTTTTAATTTTTAAATTCTTTTCTATTTTACTGGGAATACAAAGCAACATTACATTTTCAGATCATTAAACAAACAAATGTGGTGATACAGTACAACAATCATGACCTGAATTCTGGGAGTAAGTAGTTTTCCAGTGCAGGGGGTAGGAGAAAACCACATTACTCAGCTACCAGAGGGTTTTGGCTTTAACTCAAGGGCTGCAAGGAGTGCCAGTCCTGGTCAACCATCCATGAATCTTTTTCTTTTTTTTTTTTAAGTAGCTCTATGCCCAACATGAGGCTGGAATTCATGACCCTGTGATCAAGAGTCACATGCTCTACTGACTGAGCCAGCCAGGTGCCCCCATCCATGAATCTTCATCACAGCAAACTGGAATCTCCAATGTTTCAAACTAATTGTAGGAAGAGAGAATAACTAAGCTGACGCATAAATTGATCTAGATGACTACTAAAGTGTCCTCCATTCATAAGTTGTCAAAATCTTCAGAGTGACTGTTGGAGCAAGGAGACTTTCGTATGCTCCCAGTTATATAGTGTGCAGAAGCTAGGAAGCATTAGTCCTGCTAGAGCACCTTGTGCTACCCCTCGAAGACTGCCTGTACATATATACAACATGCCTGTCACAGTTCCAGCTGTTTCTGTGTTAAAGTCATCTTCTGCACCTCCTGTTTTCTCAATGATGGCTCCAAATGTGCTACAGAACAAAGCCAGAAAACCTACAGCCAACCGACTGAGCCACCCAGGCACCCCAGAAAAACTCTTATTATTAAATATAAATCAAGTATAGAAAGACTTTGAATGACAATCTAGAATATATTTTATAAAGAAGTTTACAGTAACTGACCTACGTTAAAAAAAAAACTAAACATTTTAACGGACAAACTAGCTTGCAATTAAGTTTTCCGGGGGAAGAATATACTTAGGATATCAAATAGAATCGAAGTGTGGAATATTAGAGAATATAAAGCAGGATTAAAGGGAAATACTCAAAGAGAAGGAAAAAGCGGTCTAACTAGAACATGCAGGGAAAGCATGCAGTGTACTGTGTCTGCTCCCAGACTAGAGCTAAGTGGCCAGAGTGAACGTTCAGCACCCTCTCAAGGAAGCACAGTTCTGCCTTGCACCAGCAGCAGGCACCACCAGAAGAGTGACAGAAGCCACTGGAAGACGACGACAGGACTGACCTCTTCCAGCAGTGTAACACCATCACAGGAATGGCTCTATCTGGACAGCTGACTACTGCTGGAAGACCGGTCATTTTTTTAAAAGGTGATCTTACCAGTGTGTCAGATGGCTATGATTTTTAAGCAGTATGAAATGATTTTACAAAGTTAGCTAGAGTGGTCCACTTGAATGTTTAATGGCTGGCACAGGTATTTGAGCTTTTATATTCTAAAAGAAATGCCTGGGGCACCTGGGTGGCTCAGTTAGTTAAGTATCTAACTGACTTCGGCTCAGCGGGCTCCCTGCTCAGCGGGGAGTCTGCTTTCCCTCTCCCTCTGTATCTCCCCACCCTGGTGCTCTCTCCCTCTCAAATAAATAAATAAAATCTTTACAAATAAGTAAATGAAAAGAAATGCCTAACAGCTTTTTTCTATACCTATCATGGGAAATAAAGATGATTGTGTTACACGAGATACAATGCTTTTTTTTTTTAATTTAAGATTTTACTTATTTATTGGCCAGAGAGAGCGAGCGAGCACACAAAGCAGTGGGAATGGCAGGCAGAGGAGAAGCAGACTGCCCGATGAGCAGGGAGCCCCATGCAGGACTCAATCCCAGGATCCTAAGATCCTGCATGACCTGAGCCGAAGGCAGCCGCTTAACCGACTGAGCCACTCAGGCATCCCGAGATAAGACTATTTCAAATAGGAATGCACTTATCAGCTGAAATAGAATTTCTACATTTGTCCCAGAGGGAAATAAGGGCACTAATCATACAAGAAACTGAAGTGCTCCTACGACCATCAAACAAAATTAAACAATACTCTATCAGCTGTTATGTTATAGTAGTGGTAGGCAAAAGAGTCTTTTCTCCCTTAAATGATAAATTTTTTTTTTTTAAGATTTTATTTTTAAATAACCTTTACACTGGAGCTCAGGAGCACTGTGAATGAGAGCACACCGTGCTAGAGCTCTCAAGAGCTCTTGGGGGAAATGTTGATAGTACTGACGACCCCCATCCTCTGCACCAGCGCTGTGCAGCTCATCTCCACACCGGCAGCCTCTGCCTGAGCTTCCAGAATGCCCGGGACCTGCTGCTGGGGGGCCACTGTGTGCCTGACTGCGCTTCTGGATACAACAGAGAGAGGAGCTTATAAACAATGTCACTACTGCAGCATCTGCCAGGGGACAGGACCCTACTCCTGCACCTCATGTTAACACCAACCTTGTTCTGTCCCACTTGGCACTGCAGCACCAGCTGCTTCCCAGGACACTATCTTCACGACAACCATGCTTGTCAGCACAGGTTTTTATTTATTCATTTTATTTATATATATATTTTTAAGATTTTGTTTATTCACTTGAGAGAGTAAGGGCACACAAGCAGGGGGAGAGGGAGAAGCAGGCTCCCTGTTGAGCAGGGAACCCGCGATGACGTGGGGCTTGACCCCAGGACCCTGGGATCATGACCTGAGCCGAAGGCAGATGCTTAGCCACCCAAGTGCCCCTGTCAGTGTAGGTTTTTAAAAATTACCTTTTCCATGGGGCACCTGGGTGGCTCAGTCATTAAGTGTCTGCTTTCGGCTCAGGTCATGTTCCCAGGGTCCTGGGATTGAGCCCCGCGTTGGGCTCCCTGCTCCACGGGAAGCCTCCTTCTCCCTTCCCCACTCCCCCTGCTTGTGTTCCCTCTCTCATTGTGTTTCTGTCAAATAAATAAAGTCTTTAAAAAAAATTAAAAAATAAAAATAAATAAAAATTACCTTTTCCTCCTTTCCTGCTCTTCTGGAGTCATTGAAGGAAATATGAAGTTCTTGCTTCCATACTCTCACCTGACAGCCTTTATTTTTTTTTTTTAAGATTTTATTTATTCATTTGAGAGAGTGAGTGAGTGAGAGCGAGCATGAGAGGGAAGAAGGTCAGAGGGAGAAGCAGACTCCTGGCTGAGGAAGGAGCCTGATGTGGGACTCAATCCCAGGACCCTGGGATCATGACCTGAGCTGAAGGCAGACGCTTAACCAACTGAGCCACCCAGGTACCCCTGATAGCCTTTATTTTTATTAAAAAAAAAAAAAGTTAACCTACAAAGGCATATAGATGCCATTAACAGATTATAACTCAGGTATCAGCCTAACTAGGATGTGCTGGGCTAGGGATCTCCTCTGCAAGTACCAGCTGTGTGATCTTGGGCCAGTCATTTAGCTTCTCTGTTCTCTAGTTAGCTCATTTTATTTTTTTTTTAAGATTTTATTTATTTATTTGACAGAGAGACACAGCGAGAGAGGGAACACAAGCAGGGGGAGTGGGAGAGGGAGAAGCAGGTTTCTCACTGAGCAGGGAGCCCAATGCTGGGCTCGATCCCAGGACCCCGAGATCATGACCCGAGCTGAAGGCAGACACTTAATGACTGAGCCACCCAGGCGCCCCAAATACTTTCATTTTTAAAATGAGCTAACTAGGGGCGCCTGGATGGCTCAGTCGGTTAAGCGGCTGCCTTCGACTCAGGTCATGATCTCAGGGTCCTAGGATCCAACCCCGCATCAGGCTCCCTGCTCAGCAGGGAGTCTGCTTCTCCCTCTCCCTCTGTCTCTCCCCTGGCTCACTCTCACGCTCTCAAATAAATAAAATCTTAAAAAAAAAAAAAACTAAAGTTATATTAAAAAAAAGATAATGAAAATAATGTATTAAACAATATATTCTGCCCATTATGATTGTACCTAGGGAAAAGAACAACTTGATATACTGTGTATAAACAAAGTGCAACTAGAAATATTTATAAAATTTCAAAATTGATGACCAAGTATCACCTTTGTAATGGACAGGGGCTTTCATTTTATACCTTATACACTTCCAAACTATTATTTTTTTTGCAACAAGCACAAATTAATGAAAAAGAAAAATAACAACATAAAAATACTATACCCTCCCCTAATCAACTAGCATAATTAGTCATAGATGCTAAATGTCTAGATTCCAGATTCCATGAGAAAATTTATCTATTACTTTTCTACTCCCTACCATAAAATTTCAGGATACTTATTGGCAATTAGAATGCTCAGAAAGGAAAATTAATCAATTAATTAGTTTACTGAGCGATAGTACAAAGCTCCCGAAGAGGGAGGGGACTGGAGAAGGTTGTCCAGGAAAATTTACTTTTTAACATTAAAGATAAGACACATTCTTAGCAGTCCTATGCAATGTGTTGTGAAGCAATTTTACTAATTACTGCTTAGCAAAGCCACGCTATGAAATTTTTTTTTAAAGATTTTATTTGTTTATTTGAGAAAGAGAGAATGAGAGAGAGAGCACGAGAGGGAAGAGGGTCAGAGGGAGAAGCAGACTCCCCGCTGAGCAGGGAGCCCGATGCGGGACTCGATCCCGGGACTCCAGGATCATGACCTGAGCCCCAAGGCAGTCGCTTAACCAACTGAGCCACCCAGGCGCCCTCACACTATGAAATTCTGAGAACTTCTGGAACCCAGAAGATGGAGTCTCACCTTCGCATCTATTTCCTCCGCTTTCTCATTGGCTTCTTGTTCAATAAAAGCCATCATATGCTTAATCTAGAAGGAAGAAGAAAAGGTTTATTTTTGACTATAACAAAAAAAATATACATCTATCTTTTCTGATTCATTCAATAATCAATCATTTACTGAAAGCATATTATGTGCCAGGCACTGTGTACAAGGACAAATGAGGTAATTCCTGGTTTCGGGTACCTTACAATCTGGAATTTGCTGTAGCAAATGGACCAGACACAATATTCAACATCACACAGAACATTACCCTCCTCTCAAGGAACATGGAGTCTATGGGGGAGGGAGGACTGAGTATATATCCTCCTCTACTTCATACCCATTTCAGCCGGCACCCTCTTTTACTCTTCTCCATCTATAATTAAAGAGATCTATATTTATCCTTTCTTTTTTAAGATTTATTTTTGAGTAATCTCTACACACAACATGGAGCTCAAACTCACAACCCCATAATCAAGAGTCACATACTCTACTGACTGAGCCAGCCAGGTGCTCCATACTTTTTCAACTTTCTTACCTCCTACTCTCAACGTACTTCAATCTGACTTCTACCCTCTCCACTTCACTGAAATTACTTTCATAAAACTACAATAATCTCCTAGCCCTTAAATCTTGGCCTTAATCGATCTTTCAGCATCTTTTGATATGCTGGTCATCCCTCCCTTCTCGAATATGAACAATCTCTTCCCTTTGCTTCCATGACTTCCTTGTCCTCCTTCAGGGCCACCCTCTTCTTCCTCTGCCTCCTAGACTGCTCTTTAGATAGCCAACTCACAGGAACCTAAATCCAACACACTCAATAACAACTGCTAATCACTTCCCCTCTGCCCACTAAGATCTCTATCTTGAGACTAGCACCAACATCTGACTTTGACCCTTCCTTCTACCTCACATCCAATCAACCAAGTGCTATCAGTTCTAATAGTTCTTTAATTTGTCCACATTTCTCCACCTTCATAGCCACTATCCTAGTCTTTGCTACCACCATCTCTCAGCTAAATTATTACAACAGCTTCCAATTTCGTCCCCTGCCCTCAGCCTTGTTTCCTAATCAACTCTACACTGCAACCAGAAGGATCTTTTAAAAATGCCTGTTTCAGGCGCCTGGGTGGCTCAGTCGCTTAAGCGTCTGCCTTTGGCCCAGGTCATGATCCCAGGGTCCTGGGATTGAGCCCCATATCGGGCTCGCCGCTCAGCAGGAAGCCTGCTTCTCCCTCTGCCACTCCCCCTGGTTGTGTTCCCTCTCTTGCTGTCTCTCTCTCTGTCAAATAATAAATAAAATTGTTAAAAAATAAAAATAAATTTAAAAAAATTAAAATGCCAGTTTCATGATGTATCACACACTTCCCCCACCCCGCCCCAATCTGCTTTATGATAAAAGTGTAAAGATTTTAGAAGGTACGTGATCTGGTCAATGCTTACCTTGCCAGCATCATATGAAACATAACCGTCACCATTTGCCACTCTTCAGACTCTTGGTTCCTGTCTTACTAAACTTATTTCAGTTTTCCTGTTCCTTAAAATCACCACTCTCTTCTTCACTTCCAAGATTTCAAATATGCTGCTCCTTCCACTTGGAATATTCTTCTCCCTCCCTTCACCTGGCTAACTTCTCGGGATTCAGCTTGCTTAACTGTCACCTCCTTTGGAAAATCTTTCCTGAAGGTCTCACCAACGTGCACCTAGGGCCCTCTGCACTTCCTCTACCTAAACACATATTCTTAATTCCTTGCTTACTTGTACCTATCCACAACTAAACTATAAGGTGAGGTACTTGTTATAAGGCTTCTCTGGCTACAATCAGAGAATAAAGTCCACTGAAGTCTTCTGAACGGGGCTTGGGGTCACTGAACCAATTTAGACTCAAAAATGAAGTTTTATTTTTTTTTAGACTCATAAATGAAGTACTATCTCTAGTGGAAGATGTAAAAATAACACCCAAGTGAATATACAAGTACTATGGCTAATCAAACTCACTGGTAGTTTCATTTCATAGGGGCTCTATCTGAAAGAAATGATGAGTAAAAAAAAGATGATTTAAAAAATACCAATCTCTAGGTTAACTGTTGTGTTTATTTTTTTAAAGATTTTATTTATTTGACAGAGAGAGACACAGCAAGAGAGGGAACACAAGCAGGGGGAGTGGGAGAGGGAGAAGCAGGCTTCCCGCGGAGCAGGGAGCCCGATGCGGGGCTCGATCCCAGGACCCTAGGATCATGACCTGAGCCAAAGGCAGACGCTTAATGACTGAGCCACCCAGGCGCCCGTTCTTTTATTTTTTATTAAAAAGACTTTATTTATTTGAGAGAGAGAGAGAGAAAGAGCACGCCTGCGGGGGTAGGGGCAGAGAGAGAGAGAAATCTCAAGCAGACTCTGAGCTGACCGCGGAGCCCGAAGCAGGGCTCTATCTCACGACCCTGGGGTGATGACCTGAGCCAAAATCAAGAACCAGATGTTTAACTGACTGAACCACCCAGAAGCCCCTAATTCCCTGTGTTTATTAATTCTCCCACTTAAGTTCCACGAGTATAGAGATCTTATTTTTTACATCACCAAAACACCAGAACACGGAACAACTACCCCTGTAGGGGGTGCTTAATAAACATTTGTGAATGAATGAGAACCTGTTGGTATTTAAGCCTCCTGAGATATCCCAAGTACTTTTTAGAGTTTAACAATCTGGAAACAATTCCCAACTTTTCCATGTACCACAAAGATACCATAAATCTAATATACACACAGGTGAGTGAGGATCTGTTTTACAATAATGTGAATATGCTTGACACTACTGAACTGTACAGCTAAAAATGGTTAAGATGGAGGCTCCCTGCTCAGTGGGCAGTCTGCTTCTTCCTCTCCTTCCCACTCCCCTTGCTTGTGCTGTCAAATGAATAAAATCTTTAAAAATAAATAAATAAAATAAAAAGGGCACCGATAGGGCGCCTCTCTGGCTCAGCTGGTTAAGCGTCTGCTCCGGCTCAAGTCATAATCCCAGGGTCTTGGGACGGAGGCCCGCGTCTGCTCAGCAGGAAGCCTACTTCTCCCTCTCCTTCTGCCCACCCCCCACTTGTGCTCTATCGCGTGCACACTCTAATAAATATTTTAAAAATTAAAAAATATAAAGTGCATTAATAATCCACCCTCATGGCATCAAAGTCTTAAAGAAAAAACAGTATGGCTTGAAAGGGAAGATTTCTTTTTTGTCAAAATTCTTAGCAACTACCTTATGCTTGAGGAACCAAAATAATTATGATAATCAAAGCCTATTTCATAGGTAATACAATACTTATAAAATCTCAGGCCTTGAAATATTTGGGGTACCTAATCCAGAGGTAGTTTGTATAGAAAATCACTGTGACCTTGCTAAAAGGATTAGCCCCCACAGATTTGTGTGTTCATGGTAAGGAATGGTATCTCCACAAGTTCAGTCTGAAGCCTTACTGAACTCAGTTTGGAATTTTAAAAGTAGTTTAATACAGTAACCAAAACAGGTGTTTATAAATGCTACAAGGCACAGTGGGCCTGGAGAGGTGAACCCTGATTCAAACCTGCATTATCTGCCTTTATCACCCATGCTGGACCCTCCACCGGATTTGACCAGATCAGCACAGCCTAGAGCAAAACACTCATTTTAACCCAGGTCAGAGAAGCCTGTTTACAGCCAACATGATCATATTCTGTCTTCAAGAGTTCCAACAGGAAAAATAGTCAAGCCCTTCAGGACATTTAACTCCACCCCTAAGGCAGAAAAATCTGGCCTTTAAAAGATACTCTCGCTGTGTCTCTCTCTGTCAAATAAATAAATAAAAAATCTTAAACTAAAGGAGGCTACCTCCGTTTTAAAAGATACTTTTCATCTTCCTGCTAACCCTACTGGGTTTTAAGATTTTTGAAATCCGATTCCTTCAAAAATTAGATGAAGTAAATAACATTACTCCCCAGACAAAAAAGCAAATATACATAAGTATTTTAATACAATGGGGAAGAAGTCAAGGAATCCGCAATTTATAAGCACTTGTTACGTGCTTGGTGCCTGGTCTATTCACTGCTGAGAATACAGGGAACAAAACACACTGCCCTTATGTAGCTTACCTAAGGGGTAGAGACCATAGATTCCTTCATCTTTCAATTTTATAGAAAGAAAAAATGGTTTTGGTCTAGATTCTAAGGAAATACACCTTTATATTTTTCCTGGGGAAGGCTTTTTCTTCAATAGATTATAACAAAGGGGTAGGGGAGATGATGAAGGAAAAAGTGGAAAAAAAGAATCAGCACTGTAACTGTGACTACTAGAAGATGTGGAGGGCACTGTACTTTTCCAATGCACCAAGTTTTTCCTATAGTAAAAATCAGAAGCAGCAGTGATAAATGTAAAAACCCCACTCTTTTGTAAGAATATTATAAGATTTCTTAATCTTATCCATAGATGCTATTTTTGTTACACAATTTCCCTTTTGTGATTATTAGCACAAGACCACTGATGAAGAAACACTCCACTTTTCTTAGTGCACATTAGATTAAGAATAAAATGCAAAGTCATCTTCTAGGAAATGGAAATATCCAAGGAAAAAACTTTTATTGCTCATTTAAGAAGATTCATAAGCCAGTAAGTGAGATTTAGTCAGAGAATTTTCCTAGTACTTCAAAAAAATAGGCTTAGTTCTCTAAACTATGTAGATTAAATTGCAGGCGTGTTTCCTTCTCTGAAAAATCTACTGGCAATATGACTACTAAATTCAAGGACCCTGGTTTCAGAGTATCTCTGGCAAGGCAAATGGAAACCATTTTTTCCCATGTTTGTTACAGGCCTATCAATGCCACTGTATTCTCCTGGGAGTCTTTCGAATTGTAACTTTCTTAATGCCTACAACTTGAAGGTATGGCACATTAAACGAAACAACAAAAAAGCAAAACAAACAAACAAAAAACCCTAGTTTCCCAGGACTGATACACTTGCAAAAATGATGTAGCTTCACGACTTCCCTAATTTTTTCCATTAACGTTATTTACTTTGTGCCAAACACTGGCGCTGGCGTTCATAAATTGAGCGGAATTCTGCATTACTAATAAACATTAACGTACACACTAGTGAGAGACCAACGATTACAATTCATTATGATAGAGGAGGTCCTTCCAAAATGAAGATTAACAATTCAATGAATGACCTCAAAACAACATTGGAAGCAACTCTCTCCCGTCAGCATTCTTTATCGTACTGTGAACCCTTCCCTCAGGGTTAAAAATCAAGTGAAAAGGAGGTCTTCAATCCTCGCATTCGATTTGCATTTAAACCCTGTTTTCACCTCTGTGCTCTAACAACCACAGCGAATACCCTGGGAAAACAGGGAACGCCGAGGTGTAAGCCAAAAAGCCAGCACATTCAAGAAGGCGGCGCACAAAACCGTAGCTGAAGACACAGGAGCTGTGGGTCAAATTCCCCTCCTGCAGACAGCCTACTAAGCCCGGGAGACTTGGAGTAAGGGACCCTCCTCCGGCATCTGGGCTGCCCGAGGCCCGCGTCCTCTAGTCCGCCACCCCCGGACCCGCGCTGCGACTTTGCCAGACCCAACCGCAGGTCCTCACCTGCTTTTGCACGTCAGCATCGCTGAGGGCCATGGCGAAAGCTCTGCTAGGCCGGAGGCCCACTGGCTCTAGCTTAGGCTGGAAGGGGGCTGTGGAAGGAAGGGGAAAAGAAAAGCCAGCGGAGCTTTCGGCTTCCTTCGCTTTATAACTCCGGCTTCCGGTTCCTGCCAGGTGACCGCGCAGCCCAGCCCTATGAGCTTTCTCAGCCAGTGGGAGGAGAGCGGGTCCGGGGAAGTCCCGCCCTGGACCCGCCCCCTGACTGAGCGCCTGCGCGGACGGCCTCGTCTCCGTCCAGTCCCAGTCCCTTTTACAGCTGGCTCGTGACTTCTGAGCTGTTTTCCTGAACAGCGTGTTCCTCGGAAGAGAGGGTTTAGGAATTCAGGCGTCTGAAATTAGCCGAATTCTGTGTATTTTTCTAGCCTTAAAGCCCTTGCGTATTTTTTTAAAGTTGAATTATTTACTCCCAAATCAGAATTTATTATTTTGCTTTCCTGGCTTTAATGAAAACAAATTAACCAATATTTTATTAATAGATTTTTTTTAGGGCGCCTGGGTGGCTCGGTTGGGCAACTGCCTTCAGCTCAGGTCATGATCCTGGAGTCCCGGGATCGAGTCCCGCATCGGGCTCCCTGCTCAGCGGGGAGTCTGCTTCTCCCTCTGACCCTCTTCCGTCTCGTGCTATCTCTCATTCTCTCTCTCTCAAATAATAAGTAAAATCTTTAAAAAAAAATAGATTTTTTTTAGAACAGTTTTAAATTGACAGAAAAATTAAACAGGGCAGAGAGTTTTCATGTATCTTTCTCCCCCGCACACACAGATTCCCATATTAATGTTATGATGGCATATTTGTTACAATTAAGTAATATTGATGTATTGACTCAAGTCCATAATTATTCAGATTCCCTTAGTTTCAACCTAATGCTAGATCCCATCTAGGATACTGCGTTTTGTTTAATTGTCATGTTCTCTAAATTTCTTGGGTGTGACAGCTACTCAACCTTTCCTTCCTTTTTTTTTTTTTTTAATTAATTTGTCAGAGAGGGAGAGAGAGCACAAGTAGGGGAGCAGCAGCCAGAGGGAGAAGAGCCTCCCTGCTGAGCAGGGAGCCCCATGTGGGGCCTGATCCCAGGACCCTGGGAACATGACCTGAGCTGAAGGCAGGCGCTTAAACGACTGAGCAACCCAGGCATCAGGGTTCATGTATTTTATTACCAACTTTTTATTTTGAAGAAATTTCAAATATAATAATTTTAAGAACAGTACAATAAACTCCATTCACCTAGATTCACCAATTGTTAACATATTGCTATTTGGCTTTATTACTTTTCATTAATCAAATTCAGGAAATTTCACAAGTCGATAATCAGATTTTGCCATATGTCCTACTAATATCCTTCGTAGAAATTTTTTCTCATCCTGAATCCAGTACAAGATCACCTAAAAAGTCATGTCTTTTTTAGTCTGGTTTTTTTTTTTTTTTTTTTTTGAGAGAGAGTGAGAGAGAGCATGAGCTGCGGGGGAGGAGCATAGAGAGAGGGACAGAGAGTCTTAAACAGAGTCCTCGCTGAGTGCGGAGCTCGGGTGCTCGATCCTACTACACCTGAGCCCAAATCAAAAGTATGACGCTTAACCGACTGTGCCATTCAGGCCCCCCTTTTTAGTCTGCTTTAATATGGGATGGTTCCTCAGACTTTGTCTTTCCTGATAGTGACATTTTTGAAGAGTTCCACACATTTGAAGAGGCCAGTTGTAGAAAGTCCCTCATTTGGTTTTGTCTGATAGTTTCCTCATAATTAGATTCTGGTTATGCATTTTGGAAAAAGTCCTACATCTGTGATATTGTATCCTCAGTGCATCATATCAGAAAAGTACATTTCAGTTTGTCCTTTAATGAGAATGGTACACACATTTTTAAGGCTCTTAATACATGCTGCCAAATTGTTTTCCAGCTGTACTAGCGTACAGTAGTTTCTGTAGTGTGTGACAGGTGCACATATTTGAGAAAACTGATAATGTTGGTTAAGGGAAGGATTCAGCCACAGCACAATAAAACTAACAGCAACAGAAATCCACGCAGTTGACCTTAACGTGATCAATATTTTTTTAAAAGATTTTATTTATTTATTTGACAGAGAGAGACATAACAAGAGCAAGAACACAAGCAGGGGGAATGGGAGAGGGAGAAGCAGGCTTCCTGCTGAACAGGGAGCCCAATGCAGGATTGGAGCCCAATGCAGGGTTCAATCCCAGGACCCCAGGATCATGATCTGAGGCAAAGGCAGATGCCTAACAACTGAGCCACACAGGCACCCCTGATCAGTATTTTTTTAAGATTTTATTAATTTATTTGAGAGAGAGAGTGAGAGAGCACAAGCAGGGGGAGGGGCAGAGGGAGAGGGAGAAGCAGGCTCTCAGATGAGCAGTGAGCCCAACTTGGGGCTTGATCCCAGGACTCTGGGATCATGACCAGAGCCGAAAGCAGGTGCCCAACCCACTGAGCCACCTAGGTGCCCCTTGATCAGTATTATCATCTGAGCTAAAGCTCTTTCATCTTGTTAGTTTCTGCATTAATAACTTCATTCTTTGCCATCCCAGAAGACAGATTTTGGGGATGCCTCCTTCTAGCATCCCTAGGTCACTCATTTGGATTATAATCCCTCCTCCCATTTATTTTTACAGTGTTCTGCAAATAACTGGGGGAGTGGGAGCAGCAATCTAATGCCACATGTCTAATCATTGTGAAATTAATGTCTGGAACAGATCAATGTGCTTTTGGTTTCTGGAAAGCTGTGTGCTGATTTTTATGATTTATTTATTATTAATTTGAGACAATAAAAATAAAGAGTACAAAGAATAATTTAAATATTTTAAATTATTTTAAATTGAATATTTAAATTTAAATATTCATATAGCATGTACCACCACCCAGAATCAACAATTAACATTTGTCACATTTCTTTAAGACTTCATTTCTAAAGTAAAATAGTGTTACAGGTATAATTAACATTCCCTTTTGTGCAGCTTTTTCCTCCACTACGTTAATGGTCTTTACAACTAGTTTCTGCAGTATTTTGCTGATTCACCAAGGAATGCGCCAGGTCCTGTCTGATAAGATTATGGTAAGCTTCATAGAGACAGTCTCTGGAGTGAAAAAATTATAAGTACAATAAAAGATTAACTAGTTAGTAGTTATCCAAATCCAATTTCCTCCTATATTATTTTAGGTCTTGTGAAGGAGCTTTATTAAAACAGCTTTTCAGATAAATTCCAAAAATCCCACTCCTAGATAAGCCTATTTACTTTTGGCTTCACAAAATCATTGTCCTAGATTCCTGTCAGGTGAGTCACAAACAGATGGTTTCTGTGCTCATTGCCTCACCTGCTCCCAAGCTGACAGTTCAGTCTGTGGCTTCAGAAATTGAATCAGCAGGGCGCCTGGGTGGCTCAGTCGTTAAGAGTCTGCCTTCGGCTCAGGTCATGGTCCTAGGGTCCTGGGATCGAGCCCTGAAGCGGGCTCAGCGGGAAGCCTGCTTCTCCCTTTCCCACTCCCCCTGCTTGTGTTCCCTCTCTCGCTGTGTCTCTCTCTGTCAAATAAATAAATAAAATCTAAAAATAAATAAATAAATTGAATCAGCAGAATAAACTAATGCTTGAACTTTTTTGCGGGTCAAAGGTGGGTTGGGGGGTGTGGCTGGGGGTGGCTGGGTGGCTTAGGTGGTTAAACAGTCTCAGGGTAGGGGGTTCACAGCCCTCGGGCTTTATTTGGCTTTATTTTACTAAAAATAAATTTTTAAAAAATATAAATCATCTCTGTCTTTGAATGTTGAAGAATTGGGTGGTTTTTTTTAAAGATTTTATTTTTAAGTAATTTCTACACCAAACGTGGAGCTCAAACTTAAACCCCAAGACCAAGAGTCACATGCTCTACTGACTGAGCCAACCAGGTGCCCCTTGAAGAATTAATCTTAAAAAGAAAAAAACAAATGATACCAGAAAATAGTGAAATTCTAACTTAGGTGCCCGCACTTTCTACCCCTTTCCAACCAGTTTTCCAAATAACAGAAATTGGTTTAAAACCTAGCTGGCATCTAGCCACTTCCCAATTTATATCCTCTAATGGTTTCCATCTACTTGTGAACACTTTACACCTCACATGGTCTGTGTGAGCGCTGCCCGATCTGGCCCTGCTTGCTTGTCTGACCTCATTGCTCTTCTTCCCTTTGTTCACCACCTTATAGCTTTACTTTTCAGTTCCTGGAAAACACCAAGCTTTTTGTCTGAATTTGTTTCGTCCACTTATCACTTAGCTTTTCATTCCTTAAGGTCTCAACTTAAAATATCACCTCCTTAGAGAGAGCTTTTCATAAACACTCTTTTACCTTCCTTTCTCTCCCAGCTTCTTCTTTACTTCAGGACATGCCACAGTTTTAAATTATTTTGGTTTTTTTTTAGAAGAACTACGATAACTCTTTGGCATAATTGTGACCATGATAATTAAAATTCTTGTGGCACTAAATTATTTTGTTTTTTTCTTTCTTTTTTTTTTTTTTATAAATATTTATTTGACAGAGAGATAGAGCACAAGTAGGCAGAGAGGCAGGCAGAAGGAGAAGGAGAAGCAGGCTTCGCACAGAGCAGGGAGCCCGAGGCGGGGCTCGATTCCAGGACCCTGGAATCATGACCTGAGCCGAAAGCAGCTGCCTAACTAACTGAGCCACCCAGGCGCCCCTGTTTTTTTTCTTTTTGTTTTTAGGGTTTTGTCTGGTTTTCCAATGAAAATGTCAGTTTCACAACAGAGACCATGTCTGACCTACTTATCACTGTTTTTGCCAGCATCCAGCACACTGCCTGGTGCATAGCAGGGGTTCAATAACTAACTGATGAATGAGAATGAATAAAATGACTAGAGTCTAGAGTTTAGATTTTATTTACTATTTTTTTAGACTTTAGATTTTATAATCACATCAGGCTGCAGGCTAGGATTCTGTATAACTTAGAAGATCTGTCCAAAAAAAAAGTCCCCAAATCCATAAACTGCTGTGATTAAAGTAAAATAATTTCTGTAAAAGGACTATATTGTTTTATGCCATTTGCTGAGAAGACTATCCCTTTCCCCATTGAATTGTCTTGACACCTCTGTCAAAAATCAATTGCCCACTCTGGACTTTCTATTCAGTTCCATTGACCTATGTTCTATCCTTATAGTATGCATTCAACAAATAAAATATAAAAGGAAACATTACAACTGAAAGCAATCTGAAAGAATTTAACCTAACCACATATCAGATTGGTAACATAACCATAGAGAATTACTTCATGTGACTTTTTAAAAATTTTTTTATTGTTATGTTAATCACCATACATTACATCATTAGTTTTTGATGTAGTGTTCCATGATTTATTGTTTGTGCATAACACCCAGTGCTCCACACAGAACGTGCCCTCTTTAATACCCATCACCAGGCTAACCCATCCCCCCACCCCCTTCCCTCTAGAACCCTCAGTTTGTTTTTCAGAGTCCATCGTCTCTAATGGTTCGTCTCCCCCTCCGACTTACTCCCCTTCATTCTTCCCCTCCTGCTATCTTCTTCTTTTTTTTTCTTAACCTGTATTGCATTATTTGTTTCAGAGGTACAGATCTGTGATTCAACAGTCTTGCACAATTCACAGCACTCACCATAGCACATACTCTCCCCAATGTCTATCACCCAGTCACCCCATCCCTCCCACCCTTCATGTGACTTTTTTAAAAAATTTACTTATGGGATGCCTGGGTGGCTCAGTCGGTCGAGGACCTGCCTTTGCCTCAGGTCATGATCCCAGAGTCCTGGAATCAAGTCCCGCATTGGGCTCTTTGCTCAGCAGGGAGCCTGCTTCTCCCTCTGCCTGCTCTCTCTCTCTGACAAATAAATAAAATCTTAAAATAAAAAAATTTGGGGGTGCCTGGGTGGCTCAGTTGGTTAAGCGACTGCCTTCGGCTCAGGTCATGATCCTGGAGTCCTAGGATCGAGCCCTGCAACGGGCTTCCTGCTCGGTGGGGAGTCTGCTTCTCCCTCTCCCGCTCCCCGCTCTTTTGCTCTCTCTCTCTCATTCTCTCTCTCAAATAAATAAATAAAATCTTAAAAAAAATTTTAATTAAAAATTTACATACAATAAACTGCCTAGACTGGGGCACCTGGGTGGTTCAGTTGGTTGGGCATCTGCCTTCAGCTCAGGTCGTGATCCTGGGGTCCTGGGATTGAGCCCCAAGTGGGGCTTCCTGCTCAGGAGGAGCCTGCTTCTCCCTCTCCCTCTGCCCTTCCCCCCACGCCAGCTTATGTTCACTTGCACTCTCTCTCTCAAATAAATAAATAAAATCTTTAAAAAAATAAAAATAAATAAACTGCATAGACCTACAAAGTACAATTAGGTGACTTCTGATACATGTGTGATCACCAGCCCAATCAAGATACAGACTATTTCTATTACCCTAGAAAGTTCCTTTCTAGTCAATCCCACACTTTTTTTAAATTTTTTAAATTTTTTTTAAAGATTTACTTATTATTTATTTTGAGAGAGTGAGAATGAGAGAGAGAGTACATGAGAGGGGGGAAGGTCAGAGGAAGAAGCCGACTCCCCGCTGAGCAGGGAGCCCGATGCGGGACTCGATCCTGGGACTCCAGGATCATGACCTGAGCTGAAGGCAGTCGCCCAACCAACTGAGCCACCCAGGCACCCAATCCCACACTTTTTTTTTAAAGATTTTATTTATTTATTTGAGAGAGAGAGAATGAGAGATAGAGAGCATGAGAGGGAAGAGGGCCAGAGGGAGAAGCAGATTCCCTGCTGAGCAGGGAGCCCGATGTGGGACTTGATCCCGGGACTCCAGGATCATGACCTGAGCCGAAGGCAGTTGCTTAACCAACTGAGCCACCCAGGCGCCCCCAATCCCGCACTTTCTGCCTCTAGGCAACAGTGTGCTGATTTCTAGAACCATTGGCTAATTTTGCCTATTCCTGAAATTCATATAAATGGAAACACATAATTTGTACATTTTTGTGTCTGGCTTCTTTCACTCAACACAATGTTGTTGTTGTTGTTTTAATATTTTATTAATTTACTTGACAGAGAGAGACACAGCGAGAGAGGGAATACAAGCAGGGGGAGTGAGAGAGGGAGAAGCAGGCTTCCCATGGGGCAGGGAGACCAATGCAGGGCTCAATCCCAGGACCCTGGGATCATGACCTGAGCCAAAGGCAGACGCTTAATGACCGAGCCACCCAGGCTCCCCTCCTTTTTTTTTTTTTTTTTAGGTTTTATTTATTTATTTGAGAGAGAAAGCACAAGCAGTGAGAGGGACAAAGGGAGGGACAGAGGGAGAAGCAGGTTCCCCACTGAGCAAGGAGCCCGACGCGGAGCTCTGTCCCAGGACCCTGGGATCATGACCCAAGCCGAAGGTAGAGGCTTAACGACTGAGCCACCCAGGCGCCCCAAGATTTTATTTATTTCTTTGAGAGAGAGCACATAAGCAGGGGGAAGGGCGGGGAATTGGGCTCCATCCCCAGACCCTGAGGTCATGACCTGAGCAGAAGGCGGGCACTTAACCGACTGAACCACCCAGGTACCACAAAAGGTGCCTCTTTAAATTTTAAGTCTTTTTATTTATTTATTTATTTTTAAAGATTTTATTTATTTATTTGACACAGAGGGAGAGACAGCGAGAGTGGGAACACAAGCAGGAAGAGTGGGAAAGGGAGAAGCAGGCTTACCACTAAGCAGGACCCTGGGATCATTACCTGAGCCGAAGGCAGACGCTTTACCACTGAGCCACCCAGGCGCCCCTAAGTCTTTTTATTTTTTAAAGTAGGCTCCACATCCAGTGTGGAGCAAAGCATAGGGCTTGAACTTACAACCCTGAGATCAAGACCTGAGCTGAAATCAAGAGTCAGACACTTAACTGACTGAACCACTCAGGCACACTTTTAGATTTTATTTTATTTATTTTTTTAAGATTTTATTTATTTGACAGAGACACAGCGAGAGAGGGCACACAAGCAGGGGGAGTGGGAGAGGGAGACGCAGGCTTCCCGCGGAGCAGAGAGCCTGATGTGGGGCTCGATCCCAGGACCCCGGGATCATGACCTGAGCCGAAGGCAGACCCTTAACGACTGAGCCACCCAGGCGCCCCTAGATTTTATTTTTAAAGATTTTTATTTTATTTTAAAGACTTTATTTTTAAAGTAATCTTCTTACTGAACGAGGGAATAGAACTCACAACCTGGAGATCAAGAGTCTCAGGCTCTGGGCGCCTGGGTGGCTCAGATGGTTAAGCGTCTGCCTTTGGCTCAGGTCATGATCCCGGGATCGAGTCCTGGGATCGAGTCCTGCGTCGGGCTCCTTGTTCCTCGGGAGCCTGCTTCTTCCTCTGCCTCTCCCTCTCTCTCTCTCTCCCCCTCCCTCTCTGTCTTTCATGAATAAATAAATAAAATCTTTGGGAAAAAAAAAGTCTCACGCTCCAAGGACTGAGCCAGCAACACCTCTCTACCCTCCACCCCTTTTCTTACCGGATCTGCAACTGACAGATTGATAGGGCATGAGAGCTCCCCCTTCTGGCTTCTGACTCCATTTCATCTGCCTATTTATTTTCAAAGGTTTTTGTTTGGTTTTTGTAATTTCTACACCCAACCTGGGGTTCCAACTCATGACCCTGAAATCGAGAGATGCATGCTCTTCCAAGTGAGCCAGCCAGACACCCCCAATGACTATTTTAAATGAGGTTTCCTTTGATTAATTTTCACAATACCAGTTATTCCTTTTTGTTTTATTGCTGAATAATTTCCATTGTGTGAATATGCTTGAAAAAGTCAACGTTATTAAAAAAACTAGGAGACTAACAAAAGATGTAACAACCAAATGCATGATTCTGGTTTGAAAAACCGCTGGTTCAGTCAGTGGAGCATGCAATTCTTGATCTCAGGGTCCTGAGTTCCCACTCCCTGTTGGGGGTAGAGCCTACTTAACAAAAACAACAAACTATAAAAGCCATTACTTGGAAAAAAAAAAAGCCATTACTTGGCCAATTGAGGAAATTTAAATATCAACTGGTTATTAGGTACTACTAGGGGTAATTACGTTTTATTAGCTTACTAAGACTTTTTTTTTTCAAAATCTTTATCCAATTTGTCTATTAATGGCACTACTGTTCTATCAGTCGCTCAGGCTTAAAGCTCTTGTAACACCAGCTCCAACATTTTTGCTTCCACCCCCACCCACCCTCATCAATTCAGGTTTTCAGCACTTTTTTTTTTCACAGCTTTTATTGAGACAAAACTCACATACCATACAACTCACCTAAAGTATACACATAAATGGTTTAAAAGCATATTCACAGGGTGTTCAACTGTCATCAATATCAATTGAGAATATTTTCATCACCTTTCCCAAAAAACTTTGTACCCATCAGCAGTCACTCCTCATTGCGTTTTTATCACTTCTGATCTGGCTCCTTACAACAGCCTTCCAACTCATCATCTTCATCGCTCTCCTTTCAATTTATCTCATGTACATCACAGACAATTCAGTTTCTCTAAAGCATGGTTTAGATACACCTTCTTAACTGGATACCTTCAGTGACTCCCCCAAAGGACGCTTGGATTCAAGTAAACAAACATCCACTAACACACATTCTGTTCTGGGAACTGTGCTAGGTGCTGTGAACAAAATGGGTACTACCGAAGACTTCCTTTACCGCTCTAGTGCCTGTGCTCAGGCAGGGCCCTCCGCCTAGAATGATCTCTTGACCCCCACCTCACCCCCAACTGCCAGAAAATTTTCCCAACTTTCAATGACCGTCTTCCGCGACAATTGGCTGCGAAGTCGCAGCTCTCTTGAACTCTCCTGACACTTCTCTACCACGTTCGCTTACACACACTTAAACCTCAATACTTGTTTGCTCAGTACATCCACAGAACATTCTGTGGCAGCAGCAATGCTCCTTTCCGCGGGAACTGCCTGTTTCTCTCCCCATAGGATTGATTCTTCAGGATCCCACCTCCCATCCTCCAGTCTTCAAAGACCTCCACCACCCCGGGAATCATAGATTTGGGCGACTCCTGGTAAGAGCAGGCTAAAAGGGGTCGGTTCTTCCGGGTCACGTCTGCGCGAAGAGACCTCCGGGCCTCTATGATCCGTGCTTCCGCTCAGAACAGAGCCACCCCTTTTCCGGCGCTTCTGTGTGCCCTAGGTCCGCCCCGACGCTGGCGGTGACGGAAGCACGCCGGGGGTGACCTCACCTTCCAACATGGCGGCGGCGGTAGATTAGGGCTGCGGGTCGAAGCAGCCACCGCCGCTGGGGGACCCTGTCGGAAACGACTGCCGCCGCCGCCGCCGCCGCCCCTTCCATCTCTTCTGGGGCAAGGGGCCAGGGCCAGGTGAGGGGAGAGGGGTTCTGGGCAGCAAGAGTTGGGTCCTTATCCAGCTCCTCAGGCGGTTTTCACTGGGCAGGAAGGTGTCCAGAGACTGCCGATCCACCGCCTCCCCAGTGGTTCCGACGACGCGTGAGTGAGTGTCAGTGAGTGTGTGACTGTGAGTGAGTGACAGAGAGTGTGTGTGTATCGGCGCTCCTTTGCCTGAGGGTTCTCAAAGGTTGAGGGTCCATTTCTTTGTAACCGGACCTGTCCAGCGTGGTCCCACCGCGGACGCTTGTTGAGCGGGGCTTCCTGAGAGGGCTGCCAGAGCCGGAGGAACTCGGCCCTTGTCCTGCACCTCCGGTCTTCCCCACAAAGACTTTCACGTGGAAAACCCGTGTCCATTTTTAGGACCAGGCTGGGGATCGTGGACTTCTTTTTGGTGGAGGGAAATTTTCATGCGATTCGTTTAGAATGATTATAGATTATCTCTGCCAGTCCTAGTTGTTTTTTCTCCCAGAGTTAGAAATTTTTTATCCTTTATTCACTGCTGTTCTGACACCCATCATTACTATTATTTATTTTTTAGAAAAATATGCCTTCTTATTCTTGGAAGCGATACAGTCCACACTAAGGCGTTTCTTCCTTTGATTTTTATCCTCTCGCTATTTCAGGGAGATTCCAAGTTTCTTTCCTTCGTAACCGGCTGTGAAGGAAAACTAGATTTTTGAGATGAGGCTTTGACCTGGGTTGAAAATCGGGCGGATCTGGCCAGTTGTTCACACGCTTCCCACTGGGATCTTTGTCTTAACCACTCCCCGCACCAGTATTTGTTTATTTAAAATAGCTATTGCACTGTCTCTAGAAGTTTTAAACTGAACCGATGGTAACCTTCCCCCTCCCCCCTTTTTTTGCTTTATGATGTAAAGCAAAAACAAACATAAAGACTTTTTGCGAAATTGTCAGTGAGATTTCCTCCGGAGGTTTGGTGTAAACCAGAATGTTGATCTCTGCCCTGACTTCTTGTGACCTTGGATGAGTTGCCACACCCTTCTAGTACCTTCTTTTTTTATCTCCCAGAAAATTAAGCAAATGTTTTTGTAGGTAGTAAACTATTTACACTTCATATACATAGTTGGATAAATGCACAGTGCACATTTGCACCTGCAAATTGAAACTAAGCCGTTATGAAATATTCTTCATTTGGTAATAGGCCAAGAAGGGGTTTGAAAATCCTTTTACTCTGATTGGCCAGTTACTATTTTCAGTGTATTTTTTTTTTTTTAATGATTCATTTTCACATGGAGGCTTGTACCCCAGTAGTTGAATTTAGTTGAAGGATATATAAAGTTGAGTCCAACCAGTTTTGTGAAGAAAATATGTGCTCTCTAGCACATCAGTTAATCAGTACTAAATATCTCATACACTAAACTTTTAGGACAAGTAATTTGCAACAATAATCTTGTTTTAAAAGTACATTTCTCTTATATTTTAGCCATAAAAAAGTTTTAAACAGTCTTGCTGTCCTTTTTATCAGTTTTTCAATTTCAATTTCATTTTGATTCGTATCTTATTCCAAATAAATGGTCATCAAGATTTCTTATTTAATATATATTACAACATTGAAGGGAGGGGGCTATTTTCAGAGTAGCTGATTTTTTTAACACCTTGAGATATAACTAACACACAACTCACCAATTGCACGATTTGATGGTTTTTTAAAAAAATTTTTATTGTTATGTTAATCACCACACACCATTAGTTTTTGATGTAGTTTTCCATGATTCATTGTTTGTGCATAACACCCAGTGCTCCACGCAGAATGTGCCCTCTTTAATACCCATCACCAGGCTAACCCACCCCCCCAACCCCCAATTTGATGGTTTTTTAAAAATGGTTTCAGTATATTCACAGAATTCGCAACCACCACCACAATTTTCATCACCCCCAAAAGAAACCCTGTACCCATTAGCAGTCATTTTTTATTCCCACTCTTCCTCACCTCCCCTACCTAGGCAACCACTGACTTTGTCTCTATAGATTGACCAATTCTGGGTATTTCATATAAACAGAATTATGCAATATGTGGTCTTTTGTGACTGGCCTCTTTTACTTAGCATGATGTTTTCAGGGTTCATCCATGTGATAGCATGTTTCAGTCCTTTTTATGGCCACAATATGCCATAGTATGGATATACCAATTTTCTTTATTCATCAGTTGATGGGCAGTTATTTCCACTATTTGGCTGTTAAATATTACACTGCTATAACTATTCATATGCAAATTTTTGTGTAGACTTGTGTTTTCATGTCTCTGGCATATACCTGGGAGTGGGACAGAGCAACTGAATTTTATGCCTCCCTTTTATAAAGCTATCCACACATAGATGGGAAGCCTTATTATTGTGAAAGACTGTACCTGTGGGGAGGGTGAGAGTGAGGCATTCCTCTATAAGTACATTATCTTTGAATGCCAGCTGCTGAGTGAAAACATTTTGGGGCAGCTCTTAAAACAAGATTGAACTAGAGTATTTCAGTTAAGCATGTTTCAGTTTGAAAGGGACTCTCTACACTAGAATATTTCATGTCTGCTGAATTTTAAAAGTGATACCCTTGCCAAGTTGCATTTTGCAGCTGGGTGGGGTAAATTTTTTAAAATTTCACAATTCTTATTAGGATTATTTAATTTTACTTCTCTTATTTTAGAGAAAGTCCTAGAATTCTATAGGGACTAATAAAGTATGGATCTTAAAAAATGTAAGTTACAGGACTTGACGGTAATTGTGGAACTTGGAACAAACTCCATACTCAAGTCACCAGTGACTAGAGGTCTGGTAACCCCAAAACTTTGTTTAATGTTTAAAATTCAGGGTTTTGATTTGTGATTGAGTTATCTGTGGATTTTTCTTTTTCTTTTTGTAAACTGGGATTATAGATCTGTTCATCTCTATTATTGGAGTATATAACAGTTTTATTACGTTATAATTTTAGTGGATGGAAATGGTCTAAAAACAAAGCTTCTTGAAATAATTTAATTAAAACATGTTAAGTTGTAAATGTGTTTCTGTTTTGGCTCTATGGGGTTAAGGAATACAATATAGCTATGGTATTCTAAATAGTATGCCTGAAGTGGGTACTAGAAATTTCTATTTTCCACAAGCATCCAAGGTGATTATGATCAGACAAGTTTGGGAAACAACTACAAAAAACTCTCATGTTGCTGCAGATTTGCTTTTCATAAGAATTTAAAGTAGAGGGCGCCTGGGTGGCTCACTTGGTTAAGCGACTGCCTTCGGCTCAGGTCATGATCCAGCAGTCCCGGGATCGAGTCCCACATCGGACTCCCTGCTCAGCGGGGAGTCTACTTCTCCCTCTGACCCTCTTCCCTCTCGTGCTCTCTATCTCTCATTCTCTCTCTCTCAAATAAATAAATAAAATCTTTAAAAAAAAAAGAATTTAAAGTAGAATTTAATAGTGCTGCCCACCTTCTGGTTATTGTTCATAAAATGTGGTTTAATTCCTATAGTACTATTGGTGCTAGCATCCTGGAATTTGCACTGGTATTCATGATAGAAATCTGGTTAAAAAAAATAAAGCAAACTATTTATTGCAAATTGTGGATGTTACATTTGTTACTGAAGGATCATGGATGTTTTATTTGTGCCTGGTTTTGGAGATGCCACCAAATGAATGTATAAACATAGGATTAAGTTATCCTAAGCTTCCTCAGGCTGTCCATTGGCTGACAACTACTTGTAACTTAATAGAGGAGCAAACTAAAGGTGTAAGGCAGAAAAAGAAACAACTAGGTAACACTTAGCCATATTCAGTGGCTTGTTAGATTTGTGCAAAAGATAGTTTTTATATTTATTTATTTTATAAATTTTTATTATTTTTAAATAAGCTCTATACCTGACACGGGGTTTGAACTCATGACAACACCAAGATCAAAAGTTGCAAGTATTAATCACCAACTGAGCCAGCCAGGCACCCCAATAGTTTTTTTTTTTTTAAAGATTTTATTTATTTATTCATGAGAGACAGAAAGAGAGGCAGAGGGAGAGGGAGAAACAGGCTCCCCACAGAGCAGGGAGACCGATGTGGGGCTTGATCCCAGGACTCCGGGATCATGACCTTGAGCTGAAGACAAATACTTAACCTACTGAACCACCCCCATCCCCAATAGTTTTTATATTTAAACTATATTTAAACTTTTAGATACCAAGAGTTTATTGGTACGTGCCCCATCCCCAATACTTTTTATATTTAAAACTATATTTAAGCCTGGATACAGAGAGCACTTATACCTAATTTGAATTCTAAAAGAGTCTACTAGACAAAATTTAGAGTAAAAGTAGCTATGTCCTTCTTATTTAAAAAGCTTGAGATGTCTTACATATGAAATGCGCTCTGTGTTGGTAAGGCAGTAGTGGGGTGGACTTGAGCACTGTACCCTACTTAAAGGAAAGCTCTGGGTGGTGATCTCAGATCATATTTACCTTTCATCTGATTTGTCTTTTTCCTTTTCTCCCTGGCCCCATTCTTAAAATCCACAAATTTGCTCCTTTCAGTAGTCTGTTTGAAAAAACACCTTGTTCGTCTACCATTTCTTCCTCCTGTTATTGTTAGTATTTTTACCTCTGCATTCTTCTTACCCAGCACATTGCCTGACATGTAGTAAATATGCGTTGAGTATATGCAGTTAAAGGCTAAGAGAACTGAAGACGATGTACCTAACCAAGTGATTGCACTGTTAACCTAGCTGTGTGATTTTGTGCAAATAAATTGTCTATTCTTGTTTCTCCATTAATAAAATTGAGACTGTTACCTTTTCCTTCTAGCATACTATGACAATGCATTGAAGAGTCCTTCAGAAATAGAGGTCTCAGGCAGATGTAATTTATTTATATTTGTTTGAAATGCAAGAGCCCACTGTGCAGTATGCTGACTCTGCACTACAGAATGTTGCAAAGGAAGTGCATACCCTCTCTTCCCAGAATACCCTTAGTAGTTGTGGGGTTTACGTTTCGTGTATTCTCAATGCCCTTGTTCTATAATTTAATAAAAACACACTAGATGTGTAATAGTGTTCCTAGGGTCTGTCTCCCCCACCATCTAATCACAGGCATGAATGAGCTGTTCTGTTGCTCTACAACTGGAAGCTCAAGCTAAATTAGAAGTTGGATAATATCTATCCAATTATCTTAATACTGTAAGTCTGTCATATTTAGGTCTGGTTTATAACTAGATTATCCATTATACATTTAAAGCCTAAAAACTGTGTACTGAACTTACATGATTGGAGTTTGTGTCATCTCCATTAGTGTGAATCATTGAAAAATGTTAAAATGATTGAATAGAATATAATCATCCACCAAATATATGGTTGTATGGTTGTATGGATATTAACATGTATACTAGAGCTGAGGACTTTACGCAAATAGTGAAGTGAGTGTGGAGGATGGAAAATTATGAAATCCAGATTGCATTTACGGTTAGGCAATTGGGATTTGTAAGAAAATTTGAAGAGCACTAGGCTAAAAATCAAATTTGGAAATTCAGTGAACTATGCTTTTTCTATGGCCTCTGGGTTTGAGAATGACGAAAATTGTCTTCAGATACAGATTTTTGATAAATACAGGAATTTGAATAACAAATTTGAGAACATAATTTTTTATTTAAAGCATTATTCAAAATGTGAGTACTTCTTTATTCCTGTTACCAAAAAACTCTGAGACTTTGTAAAGCTGAAATTTTGTTACTGATTTGCTCTGTTCTCCCCTCTCTTTTGGAACTTCACTTCATAATTTATTCCTTGCTTTCTGTATTTATTTATATCTCATTGGCTCCTTCTCCACTGCGTGTAAACGTGCTTAAGACTCTTGTTGTGCACAAAAACAAAACAAATGAACTCTCAAACTCATCTCTCTCTCTGGCTTCTTTTCTTCCCATCCAACCAGGCTCTTTCTTTGAAAGAATAGACTAAAACTCCTTTCTCTCCCTTTTCACTTTCCATTCAGTCTACAACTCCCTGCCTTTTGCTATTGCCCCTGGCGGTCAAATAGAACTGTCCAGTCAAGGATCATTACCCTGACATTTTCATTCTTTTTGGTGTGTTGTTACATTTCATACATTTCTTCACTGCTTTCTTATTGAAGTTCCTTTCCTGACTTCTGTAAACACACTCTTTCCTGTTTTTCTTCCTTCCTTCCTGACTGTTCCGATCCAGATGTGGAGGTTGCTTCTGCCAGCTTCTCATCTTTTGACGACCCCTGAAATGTTAGTTTTGTCCTGAATTCTAATGGTGTTTCTTTTTCAGATGAAACCAGTATTTCTTGACATTTTTTTTTAAACCATGTCTCCTTTTGATAAATAAAAAATTCTCTGGCTCCGATTCTGGTGGTGGTGCTTGGGGTAGGGAGTGATGGGTGCATTTATTTCTTCTCTCCCATCCGTGCACTGAGTCACTGGTACAGAGAAGATTGAAGAAAAAGAAGATTGAAGGTTTGCTGAGCTTTATTTTCTATACTTTGTAATCTGAAAACAGAGGTAATGTTTCCCTTCCAGTGTGAAACTATCTATTGAATATGGGTTTTTCAACCTGTGATACCCTTTCTCACTCCTACCCAAAATTTTGACACTTCCTACCCACTGGAAGTCATTAACTCTCTATTCAGTCTCCTTAGATAATTTCATTGACTTGTATCTATGCAGAGCACAATTTTTTATTGCCAGTCCAGAGCTCTTAGCATAAGAGCTCGTATATCCAGCCTCTTGCTATACATCTTCACCTGGACAACTAGGTATTTTAAATTCAGTATGCCCCAAAGTGAACCTATTATCCTCTCCTAAAACCAGCTCTTCCTATATTATCTGATTTGAGAAATAGGAATAACACCACTTTCCCTACAGCGGCCTGGAGTACTCTTACCAAGTTAGTTAACAAATCTTTGAAGCTCTTAATATTTTTCCTATTCATCCCCTTCTTTCTTGTGTTCTTGCTCTAATTTACGCCTTCATACATCTTGTTTAGATTTTTCCAATATTCCCCTAACTTGTGTCCTTGCCTCCAGTCTCTATTCTTAATCTTCCATACCATCTCCAGGATGATTTTTCTAGAATACAATCTGTTGAATGCTTTTCTTGCTTGAAACCTTTCAATAGTTCCTGGTAGTGTTCTATAGTAGTTTTTAGCCTGTTTTACATCATGATCTAATTTGAGAAACTAACGAAAGAAATGGAATGATTTTTCTTTCTAGAAAAAAATGCTCCTGCACAGAGAATTTGCATACAGTTTTAGGGGGTTCGTTCATGAACATGGTTAAAATAATTCCTTTTTATCCTATAAGGATAAAACCTAAGCTGCCCAGAATCCCATGGTATACAAAGCACACCAAATGTTGACTGCTGCTTACTCCTGCTCAGCCTCATCCCCCTTATAGCTTACGATTTAGCCACGTCAGATTCCTTAGTTTTTATGTTCCCTGCTGTTTTAAAACGCTTCTGTGCTTTTTCCTGGTCTTTACATTTAAAATGCATCCCTGTCTCATCCCCCTAAGCTGGTTCAGTTAGTGAATACCTACTCATGTTCCAAGATTGGCTCAGATTTTACTTGATAAAGCCTTTCCTGATTTTTACTTTTTTCCTTTCCCAGAGAGACTTTCCTGCTTCCTCTTTTTGGTTGCCCTCTCCTATTCTGTGGATACTAACCTGTGTCATAGAACTTTATTATTCAGATTCATTTGCATATTTTCGTTTTCCTCTAATTGGTCAAAAACTCCAGAAGGCAGGTGATTTATCTTAATTTTATGCCTAATGTCTGTAGAGTACCTTGTATCTTAAGAAATGTGTGTTGAATGAACACACAAAATTATCAGAAGGCATTGCCTTCTGTTTCAGTAGATACAATTACTAGGTCAATATGAGGACTTTAAAGATTTTTCTCAACTATAAATTCAGCCTAGTAATCTTCACATGAAAGTAGTGTGTTATAGTTGTTGGGGAACTGCCTCACAAGTTTCAAGGAAATTAGGTTCCATCTTGGCCCTTGTTCCAGTTAGCTCTTGGTTGCCAACACCACAGAATCATTCTAGCTTATTTAAGCAGAAATGGAACTTACGAAAAGGGCATTGGGTAGCTCAGAATGGATGGGAAGCTGGAAAACCAGGTTTGGGAAACAGGCAGGAACCAAGGGAGACTTGGCTGCAGACTGAACAGGGATCAGGCCAAGGAACAGAAGAGTTAGGACACTGCTGTTGGATCTGCACCTCTGCCTCTGCTGACTTAGTACCACAACCTTCTCCATGGATTTCTCCATGAATTATCTTTAATTTAAATGTCTTTCCACGTTCTCGATGCTAGTAGGGGTCTTGGACTTGGCTGAACCTAGATCATATACCCTACATGCTACAGAACAGGAGAATGGGAAAGAAAAAAAATCTGTCTCGTTTTAGCTTTTACAGCGGGGGCTGGGAGATTTCTGTTTCCTATCGAGATTGACGCAATGTTGGATGCTCCCTGTAAAGGAAATTGGGTTCAGATGGCAGGCAGGCAAAAAAATACAATAAAAAAGCAAAGGTTCATTATAGCACCGCGCTAGCTAGTACCTGACTGATAGGCCTCAGAAAACTTATTTTACCTTCGTGGGTATCCCTTTTTATATTTGTAAACTTGAAATTCTGCCACTATTAAATGGTAACTGTAAAAGTATCAAATATTTTGAGCTTTTTAAGAGTAAAGCACCCTGTAATTACACAGTGGGTGTGGCTTTTATTCCTGTGATGTAAGCTGTGACACTTTTTCCCTTTCTTTGGGGTATGTAGTAATAATTTTGAAATAGTTTCTGAAGTTGATAAACTTTTAAAGTTGAACAGGGCGGTCTAAGGCCTACTGTTTGATTTCATATATGTTTTGGTATAATTTGGTAGCATTGCTCCATGAAGATAGGAAACAATAGGGACTTTTAAATATTGCACTAGGATTTCTTTCGATAGCCTAAGTAAATACTGATAATAGCAACCATAAATGCATTTTTTAAAGACAGTATTTAACCATTCAAAGCATATTTTTATGTTATTCTTCCTTTTTATCTCTTTATATAGCCACTGTTTTCTTTTGTGTATTTAAAATTCTGCATGGGGGCGCCTGGGTGGCTCAGTCATTGAGTGTCTGCCTTCAGCTCAGGTCATGGTCCCAGGGTCCTGGGATCGAGCCCCGCATCGGTCTCCCTGCTCTGTGGGAGGCCTGCTTCTCCCTCTCCCACTCCCCCTGCTTGTGTTCCCTCTCTTGCTGTGTCTCTGTCAAATAAATAAAATCTTTAAAAAAATAAAATAAAATTCTGCATGTATTTTTTCATTGTTTATCACTCTTAGACATTTCTCTTAGTTGGCTTATAGATCTTAAATTTTGTCAACATTGCCTGTCTCCTTTTCATGTTGTTAGTTATCTGAACCTCTTTTTCTTTTACTGGCTATTTCCTGAGATCTTAAAGCAGTTAGTATTATTGTTTAAGTAAAAAACTCAGTTACTTGGAAACTCCTTAATAAGAATTTTTGATTTTAAACAACTGTTAAGGCACATGGTAGGTAAAACAGCTGCTAAGGCCATGTGAAGAGGCAGAAGTTGTAGTTGTATTAATTATGGTACAAGTTAGGATGCTGAATGAAGAGATTTCAGAATGAAGTGCCTTAAATGACAGTCCATATGTGGTTAGTCCAGGCAGGGCAGCTCTGCTGCACGTGGTCATTCAGGGACCCAGATCCTTCTCTTTTTGTTACTTTACCATCCCCTAAATTGGTGTCCTTGTTTGCATGTCAGAACTGGTTGTCTGCCATATTCACATTCCAAACCATAGCAAGGAGGAAAGAGAAAATCTTTAAAAAGAGACCCACGGATTGCACATATAACTTCTGCTCATATTCCTTTGACTCAGGCTAATCATTTGGCACATGAAGCTGCTAAGGAACTGGGAAATGTGGTCTGCAGTTTTGTGGCCATGGACCTAGCTAGAATTTAGGAGTCTTTATTTATTTATTTATTTATTTATTTATTTATTTATTTATTTATTTATTTTTAAGATTTTATTTTTAAGTGATCTCCACACCCAGCATGGGGCTTGAACTCACAACCCCGAGATAAGAGTTGTATGCTCTACCAAATGAGCCAATCAGGTGCCCCAGGAGGCTTTATTATTAAAAGAAATAAGAGAATATATATTGGGGTGGAGGGAAAGGTGGGGGCATAACCAGTGTTTTTGCCACATAGGTGAAAACAGAGAAACTAGGGAGAGATAGGGAAATTTGCTTTTGATCTGAAGTCTGAATTAATAAATTCTGACTTGTAAGTAAACTAAAGTTACAATTTTTAAAAATTACTGAGAAGAAAAGACTGAGAAATACTTATTTTGGTATTTAGTTGAATAATTACAGTCAATGGGGAAATGTACTGGCATGTAACAAACTTTAAACTGAAAAAATAACTTTTTATGTTTTTAGGTTTTACACATCTGTAAGTAGACTTCTGGAGCTCTGCCAGCCAACTCAATGGCGTCCTCTACTACTGTGCCTCTAGGATTTCACTATGAAACGAAGTATGTTGTTCTCAGCTACTTGGGACTCCTCTCTCAGGAGAAGCTACAAGAGCAGCATCTTTCCTCGCCCCAAGGTATTGTCTTTGACTCATGGTGGTTATATTAAGTGGTAGTAATTACTTTACATATAAAAGTACATATATCTACATAATTTGTATCTGTGGTTATAAGATCAAATAATACTAATAATCTTTTAAAGAATAACTTCTTACCCCAACCATTCCCACCCCTTGATCCATTCCCAGAAAAGACTTTTAATGCTTTTTAAGAGTGTGATAATTTAAATAATTGCTGTTGGTACATGTAAAAATGTACTAAGTACATGTAAATAAACAATTCTATCTTTCTCTAGAAATTTCATCCTTGGGGCGCCTGGGTGGCTTAGTCTGTTAAGTGTCTGCCTTTGGCTCAGGTCATGATCTCTGGTTCCTGGGATCAAGCCTCGCATCGGGCTCCCTGCTGCGAGGGAAGCCTGCTTCTCCTTCTCCCTCTGCCTCTCCCCCCTGCTTATGCTGGAGCTCTCTTCCTCTCTCTCTCTTAAATAAATAAATAAAAGCCTTTTTTTTTTTAAATTTTTATTTATTTGTTTGACACAGAGAGAGACACAGTGAGAGAGGGAACACAAGTAGGGGGAGTGGGAGAGGGAGAAGCAGGCCTCCCGCCAAGCAGGGAGCCCAATGCAGGGCTCGATCCCAGGACCCTGGGATCACGATCCGAGCCAAAGGCAGACGCTTAACCGACTGAGCCACCCAGGCGCCCCAATAAATAAAAGCTTTTAAAAAAAGTTTCATGCTTAACAAGACAGATTGGAATTACATAATTGTTTTATTTTATTTTTTATCACTATTATTTTTTAAAGATTTCATTTATTTGTCAGAGGGAGAGAGAGCACAAGCAGGGGGAGCAGCAGGCAGAGGGAGAAGCAGGCTCCCCACTGAGCAGGGAGCCCAATGCGGGACTTGATCCCAAGACCCTGGGATCATGACCTGAGCCAAAGGCAGATGCTTAACCGACTGAGCCACCCAGGTGTCCCTACATAATTATTTTAAAGTTAAGTTTCTTGAATTGACTTTTCCCAAGGATATTAGATTTAAACAATGGATTTATATATCCGATAGACTTTTTAAAAAGTATTTTAACTTCTAGATTTATTTATTTGAGAGTGTGAGAGTGCACACATGCGCATGGGGGTGGTGAGGGGTCAGGGATGGCAGAGGGAGAGCAAGAGAATCTTAAGTAGCCTCTGCACTGATCTTGGGGGCTTGATCCCACGACCCTGAGATCAAGACCTGAGCCGAAATCAAGAGTCCCAACGCTTAACCAGCTGAGCTATGCAGTCTCCCTATATCTGATAGACTTAAAAGAGTTTCTAGCATAATTTTTTGTATTATGAAGTTGGATATGTTTTTCTGTAAATAGTTCACTGAATGAAGGTTAAAACAGTTACTGGAGTCTAAATTTGTCTTTTTTGTTAAGGTGTAACATCATCATAAATATTCTTATCTATTGGTTTCTACTGCAGCTATGGGGGTGGATCTTATCTGTTTCCATTCTAGCTCAAGAAAGGGTAGAGTTAAGAATTCAGAAATGATGGAATCCAGTTGCCATTCTGACAGTAGGGATGACAAAAGGTGTCCTCATATTGCTAATTTAAATATTTAAATGTGACTAACTGGTGTGTTCTGGTTTGTTTGTTTTTAAGAGAGCACGTGTATGCAGTGGGGAGTGGAGGGAAGGGGCAGAGGGAGAGGGAGAGAGAATCTTGAGCATGCTACACGCCAAGCATGGAGCCTGCCTAAGGGCTCAATCCTAGGACCCTGAGATCATGACCTGAGCCGAAATTGAGTGTTGAATGCTTAACTGATTGAGCCATCCAGGTGCCCCCTGTGTATTCTGTTTTTAAATATTGAATCGTATTTTAAGTACCCCAAGATAGGTTGCTACTTTAACAAAATTACATTAAAATAACTTTTTTTTAAAGATTTTTATTTATTTACTTGAGAGGGAGAGAGAGAGCAGGAGCAAGCACAAGTAGGGGGAGCAGCAGAGAGATAGGGAGAAGCAGGCTCCCCACTGAGCAGGGAGCCCGATGTGGGGCCTGATCCCAGGACCCTGGGAACATGACCTGAGCTGAAGGCAGATGCTTAACCGACTGGGCCACCCAGGTGCCCCGGCAAAATAACTTTAAAAACTCCTAAGAGATACCAATTATTTAATTTATTTATTATTTTTATTTATTTATTTTTAAAGATTTTATATATTTATTTGAAAGAGAGAGAGAGAGTGGGCACAAGCAGGGGGAGTGGCAGGCAGAAGGAGAGGGAGAAGCAGGCTCCCTGCTGAGCAAGGAGTCCGATGCAGGGCTCGAACCCAGGACCCTAGGATCATGACCTGAGCCAAAGGCAGACGCTTAATTGACTGAGCCACCCAGACACCCGTAATTTATAATTTATAACCAAACTTACAGAACATATTTTACTTTCTTCTTTTTTTTTAATTTAAGCTTTATTCATTTATTTTAGAGAGAGAGACAGTGAGCGGGGGACGGGCAGAGGGAGAGAGAGAGAAGCAGACTCCCTGATGAGTGTGGAGCCTGATGCGGGGCTCAGGCCCATGACACTGAGATCATGACCTGAGCCAGAATCAAGAGCTGCATGCTCAACCTACTGAGCCACCCAGCTGCCCCTTATTTTCTTTTTTTTTTTTAAGATTTTATTTATTTATTTGAGAGAGAGAGAGAGAATGAGAGATAGAAAGCACAAGAGGGAAGAGGGTCAGAGGGAGAAGCAGACTCCCTGCTGAGCAGGGAGCCCGATGCGGGACTCGATCCCGGGACTCCAGGACCATGACCTGAGCTGAAGGCAGTCGCTTAACCAACTGAGCCACCCAGGTGCCCTATTTTCTTATTTTCTAATTTTTATCAATATACATAGTTTTTACATAGTTATAATCAATTATTTGTGATTTTATTTCACTTTTTTTTAAAAGATTTTATTTATTTGAGAGAGAAAGAACACACTCTCAAGAGCACAAGCAACAGGGAGGGGCAGAGGGAGAGGGAAAAGCAGTCTCCCACTGAGCAGGGAGCCCGATGTGGGGCTCAATCCCATGACCCTGAGATTATGACCTGAGCTGAAACCAAGAGTTGGACACTCAACCGACTGCGCCACCCAGGCACCCCTAAAGATTTTATTTTTAAGCAATCTCTATACCTAACATGGGGCTCGAACTCACAACCCGAGATCAAAGTTGCATGCTCTACTGACTGAGCCAGCCAGGTGCCCCTGTTTCTAGTTCTTTTACAAAAAATCAGTAGCACTGGGGCGCCTGATCATGATCCCAGGGTCCTGGGATCGAGCCCCATATCAGGCTTCCTGCTCCGTAGGAAGCCTGCTTCTCCCTCTCCCACTCCCCCTGCTTGTGTTCCCTCTCTTGCTGTGTTTCTGTCAAATAAATATATAAAATCTTAAAAAAAAAGAACCCTGATATCATTATCAACATCTAACATTTTAAAATAACAATTAGTTAATATTATAAACATCTAATTAGCATTTAAAATGTATTTCAATTATGAATGTAACAATTTTTTAAAGTTTGTTTCTTTGAATCAGGATACAAATAAGATCTGTACATTGCAACTAGTGGATATATCTCTTTCTTAAGTCATTTTTAATCTACATGTTTCCTTCCTGTAATTTATTGGTTAAAGAATCTGGGATGTTTGTCCTGCATAGTTTCCCACGGTCTATATTTTCCTGATTGTATCTCTAAGGTGTAACAGGATGTTCTTTTTCCTCCATATTTCTTGTAAAGTTTGCAGTTAAACCTAGTAGCTTGATCAGATTTCATTTCAATTCTTTTTCTTTTTTCTTTTTTTTAATTATTAACATATAATGTATTATTTGTTTCAGGGATACAGGTCTGTGATATATGTACATTTATTAACATTTTCAATTAAAATTTCTTATAATAACTTCTTTGTATATGATTCCCTCTTTAACTGACTTTTTTTTTTTTAAAGATTTTATTTATTTATTTGAGAGAGAGAGAATGAGACAGAGAGCATATGAGAGGGGGGAGGGTCAGAGGGAGAAGCAGGGAGCCCGATGCAGGACTCGATCCAGGGACTCCAGGATCATGACCTGAGCCTAAGGCAGCTTATCCGAGTGAGCCACCCAGGCGCCCTTTAACTGACTTTTTCAATGAAAGCCCTACTACCAGTGTTAGTGACCTAGGTGAAAAGGTTTTTATGGTAAACCAAAAATTTTATAGCAGTGCTACTGATTTTTATTTATTTATTTTTTTAAAGATTTTATTTGACAGAGAGAGATAGCGAGAGAGGGAACACAAGCAGGGGCAGAGGGAGAGGGAGAAGCAGGCTTCCCGCGGAGCAGGGAGTCCGATGCAGGGCTCCATCCCAGGACCCTGGGATCATGACCTGAGCCGAAGGCAGATGCTTAATGACTGAGCCACCCAGGAGCCCCCTTTTTTTAAGTTCTTATCTTTTGCAGATACAAACTGAGATACCTGCTGAAGAAGAGGTACCATGTTTAGGATTTGCTTTAGGGTAGATTTGAGAAGGAAGAATGTGGGGGTGGGTGGAGCAGATTGGCTGTGATTTGTGGGTTGTTGGGTCTGCATAGTGAGTATGTGGGGATTAATTATAATGTTCTATCTACTTTTGTATTTGGAGTTTTCTACAATAAGACATTTTTATTTATTTATTAAAGATTTTATTTGTCAGAGAGAGAGAGAGTGAGAGAGAGAACGTGCACGAGCAGGGGGACCAAGCAGGGGAACCAGCAGGCAGAGGGAGAAGCAGACTCCCGGCTGAGTGGCTCAGTTGTTAAGTGTCTGCCTTCGGCTCAGGTCATGATCCCGGGGTCCTGGGATCGAGTCCTGCATCGGGCTCCCTGCTCAGTGGGAAGCCTGCTTCTCCCTCTCCCACTCCCCCTGCTTGTGTTTCTTCTCTCGCTGTGTCTCTCTCTGTCTCTGTCAAATGAATAAATAAAAATCTAAAAAAAAAAGAGTGCTTTTATATATTGCCTTTTTTTTTTTTAAGATTTTATTTATTTATTTGAGAGAGAGAGAGAATGAGAGAGAGAGAGTACGAGAGGGAAGAGGGTCAGAGGGAGAAGCAGACTCCCTGCTGAGCAGGGAGCCCGATGCGGGACTCGATCCCGGGACTCCAGGATCATGACCTGAGCCGAAGGCAGTCGCTTAACCAACTGAGCCACCCAGGCGCCCTATATATTGCCTTTTTTTTCCCATTTATTTACTTTTCCTAGATCATCTAGAGTCAAACTAGTGGATCAAAGAGTAATGATATTTTTATGAGGAGCTTGTCATTTAAAATAAATATGTGTTGGGCCACCTGGATGGCTCAGTCGTTAAGCGTCCTGCCTTTGGCTCAGGTCATGATCCCAGGGTCCTGGGATGGAGCCCTGCATCGGACTCCCTGCTCCGCGGGAAGCCTGCTTCTCCCTCTCCCTCTGCCCCTGCTTGTGTTCCCTCTCTCGCTGTGTCTCTCTCTCTCAAATAAATAAAATCTTTAAAAAAAATGAAATAAATATGTGATGGGGTACCTGGTTGGCTCAGTTAAGCGTCCGACTCTTGATTTCAGCTCAGGTCATGGTCTCAGGGTTGTTCTCTCTCTCCCTCTCCCTCTGCCCCTCCCCATTCCTCTCTCTCTCTCTCTCAAAAAAAAAAAAAATTAGAAAAATTAAAATTAAATATGTGGCCTCTAAATTGTCAACCACAGCATATCTTTTTTTTACACATTGTTTTAAAAATTAGTTATAACTTCTGAAAGTGCTGGATTCCATTGTTTTAAGACTCAGGTATTTAGACTCAGTGGCCATGTACCATGGACTTATAGGGAGTCCAACCAAGTAGTTGTGTTGATAGTGATTAATGTATAAATGGTTAGTGCACCTGAGGTAGGAATTATATCCGGACCTACCAGCATTTTGCTTTGGGACGAAGATTCCAGGAATTAATTTTATGAAACACATGTGGTTTTTATTTATTCACTTATTTGTGAGAGAGAGAGCACAAGCGAGTGTGGGGAGGGGCAGAAGGGGAGGGAAAGAGACAAAGCAGACTCTGCGCTGGGTGTGGAGTCCAACAAGGGGCTTGATCCCAGGACCCTGAATTCACCACCTGAGTTGAAACCAAAAGTTGGATGCTCAACTGACTGAGCCACCCAGGCACCCCTGAAGCACATGTGGTTTTTATACTTTAACCTAGAACTAGAACTCCATAGATGCCAAAACTGGATATTAAGACTCACTAGATTAGCACAAGAGATGTATTACTACTCCAGCCTAGGAAACACTAGGAGTGTTACATGATAGCACTGGTCCACCCTGCCTCTAACTACCATGGGGTAATATGATGTGCCCACCTGATGGCATTTTATGTAGTGGGTTGTACTGCAGCTGAGGAAGCCAGTACTAAGGGCTTAGCACCTTTTGTAGCAAAACAGTAAGCAAACCAGTGACCCTATTTGAAAGAGTGAGCAGTTACTTTGTGGTCATTTTGACCTACCAAATTGCCTTCATTACTAGTTATAAAAATGGCTTAGAGTCAGAGGATAGTTAGGCCTTCAGTTTGCCGTACTCAGCAAGGACATATGGGGATGCTTGGGATTCATTGTAGGCCATTGCTCCCAAAAGTCTACCCATCAAATTTAGATGCAGTGACGTTCATTGAAATCCATTCAGTTTGTCTCGTATAACACTTGATTAAGGCGATTATAAACAGAATCCCAATTAGCAGGATGAAGCCATTCTGCAGTGTTGATCTCAGCCATCCACCTCAGAATCTCAGATTCAGCTAAGTGAGTAAGTCCCAGAGGGGAGTAGTAGGTATTTTCAGATAACCATTAGTTTCCTTTCCTTAGCATGTATGGATTGTTCCACCTAACCAGTAGTGTTAATCCAACTCAGTAGGAGGTGTTGGCAACCATACATACTCCTCCCTGTTCAGCCAGAATATAGTCCAAGGCCAGTCTTGTACCCAATATAATCCATGCAGGGGCATTTAGACAAATACCTGCTGATGTGCTGTAGGGCTTGTGACATCTCATTGCTGTGGTAGCTAAAGTTAAGGATACATTATTGATTATTTGTGGGGCATGAACTCCATTATCAGGGAACAATACTTGATCTGCTATATGCAACCAAGAATCATTGTATCCCTGGGTAGGACAGCCTTCTTTACCTGGGGACCCAACAAGGAGAATGCAGTCCAAGGAGCAGTGTCATTTACTCTCAGGAACATTATCCATGGCGGGGTTAGCAAGCAGTAGGCCTTATAATTTTAGATTTAGTTATTAAGAAACATTTTTAAGTCTGCAGTGAAAAGTAATTTCCAGAGCTATTCGTTATATTGAGAAAAGTTGCAGTCTCATTCTTGAGCTCAAAAAATTGCAGCAAAACACTTGCACTTGGGCGCCTGGGTGGCTCAGATGGTTGAGCGTCTGCCTTTGGCTCGGGTCATGGTCCTGGGGTCCTGGGATCGAGTCCCGCATTGGGCTCCCTGCTCCTTGGGAGCCTGCTTCTCCCTCTGCCTCTCTCTCTCTCTCTCTCTCTCTCTCTGTCTCTCATGAATAAATAAATAAAACCTTTAAAAAAAACAAAAAACAAAAAACAAAAAAAACCCACTTGCACTGCTTAGCATTGAACTAGTGATAGGGAATGTTAAGATATTCAGCTTCTGGGGAGTCTGGGTGGCTCAGTTGATTAAGCATCTGCCTTTGGCTCAGATCATGATCCCAGGGTCCTGGGCTCGAGCCCCACATTAGGCTCCTTGCTCAGCGGGAAGCGTGTTTCTCCCTCTGCTGCTGCTCCTTGTACTTGTGCTCTCTCTCTCTGTCAAATGAATAAATAAAATCTTTAAAAAATTTTTTATTGTTATGTTAATCACCATACATTACATCATTAGTTTTTGATGTAGTGTTCCATGATTCGTTGTTTGCGTATAGCACCCAGTGCTCCATGCAGAACATGCCCTCTTTAATACCCATCACCAGGCTAGGCCATCCCCCACCCCTTCTTCTCTAGAACCCTCAGTTTGTTTTTCAGAGTCCATCGTCTCTCATGGTTTGTCTCCCCGTCCGATTTCCCCCCCTTCATTCTTCCCCTCCTGCTACCTTTTTTTTTTTTTTAACATATATTGTATTATTTGTTTCAGAGGTACAGATCTGTGATTCAACAGTCTTGCATAATTCACAGCGCTCACCATAGCACATACCCTCTGCAATGTCTGTCACCCAGCCACCCCATTCCTACCACCCCCCCACCACTCCAGCAATCCTCAGTTTGTTTCCTGAGATTAAGAATTCCTCATATCAGTGAGGTCATATGATACATGTCTTTCTCTGATTGACTTATTTCGCTCAGCATAATACCCTCCAGTTCCATCCACGTCATTGCAAATGGCAAGCTCTCATTCCTTTTGATGGCTGCATAATATTCCATTGCATATATATACCACATCTTCTTTATCCATTCATCTGTTGATGGACATCTTGGCTCTTACCGTAGTTTGGCTATTGTGGGCATTGCTGCTATAAACATTGTGGTGCACGTACCCCTTCGGATCACTACATTTGTATCTTTGGGGTAAATACCCAGTAGTGCAATTGCTGGGTCGTAGGGCAGCTCTATTTTCAACTTTTTGAGGAACCTCCATACTGTTTTCCAGAGTGGCTGCACCAGCTTGCGTTCCCACCAACAGTGTAGGAGGGTTCCCCTTTCTCTGCATCCCTGCCAACATCTGTTATTTCCTCACTTGTTAATTTTAGCCATTCTGACCGGTGTGAGGTGGTATCTCACTGAGGTTTTGATTCGGATTTCCCTGATGCCGAGCGATGTTGAGCACTTTTTCATGTGTCTGTTGGCCATTTGGATGTCTTCTTTGGAAAAATGTCTGTTCATGTCTTCTGTCCATTTCTTGATTGGATCATTTGTTCTTTGGGTGTTGAGTTTAAGACATTCTTTATAGATTTTGGATACTAGTCCTTTATCTGATATGTCATTTGTAAATATCTTCTCCCATTCTGTCGGTTGTCTTTTGTTTTGTTGACTGTTTCCTTTGCTGTGCAAAACATTTTATCTTGATGAAGTCCCAATAGTTCATTTTTGCCCTTGCTTCCCTTGCCTTTGGCGATGTTTCTAGGAAGAAGTTGCTGTGGCTGAGGTCGAAGAGGTTGCTGCCTGTGTTCTCCTTTAGGATGTTGATGGACTCCTGTCTCACATTTAGGTCCTGCAACCATTTTGAGTCTATTTTTGTGTGTGGTGTAAGGAAATGGTCCCGTTTCATTCTTCTGCATGTGGCTGTCCAATTTTCCCAACACCATTTGTTGAAGAGACCGTCTTTTATCCATTGGACATTCTTTCCTGCTTTGTCGAAGACTAGTTGACCATAGAGTTGAGGGTTCATTGCTGGGCTCTCTATTCTGTTCCACTGATCTATGTGTCTGTTTTTGTGCCAGTACCATACTGTCTTGATGATGACAGCTTTGTAATAGGGCTTGAAGTCCGGAATTGTGATGCCACCAAGCTTTGCTTTGCTTTTTCAACATTCCTCGGGCTATTCGGGGTCTCTTCTGGTTCCATACAAATTTTAGCATTATTTGTTCCATTTCTCTGAAAAAAGTGGATGGTATTTTGATGGGGATTGCATTGAATGTGTAGATTGCTCTAGGTAGCATTGACATCTTCACAATATTTGTTCTTCCAATCCATGGGCATGGAACGTTTTTCCATTTCTTTGTGTCTTCCTCAATTTCTTTCATGAGTATTTTATAGTTTTCTGAGTACAGATTCTTTGCCTCTTTGGTTAGATTTATTCCTAGGTATCTTATGGTTTGGGGTGCAGTTGTAAATGGGATCGACTCCTTCATTTCTCTTTCTTCTGTCTTGTTGTTGGTGTATAGGAATGCCACTGATTTCTGTGCATTGATTTTATATCCTGCCACTTTACTGACTTCCTGTATGAGTTCTAGCAGTTTTGGGGTGGAGTCTTTTGGGTTTTCCACATAAAGTATCGTATCACCTGCAAAGAGTGAGAGTTTGACTTCTTTGCCGATTTGGATGCCTTTTATTTCTTTTTGTTGTCTGATTGCTGTGGCTAGGACCTCTAATGCTATGTTGAATAGCAGTGGTGATAGTGGACATCCCTGCCGTGCTCGTGACCTTAGGGGGAAAGCTCTCAGTGTTTCCCCATTGAGAATGATATTTGCTGTGGGTTTTTCATAGATGGCTTTTATGATATTGAGGTATGTACCCTCTACCCCAGTACTCTGAAGAGTTTTGATCAAGAAAGGATGCTGTACTTTGTCAAGTGCTTTTTCTGCTTCTATTGAGAGGGTCATATGGTTCTTGTTCTTTCTTTTATCAATGTATTGTATCACATTGATTTGCAGATGTTGAACCAACCTTGCAGCCCAGGGATAAATCCCACTTGGTCATGGTGAATAATCTTTTTAATGTACTATTGGATCCTATTGGCTAGTATTTTGGTGAGAATTTTTGCATCCATGTTCATCAAGGATATTGGTCTGTAATTTTCCTTTTTTTTTTAAAGATTTTATTTATTTATTTGAGAGAGAGAGAATGAGAGCCAGAGAGCACGAGAGGTAAGAGCGTCAGAGGGAGAAGCAGACTCCCTGCCAAGCAGGGAGCCCAATGTGGGACTCGATCCCGGGACTCCAGGATCATGACCTGAGCCGAAGGCAGTTGCTTAACCAGCTGAGCCACCCAGGCGCCCTGTAATTCTCCTTTTTGATGGGGTCTTTGGTTTTGGGATCAAGGTAATGGTGGCCTCATAAAACGAGTTTGGAAGTTTTCCTTCCATTTCTATTTTTTGGAACAGTTTCAGAAGAATAGGTATTAATTCTTCTTTAAATGGTAGAATTCCCCTGGGAAGCCATCTGGTCCTGGGCTTTTGTTTGTTGGGCAATTTTTGATGACTGCTTCAATTTCCTTAGTGGTTATAGGTCTGTTCAGGTTTTCTCTTTCTTCCTGGTTCAGTTTTCGTAGTTGAGATATCTCTAAGGATGCATACATTTCTTCCAGATTATCTAATTTGCTGCCATATAGTTGCTCATAATATGTTCTTATAATTGTTTGTATTTCTTTGGTGTTGGTTGTGATCTCTCCTCTTTCATTCATGATTTTGTTGATTTGGGTCATTTCTCTTTTCTTTTTGATAAGTCTGGCCTGGGGTTTATCAATCTTGTTAATTCTTTCAAAGAACCAGCTCCTAGTTTTGTTCTGTTCTACTGTTCTTTTGGTTTCTATTTCATTGATTTTTGCTCTGATCTTTATTATTTCTCTTCTCCTGCTGGGTTTAGTCTTTATTTGCTGTTCTTTCTCCAGCTCCTGTAGGTGTAAGGTTAGATTGTGTATTTGAGACCTTTCTTGTTTCTTGAGAAAGGCTTGTATTGCTATATACTTTCCTCTTAGAACTGCCTTTGCTGTATCCCAAAGATTTTGATCAGTTGTGTTTTCATTTTCATTGGTTTCCATGAATTTTTTAAATTCTTCTTTAATTTCCTGGTTGACCCATTCATTCTTTAGTAGGATGCTCTTTAGCCTACATGTATTTGAGTTCTTTCTGACTTTCCCATAAATAAAATCTTTAAAAGAAAAATGATACTCAGCTTCTATTTTATTTATTTATAAAGATTTATTTATTTGACAGAGGGGGAGAGAGAGAAAGAGAGCACAAGCATGGGGAGTGGCAGGCAGAGGGAGAAGCAGTCTCCTGGCTGAGCAGGGAGGCTGACATGGGGCTCTTCTATCCCAGGACCTTGGGATCATGACCTGAGCCGAAGGCAGACGTTTAACCAATTGATCCACCCAGACGCCCTCAGCTTCTATTTCTGACAAAAATTCATGGAACAGACAGTAATTAAGTCCTTGACAGCAAATGAAGTTCACTGTTAAAACTCCCGGTTCTTGGGGCACCTGGGTGTCTCACTTGGTTAAGTGTTTGCCTTTGCTCAGGTCATGATTGATCCCAGGGTCTTGGGATCCAGCCCTGCATCGGGCTCCCTGTTCAGCAAGGGGTCTGCTCCCTCTCCCTCTGCCCCTCCTCCGTACTTGTGTTCTCTCTCTCTCTCAAATAAATAAATAAAATCTTAAAAAAAAAAAAAGGAAACTCCTGGTTCCTTATCATGAGATAGATTCAGATATTTTCCAGAGTATGTACTGATGAATACTTTTTTGAATAACCATAAGTTTTGAATACTTTACATTTTCACAATCTCTGTCAAACTAATTTTGTCAAACGAATAAGCCTTGTTATGTGCCACATGTATTTTGCCATTATTGGTAACACATCTTAGCAGATTCCACTTTTGGTTATAGTGAAGTAGTGTTTTCTCAATGTTTTGGAAAATATCCTCACCCATAATTATTCTGTGTAGGCATGACAGTTCTTTAGTCACTTCAAACTCGGCATGGACTCCTTGAATAAAGAACAGCTGAGCAGTTTCAGAAAAGTGTCAGTGCATCAAGAGCCAAAGAAAACCACTCAGAATTGTTTGCCTTGTATTTCAACTGACCGTTGATGTTGTTCCCATTGTCCTCAACTCCTTGAGCAACTGTTCTCTCCAAAAGACTAATAATCTTAAACTTTTTTTTTTATAACATGTCTCTTTAGCTGCTTTAGCTGAACACAGTTTAATTAACTTGACATCAGTAAATGACTTTCTTTGCATGGCTGACAGCTGAGCCATAGAAACAACTTTGGTTGCAGCCTCATTTTCATTTTTTATTTTTATGAAGAAATTCTATGATAAAAAGTTCCATTTTAAATCTTCTCATTTTTCTGGCTTGCTTTCCTGTGAGTTGGGAATACTGTAATGAATCTGGTAATATCAGTATATATTGTGTGCTTCTAGTATAGTTATAATGTCATTGCATAGTAACTTCGATACTTTGCCATCTAATTTGATAACAAAATAATCCTTAAAAGCAGGATATTCAAAGTCCACTTTTTTATGCACAGGTGAATAAAAGTTGTGGTGTAGCAAGCAATACGGGTGGCAGTTGAAATGCCGTGGGGTTATAATTGTGCCACCGCAGTATGTAATGTGCTATGCAACAGTGTGAAGCTGTGAGGACACCCCACACAGACTGTCACAACCATGTATTTCTCATTGTAGCACAAAGCAACCATAGATAATACATGAACGAGTATGGCTATATTCCAGTTAAATTTTATTTATGGGGACTGAATTCCCTATAATTTTTATGTCATGGAATATTAATGTTTTTATTTTTTTCAATCATTTAAAGATGTAAAAATCATTCTTGGTTCATGGGCTATAGAAAAACATGCAGTGAAAAAAAAAAAAAACCAAAAAAAAACCAAAACCATGTAGTGGGCCAGATCAGTTCGGGGAACCTTATTTTTCTCATTATTATCAAGGAGCACAATCCATTTATGCACAAAACTAAATGCTGTTATTGTTTATCTTAAGCCCAGGTCTATGTCCTTGTCACTTCCATTCTTTATTTCTTATTAAAATGCTTTTAATATATATGAAAGTATTTAGAAAAGTAAAAAAAAAAAAGTAAGAAGAAAAATTCTATAATCCAGTAATTAAAATGATGAAATGTTAACATTTTTTGCCATTTATATAGGAACATATAAATTTGAATTTATGGTTTTTAAAAATGAGGTGGTACATATGCCATTTGGTAACATTTTAAAAATTAACATATTTAGGGACAGCTGGATGGCTCAGTTGGTTAAGCATCTGCCTTTGGCCCAAGTTATGATCTCGGGGTCCTGGGATCCAGCCCCATGTCGGGGCTCAGCAGGGAGTCTGCTTCTCCTTGTCACTCTCCCTCTGTGCTTCCCCCCCCCTCAAATAAATAAAATCTTTTTTTAAAAAATAAATAAAAATTAACAACATATTTGAACATCTGTCCATGTTTCAATAAATAAATATCTGTAGTCTCCTGCTTTAGGACATTTAGCGTATTCAGCAGCCTTCTTTGGAATGGGCACATGACAGTCCTTCAGAGAGCTCGCAAATTCCTTAAACCTTTTCCTTTTCAGTTTCCAGTTTCATTTACTTTTCCAAAACCTTCTTCTGATTAGTTATAGCCTGATAGGTTTAGGAAAATACTATGTAATAGAACTTTGTGCAGTGATGAACATGTTCTGTATCTGCTCTGTCCGATATTGTAGTCACAAGTCACAGGAGATAGTTGAATACTTGAACTATGACTAGTGTGAATAAGAAACTGAATTTTTAACTTTATTTAATTTCTACTTAAACTTAAAAAACCTGCATGTGGCCAGTGACTAGTGCAATATTAGACACCCAGGTCTAGAAGTCAGGTTTTTATTTTCCGCTATAAGCCAGCCCCTGTGTTTACAATAATTTGTTCACAATACCCCAGGCTTGAAACATAGAAGTCATTCTTTTTTTTTTAAGATTTTATTTATTTAAAGATAAATTTTATTTATTTATTTATTTATTTATTTATTTATTTATTTATTTATTTATTTGACAGAGAGAGAGACAGCGAGAGAGGGAACACAAGCCGAGGGAATGGGAGAGGGAGAAGCAGGCTTCCTGCCGAGCAGGGAGCCCGATGCGGGACTTGATGCCAGGACCCTGAGATCATGACCTGAGCTGAAGGCAGATGCTTAACGACTGAGCCACCCAGGAACCCCTAGAAGTCATTCTTTCGCTCTTTTCTCTGCTTCCTGCCCTCTCTTTCTTTTTCTTTTTCTTTGTTTAGTAACCTCTACACCCAGCCTGGTGCTTGAACTCACAACCCCGAAATCAAGAGTCACATGCTCTACCGATTGAGCCAGCCAGGGGCCCCTTTTGCCCTCTTTCTTTGTCAGCTGTTACCAACTGTCCCAATTTTGTGACGATTCTCCCATTATCCTACAGGTCCTGCCTCAGATTATTGCAAGTGTCTCCTAATTTTTCTCCTTCACTTTATGCCTTCCCCATTATGCATTTTGCATGCTACAAGCATATTGAGCTTCCTAACATTGCCTCTTACATTGGAAACCCACGGTTATTCCCTTCCCCTCAGGCTACTTTACAAAACTTTCATTGGTTTCTATGATCTGGTCATTGCATCTGATGTCTCTTACCGTTTTGTATTTTATTTTATTTTAATTTTTAGCTTTATTTTAATTTTTAGAGAGAGCTTGAGAGCCAAGGGGGAGGGGCAGAGGGAATCTTAAGCAGGGGGAAGAGAGAATCTTAAGCAGGCTCCACACCCAGAGGGCTCGATCTCACGGCCCTGAGTTCATGACCTGAGCCGAAATCAAGAGTTGGACACTTAAAATGACTGAGCCATCCAGACATCCCTACTGTCTTGTATTTTATTTTATTTTATTTTATTATTATTTTTTTAAATTTAATTTTTAGAGAGAGCGAGAGCAGGAACACAAGCCGGGGGAGTGGGAGAGGGAGAAGCAGGCTTCCCGTGGAGCAGGGAGCCCGATGCAGGACTTGATCCCAGGACCCTGGGATCATGACCCGAGCCCAAGGCAGACGCTTAACCATCTGAGCCACCCAGGTGCCCCTGTCTTGTATTTTAAACAAACCATGCTTATTCCTCAAACTGTTGCTCTAGAATGGTAGACTCCTATGATAGCTATTACTAATGTTCACCCATATCTAATTCTTATCTCCTTACCAGGAGCATGGGAACATTGCATTTAGGCAGGGCCATGTGACTGGTCCTAGCCAATGAAATATGAGTGGTGTGATTTATGTCCCTTCTAGGCTGTGGCATTTAAGAAGAAAGACTAACTTCTTCTTAGTGGGAAAAATTAGGTTCTTACTGCTGTCTTTGCTGCTTTGCTATCCCATTTGTTATCTAAAATGTGATATAAAGCTTATTCTCATGCCATGTTATTATAAATAGGATCTGTGGTAGCATCCGTTGGTGTAATGTGGGTAGGGTTTGGTTTCAAGTTCATGAAGCAATAAGCGTGAGAAGGAGAGGTTAAGGGAGGTGACCCAGTTCATGATGCAAGATTTTTGTCACATTGAATGTTTTTCATTTTTTCCTGAGTCATGTGCTGATTATAGACTTTTCCATAAATAGTTAACTCTACACTTTTCCAGAACCAGCCAGCTCTTCCAGACAGTGTTAGTTTGTGCTAAATATAGTCAACTCTTTTCTGGATTATATACTCTGACTAGTAGAAGTCTTGCTGAATTGCATATTTGATGTCAAATAATAACTTCTATTATACACAATTTTGCATTTATTAAGATAGAGCACCTTGTTGCTGAAGTAATTAATACGGTTTTTTTTTTTTTAAGATTTTTTATTTATTTATTTGAGAGAGAGAGAATGAGAGATAGAGAGCACAAGTGGGAGGAGGGTCAGAGGGAGAAGCAGACTCCCCGCTGAGCAGGGAGCCCGATGTGGGACTCGATCCCGGGACTCCAGGATCATGACCCGAGCCGAAGGCAGTCGCTTAACCAACTGAGCCACCCAGGCGCCCCTTAATACGGATTTATTAATAAGACATTCCTTTTTTAAGTTAGAAAGGAGAGTAAGTTCATCTGTTAGTAAAGTGACTATCAAATACATGTAGCTGTGCTACTGGTTTGTTATTCACTCAACCATTAAGCAGTCACTCCCCATGTTTCCCTCTTCCCTTCAGCCCCAGGCAACCACTATTCTACTTTCTTTTTTTTTTTTTTAAGATTTTATTTATTTATTTGACAGAGAGAGAGCACATGAGAGGGGAGAGGGTCAGAGGGAAAAGCAGACTCCCTGCTGAGCAGGGAGCCTGATGCGGGACTCAATCCCAGGACTCCAGGATCATGACCTGAGCCAAAGGCAGTCACTTAACCGACTGAGCCACCCAGGCGCCCCTTAGCATAATGTCTTTAGGGTTCCTCCATGCTATAGCATGTATCAGAATTTCATTCCTTTTTTTTTTTTTAAGTAATCTCTGTGCCCAGCATGGAGCTTAATCTCATGACCCTGAGATTCAGAGTCACATGCTCTACCGACTGAGCCAGCCAGGCCCCTCATTCCTTTTTTTAAGGCTGAATAATATTCTAATGTATGCATATCACACATTTTGCTTATCCATTCATCTGCTGATGGACATTTGGGTTATTTCTCCCTTTTGGCTATTGTGAATAATGCTGCTGTTAACATTGGTGTTACAAACATCTGTTTGAGTCTCTGCTTTCAGTTCTTGTGGGTATATCCTCAGGTGTAGATTTGCTGGATCACATGGTAATTCTATGTTTAATTTTTGGAAGAACTGCCTTACTTTTTTCCATAGTAGCTGCATCATTTTATATTCCCATCTGTAATACACAAGGGTTCCAATTTCTCTACATCCTCACCAATACTTGTTCTCTGTTTTATGGTTTTGTTTTATAATAGCCATCCTAATGGGTGTGAAGTGTGGTGTCTCATTGTGACAGCTCATTTCTTTTATTGCTGAATAATATTCCATTGTATGGATGTACCATAGTTTGTTTCTCCATTCACCTATTGAAGAACATCTTGATTGCTTCCATGTTTTGACAATTATGAATAAAGTTGTTTCAGACATTCATGTGCCAGTTTTTGTGTTGATAGAAGTTTTCGTCTCATTTCGGTAAATACCAAGGAGCATGATTGCTAGATCATATGGTAAAACTATCTTTAGTTGTAACAAACTACGAAGCTGTCTTCCACAGTGGTTGTATCATTTTGGGTTTCTACCAGCAATGTATGGGGGTTCCAGTTTCTCTCTATCTTTGCCAAACTTGCTATCATTGCTGTTTTTGATTATAGCTACTCTAGTGGGTGTGTGGTGGTATCTCACTATGGTTTTAATTTTCATTTCCCTAATGGCTAATGATGTTGAACATCTTTTCATGTGCTTATTGGTCATTGGTATATCTTTGGAGAAATGTCTGTTCTTACCGTTTGCCCCCTTTTTAAAAAAATTTTTATTGTTATGTTAATCACCATACATTACATCATTAGTTCTTGATGTAGTGTTCCATGATTCATTGTTTGTGCATAACACCCAGTGCTCCACACAGACTGTGCCCTCTTTAATACCCATCACCAGGCTAACCCATCCCCCACCCTCCTCCCCTCTAGAACCCTCAGTTTGTTTTTCAGAGTCCATCGTCTCTCATGGTTCATCTCCCCCTCCAACTACTCCCCTTCATTCTTCCCCTCCTGCTATCTTCTTCTTCTTCTTTTTTCTTAACATATGTTGCATTATTTGTTTCAGCAGTACAGATCTGTGATTCAACAGTTTTGCACAATTCACAGCGCTCACCATAGCACATACCCTCCCCAGTGTCTATCACCCAGCCACCCCATCCCTCCCACCCCTCACCACTCCAGCAACCCTCAGTTTGTTTCCTGAGATTAAGAATTCCTCATATCAGTGAGGTCATATATGATACATGTCTTTCTCTGATTGACTTATTTCACTCAGCATAACACCCTCCAGTTCCATCCACGTCGTTGCAAATGGCAAGATCTCATTCCTTTTGATGGCTGCATAATATTCCATTGTGTATTATATACCACATCTTCTTTATCTATTCATCTGTCGATGGACATCTTGGCTCTTTCCACAGTTTTTGTTTGCCCTTTTTTTGATTGGGTTATTTGTCTTTCTGTTGTTGAGCTATAAGAATTCTTTATTTTTATATTTTTTAAAGATTTTATTTATTTTATTTGACAGAGAGAGAGAGCACAAGCTGGGGGAGCAGGAGGGAGTGGGAGAATCAGGCTCCCTGCTGAGCAGGGATCCGAACATCGGGCTCCATCCCAGAATTCTGGGATCGTGACCTGAGCTGAAGGCAGACGCTTCACTGACTGAGGCACCCAAGTGCCCTTAAGAATTCTTTATATATTTTAGATACCAGACCCTTATCAGATACATGATTTCAGATATTCTCTTCCATTTTGTTGTTTGTGTTGGTAGTGTACTTTGATATATATTTTTAGTTTTTATGAAGTCCAGTTTGTGTTTTCTTTGATTTCTTACGATTTTGGTGTCATATCTAAGAAGCCATTACTTAATCCAGAGTCGTGCACATTTTCACCTATGTTTCCTTTTAAGAGTTTTATAGTTTTAGCTTTTAAATTTAGATCTTTGTTAGGGGTGCCTGGCTGGCTTGGTTGGTGGAGTGTGCAACTCTTGATCTTGGTATTGTGGGTTCAAGTCCTGGGTTGGGTGTAGAGATTACTTAAAAAAAAAATCTTTAACAAATTTTAGATCTTTGATCCACTTTGAACTAATTTTTGTATATGCTGTGAAGTAGGCATGTAGATTCATTATTTTGCATGGGAATATGCAGTTCTCCCAGCAGCATTTGTTGAAAAGTTTCTTCATTCCCCTGTTGAATGGTCTTGGTTCCTTTCTCAAAAATCAATTGACCTTAGGGGCACCTGGGTGGCTCAGTTGGTTAAGCAACTGCCTTCGGCTCAGGTCATGATCCTGGAGTCCCAGGATTGAGTCCCACATTGGGCTCTCTGCTCAGCAGGGAGTCTGCTTCTCCCTCTGACTCTCACCCCTTTCATGCTCGCTCTCTCTCAAATAAATAAATAAAATCTTTTAAAAAAATCAGTTAACCTTAAATATATGGATTTATTTCTGGCCTCTCAGTTAGATTCCATTGGTTTATCGGTCTGTCTTTATTCCATAACCATACTGTCATATTACAGCTTTGTAGTAAGTTTTGAAATTATAAAGCTTGAGTCCTACTTTGTTCTTCTTTTTCAAAGTCACTTTGACTATTTTGTGTCTTTTGCAATTCTATATGAATTTTAGGATTGTTTTATCCATTTGTGGAAAAAAGGCAGTTGGAATTTTTTTTTAAGATATAATTTTTAAGTAATCTCTCCAACCAAAGTGGGATTCAAACTTAAAACCCTAAGATCAAGAGTCTTTTGTATGCTCCATGGCCTGAGACAGCCAGGCGCCCTGCAGTTGGAATTTTGATAAGGGACTGCATTGAATCTCTAGGTCAATTTGGAGGGTATTGCCATCTCAAATCAACTTTTTAAGACAGATTCTTATAACCCCATCCCAGATTTTGATTCAGAGTTCATTATTTCTGGAGATGTGTACTGTTTCATTCTTTTCTCAGCTTTTCTATCAGGAACAGATATTTGATCCTGAAATGAGACTTTGAGTGGGTGTGTGATGAAATTTCCCTGCATTCTTTTTTTTTCTTTAAATTTTTTATTGTTATGTTAATCACCATACATTACATCATTAGTTTTTGATGTTCCCTGCATTCTTTTCCTTCAAATCTGTCCTCTCTCAAATCTTTCTCCCCATGTGCAGGATACCTGGGGTGTGGGAACACTGGAACCTATTTTTTAAACATTCATAACTGAAGTATTTTTATGTACAATGAGTTAGCATGAAGATACGTATGTTGGATTTCTGCAGTTAAGGTAGCTCTCTTGGATGACCCATTCAAGGAAATTCACTTAATCCAGCTTAATGAAGCCTCTATTCTTTGAGTACTGATGGAAGCACTGGGGCACATATTGAGGCCAGATTTCCGGATCAGACCGTGCAGGTTTGAGCAGATGTGGCAAGAATGAGAATCCTGGCTGAATTTTCTGGGATGGCTCCAATAGAGCTTCTGGTGTCCCATCTTGCTCTCTCAGATTCAATGAGGCAAAAGGCTACTTTGTACTTTTTAAAAATCTGTCTACTATGGTATCATTTGGGGTATTTGTTTTTGCTATTGAGTAAATAAATTGAACGATGTCTGTATGTTTAGTAGATGTTTTTAATTTGATTTTAACTATTTGGGTGTTTTTTTTTTAAGATTTTATTTATGTATTTGAGAGAGAGGGGGAGAGAGAGAGAGAGAGAGAGCGAGCATGAATGGGGGGAGGGGCAGAAGGAGAAGCGGACTCCCCACCAAGCAGTGAGCCTGTTGCCAGGCTAGATCCCAGGATCCTGAGATCATGACCTGAGCAGAAGGCAAATGCTTAACTGACTGAGCCACTCAGGTGCCCCTTGTTTGGGTTTTCTAAAGCAGTGTTTGTCAAGACTAACTGCCTGAATGCTTATTTAAAAAAAGATCATGGGGGGCCACTTGGGTAGCTCAGTCGGTTGGGCGTCTGCCTTCCCTTCAGGTCATGATCCTGGGGTGCTGGGATCCAGCCCCACATCGGGCTCCCTGCTTGGCAGGGAGTCTGCTTCTCTCCCTCCCTCCACCCCTCCCCATGCTCATGCTCTCTCCCTCACTTGCTCTCTCTCTCAAATAAATAAAATCTTAAAAAAAAAAAAATCATGGGTGCGCCTGGCTGGCTCAGTCGGTAGAGCATGTGACTCCATCTTCTGGTTGTAAGTTCCTGCCCCACGGTTGGGTGTAGAGATTACTTAAAAAAAAAAAAAAATCCTAAAAAAAATCATGGAGCCCTACCCCAGACCTATTAAACCAGATGCTCCATGATAGGGTTTGGGAATCTGTATTTTTAATATATTTGCTCAGTAATTTTATTGTGCGTTCAGTTTGGAGACCCATAGATTTAGAAGGTATTTTGCTCTGCCCCTACAACTATTCTAAACTTGTTGATCTGATATTCACTTTGAAAGCCCTGAGTGTATTTCAGGCTGGAATATGATGATTGCTGACTCACTTGACTCTTGGTTTTACACTGAAGTGGGTGGGATTTGGTGTGCTAAAGTCTGTTTGTCTTTGAAACATTTTTCTCTGGGTTTATAGTGGAGGATTTATGCTGCATTGGTGCTACTGCATAGCTCTTTGCTTTTGAAAGTCTGGGTTGGGGTGGTGATTAAATGAAAATCACTGAATCTGTCTATGTCATTGGTTTGCTAAATAAATAGCCTTTTGTGTCCTGACAGCAGTAGACTTTTTCTGGTTTAGGTTTTCCACATGGCTTATTATCAAGTATGACAACTTGTCGTGTGTAATCAGCATCACATTAGTCTCATGAGAATAGACACTCTTTTAATCAGCTGCTTTTCTTTAATCTGGCGGGTGAGGCATATGGTAACCAAGACATTATTGTCATTTACTTTGTGGCATGGTGGTAGTATTGGTGGTGGTGTGATTGGGTGTGTGGGTGTGTATATGTTTTAGGTATGTAGATTTTCCAAAAAGAGACAGATGGCAGATAAAACATTCATGTAATCCTTATTTTTCACTGTACATCAAAAATTATGTTTTTTTTTAAGAGATTATTTATTTATTTGACAGACAAAGCAAGAGAGGAAACATAAGTGGGGGAAGTGGGAGAGGGAGAAGCAGGCTCCTTGCTGAGCAGGGAGCCCGATGCGGGGCTCGATCCCAGGACCCTGGGATCATGACCTGAGCCGAAGGCAGATGCTTAATGACTGAGCCACCCAGGTGCCCCAATATTATCATGTTTTTAAAAATTCACTAATAATTTTACTTTTCAGAACATCTAAGATTCTTGGGGCGCCTGGGTGGCTCAGTCATTAAGCATCTGCCTTCAGCTCAGGTCATGATCTCAGGGTCCTGGGATCGAGGCCCACATCGGGCTCCCTGCTCAGCCGGGAGCCTGCATCTCCCTCTCCCACTCCCCTCTGCTTGTGTTCCCTCTCTCACTGTGTCTCTCTATGTCAAATAAATAAATAAAATCTTTAAAAAAAAGAACATCTAAGATTCTTAAGTAATCTCTGTACCCAACATGGGGCTCACATTCACAACCTCAAGATCAAGAGTCATGCTCTATGGACTGAGCTAGCCAGGTGTCCCCAGAAGATCTACTTTCTAATCTTGTTTTTATATGATTTATTTGAGCCTGGGTGAATCATTTCCACTTCTGTAAGTCCCAAATTCTTCATATAATGAGGAGGATGGACTAGATGGCCTTTATATTACAGATCCTCCCAAATCTAAAATTCAGTGATTCACGCATTGACTAAAACTCCCATAAGCATGGAGATAATAGTTGAGGTCTTATTCTTTCCATTCCTCTTTTATAATATTCTCTGTCACAATTCCATCACCATAAATAGTCTAGTTAGTGTTCTATGTATGTGGTTGGTCTATACTCTTATTGTCTTATGTAAAATGACTTCTTATTTTTTGTCATTTGAGCTAGCCTCAAAATTACTGATAACTTTTTTTTTAAAGGTTGTTTTTTTTTATTTATTCATTCAAGACACAGAGATACAGAGAGAGAGAGAGAGAATATGAGCAGGGGGAGAAGCAGAGGGAGGGAGAGAAGCAGGCCCCCTGCCAAGCAGGGAGCCCAATGCGGGGCTTGATGCGGGGCTTGATGCGGGGCTTGATCCCAGGACCCTGGGATCATGACACAAGCTGAATGCAGACGCTTAACCATCTGAGCCACCTAGGCGCCCCTGACAACTTTTTTTCAAATTCCTGTAATTTATAAGTAACTTTAATTTTATTGTTTTTTCTTTATTTTTTTGTGTTTTTTTCCCCTTAAGTGTCCTCTCTCCTCAGCAATGTTGTCATTTATACATGTATATCTACACATTGTAGTCATTTGAGTCTTCATCATAGTGACAGTGATAGCCATCACTATCAAGTTTTTGAGTACTTTTTTAGTCCATACTTGACACAAGTCTAGGACAAAGGGAGTATCTCAGATAGCTTATAATGTGGTCAGAATGATAATAAACTATAAAATCATTGAACAGCGTAAGACAGGATATACTTCAGTGTTACACTATGTGGCACAGAAGGAAAATATGAATGTTCAAACAGCAGTGTTACGGTAGTAGTTGTGAAGAAGATACTGTGGAGTAGTAGGGAGACTTAAATTGGTCCTTGAAGGGGTAGACAGAATTTGACTAATCAGGAAGAGGAAGGGCAGTCCAGGTTAGATAAAAATGTAGTTATAATATGTTCTTTTTATTAGTGAAGAAGTTGGCAGTGAGTTCATACTGGGCAGGAATTTGAATGAATTTTTAAAAAATTCCTTGCCACATATAATTTAATGTGGCTTGTAATAGCACATAATGGAAAAATCTAAATGAATTAATTAAATAAAAATAATCTAATAAATAAGATCAGAGTAGGAAAACTATACATTTCCTTAGTGGGAATAATAGAACACAGATGCGTAGTCTCTAAGGTCCCATACGGTAATACTAGCATTGAGCAGTGTATTTGGTTCTGAGGCAAAAGCCAAAAACAAGTGAAAGTATACTTAGTTCCAGATTTCTTTTTCCATAACTAGAAGCTATACTGTTTTCTTTTAAGTGGAACATTATTCTTTAAAATATATATATTTTTTCACTTAGAGCTTTATTATGTAGGGCACAGAAAAATGTAGAAGATGTTGTGAATATCAAACATGATCAAAACACTGTCTCTTAATGTGATTCTGGATAAAAGCTAAGGAAATGACACCAAAGTGCAGCCCCGTTAAAACAACTAGTTAACACTATTTGGGGGCCCAGATTATACGTATGTACTTCTCTGATGGTCCAGCTTACTATGAGGATAAAATCTGGAATGCAGAGGAACGGAGGGATTACCTCTCATGTCAGACTGAAAAACAGATTCGGGGCACCTGGGTGGCTGAGGCAGTTTGAATGGCTGACTCTTCATTTTGGCTCAGGTTGTGAATCAAGCCCTGGGTGGGGCTCTGTGCTCAGTGGGGAGTCTGCTTGAGATTCTCTCTCTACCTCTGCCCCTCCCCCATCAAATAAATAAATCTTTATGAGAAGAAAAGATTTAGCAGGTTGTATTCTCTAGCAAGAATCTGAAACGTTTAGGTGCTTTACATTTCCGAATAAGGGCAAGTCAAGAACAAACATATGGAACTTAAAAGGCTAACCAAAATTTTCAGCATATAGAAGTATGATTGAAGGAGTATCATCAGGTAAAAGAAGGATTTCTTCTTTTTTTTTAAGATTTTTTTTTTTTAATTTATTTGACAGAGAGAGACACAGCGAGAGAGGGAACACAAGCAGAGGGTGTGGGAGAGGGAGAAGCAGGCTTCACGCGGATCAGGGAGCCCGACGTGGGGCTCGATCCCAGGACCCTGGATTCACGACCCGAGCCGAAGGCAGCCACTCAATGACTGAGCCACCCAGGATTTAAGAGATTTAAGAGAAGGATTTCTCTTAAAAACACTTTCATTCACTATAATTCATGACGGTGATTGATCAAAATTCTTATGTTGTTGGATGTAAGAGATTATTTGAGCCTGGGGGCGCCTGGGTGGCCCAGTTGTTAAGCATCTGCCTTTGGCTCAGGTCATGGTCCCAGGGTCCTGGGATCGAGCCCCGCATCGGGCTCCCTGCTTTGTGGGAAGCCTGTTTCTCCCTCTCCCACTCCCCCTGCTTGTGTTCCCTCTCTTGCTCTGTCTCTCTCTGTCAAATAAATAAATAAAATCATTAAAAAAAAAAAAAAGATTATTTGAGCCTGGAGAAAGTTTGAAGGCAAGTCTTTTAGAGACCAGTCACACCTGGAAACAGAAAACCATGGAACTTCTTGTAGTCAGGAAGGTAGCTTCTTAGTAAAACTTCCCAGATGAATTTATTGTGAAATGTGCCCTCACATTTTAAAAACTTAACTTTCCTTCTGAATTTTTTTTTTAAAGATTTTATTTATTTATTTATGAGAGACAGAGAGAGAGAGAGAGAGGCAGAGGGAGAAGCAGGCTCCCAAGGAGCAGGGAGCCTGATGCGGGACTCGATCCCAGGACTCTGGGATCATGACCTGAGCCGAAGGCAGACGCGTAACCATCCTCCTTCTGAATTTTTGAATGTAAAAATTTTTTTTAAAATATTTTATTTATTTATTTGACAGAGAGAGGCACAGCGAGAGAGGGAACGCAAGCAAGCAGGGGTAGTGGGAGAGGGAGAAGCAGGCTTCCCTGCCAAGCAGGGAGCCCGATGCGGGGCTTGATCCCAGGACCCTGAGATCATGACCTGAGCCAAAGGCAGATGCTTAACGACTGAGCCACCCAGGCATCCCTGAATTTTTGAATGTAAATTAACTAAACTCTGTTGGATATGTGCTCAGGGGAAAAAAAGATTAGTTTTAGATCAACTGATATTAAGCCATATACAATATAATATAATAACTCTATTTCATATTACTTGGCATTATGTAGACTGTCAGAAGGTTGGTCCTGCCGATCCAAACTCATAGTACTGAAAACACATTCTGTATAAGCGTCATTGATTAGAAATCTATGATGAACTGATCCTGTTTACAGAGACAAGATTTGGGGAAAGATCACTATCAAATAGTAACATTTTAGGGAATCCAAAGGATTGGTGAGTGGGAGCTACTATCTGTTGAGCTGTTTACTACCTAAAATGTAATGGGACTTATCTCATTAGCCTTGACAACATCTTTTTGAGGTAGGTTTTATTTTCCCATTTTACATAAGAGGAAAGGCTCAAGATTATTTTCCTAAGGTCACATGTAGTGATGATCTGGAATGCTTGACTCCAAAGCTTATCTTCCACTTTATTGATCTGCCTTCTAGGAAGCCAGAAGGGAGAGAGAGAATTTCATTGAAAGAGATAAGATTGACCTTAAATTAATTTCCCAGTCTGTGTTTGCCTTGTTTTAATAATGTCACAATATATTCTGGGTGTCACTTTACCTAGTATAGTTACATTAATCAATGCTATTGCAGAGCCATCTAAAAGTTTACAAATTATTTCTAAAAGGAAAACCTATTAGGGGCACCTGGGTGATGCAGTTGGTTGAGTACATGACTCTTGACTTTGGATCAGGTCATGATCTCAGGGTTGTGGGATCGAGCCCTGTGTTGGACTCTGCACTCAGCTCAGTCTGCGTGTTCTTCTCCCTCTGTTCCTCCCCTTGCTCACGCTGTCTCTCTCTTTCTCTCAAATAAATAAAATTTATTTATAAATTTTTTAATAAAGCTCTCTGGATGATATTTACGCCTTCCCAAGTTTGACAAGCATGTCTTTTTTTTTTTTAAGATTTTATTTATTTATTTGACAGAGACATAGCGAGAGAGGGAACACAAGCAGGGGGAGTGGGAGAGGGAGAAGCAGGCTTCCTGCCGAGCAGGGAGCCCGATGCGGGGCTCAATCCCAGGAGCCTGGGATCATGACCTGAGCCAAAGGCAGAGGCTTAACGACTGAGCCACCCAGGCGCCCATAAATAAATAAAATCTTAAAAAAAAAAAAGAAAACCTATTATAATTACAAACAGTACTTAAGATTTATTAAAAGTCTATCTCTAAGCAAAATAAACCAGTCTCCAAAGACAAATACTCTATGATTTCACTTATATAAAGTACTTAGTGTAGTCAAATTGGAGAGATAGAAAGTAGAATGGAGGTTGCCAGGAGCTGGGGTTGGGGGGAAGGGAAGGAATGGGGAGTTATTGTTTAGTGGGTGTAGAGTTTCGGTTTTTCAGGACATAGAAAGTTCTTGGGACACCTGGGTGGCTCAGTCGGTTAAGTGTCCGACTCTTGATTTCGGCTCAGGTCATGATCTTAGGGTCCTGGGATTGAGCCCTGTGTCAGGCTCAGTGTTTAGTGGGGAGTCTGCCTGATAATTCTATCCCTCTCCCTCTGCTCCTACCCCTGAGCTTGTTCCTTCCCTCCTTCCTTCTCTCTCTCTAAAATAAATAATTATAAAAAATAAATCCTTGGGGCGCCTGGGTGGCTCAGTTGGTTAAGCGACTGCCTTCGGCTCAGGTCATGATCCTGGAGTCCCGGGATCGAGTCCCACATCGGGCTCCCTGCTCAGCAGGGAGTCTGCTTCTCCCTCTGACCCTCTTCCCTCTTGTGCTCTCTGTCTCTCATTCTCTCCCTCTCAAATAAATAAATAAAATCTTTAAAAAAAAAAAAAATAAATAAATAAATAAATCCTTAAAAAAAAGGTGTTGAAAGTTCTAGAGATGAATGGTGGTGATGGTAGTACATTATGAATGTAAGTAATACAGCTGAACTACACTTTTGAAAATAGTTAAGATGGAAAATTTATGTTACATGTATTTTACCACAATTAAAAAAATTAGGGGGGAGCCTGTCTTTAAAGATGGACTTTTATGCTTAGGACAATTTATGAAGATTACGTTTTTCCTAGGATGTGTTGTCTTCACATTTTGCATAATAGATTGTGTTTGTTTTATATAATGTTTTAAAATTTTTACATAATTTCATGTAAGGTATTGATGTAGGCAGAAATGATAAGTGAAATGTCATTAAGCAAATATATTAATCATGACATTGAAGAGATCCTTTGTGTTATACTTCAACTAGAAATACCTAAAGAACTTTATTTTTTTTTGACAAAAAAATTATTTTTAAGTTTTATTTTGGCTAGTCCCAGCTTAGAAGGAAAGTGTTTTATGTTACCTAAATGAAAATTATTTTTTCAACTTTAAATTTGAAAACTAATAAAAAATCTGTGAAATGTTGAAACAGTCAACCTTTTGTTTTTGAAAGGTATTTTTAAAGACATAAGGATGCTATAATAATCAACTTTCTTGGTCTAGGGGCACCTGGCTGTTTCGGTAGAACATGGGACTCGATCTTGGGGTTATGAATTTGAGCCCCATGGTGGTTGTAGAGATTATTTAAAAATAAAATCTTAAAATAATCAAGTTGCTTGGTCTAAATTAATACACTCATCCTTTAATTCAGCTTTTATTTGTTTGCAAAATATCAAAACATACAAATGACAAATCCATCTCTTTCTAAAACTTAGTGGTAGAAAACAGTGATATAAACAATTGAAAAAGCACTGGAAATGTGTCTGTCAGTATATTCTGAATGTGAGAGGTGTGGGTTGTCATATTTGTATTCAGTATTTTAGATGAAATGTTGAGGCAGGAGAAATTAGTAGATTTTATTTTATTTATTTATTTATTTATTTTAAAGATTTTATTTATTTGACAGAGAGAGACACAGCAAGAGAGGGAACACAAGCAGGGAGAGTGGGAGAGGGAGAAGCAGGCTTCCTGCCGAGCAGAGAGCCTGATGTGGGGCTCGATCCCCAGGACCCTGGGACCATGACCTGAGCCGAAGACAGACGCTTAACGACTGAGCCACCCAGGCACCCCGAAATTAGTAGATTTTAAAGCATCTTGTCTCATTTTCTCCTTCAATGCTCTTCCCCTTTGTTCTCCATTCTGTGCCCCAGACCAAGACCTTCCTTTCCTTTTACTACATGATAATAGCTGTGACCAGTATTTTTGGTATACCCATAGTTCTCTTAAGTTGGAGGATATAAATCTTTTGAGGATAATAGGCCTTCTCTTGAGCTGCAGTTTGCATGAAGATGTGAAGATAAGGGACCATGAATATCAATTTTTGAAGACATTTATTACTTACCGAGACAACTTTTCAGGTTTCTTTTTCTATTATCATGTCAAAAATGTTTCTGAGATATTTCCATCCTGACTTCCCACCTAGAAGATGAGGAGGACACAGCCTGGATTAATGATCTTTTTTTAAAGATTTTATTTATTTATTTGAGAGAGAGCGAGAGCATGCACAAGTGGAGGGGAGGGGCAGAGGGAGACGGAGAAGCAGAACTCGGGGCTCAATACCAGGACCCTGGGACCATGACCTGAGCCAAAGGCAGACACCCAACCAACTGAGCCACCCAGGCGCCCCTGGATTAATGATTTTATATTCAGACTGATCTGAGTTTGATTCACAGCTCCTCCATTGTGGTGGTCTAACCTACCCAAGCTTCAACATCCTCATCTTTAAGTATCTCTGAGCCCAGTAGCCTTGATAATGAGTTTTGATTTGTATTTTCTGACTTAAATAGTTAAAATACTACCCATATTCTAATGGCTTCTCTCTCTCTCATAGCTTCACAACCTCTGGATCAAGAAGTTTTATTAAAAGTTAAAACTGAAATTGAAGAAGAGCTAGAATCCCTGGACAAAGAAATTTCTGAAGGTCTGTTTATTCTTATTTTCCTAGTTACTTAGTAGACTCAGTTTGGTGTGGTTTACTGTTGCTTTGATATTTTACAGTAGAACATTCTCAACATTACACAGATTCATTGGTATAGGATTATAAAGGTGAAACTAGAAGGGATCCTTTTTCTTTCCTAGGGGATAGGTTTATAAATGTTTCCAAACCATACCTGACAGCCTTTTCCTGGTGTTAAGTAATATACTAAACAGTCATGTTAAGGTACTTTCCATTTAATGTCATTTGATTTGTATTGGTGTTTTTTTAATTAATAACAACCTTAGAGGGGAAATTGTAAGTAAGTTGCTTCCATTTTTGCATGGATGTATGCTATAGATAGTTGTAAGAGTAATATACATGTAATTTTGTGGGGGGTGGGTGCTAGCTGCTTGCTTTACTGGGATTCTATGCCCTGTATCCCACTGAACAACAATGATTCTGCCTTTTCTTCCCCCAGTTAGAGCATGGCAGTATAACACGGAGTAAGGAAGCAGATGAGAAGTTGGTATTTGGAGCTGAGGAGAGAGAAGCTGTGGTTGCTTCTTTCATGTGCAACATTTTATACTCGTATCACCTTCATAGTTTAAACTTTATCCATGGGGTGCCTGGGTGGCTCAGTCGGTTAAGGGTCTGTCTTCAGCTTGGGTCATAGTCTCTGAGTCCTGGGATCAAGCCCCGTATCGGGCTTCCTGCTAGGAGGGGAGTCTGCTTCTCTCTCTCTCCCTCTGCCTCTCCCCACTGCTTGTTTTCTCTCTCTCTCTCTCAAATAATAAAATCTTTTAAAAATAAAAAAATTTATCCATATGCAGGAATATTGAGTTTGAAGGTTCATTTTAAAAAGGGAATGAGATATCAGGAGCAAAATGGCAGAGGAGTAGGAGACCTAAATTTCGTGGTCCCAGGAATTCAGCTGGATAGGGATCAAACCATTCTGAACACCTACTAACTCAACAGGGGATCGAAGAAAAGAATAGCAGCAACTCTCTGAGCAGAAAAGCGACCACTTTCTGGAAGGTAGGATGTGCGGAGAAGTGAATCCAAGGCAATATTTGGGAAGATAGATGGCGGGGGAGGGGGCCTCCGTCAGCCGCTACCGGCACGTGATAGAGCCGCGGAGCTTTTAGAAGTCGCTCCAGTGGCTAAGCGGGGGGTGGAACCCTCGCTGGGACAGTGTGGTCTCAGGACCCTCAGGGCCACAGAAAGACCGGGGGTGCCTGAGTGCGCCAGAGCTCCCAGGAATCGGAGCAGGGAAGCTGGCTGCGGAGACGGAGCTGAGGAGCGGGCTCTCAGCTTGGGGTTGCCATAAACTGTGATCCGCGGCACAGTCGGTCCACTGCTCCTCCAGCAGGGACCCAACAAGTGGCAGAGCCGGGGAGACTCCCCTTCCTCCCCTGGGAGGAACAGCAAGGGAGTGCACCGCAGGGATCTGCTGGGTTTGGAGACTCCACACAGGGTTGGGTGCCAGAGATAGAAACGCTCGGTCACAGGCGGGTGAGCACGGAGTGCGGCCCCGAGACCCGGGAGACAGGAGTGATTGACTGTTTTTCTCTGGGCACTCACTGAGGAGTGGGGCCCAAGTTCTCGGCCCCTCAGGGTGGAGATCGGGAGGCCGCCATTTTCACTCTCATCCTCCAAAGCTGCCCGGAAAGCTTGCAGGGAACAAAAGCTCCCGAGAGCAAACCCAAGCAGATTACTTACCCTGGACCAGGCAGGGCGGCGCAATTCCGCCTCTGGCAAAGACATTTGGGAACCATGGCAACAGGCCCCTCCCCGAGAAGATCAGCAAGGACAGCCAGCCAAGACCAAGTTTACAGATCAATGAGAATGGCAGAATGCCAGCGCTAGGGGAATACCGCACATAGACTCCATGGCTTTTTTCCCCCTGATTCTTTAGTCTTTCAAAGTTAATTTTTTTAAATTTCTTTTTTTTTTGAATTTTTCTTTTTCCCTTTTTCAACCAATATCTTATCAATCCCTTTTTTTAAAAATCATTTTTATTTTTCATTTTTAGAGTCATATTCTATCCCTTCATAGTAGTTAACCTTATTTTTGGTATATATATAAGTTTTTCTCTCTCTAAAATTTTGGGATAGAGTTTCTTCTTTTTTTTTTTTAAGTTATATTGAGTTTTTATTGGTGATTCTAAGTATATGTGTTTATAACAGTTAAAGTGTGATAGGTGAATTCAACATATTAAAGGAGTTCTAGAGTATCTGTTCAGAAAAGAGTATATATTATACAAACTATTCAAGTCATACAAAACCATTTTTTCAGTGTCTTTTTAACTAAGAAGAATCCTATTCAGCACGCTTCTTCTCCTGAGGTGGTTCATACTGAGCAAGCTTTGTTCTCAGTTTTTTATTTTCTTCTACAATAGCTTCATATTTCTCTTTCATTTCTGCCAATTCTAGGCGAAGCAGCTCTATTTCTGGATTTTCTGGGGTAGCAGCTCCTAAGTGATGCTTTAAAAAACCTTGGTCAGCGTGTCCAGCACCCCCGACTTCTCCAAGTACCTCCGGAACTGCTCGTGCTTCCAGTCGGCGGGTTTGTAATGGGCCATAAGTGACAGCGGCAGTGGCAGCGGTGTAGCTGGCGCCTGAGACTGTGGCTGGTGGGCTCTGGGATACAGTTTCTTCTAACAGAGCAAAATATACCCTAAATCTCTAGTGTATGGCTTTGTTCTAGTCTCCTGCCTGATCACATTCTCTCCCTTTTTTTTTTTAATTCCTCTTCTTTCTTTTTTCAACCAACTTCTAATCAATTCCTTTTATAAAGTCTTTTATAATTTTCATCTTTTTTTTTTAATCTTTTTTAATTGACAGACACAGTGAGAGAGGGAACACAAGCAGGGGAAGTGGGAGAGGAAGAAGCAGGCTTCCTGCAGAGCAGGGAGCCCGATGCGGGGCTCAGTCCCAGGACCCTGGGATCATGGCCTGAGCCGAAGGCAGACACTGAACTGACTGAGCCACCCAGGAGCCCCTATAATTTTCATCTTTACAGTCATATTCCATCCCTTCATCGTATTTACATTTATTTTTGTACATATATGTTTTTCTTTCTTTAAAATTTTGGGAGGCACTTTCTTCTAACAGACCAAAATACGCCCAAAATCTAATGTGTGGCACTGATCAATGCACCACCCTGATCATATTTGATCATATTCTTTTTTTTTTTTAATCTTTTTCTTTATCTTTTCTTTCTTTCCCGTTCTTTTCCCCCGGTTTCAGGTCTCTTCTGATTTGTTTAGTGTATATTTTTTGGGGGTCATTGTTACCCTGTTAGCATTTTGTTCTCTCATTCATCTATTGTCCTCTGAACAAAATGACAAGACGGAAAAAATCACCTCAAAAAAAAGAACAAGAGGCAGTACCGACTGCCAGGGACCTAATCAATACGGACATTAATAAGATGTCAGAACTAGAGTTCCGAATGATGATTTTAAAGATACTAGCTGGGCTTGATAAAACCACGGAAGATATTAGAGAAACTCTCTCTGGAGAAATAAAAGAACTCAAATCTAATCAAGTCGAAATCAGAAAGGCTTTTAATGAGGTGCAATAAAAAATGGAGGCTCTAACTGCTAGGATAAATGAGGCAGAAGAGAGAATGAGTGATATAGAAGACCAAATGATGGAAAATAAAGAAGCTGAGAAAAAGAGAGATAAACAACTACTGGATCATGAGGGCAGAATTCGAGAGATAAGTGATAGCATAAGACGAAACAATATTAGAATAATTGGGATCCCAGAAGAAGAAGAAAGAGGGGCAGAAGGTATATTGGAGCAAATTATAGCAGAGAACTTCCCTAATTTGGGGAAGGAAACAGGCATCAAAATCCAGGAGGCACAGAGAACCCCCCTCAAAATCAATAAAAATAGGTCAACACCCTGACATCTAATAGTAAAACTTAAGAGTCTCAGAGACAAAGAGAAAATCCTGAAAGCAGCTCGGGACAAGGGACCTGTAACCTACAATGGTAGAAACATTAGATTGGCAACAGACCTATCCACAGAGACCTGGCAGGCCAGAAAGGACTGGTATGATATATTTAGAGCACTAAATAAGAAAAATATGCAGCCAAGAATACTATATTCAGCTAGGCTGTCATTGAAAATAGAAGGAGAGATAAAAAGCTTCCAGGACAAACAACAACTAAAGGAATTTGCAAACACGAAACCAGCCCTCCAAGAAATATTGAAAGGGATCCTCTAAGCAAAGAGAGAGCCTAAAAGGAACATAGACCAGAAAGGAACACAGACAATATACAGTCACAGTCACCTTACAGGCAATACAATCACACTAAATTCATATCTTTCAATAGTTACCCTGAATGTAAATGGGCTAAATGCCCCAATCAAAAGACACAGGGTATCAGATTGGATAAAAAAACAAGACCCACTGGGCGCCTGGGTGGCTCAGATGGTTAAGCGTCTGCCTTCGGCTCAGGTCATGATCCCAGGGTCCTGGGATCAAGTCCCACATCGGGCTCCCTGCTCAGCGGGGAGCCTGCTTCTCCCTCTGCTTCTCTCTCTCTCTCTCTCTCTCTCTCTCTCTGTCTCTCATGAATAAATAAATAAAATCTTAAAAAAAAAAAACAAGACCCATTGATACGCTGTCTGAGGGGACTCATTTTAGACCCAAAGACACCTCCAGATTGAAAGTGAGGGGGTGGAAAACCATTTACCGTGCTAATGGACACCAAAAGAAAGCTGGGATGGCAATCGTTGTATCAGACAAATTAGATTTTAAACCAAAGACTATAATAAGAGATGAGGAAGGACACTATATCCTACTTAAAGGGTCTATCCAACAAGAAGATCTAAGAATTGTGAATATCTATGCCCTAACATGGGAGCAGCCAATTATATAAGCCAATTAATAACAAAAGCAAAGAAAGACATCGACAGCAATACAATAATAGTAAGGGACTTTAACACACCCCTCACTGAAATGGACAGATCATCTAAGCAAAAGATCAACAAGGAAATAAAGACTTTAAATGACACACTGGACCAAATGGACTTCACAGATATATTCAGAACATTCCATCCCAAAGCAACAGAATGCACATTCCTCTCTAGTTCCCATGGAACATTCTCCAGAATAGATCAGATCCTAGGTCACAAATCAGGTCTCAACCAGTACCAAAAGATTGGGATCATTCCCTGCATATTTTCAGACCACAATGCTCTGAAACTAGAACTCAGTGACAAGAGGAAAGTCGGAAAGAACTCAAATACATGGAGGCTAAAGAGCATCCTACTAAAGAATGAATGGGTCAACCAGGAAATTAAAGAAGAATTTAAAAAATTCATGGAAACCAATGAAAATGAAAACACAACTGATCAAAATCTTTGGGATGCAGCAAAGGCAGTTCTAAGAGGAAAGTATATAGCAATACAAGCCATTCTCAAGAAACAAGAAAAGTCTCAAATACACAACCTAACCCTACACCTACAGAAGCTAGAGAAAAAACAGCAAATAAAGACTAAACCCAGCAGGAGAAGAGAAATAATAAAGATCAGAGCAAAAATCAATGAAATAGAAACCAAAAGAACAGTAGAACAGAACAAAACTAGGAGCTGGTTCTTTGAAAGAATTAACAAGATTGATAAACCCCAGGCCAGACTTATCAAAAAGAAAAGAGAAATGACCCAAATCAACAAAATCATGAATGAAAGAGGAGAGATCACAACCAACACCAAAGAAATACAAACAATTATAAGAACATATTATGAGCAACTATATGGCAGCAAATTAGATAATCTGGAAGAAATGTATGCATCCCTAGAGATGTCTCAGCTACCAAAACTGAACCAGGAAGAAATAGAAAACCTGAACAGACCTATAACCACTAAGGAAATTGAAGCAGTTCATCAAAAATTGCCCAACAAACAAAAGCCCAGGACCAGATGGCTTCCCAGGGGAATTCTACCAAACATTTAAAGAAGAATTAATACCTATTCTTCTGAAACTGTTCCAAAAAATAGAAATGGAAGGAAAACTTCCAAACTCGTTTTATGAGGCCACCATTACCTTGATCCCAAAACCAGACAAAGTCCCCATCAAAAAGGAGAATTACAGACCAATATCCTTGATGAACATGGATGCAAAAATTCTCACCAAAATACTAGCCAATAGGATCCAACAGTACATTAAAAGGATTATTCACCATGACCAAGTGGGATTTATCCCTGGGCTGCAAGGTTGGTTCAACATCTGCAAATCAATGTGATACAATACATTGATAAAAGAAAGAACAAGAACCATATGACCCTCTCAATAGATGCAGAAAAAGCACTTGACAAAGTACAGCATTCTTTCTTGATCAAAACTCTTCAGAGTATTGGGGTAGAGGGTACATACCTCAATATCATAAAAGCCATCTATGAAAAACCCACAGCGAATATCATTCTCAATGGGGAAACACTGAGAGCTTTCCCCCTAAGGTCACGAGCACGGCAGGGATGTCCACTATCACCACTGCTATTCAACATAGCATTAGAGGTCCTAGCCACAGCAATCAGACAACAAAAAGAAATAAAAGGCATCCAAATCGGCAAAGAAGTCAAACTCTCACTCTTTGCAGGTGATACGATACTTTATGTGGAAAACCCAAAAGACTCCACCCCAAAACTGCTAGAACTCATACAGGAAGTCAGTAAAGTGGCAGGATATAAAATCAATGCACAGAAATCAGTGGCATTCCTATACACCAACAACAAGACAGAAGAAAGAGAAATGAAGGAGTCGATCCCATTTACAACTGCACCCCAAACCATAAGATACCTAGGAATAAATCTAACCAAAGAGGCAAAGAATCTGTACTCAGAAAACTATAAAATACTCATGAAAGAAATTGAGGAAGACACAAAGAAATGGAAAAACGTTCCATGCCCATGGATTGGAAGAACAAATATTGTGAAGATGTCAATGCTACCTAGAGCAATCTACACATTCAATGCAATCCCCATCAAAATACCATCCACTTTTTTCAGAGAAATGGAACAAATAATGCTAAAATTTGTATGGAACCAGAAGAGACCCCGAATAGCCCGAGGAATGTTGAAAAAGCAAAGCAAAGCTTGGTGGCATCACAATTCCGGACTTCAAGCCCTATTACAAAGCTGTCATCATCAAGACAGTATGGTACTGGCACAAAAACAGACACATAGATCAGTGGAACAGAATAGAGAGCCCAGCAATGGACCCTCAACTCTATGGTCAACTAGTCTTCGACAAAGCAGGAAAGAATGTCCAATGGATAAAAGACGGTCTCTTCAACAAATGGTGTTGGGAAAATTGGACAGCCACATGCAGAAGAATGAAACGGGACCATTTCCTTACACCACACACAAAAATAGACTCAAAATGGTTGCAGGACCTAAATGTGAGACAGGAGTCCATCAACATCCTAAAGGAGAACACAGGCAGCAACCTCTTCGACCTCAGCCACAGCAACTTCTTCCTAGAAACATCGCCAAAGGCAAGGGAAGCAAGGGCAAAAATGAACTATTGGGACTTCATCAAGATAAAATGTTTTGCACAGCAAAGGAAACAGTCAACAAAACAAAAGACAACCGACAGAATGGGAGAAGATATTTACAAATGACATATCAGATAAAGGACTAGTATCCAAAATCTATAAAGAATGTCTTAAACTCAACACCCAAAGAACAAATGATCCAATCAAGAAATGGACAGAAGACATGAACAGACATTTTTCCAAAGAAGACATCGAAATGGCCAACAGACACATGAAAAAGTGCTCAACATCGCTCGGCATCAGGGAAATCCGAATCAAAACCTCAATGAGATACCACCTCATACCGGTCAGAATGGCTAAAATTAACAAGTCAGGAAATAACAGATATTGGCGGGGATGTGGAGAAAGGGGAACCCTCCTACACTGTTGGTGGGAATGCAAGCTGGTGCAGCCACTCTCGAAAACAGTATGGAGGTTCCTTAAAAAGTTGAAAATAGAGCTGCCCTACGACCCAGCAATTGCACTACTGGGTATTTACCCCAAAGATACAAATGTAGTGATCCGAAGGGGTACGTGCACCCCGATGTTTATAGCAGCAATGTCCACAATAGCCAAACTGTGGTAAGAGCCAAGATGTCCATCGACAGATGAATAGATAAAGAAGGTGTGGTATATATATGCAATGGAATATTATGCAGCCATCAAAAGGAATGAAATCTTGCCATTTGCAATGACGTGGATGGAACTGGAGGGTATTATGCTGAGCGAAGTAAGTCAGTCAGAGAAAGACATGTATCATATGACCTCACTGATATGAGGAATTCTTAATCTCAGGAAACAAACTGATGGTTGCTGGAGTGGTGGGGGTGGGAGGGATGGGGTGGCTGGGTGATAGACATTGCAGAGGGTATGTGCTATGGTGAGTGCTGTGAATTGTGTAAGACTGTTGAATCACAGTTCTGTACTTCTGAAACAAATAATACATTATGTGTTAAAAAAAAAAAAGATAGTTTCAAGGGAGAAATGAAGGGGGGGAAATCGGAGGGGGAGACGAACCATGAGAGACAATGGACTCTGAGAAACAAACTGAGGGTTCTAGAGGGGAGGGGGGTGGGGGAATGGGTTAGCCTGGTGATGGGTATTAAAGAGGGCACGTACTGAATGGAGCACTGGGTGTTATATGCAAGCAATGAATTATGGAACACTACATCAAAAACTAATGATGTAATGTGTGGTCATTAACATAACATAATAAAAGAAAAAAATAGAAAAAATGAAAAAGGGAATGAAAGTTACAGAATTGTTGAATCGCTATATTGTACATGTGAAAGTAATATAACCCTGTTTGTTAACTATACTAGAATTTAAAAACTTTTTCTTTATTTTTTTAAGATTTAATTTATTTATTTGAGAGAGAGCACGCGTGCACGAGCTGGGAGGGGGGTGGGCAGGCAGAGGAAGAGGGTGAAACTAGACTCCTCTGTGCAAGGATCCCAGTGCAGGACTGGATCCCAGGATGCTGAGATCATGACCTGAGCTGAAGGCAGATGTTTAACCGACTGAGCCACCCAGGCACCCCTTAAATAAAAAGCTTCTCAAAAAAAGGAATGAGAGTAATTGACTCATCCCATCAGGTGGAATAAGCTCATTGGAATCTGGTTTAAGAAGTGCCATATTTATAAAGATAAAAATGAAATCTTAAAATACTAAGAGTGGGATGATAGAGCTAGGAGTTGTTTTCCATTTATCATTCTTGCATAAAACTGGTATGTAGTAACATACTAAATTGGCTTATGTATTTTTTAGAAAATGTTTTATTTGTTTATTTGAGAGAGAGCGCGAGAGCAAGCACGAGTGGCGGGGAGGGGCAGAGGGAAAGGAGAAGTAGACTCCCTGCTGAGCAGGGAGCCCATCAGGCTCAACCCCAGGACCCTGGGGTCATGACCTGAACCAAAGGCAGATGCCCAACTGACTGAGCCACCCAGGTGCCCCTGTGTATTTTTTTTTAAGGTTTAATTTTTTTATTTGAGAGGGAGAGAGCGTGGGCACATGAGAGTCGGGGGAGTGGCAGAGAGAGAGAATCTTAAGCAGATTCCACGCTGAGCTTGGAGTCCATCATGGGGCTCGATCTCACAACCCTGAGATTATGAGCTGAGGTGAAATCAAGAGCTGGACATTTAACCAACTGTGCCACCCAGGCGCCCCTTGGCTTGTGTATTTTAGCATATCAGTTTAGTCTTTTTGTTCTTTTAAAACTAAGATTTTCCATAAAAATCTTCCCTTTTAAAAAAAAATCTCTATAAACTAGGACCTATTAAGCCTTGTGTTCAGGAAAGATTAATATCCCATAATGATTGACCTTTTTAAGTGGCTTATAACCATTAGCTTGTTTCCAATAGTAGGCATCTTAATCCCTTGAGTTTTTATAGCACAACTTTTTTCTCAGATTTTAAGTTTTTGTTTTTTTGTTTTTTAGTAATCTCTATTCCCAATGTGGGGCTCGAACTCATGACCCGGAGCTCTTTCAGCTGAGCCAACCAAGCTCCCCTGCAGCACAACTTTGGTATTATTTATTAAAATAGGTTTTTCTTTTACCCTGTCTTCAGCATTCACCAGCACAGGCTTTGATCGTCATACTTCTCCTGTATTCAGCCCTGCTAACCCAGAAAGCTCCGTGGAAGACTGCTTGGCTCATCTTGGGGACAAAGTATCGCAGGAACTGAAAGAGCCTCTGCAAAAGGCATTGCAAATGCTTCTCAGCCAGTGAGTTACCATTGCTGAGTGGGAACATGCTTCTCTAAGTAGTCTTTGAATCTGTCATGCAGCACTGGATTGGTTAAGGCTTTGTTTTAGGTGAATGGTGTCACTTCTTTTCTCACTTTACTTTTTCTTTCTTTGCTTTCCTGAAGCATTTCTGTTTGTGTTTTGAATGACAACTTTTACATCAAAGTGGTGATTTAACTGTTCCGACATGGATTTGATCATTTGTGTTTACTTGTTGAGCTGTCAGGTTTCAACAGATGCTTTCACTGCTCTGTAAGTGTAAATATGAGCTATTTCACTTGTCCTGACCACTTTTTACTACCATTCTGTCTGGGGGCCAACATAAATATAATGGTTAGGGTTTTATGCATTGTAATGTGGGGTTAACATCATATCAGTATTTTAGGTATCCCAAATATTGCTAAACTTTGCGGTTGCACATCTGTCTATGGAACTGCTGCCACATTCTTATAGTGGGAACCTCTCTACTAACCATGGTTTTGACTGTTAAAGCTCAAGGCAGGAAGCTTGCAGTGAAAGTATATTAAAATAGAACCAAGTCATTTATTGTACATCTTAAAAATTCTTTTCCTCTAATTCTTTGCTGAGAATCATTAAAGAATTGGTATGAATTAGAAAAACATTGTTTTAATGAAGAATGACATCTAAAACAGGATGAAGACTTTTTCTTCACTTAAAAGGGTCAAAATTCAGATGCCAGATTACTGGTGTAGTAAGGTAATTCCTTATTTCTACATAGGCAAAAAATTGTATGTTATCATTTGTCAGAAGGAAGCAGTTGGAGTTTAAGGAGAATTCAGTTTGTTCCCGCATATTCTGGTGGCATGAGCAAATGTAAAAAATCCAAGTTATGTATAGGACACTGAAATGAAAATCATATTTGGACTTTCTTAACTTTATATATAGAAAAGTTTAAAAAGAAATGTGAAGAGAAGATTATGGGTGTCAGAAAATAAAAGTTAAATAGGAAATTTGGATGTACAGTGGTGGCTTTTAGAATGTTCTGTGGAGCTTAGGGGCCCTGAGAACATGAGGGACAGGGTGAGTAAGTGGGGCTTGTTAGGCCTTTGCCAACCCTTCTTAAACTAAAATAGCTATATATATATATATATATTTTTTAAAGATTTTATTTATTTGAGAGAGAGAATGAGAGAGAGTGCGCACATGAGAGGGGCGAGGGTCAGAGGGAGAAGCAGACTTCCTGCTGAGCAGGGAGCCCGATGTGGGACTCCAGGATCATGACCTGAGCTGAAGGCAGTCGCTTAAACAACTGAGCCACCCAGGCGCCCCATAGAATAGCTATATTTTAATACATTTTTAAATGTAAGATTTGAAGAAAACTACTGTTTTGCCAAAAACAAAAATTGTAAAAGCTATTGGGACTGGGAGTAAAATAACTGAGGTTAGAAGGCAAAAAATTCTGTCTCCAACTTTGATACAAACTATTTGTGGCTTTACACAAACCATTTCATTCTATATCTAAATTTCCCCATCTAGGGGCGCCTGGGTGGCTTAGTTATTGGGCGTCTGCCTTCGGCTCAGGTCATGATTCCAGGGTCCTGGTATCGAGCCCCTCATCGGGCTCCCTGCTCCACGGGAGGCCTGCTTCTCCCTCTTCCACTCCCCCTGCTTGTGTTCCCTCTCTCTCTGTGTCTCTCTCTGTCAAATAAATAAATAAAATCTTTGAAAAAAAAGAATAAATTTTCCCATCTATTAATTTTAACTTTACTGGGATATTATAAGCTCTCTGAAGAACAATGTCATATAGGTAAAGTATTTTTTTGGCATCCTTTTTATAATCTACAGGAAAAATTGATATCTTCTCACTACAAAGTAAATTGTATTTAAAGATAGTCAGGTGAATACTTGGTGGCTTTTTTTTCCCAAACCCTGAATACTGATATAATTATTTCTTATTTTTATTTTTATTTATTTAAAGATTCCATTTTTAAGTAATTCCTATACCCATAGTGGGGCTCATACTCACAACCCCAAGATCAAGAGTCATATACTCCACCGACTGAGCCAGCTGGGCGCTTCTGACATAATTATTTTTTAAATTGGTACCTCTGGTTGTATATCAGAGACCTCTTTATGAATAAATTTTTTTTTTTAGTAATCTTTTTAAAACTGTTAAGCTTTGTTACTAATAGCTAACTGATGATGAACCAGAAATATTATACAGGTTGATGGGAATAATTTGTAAGGTAGAAAATACCACCTACTTCTTCAGACAGTTTAGTTCAAGTGGGAAATTAACCCTGAACTCTTCATATAGCCAAGCACCAGCAGTGTGAAAAGGTACCCCCTGCCCCTTTTTCTTCTTTGCTCTGTTGAGATACCTCATTAGATAGGGCTGATTTTTCAGCTACTTGCTTTTCTATGTATTAGATTTCCTTTGAATGTTTTCGTCTGCTGGATCTTTTATGTGCATATATGTGTGTACATATAATGATTCAAATCATGTTTCATTCTGAAGGATGCTAAAGTACTTTAGCCTGATAGACAAACTACCAATAAGGACTACTGTGACCCACAGCAGCATCAAACAGTTCAGGAAAGGAAGTGAAGGGACTGATAGACCCAAGTAAACTTCAGGGAGAATATAGGTAGGTAGACTGTATAGTATCTGAAGTTCAAGTTTTATAACTACCTACTATTTAGCCCAAGGCTTTTAAAAAATTCTAAGCTTACTTTAATGGTAATATAATGTCAGGAAGATAGTACATAACATCTTAAAAAGGTCATCCCATGTATCTTACCTCCTTTCAGCATCACTATGGTATTGATTTTATATTGACTTGTGAAAAAGAATGATAACTGTGTCATCAGAACTGGTTTCTGAAGTATGTAGACCAGCACTGTACAACAGATAAAATGCAAGTCGTGAAATGCAATTTAAAATTTCCTAGCAACCACATTAAAAATTAAGATTTTTAATCTATTTTATTCAACCCAGTATATTAAAATTTATAGTTTTAACAGGTACTCAATGTAAAAATATTAATGAGCTATTTTACATTTTTTTCCTTAGTAAGTTTTAGAAATCTAGTGTGTATATTATGCTTTCAGCATATCACTAGCCGCATTTCACATGACCATTAGCCACATGTGGCACTGAGGCATTATTGTGGCATGTTTCAGAATCCTAATTTAAAATAGGAGTAGTGTGGCCTTTGGACCCATATCTAGTTGGGTGTGAATTCCTGCATTGCTGGTTGCCAGCCATGTGGATTTGGGATAGTCTCTTAGCTTTTCTGAGCTTCAGTTTCCTAATGTGTAAAATGATAGTATGTAACATAAAATATAAATATATAAAAATATAAAACTGAACAGTAGGTTACTGATAAGTGGTAGCTGTCCTCAATTATTAAATTTCATAGGCTGAAAAGATCACAGACCTGAGAGCAGAAAATGCCTTTGGAATGGATTTTAAATTCCTATAAAAGCAGGACCTCTCCCCTTTTTTACATGTATGTTAACACTTTGCCCACAAAAATAGGGGGGCAAATTTTATTAAATCTGATATTCAGGCTGTTGATGCTTTCAGATGCTACTTGGTACCAAGTATTTTTTGTTGGTTGTTGTGAATTTGTGCATGAAACCAAGTCTTACACATAGTAACTAAAGTCTGTCAGTAAATTAGTGAGTGTTGGTGATTTCAGTTTTGGTATGACTAGAACTTACGTGGAAATAATCAGAAAGGCTTATCTCTGCCCTCCAGAATTTTATATCATAAGACTCCAAGTTAAAAATAGAGCTCCGTTTACTGGCCTTGTTTAGTCCAACTCTTTATATCCTCAATTTGAGAGGTCTTTCAGTGACATGTTTCTTTAATTTTGAAGTGTTTTAAGTTTTTTGCCTTTTAAAAAGGTTAAAATTGTGCTTTTAATAATGAGATCATTTTTGTTACTATTTTATCTTAATAACCCAAGTGTATGTTTATCTGCAACATGGAAATCCTGTTGGATGAGTTTCAATTATTTTAAAAGTGTTATTTATTATTATCTTGTTATGTTATTAGCTGCTTTCCCAAGCTGATAGCATGCCTCTCAGCCAATAGGGAATGCTTGAAGTAAATGCATACCAAATGTTAAAAGCCACATCTCATACCAAACAGTATATTGAATAATCTTTGGTACTTTGGCAAAAAGTTCAACACAGAATAGTGACTGTATATTTATTCATCTGGAAATTTAGAATTTTCCTTCTTTGTGACCCAGACTTTTAAAAAAAAAATCTCTACAGGCCAGTGACATATCAGGCATATCGGGAATGTACACTGGAGACCACAGTTCATGCCAGCGGCTGGAATAAGGTATTAACCAAATTATCTTTTCTCTTATAAGATTTTAGTGTGTTGATTAAAGTGCAGGAGAAATTGTTAACATCATGTAAGAGAAAACTGTTAGAGCTCATTATTTAATGCATAAATCCAATTGTGTTAAGTTTTTGATTAAAATGGTTTGATTAAAGTGGTTTTTTGATTAATGCTGTGAGATTCTGGTTGGCCCAAAAATATGTGTCCCATAGTATGCCATTCTTCTTTCCTATCTCTTCTGAATTTTCTCTCATTTCTTCACTTCTTTGTATTAGACATGACATTTATCTCCAGATGGTTATTTGTTACCCTCTGTGTATGTCTTGGGGTATAAAAGAATAAGAGCTTCATTTGGGAGACTGCTTCTTCTGGTTTTCTCTCTCTCTCTCTCTTTTTTTTTTTTTTTGTTCTTCTGGTTCTCTTAAATGAGTAATACCATTTGTGTTTTATAGTTTACAAGGTATGTGATGTCACATCTCATTGGATCATTACAGCCATCCTTTGCAGAAGACAGAATGGATTTTATTAGCTTTTGCTTTGTTATATATTTAGTTAGATCAGGTGAATAATCAGAGAAAAAAGTTAAGTGACTTGTCCAGGACCCCTTGACTAGGAAATATTGGAACCAACGCTAGAGCTGAGATCTCAGATCTTCTGATTCCAGCTTTAGTGTTTTTTTCCACAGTACCATACTGCTTACCCATGATCTCAGACTGTATTATCCATTTATCACCTTGAAAAGGCAGAAAGTCTAAGGAAATGTAGTATGGGAGGACTCAGATCAATACGAGGAAGAAGTGTGGCCCTTAGGATCTTGTGTAGGGATGAGAAAATTCAGTAGAATCATTTTTATAAATAGCCACCTCTACTCTGAATTGATTTAAGTTTTCATTTTATCCAACAATTCCATATATCCCTTGGTATTCAGCACGACAAATGCACTCCTTAATCTGCATCACCTATTTAACCCATCCCCCCACCCCTTGCACTCTACTCAGAACTGTTTTTTTTTTTTAAGACTTTATTTATTCATGAGAGACAGAGGGAGAGAGAGAGAGAGAGAAGCAGAGGGAGAAGCAGACTCCCAAGCAGCAGGGAGCCCGATGCGGGACTCGATCCCAGGACCCTGGGATCATGACCTGAGCCGAAGGCAGATGCTTAACCATCTGAGCCACCCAGGTGCCCAGAACTGTTAATAGTATAGTATGAGTCAGACCGTGTGACCCTACATACCTAACTGAAGTATATTGTTTTTAGTCACTTTATAATACAGGCCTTGGAAGCATTATAGCATAATAATTACCATCATAGGCTTTGTAATTGGACTTGTTTCAAATACCAGCTTTGCCACAGACTAGATGCATGTCTTTGGACAGTTCATTAACCTCTCTAAATCTTAATTTTCTTTTCTTTTCTTTTTTTAAGTTTTGTTTAAATAATCTCTACACCAAACATGGGGCTCTAACTAATGACCCTGAGACCAAAAGTAGTACACTCTTCTAACTGAGCCAGCCAGGCGCCTCTCTAAATCTTCATTCTCACATATGTGAAATGGATCTAGTAATACTAACCTCATAAATTTTACTAGACTTAAGTGACATAATATAGGTTAAATGCTTATTTAGCACATTGCTTGGCACCATAGTAAGCACTCAGTAAACAGTAGCTATTATGTTAGATTTAACACATGAAAGCTTGTTCCAAAATAGTCACCATTATGGGGTTTTACTATGTTACTTAGTTGCAAAAAACTTATTTAAAAAGTTTGTTTCATTTCCTTTCTTGGAATAAAAAAACCCTTTTATTTGGATATTTGAAATACATTTATTTATTTTATAAATAAGAATGAACTTGGTTGTGATATATTTCTTAGTATGTCAAACAACACATGTTTAGGTACCTAATATTACTAGCCTTCTTCCCCTATTTTATGTTCTCTTCCTTTCCCTCTTGTCCAGTGACTATTAATAATCAACTCTTGTATGTTCTCCTCCCGTTGATCCTAGGGTTGTCCTAAAAAAAAAATCTGAGTAAACCCCATACTTCACTATCTCTCTTCACCTGTCTGATTTTTCCATCGTCTGCTTCAATTTAGTCCTTCAGCTGGACCAAGAGCCAAGGCTGTGGCTTGAATAAATAATTCATATAAATAAGCCATGCCAGTTAGAGTATTACTTGCTCTGCTGAATCCAGTATTACTTTCCTACTAAGTTCTCTAGGGCTGAAAAGAATATGGTTGTCTGGTAGGTAATTGAGGCTCAAATGAAACACGCATCAGAGAAAAGAGAAAAAAAGTGTCCACAGAGCATACCACATTAGGGATAAACCAAATACCTGTTTATCTGTATAGGGATTCTGAAAGCATCTTGGTAGAATACTCTATATCAAAAGAAGTGTAGGAAAAAAGCTGGTCACAAACCTGTATTAGTAGTATGGTCCTTTAAAAAAGGAAATTCAAAAAAAAGTTCCGTGTGTAAATGTAGTTATGTGTATGCCTAGAAAAACAATTGAAATATGTGCCAAAACATTAAATAATACATAGTAATTATCTCCAAATTGTGGGTTCTTTTCTTTCTTCCCCTGCCCCCATGTGGGTATTGTTTTTTCCTATGTACTTCTCTGCTTCTGAGAAAAAAAGAAGAAAATGATCATCAAAGAGAAAAAGCCATGAAATGCTTACCTTTGCCTTTTCTTGGGGGTGTAGACCTGCCAGAAATATAATTATGCTCAAGTACATTAGTTGACGGCACTGTGCATGCAGTTGGACTGCTGATATAATTACGTTATCTGCAGAATTCCATAACTGCTCACGACACATTTTTTCACCCTGATAAAAAGTTATTTTGATGATGTTCTGGTACTGTAAATGGTGTGCAGAGACACACCACACTTTACATCTTACTGTCCTCTATTTTTCTTACCCTCCTTATATCCTTTTTGTTAAAATAAACACTGTAGGGGCGCCTGGCTGGCTCAGTCAGTAGAACATGTGACTCTTAAATCTCAGGGTTGTGGGTTTGGGCCCCATGTTTGGTGCAGAGATTACTTAAAAATAAAATTTTTTTTTTTTAAGATTTTATTTATTTATTTGACAGAGAGAGATACAGCGAGAGAGGGAACACAAGCAGGGGGAGAGGGAGAGGGAGAAGCAGGCTTCCCGCGGAGCAGGGAGCCCGATAAATGGGGCTCGATCCCAGGACCCTGGGACCATGACCTGAGCCGAAGGCAGACGCTTAAAGACTGAGCCACCCAGGCACCCCCAAAATAAAATCTTTTAAAAAATAATAATAGACTAAAATAAACATTGTAACTGGAAAAAGAGAGCCAGCTATAGTGTTAGTACATGCTGTTCAAAGTGTAATAAATAAACTTTAGAAAAATAATAGCAAAAAGAAATGAATTATTTGCTTGGGTAATTTTTAGTGACATATTGAATCACTAATATTTTTATTTTTATTTTTTATATTATTTATTTATTTTTTTAAAGATTTTATTTATTTGAGAGAGAGAGAGAATGAGAGATAGAAAGCACGAGAGGGAAGAGGGTCAGAGGGAGAAGCAGACTCCCTGCTGAGCAGGAAGCCCGATGTGGGACTCGATCCCGGGACTCCAGGATCATGACCTGAGCCGAAGGCAGTCGCTTAACCAACTGAGCCACCCAGGTGCCCGAATCACTAATATTTTTAAATCTTTATTAAAATTTGAAGCATACACAAAAGCACAGTGAACAGTATAGCAAATCCCGTGTATCTTGTCACTCAGCTTCAGTAATTATCAGCATATGGCTGGTCTTGTTTCATCTATTTCCCACTCTCCCCCAGATTATTTTGAAGTAGGCTCTAGACATCATTTGATTCATAAATACATTAGTATGTATTTCCAAGGATGATGTAGCCCCCCTTTTTTTGGATGTATCTCTTTTTTTAACCAACTGATAATACCACTATTATACTTATACCTCAAAATATTAACAGTAATTCTGTCATCACATAATCTGTTTAGTATTCAGATTTTTCCAATTGTCTCACAAAGGTATTTCTCTAAGATGATTTGTTTGAATTGTGATCCAGACAAGGTCCATGCATTGCATTTGGCTGATAAGTCTCTTGTCTTTACTTTTTTTTAAAAATTGAAATATAATTCATACCATAAAATTTATATTTACCTTTCTAAAGCATACAGTTCAGTGGTTCACATTCACATAGTTATGCAGCCATCTCTATTGTCTAATTCCAGAACATTTTTATCTTCCCATAAAGAAACCCCACACCTTGTAGTAGTCACTCTCCATTCCCTGTACCTCCCAGCCCCTACAACATTACTCCGTCTCTTTAAATTTGCCTATTCTGGACATTTCATATAAATGCAATCATGTAATATGTGTCTTAAGTCTCTTTTAATATGTAGGCTTACTCGCTCTCTTGATTTTTTCTTTGCTTACAAGTTATTTCTTCTGTAAAATTTCCTACTTTCTGGAGTTTATTGACTGTATCACTGAGATGTCACTTAACATATTCCTCTGTATCTATATTTCCTTTCCATTGGTAGGTAGATCTAGAAGCCTAATCATAGTCAGGTTTAATCTTTTTGGCAAGAATACTTCATTGGCAATGTTCCTTATTTCCTGTTGCATCACACTGGGTGATACATAATGCCTGGTTGTCACTTAAATTTTATTTTGAAGCACATAGGTCAAACATTCAAACCTAATCAATACAGAGAAAATTTGTGAGATATGACATTTACTAGAATTGTTAAGTTATAAATTGGTTACTAAATAGTAAATTGATGGATCGAAATCTGTATTTTATCATTATAAATATCTATTCTACTGGAAGAGATCCTTGGAGCTATAAATTAATATACTTCATTTCTGTAACCAGCAAGCTGTACATTCTTTAATAATAAGAGAATATTGTTAGCATGGTACCTATGGGGAGACAGTGAATGGAGGTATTGCTTTTTGATGGTCAAAATTACCTTAGCATTCCTTTACGAAAGTTATTGGAGAGAAAAATAATTTATATGTGTTGTGGGGATTACTATTATCCAGTAAGGAAATGACTTAGAGGAATTCAAAGAGTAAGACTATTTGGTTCCTTTTTAGTCTTAGAGATATGAATAGTGGGGACCTTCTAGGAATGGATGCTTCGGGGTCCAGTTTTTTTTTTTTAAGCTTTTTTTTTTCTTAGGACTGTGGGAGAGGGAGTGCAAAAAAATATCAGGTATAAGGTGATAATTTCTTGTGGGTAGTACACTGCCAAGTTGTTGGAATTGCTTGTAGAAATAAGAGGTTTTATGTGTGATCACAAAAATTAGAGGGTAAATGGGTTTAACTATATAAAGACAGTCTAAATTATACTTAAAAGGTAGTGGGCCTGGAAGTCATCATATAGGTCTCTGAAGACAGGATGTCAAATAGGTAAAAGAGACAGAACATGTATCATCAAGAATATTACGGTTAGAATTTGTTAGTCCTATAAAGTGAAGTTTCTGTACTCTGGACACTGCATTTCAAGAAAGATATAATTGGGATGGAGAAGAACTGGGAAGGGGTAATCTAAATGATCAAAGCAGTGAAGGAATTGCCAGATGAAGAACAGTCTAAAAGATTAGTAAATTTCAGCCTAAAAAATATAGTGAATGAGAGGGAATATGATTAAGGACTCAAGACAGTAGTGAAAGGGGATTACAGATTTATCTCTAGATAATTATATAGTAAAACTAGGGCATCTACTTTTTGATACATGAAAGAGATAAATTTGGAACAAATAAAAATAAGTATTATTTTGTATAGCAAATATAAAGTGTTTGCAACTCATTTCCCTAAGAGGTAATAGAGCTTAAACATGAATAACTTTAAAATATTGCATATTATTAGATTATTATGGGAAATTAGAATGTTTTGAGGTATAGAACATCTCAGGCCTTTGAAGTTACAGTGATCTGAGTCAGTAGGACTGATCAACAAGGTATACCTGACTGCTCCTACTAAGACACAGTACTGGAGCTAGATGAACAATAGGTTTTGGGGGTGGGGTTTTTTTGTTTGTTTTTGTTTTTAATAGTATGACAAGTTTTCTAATTGTGAAGAAAACCTAGTATATTCTTCTTTATAGCCCTAGACCCCTCCATTAGTGTTAGGAAGGGGTTTTTAAATAAATTTTGGGCTGGAGTTCTTTTACAGTATCAAAAAGGGAAGACGTGTTTGTTGCATTCTTTCTTTCAGACTTTGATAAGATTCCCTCAGGACTGCTTTTACTTAAAAGCCAAAAAGTATTAGTAAAACTATAAACTCATTGTCTTTTCTGTTTGTCCTTTTCTGCAGAAATATTTTGTAATCCCTCAGTTATTGCCTTGGCATTTCAGTAGCAAGGGACTGGAATTGGTTTCATTTCCTTTTGCATTCCTTTTCCAGGCATGTGGAGCCCTCTTGATGGTTTAGACTAAAGAGATTGCATGCAGATGGTTAATTGAAAATGCTTTTAATTCTTTTCAATGTGCAGTTAGTTGTTTTTGGAAGGCAAGGGACTCTCGTATGCCTCTGTCATAAATTTTGACGGTTTTTAAATATTGAGCCACAAGGTTATTAGGAATGATAATAATACCTCCTTAGGGTTTTTTTGTTTTGTTTTGTTTTTAAATTTTATTTATTTATTTGAGAGAAAGACAGAGAGAGCACAAGCAGGGGGAGGAACAGAGGGAGAGGGAGAGGGACAAGCAAGACTTCTTGCTGAGCATGGAAGCTGACATGGGGCTCCATCCCAGGACCCTGAGATCATGACCTGAGCGGAAGTCAGACACTTAACCAATTGAGCCAGCTAGGTCCCCCCTATTTAGGTGTTTGATGACTTTTATAAGATAGCTGATAATTTTGAAAATTCTCATTTTCAAATAGATACAAAAAGCACATGGTACAAAATGCAGTAAGTACAGAAATGTATACATTGAAAACTATTTACCCACCCTGTTGCCATTACTTCATTCTCTTCTTAGGCTACCACTATTACCAGTTTTTGTATATTTTTCCAGAGATACTATAGGATTATACACACATGTATATATATGTGTGTGTATATGTATGTGTATTTTAAACACAAATGGTACTGTAATTATATACACTGTCCTGTCACTTTTCTCACTGAAAATAAGTCCTGGTGATTGGGCAGTGAACAATCTAATTCTTTTCAACAACTACATGATATTTTGCCAAAATTGATTTAACCGGTCCCTGGTGGGTTGTTTCTAGTCTTTTGCTATTATAAATAATATTTCAGTGAATTCTTTGTACATGTTTCATATACACACACACAAGCCCAATTGTTTTCATAAAATAATTATTTCTGCCACCCTATGGTATAAAATCTACATGCATTATTCACAGACATTCTAGTAAGGGGTCAGTGTTTTAGTCCTTTATTATAATAAAAATGAGATTCCATAATGATGCATCCAAGTTGTAATTTTCTAGTAGTTGAATATATAAAATGAATTATAAGAATTTCAGTTTGTTTTTTACTCTCTCATCTTTGCCTTAAAGATTTTGGTGCCTCTGATTTTGCTACAACAAATGCTTTTGGAGTTGACAAGACGTGGTCAAGAGCCTCTGAGTGCATTGCTACAGTTTGGTGTGACATATCTGGAGGACTATGCAGCAGAGTACATCACTCAACAAGGTGGCTGGGTATGAGCTGTTAAGTATTTTTTTTTTAATCTTTAAAAAAAAGGTTAAGCTTCTCATTGTGGTTGTTTTTAGCAACATAGGTTTAATATGAATATTATCATTTAATATTATTTAACATTAATTGCATGATGATCAGTGGCAAACTGTACATGTGGTTTCACTATTAAGATTTTACTTTCAGTAAATTGATAGGTGGTGTTTTTAAATCGTTCTTTTAAGTAGTTCTAATTATGAAACATTTTATACTAACAAAAAATATTTAAATAATTAAGGGATGAGGAATATAAAATGAATGCCTATGTATTTGCCATCCTAGTTGAAGGAAAGAACAGATGATACTTTTGAATTTTTTTATATGCCCCTCCTGGATTTCAGCATGCTCTTAACTACTTCACAAGGATAACTCCTATTCTGAATTTTGTTTTTTTATTATAGTTTAATCATATATATATATGTATCTCTAAACAATTACATTATTTTGTATGTTTTGAACTTTATGTGAATAATATACTATATGTATTCTTCTAAACTTGCTTTTTTTTACTCTGTGTTGTATTCTTGAGACTCTCCTCAGTCATTGTTTCTCAGTTTTCTTTTTTTTATTATCACTCCAAGGATCCTTTTTATTTATTAATTTTTTAGGATCCTTTTTGGACATTTTTATCCTAATCGTCTCCTTCCTTCCCCATGAAATTTTAATACTACAGATAGAAGTCTATTTATGTACTGTTGCCCTTTGAAGGGCCACAAGTGATTGTAATATCTAAGATTTCCCCCATCTTGCCAAACCTATTTTCACCCTCTAAATCATCCAATGATCTGGGTTGATGTTTTGGTTGGTGTTTGGTATTCCATTGTATAGATATATAACAATCTATTTCTCTATAATCTTATCAGTAGACATTTTCATCTTTTTGCTATTACAAACATTGCTGTTATGAACAGTTTTAAACATATGAGTGTAAGTTTCTCTGGTTATATACTTGGGAGTAGAATTTATGGGTCCAAGGGTATAGACATTTTCAATTTACAAGATAATACCAAAGTGTTTTCCAAAGTGGCTTTCCAACTTATATTCTGTCAGCAATATATAAAAATTTTTGTTGCTCTTCATCTTCCCCAATACTTAATATTGTCAGACTTCTTAATTTTTAAAATCATTTATTAAAATAAGATTATTTTATAAGTTTAAATTTGCAAAAATGTTATAAAGTGTTCCTGCATACTGTTCACCCAGTTTTCCCTAGTATTAACGTCTTACACAACTATGCTACTCTTATCAAATTGACTTTTCTGTATTTCATATCCAGCAAATTTGTTAAACTCTCTTAATATCCTGATTATTTATCTCTGGATTTCTTGTTTTTTTTCTTTTTTTTAATTATTATTTTTTAAAGATTTTATTCACTAATTTATTTATTTGCGAGAGAGAGAGGGTGCGTGACCCCGGGGGAGGGTGGGTCGCAGAGACAGAATCTCAAGCAGACCCCGCACCAACTGTGGGCCCTACTCGTGGCTAATCTCACAACCCATGAGATCATGACCTAAGCCAAAACCAAGAGTTGGATGCAACTAGGCCACCCAGGTGCCCCCCCCCTTAAAAACCTTTTTTAAGGTTTTTAAAATTATTTTTATTTATTTGCGCATGTGAGTCGGGGGCGGGGCAGAGGGAGAGAATCTTCCAGGAGACTCCCCGCTGAGTGCTGAGCCTGACACAGGGCTCGATTTCACGACCCATGAGATCATGACCTGAGACGAAACCAAGAGTTGGTTGCTCAACCGAGTGAGCCATTCAGGCGCCCGCCTTTGGGTTTTCTATGTAGAAAATTATACGGTCTGTGAATAATGATGAAATTGTTCCTTAATAAATCTATCTTTTTAACACATTTATTCACTAATCAGGATCTTTCAGTACACTATTAATGGAATTGGTGTTAGAAGACATCCTTGTCTTTTTCCTGATGTTAAAATGAGTGCTTTTAATTATTTCACCATTTAGTTCTATCAATCTCAATGAGTGAGGTTGGACTGTAATTTTTCTTGTTTGGCTTTCAGAATCCAGAGTTGGGAAGAGTGTTTCCTTTTTTTCTATACTCTGGAATAGTTTATATGAGGTTTAAATTATTGTGCCTTGCTTCCTGTAACATGCATGTAAAATCACCTGATGTTTTCTTTGAGGGAAGTTTTCTGGTTTTTCCTGTCAACTTTTTTTTTTTTTAAGATTTTTATTTATTTGACAAAGAGAGAGGCCGCAAGAGAGGAGCACAAGCAGGGGGAGTGGAAGAGGGAGAAACAAGCTTCCCGCTGAGTAGGGAGCCTGATGCGGGGCTCCATCCCAGGACCTGGGATAATGACCTGAGCCGAAGGCAGATGCTTGACGACTGAGCCATCCAGGCGCCCCAACTTTTTTTTTTTTTAAAGATTTATTTATTTATTTATTTGACAGAGAGAAACACATCGAGAGAGGGAACACAAGCAGCGGGAGTGGGAAAGGGAGAAGCAGGCTTCCCGCTGAGCAGGGAGCCCGATGCAGGACTCAATCCCAGGACACTGGAATCATGACCTCAGCCCAAGACAGACACTTAATGACTGAGCCACCCAGGCACCCTGCAACTTTTTTTTTTTTTTAATTTTATTTTTAAGAAGGCTCCATGCCCAGCGTGGAGCCCATCATGGGGCTTGAGCTCACGACCCTGAGTTTGAGACCTGAGCTGAAATCAAGAGTTGGACACCCAACTGACTGAGCAGGCACCCCTTTCTTGTCAACTTTTGATAATTTTCCTGGATATTATCCCTAAATTTTCAGAATTATTGGTATAGATCTGTTCATTATATCCTTTTATTTTTATTCTTTTGGAGGAGAGTGCAATGGATTTTTATATCTTAATTCTCTCATACTACTTACTTTTAAACATTTTGTTTTGGAGAATTTTGAACATATATGAAAATAGGTAAGATAGTATAATGATTCCCATCACTCAGCCCTAACAGTCACTAATTCATTGCCACTTATGCTTTATTCACACCCTAGTCATGTCCCTTCTTAATACTATTTTGAAGCAAAATCCAGGCATTATATGATTTTATCTAGAAAAATTTCAGTATGGGGGCTCCTGGGTGGCTCAGTAGGTTGGGCATCTGCCTTTGGCTCAGGTCATGATCCCAGGGTCCTGGGATCAAATCCCATATTGGGCTCCCCCTGCTCATGCTCACTCTTGCTATCTCTCTCTCTCTTTCAAATAAATAAATAAAATCTTTAAAAAAAATTTTAGTATGTTGGGGGATGGGTGGGGGATGGGTGAAATAGGTGAAGAGGATTAAGAGTACACTTATGAGCACTGAGTACTATATAAAATTGAATCACTATATTGTACACCTTAAACTAATATAACACTGTATGTTCAGTATACTGGAATTTAAAAAATTTTTCAGGGACGCCTGGGTGGCTCAGTTGGTTGAGCATCTGATTTGATCTGGACTTGGTTGTTGATCTCGGGGTTGTGGGTTTAGGCCCCACATTGGCCTCCATACTGGGTATGGAGCCTACTTAAAAGTTAAAAACAAATATTTTTTTTTCAGTATGTAACTCTAAAAAATAAAGGTTTTCTTTTTTTTATTTATTTATATTTAAACATTTTTAAAAAGATTTTATTTATTTGTCAGAGAGAGAGAGCACAAGCAGGGGGAGTGGCAGGCAGAGGGAGAAGCAGGCTTCCCCCCACTGAGCAAGGGGCCGGATGTCGGTCTCAATCACAGGACCCTGGGATCATGACCTGAGCCGAAGGCAGACACTTAACTGACTGAGCCACCCATGCGTCCTGGTTTTCTTTATTTTTTATCACACTACCATTATCACATCAAAAATTTAAAAATGATTTCTTCGTATCCTCAAATATCCTATTAGCATTCAAATTTCTGAATGTCTCAAAAATATCCTCTCTTTTGGATGTGAGGGTGATCTGGCTGTGACAGCTGTCACCCCACCGATTGCCAGGTTTGATTTGACTGATCTGGCTGGCTAGGTGGGTGTCCCCTTCCTCTCTCACCCTCCATATGTGTCCCTCCTGAGGCTGTGCGCTTGGTTGAAGAAGATGACCTTCCCCAATAGAGGAGGACCGTTCTTCCATCAAGGGTATAGGAGTAGCTTGACTCCCCTGCTAGAACTTCAAAACAGGCTCTCAAGGTCCATTTATAGAAGAATGTAGGGTAGTCAAATGTCCAAATGAGGCACCGCATGTAATAGTCTGCCTGTCTGTCTCTTTCTTTTTCTTTCTTTCTTTTCTTTCTTTCTTTCGTTCTTTCTTTCCTTTCTTTCTTTCATCTTCCTTCCTTCCTTCCTTCCTTCCTTCTTTTTAGATTTATTTATTTATTTGAGAGAGAAAGAGATAAAGAGCATGAGCAGTGGAAGGGGTGGTGGGAGAGGGAGAAGCGGGCTCCCCACTGAGCAGGGAGCCCGATGTGGGACTCAATCCCAGGACCCTGGGATCATGACCTGAGCCAAAGGCAGATGCTTAACCAACTGAGCCACCCAGGAGCCCCCATTCTGTCTTTCTTTAAAAAAAAAAAAAAAAAAATCCTCTCTTTTAAACTTTATAGTGTATGAAGTTGTATCTTCCTTTTCATTTTTATTGTTATTTCTTAATTTCTTCTTATTTAGTTAGTTTTTGGTTTAAAATAGTTTTTTATCACCCAGGATATATGTGTGTATGTGTGTCTTGTGTTTTTGTTTTTGTTTTTATTGAGTAAGCTCTAGGCCCAACGTAGGGCTTGAACTCATGACCCCAACATCAAGAGTCATATGCTCAGGGTGCCTGTGTGGCTCAGTCAGACTAAAGGGTCTGCCTTTGGCTCCAGTCATGATTTCAGAATCCTGGGATCAAGTCCCACGTTTGGCTCCCCGCTCAGTGGGGAGTCTACTTCTCCCTCTACCCTTCCCCCTACTGGTGATCTCTCTCTCAAATAAGATCTTTTTATTTTATTTTATTTTTATTTATTTATTTATTTGACAGAGAGAGACACAGCGAGAGAGGGAACACAAGCAGGGGGAGTGGGAGAGGGAGAAGCGGCTTCCCGTGGAGCAGGGAGCCCGATGCAGGGCTCAAGGACCCTGGGATCATGACCTGAGCCGAAGGCAGACGCTTAATGACTGAGCCACCCAGGTGCCCCAAATAAGATCTTTTTAAAAAAGGAGTCATATGCTCTACTGACTGAGCCAGCAAGGTGCCCCTCTTTTCTTTTTTTAATAACTATAAATTCAAACTTAGGGAAGCTTTCCTTTGTCTTGAAAAACAAAACAAAATAACAAAGCTTCTGTATCATTTGCTAACCTGATATCACTTATTTATTTATTTATTTATTTTTAGAGACAGGGAGAGTGGGGGGAGGGGCAAAGGAAGAGGGAGAGAGAGAATCCCAAGCAGGCTCCACGCCCAGCGTGGAGCCCCATGTGGGGCTCAATCTCATGACCCTGAGATCATGACCTGAACTGAAATCAAGTCAGAGGCTTAAGCCACCCAGGCGTCCCTTGTTTTTTTGTTTTTTCTAAGATTTATATATTTATTTGAGAGAGAGAGAGAACAAGCAGGGGGAGGGGCAGCGGGAGAGGGAGAGAATTTCAGGCAGACTCCGCACTGAGCTCAGAGCCTGAAGAGCTGGATCCCATGACTCCGACATCATGACCTGAGCTGAAATCAAGAGTTGGATGCCTTACCAACTGAACCTTGCCGGCTGAGCCTCCCAGGTGCCCCTGATTTCATCTTACGAAAGAATTGGTAGTTATATTGCAAAAGTAAAATTTCTACAATGAATGTTGCAGTTCTATGTCTGGTGACACTAAAAGGAGACAATAGCATTGTTGCCAAAATTATAATCTGTTGGTGGCATTTGTGGGAAAAGAAGGAAGCCCTTGCAAATTTCTAAACAACAGTCAACTGCTAGGAAATTCTAAACTTACAGGCCAAAGAGGGAATGAGGTTAGTAAAATGCCTCAACAGAGTTTGAATAAAATACTGGATTTGAGAGTTACTGGAACTTGGATATGCAAAAATAGGGTGGTAAGTTGGGTCATGCTTACAGTGGTCTCAAGTTCAAGTAAACTGCTGTTATAATACACCACTTCATATGTCTCATACTTTTCAAGGAGCTTTTCTTTCCCTCAGTAGGTGCTGGCAGAAGGTACACTCAGTCATTTTCAATATAGATGCCTAGATCCAAAGCCAAAGCATGAGAAAGGAAGAGAGATGGAATGAAGAGAGTCTGCAAAAAAAAAAAAAAAAAAAAAAAAAAAACAACCCCTTTCTTCCTGGTTTTACTTTTCCTCATGCTCCCAGAAACGGAGTGGAAACTGAAGTGGAACTCCCTGGAGGAATGGTTTCAGGCCTGCTGGACCAGTCAGACATACAGTCTGTACTTTGCTTCAAAGCATCAGCTTTTCTAACTTCTGACTGAGAGCTACGATCTCTGCTGCTGTGCATTTCTACATTAAACATATAATCCGCCCATCTTTTTGTGGGGAAGGACTGTCACAGTAAGGACTTCCCCTTGAACTACTCTGTCCTGATTCATGTTGTGCACTCAAAAGAATTTCTTCCATGTCTCCAGTGTAGATAGAGGGTGAGGAAGATACATGAGCCAGCCCCCCATTTTCCTCATTGCCATTATCATTGCCATTGCTGCTGTTCATGGTAGCTCCACCCAGGAATCTTCCTCACCTACCAACAAGGGAACAATTAAAATACAGGGAATATAATTCATTCCCTTCTCAATTTTCAGTTTTATTATGATACAGTACATCAAAGTTTTTTGGTTATTATAATTGTTACAGAGAAAGTAGTTCATTTATTCAACTGAAATGTGTTGTAAAGAAAAGAGCAATAATAGGAAAAACTAGTTCGTTGATATTTAAATTTTTAAATGTGTTTTTAATCTCTAAATTTGAATGCCCAGTTTGTATTTCACATTGTTAGGTCTAAGCACTCTGTTTTTCGTGTGTTTAAAACCAAGAGATTGCTTTTTTGACTAATTGGTGAAAATGTATCCTCTGATACAAAGCATCAGCATGAATCATCTTTAAGGTACTTTGTGTTAAACATTACATTGACAGGTCTTAATACCATTATGGTCATTCTTCTAGAGGAGAATGATTTGGCTACATGATGTTGCATGTCTGTTATATAAAGTCTATAGTATGATTTCCATGGATAATGTGTTTGTCTTCAGCCACTTGAACACAACATCAGGGTAAAACAAACTGACTAGCTGTCAAAGTGGAACTAATTTTGAAAACCTACAGGAAAGGAGGAAATGATGGCAGCTATAATCTGTTGGATGAAGGGTTTGGGCATATAGATTTGCAGAGAGGAAAATAATATTTTGTTCTCTAAATTATAAAAAGAAATGGCTGGAATAAGTGCCTTTTGGATTTTGGCAGATAGTTTTGTTTTTTCTGTGATTTATGTTTTGTGATCATTTTTGTCTTATTATATTTGAGATGATTTTTCCATTGTACTGGTATTGAGACCAGCACTTTATTGAGGCTTCTAAGTAACATGACTGGTGTGGATTTTTTTTAATAGACTGTAGAGCAGTTTTAGGTTCACAGAAATACTGAGGGAAGGTACAGAGATTTCTCATATACTGAGCCTTCCCTATTATCAACATCTCCCATCAGAGTGGTACATTTGTTACAACTGATGAACCTCTATGGACATATCATTGTCAGCCTAAGACCATAGTTTACATTACAGTTTACTGTTGGTGTATATTCTGCAATTTGGACAAACTTATGATGACATATATCCACCACTATAGTATTATACAGAGTAGTTTCACTTTTCTAAAAATCCTGTGTTCCACTTGTTTGACCCTCCCTCCTGCCTCACCTCTGGCAGCCACTCATCTTTTTACTGTCTCCATAGTTTTTCCTTTTCCAGAATGTCATGTAATCAGGACCATGTGATATATAGCTTTTTCAGATTGGCTTCTTTCACTTAGTAATATGCATTTAAATTTCCTCTATGTCTTTTTATGGCTTGATAGTTCATCTCTTTTTAGCACTGAATTTTTAGCACTCCTTTGTCTGGATGTACCACCGTTTATTTACCCATTTACCTAGTGAAGAAGATCTCAGTTGCTTCCAAGTTTTGACAATTAGGAATAAAGCTGATACAATCATCCATGTGCAGGTTTTTGTGTGGACATGAGCTTTAAACTTCTTTGTGTAAAAACAAAGGAGTGCAGTCTGGTAAGAGTATGTTTAGTTTTGTAAGAAACTGCCAAGCTGTCCTCCAAAGTGGCTGTACCATTTTGCATCCTCACTGGCAATGAATGAGAGTTCCTTTTGCTCCATAGACTCACCAGCATTTGGTGGTGTTGGTGTTAGACTTTGGCTATTTTACTAGATGTGTAGTGGTATCTCGTTTTAATTTGCATTTCCCTGGTGACATATGATGTGGAACATCTTTTCGTATGCTAATTTGCCATCTGTACATCTTCTTTGGTGAGGTACCTGTTAAGGTGTTTGGCCCATTTTAAAAATCAGATTGATTGCTTTCTTAAATTTAAGAGTTCTTTGTATATTTTGGATAATAATCCTTTATTAGATGTGTCTTTTGAAATTGTTTTCTCCCGGTCTGTGGCTTGTCTTTGCATTCTTTCAATATTGTCATAGACATTTTCAATCTTTTTTTTTTTTTAAGATTTTATTTATTTGACAGAGAGAGACACAGCGAGAGAGGGAACACAAGCAGTGGAGAGTGGGAGAGGGAGAAGCAGGTTCCCCACTGAGCAGGGAGCCTGATGTGGGGCTCGATCCCAGGACTCTGGGATCATGACCTGAGCTGAAGGCAGATGCTTAATGACTGGGCCACCCAGGTGCCCCGGATTATAATTTTTTATTTTTGTTTATGTGGCATTAGAATTACAAGATAGGGCTTTTGTTTTTTTTCTCTTTTTACTTTATTTTTTAACCCTGCCAGAGAGTGGCAAGTTAATAAAGATTGGAAATCACAGGATTAATTTGTGGCCTCCAGCTCTGCCAAATATTAGCCTTGTGTTTTGGGGGAAATTCATTTAACTTCTCTGAGCCTCAGTTTTATCAATTACAAAATGGGGAGAATAGCTCTCTATCTCACAGAAATAATGATATAAAAGTGTTTTGTGAAAATGCTACATTTTTACAAATGTCAGGTTTTCAGATATGTCTTTAAGAGTGTGTATTTTTTCCCTCTCCCTGAGTCTGAAGATTCCTTTGCGTTTTGATTCTGACTTTTCATTGCCCTGCAGCGCACTTAGGGCACAGACTAGTTGGCATATTATGATTCTCCCTGACTCACCCTCGTTCCCTCCCTCCTCTTTCTCACTGTCTTTCATTTCCTGGGATTGTGTTGCTACGTTAGAAGTAAGTCTGTCTCCTGAAAAGGGCAGTACAAGTCCACCGTGGTAAGGCTTCTCTTTTATTTTCTATGTCATATACTAAACTATATACTTACTATGAAAGATTTAGTTTTAAATTATATAAAAGCTTATTGGTGAAAATGTCATCTGATGTCTACTATAATATTTAATATATTTTTTTAAAGATTTTATTTATTTATTTGACAGAGAGAGACACAGCGAGAGAGGGAACACAAGGAGGGGGAGTGGGGGAGGGAGAAGCAGGCTTCCCACCGAGCAGGGAGCCCGATGCAGGGCTCGATCTCAGGACCCTGGGATCAGGAGCTGACCTGAAGGCAGACGCTTAACGTCTGAGCCACCCAGGCGCCCCAATATTTAATATTTAAGTAGTTTGAATAAAATTAATTTTTGCCTTTTTTCTCTTTGACTTAAAGCTTCTCATTTCCATTTTAAGAATAGAAAGCCACAAAAAGTGTTTTTGTTTGTAATCAAGAATATTTGAAGACTATCTTTTGGGAACTTTTAGGTAAGAGCAGAGTTTTTATACTCCGGGAGATGACACATGGTTTGTGATCTAAAAATTACTAAGTGGGTTTTGGGACTGAAATAATTTTAGTGTAATGAGGGTAAGTACTGTTTCATAAAGTCCATGTGTTTTATATGCAGGTGTGAGTATTCACTGCACTGTGTTCCAAAATACATTTTTTTGTAGGTCTTGGTCATCATAATAGATGGAAAATTATTTCTCTGGAATATCTTTCCCACTTTGCATTTTCTCATTTTAGGTTAATAGTGATCTCAGAGACATATGGTATCCTGCTTGACTGAATGTAGAAGAGTAATTATCTATTTCTATTTTTTAAGGGGAATACTTGAGAGATAGATATTGTATAAAGGCCAAGAAGTAACCGTAACAGTTTGTTGGTACATCTTAGGGCAGATGAGTCCCTAGATGAGTTTACCAGGGAATATGTCTTTGAAGTTCTGCCAAAGCATCTTCAGATGGAAAAGTTAAGTCTGTAAGGAGCTCAGTTTGTCAGCAGCTATGACCCTGAAGGTAAAATAGTGCTTGAAGTGGCAGAATAATTTGTAACTGATGTGAACCCAAAAAAAGGAAGCAAAATGCAGTCGATACAGGCAGAATAAATTGGCCACTGCACATTTTTGAAGTGGTTCTTTTAATGATCTGCAAGCTGTTTTTATTTTGTTCCTACCACCAAAACCAAAGTTACATTTATATTTTCTTACATTTATTTAAAGATACTCCCTTTATCTCCATATTTCAGTTTCTTTTCTCCCTTTTTATTGGAAAGGTTTCATGCACATATCTTCGTGTACTTGCTTGAAGAAAACAAGAATAACCTTTTCTATTTACTCCTTGCGGTAAACTCAGGGGAAAACATCTGTATGGTAATCAGGGGACTTCAGCCCAAGAGTTAATGTCATGTAGTTGATAAAAAGTATGGTCTCTGGAGGTAAACTGCTGAGCTTAAATCCAGTTCAGTGACTTTGAACAGTTATCCTCTTCAGTTGATTCAGTTTCCTGGTCTGTAAAATGGAAATAATAATAAGGCTTACTCTATAGCCTTGTGAGGTTTAAATAGGTTAATATCAGTAAAATCTTCAAAAGGGCAAATGGTAGAAGTGCGTGGGGGTTACTGCATGTTACTGACAAGCTGTTCTCATAGCAGGCTCAGAGACCTTGGGGCAAGTTAATCTCTCTGGGCTTTCTCTGGTTTAGTTTTTGTTTTTGTTTTCAAAGAAAGATACAGTTCTCTGGTTCTTTGTGCATATTTAAACTCTGATAGTTGGTCCAAATTAGTTTTGTGTTTTTGAGTCCTGGAAGTTACTCCTTTGTGTTTTTTATATTAGTGGGACTAAAAAAATATTTCCAACAACATAAATATCTTGTGCTAAAAATGATTTTAGATTGTTAGACTGGCTCTAATACTACTTGTAGATTTTATTCCCCCTAATCTGCTAAAAAAAAAAATTTTTTTTTTAAGATTTTATTTATCCATTTTACAGAGAGCACAAGCAGGGGGAGCGGCCGGCAGAGGGAGAGGGAGAAGCAGGCCTCTCACTAAGGAAGGAGCCCGAGGCAGGGCTCGATCCCAGGACCCTGGGATCATGACCCAAACCGAAGGCAGACACCTAACCAACTGAGCCACCCACGCACCCCTAATGTACTAAATTTTACCCAAAGTATTATCCAAAAAAGCTCTTTATCTTTTAGTGAAAGCCTACTCTTAACAGTAATTGTTAAGAGAGAGGCCTCTATTTTTATATTTTTGCTTTATATGAATTGGTCCCAGGAGTAAAAGTCTCAGTGGTCATCTATTTCTTTAATGCTTCTTACATAAGAGCACGAAATTTTTGGTGCATCTTTATCAAAATATCACGTTCCAAGTAAGAAATAAATTGTAAGGCAGGGAAGGCCATGAAAGCAAGGAAAAAAGCAATTAAATCTGAATTGACTTCTGAGCCATATTTTATTCCAAGGTTGTAATTTGACAGACTTCTTGAGCAAGGGAACAAAGAGTGTTTGTTCTTAACTCTTGTTAGCTTTAAGCTGTTAAAAATAAGGCAAAATGTCATTTTATACTGTATTCTATTTCAGTTTGTTAACTTTTCCCTTATTTCTTCACGATCGAATTTTTGAAATTTCCATTTCATTTGTTTTGGCTGACAGCCCTAAAGAATAAGCAGCAAAGGTTTCCTTTCTGGGGATTGAAATTTTTGCCTTTTGTTTTATGGTCCTTTTGTTTTTGTTTTTGCTTTTTGCTTTTTTAATCAGTTCTTGCTATGAGAGTTTCTGTTTTTAGAAGTGCAGTAAGTAACTTGTTAAGAATTCTTATCAGTGAGCACTTAAGACCGCTCTGACCCTTGGATAACCTTCTGTTTGAAGAGTTCTAATTGTAAAGCGGCTCTGTGAATCCAGCTGTACTGTACGTCTCTTGAAGTGGCATGGAGTGTGAACAGAGTGAGAGCAGATGTGATTCTAAGACTAAGAATAAACAATGTGAGAAGTTACATTCTTTATCTCTTAATGACTCAGTTGGGAGGTGAAGGTGGTTAGGAGCACTTTTTGAGTTTTTTAGATGAAACTTGGACAATGTTCATGGAAGGCTAACAAGAACACTGTTTTAAGTTACTCGTAGTGGAGTAACTGACGTTCTTTGACTGTTTTGCCTAACTCTGACATGCAGTTTCTTTGAGAAAATAGGGTAGTCTTACTTGCTTCTTGGGGGTCATAGACTGTGATTGGTTCATTCAGTGGTATAATTCTCTTAACACTCTTTTCCAGCTTCTTCCTCTTCATTTAACAAAAAGAACCCAGTTTTTTTCAGTAATGAAGAAAAAAATTAATCTTAAGCCTCATTACCCTTCTTTTTTAGCTACTTTGCAAGGTTTGAAGATAGAGGATTATAAAGTTGCTGAGCCATATTTAGTTTCTCATTTGGAGATTTTGAGAAAGCAAATAAATGAAACAAGTGTACTAAAGTCAAGTCAGTAAGGGACAATTATGTACTTCATGCTACCTTAAACTATCACTACTCTTCTTCACTACTTTTCCCTCCTTGTAAAATTATTCTTTATATGAATCTTTATTTCTGTTTTCACAATGAAGCTCCTTGAAGAGATGATTTAATAAGCAGATAAACTTTTGAGTCTATAAATGACATGGCAAAGAGAAATCCCTTTGTAACAAGGTGTTAGAGGATTTGCATGACTAATTAGAACTGTGTTCTGGTAAAGAGCTAGGTAAGTACAACTTCACAGGAAAATTGAGTTTAACTCTTGATCTGGCCTTGGTGACTGGGTCTTCCTTACTCTTGGACCTCCAGGTATACTCTTTCAAAAAGGTTACAGAAATGGTTCCCTGGGTAGCTATTTTCATTCGTGTTGCCTACTATCATTATCTGTTATTGGTGGTTCATCAAGAATCAGCAAACTCAGAATATCCTTATAGTCACTCAGTAGTCTTAATCATCTTACGTCTGCCTTTTCATTGTGCTAGAGTATGTTTGGGCTTTGGGTAGGATATTGAGGAAGCCAAATTGATAGCAGCCATTATACCCATTTTTTTGTTTAGCAAGATATAATACCTGGGTCCCACCTTCAGAGATTCTAATTTGATTGTTATGGGTTGTAACTTTAGCATAGGAAGTCTTAAAACTTTCACAGGTATGTCTAATTAGGCAGGAGAGTTTGAAGGCTGCTGTATTACCTGATCTCCCCAACTAGATTATAGACCCTTTGAAACAAATTTTAATTCTAAAATTCTTAAGCTTTATTAGATTGGTGATTATATGTTTATTAGTTAAACACAACTATAAACATAAAGAAGCCAGTTGTTTAATTGTTCAAAATAAATATCAAGAAAGCCATGGTGAAGTACAAATTTTTTAGTGGGTAGTGTAGAATACCAAGAAAGGAAATGATGGTTGTAGAGCTCAATCAGGAAATGCTTCTTGAATGAAGTATAGTCGCATCTTGAAGAAGTATGAAAGACTTATGTTGGAGAGCACCAAGGCATCAGTTGGATGAGTTGTGAGATCCAGCTTAGGTGATTTGGAGTGGCCATGACTCAGAATAGCAAGACTTTATTTGTTATGTCTTAACTTTTGCGTTTGAGCCATTTGTGATATATCCTAAACTGAGTTTTGATTATGAAAAAAGCAGTCCTGAACTTGTTTGGTCCTGCTCCACTGGGTGTCTTTCTTCTCTGTGTTTAGTAGAAAAGGTTGGCTAACAGATGTGTTTCCTCTTCAGAGAGGCTTGCAGGTCTAGAACAGCAGGTTATGACACATGTTCCATCTTTGTGATTCCAAGGCAGCAATCATGCACAAAGAGAAATGACAGATGTTTCTCAGTGGAAAAGACCCCAGATCCATGAGCTGGATCAGCTTGTCTAAGTTCCCCCTAAATTAATATTAATCTATTAGTATATATTATATATAATTCTATTAATATAATATGTGTGGGATTCTGCAAGGCACTTGGCATGAGGCTGAGAAAAAACCGGTACAATGAAGATGTTTAAAAACCTATCTTTAATCTCTAAGAACTTAGTAGGGGTATAAGACAGATACACACAATTTACTGTATATTTTATAAGCCAAAGAGAACAGATAACTCATTTAGGAGTTTAAAGGTAATGAGAAGGATTCAGAAGGGCAGAACTGAGGAGGAGGGCATTCTGGGTGACTTGAGTCAGAAGAGGGGAGTTTGAATTCTCTTCAGCACCAGCAGTGTGTGACCTTGGACAACAAACACTGCGTATGCATAGAAATCTAGAAATGAATAAAGAACAGTACCTATCAGTGCCTGAGAAAATCAAAATAGCTGGTGTTCAGCACTTCTTTTGTATCCGAAGATGGGACCAATTTTCCTGTTAAGCATTTGCTGACCATCACTATTTACTTGGCTTATGTTAGGCATCACAAGGAGGATAGCAAAGACTTTTAAAGCATGTTTTCTTCCCTTGAGGTGTTATAATCTAGTTGGGGAATGACTAATACTCATGAAAAAATTACCGAGAAGTATGGTCCAAAAGTATAATTATGGTATTTTGTGTAACCTAGACTCAGAGCTATGAGTTCAGGATAAATAAGAGGGACATTGGATTCAGTCCAGAGGGTTAGAATTTAAGCCAGACCCAGATGGAGCCAGATGAGGAGTCTTTAGCTGGTAACCATGGATAAGTTTCAGGGAGTGTGAAATTTTTCCTAAAATGGTATATATGCTTTGTATGAATGCACAGTTTTAAAGGAAAAGTCTCACATCTTTTATTATATTTGTGAAATATTTTCTGCTCCTCAAAATGTTAGCACCATTATCTACATGAATAAAAAGACAGGGCTTGGGGATTTAGTATAGCGTTTGTAGGGAACAATGAGCAACCTTGCCAAGATAAGTCTTCCCTCTTATATGGGACACCTAATTTGTGATTAACACAAATTTGGGCTAATGGCTCTAGGAATAGAAAGGAGAGACAACCCAGCAATTGAACTACTAGGTATTTATCCAAAGGATACAAACATAGTGATTCAAAGGGGCACATGCACCCCAATGTTTATAGCAGCAATGTCCACAATAGCCAAACTATGGAAAGAGTCCAGATGTCCATCGACAGATGAATGGATAAAGAAGATGTGGGGTGTGTGTGTATACACACACACACACACACACACACACACACACACACACACACACACACACACACACAAAATGGAATATTACTCAGCCATCAAAAAGAATGAAATCTTGGGCGCCTGGGTGGCTCAGTTGGTTAAGCGACTGCCTTCGGCTCAGGTCATGATCCTGGAGTCCCAGGATCGAGTCCCACATCGGGCTCCCTGCTCAAGCGGGGAGTCTGCTTCTCCCTCTGACCCTCCCCCCTCATGTGCTCTCTCTCTCTCTCATTCTCTCTCTCAAATAAATAAAATATTAAAAAAAATGAAATCTTGCCATTTGCAACTATGTGGATGGAACTAGAGCGTATTATGCTAAGTGAAATAAGTCAGAGAAAGACAAATACATGATTTCACTCATATGTGGAATTTAAGAAACAAAACAGATGGACATCGGGGAAGGGAAGGAAAAATAAGGTAAGATGGAAATCAGAGAAGGAGACAAACCATAAGGGACTCTAAACTGTAGAAAACAAACTGAGGGTCGCTGGAGGGGAGGTGGGTGGGAGGATGGGGTAACTGGGTGATGGGCATGAAGGAGGGCACGTGATGGAGTGAGCACTGGGTGTTAGATGCAACTGATGAATCACTGAATTCTACCTCTGAAACTAATAATACATTATATGTTAATTAAATTGAATTAAAAAAAAAGGAAAGATTGGCTTTACCTCCTCCCTGTACTGCAGCCTTTTTTTTTTTTTTTTAATTTTTTATTGTTATGTTAATCACCATATATTACATCATTAGTTTTTGGTGCAGTGTTCCATGATTCATTGTTTGTTCATAACACCCAGTGTTCCATGCAGAACGTGCCCTCCTCAATACCCATCACCAGGCTAACCCATCCCCCTACCCCCCTCCCCTCTAGAACCCTCAGTTTGTTTTTCAGAGTCCATCATCTCTCATGGTTCGTCTCCCCCTCTGACATACTCCCCTTTTCTTCCTCTCCTGTTATCTTCTTCTTTTTCTTTTTTCTTAAAATATGTTGCATTATTTGTTTCAGAAGTACAGATCTGTGATTCAACAGTCTTGCACAATTCACAGTGCTCACCGTAGCACATACCCTCCCCAATATCTATCACCCAGCCACCCCATCCCTCCCACCCCCAACCACTCCAGTAACACTCAGTTGTTTCCTGAGATTAAGAATTCCTCATATCAGTGAGGTCATGTGATACATGTCTTTCTCTGATTGACTTATTTCACTCAGCATAACCCCCTCCAGTTCCATCCACGTCGTTGCAAATGGCAAGATCTCATTCCTTTTGATGGCTGCATAATATTCCATTGTGTATATATACCACATCTTCTTTATCCATTCATCTGTCGATGGGCATCTTGGCTCTTTCCACAGTTTGGCTATGGTGGACATTGACTGCAGCCTTTTTTTAAAAAAATTATATTTGGTTTCCTGAGAAAATATTTAAGGTGCCCAAGAAGAAATAATATATTATTCTAAATATTGTATGACTTTGCCCTCTTGCTTTTTAACTGAAGGAGACAATTAGAAATAGATTTCAAATGTAACACTACTTACTCAGTTTTATAAAATTCAAACTGAGCCTTTATCTAATGGCAGATGCTACCTTAGATTCATCTCTTCTGTTCTGAGTTAGTAATGGTGTCTAAGAGTTGCCATATTGGGGGGTGGGGGAAGTTGAATTCATTTTTCAGTAAAACCAAGATCTTTGTCAAACTCAGCAAGAGTGCAGGGAAACTACTCCCCTTCTATGAGATAGAGACATATACTTATTTTATATCCAGAAAGACATTGGTAGTTTGCTTTCCATGAATTAACATTGAAGCTTCAGCAAGGCCTCCTTACCCTTCTTTTTAACTACTTTGCAGAGCTTGAAGGTAGAGGATTGAAAGCTGCTGAGCCATATTTAGTTTCTCACTTGGAGATTTTGAGAAAGCAAATAAATAAAACAAGTGTACCAAAGTCAATACAATTATGAACTTCATGCTACTTTATATTATTACTACTTTGCTACTTTTTCCCTCCTTGTAAAATTATTCCTTATTTCTTGTTTTCACAATGGAGCTCCTTGAAGAGACGATTTAATAAACAGATAAACCTTTGCATATATAAATTATGTGGCAAAGAGAAATCCCTTTGTAACAAGTGTTAGAGGATTTGCATGACTCATTAGAATTGTGTTCTGAGGGCGCCTGGGTGGCTCAGTTGTTAAGTGTCTGCCTTTGGCTCAGGTCATGATCCCAGGATCCTGGGATCGAGCCCCACATCAGGCTCCCTGCTCGGCGGTGACTCTGCTTCTCCCTCTCCCATTCCCCCCTGCTTGTGTTCCCTCTCTTGCTGTGTCTCTCTCTGTCAAATAAATAAATAAAATCTTTAAAAAATAAAAATTTTTAAAAAATAAAACAGACAGTAACAGGTGTTAGGATATGGAGAAATTGGAACCCTTGTACATTGCTGGGAGGAATATAAAACGGTACCGTTGCTTTAGGAAATAGTTTGGCAGTTCCTCAATAAATTAAACATAGAATTATATGATCCAGCAATTTCACTTCTAGCTATATCCTCAAAATAATTGAAAATAGGTGGTCAAACAAAAACTTGTACGTGGATATTCACAATTACCGAAAGGTGGAAACAACCCAAATGTCAACCAGCTGATGAATTAATAAACAAAATGTGGTATATCCATACAACGAAATACTGCAAAGCCGTAGAAAGAAAAGAAGTGCCCATACACACTACAGCATGGGTGAGCCTTGAAAACATTATGTGCAGTGAAGGAGCCTAGACCTGAAGGCCCACATACTGTATGATTCCATTTATATGAATTTCCCAGGGGAGGGAGGTGGGGGAATTGGGAGTGATTGGCCAGAAGCTTGCTCTTTGAGATGATGGAAATGTTCAGGAATTAGAGTGGTGATGTTTGCACACATTGTGCAAACTAAACATTGTGCATACTAAAAACCACTGAATTGTGCACCTAAAAATGGTGAATGTTAGGTATGTAAATTTTATGAATGTAAATATCAATACTAAAAAAAGAATAAAAGATTTTTTAAAAGAACACCAATTTCTAGTGGTATGCCCTGCCCTTTGTTTTAGAGACCTGTACAAAAGAAATGCAGGAGATTCTCTTCATTTGACTCAAATTATTTCACAGCTCATGTTGAGATTGTTGAATATCCACTAATCTCAAGTTCCTAGGAGGTAGCAGACCCCAATTTATATGTACATTCTTAAAAAAAATTGAAAGTTTTTTTTTTACTAAATCATGATCATTGTAAAAAATGTATAGAATACACTTCTTATAGTTCTATCCTATAGAAATAACCCATATATTGGTTTGATGTATATACTATTGTAAGGAGAGATTTTACTTTTATGATACCTCTATTTAGAAGAGATGAGGAAGGAGGAAAAAGTTTGTTAATTACCTTTTCTACCCAAGGGAAGGGTATTGTTTCAAATTGCTTTCAGTTTTAAAAATTTATAGGCTAGGGCACCTGGGTGGCTCAGTCGTTAAGCGTCTGCCTTCAGCTCAGGTCATGATCCCAGGGTCCTGGGATCGAGTCCCACATTGGGCTCCCTGCTCTGCGGGAAGCCTGCTTCTCCCTCTCCCACTCCCCCTGCTTGTGTTCCCTCTCTCGCTATGTCTCTCTCTGTCAAATAAATAAAATCTTTAAAAATAAATAAAAATAAAAATTTATAGTCTAGGGGCACCTGGGTGGCGCAGTCGGTTAAGCCTCTGCCTTTGGCTCGGGTCCTGATCCCAGGTCCTGCACAGCGGGAAGCCTGCTTCTCCCTTCCCCACCCTTGCTCTATCTCTGTCTCTCTCTCTCTCTCTCTCAAATACATAAATCTTTTAAAAAAATTTTTTTGGGGGGGTGTCTGGGTGGCTCTGATGGCTAAGCAAGCGTCTGCCTTCAGCTCAGGTCATGATCTCCAGGTCCAGGGATTGAGCCCCACATCGGGCTCCTAGCTCAGTGGGGAGTCTGCTTCTCCCTCTCCCTCCGCCTCTCCCCCTGCTTATGCTCTCTCTGTCTCTCTTTCTCTCAAATGAATATATAAAATCTTTAAAAAAAATTTTTTTTTTTTAGTCTAGGTGGTATTTTAGAGTAGCTCTTTGTTCCACCACCACATCAACAAAAACAATGGCAACAAAAACGATGATAATGAAAACACAGCCTAATTTATTGATTGCTTACTAGGTACAAGGTGCTATGCTAAGCATTATAAATACTGTATCTAATTTTTGTAACAGCCTTGCCAGTCATCTTCCTTTTATGAAGAAATTGAGGTTTAAATGGTTAAGAAAAGCATTCAGATTTACTGTGGAGCTGGGGTTCAAACCAGTTCTTTTTTCCTACAAATATTGTATTTTTAATTACTATACTCTTTTGTCTCTCTGCTTATATTCATCCATGGACTATCCCTGATGACCTGTAGGACTTCTTCAAGAGATTGAAACAAGGGTTGAAGTGAAATGTGGGGCAGTTAGAATATTGACATTATGATCATGTTACTTGTTTGGTTGTTTTTCTGGTTTCCTTTTATGTGGGGCTGATAGAGGGATTTATATTAGAGTTTTAATGTATACAGAAAGTTTTTGGTCTTGATTGAAGAATAAAATTATTCTACTTCATATGAATAACAGCTATAATCACAAAATAAAATAGGAATTAATTTGCTTTACATAATCCTATACAGACTCTCCATAGCATGTCCCTGTGTCATCCAGACATTTTGTAAAGCTTTCATTAGGTCTTTATGAACATTACACTCCATTGGTTCTCTTCCTGCCATTTTTTTTAAGATTTTATTTATTTGACAGAGAGATACAGTGAGAGAGAGAACACAAGCAGGGGGAGTGGGAGAGGGAGAAGCAGGCTTCCCACAAAGCAGGGAGCCCGATGCAGGGCTCGATCCCAGGACCCTGGGATCATGACCTGAGCCGAAGGCAGACGCTTAATGACTGAGCCACCCAGGCGCCCTCCTGCCTTTTTTTTTTTTAATATTTTATTTATTTTTTTAAAGTAGGCTCCACATCCAGCATGGGGCTTGAACTCATGACCTCACGATTAAGAGTCTCATGCTCTACCGGCTGAGCCAGCCAGGCGGCTCTCTTCCTGCCTTCCTGATCACATTGTAACGTCTGGGCTCCCCTACCATCCCGTGTATATACCTGTCTGAAAGCTGTCTGTATCCTGTTGAAATTAGTTATTCATATGTCAGTCTTCACATCTAGACAGTGAATTTTTTAAGAAGAGAAACGAAGTCTCATCTCATTCTTCCTTATAATGCTGGTGCCTAACATGGTACCTAATAGGCCATAAGCACATGCTGGGTCCTGTTAAACTAAACTGCTAAATGTGAAAACAAAGACTGCTTTATTTATCTGTATTACTTTGGTGTAAAGAGTCTTCCTACAGAGACAAGGATGAGTCCTGCATTTCTGGCTTCCCTGTAGCCACTGCTCTCATACAATTTTTAAAGTGGAGCTGTGACTATCTTGTGGAGCTCAAAGACTCCACTGACTAACCACTTCATATTGAATCACATCCATATTTCTTAGCTCTCTGTCAGGTTTTCCAGGGTCCCCTTCCCAACTGAACTTCGATTCTTCATGTACATTGTGCACTACTTAAACTGGGGACTTACTGTGCCCTCTTTGTTATTTCTGTGCTTTTGCTGGTGGTGTGTCTTGTACATGCTTTCACCATGGAACCTGAACCATCCTTCAGGTAGCTAAAATGCTCCAGGAAGCTCTATCATCTCCCTGCCTGCTGCAGCCTTCACCAAAAGAAGTCAGCATCTCCCCATCTGAACTCTTCCTAGCACTTGGACTGCAGGATAGCACTGACCTACTAAGTGAGAAATTCCTCAAGAGCAAGCTTCTTGCCTTTGTTTTCTCTGCTGTTTTACATTAATTATTGCATAAATATACATACATTGAATTAAATATAAAAATCAAATTTTGGTTTTTTAGCTTCAAGGAAACTGGTCAAAGGACCATGTTGTTAAAAATTCTTCCTCTGCAGTGGTTTACATGGAAATTCTTAAATTCAGAAACTATGTAGGCTTAGACAATGTATTTATTTCTAGAACTTCAGTTTAGGAAAGAATTTTTTTCCAGATTTATTTTTTAAAATGTTTGTTTGAGAGATACAGAGCACGCACAAGCAGGAGGGGCAGAGGGAGAGAATCTCAACAGACTCTGTGCTGAGCATGGAGCCTGATGCAGGGCTTGGTCCCACCACCCTGAGATCACAACCTGAGCCAAAACCAAGAGTCGGATGCTTAGCCGATTTAGGCACCCCCAGATATATATGTATGTTTATATATGTATTTATATATTTTTATTTATTTATTTATCAGAGAGAGAGCACAAGCAGGGGGAGCGGCAGGCAGAGGGGGAGGGACAAGCAGGCTCCCTGCTAAGCACAGAGCCTGATGCGGGGCTCAATCCCAGGACCCTGGGATCGTGACCTGAGCTGAGCCAAAGGCAGATGCTTAACCAGACTGAGCCACCCAAGCGTCCCAGATTTATATTTAGTTTAAATGTATTTACCATTCTTTGTATTGACTCTCCTCCTTTTCTAGGGCACTGTCTTTAACCTTGAATCAGAGGAGGAGGAATACCCTGGAATCGTTGCAGAAGATAGCAATGACATTTATATCCTGCCCAGTGACAACTCTGGACAAGTCAGTCCTCCAGAGTCTCCTACTGTGACCACTTCTTGGCAGTCAGAAAGCCTACCTGTTTCACTGTCAGCCAGCCAGAGTTGGCACACAGAAAGCCTCCCAGTGTCCCTAGGTCCTGAGTCCTGGCAGCAGATCGCAATGGATCCTGAAGAAGTCAAAAGCTTAGATAGCAATGGGGCTGGAGAGAAGAGCGAGAATAACTCTTCTAATTCTGACATTGTGCATGTGGAGAAAGAAGAAATTCCTGAAAGCATGGAAGAGGCTGCCGTGGCATCTGTCGTCTTGCCAACCAAGGAGCTGCGGGAGGCGCTCCCGGAAGCACCAGCTCCCTTGCTTCCACATATCACTGCCGCTTCCTTGCTGGAGATGAGGGAGCCCGACACAGAAGGGATGACAGTGGAGACAGTCAGCCCTGCTCCGTCTTCGTTCGTGGAACTTGCTGAAGAAGAGAACTTGCTGAAGACAAAAGCAGCAACGGTTGAATCTGTTGAACTGGAAGAGGAGGTGACCCCCACACTGGAACCCACAGCAACACTGCTGAGTGAAGAGGAGATGCGTGTGAGGAGAGGGGGCCTTCGAGAAGGCCCCTCCCCTGCAGGAGAAGCAAAAGCCATCCCACTGTCTGAAGGCAAATCTATACTGCTGTTTGGAGGGGCCGCCGCCATCGCCATGCTGGCAGTGGCAGTTGGGGTCGCACTGGCTCTCAGAAAGAAATAGCAGATTTTTCAGAAGAGAAAGAAAATAAAAAATGTCAGGTTTTAGCTGTACTGACTGAATTTGAACCACCAACAGCTGATTTGGACATTTGTGGAACACTCTGGGATAATGGGGGACTTCTGCTCAACAAGGCAGTAAATTGATCCACATAGTAGGGCTTCAGGTAGAGAGCATTCACGTTTGTCTGATTTTAAGTTCCAAGGGCCTCGACTCCTGCTAAATTCGGAATCCTATGCGTCAAGCACTCCCTCTAGAACAGGGTTTCTCAACCTTGGCATTAATGACATTATGATTAATTCTTCGTTGTAGGAGGCTGTCCTGTGCACTGTAGGATGGGCAACATCCTTGGCCTCTACCCACTAAATACAAGTAGCACCCTTCCCCCAGTTGTGACAATCAGAAATGTCTCCTGACATTGCCAGATGTCCTCTGGGGGCAAAATTGTTCCTGTGGAGAGCCACAGCTCTAGAGGGAAAGGGTTAATTTAGGATCATCTGGGATAGAAATTCCCAGGCAAAAGGGCTCAGCTGTGGGCTCCTCAGCTACTGATTTGTTCCTGCCCTTGGAATTTCATCTTTCCTGGTGAACATGCTGGGTTTTGCAGCCATTCTTTTGTGGCTCTTCTTTTCTTCCCCACCTTCTTGGTCCTGTAGCGTGAGGGTGCTCTCCCCTGATGTCTCAGCTGCCTCTCAGGTACTACACTGCTCCTCTTCACCGCCAGGTTCTTTATAAGGCCCCATGGGAGAGTGCTTGGTCCGCACCCATTAAGTCCCTGATGCTTCCTACAGCTCCACCTTGTAAAGATGTTGTCGTTAGTCATCTTAAAAAAAATAAATATAAAAGAGACCTAGGGTTCCCTGCCTGTGGATGCGAGGGCAAGTAACTGGCTAGAGAGTGGTATTTATCTCATTTATAAGCAGGATGACTTAGGTGGCCAAGTGTCTTCTGGCCCTTTTGTGTATGGCCGGCCACCCTTCTGAGCTTATGGTTACTTGCTGGCAGCATCTCTGTTGCTGGATGGTCACTGTCTATAATCTGGGCTGTGTGTTTTCCCTTTATCTGGCCTCAGTCTTCTTAACTGGTCAACCAGTTTCTCTGCGGTCTCTTCCCATGTGATAAGGATTTTCATACTCGGGCTTACAGACCAATTGAATCATAACTCAATAAGAGTTATACAGAAAATCTCCCTAAATACCATTGAAATAAAAAGTAGGAAAAGAGAAGCTTGAATTTCTTGAGGCTACCCTTGAGATTCTAGTTTGGCTTTCAGAGTTCAAGAGTAAGACTTCTTCCCTGAACTCTTTACAGTCCAAATGCCAGAGTGACAAACCAAAATGATTCTAATCAGTATGTGCTAGTTGAGAATCAGCATAACTTCTTTCATCTGGCTGATCCCATCCCTAACGGGGGGTGGGACTATGTCTTTTCATGTGTGAGGGTCAGTGTCACTATGCAGGACACACATGCTTGAGACAGGTCATCTCAGATTTATCTTAGTAAATGTAACAAATTACTTTTTAGATCCTGAAATTTGTAATAAAATTACTTTACTATCCTGATCACCAAAACTTGATGTTTTAAATGTGCTTTCTTTTTTAAATTTTAAATTTAAAATGAAATCTTCTCCCTAAAGCAATACTATTTAAAAATTGGTCAAGGAAAGGTCTGAAGTGTGTTTGTCTGTTCAGCTTTATCATGCAATGTGTCTTTATGTTCTGAGTTTTAGTGTCTTAGGGAGTGGTATTTTTAAGGGTTTTGGTGCACTTTGATTAGGATAGCTAGAGGTGAGGGGGGAAATGGGATTAATGTAGTAAAGATTATTTTCCTCCTTGGACTCTGACAGTTGGCTTAGACATTGGGTTACTCTGTATTCTAATTGCTACTTTTGTGTTTGCATAGGGTAAGAGCAAACTGGTGAGTTATCTTGATTTTTTTTTTCTCTTTTATAATAAAATATTTTCCTTCCAATGTTCACACTTTTAAACTCTGGATCCTCAAACCCATTAGCTAAGACACATGTAAGTACTAAGAGAAGTCAGGTTTATTTTGGAGCTACTAAAAGGCCATCTGTGGCTTAAGATATTTGGGTCTGTGTTCTCCACAGAAGGAGCTGCCACGTGCTGGTTTATCGTCCCATCTGTTGAACATTAACCCAAAGTGATCTGGCCCATTTTATCTTCCTGGGTAATGGTTAATATTCTTTTCCATTGGCTTTCTCTAGAGTGATTCACTGTTGGTTCCAAGTAATAGGAACGTGTCAGTGTCCCCATTCCTTCTTCACTTCCTTATCCTCAGCCTCTGGCAGTGGAAGGGAATACCCTAGTAAGGACTGCTTCTTACAGCAGCTACTTTTGCTATGAAAAAAAAAAAAAAGTTATTTCTCAACCTCCCACCTCCCCCTTTTTTGGTGGCGCTGGTAGTAGGCCATTTCTTCTTCCCCTGCTAACTTATATTACATCTGAATCTAAAGTAAAAGGCAGATTCAGGATAAATCCAACTTGCTTATGGAGCTCAGATGTGGAATTAAAAATATCACCATTTATCGTTCCTCATTCCTTGAACTATTCAGGAAAAGTTTGTGTAAGTCCTCTAGAATTCTTAATTGCTTTATTGAATGTAATGATTTCTGAAAACTTGGCAAAAAGCCAGTGAAGATTTCTTGAGAAAAATACCAGAATTAATGCTATTTTATCCTCTCTGTATTAAAATAATAATAATTCTGGGCCCAAAGAAGTCAGTCAGTATCTACAGTGTGCCTTAGGGGACTCTTGTGATCATCACTGTCCTATAGAAAGCTTTCTAGAAACCAAAAAGCAACTGTTGGCCATCTGGTTCACACACTGCACAAAGGCATCCTTGATACCTGCCCTCACCTGCGTTTCTGTACCATCTCATCTATCAAATGCAGCTGTTCCCTGGGTTTGTCCTGGGGGAATAAACAGTGAGCCCGGAGATGGGGTTTTTTGAACCACAGCTACCATTAATTTCTTGTGGAAATTAATGTCCACAGCCTTTGTGCTAATTCTAATAATAATACAGAAGTAATGCCTGCTCCTTGCCTTTTTTCCCTAAAGGCATGATATGGACAAGTGTCATACGCACAGAATTTTGAAATTATTTTAAGAGATGCTTTATAGAAATAAAAGGTACTCTAGATAAGATTTTTGTCCTTTTAATTTCTGAGGTCTTTTTACACAAATTTATCTTTCAAAGAACTTGAGGTGGTGATCATGTTTCACAGAGAGCCTGTTGACTATTTGGTTGCTTTATAGAAACAGTTTCTGGCCTCTGAACCAATTTCCTCACAAGCATGACAGTAGTCCCTTTGTCTGCAGCTTCATTTCCTGTGGCTCAGTTACCCGCGGTGCGCCGCGGTCCAGAAGCAGATGGTCCTCTTTCTGATGGATCCTCAGAAGGTCGGTAGTAGCCTAATGCCTCGTCACAGTGCCTGGTCATTCACCTCCCTTCATCTCATCACATAGGCACCTTAGCATCTTACATCATGACGAGGGTGAGTATCAGTACAAGAAGATATTCTGAGAGGGAGAGACCACATTCACATAACTCATTACAGTATATTATTATAATTATTCTATTTTATTGTTTTAATCTCTACCGTGCCTAATTTATAAATTAAACTTTACCACAGGGATGGACGTAGAGGAAAAATCATATAGAGGGCTCAGTACTATCCACAGTTTCAGGCATCCACTGACGAGGATAAGGGGGCGCTACCCTATTTCATTTTAAAGTCTCAGCAACACAGTACTAGAAGGTTTCTTCTCTGGAGGACTGAGATCTGCCATTAGTGATAACCTCCTCCTGTTACTCCATTCATCACTTAGGAGGTTCAACTGTGAGATGGGTTTGAGTTTAGGGTGCATATTTTTTTCTGTATTAGAATATCTTTTTCCTTAAAAAATGTGGGTCATTTTAACAAATAGTTGAACATTTAGCTTGCCAGGGATTGTCCTAGAGCGCCCTTACATACCTTAGTCCATCTTCACAGTTGTAATTCATATTTGTATTCCTTATCCCCAGTTTACAGAATGAAGAAACCTGAGAGTTTAATGACTTTTCAAAGGTCTTCTAGCATAGGAGAGGCAAAGGCAAGGGTGATAATTTTTCTGACTCCAAGTCTAGTGCTTTTCTCAGTTTTTACCATTTTTGTGACCCTGCCAAGCAGGATTGGTAGGCTCCCTACAAATGGTTGTGCCAATCATACACTGCACTAGGGCGGCCAAGCTCACCCAACTGAAGGGAGATTTTTCTTGATTTGTACGATGGTTCCATATGGTCTAGTCCTAAGTACTGAGCATGTTCGAAGGTTATGTCCAGGGTTATTCCCAACTTCTGATTCTACCAGATGTTTTCCCCTTAAATACTGAATGAGGTGCCTTATGGCTAAAGAATTATAGGTTACTGCTGGTACAGATCTTTTTCTTTTTTTTTTTTTCCAAAGATTTTATTTATTTGACAGAGATACAGCGAGAGAGGGAACACAAGCAGGGGGAGTGGGAGAGGGAGAAGCAGGCTTCCCGCAGGGCAGGGAGCCCGATTCGGGGCTTGATCCCAGGACCCTGGGATCATGACCTGAGCTGAAGGCAGATGATTAACAACTGAGCACCCAGGCGCCCCGGTACACATCTTTCATTAGCATCTTCAGCTAATGTGTCAGATAGTACGTCTTTCTGCTTGTAAACAAGGGTTAGGGTTAGGGCAGTCTGACACAGGAATCTCCAAATGATTTGAAGGCAGCACCTTGACACTTTCTCTCCCCTAGTCTGTTCATTATTTTCCTTTTCCCCTGCCCATGCCATGAGTTGTGAAGTGGGGTACTTCTAGGTGTTGCTTGGCCTCTCAACGTCACCAACTCAAGTGAGCTGGTCAGGCACCCCCACAGGCACATCTTGCTCAGAAGCTGACACTAGGTGACTTTCCAGTGAAAAATCTTCTGTTCTATTCCACAACACACTGGGGAATGTAAAGTTGGTAGTAGCCTTGGCTATAGAACACCCATTTCTTAAAATTTAGCCACTATTTCTTCGTTACCTCATATACACAGCTCCACAGAGTGGAAATGGTCGTGTAACTAAAATATTAATACATCCTGTCTTCCTTTTCTTTACACAAGACTAGCCTCTGTCTGGCTTGCCATGTTCCTGTGAATTAAAACCAGTAGTGTTCTCTACATGTTTATGTTTACACTGCAATAGCTCTAGCCAGGCAGCTGCTCCAATCGCACGCACGCTCAGGTTGGAAATGTTCTCAGGGATATTTGCAAGGCCTTGTAATAAGTTAAAAAGTAGCAGCTGGCTTAAGGTGATCCTTGCCCCCTTCTCACCTTCTTAGGGGAAATTTTATAGTAATGTTGCTCAGTGAGTGTTCTTTGCACCACTAGGAGAAACTGGCTAAGTTTGTTTCAGGAATAAAAGGAAGTTGAAGTATAATTTTTCCTATTACAGAGTCTGGAATAACTGGTTCCTGGTTTCTAGCAAGACAATCGTATTACATAGATTGGTCCTTGGCCAGCACCAAAGGAAAAGATAGAATATTTTTCCTAGACCCGTGTTTTTCCTGCTGTCTTACCTAGTCTTCCATTTCTTTTCCTCCACATTAAAAGTGCCTCTTCCTACCTCGTTCCTTGACCGAGTTCAATTTATTATTGGTTCTAATGTTCTCATCTCCTCAAAATTACTGGAATTAAATGGTAATTTTGGTAATTAACATAAGCATTTCACTTAAATGCATGTATTTTTCTGTATAAATTTCCATTAGCTCTCCTAACAGCTCTGATTTGCTCATTTATGTGGGTTATTCTCGCTCCTCCTTTTCCCTCCTGGTAATCTGCCTTTTGTCCAGGTCTACTCTTCATCAGGGAAAAGGAACAAAATTCAAATCTATGAATTGTGCTTTCTGTTAGAAGCAGTGTGTTGGGGAGAACACATTGGAAGTTGAAATAAAGTGAGATCTGAAGATAATTGATGGACTCCTTTCTATTCATATGGTAACCTTATGCCCTTGACTTCGGAGGGATCATTTCAGATAATCTTGTGGTCTTCGTAAGTACACACTCACTTGCTTTGCCCTCAGGTTCTGAAAACATGATCGTAACATCCAAAGGACACTCCCTATTCAAGTTTCCAGTCAGCAATTAAATTGTTAGGAAATAAAAGCACACTCTGGCGCTGTGACCCTTTAAGGCAGTCCCAAGCATCTCCGTAGTCCGTGCTGGATCCTGCATGGTGAGATCAGGAATGATTTAACCTTCTGAATAGACCACATAGTCCATCTGACTTTCAGATGTGCCAAGCACATCCTGGAGAAGAAAGCTGTTTCTCTTTAACCAAGGAATTTCCATCACTTAATTCAAATATTTAAAAAACCAGGATGAAACACATTGAATTAAAAATTTTCAATCATATCCATGAGGATTATGTTCCCAGCGTAAAATCCACCAGCTTCCAGGATATGCCTGAGTCTTGTGGCTGGGATATGCCCAAGACTGGAACACTTGTTTTTGATACAGTGGACTGACTCTTCATGATGCTGGCTTGGGAACAAGAGGTGATCATTTTGCTTTATGGCAGAGAAAGTCTAACTTGGCCTGAAAAAAAATGTACACCAAAATGTGTATATAAGCTGCATTAAAATGGTGGCCTACTGTTAAGCAAAACAATGGCAGGTGAAGGTGCTGTGAAAAGTTGTATTATGAGAATCTGGGATTATTTGTTGTTTTAGAGCCCTTTTCTCTTCCATTAGCGTTGACTATTTGTATTTAAATTGTTCCTTTTAGAAGAAAGTATCTCCTCTCCCTAGTGAGAATCTGATTGAACACTTTGATACATGTGTGGATGAGTATGTATGTGTGATTCGATTTCTGTCCAGATTTCTGTCCACCGTACTATGAATCCTTCCAAAAAAAAAAAGTTCAAAACATAACAGTATTACTGGAAGATTTCCAAATGGTGGTCTTCATACTGCACAGCTTTTAGTATCTAAAACATATTGCAGATAACCAGGTTGTGATCCAGCCCTAGTACAGTATGTATTTAATGCTGAACAATGCATTTTTTTTTTTTTTAAGATTTTGTTTGAGAGAGAGTGAGAGAACAGAGGGAGAGTGAGAGGGAGAAGCAGACTCCCCACTGAGCAGGGAGCCCTATGCAGGGCTTGATCCCAAAACCCTGGGATCATGACCTGAGCTGAAGGCAGACGTTTAACCGAATGAGCCACCCAGGGATCCCTCATTTTTCCTTTCTGATTAAACTCCCAAGGAACAGAAAAGTGTTTTGGTAACAAGAAAGTGTCATACTCACAGTAACAACAGTACTACTGGTTAAGTGAAACAGTACCATGTGTGATGTGAACCCAGCATCTGCCATCATACTTTTAAACAGAATGCTAGGAAACACTTATTGCCGGGAACAAGAGACCAGTGTTGCACTGTTTTTTGTTTTTTAAGATTTTATTTGACAGAGAGGGAGCTAGCGAGAAAGGGAACACAAGCAGGGGGAGTGGCAAAGGGAGAAGCAGGCTTCCCGCTGAGCAGGGAGCCCGAAGCAGGGCTTGATCCCTGGGATCACGACCTGAGCTGACGCTTAATGTCTGAGCCACCCAGGCGCCCCTGTTGCACTCTTTCTAAATGTAAGCTCTCCCTGGTTTATTCTGGCACTTCCCAAATGACTTATTTTGGTATTACTTGCATTCTGTGTCCCTAAGAAAGGGAACCACCTCAAGCGTTGAATTTTTAAAAATCTAACTGTTCTTTCATCTTTTATGCCTAGAAAACCTGTTTTCTTTAGATGTAGCTTTTGGGCAAGATCAGCTGAGGAATACGGGAGGCAAATGAATACGTAAGATTATTAACCTATTTCCCCATGGGATGTATGCAATAGCCTCTGGTATTCCATCAGGCTAACATTTTTATTAAAGCTCTGACTTCTTGGAAAGAGAAAAAAATGCATTGAGTTACCTGATTTTGGAAACTGCGGTTGACTTGGGCCCTTAAATCCCACCACACCTTTTAATTGCCTATGGTTCTCCCTGACTCAATAAAAGGAAATCAAGTTGAAAAAAAAAAAATCGCATGTTCTGAGGCCTGATTTTCCCATTGAGTAGAGAACTTTAGTCCAGAACCTCTTGTACTGTTTGGTTTTTATGTTCCCTATTTTGAAAGGAGTTTTTCATTTGTGAGGGTATGTGCATCCGTCTCCAGTCCTTGCTCTCCTCAAACACGATCTTGCCTGCTGTAAGACCATGCCCCAAGGTTGCACTTTAATAAACAGTAAAGTTGGGGTTTTTTTTAAACAGAAAAACATTGTTTTTTTCTTCTGCCTTACAATCTGTTCTTAAATTTAATTTTCAAGTGAAGTACAAAAGAAATAAGATAAGGGCACAATGTGTAGTAGATTTAGAAGATGGTATGAAACTCAAATATGTGCAAGTTGACATTTTCATTCAAGTACGTTAATGTAAAGATGTCTAAACGGATCACCGGCTTAAAATATCATCTTTAAAAGAGAAATAAATAGCTATTATCTCACGCCTGTCTTTTCTAAGAACTTTGTTTAAATTGCCGTGGCTCCGTCTCAGCTGGAGGCAGCTGTACTGTTGTCACCATATCAAGTTTTAACCAGTCATGCTTTGGCAGAGGTGTCCACTCAGTCCATCTCCTACAGCAAGAAAGGAAAAATAGCCAGAATTAACCAGTGTAATTCACAAACCAGGATTCCGTTCTTAAGGACTCTGGTGCCACAATCAATAGAAGTGAAGCTGGCGTTTGTGCAAAAAACACTCTCTGGAGTCCTTTTATCCTTAGATCCCTGCATCCTCCTTCTTGCTACATGGGAGCAACCACAAAAACACAGGTTTTGCAGGTGCTGAGATCGGGATCTTCACATCTGTTGAGTCACTTACGGTGCCAAGAAGCACCTTAGTGCGTCTGAGGAATGAAGATTCTGTTTCATTCCCTCAGTATTTTTTTTTAGCTTTTGTTTATTTGTTTGAGAGAGAGAGAGGACGAGTTGGGGGAGGGGCAGAGGGAGAAGCAGACTCCCCGTTGAGCAGAGAGTCTGACACGGGGCTCCATCCCAGGACCCCAAGAACATGACCTGAGCCGAAGGCAGATGCTTAACTGACTGAGCCACCTGGGCGCCCTCATCCCTTCAGGATTTGGTAAGCTGTTAATACAGACTGCTGTTGACATCTGCCCACTTATTCCCCCTTTAGATGGTTGTTGGTGAAAGCTGTCCAGGAACCTTCTCAGGCTTACCGTCTTCCAACAATTCAGCTTGGTTTAATATACTTGAGTCAAGGGGCGCCTGGGTGGCTCAGTTGGTTAAGCGACTGCCTTCAGCTCAGGTCATGATCCTGGAGTCCTGGGATCGAGTCCCGCATCGGGCTCCCTGCTCAGTGAGGAGCCTGCTTCTCCCTCTAACCCTCCCCCCTCTCATGTACTCTCTCTCTCTCTCTCTCTCTCATTCTCACTCTCTCAAATAAATAAATCTTTAAAAAAAATATATACTTGAGTCAAGATTTATATTCATTCTGTTTTAAAATGCTGGCATGGGGCGCCTGGGTGGCTTAGTCCGTTAAGCACCCAACTCTTGATTTCAGCTCAAATCATATGTGAGATCAAGCCCTGCATCAGGCTCCGCACTGGGCACGGAGTCTGCTTAAGATTCTGCCTCTCCCTCTGCCCCTCCCCGCAACTTGCGTGTGTGCACGTGCTCTCTCTCTCTCAAAAAATAAAAAAATAAAAAAAGTGCTGGCACAAATGAAGACCATGGCAGACAGAGAAAAAAGGCGTTGAAACTTATCAGTAAATATTAACAGGGTTAGATGCCTGGGTAATGCCTCTGACACATAAAATCCCAAACATTCACTAATACTTTCAAATTTACAAATAAGACACATCAACTTAATTTCCAGTTAAAGTGAAGCAACAGACTTTGAGGGCTATCTGGCTCTTCTTGGTCATCATCATGAAGAACTGTTATTTTTAATATCTTGGACAGGTTTTGTGGGGAAGATTTTAGATAGTTTTCCCCCCTTTTGAATATTTTGGTCTCTCTCCCCAACATCCTTTTTTGGTAAGTATGTTTTTAAATGTAAATTATGGGGCGCCTGGTGGCTCAGTCAGTTAAGCCTCTGCCTTCAGCTCAGGTCAAAATCCCAGGGTCCTGGGATCGAGCCCCACATCTGGCTCCCTAATCAGTGGGGAGCCTGCTTCTCCCTCCCAACTTGTGCTCTCTCTCTCAAATAAATAAAATCTTAAAAAGAAAATGTAAATTATACTTAATGTTTGTGACCAGGTGAGAGTGAGAGCAGACGGAAGAAGCTCCACTGGGGATACTCCTGCCACATTCTTTCATGCTCCACACACCTACCTACACCCTCCTATTCTGATTCTAGCAATAGTATAGTATAAAGTATGCTCTGATAGTAGCGTGTCTTTTTTTTTTTTTTAAAGATTTTATTTATTTGACAGAGAGAGACACAGCTAGAGAGGGAACCCAAGCAGGGGGAGTGGGAGAGGGAGAAGCAGGCTTCCTGCTGAGCAGGGAGCCCAATGTGGGGCTTGATCCCAGGACTGAGCCACCCAGATGCCCCTGATAGTAGCCTGTCTTAAAAATAACGTTGATGGAGCTCAAAAGGGCATTAGGTGCTCATCACCACCTTCTACAACACAACTTTTGTCACAGAGGCAAAACCAAGCCTTTCTACCTGAGCAAGAAGGTCTCTAAACCTCTCTTGTGGTTTGGTCACCAGAAGCACAGGGAGAAAGAATGAAAGAAGCCCTGCAGCAGACAGTTCTGCTGGGTTTCCAGACCTTAGAGGGACCAGGCAGAGACCAAGAAGATTTAGTGAAACACCAAGGAGCTGACATCACTGGTTCTTACATTTCTGGCTAAGTTCCTCACATAGGTGAATAGGTTCTGGTTAATAAAGTTCACTGTTGTGCGAAAGACATCACGGAGTAAGGATGGTGTGTGATTGGCCACCTTTTTGGCCAAGAGCATGGCCAACATCAGCATGGTCTTCTCCTCCTCCATGTCCGTAGGGTAAGTCTGCATGATCCGCTCCAGTGCAGTGGCGAGGTACCTCCTTCTGTCCTGCATGGGTGAAAACAGGGTCACACGGAACCGAGTTTACTAATATTCTGCCCTCTGAAAGGAAAACAGTCCTCCAATGTTAAGTAGAAAGCAGCTTTCATTTCATAGGGAGGAACTTATTAAATAGCTGAGGAGGTTGGAGGAGAGAATGAGAAATTATTTAATTTTGAGAGACAATGGAAAGGGGAGACTGAGCTCACTCCCTGCAGCTGGACACTCATTCACCAAATACATTTTTCTTGAGCCTGTGTGTTCACTTTAGAGAATGGAACCAAAGAAGCCCAAGTCCTTCCCTGCCTCTAAGACACTTAAAGAATTAGTTAACTACCCAAGATGTCTTACATCTATCTTACTGGGGCAGACCTAGCTCCAGGGAAGGAGATGAAAGGGGGCCTAAATGTGACCTTCTCGCCTAGCCTACACGGGAGAGGCACCCCACAGACCATTAGACCTGAAAGGACCTTCAACCTCATCAACTCAGACGCAAAGTTCAGTTAACATTGTGGGAGAGGTCCTGAGGCAGAACATGACCATGCCTATGACAGCTGCTGGAGAACTCCAGACAGGGCGAGATCCCTGGAGTAGAGACAGACCTGCTTACAGGCAGGAGGCTGACCTGGCTGACTGAACCTTGGAGGATGAATACATTTCTGTGTAGTGAGGAGCATTTGCATTTTCAGGTGGTGGTCAAAGGATGGAACCATTCTCTCCTCTGAACTCCTGTAGACATAGATTTGACAGCCTTCCAGCAGTTCTCCCTCCCACTATGTTTCTTCAGGAAGGATAGGTACTTTATGGTGCCCGGCAAGGGTTAGAAGTTCTGTTAGTATCTGTATATTGATTATAACCATGAAGTTAAGAGTAGCAGGCTAAATAAAATGTCACTTTTCTTGTGACTTGACATTCTCTACTTACATTTTTATTCAAATGAAGAAAGAATAAGTTATTTCTGGAAGAGTCATACACATTTTATTAATCTGTTTAGAGGCTTTTGTATCCAAAATGTTGACTCTGACTTAAGGTTCAAGTTTCCCAAATGTCAAGTTAATTCTGAAATATGATTAACCATGCTATGATTCTATTTCCAATTCTTTTGTAGGCAGTCATGAATTGAGTCACCTCACTGGACACTGGTCTGAGAGGAGACAGAGGACAGACCTCGATGGTTTAATTAACAACAGAAAACTAAAAGACAACCTACTGAATGGGAGAAGATATTTGCATATGAGATATCTGATAAAAGATTAGTATCCAAAATACATAAGGAACTTCTACAACCCTAAAAAACAATCCAATTAAAAAATGGGTGGAAGACATGAACAGACATTTCTCCAAAGAAGACATCCAGATGGCCAACAGACACATGAAAAGATGCTCATCATCACTCATCAGGGAAATGCAAATCAAAACTACAATGATGTATCACCACACACCTGTCAGAATGACTAAAATCAGCAACACAGGAAACAGATGGTGAGGATTAGAGAAAAAGGAACCCTTGTGCACCATTGGTGGGAATGCAAACTGGTGCAGCCACTCTGGAAAACAGTATGGAGGTTCTTCAAAAAAATTAAAAATAGAGCTACCTTGTGACCCCGTAATTGCACTACTGGATATTTACCCAAAGAATAAAAAAACACTAATCGAAGGGATACATGCACCCTTATGTTTACAGCAGCATTATCTACAATAGCCAAACTATGGAAGCAGCCCAAGTGTCCATCAGTTGATGAATGGATAAGGAAGATGTGGCATATATACAATGGAGTATTATTCAGCCATAAAAAAGAATGAGTTCTTGTCATCTGCAACAACACGGATGGAGCTACAGAGTAGAGTATCATGCTGAGTGAAATAAGCCAGTCAGAGAAAGACAAATAACTATGATTTCGCTCATATGTGGAATTTAAGAAGCAAAACAAAGGGAAAAAGAGACAAACTGAAAAATAGACTCTTACTATAGAGAACAAACTGCTGGTTACCAGAGGGGAGGTGGGTGGGGGATGGGTGAAATAGGTGTAGGAGATTAAGAGCAAACTTCTCTTGATGTGCACTGAGTAATATACAGAACTACTGAATCACTATATTATATACCTGAAACTAATATAAGACTATATTAACTACACTGGAATTAAAATTTAAAAAAAACCTGACCACTGAAAAAAGTTCTCACACTTCCTGACTAACCCAGAAAAGGCAGTGGTGGATTTTCTCACTTACTTCTTCCGATAGGTTCACATTCATAAACCGCATTGCCAGGTTATTCACCAGTCCTGGGTGGATGCTGCGATCCATCTTGTCCCCTATTACGGCGAGCTGCCTGGCGATATCCTGGATGATTTCTTCTTGACCCTGAGAATCTAAATGTTCAGGCAGGGGCACAGAGACACAGCAGATTCAGACGATGGCCCTGTCTGACCCCTCCCACTCCACCCTGTACCAGAAAAAGAAAGGGATTCTGCTTTGGAAGAGAGCCCGCCCGTTTGCACCGCTCACCACAGTGGGCTCGCTGAGCACGTGCTATGCTGGTAGAGCTGCAGTTGAGGGCAGCCAGGGCGGAGCACTGGGGCAAGGAAAGGGTCTAAGTGAGCAGAAGACTTGGAGAAGCAGGCCCCTCCCCACACACAGAGTCAACATTTGTCTGTGAAAAGGACAGTGATGCCAGGGCATCTGTGGCATGAATCTGGTGGCAACCTTCCCGGCTGCCAGCTCTACTCCATCACGTAACAGGTGTTGGCCTAAGAAGCTGTTAGGGCGGGGGCTTCGCCGCAGCTGGAGTTAGAGCCACACGCGTGCCAGAGAGATCAACACCCCTGCTTGCCCTGCCACCTGCACTCCCCCCGCCCTCTGTTCCTCCCTCAACACTCAATACTACACCATTTATCTGTCAGTGTTCTTTGTCTGACTCCCCTGTCAGAAGGTAAGCTTCCTAAGAGCTCTGATTTTTAAATGTTTTGTTTACTGTCAAACACGCAGCCCTGAAAAGGCAAGGCACACGGGAGCTCGATCAACAACTGCACAATGAACGAGTCAATGAACAAATCCTGTCCCTGCTCCTAGTAAGCACTCAATAAATGCCAGCTACCATTATTTCTCCCATTAAATCTTGTATTTCTTCTGTGTTTGCACCTTCCCTCTGGCTTATTTACCCAGGACAGAAATCTCAGTCTCCACAATGCTTGCAGCCACCCTCAAGCAGTGGTCACATCTGATCTCAGAGCACAGACACACCTGTCTTTTCTAGTGTCCCCAGCGTCACCGCCCGGACGTGGGTTCTCCGTCAGCTCTCATCTGGGTCATGACGGCAAGCTCCGAGCCCCCTCTCACTGCCCTCCAGGCCTTTCCCCACTCTCCATGGTATGCCAGCGAGGCACTGAGGTGCAAGAGTGAAAGAGGCTTTGAGGGGGTTGGGGGTACTGCTGTGACCCTGGGGAGAGCGCCTCCTTAAATTCTGTGCCCTTAGCGTTTCACCTGCCCCACGGTGGTCTTGACGATGACCCATGGAGTATGGCTAGGACGTCACTTCTCTACTCCTTCACGGGCTCACACCTGCTGAAGTGACAAGTTGCAACCAAGCCTCAAAGCACCTTGGACCTTAACTTGCACTATTCCCTCCAAACACGCTAGCCAAACCCAACTATTCACATTACCTTTAACAGGCCCCAGTCTTTCCGCCTGCAAGTGTCTGCTTACGCCGTTGCCATTGCCTCTTACCAGTTCCCAAAGAGCCAAAATGTACCCCTTCCTCCACAGGCCAGCTCAAGTGCAGTTATAGCCATGCAGTCTCTCCGGACTCCCTCTCCGGAGCTCCCACTGTACTGACTGCCTCACTGATTTCTCTGAGCTTTTTCACTTGGTTCCAGCAAACTTCAGGAGTCCTGGCAGATTCAGTCAGTATCCAGCTGAGTAAATGAATTCACCAATGGAACTGTGGTATACAGAGCCTCTGTTCTACTCTATTAAGTACCTGGGGCAGGTACTTAACCTACAGGCCAGTTTTCTACCAGAGGTGAGGTTTGGTGTACAGCCCCATAATCACTTTTTCAAATGACATTTGAGTCAAGCCAGGCTTTGCAGGCTACGGGGCAAATAATGGTGTAGAAGAGCAAAGGACAGCTCAGGGTGCAGCCTCTGGCTGCAGTCAGCCCTACAGCAGCTTTGACAGCCAAGTCATTCCTGCCCCCCCATCCCCTCCCTAAGAGGACCAGTTGCTCTTACTCAAGTTTAGGGCCACCCAGAAGATGCGGTGGCTGGATTCTAAAGCACAGAAGTCTTTGGCACACCCTGGCTTGTGGAGGAACTCCTGCCATACCCCACCCACCCAAATTAAGATAGAGCTGGAGGTCCAAAGGCTGGATCAGCTGTTGGTCCCCCCCATGGCCACCAGAGGGCAGTGCAATCTGGTATGCCAGGAGATTTCGTGGAGGCAGGAGGATTTGACTCCACTCTCATATACCTCATAAATACCTGGGAATCTTCCACCCTAGAACACGCTGGTACAGATAAGTCGGGCCCAAGGACTGTGCATTTTGAAAATGTTCCTCGTGGAATTCCAATGTGCCCAGAATCTAGAAGAGGCTCATTCTCAACATGCTTCCCAGCCCTGCTCCCTCAGCCTTCAGTTCAGGATGGCCTCCATCTGTGGAGGCTGCACCAATGGCACAGGAGTAAAAAGTAAAGTTGGAAGAGGTAGCACAGGGATGTGGGTGAGGAGAGGTGGAGTCTGGAGACCATGACATGCTGGGAGGACACATCATGGGAGCACAATGGGAGGACGAGAGAGCCCAGCTTGAGAAGAGAGGCCTGGCCCCAAGCCTGACTCTTACTGTGCCCAGCCGCTATTTGATTTGGGGTTCATCATTTACCTGTCTCTGGGCCTCAGTGTCCTCATCTGGAAATTAGGTTCAGAATACTTCAATGCCCTAGGTATGTTGTAGATAATCCCACCACGATACACATAAAAGTGTGAGGTACTATACAGATTCAAAGAGTCAGCATAAAGAAACTGAGTGGCTTTCAACTAATTAGAAACTCAGGCTGTTCCACTGGAGTCATCAGGTACAGACCAAACCACCATATGACACAAACATCTATGATGGACTGAGACTAGGGAGGGGGAGACTGAGCCCAGAGCTCCCTTCCAGGACTTAGGTTCCCTAAATGCAAAGCCCAGATCTGGGGCAGAGGAGGCTGTGCCAAACACCTACCTCTCTCCCCACCTGCCAGGAAGTAGGTACAGCGGTTGCCATCTGTCTGCAGCCCATCGTCATGGTCCCCCTGCAGGTAAGCCGGCACGGGCAGGTCACGGCCCAGCACCTCCAACTCTTTGTGGAAATTACAGTTGGAGCAGTTTTGGAGGAAGCCAAACACCAGCAAGTTTGTGATGCGCTCATCCTGGAGGCCTGAACCACTGCTGACCTAAGATAAAAAGGGAGTCAGGGAGATGTGTAGGAACCCGATCCAGGGCCAGAGGCCCTGTCTGCAGCTGAGCTTGGCGGAAGGGCTCTGGGGACAGCTGGGCCTGAAATATCTTACTGGCCTAAGATGTCCAAATGACCCTGTGGGCGCAAGAGGACCCAGTTAGCAGAGGCCAAGTCTGCAGTGCCTGCTTCAAGCAGTTCCCCCAGTAGGTGCCAAAGAAAAAGCTCCAATTCTGCAGACATTTGCATGACATCCTGAAAACATTGAGCTGAGGTGAGCTTGCTTTCGGAGGCGGAGGTTCCAAAGGCTGTTTTAGGGAAGTCAGCAAATATCATCATTACATCCTTACACTCACATGCTTCTGCTAACTCCCATGTATCCTTTAGCAACTTCAGCCCACCCTACCAGCTATGCATCCAGCAGTTAGAAGCTCTTTCTTTTTCATAATCTTTGTGGGCTAAGATGGTATTGTGCAACCAGCTGATTTTCCATAAATCCTGGGCAGTAGTGACCGCAGATAATGCCTCCCTTTGGGCAGGCTTGGCTTGCTTTGGGAGTATATGCCCCTTAACCACAATCCGGCTGTATGAGGATGGCTCCCGCTCTAACGCAAGGGATTGGGGGCTCTGCCTGCCAGCTCCGTCCGCCAGCACCACTTGCTGCGGGAGCTCAGCTCAGCATATGCACTCTGGGAGCCAGGAGGGACGTTTCTGGGGTTACTGACTGCACCTGGGTCAGTGTTCTTGGCAAACAAAGGTGAGTGCTTGTACCACCAGCAGCCAGCTGTGCTCAGAGCAAGCCAAGACCTAGGATGAAAGAGGGAATCATCCAGAAAGCTAGGGATACTGAGATCTCCCAGGTAAATGTAACACACACACACACTCGGCTGTAAGAGAAGCTCAGCAGAAGATGAAGGTGCCGATAACATTTATTTGTCTTCTAAGTCCTGAATATTTTTCATTTAAAAAATTCAGAAACCTTTTAGGATAGTTTTTAGAGGGCAGATTGTTTTAAATAAATGAAATGTATAAAACAAGGTGCTTATGTATGGTTATTCAGCCTTTCCTTCTCCAGAATTATTTCTTAAAAGGGGGGAATAGGGGCGCCTGAGTGGCTCAGTCATTAAGCGTCTGCCTTCGGCTCAGGTCATGGTCCCAGGGTCCTGGGATCAAGCCCCACATCGGGCTCCCTGCTCGGCGGGAAGCCTGCTTCTCCCTCTCCCACTCCCCCTGCTTGTGTTCCCTCTCTCGCTGTGTCTCTGTCAAATTAATAAATAAAATCTTTAAAAAAAGGGGGGGGGAATATCATGTAAAAGCTCTGCTGGATCGAATCCTTACAATTCCGGTATGGTGAGGCCAGGCAGCAAAAGACAGCTTAGAAACTCAAAAATATCCTTCATTTCTACCTCAAGGAGATGTCCTGGCTAGGAGAGAAGAAAGGAGGGCTAGGGCAAGGTTGTGGGCTGAGTCACCACACACTCAAATGCTCAGTACCAGCTGGTTATAAAGCAGTTGGACAGACACTCTCAGATGGGCAGGTCACGAACAGGTCAGACTGAACCACGTATCAGAAAGTAGGCTCAAGAGCTGATAGTATTTAATTCCAAGAACATATAGAGCTTGTGACAAACAATATTTTCATATGACTATGACTTTTTCTTTTAAAAAAGATTTATTCATTTGAGAGAGAGAGAGAGAGAGAGAGCGCGCGCACAAGTGGGAGGAGCAGAGAGAGAGGGAGAGAGACTCTCAAGCAGACTCCCCACTGAGCACGGTGCCCAACATGGGGCCGGATCTCATGACCTGAGTTGGACGCTCAACTTACTATGCCACCCAGGTGCCCAACTGTGACTCTTTCTGATCTTCTAGTGATAAAAGTTGAAATGGATGTCTTAGAAGATGCAAGATTTGATAGCTATTTATCCTTTTAAATCACAGGAAAAAGTATATTAAGAGAAATGATCAAGGGGCACCTGGCTGGCTCAGTTGGTTAAGCGACTGGCTTTTGGTTTTGGCTCAAGTCATGAACCTCAGGTTTGTGGGATCAACCTCCCTCTCCTTCTGCCCCTGCCCCCACTCATGCTCTCTCTCTCTCAAATAAATCTTAAAAAAAGAAAAAAAGAAATGCAAAAGTAACTCTCGTGCTATAAAATCAGTTTCAGTGTAGAGAAAAAAATGGAAAGCTATCTGATGTGTTTTGAGAAACTGGAACAATCCAGGTGCCCAAACCTGGCAAAAACAGCACCATACAAACAGTTAAAAAAAAAAAATCCAAATCAAGTGCCCTTATTTTGTTTCTCTAAATATAAAGAAAAAAAACAAAGAAGAGTGCTAAAACGGGGGCGTCGGGGTGGCTCAGTCAGCTGAGCGTCTGCCTTCAACTCAGGTCATGATCCCAGGGTCCTGGGATGGAGCCCTACATCGGGCTCCCTGCTCAGCGGGGAGCTTGCTTCTCCCTCTCCTTCTGCTGCTCCCCCTGCTTGTGCTCTCTCTCTCTCAAATAAAAAAAAATGAAATCTTTTAAAAATTAAAAAAAAAAGAATGCTAAAATGTGGATGAACAGTACCATAACAGTAAAACAAAACCAACCAACCAAACAAAAAAACCAAAAACCAAACACAAGATATGATACTAAGCGCAGTAAGTCAGACACATAAGAGGACAAATATTGCTTGACTCTACTTCTCTGAGGGACCGCGAGTAGTCAGATTCACAGAGACAGAGAGTGGAGAGGGGCTGCCGGATGGGGACAGGGATGGGAGTTAGTATTTAAAGGGGACAGAGTTTCAGTTGAACAGGTGAAAAGTTCTGGAAGTGGATGGTGGTGATGGTGTCACCACAGTGTGAATGTGCTTACTGCTGGGGAATTGTGTTCTTAAAAAAGGTTAAAATGGTAATTTTATGCTATGTATTCTACCACAATTTTTTAAAAACTGGAAAAACCTCAAAAGGAAAAAGTCAGAAAAATCTACAACAGGATGAAAACTGTGATGGGGGCCAAACTCTGAAATATAAGAGGAAACTGCTCAGTGTTTCACTGTGAATCCCAGCTCCACGGGACACTGGGCAACTCATGTGTCTATGTTTTCTCACCTTGAAGTTGAAAAAAAGAGAAAATGCTGGGGGTAATTCTGTCCCCCTTCCTCCCCCGGAGGGTTTTCAGGTGAAATGGACAAGGTGGACAAAAGCACTCGGGGAAGTTCAAGCGCCACACAGTGTGACATGGCAACACGGTTCTCAATGCAGACATTTCAACCATATGGGAAAGGACACAAGAGTTGCAAGTTAAAGGGGACAAGAATGGGGGCGCCTGGCTGAGTCAGTAGGTGGAGCATGCAGCTCTTGATCTTGGCATCCTGAGTTCGAGCCCCACTTGGGCGTAGGGTTTACTTAAAAGAAATAAATAAAGGGGCGCCTGGGTGGCTCAGTTGGTTAGGCGACTGCCTTCGGCTCAGGTCATGATCCTGGAGTCCTGGGATCGAGTCCCGCATCGGGCTCCCTGCTCGGCGGGGAGTCTGCTTCTCCCTCTGACCCTCTTCCCTCTCGTGCTCTCTCTATCTCATTCTCTCTCTCAAATAAATAAATAAAATCTTTTAAAAAAAAATAAATAAATAAAATGGGGCGCTTGGGTGGCTCAGTTGGTTGGGCAACTACCTTTGGCTCAGGTCATGATCCTGGAGTCCCGGGATCGAGTCCCGCATCGGGCTCCCTGCTCAGCGGGGAGTCTGCTTCTCCCTCTGACCCTCTTCCCTCTCGTGCTCTCTCTATCTCATTCTCTCTCTCAAATAAATAAATAAAATCTTTAAAAAAAAATAAATAAAATAGGGGCACCTGGGTGGCTCAGTTGGTTGGGCAACTGCCTTCGGCTCAGGTCATGATCCTGGAGTCCCGGGATCGAGTCCCGCATCGGGCTCCCTGCTCAGCAGGGAGTCTGCTTCTCCCTCTGACGCTCTTCCCTCTCATGCTCTATCTCATTCTCTCTCTCAAATAAATAAATAAAATCTTTAAAAAAAAAAAAGAAAGAAATAAAATAGGGGCGCCTGGGTGGCTCAGTTGGTTAAGTATCTGACTCGACCTCAGCTCAGGTCTTGATCTCAGGGTCATGAGTTCAAGCCCTGTGGAGCCTACTTAAAAAAAATTAAATAAATAAATAAGATAAACCACAGTATAGCAGTAGACCTGCCCTATAAGAAAAACTAAAGGAAATCTTAATACGTACATACATACATACATACATACACGTATAAGACAAGAATGGGCAGGTTTAAATGGCACCAAATAAAGGAATTTTGGATACTGAGAATAGATCTTTATCAGGACAAAAGGTGCTACTGGAATCTTTTGGCCAAACAGTTACCATCTCTGCTGAGCCTACCGTGTCTCAGGCCCTCTGGCTACCAAACTGAAAAATCACATGGTTTCCACCCTTCAGGAGGATATTCAACTACACCTTGAGAACCTGCCAGGTGCCAGGTGTTGCTATGTTTAGGGACCCAGAAACGGTGGGCCACCAAGTTTACTAACCACCAAATCCTTAGATTTTTTGCTGAAACCTTCCCCAATGGCCAGTGAGAACAAAAGGCTGATGCACACAGCATGCACACAGAGGAGCCCCTGGGGCTGGGGCCTCTACAGAAGCTGGCAGAGAAGGGAAGCAGAAAGACTATTAGTAAGCAGATGAATAAAGAGCTTTTGACTGGATATGCCATGATTCTCTCTTCCAGCCAGTTAGAAGGTGAGTACAGAGAAGGCAATTTAGGTACCATCCTGCTGAAGCCAGGGGAATGGCCTATATGACCTCAGGGTGATCACTTCCAAGAACTCTAGAGCTTCTGAAAGGTCCTGAACCACAGAGTTGCCTTGCCCTTCCGGGGAGCGACCAGGCCCAAGGTAGAGGGAAGTGGACGAGGAGACAAGACAGGTCTTTGTTCTCTTCTCTTTACTGTGCTCCTCTAAGTTGTGAATGTGAGGATCCTCCCTGCAGCATTGTCAAAGGGGCCAGCGGGGTCCCACACTGACGGCACACACACAAAGAAAAAGCTGGCCTCGGGCATGTTCACTCCCCCTCCCGAAGCATTTCTCCAGGAGAAGCCCAAGGGCTGACCTTAGAATCCATGGCACAGGCGGCCTGGCAGGGCTCCAACTTGCTTCCGGCTTTGTGGGTGTCCCAAGTCAGCGGCCTGAAAGAGGACACACATACACACAGGGTAGGCAGCTGTTCCCTGCGCGGACACCCCCTCCGGGACCCTCAGGAGAGAACTGAGGGAGCCAGCCTGGGCCCTGGCTCTAAGACGCTCTCCAGACATAGCAGCCAAGCTCACACCTCGCCCACCCCAACCACACTCACCCAGGCTGCTCCCTTCTCAGCATGGAGCCTGGGCAGCAACCAAGCCGACTCTGGAGTTTTCCTCATCTCAGAGACTTGCCAAAGCACTGAGAGCTCCCCAGGGTCGGTCTCCAACCTCAGAGTTCAGCTCTCCCACCCAGAGCTCACGGATAAGACCTCATTGATCAGGCAAATCAGGGCAGTCTAGTTTATGAATTCTTTCTAGGCAAATACTTACATTAGCGCATTTCCTACAAGAATAAAGTTAGCTTGGGCACCTGGGTGGTGCAGGTGGTCAAGTGTCCGACTCTTGGTTTCAGCTCAGGTTGTGATCTCAGGGTCATGAGATAGAACAAAAGGTGCTACTGGAATCTTTTGGCCAAACAGTTACCATCTCTGCTGAGCCTACCGTGTCTCAGGCCCTCTGGCTACCAAACTGAAAAATCACATGGTTTCCACCCTTCAGGAGGATATTCAACTACACCTTGAGAACCAGCTCCGGCTCAGTGCTGAGTCTGCTTGGGTTTCCCTCTGCCCCTCCTTGCGCCCCCCCCCCCCGCCCCAGTGCACGCTCTCAAATAAATAAAAATCTTAAAAAAGAGAGAAGAAAGTTAGCTAATAAAGTATACCTAGAAGTTTTTAGGGCCTCTCGTTATTACTATGACTACTAATATGACCACTACCCAAGCCTTCCTTCAGCGTACAACCATTCTCAGAGCCTTCACATTATCTCTTCTGTTCCACACAACTAAGTTGAGAAGTGGGTAGTATACTTTGCTGATCCTGTCTTACTTGGATGAGAGAATAAGGTTTGGGGAGTAAGAGACAGCCAGGCAGACCAGTTCTCCCCACAGGCCACATGTTTCAATGGCATTCATATAGAAAGAGCTCTTATAAAATGTATATAAAGAAAAAGAAGCTTTGAAAGTAAAATGTTTTCTTAGCATTCAGTGGCCAAGAAAGAAAGAAGGAAAGAGAATGTAAATTTGACAATTACACAAAAGATTAAAGCTCCTCTATGGCACCTATTCCAAACTAAATCCTCCTAAACAACTGACCAGACAAAAGGCAACTGGGGATTGAGTTCAAAATGATTATGCCCATGAAGTGGAATATACAGAACATGAAAAGGATGAGCGATCCTGAACAATGGTTTCTACAGAACAGTCTCAACAATATAATACTATCTTAAAATGTATTTGCCTGTGTATGTGTGGTTTACACACAATATTAGGTTGAACCAAATGACATGGTCATTTTGTAGGATAAAAAACAGCCAAATCTGGCAATTTTATCTTGGTTCTTAAATGTAGAGGAGATAAAAAACAAGAACAGACAACCAACTCCTCTATAGGAAGCAAGGGTGAGGCTCCCACAGGCAAGTGAAAAGGGGGCCAAGATCAGCACTGATAGGAAACGTGCCTTCCCCCACCAGGCGGCCACGCACACTTGCGGGACACAATTATTCTTAGATCTGTCCATCTCCCGGTCTCAGGTGCTCCTGTCGGCCTTCAGGGGTCATGCAAAGCCAGAGGCTGTACCCCAACCCTCACACTGGGAAATCTGGAAGAGCCCACACCCACGCTGGGTATGGCTGGGGGGGCCGGTTAAGAGCGAAGGACTCACGTGTACTTGGACAGACAGGGAACCAACAAGGACGCTGCATTATGGGCCATCTGCAGGCCCTCCATCGCACAGGAGGCAAGAGGCGGAGCCATTATCAGAATCAGGACAAAGAATAAAATAGAACATGTCCCTGTTGGCCACAGAAGCCAAACCATGTCCACAAGTCATTGCCAGTGTAAAGGTGCAGTGAAGAGAACCCTGGCCTCCACCTTGTTCTCTCAAGAAATAATTCACATATGGGGCTCCTGGGTGGCTCGGTCGGTAAGTGTCCAACTGTGGCTTCCACTCAGATCATGATCTCAGGGTTGTGAGATGAAGCCCCTGTGGCCACAGCTCCTGCCCAATGGGGAGTCGGCTTGGAGATTCGCTCCCTCTGCCCCTCCCCCCCCTCATGCCCATGCTTGCTCTCTCTATAAAATCAATTTTTTAAAAAAAGGGAAAGAATTCACATAAACATTTGTTTCCTCCAGACTTTGATACAGTGAAAATAAAAGGAAACCTTGCTTAGAATGGAGTCATGACCAGCAGGGGGGCTCTCTCATGCCCTACGACTGCTCATGAATTTCAGACCCAACAGGAAGAAACACAGCCTATAAGTCTGACCCTACTTCACTACCCTGTTACCCCAGTAGGAAGAAGAAAGGTTTTCCTCCTGCCCCAGCCAACAACCCAGCCAAGGAGAGACTGGCATGGGTCAGCCAATGAGAGGCCGCTATACTCAGAACTCCTCGTTTACTCCAATGGGCTTCTGGCTTTTTTTTTTTTTTAAGATTTTATTTATTTATTTGACAGACACAGCGAGAGAGGGAACACAAGCAGGGGGAGTGGGAGAGGGAGAAGCAGGCTTCCCGCTGAGCAGGGAGCCCGATGCGGGGCTCGATCCCAGGACCCTGGGACCATGACCTGAGCCGAAGGCAGATGCCCAACGACTGAGCCGCCAGGCGCCCCTGGGCTTTTGGCTTCCAACAGCCGTCCCAGCAGTCCTCTCCTTTGTTTTGAGAATTTACTATGGTTTTGCCATAACTTGCTTGTCCTGAATTACAATTCTCTGCTATTCCAGAATAAACCCACTGCTGCTGGTAAAATCAGTGGCAGTTTTACTTCCAAGGTTAACATTATTTGGTGATCAGAAGTGGGACTCACAGATCACCCCCACCAGCTGCAAGGCTGGGGAGCCAACACGTGCCGGGACCCACGAAGCCAGTCCGGCTCACTGCTTTCTCACTGACCCTGAAGTTTGAGGGTAAGTTTTCTCCTGGATTCCGAGTTCTGCGCTCTTTATGCTTGGGCATTCCAGACTTTATTTGGGACCTGTTTTAAGGCCTTGTCCTTTCTGAGAATACTTGTTTGGCCTTTGGTCTGACTCCTTTTCTGGAACCAACTGTTCTGTTGGAACTGTGCTGGCCTTCAGTCTGACTCCTTTGGGACCAGGCTATTCCTGTTGAAACTTTGCGGCTTAGGAACTTTTCTTTTTGCTCTAGAGAAACAAAAAACACCTAAGAAATGGTATCCCAGTCATACAAATGCCCCTCTTCTGAGGCCCTGGCCAGTTCTTTTTTGCTTAAAAACTACACTCCCGGGGCGCCTGGATGGCTCAGTTGGTTAAGCGACTGCCTTCGGCTCAGGTCATGATCCTGGAGTCCCGGGACTGAGTCCCACATCGGGCTCCCTGCACGGCGGGGAGTCGGCTTCTCCCTCTGACCCTCCTCCCTCTTATGCTGTCTCTCATTCTCTCTCTCTCAAATAAATAAATAAAATCTTAAAAAAAATTTAAAAACTACACTCCCTTCTCATGTACATTTCTAACTAAATGGACCGACTTAACTAAAAGTAATTTAGAACGTCAATGGCCATTATGAGGCACTTTTTCTCCCTAGACTTGTTTTACTCTAAATTAGAAAGCTGTGGTCCCTAAAAAGGGCAAAAAACTGAGTTAGATGTCTATTTTGATTGGTACCTTGAGGCTCCCAAATGTCAGGATTCTAGGTTTGCCTCTTTGCAAAATACTACTTTGAAATTAACTGAGGCAAACAGCTGAAAGAAGTCAAAACTGCTTCTGAAGCCCCCGCCCTCCTTGTTTCCAGATAGGAGGCAGCCACCTGTCGAGCACAGGTGTTGTGCCGTTTTCCTCTATTCTTCCAACCTCACTTTTCCTCTAAACCTCCTCTCCCCACTCTCTCCTCCCTTAAACCTATTAAAACTTGCCCCTTTATAGTTTTTTTTTTAAGATTTTATTTATTTGACAGAGAGAGACACAGCGAGAGAGGGAACACAAGCAGGGGGAGTGGGAGAGGGAGAAGCAGGCCTCCCACCGAGCAGGGAGCCCGATGCGGGGCTCGATCCCAAGACCCTGGGATCATGACCTGTGCCGAAGGCAGACACTTAATGACTGAGCCACCCAGGTGCCCCTAAAGTTTACTCTTCTGAGGATCTCAATAAACCCCAAGTTTCTATGTTTCTTGAACTAAGGCCAAACTGCCAGCCATAGTTAGTTTCCTAAAGTAACTGAGGGCCCCATAGGTTGCTAAAGAATTTAACATATTCAAGCTTATCAACCTGGTTTCTCAGATTTTTATCAGTTCGTCCATATGCTCCTTGGTGAGGGCCAGGCCAAACATTGGATGAAACCAGCCCGATGGGAACATCCCGAAGGGGATTTAGATAACCAAACCCCTAACTTTTGGCAAGGTGCTAGAAAACTCATTGGGAAATGTTCACAAGCAATTACAGTAGCTTTTCCTAAGCCCTGGAATAAAATTCAGGTTTGCAAACAAAGCCTGATGAACCTGTTCATGACTATTACAATCAACTCCAAAATGTTTTTAAAGAAAGTTCTGGTCTTCCTTTGGATGTGAATCCACATGGGTAGCATTTAATTGCTTGTTAATGGGCTAGTTTTTCTCCTTTAGTTAAAAAGGACCAGGATGGGGCACCTGGGTGGCTCAGTCTCAGGTCATGATCCTGGAGTCCTGGGATCGAGTCCCCACCAGGCTCCCTGCTCAGCGGGGAGTCTGCTTCTCCCTCTGACCCTCCCCCCCTCATGCTCCATGCTCGCTCGCTCTCTCTCTCTCTCAAATAAAATCTTAAAAAAAAAAAAAAAGGGTGGAATGGGAAACTCCAGGACGGGATGAGAAACTATGTACGCTCCAGATTTAATTTGCCAGAGCAGCTGGCTGGCATCCAGGTAAGTCACCTAAAAGAAAGACCGCTAAAATTCTTAATTTTCAACTTCGGCAAATGAAGGCTCCTGAAACCAAAAACCTCCTGGTTTCTGCTGTTATTGCAAAGAGCCAGGACACTGGAAAAAAGACTGTTACAAACTTAAGCACTTCAGGAGCCTTTAACCCCATCGCCAGCCTTCCCGGGATCCCACTTCCCAATGATGAGGCTCCAAGGAACTACAGGGGCTCTTCCCAATCCTCCCTCTTAATTGGCTCCGAGAAACCACTCTGCAGACCAGGAATTAATCTGTGTCCGTACTGACACCACAGCTGTACTCTCGGGGCTGGACCCCACTGCTATAATGCAGCCTCCCCCGCAGAGTACTAAAACAGCTCAAACAGTAGGGGTCTCTCATAAACCTCAACACATTCCTGTGTCTGAACCTATTCCCTCTGTCTAGACCCTTTCAGAGATACACACCCTTTTCTCCTTCGTTCTTCCACTGCTATTCATTTGCTGGGCTGAGATTTTTTTTTGAAAAGTATCAGGCAGGAATGTCTTTCTCCCAAAAGGGGTAAATAATTCTAGAATTTGTTAGTAGTAATCAAAACAGCCAACCAGAAAAATTAGATGAGCCTTTGACATCTTTTGTTTCTTCTCTGATGGCACTATAGCTGAGTCTGGAGACACTGATCATTTACTCCTATCAGATCAGTTACATTCCTCTTTATGGACAAAATCTTCAATGGATAGATAATTGGCAGAAGCCACAGCGCACCTCCCATCAAGATTCAAAGAGATCCCTCAAAACCTCTCCTCGGCATTAATCCACATCATATAAACAAAGACATCCACGCACTTCAAGGCATTAAGCCCATAACAGATTACAAGGCTCAGGCCTCATTACTTCCTACACTAGTCCCTGGAATGCCCCTGTTTTACCTGTGAGAAAACCCAGGGGCCAAGGATGGAAGTTAGTCCAGGACCTCTGAGCAATAAATAACACTGTTATCCCACGGCACCCTGTCGTCCCTAACTCCCATATATGCTACTGAGATCCATTTCCACTGAAAGCAGATTTTTTTCACTGGAATTGATCTATACAGAGCTTTCTCAGTATTTCCACTGATGAAGAGGAGAATGGTAAATACCATGCTGCTTGTGCTACTGCCTGCAACTCCTTCTGAAGTCACTGAGCAGCACTTTTACCCCTGGCTGTGTCAGCCCAACAGGCGGAGTTACACGCCCTTACTCAAGCTTGTACCTTAGCCAAGGGTAAAACTGCAGACATTTATACCGATAGCCCATATACCTTTGGTGTGGCTCGTGACTTTGGAATATTATGAAAACAACGAGGTATCCTTGCCTCCAATGGGGATACGATTTTAAAAGGCTCCTATGTCCATACTTTACTGGATGCCATACTTTTACTGGCTGCTCTGGCTATTAAGGTTCCTGGGCATTCCAGATCAACTCCCTAGAATTCAAAGGAAGCCACCTTACAGACAGCTTCACAAAAAAAACAAAAACAAAAACCACGCTTTCAAGGAAACCGGTAGCCAAACCTCTGTCATGTTCCAAAGGGATGTTCTCACCAATGATAATTTGGAAAAACTGACCAGAGACACTCAGTTGACCCCAGAGAGGAAAAAAACAGTATTGGAAATGTAATAATTGTTCAATGGTTTGATAAAGAGAGAACTCTGATTTGGACCAAATAATCTGGCCCTACCAGAAATTCTAATATTTCTATCCACCACTGTACATGCATAAAACTGTTGATCTACTGACAAAATGACAGCATTCATGAACCAGTACTGGTAGGAAAATATTAATAAGGCCACAAAAACTGTCCACCTCACTTGTCCCACCCGTCCAAAGTACAATCCAAGGAAAGCTGTTCAGGTTTTTAGATGGTTTTTATATGGTTTCCCCATCTCATGGATGTTAGGGATAAATGTTTTAGTCATGCTTGTATGTTTTCTCACTGACCGAAAGCTTTCCCTTTTACACTGGCAAATGCTTCTCCTGTGGCTAAACTTCTGTTAGAAAAGATTATCCCTGGGGTGCCTGGGTGGTGCAGTCAGTTAAGCGTCAAATTCTTGGTTTTTGCTCAGGTCATGATCTCAGGGTCGTGGGACTGAGCCCCGCATCAGGCTCCACGCTGAGCATGGAGTCTGCTTGAGATTCTCTCCCTCTGCTTGTGCTCTCTCTCAAACAAATAAAATAAATCTTAAAAAAAAAAAAAGATTATCCCTATCTGAGGAACCCTCTCAAACTTCAAAGTGAACAGGGAACCCATTTTACTGATCAGGTGCTTCAACAAGTCTGTGCTATTTGATTGGTTTTATACTTTCATTGTCCATACCTCCATTAATCCTTAGGGTTGGTCAAATATACTAACAGCAGTATCAGGACTCTGCTGGCAAAATGTGTAGAGACCCTCCAAGTACCTTGGCAGAAAGCATTGCCGCCAGTCCTTCCAAATCTCAGATCTACCTTACAGGAAATCACAGACTGTCACCCTTTGAGATACTTGCAGGACATCCAATACACTTGGCCCCTGCCTCCTCTGATCCACAGCTGATAAAAGGAGATCTACTTCAAAATTGTAAAGGCCTAATTGCTTCTATTAAAAACACCCACGCTTCGGTAATGCAATCTTCTCCCAGTGCGTTCCCAGGAGCTGGCCACCTGAAGCATCACATCTTGTACCATGGAGATTTTGTCAATTGGAAAAGACACCTCCAGAAAGACTCGACCTTATCAGAGACTGCTAACCGACTCTTAAGCCATCAGACTCCAGGGAAAAGACTTCTGGATTCACATAACACATCTACAGAAAGCACCAGACTCTGGCTCGACCTGCACACCCCCTGCTGACCTGGAAGGGAAGTTCTGGAATTGAAGCAGACACCACCGGGTGAGACAGCTTTCCAAGAGGTCTGGAGCAGGCCTGTATACCTTTTTCTCACTACTGCTTCTCTCTCTTTCGTGGAAAGATAATGTCCTTACCTGCATCTCCCAGCCCCTGTGAGAGGGGGAAACCTCCTCTTTTGATTATGGCCTTTTGGAAACAACCTCATCATGATTCTGGGACTCATTTCTCACTTGCTTTTTCTGAAGGGTTAAGAAGACTCAGAATTCACAAAAGCCTTCTTTTACCTAAACTATTAACTGACTCTGGATTCTTACCCAAATTAATGGCCTCCAGGAGTGCCTGGGTGGCTCAGTCTTTAAGCCTTGGCTCAGGTCATGATCCCAGGGTCTTGGGATCGAGCCCCGCGTCGGGCTCCCTGCTCGGCGGGAAGCCTGCTTCTCCCTCTCCCACTCCCCCTGCTTGTGTTCCTTCTCTCGCTGAGTCTCTCTCTGTCAAATAAATGAATAAAATCTTAAAAACAACAACAACAACAACAAAACAAATTAATAGTCTCTGAATTTGCAACTTCACAGGCTATATTATCGATAAAACATTTTATTCCAAACAGCTCTTCTGAGATATAACAATACTGATTTAAAACTTCACCTAAGTTTTGCTCTTCTGCAAAAAGTCCAACAGCTATGGCTGTATTTTTACACCTGCACTGAATCTTCCCAAGTGTGCTCAGTTGCATCTTTCAGTATGCTCTGGCTGTACCCAGCTGTGTCCCATATTGTCCTTTCCTGGTCCCTTTACAAGCAGAAACTGCAGAAGGCATGCCTTTGTAGGGAGAACATTTCTCCCTGATGTCAGAATTAAGTGCCAATAAATATTTCAGCTGGCTACTTTCAGAGTTAGAGTCCTGGCTTAGAACCATCATACAATTTGGAATTCATTTTACTTCTTCAAACAGAAATTAAAATTGAATTTTAAGTTTTGTATTTTGTTGTCTGTCAAACTTTCTAAAAATGATGTGCCCAGTAACATGATGCTGGTTCAGTGCTTCAAGATGATCTCCAATGCTTACATTTTGATAAATTAGACTACAGGTGGGAAGTGCCAGACAGTTCTCCCTCCTAACCCTCGTTATCAACCGTGGCCTTAAGGGATTTCCAACTGCTACGCACTTTCCCTCCCAAGTAGGACATGACAACCAGGGAAGGTCCTTCTAGGCACTAAGGAACAAAACTACTACATACAGAAAACCTGACTCTTGATCAGCAATGCTTTCAAAAAAGATCGTGATCAAAAAAGGGGAAAATGTGAAAATTAATAAAAGGAAACCTTGGTTAGAATGGAGTCAGGAAGCCAGCAGGGGGCGCTCTCACACCCTGCCAGTAGATACTACTTAACTACCACTGCAGAAGGTAGGTAGGCTTCCCCCCACAGCCCAGCCAATGAGAGTCACTATACTTCAAACTCCGTTTCATCCACTGAAATTTTGTTTCTAACAGCCCTCCCAACCTCCCCCTTTCCTCCATAAAAGAGTGTTCCTCTCCCTTGTTCTAGGGACTTGCCTATGGCTTTGGCATGGCTAGCTTGTCCCAAATTGCAATTCTTTGCTATTGCTAAATAAACCTATTTTCACTGGTAAAAATAACTGGCAGTTTTATTTAAGGTTAACAATACACACATCCACATCCTCAGGTAGACTCTGTCTTCCTTCAAATTGTGGTATTTCCGCTTCAATAGGTATTTTTCAAAAAATGTTTTATTTTGCAGAGGTTTGTTCTCAACCAGGGATGACTTTGCTCCCCCCCTCCCAAGAACATGTGGCAGTGTCTGGAGATATTTCTGGTTGTCTGGGGAGTGTGCTACTGGCATCCAGTGGGATGCTGCTCAACATCCTACAACAGGGCACGCCCCAGAACAAAGAATTCTCTAGCCCAAAGTGTCAACGGTGCTGAGGCTGAAAACCCTGTTCTACTGTACATATACCCCAAAATACAATTAATGCCTTATTACTGGACATTTATAGTTCCCATTTTTTCACCATTAAAAACAGGGCTGTGATGAATACCCTGGTGTGGTGTTTTCCTACTAAGTCCAGAATCAAAGTAGATAGATGTGAAAATTCAGCGTATGCACAGGCCTCACAGTGGTCAGAGACAACAGGGACTGTAGCTCAGCTGGGCTGTGCCCAGGTCACACAGGCCTCAGGGTCACTGCCACAGTACCCCGGGGATGTATGGCCCAATGGGGGTCTTTAGGAAAGGGGGCTGCACTCCCACGCCTGGCTGAGCAGGGCCTGGGCGGATGCATAAACCTTCAGGGCAGAGTGTCTGCCTGCATCTGGTTTACCTCTGGCTTCACTGCTTTGTTACTCAAGAAGAAACTCAAGGAGTCAGCTGTCAGCTGTTAGCAGGACTAGGCGTACAGGAGTGAAGACCCACGGAAAACCTCAAGGGCTTTGTGCTATTAATGGCTCCATCCTCGAACCCCAATTCCTAACCAAAGTTGCCAGCAAGAAGGAAAACTCAAGCAGCCAAGAACTGATGTCCTCTCCTTTCTGAGATCCAGCAGGAAAATGGCAAGGTAGATGGAAACGGGAAAGAGCAAGCCACTGGCTTCCCCCTGGACGAGGCTTTCCAGTTACCTAGCTTGTTCACAGCCAGTATTTCACCGGTCCTGAGACACACCTATGATGGATGCAGCCTGGGACTTGAGATTCCGCACGGCTGGTTTCTAGGAGATCCTCTCTCCCCCACCCTTATCAGTCTAGGATTCTGAGGTGCAGGGAAGGCAAATATTATTACTCGTTACAAGACCCCGGCAACCACCACATACTGACAACATCGGAACACACCAGCTACAGTGCCGGGCTCATCTCTGCTTGTGGCTTCTCTCTATTCTTCATGACATGCCTGTAAAGAAGGCACTTCCACCTCAATTTTCAGAGTCAAGGCTGAGACTGGAGGCTGCCCAGTGAAGGCAGGGAACACAGCACCTGCAGAGCTGCCCAAGGCTGGGGTGTGGGGCAAATTGGTGCCCACCTCTGGGCCTGTTTTCCATGAGAAACATAAGCACAGTGGGTACCTGATGTGTGTCTACTCAGACTCCAATCCCCTTTCCTAAGGCCTGAGAGCCCTACCCTGGACACCAAATGTCCCTGTATTAACTAAAAACCCCAAAGTTCACCAAAAAACAGCCCAACACCATCCCATAAAGTCAGTCAATTTGGGCGCTTGGCCCAAAGGGAGGCAGGAGCAAGTATACACAAGTGCCCCGGAAGGACAAAGGTTTTATGAGGACAAAACCTTGGCAGGGCAGGCCTCTCCTTCCCAACATAGATTCACCTGTGTCCCCCCCACCACACTCACCTCCTCACCAACCACCAAGCAGACCTCAAGGTTACTAAACATTACACGGGGGGCATGCTACAATTATGCTGGGAGAACCCAACTCTGCATGACCCCAGCCCATCACTTAACCAGCTGTGTGACTGTGAGTATGGCTTTCATCAATCAACAACCCACATTGAGCTCGTTCAATGTGCAGGCACGGTGCATGCAGCTGGAAGAACAATGGAAAAATGACCCATTGTGGGCGGCAGGGGGAACACCTGGGTGGCTCAGTCGGTTAAGCATCTGCCTTTGGCTCAGGTCATGATCTCAGGGTCCTCGGATGGAGCCCTGCATTGGGCTCCCTGCTCGATGGGCAGCCTGCTTCTCCCTCTCCGCCGCTTATGCTTTCTCTCATGCTCTCACTCTCTCAAATAAATAAAATCTTAAAAAAAAAAAAAAGACCATGGGGAAAGATATCTCTTTATCTATACACAGTTGACCCTTGAAAACAGGGGTTTAAACTTCGTGGGTCCACTTATACACAGATTTTTTACAGTACTGTAAATGTATTTTCTCTTCCTTATGATTTTCTCAGTAACATTTCCCTTTGTCTAGCTTACTTTATTTTTTTTAAGATTTTATTTATTCACTTGAGAGAGAGACAGAGAGAAAGAGAGCACAAGCAGAGGGGAGAGGCAGAGGGAGAAGCAGACTCCCAGCTGAGCCAAGAGCTGGACCGTGAGATTCCATTCCAGGACGTGGAGATCATGACTTGAGCCGAAGGCAGATGCTTAACCATCTGAGCCACCCAGGTGCCCCTCTCTAGCTTACTTTATTATAAGAATACATATAACCTACAAGATATCTGTTAATTGACCGTTTGTGTTATCAGTAAGGCTTCTTGTCAACAGTAGGCTATTAGCAGTTAAGTTTCTAAGGAGTCAAAAGTCATATGTAGATTTCTGACCGTGGGGCTGGAAGTGGGGGACTCAGCGCCTCTACCCCCATGTTGTTCAAAGGTCAACTGTGTGTGTGAGATGTTCACCTTAAAAAAATTAAACCGCTTAGGCAAAACCATAGGCAAGTCCTCGGCAAGGAGAACACTTGGACAGGAAAGGGGGAAGCCGGGAGGACTGTTATAATAAACAAAAAGTCCACTGGAGTAAAAGGGGAGCTCCAAGTATAGTGGCTTCTCACTGGCTGAGTTATGACAGTCTCTCATTGGCTGGGCTCATTTGTCCTCTCATCAGTCCTCCTGCTCGGGCAGTAGAGTTGGGGGGGGGCCCTCGCAAGGTACCCTCTCTTCCTACTAGGTCTGCACATGATGGCGCCCCCTGCTGGCCTCCAGATTCTATGTTAGTGAGATTTTGCTTTATTTTCACCGTATCTATATATATCTATGTATCTTATGTATCTACATCTTTTTTACAGCTAAGTATATATGAAGATATATCTATTTTTATAGATAGACCTAGGTCTATATACAGTTGACTCTTGAACAATGTGGGGGTTGGGGGGGCACTGACGCCTGTGCAGTCAAAAATGCCCATATAACTTTTTTTTAAAGATTTATTTATTTATTTGACAGAGAGAGACACAGTGAGAGAGAGAACACAAGCAGGGGGAGTGGGAGAGGGAGAAGCAGGCTTCCCACTGAGCAGGGAGCCTGATGCAGGGCTCGATCCCAGGACCCCGGGATCATGACCTGAGCCGAAGGCAGACGCTCAACGACTGAGCCACCCAGGCGCCCCGCCCGTATAACTTTTAACTCCCCCCAAACTGAACTAGTAATTTTTTTAAAAAAAAGATTTTATTTATTTGACACAGAGAGAGAGAGACAGTGAGAGGGGGAACACAAGCAGGGGGAGAGGGAGAAGCAGGCTTCCCACGGAACAGGGAGCCCAATGCGGGGCTCGATCCCAGGACCCTGGGATCATGACCTGAGCAGAAGGCAGCGGCTTAAGAACTGAGCCACCCAGGTGCCCCTGAACTATTAATGTTGACTGAAAGCCTTACTGATAATGTAAACAGGTAATTAACACATACTTTTCATGTTATATGTATGATACATTGTATTCCTATAATAAAGTAAGCTAGAGGGGCACCTGGGTGGCTCCGTCGGTTAAGAGTCCAACTCTTGATTTCAGCTCAGGTCATGATCTTAGGATTGAGATCGACCCTCCATCAGGCTCCGTGCTGAGCATAGAGTCTACCTGAGATTCTCTCTCTCCTTTCCCTTTGCCCCTCACCCCGCTCTCTCACTCTTGCTCTCTAAAATGAATAAATAGGGGTGCCTGGGTGGCTCAGTTGGTTAAGCGACTGCCTTCAGCTCAGGTCATGATCCTGGAGTCCCGGGATCGAGTCCCACATCGGGCTCCCTGCTCAGCAGGGAGTCTGCTTCTCCCTCTGACCCTCTCCCCTCTCGTGCTCTCTATCTCTCATTCTCTCTCTCTCAAATAAATAAATAAAATCTTTAAAAAAAAAATAAAATGAATAAATAAAACCTTTTTACAATTTTAAAAATTAGGGTGCCTGGGTGGCTCAGTTGGTTAAGCGACTGCCTTCAGCTCAGGTCATGATCCTGGAGTCCCGGGATGGAGTCCCGCATTGGGCTCCCTGCTCAGCAGGGAGTCTGCTTCTCCCTCTGACCCTCCCCCCTCTCATGTGCTCTCTTTCTCTCTTTCTCAAATAAATAAAATCTTAAAAAAAATTTTTTTTAATTAAAGCTAGAAAAAAAGAAAATGTCATTAAGAAAATCATCAGGAATGCCTAAATTTATATATGGAAAAAATCTGCATATAAGTGGACCTACACAGTTCAAACTCAAAGGTCAGTTGTATATCTGTGAAAATATAAGTATTTTTATGTTTTCCCCAGACCAGGGATCCAGAAGAGAAAGTGCTATCTGGAAAATACAGGGACAGGGAGTTCACTTTTCTGGGCCTCGGTGTCCTCCTCAGAAAAATGGGTTTGGAGAAGGTGGATTTTCTTTTTCTTTTCCTTCTTAAATGAACATATTAAAGATTTTATTTAACTCATTTAATGGGGGAAACAGTAAAATGTTAAAACCACTCAAAGGAATCAAAGATCCATAGCCACAGGCAATGGGAAAGCTGAAATGAATTTACAAACACACCCCAAACTAGTCAATATCCACAAGGTATTCCACTGGACAGCTCATTTGCACTTCTATGAACAATCATTTGCATTAGTATCAGTTTTCTGCAACTTACAAAGATGTAAAATAACTCAAAGGCAATAAAAGGCAAAGAAAACCTAAAAGACTACAGTTTGAACATCCAGGTTGGGTTTTTTCATTTCCTATTTCAAAGTCTTTCACAGTTTTTCCTGACAGTCTTCCTGCCTATGATAATCATCTCAAAGATTATTCTTTGACATAAATAAAGGCTGGTCTCATTCCACAGGCTTGGTAGTTTACATCAGTACAGCAAGAGTGTTCATTAACCAGTTAAACCTATAAAAGTTTCTTCTGCAAACTTAGAGCCACTCAATATTGAACTACTAAAGCCACAGAATCAACTTCTGACCAGAGACTTTCATAAGGAATCTCGGACCGGACTTTTAAACACCTTATTATTTGAGACCTGAGGGCAGGAAACCAAGCCTAACCAATTCCAGGTTTCATTGGCAATTCCTATAAATGTGAGTGAATTCCTCTATGGAAATAAAGCCCAACCTGGGAACAAAGGCTATTTATCCAGACACTTGAATTTGGCAGACTCTCAAAGGCAGGCAGAGGAGTGGGAAAGATTTACAGTGAAGAAAAGGTGGGGACTTCAGGTGTGCCCCAACTGGAGGCTGGTGGCACCCTGTGTGACTGGTTAGGGGTGCATATTTGTTTTTTTCTGGGTAGTCCTAAGTTGGAAGCAAGGACAAACAGTAGGCCTTATTAATGAAGGCCATTAGGGGCCAATTGTTACAGAAGTTATTTTTAGCTTTCTGGATTGTCACCAGAGACAGATGTCTGATTTCTAGCACGCTGCCTTCCTGAGCTAGTCATTATGTAAGGAGGGGTTATGGTTTCCTGGGTAGGTTGCTGCAGGTGATGTGTTCTGCATTTACGTACGGTCTGGCCACTGTCCATTTATATAGTCAGTCTCTTGCCTCTCTTATTCAGGTCCACCAAGTATCTTAAATTCCCTGGCCTGTCAGGAAATGACCTTCCTAACCCCCTGTACAGCTAAGGCCCTATCAGCCAGGGGCTGGGCAGGGCTCCTGGCAAGGCTTTGTAGGCACTGGCTCCATAAAGTAAAAAGTGGTTTGTCATGACATGCGCATCATGCAGAAATATGACATTCCAAGGAAGGCCCTGGTTACACTTATCAGCTTGTCCAATTATATCCTGTTTAAAAAAAGGACAGTATGGCAGTTTTGAGGCCACACACTTGGTGCCTGGACCTGTTTTGAGAGCATAAACAGAACTATGGTTGTATTAATTGCATTATTAACTCAGCTCCACATTCTGTTATGTTCCCTAATTATGTTTCAGCATGATCAATCATTAACTTTGCCTTTTTACCCCTACTCCCCGTTTACTCATTGATCGTAGAAACCTAATGGTAGGGGGGGGCACCTGGGTGGCTCAGTTGGTTAGGCAACTGCCTTCGGCTCAGGTCATGATCCTGGAGTCCTGGGATCGAGTCCCACATCGGGCTCCCTGCTCAGCGGGGAGTCTGCTTCTCCCTCTAACCCTCTTCCCTCTCGTGCTCTCTATCTCTCATTCTCTCTCTCTCAAATAAATAAATCTTTAAAAAAAAATATATATATATATATAAGCTGTCCCTAGGCTCAGCAGGGTCACTCAGCTTTGGAAATGATCCCGATTTCTCGTTGGATTGCCCTTCTGATAATAAAGATTTCTTTGCTTCAAAGCCAGTATCTCAGACATTAGATTACTGTGTATCCGGTACACAAACAAGTCTGAGTTTGGTAACAGTTTCTCAAAAAATTACACACAGAATTACCATATGATTTAATTTATATTATTCTGCTTCTGGGTATATACACAAAGGAAGTAAAAACAGCAATTCAAACAGATATTTGTACACCCACGTTCTAGCTGTACTATTTACAAAAGCTATGCAAATGTCCATAGATGGGTGCATGGATAAACCAAACATGGTTTTATCCATAGAGTGGAATATTTTTTTAAAAGATTTATTTATTTATTTGTCAGAGAGAGAGAGAGTGAGAGCACAAGCAGGGGGAGCAGCAGGCAGAGGGAGAAGAAGGCTGAGCAGGGAGCCCGATGCGGGGCTCAATTCCAGGACCCTGGGACCATGACCTGAGCCGAAGGAAATGCTTAACGGATTGAGCCACTCAGGTGTCCCAGTAGAGTGGAATATTAATTCAGCTTCAGAAAGGAAGAACAAGGGGTGCCTAGGTCCCTGATGGTTAAGCGTCTGCCTTCAAAACAGGGAGACTTCACAGGAATTCCAGGGCAGGGAAGAAGGGTACGTGAGTGAGGTGGGGGGCAGGAGGGCAGCAGAGAACTAGGTATCATTTTTAAATGTTTCATTTCAGTTTCGCAAAGCAGAGTCTATTAAATTGTTGTGGGTTACAGACAGTACAGGCAGCTTAAGGAGTTTCCTCATGTAATCTAGAAAATGGAAATGAAACCTCAGCAATATTCCAAGCAATCCCCACAGCACAGTTTCCCACACAGGTTTGTTGTGTCCTATAGAAATCGTGCTTGGCAGCATTTGAGGCCAGCAGGCCACTTCCATGGCTCTGTCAGTCAGTATCCAGAGTAAAAAGTGCCCTGAAAATCCTGACTCTGAGCACTGGTGTCGTCTGAAAGTTGTTGAAGCCATGCTAACTCAGAAGTCTGTTTTTTTAAGTATTACTAGTTTAAGGTACTTGGTATAATCCTTTTCCACAAGGCCTTAATTCTGTCCTTTGTTGGAGATATACATATACACACACACACACATCTACAGGTGGCAGAGACTTACTGGTTGTGATTAATTCATTTCTCCAACTGGTAATATAAGAATGGAAGAGAGACAGATTCTCTTTTTGGGTATGATACATAACTATTTCATAACAAATTTCATCACTTTCCCCTGAGAATAAAAACATAATATGGGCAGAAAGGCACTGCCATAAAGCAAACGTTTTCTGAAATATTTGCATTCATAACATTTTATCTGCACAAACGTAACCAAGGTAAGCCCGAGCAAGCACCTCTTCTGATCCGACAGCTGCTCTTTGCACGCAGCCCTCACAAGACTGACACTTCAAACAAATCTAATTCATTTTATAGTATTTCTCTTTTTAGAAGGTGAATGACCTTTGTGATTTACAGGGGCACTCTGAGAAATCTCAATGACTGTTTTAGGCAATAACATATTCTGAAAAAATTTTTGTCTACATTTAGGGTCCAGTTTTTGGAAGGCAGCACCAAAAGTGTTGTCTGAGGCCATCTGGCATTTAAGTGAGGATCATGGGATACCTGAGAAACCAGAGCTGTTAATGAAACTAACAAAACCTTAGTTCTTTCAGAAGTGATGAGCCTTTGTTCTTTGTAGGGTTTTTTCCCTTCAAGCAATCAATAATATAAGTTACCAGAAAGTATCAAAAATTATTGTTTTACAGAATCTCTGCTATCCAGTTGGATTACACGGAAAGTAAAGAATAATCTTTCATTTTGGCAGTAAAGGCATCAATGAGTAAACCAAGAAAGCAAGACCATCAAAATAAGCAAACTTTGCCAAAGCTATGACATATTTCATAGCTTCTTTTCAGACTCAGTCATTTAACAGATCTGCAGGGGCGCCTGGGTGGCTCAGTCATTAAGTGTCTGCCTTCGGCTCGGGTCATGGTCCCAGGGTCCTGGGATCGAGCCCCGCATCAGGCTCCCTGCTGTCGGAAGCCTGCTTCTCCCTCTCCCACTCCCCCTGCTTGTGTTCCCTCTCTCGCTGTGTCTCTCTCTGTCAAATAAATAAATAAAATCTTAAAAAAAAAAAACAAAACAGATCTGCAGAAACATGAAAATGTTCTCATGAAAAGTGTTTTATAAAATATAGTATTTTTAAAAGTTCATGTTAACAAGCAACAAGCATCGGTATTTTCCAATGAATCAACAAATACTTTAAAAATTTCTCAGTTTTAATTTCAAACACAGAAAATATAATAGATAAACCCACTTAATCAAAAGCTTTTGGGGTCCCCAATAATTTTCATGTGTAAAAGAATCTAGAGACAAAAAAGTGTGAGCAATGCTGCTTTGAGGAAAAAAAACAAAACCCTTTTGCTTGAAAATTAAAAGCATATACACAAAGTTTTTATCTGCCATTCATATTAAGTATAACTTTTAACCAAACTAATTAACTTGTACTTCCCAGAGAACTAGGGGGTTGAGAGCTGTCACTCATGAACACTTTAGCAGACTAGCACAACTCCTGAACACAATACATAACACAACTTTCTATAGACCCCCACACACCCCTTTCATACTTTCTCACATTAATAGTAGCCAAAGATAAAGCTTTTTAGTATATTAAAAAAAACCTTAAAATTATACCTAGTAATCAGTGTTTCAGTATTCTATGTATACAATGACTACCGATTAATTAACAAAATTTAATATTATCCCAGGTTTTAGGTTACTTAAGCTTTATCTTCAAATACTGTTAAAATAAAAACACTGTCAGAATTTAACTGAATTTAGTTGAAAACAAATTTACATTTTTTATAACCTTAAACATTATGTAAGAGTAATGGTCTACCTGTACAAGTTTGGGCATGGTGGGAAGGTAAAATAAAATTTATTATATTGATTTACTGAATGTTGTTCATAATCAGTATTATATCTAATACCAATAAATCAGAGAAAAGATTTTTTTACACTAAATTATTAATTTATTCTCATTTGTCAAAGACTTAATAATGTAAATCTGCATTCTTAAAAAAAGCTTGTTTCTGTAAGAATTTTTTTTAAGTCTAGTGCATTTAAATTATTTGGAGTGCAATTTCCTTGGGGCGCCTGACTGGCTCAGTCAGTGGAGCACGTGACTCTTAATCTTGGCGATTGTGGGGGTAAGAGACTGGGGGTAGAGATTACCTAAAAAAATAAAATTTAAAAGAAAGTGCAATCTCCATATTTTCTGGAAATTTTAGAAATACTTGACGTAGACATTTATTCAAGTCCACAAGCTGATCAGAGTTTCTCCAACTTAAGATACTTTACAGCCTAACTCCCCAATAATTAAAGAAATTTGTTTCACATTTATACAATGAGAGGCAACGGCCTTTCTGAACTACAGACAGAGAGAGCTTGTGGCATCAATTCTACATCAGCTCCAGGTTGAGACTAAACATAGATACTGGTTCAGATGTCAGAGTTGTTCTTCCTGGTGGACACAAAATTCTGAACCAAACTGAACTCAAGAGACTAAGGACACAGTAAAGTCCAACAATCCAGCCTCTCTGTCATCCCTCATTCAACAGAGAATCCATTTGTCCATGGTGAGACCACAAACCCAAATCTTTGATCACTGATGCCACCACTGGGAATAATTGATCTGCATGTGCAAACCAGAAACCAAAACAAAACAAAGTCAGGAGAGAGAGGGAGGGAGACACACACACATTTGGCAAAGTCAAGAAACAAGTTCTGCTTAGCTACTGCCTCTGGCAGGTAAGAAAATACCATGTGAAGGAACCTGGGTGGCCTCAGTCGTTAAGCATCTGCCTTCAGCTCCGGTCATGATCCCAGGGTTCAGGGAACCAGTCCCATGTCAAGCTCCCTGCTCAGCGGAGAGCCTGCTTCTCCCTCTGCCTGCCAATCCCCCTGCTTGTGCTCTCTCTCTCAAATAAATAAAACCTTAAAAAAAAGGAAAGAAAAGACTATGTGAATCCGTTGGGCATGCTTTTCAGTGGATGACCTCCCAAACCGCTAAATAAAAGAAAAAAAAAGTGAAACCGTGACTTTTGTACAAATTTAAAATGGACACGTGTCTGAGATTTCATTTAGTTCTCTAATTAATGAAGGAACTAATAAGAGGATACAACAGTTTTCTAAACAATGTGGATTTCTAAGGTCTGCCAGTTCTCACATCCGCTTTTATGAAAATAAAACCAACAGTGTAGAGCTGTAAGAAAAAGTCCTTCCCTTCAAGTGGGGTGAAGTCCAGTTACTTGGGGTGGATAGGTTCAAGGCAGAGCCAGAAAGACAGTTCCGACAACCCTGGGTGGCTCTGAGCCAGACTTCCTCCTTTACTCAGTCCCCAACAGGACCCCAATGGCTTCCCTAAGCCACTGACTTCTTCCTTTGGGTGTTGACTCTTACCAGTTTTCCCACGGGCTCTGACAACTCAAAGCAGGGAGGGTGTTGCCACTCTCACCCAAAACACATTTCTGTAAAAGGCACACTTTCACTCACCCGGCCCAACTGGGTCTACCAGGATTGGAGGAAGCTGGAGTGTACGATACTGGTCCCTCTCTAAGCTCCTCATTCTTCCCCACAGACACAGAAGAAAAGTCCTTAGAAATTCAAGTGCTCTGATTCTATTCCCCCCTTTCCATCTCAAGGCATGGGACCACTGATCTAACCCAATGGTTTTTAACCCTGGCACACAGGAATCAACTGAGAAGCTTTAAAACATACTGAGTTGACATGATCTTACATGTAGAAAAGCCCAAGGAATCCACTAAAAAAACTACTGGAACTAATAAGTGAGTTCAGCAAGGCTACAGGACATAAGTATTGCAAGATCAATTGTACTTCTATACATCAGCAATCAACAACCCAAAAATGAAATTAAGAAAGCAATTACCTTTATAACAGCATCAAGAAAAAGAGAACACTTAGGAATACAGTTAACAAAAGTAGCATAAGATTTGTACACTAAAAACTACAAATACTGTTGAAAGAAACTAAAGAGCTAAATAAATGAAAAGCCGTGAGATGCTTATAGATTGGGAGAATTATTATGGTTAAGATAGCAATACTCCCCAAAACTGACTTATAGATTTAATGCAATTCCTCTCTGACTCCAAGCTGGCTTTTTTTTTTTTTTCCCAGAAAGTTACAGATGGCTCCTATAATTCATATGGAAAGGCAAGGGGCACAGAACAGGCAATCTTGAAAAAGAACAAGGTGGTGGACTCACACTCCCCAATTTCAAAACTTACTACTAAGCTAATCAAGACAGTGCGGTATTGCAAAGGATAAACATAAGATCAGTGGACTAGCAATGACAGTCCAGAAATAAACTCTAATATTTATGGTTAATTGATCATTGACAAAAGGGGCAAGACCAGGTAAAAAGTTGTCTTTTCAACAAATGGTGCTGGGCCAACTGGGTATCCACAAGCCCCTACCTCATATCATATACAAAAATTAACTCAAAATAGATCATAGAACTAACCCAAGAGCTAAAACTATAAAATTCTTAGAACGCAGGAATAAAACTTCATGACCGTGGGTCAGGCAATGATTTCTTAGATATGACACCACAAAATTAAGTAATATAAGAAAAAAAACAGATAAACTGGACTTCTTGAAAATTAACTCCCAGGAACTGGCTGGCTCAGTGGGTAGAGCATGCAACTCTTGATCTCAGGGTTATAAGTTCAAGCCCCATGTTATGTGTAGAGATTACTTAAAAATAAAATCTTTTTTTTTTAAAGATTTTGTTTATTTATTTGATAGAGACAGAGATAATGAGAGAGGGAACACAGCAGGGGGAGTGGGAGAGGGAGAAGCAGGCTTCCCCCAGAGCAGGGAGCCCCATGCGGGCTGGGATCTCCCTCTCCCACTCCCCCTGCTTACGTTCCCTCTCTCGCTGTCTCTCTCTGTCAAATAAACAAACAAAATCTTAAAATAAAAAATAAAAAATAAAAAATAAAATCTTAAAAAAAAAGGAAAAGAAAATTAACTCTTTTGCTTGAAAAGATACCACTAAGAAAGTGAAAAGACGACCCATGGAATGGAGGAAAATATTTGCAAATCATTAATCTGACAAGGACTGACAACAAAGAATTCTTATAACAACAATGAAAAGACAACCTGATTAAAAATTGGGCAGAAGATTTGAACAGGATTGGGGCGCCTGGGTGGCTCAGTGGTTGGGTGTCTAACTTCAGCTCAGGTCATGGTCCCAGGGTCCTGGGATCAAGCCCAAAACCCCACCCACTCCCCACTCCCCCCAGGATCGAGCCAATCAGGCTCCCTGCTCAGCGGGAAGCCTGCTTCTCCCTCTCCCACTCCCCCTGCTTGTGTTCCCTCTCTCGCTGTGTCTCTGTCAAATAAATAAATAAAATCTTAAAAAATATATTAAAAAAAAAGATTTGAACAGGATCCAGAAAAGATACTCAAATGGCCAATAAGCTCATGGAAAATATGCTCAACATGATTAGCCATTATAAAAATACTAATCAAAACCACAATGAAGGGGCACCTGAGTGGCTCAGTCGTTAAGTGTCTGTCTGCCTTTGGCTCAGGTCATGATCCTGGCGTCCTGGGATGGACGTCAGGCTCCCTGCTCTGCGGGAAACCTGCTTCTCCCTCTCCCACTCCCCCTGCCTGTGTTCCCTCTCTCGCTGTCTCTCTTTGTCAAATAAATAAATAAAATCCTTAAAAAAAAAAAAAAAACCACAATGGAGCCACTAGGATGGCTAAGCTAAAAAAGATGGATAAAAGCAAGTGGTAACAAGGATGTGGAGAAACTGGACCCCTCAGACATTGCTGGTAGGAATGTAAAATGATGCAGCTTCCTTTAGAAAGTTTGGCAGCTCCTCAAACAATTAAACACAGTTATCAAGTGACCCAGCAATTCTACTCCTAGGCATATATCTAAGAGAAATGAAAACATATGCCCACAGAAAAACCTGTACATGAATGTTCATAGCAGCATTATCCATAATCGTTAGAAAGTAGAAATGTTCATTGAACCCAAATGTTCAATGTTTAATGAATGCATAAACAAAACGTGGTACCTCTATTACAATGGAATATTATCTGACCGTGAAAAGGAATGAAGGTCTGATTCACGTTACAACATGGATGGACCGAAAACATGCAAAGTGAAAGAGGCACAAAAGGCCATGTTTTGTATGATCCCACTTACGGGAACTCTCAGAATACAGAGATCCAAAGAGACAGTGGATTAGGTGCCAAGAGCTGCAGAGACAGTGGGACTAGGGCATGATTAATAATGTGTACGGAATTTCTTTTGGGGCTGTTGAAATTAGATTGTGGTGATGGTTGAAACAACTCTGTGAATACAATAAAAACCACTTTAAATGGGTGAATATTTGGTATGTGAAATATCTCAATAAAGTGGTTAAAAAAAGGCAGCCAGTAATGTATGATGATTAACATCATAATAAAAAATTTTAAAAAAAAATTAAAAAAAAGGCAGCCTGAGAAAGTATGTTCTGAAAAGGCAGGAGCCTCTTTCTCAGGTACCTGAGGCCATCCCCTCACACAGGTCCACTGCTCTACCCAGGTCTGCAAAAGTCCACCATCCTGGGTGCTAAAGGCCTCCATCCTAGAGTCTCCTGCTTGCCCTCCCCTGCCTAGGCCCTTCAGAAAGATCTGTGCACACGGGGTGGGGCAAGACAGGCATCCCAGAGGCTACTCCAAAATGTCTAGCTCAGCCTTTGTCCTTGCCTATCTCCTCTACAACCCTAACTGCCTTCCTCTTAGAGCTTAGTCATGGGGAAGAAAAGAGACGTTACCAAGACCCCAGATCACGCTGCCCAGGGGGCTGCTCCCATGTGGCCTTCAGAGCGAGGCATGGCTGGCTGGCGGGGCAGCTGAATGGAGCAGGAGGAGAAGGTGGGCCAGCCAAGTATGCACGGCAGGGGCTCCCATGGGTAAGCAACAACCCTCCCACCTCCCAAGTTCTAGCAGGTTCTGGTTCCTCATCTAGGCAAAGGGATGATAACCTGTATCTGGAATGGTGCAGGGTGTGAAAATAGTCAGTACAATCATTTTACACACAGATAAGCACCACCCCAGTGAGATGTTGTCACCAACAACGGCTCTGGACTCAGCTCCCCAGGCGGCCAGGAAAGAGTCTGGGAGGTTGGATGTTACCAAGGTTTCTAGGAGATATCCCTGGGAGAAACCAGGCTTTTTGAGACATGATGGACACCTGGGGCCAACTGGTCTCACGGTGGGGAATTTGGGGACCAAAGAAAGTATGATATTCTCCTTAAGGCTTGCTGTCACCCAATCCCAGGGGCCTGCCAGCCCACCAACCCACTGACCTCACAACCCTAACCCTACCCTCTCTCCAGGACAGGGTGAGGAAATACCTGCTGGAAAGTTGAGAAGAGGTTCCAGTTAAGGGCCCTTTACCTCCTCTACGATAGGACGGCCTGCCTTGATTCCAGGGTCAAGGGGGTGCTGAGCCTCTGCCCTCTCCCCACCCCTGCTACCATACATAGAGGTGTCTGGGCCCAGAAGAAAGAGGAGGGACAGTCCCAAACACAGTGCCCTCCCTCACCAGAAGTCAGCACCTAAAGCTCAGGATTCCCCAGAGGCTGCGGCCTCCTTTCTGTCTCCAAGGAGCTGCCTGCCAGTGCAGAAGCCCCTCCCAGCCCTTCCCATATGGATCTGACTTCCCAGATGGTGATCCATTATAAGTAACACCCTCACTAATGCTGAGAGGGGCTGCTGGTGCTGTGACTCATTTACCCAGCTGGCCTTCTCCCAAACTGAGGCACACAAATGCCTCAGACCTCAGGCCTGGTTTACTGCTCATGGGACCAGAGTTACTCAGCCCCAGGTCACTCTCCAGCACTTACTCCCAGGTGGGAACCCTACACCACCTCCCACAGCCTTCCTGACTCAGCCCCTATCCCCCACCCCCCATCTACTACCTCCTCCTCTGCTCCCTTACTCCGGTCATGTCTCCTGCTGTCCCCAAGCCCTAACTCAACACTAGTCCCCCAGACTTCAGCTGGCTCTCCCTGGACAGATGAAAACCCCAGAAAAACCCCAAACTCCCTAAGTCCCTGGGGCCCAGCAGCATTTAAGAGGCTCATGCATTCCCAGCCCACAGAGAGATCCTCTAAAGAGGGAGATACCCGGGTCACAGCTGGCTCTCAACCTGCCAAGTGACCTCCCTTTCCCTATTTGTAAAAAGGGCACTCCCTGCCTCATGAGATTCTTACCCTTCGCTTTGGCTTGGCCGGGGAGGGGTATGGCGAGGGGTGCGCATGAGGGTGTGGAGATCCAAGCGGAAGCTCCTGGGACGTGGCCCAGTCCTGGACCCAGGGCTGTGACCATCCAAACACTTGCCTAAATATGAGGATATCCGTGAGAAACACCCCACCACTGATGTTTCACATCTGCAGAATTTCACAGAATTCGGTTGAGAATTAAAATGATAGAGTTATGCAAATGAAACCAACTACAGATGCACAGATGCCCACTGACAGAAAAACAGCAACACCAATGCTGGCCTCAGATAAAAGCTCAGACAGCCACCCCACCTCCCACCACTACGCTACATTTGGCACTCCAAAAACTGGCCGGCACATCAGCAACTGCAGACCTGCCCCACGGGTCAGCACAGACAGCAGCACGGCAGGAGCTTATTAAGTGCGGGCTTGGGAGCCCATTCAGACCAGGCAGAAGCCCAGGCACAAAGCTCTGCCAGGATGTCCATGGTGATCCCGACACGCTGGACCCAGAAGGCACACCTCTCTTCACATGTGGCAGCCCCACTTCCGTGCAGCCCACATCCTTCCATGAGGGCAACCGGCCACTCTGGGTGTCTGAACGTAACCAGCCCCCTTTTAAACCTGGTCTATGACTCAGAGAGGGTGATGAAACTCCACCGCCTGGCACCCGTCTCCAACACCCAACACCAAGCTGATAGGATTACCAAGGGGAGAGGTCAGTTTAAAACAAACCACTTCCTCATTTTCTAAGCTGGTGGCTTTTAGGACCCTGGACACAAAAAGCCAACCACGATTTCCATTCGATGGTTGCTTTATGGTTCATCCAGATCATCAAGTCTGCCTTTCATTTGAAACTCCCCCATTTTGACCTCTGCAGGCAGAAAGAGAAGGAGGGGAAGGCAGGGAAAGGACTGAACCTCAGGGATGGGAGGCTGGGGAACCTGCTGGGCAAAATCCCACCCAGAGGGTCCACGCATGGCACTGCTCCCTGAAGCTTCATCCTGTCCCACGCACATCACTAGCTGCCTGCAGGAGAGGGGAGTCAGAAAGGCCACGGCCATTCTCTCTGTTCCTCGCCCCTTCACGTCTAACTGGTGTAGAGGTGCAGAGGTAGATGGGCTGAATTTGGAAAATGGACGAGTAGCCTGGAAATCCAGGCAGTGTAATGTAATACTGAGAGCTGGGACTCTAGGGTCTGACTCCCTCAGTTGTGACCCTGGGCAAGTTACTTAATGCTCCCCCATCTGAAGAATAAGGATGATAACCTTGCTTCTGATTACTGTGATGTCCAAATGAGCTAACTAATACACATAAAGTTCTTTACGTGTGTGTCTGGCCCACAGCGAGCTCTGTATGTTATCACCATCCTCATTTAGCTTTTTCAGACCCCTCAGTGGCTTTGGGCAAGGACGGGTATGGCCTGGGGGGTGGCCAGCCAGGTGTGGCAGCCAAGGTGCTGCTAATGGGATCCTATGCATAGGAGGCCCAGTAGGGTAGATAGCTGGCCTCAGGGGGCATCCAGGGCGGCACTGCCCTCCCAAGCCCCAGACTGACAAATGGTCACCGGAGGTACAACCACAGAAAGGACTTCCAATGGCCACAGCTCTAGAGTGAGTCTTCTCAGGAGCTAGGAATCCAGAGCCAGCATCCTGCGCACTACCACCAAGGAACACACAGTCCTTGATCATGATGGTGACCTCCTGTCACAGTCCCTTGCACTAGAGAAAAAGAGAACAGCTCCAATGTCATTCACTGCCCTTCTCAAGCCAAGACTCTTGTCCTGGAAGACTCCCTCTCATATCTTGCTCCTCCATGTGGCCTCAGCACTCCTGACAGGCCGTTCTCATTTGCCAATGAGTGAAACCTGCAGTTCCTCCAATGGGTCTCCCCAGGTTGGCTAAGGCTGTGAGCTTCCCTGGGCGAGGCCTCGGAGGAGGGCATGCAGTGCCCATTCCCACCTAGAGATACCTCTTCCCCACCTAGGCACCCCTCCCCCAGCATTCCTGCACTGCCCTGAGTGCACTTTCCCACCTTATTCAACTGGCAAGATCCTATTCATTCTTCAGAGTCCCCTTCAGATGGCCTAACCTCCTCAGACAAAAACAGCAACCCACCCCATGTTCCCAAAGCTCTTTGCAACAAACACACTAAAGCCTACGTCCTGATGTATGACAGTAGCCAGTTTATGTCTCCATTCCCATGGGACAGCACCCTGTCCCTCATGAACCACACCGCATGGGCACTGGGCACCTCAGTACTCAAGGAGGCCCATGAGAAGGCTGCCTTTAAACCCCACTTATGAAGTGCCTCACAAGGCCTCCTGTGGGCGCTGACCCTGTACCTCTTCTCTCTCTGGGCAGGCAGGAGGGACAGAACACACACATGCCCGGCAGCAATGAAAGGCTTGACATCTATCCTCTCTTCCCAACAAGGCCTTACTAGAGCTCTGCCCACCTCAACTTTTAAAACCAGAAGTCCCTTTCCCACTTTCCTTCTAGTTCCAAAACCAGACTACCTTCCAGGAACAGTCACTGATGACTTCCAGTGGATGCTCAGGGCCCTGGTTCAAGGTCTGTCTCAAGATGGCACAGACCAGGGGCGCCTGGGTGGCTCAGTCGGTTGAGTGTTTGCCTTTGGCTCAGGTTGTGGAATGGAGCCCCTGCTTCTGGCTCCCTGCTCAGTGGGGAGCCTGCTTCTCCCTCTCCCTCTGCTGCTCCCCCTGCTTGTGCTTACATCCAAGTGCTCACACTCTCTGTCAAATAAATAAATAAAATCTTAAAAAAAAAAAAAAAAGGCAGAGACCAAGGCCCAGGAGAGCCTTCCCCAACTCAGAGCCTGCCACTTGCCCCAGATGGGTGGAGATGGAATGTGGACAAACCACATCCTTCAGCAGCTTCCCCAGCTCCCTTCTATAGAGAGACCAGCTGAGATGCCACCAAGTGAGGCTTGGGCAGACAGATAAGATTTGCAGGAAGGGCAGGCAGGCTTGGCAGTGGAATTAGTTGCCTGAAAATGTGGGGGTGCTTTGTGCTGGGTTTCTCACCTGCTCCTCAACCCCTTCCAGACCAATCCAATCCCAGAAGGCCTCACCTGTGTTCCTCAAGCTCATCCCCCACTGTCACCACCACTGTCCCTCCATGACCCCAGCAAAATCCCTGCCAGCCCAGCCACTCTGTAGTTGAGGGCTTTAGGGCTCTCCCAGGGTTCCCTGGGGTCACAAAGTCATTCAAAAAACTGATTTCTACCACCAGCCAGTATATGCATGTAATTTCTAACAGTTCTAAGACAGGCTCTCTGGCCACCCTGAGGCAGGGGTAAGAAGGGAAAAGTGCCCGAGACCAGAATCCAAGGTCCGCGTCTGGATTTAGGTTCTGGATCTGGTGCTGAACAGACAGATGTGTGACCTGAACTCGTCCCTTCCCGTCGGTTTTTTTCCTCTGAGGTTGGACCGGCAGCCGCTAGTCTCACTGTCTTAAGTCCTCAACTCACCACCCCCGCCACCGCACCCCGGCCGAGGCCCCACCAGCCGCCGGCCAAACCCAAAGACTCGCTCGGAGAGGACACAATAAAGCCATTTCTAGCCTACCCAAGGAGAGGGCCGCTCCGGCCACTAGCCACTGGACAGAATCCGAGGGCCGCGCGCGGGCCCCGCTCCCCAGGCTGCCCCTGTATCCCCCTTCCACCGACGGGGCCGTTCCGGCGATGTCTGGGCCGCGAGGACCCAAGGAGGGGCCCAGGCGGACGGGAGGCGGGGTGAAAGGCTGCCTCGACGCCGGGGGCCGAGGGCCGAGGGCCGGCAGGCTCTAACCGCGCGGGCCCACGGGGCGCTCCGGACGGGGTGGCACCTGGCGGCCCCCACTCCCGCGCGCAGGCGGTCCGGGACTGTGCCTGAGAGGGTCGGGCCGCCGGCGAGCACTGAGCCAGCCCGGCGCCTGGCAGGCAGGGGCTCCTAAGCTTGCAGCTCAGCGCAGACGGCCGCGCGTGGTAGCGGGGGCTACTCACCCACCCAGCGGCCGTGGCAGCAGGCCGAGTGGCTAGCAGGGGAGCCGGGGGCCGGGAGCCGCACAAGACACGCTGGAGGCAAAGTCCCCGGGGCGCGCGCAGTACGCAGCCGCCGCTCTCCCACTTCCTTTATTTCCCGCCCGCCACGGCCGACCCCGCCCCCGGCCCGCCCCCCGCCGGAGCCTACCGGGAAACCCCCGCGCGCTGTGCGGGAGCCCCGGTCCCTAGAGCCCGGCTGGGGACCGCGACTCCCGCCTGGCAGATCAGCCGAGGATACAGTGGACTTCCACCCTCAGACCGTGGTCCCTATCAAGGTGGCCATCTGAGGAGGTTGGTCACGCATTCCGGCGATGCAGGGATTATTCCTAATGTTCCTTGCTGGGAAGGGCTTTCAGAATCCTCACGAGCTGTTCTTGGAGTAGCCGGGTTGGGGGGCGGGGGGTTGTGATTCCCGGTAATAACCTCGTGAAGCCATTCACCAGTGCCTGTGCCCAGATATCGCCACAACGGCACAGCCAAAGCAGAAACATGTGACTCCCAACAAAAGAGAAAAACAATCAGGAAAACAATTTTGTGGAAATCATGAGAAAACAAATAGGACTATGGAAGTTGCTACACCTGAACAGAGTAGTATAAACTGAATTTTATATTTTTAAAGATTTTATTTATTTGAGAGAGAGCACAAGTAGGGGGAGGGGCAGAAGGAGAAGCCGGTTCTCCACTGAGCAGGGAGGGAGCCCGCTATGAGGTTCAAATCCAGGACTCTGGGATCATGACCTGAGCCACCAAGGCGTCCCTAGAAACTGAATTTTAAAGAAGAAAAAGATTGGAAGGAAATACAACAAAAAATCATCACAAGGTTACATTAAAATAATAAAAATCACAGTGATTTTTTTTTTTTTACTTTTTGCTTTTTTGTGTTTTCCAATTTTTCTGAAAGGATGGTGGCAATAATTTTACAGTGATTGAAAACAATTATAATGAAAATCACATAATGGAATGGTTTGTTAAATTTAGGTAGCATTATCTGTATTTCAAGTTGATTTCTTTACCAGAGCTGCATGTTCAAGTGATTAAAGTATAAATAGCAAGTAATATTTTGTAAAGGGGTTGTCTCTGAGGTTTCTGGCAGCCAAAGCAAGAGAGGTTAATTTCACAGTTCTATAAAGAGAGAATGGAGCATACCAATTTCCACTTCAAGAGTGTCCAAGCTTAACTTGCACCTAACTGTAAATGAAATTTCTGGGTTTTGTGTGCAGCTTAACTTGGCTCTGAAGGAGGTGTCAGAGGGTACAATCTAGAAATTTTGAGCAAGAACAGGTTCATTCCAATAAATATATTTCCTCCAAGGATGACCTCTTTGAGGGGGGCACAGGATGCCTGAGATCAGAGTACAAATGACACATGGATAGTCTCAGCTCGATACTTTCTCCCAGGGGAGGCAGATGCAGTGCATGCTGGGGTCAGAGGGGGCAGAGGGGGGCAGAGGCTGTGTGCCGCACCCAGGACAGACCCTCTTCATTTGGGCAGCAGAGTCTGGCCTACCTAAGCTATAAGTCACTTCTGGCACCAGTACGTTTCTAGGACTATAAATGTGTTTCTCATACTGTATGTGGACCAACCAGGCTATATCATGCTCCCCAAGGAGCAGTTCCCCGGTTCAAACTTCTCATCAGGAGTTGTTTATCTTCTAACTCCTATGCAAATAACTAGTAATCCTTCCCAACTCAACACTACTCAACTCTCCTGATTGCTCAGCACTTCTGATTGCTAAACTTTGAACAATGGATGATATACTTCTCTGTCTCCCTACACAGGACTCTAAACATGATTTCATTTTTTCCATGCCTCCAGCCACCTTCTCTAGCATGGTCTTCTGTCCTGTGAAATGCTGCTCTGGCTCTGGGCAGCACTCTCGTGTTCCATCTCCAGAAGATGCGTGTCTGCTCACTGATCCATGCATCCCCAAATATGGTGGCCACAGCAGTGCCGCCATGAACATTCTCCTACTAGTCTTTTTGTGAACATATGTTTTCACTTCTCTTGAGTATAATACCTAGGAGTGGCACTGCTGGGTCATAGGGTGAGGAATGTTCAACTGTATTACCAACATCCAGTTTTTCAAAGTGGCTATACCTGCTTGCACTTCCATCAGCAGCGTGTGAGCATCCCAGCAACTCCATGAATCCCTGTGGCTCTCCCCTGCACCACCAGCACCCTGGTGCATGCCACCATATCCCCCTATCATAGCAATAGCTTCCTAACAGGGAGGGGCTCCCTATATTCTTCCTCCTTTTATAAAATGTCAGATGGTGTCACTACACTCTTTAAAGTCCTCGATGGTTTCCCAAGGCTTTTTTTAACAGCCTCCGAGCTGCACCCTCTTTAAGCTCAAATCCTACTACTGTCCCCTTGTTATTCTGCCTCAGCCCCAACAGCCTCTGTGCTTTCCCTGGCCCTGGCTTCATTTCCTCCACAGCATCTCTCACAACCTGAAATATTCTATAATTCTTCATTTGTGTTGGACTGTCTCCCCCCACTGGGAAATAATCTCCACAAGGAGGACAGGGACTTGTTTTATTCATATTCTTGTCTTGGTCCCTAAAACAGTGTTTGGTACTCATGGGTGCTCAACAGATAGAATAACTATGTCGACAAGAAAAACAGCAGGTGGTATCAGGTGCTGTGTGGAAGACTGAACAGGGCACTGCGAGGGCAGGTGAGCGATGGGTGGCTCAGGAGCTGGGTCATCTGATGCCTGAAAGAAAAGGGGAGCAGATGTGACAGGAGGAGGCAGAGCGTTGTGGACACGGGAAGCATCTACAGCAAGCCGTGCCAATGCAGGAAGGAGCCCAAGGTAGCTGGTGGATAGCGGGTGCAGGGTGACAGCAGGGAGGCTTGGGGACAGGCTGGGTGAGGAGTCAGGTCTTATCCTAAATGCTGTGGGGGTCACTGACTTTGTCCTGCAGGGTGGGATCTGTGCCAATTGGCCCCCAAATTCATTGTGTCTCCTATTTAGCTTCTTGCATTCAGGGTAGCTTCTCCCCACTCCAATCCCCAGTTCTAACTTGCTGCTTCTGTTATGCTTTGGTCTTTAAAATCTGTCAGCATTTTTTGTAAATTAAGAGAGTATGATGCTTCTCACAAAGGCAAGTCTATAGGGTCAGGAAACCTAGCAGTGGCTGCCAGCCACTGGAAGGGGAGGGACTCTAAGGGAAGACTGGAATGATGGAATATTTCTATATGCTCATTGTGGTGGTTGTTACATGACTGTATGCTTTTGTCAACATTCATAGAATTCCACACTAACAGGTGAATTTTATCGTATGTAAAAATGATACCTTAATTCAAAAATGAAACTGTAAATACACAAATAAGTTGTTTATCTTCTAACTCCTTCTAACTCATTACACATCTTCTTATCCTTCTAACTCACTACTAAGAGAATGATGCTCTTAGTAATGAAGACAGAACACAGCACCCTGGGGCGCCTGGGTGGCTCAGTCGGTTAAGGGTCTGCCTTCGGCTCAGGTCATGATCCCAGGGTCCTGGGATCAAGCCCCACATCAGGCTCCCTGCTCAGTGGGGAGTCTGCTTCTCCCTCCCCCTCTTTTTGCCTTTCCTTCCCCCTCTCTTTGTTCCTCCTCCTCCCCCTGCTCATGCTCGCTCTCTCTCTCAAATCAATAAATAAAATCTTAAACAAAACACCCAGTGAGGTTTTGGATGAAAAGGTGTAGGAAGCTAAGCAGTCTGACTTCAGTTTCAATTTCCCTGAGGCTTCTCACTGTTGCTTCCGGCTGCTGGGCCACTCCTCCTACAAAACCCCAACCCCCTTCCTAAGTTCCCTTTATTGCAGCAGAAAGATGGCATTTTCAAAGACATCTTGAAGGGATGCTGTTTGAAAATGATTATTTCTGAAACCCATTGTTATGGGCTGAATTGTGTCCTCAAATTCATCTGTTGCAGCTCTAACCTCCTAGTCCCTCACAGTGGGAGTGTTTTTGGAGACAGGCTCTTTAAAAAGGTAGTTAGGGTTAAATGAGGCCACAGGTGTAGACTCTAATCTAATATGACTGATACCTTTACGGGAAGAAATTAGGACACGGACACCCACAGAGGGAGGACCATACGGAAGAGACACAGGGAGATGGCAGCCATCTACAAGCCAAGGAGACAGGCCTCAGAAGAACCAACCCAGCCAATACCTTGATCTTAGACTTCTGGCCTCCAGAATCAGGAGAAAGTTGGTTTCTGTTGTTTATGCCCCCGGGTCGGCTGTACTTTGTTACGGCAGCCAGAGCAAACCCATACACCCACTTCTACCTATGAGTCACCTGTACCCAATCAGAAGGGGCTGGGTTTCTTTCCCTTTTACTGTCTGTGTTCCTTGCCAGGTGACCTTCCTCTTCTGGTCCTGGGGAGGTCTCACACCTGTCTTATTGATGAGGGAGCAGAAGGCAAGCTGAGGACAAAGCACAAGTTGATAGCCCGCAACCCGCCCGCACCCCCACTCCCAAGTGGGATCTGTGTGGCATTCCTCAGTCACTCCTGGTTGCCCTAAAGCTAAGGGAAGGAAAAACAAATGATTGACTTATAGAGATCACAGTCCTGCAAGATGTGAGTCTCCTTCAGTTTACAAATGTCTTAGTGATTTACAAGGAAAAAGCATTCTTATCAATAAGCTAAATTTCAGAAGGAAAAGTAGATAAAATTAAATGTCCTTATAACCTGCAGCCCATTGACAAATACTTGAGGCAGGCAGAGTTTAACGTTCCTCCATGAAGCTCCCAACTGTCTTAATGTTAATACCTTACTAGAGGGAAAAAAAACCTTGACGATGGGAAGGACTCCAGTATCTTCTAAGTCCTCTTTAGCATATGAACATTCTTTAGAAAACCTCCCTTTTTCCTTACACACAACTCCCAAGTCACCCCTTACAACCCCGGTGCAGCAGCTCTTTCTGCCCATGGGTCCTGTCCCCATGCCTTAATAAAACCACCTTTTTGCACCAAAGATGTCTCAAGAATTCCTTCTTGACCATCAGCTCCGGACCTCACCTACATTCAAAACTACATCGTTATCCTGCTCCAAGGTCAAGGGCATAGCTTACCCTTTTTTAGAAAAATTCAAATCTTGCCCTCCTTCTCAGGCCTGGGTCCCTTCAGACCCCCCTCACAGGCTGTTTCTGACAGGCCAAGGTGACAGCCGACTCTGGCAGATTGGTATTGGGTCTCCCTGAACCTCTGTTATGACCTGACCTTTCCAGGCTCTGGCCCTGGGCCACGTCATACATCTAGATCCAGGCTAAAGGGAAAATGCAGGCCTGGACCCCTCCAGCTTCAGACACCAGCACAAGCCTGTGTGCGGCAACAACCTGGTAGGGAGAGGCATGGTGACAGCTCTGTTTAGAGCTCCCTTTACACTCTTTCATGTTCAAGGCTGAGTTTGGAAAATAGAGTTTACTGGTTATCTGACATCAGGATGCCAGGGGTATTGTTGTGTGAAGCCAACAGGGTTGAAAATTGGTTTGGGGAAAATGAACCAAATAATATCTGCTCCATCTCGTGTGGAAACAGAAAGGAAGATAAAGTGCTCTCCCTATGGTACATCTTACAAAGTCCTTCTGGCTTCCCCTTCCCCAACCCTGCGGCCGGAGCTTTGATTAATGCTAAAAAGCAGATCTCCAGGGGGGGCCTGGCTGGCTCAGTCGGAAGTGACTCTTGATCTTGGGGTCATGAGTTCAAGCCCCAAGTTCCCTCGTTGGTTGTAGAGATTACTTAAATAAATAAACTTAAAAACAAAAAAGGAGATCTCCAGTTGATGATATACTATGTAAGCTTGAAAGACAAATATCATATGAATTCACTCGTATGTGTAATTTAAGAAACAAAACAGAAGAACATAGGGGAAGGGAAGAAAAAATAAAATAAGACAGAGAGGGAGACAAACCGTAAGAGACTTTTAACTCTAGAAAACAAATGGAGGGTTGCTAGAAGGGAGGTGGGTGGGGGGCTGGGGTAACTGGGTGATGGGCATTAAGGAGGGCACGTGATCCAATGAGCACGGGGTGTCATAGGAGACTGATGAATCACTAAATTCTACCTCTGAAACTAATAATATAGTATGTGTTAATTAAGTTGAATTTAAATTTTAAAAAAGTCATTTATTTATATATATATATTTTTAAGATTTTATTTATTTATTTGACAGAGAGAGACAGTGAGAGAGGGAACACAAGCAGGGGGAGAGGAAGAGGGAGAAGCAGGCTTCCCGCCGAGCAGGGAGCCCGATGCGGGGCTCGATCCCAGGACCCTGGGATCGAGCTTAATGACTGAGCCACCCAGGTGCCCCAAAAGTCATTTATTTATAAAGAATGTTTTTCTTTTATGCTTCTTTTTAAAAAATCTCAAATGCACTGCATTGGACGAATCATGCCGCCTCATTCTTAGCACATGGTCATCATCAGTCCCCTCTCCTGTGTTGTTTCTCATTTATTTCTTCTTTTTTTCCCTTTCCCATCTCCTTCACCTGCCTCTCAGAGGTAGCTTTTATGATATATGTATTATATATCATTTGTTTGTATAAAGTCTTGTAAAAAAAAGTATACTATTGTTTTGTACATATTACGGTAGATCTCATTTTATTTTTTTCCTCACTCAGCGCTGTATTTGCAAGATCCCTCTGTGTTGCTATGTGTATCACTTCTAAGTGCCACAGAGTACTCCACTGTGGGAATCCCCCACATTTTGCCCATCTGCTCCCCCATATAGAAAAACTCCAGACTGCTCCCAACTTGCTGTCATAACAAATAACACTCAAATGAACATCCTCAAGTATGGTTCCTACGAGTCTGGATGAGAATTTTTTAGCAGGTAGCTGGGAACAGAAGTACTGGGGTCTTAGGGTGGGCGTATGGGTAAGGTGACCAAGTACTAGCAGCCACTCTCCCCAGTGGTTGCTCTTCTCTACATTCCCACCAGGAGGGCCCATTGCTTCTGTTTCCCTCCATCCTCACCACCACTTAGCATGATTTAGGTTGCTAATTTTGCCAATCTAATGGATATAAAATAATATCTCATTGTTATCTTGTGTTTGCATTTCCATGGTAAGCTATGAGTTTGAGCACCCTTGTTCAGGATAAGTATCAGTTTGCATCCTCTAGTGAGCAGACACTGAAATGGGGCAGCAAGAAGTTTTTTCGGGGGAGATCATGTCTGTGAGAGATAGAGGAAGAAGCAGGATTGAACAGGAAAAACCTTCAGATCACAAGGCAGGTCTGAGCCGTGTAGAAGGAAACAGGGGAGGAAGGAGAACCAGACAGACCATGGAACCGATCTGAGAAGGTCACAGCCATGCCAGGTAGGTAGCTCTAGAGCAAAGAATGTCTGTTAGAGGAGAAATGGCCAGAACCCTGCGTCCCGCCACGCTCATTCACGCTTGGGAAGTGCCCGGCCTCTGTGGCAGCGTCTGGAGGCCATGAAGCTGGAGGCTGTTACCTAACGGGCGACCTGCAGCTGAGGAGCAGCAAGCCCTCGGCTGACGGCAGGTCTGAGCAGAACTCCTCCATGACTGCCACAACAAGTGTGCTGGAGGAACAACCAGGGAGGCCTCAAGAGCTTGAGATCGCAAAGGTGTATTTCTTGCTCAGTCTGCCATGGATCAGGTGGCTCTCCTTGGAGGCTCTCCTCCAAAGGTGATGCTGGGATCCAAGCAGCTTTCCATCTAGGGTCTCTGCTGTCAAGGGTTCTTCACTTGCAGATGCAGAGGCACAGTGTGCAGAGCTCACTGCTAACTGACTCAGAGCTCAGCCTTCCCACTCACATCCCCTGTGGGAGTGCCTGTCAGGATCTCAACATAGCTACCGAGGCAGAAGCCAGGAAATACAGTGTGTAAGTCCAGGAAGAGAAGATGCAGTGGGGGCATGGGGACATACACCATTGTCTCTGCCACACTCCCTGATAATTTGCCTGTTTAGCTCCTTAGTCCATGTATCCACTTGGGTTCTCGTCCTCTTCTTATTTGTTTGCAGGAGTTCCTCAGATATTCTAGACCTTTATTGGTTTTATTTTTTTAATTTTTTAAAGAGATTTTATTCATTTGAGAGAGAGAGCATGAGCAGGGGAAGTGGCAGGCAGAGAGAATGGGAAAAGCAGGCTCTCTGCTGAGCAAGGAGCCCAATGTGGGGCTCGATCCCAGAACCTGGGATCACGACCTGAGCTTAACCATCTGAGCCACCCAGGCGCACCCGTTTATTGGTTTTAGACATTATAAATATCTTCTTCCAATCTGTTCTTGGCCTGTTAACTTTTTCCATGGTATCCTGCATTAAACACACTTCTCAAATTCATACATTTCTTCCCTTATAGTCTGTGCTTTTGAAGTATAATTTAAGAAGTCCTTTTCTCCACAGTTTACAAAGATATTCTCCTATATTTTTCCTATTTTGTAAATTTGTAGTTTTGTTTTTTACATTTTGAGAATGTAAAAACATGGGATAAAATACCTAGGAATAAATTTAACCAAGGAGGTAGAAGATCGAAACACGGAAAGCTAGAGAGTATTGAAGGCACAAATAAATGGAAAGATATTCTATGGTCATGAATTAGAAAAATTAGTATTGTTAAAATGGCCATACTACCCAAAGCAATCTACAAATTTAATGCAATCTCTATCGAAATTCCAATGGCATTTTTCATAGAAATAGAAAAAACAATCCTAAAATTTGTATGGAACCACAAAAGACCCAGATTAGCCAAAACACTCTTGAGAAAGAAGAACAAAGCTGAAGGTATCATGCGTCCTGATTTCAAACTATATTACAAAGCTACAGTAATCAAAACAGTGTGGTATTTGCATAAATACAGATACATACATCAATGGAACAGAATAGTGAGCCCAGAAATAAATGGACACATACATGAACAATTAATTTTTAACAAAGGAGCCAAGAATACTCAATGAGAAAAAGATAATAAAAAGTGTAGGGTATAAAAAGTATAGGGAAGGGGCGCCTGGGTGGCTCAGTTGGTTAAGCGTCTGCCTTTGGCTCAGGTCATGATCCTGGAGTCCTGGGACCAAGTCCTGCATCAGGCTCCCTGCTCAGTGGGGAATCTGCTTCTCCCTCTGACCCTCCCCCCTCTCATGCTCTTTCTCTCTCTCTCTCACAAATAAATAAATAAAATCTTTTTTTTTATTTGACAGAAAGACAGAAGCACTAGTAGGCAGAGAGGCAAGCAGAGGGAGAAGCAGGCTCCCTGCTAATGCAGGACTCGATCCCAGGACCCTGGGATCATGACCTGAGCCGAAGGCAGCCGCCTAACTGACTGAGCCACCCAGGCGCCCCAAATAAAATCTTTTTTAAAAAAAATTGAAACTATGTGAGGTGATGGATGTTAACTAAAGTTAGCATGGTGATCATTTCACAATATATGCATATGTCAAATCATTATGTTGTGCACCTGAAACTGCTACAATGTTATATATCAATTATATCTCAACAAAACTGAGGGAAAAAAGTCCTTTCTCTATAGATCAAAGATTTCTTCTACATTTTTTCTAGTTTATAAATTTGCAGTTTTATTTTGTGAATTTTGGTCTTTAATTCATCCCAAGTCTACATGTAGTATTACACAGGAGACTGTTTTCATTTTCTCTATATGGTGAGCCAATTTTTTTCCAAACACCATTTGCAAAACAATTCATCTCTCCTATTGATTCATGGGAATCAATCACAATCTGAGTTTCCATGGTCCCTCTGAGTGCTCCTTTTGGGGCCATACTGCATGGTTTTTACTATTATGGCTTTGCTTTAAGTCATACTGTAGTTAAGGCAATCCCCCTATGCTTCTTTCTCAAGGTTGTTTTCACTATTCATGTGTTTTTATTTTTTTTTTTTAAGATTTTATCTATTTATTTGACAGAGAGAGCACAAGCAGGGAGAATGGCAGGCAGAGGGAGAGGGAGAAGCAAACTCCCGACTGAGCAGGGAGCCCAGTGCGGGACTTGATCCCAGGACCCTGAGATCATGACCTGAGCCGAAGGCAGACACTTAACTGACTGAGCCACCCAGGCACCTGCTTTTTTGTTTTAAAGAGTTTATTTTTTTGTTGTTGTTATTTTAAAAATATTTATTTATTTATTTGAGAGAGAGCGTGAGCGAATGAGTAAGCTAGCACAGGGAAGGGGCAGAGAGAGGGAGAGGGAGAATCCTCAAGCAGACTCCCTACTGAGTGTGGGGCCCGACGCAGGGCTCAATCTCACAACCCTGAGATCATGACCTGACCTGAAATCAAGAGTTGGCTTCTCAACTGACTGAGCAACCCAGGTGCCCCAAAGATTTTATTTTTAAGTAATGTCTACACCCAATGTGGGGCTTGAACTCATGACCCCAAGAACAAGAGTTGCACGCTCCACCCACTGACCCAGCCAGGCGCCCCATGTGTTTTTAACCTTTGTAAAAATGTGAAAGAGTTTCTGAGCCATCCTAGAGGATAGGTTTGGATGGAGAGTCAGGAAGGAGAGCTCTGGGGAGAGGAAAGTGAGAAGAGGCAAAGTTGGGAAGTTGGAAGGGACCATCAGCTTAGCTTAGTAGTCAGCTTTGCTGGGCTGGGGGTAGAGGGGACAGCAGTGAACTGACAGCAGTGAACTCTGCAAGACCCACGGATGCATTGAAGAGTCAGCATGTGGCTCAGACCAGAGGCGTTAGGGCATTTCGATGGTAGAGGGGGCATGTGGACGGAGGGGTCTGGGCAGGCTGCCCAGGGAGGGTCAGAGGGAGGTTGGCAGGCCTTTCACATAGTGGTTAAGAGCTCAAGTCTTTGCAGTTTGTTTCTTCAGCTCTGTTCCTTACCAGCTCTGCGACCCTAGCATGATACCTAATTGCTCTGAGGCTCATTGATAAAATTGGGATAATAATGCCTCTAAATACAGTGACTGGTACCGTGTTTGTGCTCTCATTATTGCCTATCAAATGGAAAGGAAGGGGAAGAGCTATGTATTAGGCATAAAGTCAGAATGAGCAAGGCAAGTACTCAGAACACATAGAGACCTGGCGTGAAGTCGTTGGCATTCCTGGACTTGCAAACAGGGAGACCAGCAGCTACCTCTAAGAAAGCTGAGGCCCCAGAACAAGTTTCTTGATTTCCCATTTCCTATCCATAAAAGAAAATGATAGTACATATTTCAAAGTTGCATTTTAAATAAATGAAATATGGAAGAGTCTCAGTTATGGTAATAATACAATACAATAGTAAGGTCTCAGCAAATGGCCGCCATTGCAGTTATTACTTGGCATCCCTGCAGAGGCCCTCCAGCATCTCTGTGCAGTTGCGGGTGCCCGACTGGGAGTCAGAGGCCGGGGTGCAGGGAGGTGGTTCAGGGAGTAGGACCTCAATTGCTGGGGTTTCTGAAGGGGCACTAAGAGGAAGGAAGGAGAGGAGAGGGACTGCCTGCTTGCTCCCCCATCCCCTTCCTTCCCTTGTCACCTTCTGAGCTGCCTCCACAGCCCCTCCCTAGCGGTCGGTCCCTCGGTGGCTTGCACTGCACACACCTGGACTTGATAACGAACTTCTTCTCCAGGTGTTTCTCATTTCCCTCATTTCCTGGCAGGGTTGGTGCTCAGTAGTGTCTCTTGGCTCTCAATAGACCTCAGGTGCCTGGCCCTGGGAAACTGAAGGGATGAAGGAGGGTGGCAGGCCAGTGCCCCTGGGCCTTGTTAACTGAGCTCTGAGAGCACGTGCCCATGGCCGCCTTGTTGCATTTGGTCCCTGGTGCCTGGCATATCACATGTGGACTAAGTCCTTTCTTGTGCCTGCTTTGATGGCATCTTGTCTCCTCCAACTGCAGGAGGCAAAACCTCTGACTTCCCCCAGAGACAAGTCCACATGGGGTGGGGGCTCTGGGTGGCAGATGGGCTCATGCTCTTCCTTCTGGTGCCCGCTTCCCACAAGCACCCCCAGGCCCCGCCTCTGCAGAGGTGCCAATCTTAGGGTCAGAGTTTCCGCAAGCCCACAAATGCCACTTCCTTCCCTCTTCCCAGTGCTCGTGAAAGCCCACAGCTGTGACGCACCCAGCTGACTCCGAAGCCGGGAAGTCAATGCTCCTTCCATCTAGACACCCCCATCGCCCTCACCTCAGGAATAGAATCTGACAACGGAGGTTTGGAGTGGTGAACACGAGGTGAAGGTGTGGCCTCGGGTGGGAGGGGAGCGGGGCCCCGGCACCACACAGAGTACCATGTACACAGCTAGTTGTCCATAACCCCCCACTCTCTGATAGGGGTAGAGGCTGGGGGCACGTGAGCCCTCCAAGGCTTTCTAAACCAACAGGCATACTAACGGAGGGGAGAAGAACATGATGGCTTATTATTTCCAGACCCAAGTGAGTAAGTAGCTCAGAGCTTTTGCTCTGTGCCCGACTCAGGACTCTACCGTGGGTCCAGCCAGGGGCTTACCATCCCTGGTAGACCCTGGGCTGACACGCAGGAACAGACAGCGGGGTTAAGGTGCTGTAAGACAGGCCAACATGGGAGGCCCGGTGGGGGGAGCGGAAGCAAAGTGCCAGGCGGCAGGGAGCAGTGGTTTACATGGAGGCACAACTCCCCTGTCCCTGGATGTGTGTATACAAGGGCAGGAGCCGTAGACAGGTGCCTGGGAAGGAAAGCATCCAAGTGCTTTCCCACCAACACAGAGTCTAGGCTCTGGGCCTTGAAGGACATGCAGGCTTGGAAGGCAGGAGGGTCTAGAGGGAGGAACGCCAAACAGCTCCTGCAGGAGGAGAGGGGAAATGGCTACCTCCAGGACCAGGGCCTGTGGGGCAAAGTTCGTGTTCATACCCACGATCTTGTACAGGTGAGCTGTCAGTGCTGGAAAACGTCAGGCACTTTTTTTCTTTCAGCCCCACCTGGTATGTGTTGGCAGTATGGCCTGGGGGAAGCTGTGGGTGGCTGGCTCTGACCCAGCTTCGACTCGGTGCCTGTACTGGGCTAAACAACTAGTCTGGGATTTCCAATATTACCTTAGCAGCCTTTCCCCTGGACCTTTCTATCGAGTCAACAACAAACAGCTGCCACTGAGGCTCCCATTCAGGGAATCATAGCAGAGCAACTTTCAGGGGGTTGACTCCCTAGGCCCAAGGGGCTAGAAAACCCAGAAACGTCCCCTTCCAGAGTCTGGCTCTGGTCAGAAGGGGCTCCAGGGGAAGAGGCAGACAGGAGTTTCCTGGAGGAGGTGGGCTGACTCTGCCAAAGAGCTGGGTCCTCCATTAGTTAACTGCCAGGGCAGGCCAGGTCACGTGCTCCCCACGCTCTCCTTTGCCTTGCGGCTGCCCTTCCTGAAGCTAGCTCACTGGATGGTGGCTGAATCACGCCAAACCAAGGGGAGGGCGTGGGGGCCCCGGAGTGGAGTAGGGGCCTGGCCATGACTGGCTTGAACATTTTACATGGCCATTTGTCAGAGGGAGGGATGTTGAGAAAGAGGGAAGATCAGTGTCCAGAATTCTGCTTAAAGACACACAGGTTAAGAATGCCATGTGGCAGAGCGAGTGAGTGCTGTATGTGGAATTTTGTGTTCCTTGGGGGTAGGGCTGTGACTCTCATTGCGATGGATCCATGCACACCAGAGCTGGAGCCTGGGTTGGAATCATGAAGGCAAGGAGACACCTGCCTCACATTACATGAAGTTTCTGGTTCTTTATTCCTATGCTGGCTTTCCCCCATCCAACCCAACCCCATGACTTCCTTTCTTGCCAACGCTGCCCTGGGCTTCAGGTGTCACTCATTTCCCGGAGAGCAGACTTTGAGCAGCTGCTGCCGGTTCCTGTCACAGGTGCTAGGGCAGGAGCAGCTCCCCTACCTCCTGGGACGGGAGCACATCTGCTTGTGGGCAGTGGCCCGGGTTCCACCTTGAGTGGAGCACCTCCGTGTGGCTCTGGTGGCCGGCGTGCCACTATGACTCAGCAGCCACAGAGGGACAGGCATAGGGCCCACAAAACGCAGAGCACTCAGCATCTCTGATCTCTTTGCTGCCCCACAACCACTTTACGGGGCAGAGAGTGAAGGTGACTTTCTCGTTTCAAGGGTAGAAAACAGGTTCGGGAGCCACGTCCAAGATCAGCCAGCCAAGTAGTGGCCACGCTGTGGGCCAGACGCCAGAACAGACTCCTGGGTCCAGTGCTCGTTTCACGCAGCCAAGTGGCCTCCAATCAAGAACTTTCTCCAGGTTGGAGGTGGGGGAGAAAAGGAGGGGATAAGACTCGGGATCATCTTTAGAGGAGCGTAAGGGAAAAGGGAGGGGGCAGGGGAGACCACTCTGTTGGCTTGGGGGGAAAAAAGGATGGGCAATGTTTTCAACAGCAGACCTCTCCAAATCCATGGGACCAAGCAGATCCATAGCGCTGCCCAGAGGGGGCGCTGCAGACACTGTTCGCTGTGTGGTGAAAACAGCAGTGGCCCCTGTCCCCGGCTGAACTCCGTGCTTGGCTCTCAAAGCCAAGGTCAGTTCCTAGGCACGTGAAGGCCCAAACACATCTGTTGATGTTTAAGCACTCCTCAGCTGCCAGGGCCAAGGGCACAGTCCCACCTCAGCTGGAGGAGGGCTTGTCAGCATCCTTCTCAGCCACCAGCCCCCTGGACAGAAGCAGGTAGCTGTCCCTAGCTCCTGCTATCATGGCCCGATCCACAGAGAGTGGTTGTGTCTCTGTTCTCCCCCAGGGTCCTTGGAGAATTCCTCTCCAGGGAGAAGGAAGTATGGAGTTTGGGGTAGAAGGCCTAAGGGGGCAGACATGGTTCTGTTGCTTCCACTTGCTTTATGCACAAAGTTCTTCACCAGCTTCAACTTTTTTTTTTTAAGCTTTTAAGTAATCCCTACAGCCAATGTGGGGCTTGAACTTACAACCTTGAGATCAAGAATTGCATGCTCCACTGACTGAGCCAGCCAGGCGCCCCTGGTCTCCAACTCTTGACTAGGTAGGAGCAGAATAGACGCACTCCCCAGGCTGGGTGGGCAAGGGGGCCAGGCTGCAAGGATGCCCACCGTGGAGAGGCCAGCAGGCCTGCCCCCTCCCCTCTATTCAGTGCCATCCGATCCATTCTGCTGATTAAGGCCTCCTCCAGGGTCAACCCATCGATGCCCGTCTCCTTACCACAGTCCTGACTTGAAATCATTGGGTTCCTAGTTTTTCATCCCTGATCACGTAGCTAGGTTTTCAGGTTTTCAGTCCATGTCCTCTTTTTATTGCCCTTAAGACCCTCCCATACTACCTTCTCCAACAGCAGAGGTGCTGTTTCCTCCATTAGCCCGGCCACCCTCCCCCGCCCCCCGCGCTGTGCTGCAGGGAAACTTCCCATGCTCACCCAGAGATGAAAAAGCAGGAGATGCTGGGGGGCGGGGGGGATCCTTAGTTTGGGCAGAAAGACAATTTTTCTGTTTGCTCTTTTCTTTCAAGATACATAGTAAGATCAAGGGAAAGAGAGGCAGGAATACTCTAAGCTGGGTTTTTTTCAATCCAAACAAAGTTGTCAGGGGCAGGTAGGACAGTGCAGGAGCCAGGAGTAACCAGCAGCAACACAGCTTACCCTCCCCTGTGGATACCAGCCCTGCCGGAGGCCAGGCTGGGTAGGCAGGGGGTCCTGGCACCTGAAGGAGGGAAGAAATGATCCTCTTCCACACAGAAGAAAAAAAAATGACGGACTTTATTTTGGTTGTCGGCCATAGGAGTGCAAACAGCTGGAGGGTAAATGTGCACTCGGCTACACCAAAACGAAGAAAAGTTACTATTTGTTTCCCTTGTCCCTTCCCATTAAAGACTAAACTTCAGCAACAGGGTGGGCAGGGCTCTTAGCACACACAGGCATGAACTTAGTGTACCTGTCCACATCAGCCCCCGCAGTCAGCACAGCGGGCATCCCTGCTCCCCACGCTCCTCAGGCACAGCATTGCAGAAGACTTGTCTTTTCTTGATGCTTCTTCCAAATACCTTCCCGTAGGAAAACTTGGCAGGGCCCTGGGGCTGTCTCTGCATCTTCCAGGAACAGGGGCCAAGGTCATGCTGGGGTGATTCACTCAGAAGAGACACTCACTCTGGGGTCACCACCCCGCAGGAGGTAAGGCTCCACCAACTCTGATCCCCTGGGCTGTAGATGAGGCAGCAGGGAAAAGAAGAGGGTGCCCCCCCACCCCAAGCTGAGTGCTGGTTTGTTCCCAAACTGGTATAAGGCACCAAGTGCTGACCCAAGGCAAGCATCTTCCAGCCTCAGGCACGACCCTCCCCACCTGACCCTCCTGCCTCCCCACCCAGATTTTTACAGGTGACTTGAACAACAATGTGATGAAGACTTACAACATTAATTACTAGGGCCAGAAACAGGATTCTGTCCCAATATGAAGGCTGGTACCAAGTAAGTCTGGCCCTGGTTACATTTTAAAAATGGTACTTAATTCTTTAAAAACATTTTTAAAAAGCGTTAAATAAAATGCAGCTGGGGAAAGGGGGCTCTTGGCTGTCAGGTGCTTCTTGTGTTTTTCTCCACAGGAAAGACCTGGCATTCAAGCTCTTGGGGAGACAACCTGACGGCCACAGTGCCAAACCTTGGGTATTCATCCGGGCCTTTCTACCAAGAAACACTCATTTTTTCCCCGTTGCTTGCTGTGCCATTTGCCTCTGGTGTATGTGAGTGAACCCTTGTTTTGGCTCTTGATCAGCATTGGAACACTAACATACCCTAGCCTTCACTTGGATGAATCCCTTATCCTTGATCATGACTCTGGAGGACCAGGGACCCACGACATGTCCCCGAGCCACCGCAGGGAGAGCAGGTTTGGCAGAGCTGCCTTAAGATGAAGGTGGAGGTGGCCGGTGGCTGTGGGCTGTAGAAGGGGGCAGGAGGGAAAAGGCTGGGGCGTCCCCTTGAGTTGAGAGTGCTGGTTTGTTCCCAGTAAGGCACTGAGTGCTGACTCGGGCTCAGCATGGTCCAGCCTCAGGCACACACCCAGCAGCGGCCCATCTGAAGGTTCTGCGAACACTGCCTGTCTACAGCAATCTGGATTGAGTAAGTTAAGTTCCTGAGAGGAAACAGAAGATTCAGCCCAGCATTTTAAGTAATTAAAAATAAATGCACAACTCCATTGGCTCACCAGATAGATTGGAGATGAACTTGGGTAGTAAGGAGCCAGCCCCTAGAGATGCTGGGACCGCCTTCAGTCCTCCTCTGGTTTCTTCAAGGGCAACATTAGTTACCATCATGAAAGATGTCTGTCCATCTACAAAGGCCCCGATTTAAGAATCTCAAACCCTTCAATGTTTTGCCCTCCCATGGATCTTGTGGGTTGGTTAACAGGGAGGGAGGCACCAACCAATTACGTGCTAAGCCTCAGCTTCCTCTGAAGTCAGGGAAGAGGCAGGAGTGAGTCTTGTGTCTGAATGCTAACTCCCTTTCCTTGCCGCTCTCTCACATATGGCCACAGACCCCAGCAACCTCCTTCTCATTTCCAGGTTGTGTGAGGCAGCCCCACACCTGCACTGGGCACTCCAAAGACCCTTCCCCTGGATCTGGGGGACTGCTCCATCTGCCTACTTTGGAGACTGTTCCATACAATTGTGGTCTTCCATGCACCAGGCTGTTTATTGTTACAAGATCCTCAACTTGGATCCTGCCTTAGCCCGGGATCCTGGACCACCACCACAGCTGGTCCCTCCTGGGTCCAAAGGCTTCAGTTCAGCCTACTTTATAGCTAGATGTCCACTCTGGAGAAAGGTCATGCTGACCATGAAAAGGAAGGTGCTTATGTGTATGCACACACGCGCATGAGTGTGCACGCATCATGGACGCTGTCCCCTCTTCCATATTTGTCTTGGTATCAGCTGGCTTCTCAGGCGGAGGCAGCCAGCACACATGGCCTACTCATAGAAGCCAGGACTCTGGCTTCCCTGTTTAAGCCCCACCTGCAGGAAGACCTCAAGGGGACACAAGGAGTGAGGCTGTCACAAAGTGCTATGCGGTGAAGTTCAGCAGCGACAGGTGGTCCGTCCGGGAGTGTCCGTGAAAGGGCTTTGTGACCCTGGGCACCTAGCCTAACAGGCTCCTTGGTTTAGTGTACGAGGTGCAGCTCTGGCCCCTGGGCTGATGTCTTAGTGGGGCATAACCCACCTAACAGGATGACTTCTTACCCTCTTCACTGAGCGTTGCTGGGAGGGCATCTTCCAAGCAGGTAACACAAGAGGAGGGAGAGTCTCCATAAGTGGGCCAGTCTGGCCAGCTCATAAAATAAAATGGCACATTCTCTCCGTTTGCCATTTTTCACTCTGATTCCTAAGAAGGGACCAGGAAGACTCAGGGTTCAGGAGGGATTTCAGAGCCGTAAGACATGGTAGTTTCTTGGAAGGAATGAGGGTATGTGCTTCTGAGGTGGCACTTACATGGGGGCCTGGGCAGTCTTCCTTTCTGGTTACCAGCCTAAAAGCAGCAGTCATTTCTGGCCACCTGGGGCTGCTGTGAACCGCAGCCAAATCCTGCCTGCTTCCGCCTCTAATCAAAGCCAGCCCCTCTGAGGAACAAAAGGTGACTGAGATCGGCAGAGGTGGCGACTACCAAACTCCAGTCTTCCCCAGCAGGCATGCACCATGGCCACAGAAAGTTCACTCGAGCTAGTTATATTTTTTCTGCCTGAGATGTCCATGTCGGTGTCAGAGAGGCCCCTTTCTTCTTTCTGGGATAGCGGGCAATAAGGCTGAGAGGTTCTGGGAACCAGCTTCCATGGCAGAGACCTCTAGGCTGGCCAACACTCCCCTCCACCCATCTAGTGCCATTTTTTCTCTCCCTGCAGCCGTTACTGGGCCGGAGGGAGACATGTGCCTTTGCGGTTAGCTCTGTGGGTGATGACAAAGTCATCACACCAAGGGAGGGGAAAAGAGCTGGAATGTATCTCCATTTGGAGACAAACCCAAGAGGCTTCCTGTAGCAGAGAGAAGAGTTGGCCAGGATTGTTCCCTTCGATCTCCTGGGGATGATTCCAGTCCAAAGAAGGGTGATATCATCTCTCCAAGACCCTATGCTGAACGTACTTGTGGACCCTGACACATCTGAAAGATTTAGGCCTGGAGGCTGTAGACCCCATGCCACTGGGCTCCCTGCTCAGCTGTGTCAAAGGACAGAGGCCGGGCTGGCACGGACGCAGGGCTGGCAAGGAAGGCTGCCAGGAGCATGGGACCACTCCAACTTGAAGAATCTCACTTCACAGAACGTGCTTCTTCTCTTCAAGACGGTACTGGGGCCTGGTTTTGAAGAACAGTGTCTATCACACTAAGTTGTTTCAGGCATTTTCTCAAATGATAGCAGTTGATGGCTCAGCCTGGGTAAGATGAAGTTGTGTTCTTTAAACAAGCTTGGACACACACCCACACATGCGCCAGGCATCTAAATGACTTGCATGGACACCACGTACCTGAAAAGGGCAGGTGCTGGAACGTGGAAATGCATCCTGGCTCGCTGCCAAGTTTGGTAAAATGACTTAAGAAATACACTCTGTATTTCTGTGAAAAACTTTTATTGCGCATAAAGTGGCCCATTCCCCTTTGCAGCTCAGTTATTACCGCCTTACAACTGTTTTTCTTTGAACTCTACCTCCTGCCCCACTGAAAGCTTTCTTCTCTTTTCAGAGGATAAAGAACAGTCTATCATTGCTGGTCAAAAGCAACTGGAGGATGGTTTCTGGGGGCAAAGGCCCAAAGATATCACCTGAGCAGGGTAAGAACCCCACACGGAGTCCCTCAGACTCAGGAGTGGAGGTGTCTGCTACCTCCCTCTGGTGATGCAGAACTGGTTGCCTACTGTGTGGGCCTTGTGTTTGGGCTCACTCAAGCTCTGGCATTTCATTTCCTGTGTCCCCTGCCTTCAAGGGGACTTAAATCTCGGGAAGAACAGTTGCCTGGAGCTGTATGCATTTCCAGAGTTGGAAAACATTTCATGCAGCCTGTCACCAGGGTACTAAAATAAATGCAAACTAGTGGTTATAAAACGGGAGCTTTAAAAGTAAAGGGGCACTACTAGAGCCGTAAGTCCTAACAGTGTTGGGAGTGGAGAACCGGGGCACGTTTTGGAGGCTTGTGGATTTTGGAAGCTTCTCTGCAAAGTCTTCAGTCCCCTTTCTAGCAACCGCAGGCCGCAGGGTGTGCTTCGGAAGGACGCAGGGGTGTTAAAGGCTGACCGGGCCCGGCCGGCCACGAGGGCACAGGTCCTGTGTGGCGCCCGCGCTACATGAGGCTACTCACAGCGTGTCGCTGCGGTTGTGTCCCGAGCCTGCCACTTGGCACAGAGCTGCCTTGCTCCGGGGTTCACAGGAGCCACGAGGGATGGAGGCGGCTCTCCTGGGGCTGGGCTGGCTACAGCAGCATTCGAGGGGCAAAGAGGGTCAGGGACAAGGCCACACAGGCGATGAGGGGCCTGTCTCAAGTCCAATTTTACTGGAAGGGTGAGGTTTAAAGAGGGTATCCAGAACACCCTCCTCTCGCCTTTTTAAGAAAGCGCATAAACACAGACACTCCGCCTCATCCGAGAACAGGAAGTGAAGGAGTCGGAGCTGCAATGGTTGCTAGCAGCACACCTTCTGCGCTTCCACAGGAGACAGACGGCAGCTTCTGGACAAAGTGAAGAGCAAGACAGGTTCCCTGTTCCTTTGTACTAGGAATGAAGCTTCAAGCTGAGGCATTGGCGGGGCTCCCCACGGAAGTCCCAAGGTCGTCACAGACACCTGATCTAGGCTACTCTGAGGAGCTGCCAGGCCTCTGCTCGCCCTACCCTGGCCCCTCTTCACCAGTCTGCTGGAGGGCCCTTCCGGATCGGCCTGGCTCGGACAGGAATCCTCCCTGGGCTGACCGTGTGTCAGTTCTGTGGATGCCCCATCACATTTTCCCCGACTGTGGCTCTATGAGCTGTACAATGCCAGTCTCTGGTTGAACTGTGAGAAATGAGCAGTTTGGCTCAAGGAGCCAGTTACATGGTACTCATTATCCCGTGCCCTTCCATGAAAATCGGGGTGCAGAGGAGGTTCGGGGTAGAGTTAACTGTGAGAGACCAACCTAAATTACAATACTTGCATCTCTATCGGGTTGGATCTGAGGCTGGGCTGAGGGAATTCTCATCAGCCAGAGGGATTACAAGGTCCCAGCCTACAATGCCAGGATGGAAAAGGGCTTACCTTTAATAATAAATGTGCTGTGGGGAGGTGAAACCCTGGCACCAAAATGGAGAAAATAAATGGGTTCTGCAGAGCCAGGGTTCAACGGGGAGAGGCGAGTGGCATCTGGGCCCTTTGGCCTGGCCTCAAACAGTGCTGAAATGTACCCCTGACAAATGAATGGTGCAGACACAAAGTTTGGTACCACAGTGAGGGCAGGCCGGGTGAAGGAGGAGGGGCCGGCCACCAAGTACAGGAGGGCACAGGAGAGCTAGGACCAAGAACCCACGCGGGGTTCTCGGCTGCTCCCTGAGGCCAAGTGGGTCAGCAACACTCTGAAGAAGGCTAATAAATAGATGGCTGGAACAGCGTTCAGTCAGTTTGGGATGGGACCGTGTCGGAGGACACGGCAGACACCCCTGTCACTCCTACACCAGGTGCCAAGTGATCAGTGTCTCTAGTAAAGATATAAAAATGAAGTTACTTCTTTTCAAGTATTAAAAAAATAAGTTAATTGACAAAAAGGGTCTGAAGCGGCTGAGCGTCTTGCTAGGCTGACAGCTTCATCTCAATGTGCAAACACAGGAAAAAGGTCAGGGAAAAAGATAATCTCCCACCCCGACGTGAAGCGCTGAACAGTAACAACGCCTGTCTGTCAACTGGGGGCTAGAAATGTAGGGCCTCATCCTGTCCCCCAAAGTCAGTATTTTCCAGTGTCAAAACTGTTGTGAATTCAAAGCAGAATGCAGCAACCCTCAGGCCTTGGGTCACAGCCAGAGGGAGGCCTGGGTCATTTGGCCACGAGGGGTCCAGTGTGCGGTGCAGGGGGCCAGGGAGTAGACCCCTCCTGGGTCCTCCTTACTTGCATCGTGAATTCGGGAGCCAGCCCATCTCCAGCTTCCCTGCGATACTGGGGCAGGCGCTGACCTGCTGGCCACTGCCCCTCTCCCGGGACTTGAGTCACATCTTGCCCCCCCGGGGTGTCTTCTTCGTTTCTTTGGTGGTGCTTCAGGAAGCATGAAGAAGATCGCTGCCCCTTCCACTCCGTGAAGGTGCACTCTGGTGGTTGTGGTTTTGACGGAGAGGGGGCAGCTTCCTTCTCTTGTCTCCTCTTGTGGAAGGAGGAGCTCCAGCCACCGCGTGTCCTCGGGGAGCGAGCGGGTTTTCTTTTTTCCCATATCACATGTCAAATGCTCCGTATTCCTCTCTCTCTGGAGCAGGAAGTCTGGGTGGGCCTCTTCCAAGGAGGATGAGCCACCTCAGATAATCATCTTCACCTGGGGTTCCCCAGAGCACAAACACTTGACCCACTTTTCAAGAGGCACATAGGCATTTGCGTGTCAACTCCCAGGAGATGCCGGGCCTTCTGAGATCTTTCATCCGGGTGGTTTCGGAGAACCCAGCCTGGGTCAGGTGGATGCCACAGACCAGCCAGCCGGAGCACAGGTAGAGCTCAGGACCAGTTCAGGCTGAAGCCCTTGGATAGCATGACAGCCTCCAGGTCCTTGTCTTCTTCTTTTTCCCGGAGTCGCTGCTCCTCAAGCAGGGCCACGAGGGCGTCTCTCTGCTCCACCACCTCCAGCATCTCGTTCAAGATCTTCTTCTCCTCTGACAACTCCTCCTCAGTTTTCAGGTGATCTGGGCAGTGGCCGAAGACATTAGGTCTATAGGGCCAGGAGGCAGCAGGCCCACACCCAGCTTTCCCGGGTGCCCTCCAGCCCTGTTCCCCCTTACCTTCCACCGCCATCCGCTCCCGAAGTTCCTGCTGTAGTCGGCTCTGCCGGTCTTCCAGTTCCAGCTCCCGGGCACTGGGATTGGGGGCGGGGGGGTGAGAGAGGGAGACAAGCACGGTGACTCAGGGGGCCATATTTCCTCATTCCCCTAAATTAGGAAGCAGCTGTGCTCCTGCTGTGACAGGTGCTGAGCTTGACAGCCCCCCTTAGCTGGGTCCCCAACCAAAGGCCACTCACAAAATCATCAGCTCCGACTCGTAGCGCACCATGGCATTTTTCTCTTGCACCAACTTGAACCACTCCTGCATCAGCTTGGGGTCATCTTTCTTGCCCATGCCTGCCAAGAGAGAGGGTGCGTCAGGCACAGCAAGTGTCTGCTGTCTACCCCGGCCGGCAGGAGTCTCACACAAGGGCAAATGTGCAAAGAGAGCCGAGCAGGATGCTGCCGGAACACTCCCAAGCCAGGTCCAAAGTTTGCCTAACAGCCATGGAAGGGGGCACCATGCCCCAGAGCCTGAGTCTGCACTCTCCACCTGTCCTTCCCAGGCCCAACCCGCACCCCCTCGGTAACCTGGTCACAGCCTGTTTGGACCCCTCCTGCTCAATGGATTGCTCTTGGTAGGTCTGAAGTGCTTTGCCCTCCTTTTTCCCTTTTTTTCCACTCATTTCATATCTATTTGGTACTTGCTAGGTACTAGGTCTGCTTTAAGAAAACCAGTCTCGTGAACCAGGCAAATGCAAATTTATAAACTGCACTTACCCCCTTTGACGTTACCCTCACTGGCCCAGCTCTTTCCTGGGCTGCTGCCCCTGTCTGGGCCACTGTACTGATGCGTCCCCATCTCTTCAGCTCCTGGTCAGGGAGATGGCTTTTCTCAAACTGTGGCCTTATCAGGCTTCCTGACAAACACTCTCCCAACGAATCCTGCCTGGTACATGCAGTACCTCCCAGGATGGCTGTCAGGCTCCTCACCAAGGGCAGAGAGAACACCAGCAGACCCTAGACACTATTAAATAAGGCAGTGCCCTCTGCTCTGACCTAACCCCAGCAGCAGATTCTGGGGCTGATAACTAAATATCCATCCGGGGAAGCTGGACCCTGCTGGGCTTAACTGTGGCAGGAGAACAGAAGGAAGAACTTTCCGAGAAATCAGACCACCCAAGGAGAGAACAAACTCTTTTCCCTTGGAGCACAAAGAAGCTCATGGCAATAGTGTGGTCCTGCCTAAAGCAAAAGACAGACTCTGTCAGTGGTCTTCAATATTTTTGGATTCCAAACCATTCTGAGAAACTCAGGAAATCTAGGGATACTCTTCCTAGAAAAATACATGTCTACACATCCACCAATTTTATATAGAACTTCAGGGTGTTCCTGGGCCCCCTGAAGTTCACCCGTGGGCCCCAGGTTAAGAGGCATTAGATTGGGAGATCTTTCAAAGTGCCTTCCATTTTATGACTCACTTGGCTGGATGTCCTATCCTGGTAAAGACCAGACCCAGAAACATATGGAATATACCCTCAGGTGGGACAACACGCTCCTCTGTCAAGCTCCTTACTCACTGTTTCCTACATTCTTCCCACCTGACTTCCTTGCACACTGTTCAAAGACAACTCTCTGCTGCGTTGTTTGCTTGACACGCAGGAGGCCCAAGCCAGTTAGTCTTTCAACGGGGCCACACTCTGGAGAGGCAGAAATGAATAGCACTCACACAAGCGGGGGTTAGTGTATGCATGGTGCCTGGGTGCATGTGCGGCTGTGCTCCCAAGGTGGAGGCCTATCCCTGAGTCCTATTCTGCAAGACAGAAACTCCCTCCTGACCAGCCGAGCCTGGCTCTGTGGAGGGCTGGAGTGTTCGGGGACGAAAGCTCTCCTTACCCGACCCAATAGACTTGGTCCTTTGGCTTTTAGAGCAGCCCACAGCTCAGTTCCATGCATTCCTTTCTGAGCATCTCTGCACAGTGTGCCCACGTGGCATGGAAGATGGAGCCCTGAGGCATGCAAGCTGTCCAGTGCAGCAAGCTGGGAATGCACTGGGAAGTCTCTCCCTCCTTCCCGCCTCTCCATGAGCAAGGACAAAAATTCCACTGGGATACATCTGAACACTGCTCATGAGCTATGGTAGAGACTGTTCATAGCCGATGAGCAAAGGTATATTGCGGGGTGGGTGAAAGTCAAATGTGAGCGCCATGAAGAGCAGAGGTAAGAGGTTAGCAAGGGTTAGTCATGACCACACTCCCCTTTCCCCTTCCCACATGCCTTTTCAACAACAATCTTATCACAACAGACTTCAAATCAGACAAACTTAAAAAAAAATACACACACTCAGCAAGACACAGGGTAGAGAAGTTTGCATTTAGTGGGTTTTTTGTTTTTTTTTTTGGAAAAGAACTTGGGGGCATTTGTGTAGACCAGTCTTTGTAAGGACAGTATTCCTCGACTCCACCAATATAAATCTCTGCCACACAGGTAGGCGGTTCCTCACCTGTGTGCCCCCTCTATCTGCTCGATCTGAGTCTGGAAAGTCCCACCATGAATGGTGGCGGCACAATGTCATGGGATGCTCAGCTGTAGCCTGAAAGGCCTGTACCTGGAGGCTCTCTGGTTTCCCTCTGTACCCCAGTCCTCCCCGAGATAGTCAAAGGGATACTGTACCTTGTAAGAAACTGCCACATACTCATGGAATTTTGTAACAAGGCTATCGAGTGTCAGAGAAAAAGAGAGAAATAGCTGGGTTTTGGGTCCCTGTTTGACTAGTGTTGCTACAACCCCTGAGAGGCAGTGGGGATGAGGTTGGGGGGTTACGTTACCTTCCTGGACACAGCAAGGGCAGAAGGAGAGAGGTCTACGCCGTGGAGTCCCGCCACTGGGCTCAACTTCAAAAAGGACCAAACAAGGAGAAGGAGGAGGAGGAGACGAAGAAAGACAAAAGGAGGAGGAGGAGGAGTTTGGAATCGGAGAGGGACAGGGAGAAGGTGAAATAAAAAACAAGCAGAGGACAAAAAGCATAAGAAGTGAGAAAGGAACAACAGGAGGAAAAGAAAAAAAATACAAGAAATGGAAAAGCAGAAACAAGGGAAACAAAGTCTACAAATGAATTAAGTCCTTTTTTCAGCATGGAAACTGAACAAGAGCAGACCCAGGCATTGGGCGTGCGGCTTAAAAAAGGAATGCACATGTTCCCTGGTGATGGCGGGCAGCTCTGGGGTGAGTGGGCTGTTCCTTCTTCCTCTGTTCCTTACTGCGAAGGTGGTGACATCTGGATATCATCATATGGTGGCCTTTGGGTTTTGGGTGTTGGGTCTCCTCCTCAAAAATGCCCAAAGCCCCTGGGATTGGTCTGCCTACCTCTGTGGAGCAGTCCATGATTAAATATGTGCCCAATACTGCTCCTAGGTTTGCAGGTGATAACCTCAGGTCACCAACCAAACCCATGTGAAATATTCTAATATGTCACCACAGATGCATGCGCTCCACATACAACTAGCCCTGGATAAGCCTAAGGGGTGCAGAGGGGTCTGCAACCACTAGATTACCACATGCCCACAGAAAGCAGCTCTGAGTCTATGGAGGCAGTGCCTCCTCTGGGGATGGGCTTCCAGGGTACTCTACAGTGCTTTGAATTCTGAGCCAGGACAAATTGAGTGAAACATATCCACACAGAGGCGACTTCCCCCAGTCCATATCATATCCCCTCCATGTACCAGGGAGAGCCAACCACCCCCTTTTCTTCTGCCCGTCCATCTCTGGTGAGTGCTCCAATGGCACAGCTGGGGGAAGGCTGTCCCACTTTGAACTGGAAGACCAAAAGGGGTGAGCTGACAGGGACATATTGAAAACTCACAGTAACAATGCTGGTAAGAGTCATGGACGGGGCAACCGAGAGAAGACAGGGCGCAGAGAGACATGTCTAGGACTCAGGGAGACCTGACGGTTATTCAGGGAAAGGGAGAGGAGCCTAGCAAGGGACCATCACAGAACTACTGGGGCACACACAGGAGACACAGGCTCAGAGAAATGGCCTCAGGACTGTAGGGAGCAGGGGCAGTTTTAGGATTGGAACAGGGTTTAAGAAATAGCTCTGTTTTAGTAACAGGATGGCCCAATAGACAAGCTACTGGTCGAGGGGCCCTTCTGCTTTGCAAACGCAGGTACCACATTTTCCCTTTCTTTTAACCCTTCGGTGTTCATCATAGTGCTTTGTGCACAGTGAATCTGGTATCGGGTAAAACTTTAAAACTAAAGCCAGAGACTTCTTTGTGGGTGTGCATGTGTGTATGTGTGTAATGTTGATTACATCCAGGGTTCTAAACAGATGTGACTGTGACTAGGTGATGTGCTGGGGGAAGGGAGAAGGGCTCCTTTCTCTGCTTAGAGCTGATCCACATTCAACCTTCCTTGTTTCAAAGTGTAGACTCTATGTTGGTGATCAGCACACCTGGATAAATAACACGATATCAACGAACAATCTCTGCTGCTTCTTGGTACTGATGTTACAGAAACAGACTGGTGCAGAGTGGAACGGTGTCCATAGTCATTAGCAAGGGATAGTGACATGATACACAACCAATACAGCTGAGCCCATGTACTTGCACGTATGTTTAAAAATGTGTTTCTACTTTCTGGATATCACAAAATTTAACTTTTAGCTCCTTTTACGTAGACTACATCCTTATACACCCTTTCCAATACAGAAGACAATATGAGATAACAGGATATTCAGAACAGAAATTAGAAAATGAAATCAGTAAAGGGGATATCAGGGAAAGCAGGTGTTAGAAAAAGTGTAAAAAAAAAAAGAGAAGGCATTGTCGTAGTAACAGACAGAAGGCAGAATGGGAATGGGCCACGCCTCTGAGAGGAGCTGGGCTGAGCAGACAGAATGCATGGTTATGACTCTCTTCTCCAGACTTTCCTTCGTGCTCCAAAATCTAAGTAGCAGTGTATGCTACTTTTATAATCAGAAAAAACAGCCAATATTGTTTTAAAAATAAGAAACCAAGGGGAAAAAAATCAGTTAAATGAGGGGAGTTCCACCCGGACTTGAATCTGAAATGAGCACGCAAGGGAAGCACAGAGGTGCTGATTTCAAGTGTAATTTCTTTGCCTTTTTTGGAGATGTGAGAAATAGATGATTTGCTCCACTAGTTCTAAGAGCAAAGATGTCGTCAAGTTTATGGCACATACAAGTCTTTACAACTTTTATTATGATTACTTTAAAATGCCAGGGTGATAGGTTTCTGTGTCTTTGCAAGGGGCACCACAGTGATCACTTATCCAACTCTCCCTGTGTCCCCTGGACTTCAGTCAGCACGTCTAAGCAAACCCAGAGTTTGGTCCTGGTTGGAGGCTTCTCACCAGCAGGTCAACACTCTCATTCCAGACTGCTCTCTCTGCCTTCAAGAAGCTGCAAGCTCACCTGCCCCACCTTCTACCCTGGCAGCAAACTGAGCATCTTCCTCTGCCGAAGCACTTCCTTTTGCAAAGTGACTGCCGTCGGTTGTTCTCTAGCCCACTCATCTTGACATGGGGCAGCTGAGATGGGCCACTGAACTTTGAAAAGCAGTACATCAGATTCAGTGTGCTGCATGTAATAAGCATGAGTTGTGCTTTCATTTCAAAACATTCTCACAGATGTTATTTCATCTGAGCCTTACCCTGCTCCCCAGTGGCTACCTGGTCAGGCATACCAGCTCTGTTTTCAAATGAGGGCTCTGAGGCTCCAAGCAGTTACATGTGGCACAGCCTGAGTAAAGCCCACATCTTCCTCTCCCATTCTGAACTAAGAGTTTGTCCACCCTCTTGAAAGGGCCCACAAAGGCTTGAGGCAAATCTAACAAATGGTAGCTCCTGGAAGCAGCTGGGAGAAGAGGAGTCACAGGCAGACCCTACTCAGAAGGCCAGGCCTGGGTAGGTGGCAGCATGAGCCCTCCCTTCCATTATCCTGCAGAGGCCCAGAGAGGATAAGTGACCTTGCTGGGCACAGGGTGAAGCTAGGACCTGAATCCTAGGTTGGGGGTGTTCCCCACACTATCACTTGGCCCTGACCTGCCTGGACACCTCACTCTAAGCCCTGCCTCTCATGTGGCCCAGGGCTGGTCTGGGAGCAAGTTGGTGGCCAGTCTCAAGGATTCCAGGACAAAAATAAAGGGGATGTTCAGGTCTGGTCTGAAGCTGAGAAAAAGCTGTGGGCATCTGCCTCATCCCAGGTACTTATCTTTTCCCACTACACAGGCTCACAGTTCCTGCTGTTGGACAAATGAGCCCTCACCCCATGCTTAAAGCTCAGAGTCTCTACCACCAGTGCCTAGTAGACCAGGGGGAGGGTTTAGACAGATGGCCTAGGGAGAAATCTACATTCCAGAAGTACCAGCCTGGAATGCTGCATTTCCCCATGGAATCATGGTTATGTTCTAGAATGTCATAGCCTAGTACTGTGCACTAGAGACATGAGGAAAGTGGGCTTTTTATAAGCCGAGCCACCACTTGTAACTGCATTGTCATAGGAAAGGGCAGAATTCCAAACAATCAGCTCATAAACATCATGGAAATATCATCCTTTTATAGGCTCAAAATTGCCCCCCCCCCCGCCCCCGCCATCCCAACACCTTCCGTTTTGATACACTGTAGCTTGTTTCATGTATAAAAATCCATTAAGTAGCCCTGGGTTAGATTACTTCCTTTCCAACTACATTTTTTTTGGAAAATCCCACATAAAGGAAGAGATTCTTTTTCACTTCCTTTTGACCTCTGAACAAGCTCCAAGGTGTCAGGGATAGGATGCAGGAATGCTTATTTCTCAGTCATATTTTGTGGTTCTATTTTCCTGCTATGGTAGCTCTAGGCCTGCCTCTGTGGGCCAGTCTGTGTAGCCTTCATCTTGCCTGGGTGGGGACTCTCATTTCTCATACTTGTTTTTGGCAGTAATGTCACTCTATTTGCTGATAGCGGACCTAGCATTGCAGCAGTAACTTTTTATACAATTCAAACTTACAGATACTACCAGAATGTTGTTTATCTTTTCGTAAGGAACATCAGGGGCATTACCTTTCACGTCCAAGCTCAATCTACCAGATTAAATTCGCAGAAAGCCACAAGCCCAGGACTGGGAGAATTTCTTGGTGATTCAGATATAAGGAACAAGGCTTTCATTGATTTTCTTTTCTGTGTAGTTCAGGTTATGTAGTCTGAAGCAAGGGAAGACTGACCAGATGTTTTGCTGCCTGTTCTGACTCCTCAGTATCAATACCATGCTCCTAACTTGAGGCAGGCAAATTTTGCAGTGCAAGGCTGAGGTGCCCAATCCCAAACACAGGGGCAATCAAGGTGGCTGGTTTGCAATGCTGCTGAGTGATAAGCAGGCATCATGATAGGGTGGAAGGTTTCTGGTCTAGCAGGCCCAGTCTACATACTTTAGGGCTAAGGTGTGCCTTGTGTTATTAAAAACTCAGTGCAGAATGAATCTCTAGACTGGGGAATAAATGAAGCCCCCCCAACAAGGAAAAGGAAAAAAGCATGGAAGAATGGAGATTCAATACATACACGTGCGCGGGCATGTGCACGCGCACACACACGTACGTTAGAATGCTGGATTTGAAATCTCAAGAATTTCAAGTTCCTAAGCAAAAACAGAGCAAGGCTAATAATGTTCAGAAAAAACAGACAAATAAAAAATGTACCAACATCAACTTAAAGCAAGCAAATAGAACAGGAAGGGAGGGAAGTGAGCAGGCCTGGGCTAGGCTTCCCTGTGCCTCTACCCCAATTTACCAGCAACAATGAAAGACCATTTTTCAGGCCTTTCTGTTACATTTCTAAACCATTCATGTTCTTTCAATTTCCCTTTGAGACATACAGACCAGGTGGAGAAGTCTTCAAAAACGAGAAATTAGGTATATATGTTTAATTGAAAGTTCTTTTGAAGAGAGACCATTTTTATCTAAAGATTTCCAGTCATCTATCTGTCCTAGTGCAACAAAACGTAGTGGGTGGACCATTTAGGGAGAGCTTGAAGAAAAGGGAAGGGGAGTGAGGTCATCTGGGGACAGTTCCTCTCTGGTCCAGGGTTCATTATGTGTCCTTCTAATGGTGTCTTTTGAAGTCACAAGATTCAACAAGAAATCACAAGACTCAAGCAAGTATGTGAAGAAGAGATCTTTTTTTCCTATACTCTGTGGCTCAAAAAAGAGACTTTTTTTTCCTTTTTGAAAAGAAAGATTGTGCATGTGAGGGTGGGGAAGGGCAGAGGGGCAAGGGGGAGAAGCTTAAGCAGGCTCTACGCCCATTGTGGGGTTTGACCTCACGACCCTGAGATCATGACCTGAGCTGAAATCAAGAGTTGGACACTTAACCAACTGAGCCACCCAGGGGCCCCAAAAAGAGACTTTTAATCTGTATTAAAACCTGGAACCTTAAAATAGTTAGCTGAGAGCCACTGAAAGACCCTACTAAAGTAATACAGTTTACTGGGCAGAATGTGGGGCAGGGATCAGAAGTCTGGACTCCTCTGGGCAGGGTATGGAATTTTCAACACCTGGACAGTGCCTGGAGCATTGTCTCACGCACTTGAGAACTAAGATCGGTCTGGGGCCCAGCAATGGGGTTGCCCTGTGGCCTTCTGGGGATGCAAGAGTAGAGAAGCAATCAGGCTCCACAATTCAGGCACCAGATTTCAAAAGGGCACCCCCCCCCAATAATGAATATTACCAAGTATTCTAAGAATGAAGCAACAGCAGAAACTGAAAAGGGACCTGATTCTGTTTTCCTCTTGGAGCTGGGCAGGAACAGGGGCCAGAGGGCCCTTGCTCTGTGCCTGGGGTACAAATTACTGCCTTCAGAATGGATGATTCTTTCCTGCTTCATTGACTGGACAGTAACAGCCTCTATGTGATGAATGGAACCACAGAGAAGTCTAAATTTAACACTGAAATCATAATGAGCTAGCAAAAGAGGAAGTGATGATTTGATGAGAACCAAGTAGCAGGGGCTAAGAAGGTATTTGATGGTGGGGTATTTTATAACTCAGAAGACACCTGGGGTTTCTTTTTTCTGTTTATTTCCTTTTTCCCTGAAATTTGTTGGAATTCTAAACCTGAGAGGCTAGTAGCTATCGAGTCAAGGACAAAGAACTGAAAACAGCCAAGTACATTTCATCACTCAAGCCTGGGGGTAAAGAAAACAAAACTAGGCACATAAGGTGATCAGTGTGGCAAGTGGATCTTGAGCTGGAGGGAAGGTGAATATAATTGTAAAGAAATAGGTTTTGACAGTTCTTTCCAGGAGATTTTTGAATTAATGAGAATCTCTTTCACACACTGGAGATTCCTTTAGGACTGACATAAACATCCCCCCCCCCCCCCGCCACCAGGGCATGTTAGGAGGAGACGGGAAAGGAGTCAAGGATATTAGACAGGAAATGGGATTTGTTAATTGGAACGCAAGCATCAGCCCTTTTACAGCATCAATGGCAATGAGTATGGACGTCTCTGAACACACCAGAAGCTCTGGGGCACTGAGGGGATTTGCAGAGGGGTGGGAATCTGTGGCACCCTGGGGACGGAAAACAGAGAGCAGAGATGAGCAACAACCCAATCCACCTGAGGCCAAGAGCCTATTCCCTTACTGCTTGAGGTTCTCTAAGGATATGGCACTGTCATACAGTAGGAATCACAGAATTCTGCCCTTTGTTTGTAAATGAATGGGCCACAAAGTGACTCTTAAAAAGGATGGGATTACGGCAAAAAATGACAGAGAGTAATCTTTGCTAGTTCTTCTGTTTTAAGACCACTTCTAGGCAAGGAGCCCGCAAGGGGAGGTGAAGAGGTCAGACTGCCCGTCCAAGGATGCAGGAACTCCAAGAAGGGGCCCGAGTCTCCCCTGGTTAACCTCAGGAACAGCTGCTTGGCACTCCTCTTGACAAAACTGCCCAGAGTCTAGAAATGAGACTCATGAATTCATTATTACTCTACTCTAATACAAATAGTGAGCTCTGTACAGCCAAGACATCAAAAATCTTGAATTCCTTTAAGATAGTGGTTCTCTTGCTTTAGAGGGCATGAGAATCATCTGGAAGGTCTGCTAAAACACAGATAACCAGGCCTCACCTCTAGAGTTCTGATTCAGAAGATCTGGGATAGGGCTGGGGAATCTGCATTTCTAGTAAGCTCCCAAGTAATGTTGCTGATGCTGCTGGTCCAGAGCCCACACTGACTGCCCACGACTGCCTTAGACTTTTCCTATCTTCATTGAAAAGGATTGCAAAGTAAGTTCCATGACACAGCAAGGAGGGAGGGACATTATTATAAGCATCTGTCAACAAGCCTCAAGTTCAGTGAATTTGGGCAGAACTCACAATTGACACCTTTCCCATGCACTTGGATCTTTTAGGGGAAACATGAACACACCCAAATGAAAACGGGTGAGGCTGAGTTCTTTACATGTTTGATTTTTGAGTTATGACTGGCAGGGAGAGTCCTAGTGGATGTGATATCTACAAATTGTAAGGAATGAGAATGAGATCAGGGCAGAGGTCATGTTTTGGCGGGGGAGGTGGACAGAGAGAGAGAGAGAGAGAGAGAGAGAGAGAGAATGAGAATGAGTGCATGTGTGTTACTATCAGACGACTAAACAGTATTAGAGGGACCAGGATGCAGATGTGATATGAATGGGTAAGGGCAGGTGAACTTTCATCATAAAAAATTAAAATAATCCGGGGAAGAAAAGGCTCTCTCAAATCTCCATCTCTCGACAGTGTGGGGGATCCAGCATGCTGCTCTAGTATGAGCTGGAAAAGGGCCTGTGCTTTTGCCATTTGGTTATCAGGTTGATTTCTTCTTGTTGTTTGTGAGCAGGAACTGGGGATAGCGGGTGGGGAGAGGGGGTCAGCAGGGTTAGTGTCAGCAACAGACGCTGCTATACATACCACCCAGATGCAAGTCGATGAGGCCACTGTAATAAGACTCTCCCCAATAGTCTACAACAAGGAATTGGTGAAGAGAGAGTTATTGGATCAGATAACCCTCTTGTGCCCCCAGACCCAAAGCAATCAATGAAACAAAGCATAAGGAACACAGAGATATAGCAAGAGGGCGAGGAGAAACAGTTGAAAAGCATGCATCTCTCTGGAAGTGCATTTATCTATACACACACGTGCTGCAGCTATATATTTTCTGGTGGTGGAAGGGAGAGCTCACTCAAAACCACCGGTGATACAGTTAATAGCCAATTAACCATGGGACTGCTGTTCATACCTCTGATCAGTTACGACAGTATAGAAGGCCTTGGCTTTGCTGGGAGTCCTGACCCTGCTGGAAGTCAACTGTATCTAAGATCTTTTAAAAAATGCAAGGGCAGATCAGGGGCTACTTACTACCTTCATTACTGAATATTAAAAGCCCCAGGCTGAGGGGCCAAAGGCAAGATGTGAACATTCTAAAAAAGCTCTTCAAGGCCACCAATCCTTAGGTTGAAAGGCAGTCCAAGCTCTCCCAAGAATTCACCTGTGACCCCCTGCTTGAGCATATCAAACTGCTTGCAGAACTGCTTTCACTGGATAGGTTTCAGATGAAGGAGATCCTGTTTCTTCTGAGGTTAGGCCCCAACTTCAGCCAGGCTTCTCTTTAAAAGCAGAGTCACTACTTGCCCTAAGGCTCTTGGAGGTCTGCCGGCCTCAGGCACTCCCTTTGCCTTTCAGCTCCACTCGGCTGTCCAGCAAGGAGGTTGCATTCTTCTCATGCCTGAGATGCAGAGCCTGGGCACTGCTGAGGGGCTGGGCTTGCTCAGGCAGTCCTCATCCCCCCAGAATCATAAATGCATAGTACAACAAAAGTCAGCTGAACCTAGTTACCCTTTGCCTCCAGGTCTCTCCGGCTGCATGCTGATCCTGGAGGCCTTTTGTTCCACACGAGGGTTCCCCCTTTAAGAATGGCCGTACCAGAAAGCAGAATGTAATCCTGGAATGGTTTTTCACCTCATGCTCAAGGCTGATGCAGTGGATAAAATCTGCACCATGGTTCCAGAAACAAAAAGGGCTTCTCAGGTGCTCTAGACTAGAAATCACATCTGCCCTAAGCTTGCAGGCTCTGAACCTAACCCTTATGGTCCAGATACACATGAGCCTTAGACAAATCGAGGTCAATAGGACGGCAGGTCCATATCAGATCTCTTGTCTGCAAGGGCAGCCTGCTAACAGGCTGACCCCTCAGAGAGCTATGGAAGCTTGGGCCCATCGAGTGAGGCAGGATGACAGGCTCAGTCAGCTGTCCCCCTCAGGGAAGGGGCCAGCTAGCATGGCTGGAAGACTCCAAACTGCCATGCTCAGCTGAGATGATCTCCTTAAGGACTCAGCCAGGAGCAACCAGACTAACAAGAGAAACAGAACGCAGAAGCAGGAGAGAAAGTACAGCCAATGGTCACAGTTCAGCCTCAAAGATGACCTCTGCCAAGTAGCCAGGGCCACTGGGACTTCTGACAAGAGGCGAGCCTTAGAAGTGATGTGCTTAAAATAAGAAAAGGAAAATAGTATGTTTGGAAATATATTCTTATGATAGGAGCTACTATACCCTGAGAATTTCCCAAATGCATCATGGGGTAATCTAATGGAGCTACCAAAGTCTGTCTTTAAAAACAGGACAAATCTGTATTTGGGTGAAGGTGTTTTGATAAAGCTTTGCTTACCAGAGTTTGGACTAGAACAGTGGTTTTCAAACCGTTCTGTGAGACCCTAGGGTTCTTTGAGCGGTATTCCAGTGGTCTCCCAACTACCTGATTCACAAATACTTTGAACTCCTTTAAAGCTTACACAAGACACACTACATTCAGAAGTCTGATATGCTGACGTTAACCCACTGAGGACCATCAACACATTCATCTGTGCTGTCAGGTAAACTTGTTTTTGTGAGGCTCTCAGGACCAAGTTTCTTCTGCCCTCCATGTGCAAGTATCTGTACTCCCTGAAAATGCGCTAAGGAAGAGGCTATCTTATGTATTTATTTAAATTCTGGCTTCCAAGGAGAGTGGTCGCGAAGAGCTGTACAGGACAGCACCCTGGGGGGGCCATCACTCAGGGGAGACCCAGCCTGTCAGAGTAGTTCCTGTCACAGTGCAGTCCTTGAAGAGGGTAACATTCAGACCATGATGCCACAGCAGAGCTGGCTTCTGTGTTTACTGCATGCTTGGGAGCCTTTCTCTGAGATCTACTCTTTATAAGGAACTTGCACTGCTGCTAGATTTAGTAGTGATGCTACCGTGTAAACAATTCCTACTGCTCCCACCTTTGGCTTCTGAGATGGAGGTAATTTAAACTGCATGTATCCTGAGATTTCTGAGAGAACTATTAAAACACAGTTGCCATTTCTGGCAACTCCCTCTGTGTGTCAGAATGTTCTCTACACTGGGACCCAGGGATGGACCAGAGGCTGAGGCCTATTATCACTTGCAGTTCTCTACTCTAACCTGTATTACCAAATTGGTGCTTATCAACATTCTAGAGTGGTTCTTTTTGATTTGAACTTAAACCTACAATTTGGCTTGTATGAAGGGTTCTGCTGCTAAGAAACAAGTTTGAAAACCACTGACTTAGATGAAATCCTGGTTGTATATTTTTATGGAAAGGTAATTACCTAAGCAACTAGAAAGGGGAATTTTGGCAGTCTCGCACACCAATCTTCAAGGGCAGAGTTTCTATGACCCCGGGCAGTCAGCAGCTTGAATAACATGGCCTGTTCTAGAAATACTGAAGCAACGCCACAGTCTCGAATTGCATGGCATCCAACAGGTACACAAGTACTTTGCGGAAACCATAACCCTGGGGCGGCCCACCTGAACCTCGGAACCCTGTAAGGAGGAGACACGACTATCTTCCTTGAGGACTCAGGCTAACAATGAAATGGTGGTACACCAGCCTATTGAGTTATTCTGACTATGTGTTGGAAGATCTATCCCTCATTTTCCATCTCGGCAGAAGTAATCTGTGGGGAAGGATAAGAAGGCTCCCTCCTGACATCTGCAAGAAGAGAAAGCAACGAGGGAAGGGCCCTGTGAGTCCTGTTAAAGCTGGGCAGGGCATCCCTGCTTGGCTTAGGCTAACTCCGTCCAGATGGTCAGGCTTAACTCAGGAGGCCAAGGAAGCGCATGCAGGGCAGGAAGCCAAAACAAGGATGGTGGGAGACATCACAGCTTCCTTTGGAAGCCTAGAGACCCTCTGAGGTGAACCCAAATCTCCACTCATTGACATGGGCCAGTGCTTGCCTCTCAGTCACACGTCCCAGGCTTCTGGCTTACAGGCTGCTCAGTGGTTTGACTTTTTGCATCTCATTCGGTGGCCCAGGCCCCAAGCAGTAACTCCAGCATCAGGAAAGGGACAAAACCAAGAACATCACACCCTCATCCTTCTCCTCATCCCATCTCTTCACCTGAAGGTCATCACTGAGTTGACTGTTCAGCTGCAATATCTAGGCCTTGAAGGGCCCGGAAAGATCTTCTTCTATGCCTGAACCCTGACTCCCCCCAAATGAACTTAGGGCCTGCAGAACCTTACGGATTCATCTTGACACCAGGCACATCCTGTGAGGTCAGCTCAGCAAGATCCGATGGCAGCGACTGGCCCCATTCCTCGCTGCCTCTTACTGGTTCTTCAGTTTACAGAGAGCCTGCCTGCCAGGGGATGTAGCCACCCTGTCCCTCTGCCACACTAGAATAAGGAATAGGGGGTTGCTGTAAAGTTAGGTCACCTCCTTTCTTTATCCCCAGCCTCACAACTTGAACACTGACCCTGGAGGCCTGTGCTCTCTACAAAGACATGGAGATTTCCCCATCCAGAGGCTGGACTGAGACTCAAGGACTCTTCAGAAAGCAGAGATCAGTCACTCCATGCCTGAGTTGGGCCTCTAGTTGGGGCTGGCCCAGTGGTTTGAAGGTCCTTAACCAACAGGGCTTCTTCCTGGCCCTTGGGACTAGAGATGACTCAGGTACTTCCTTGCTTCCTTTGTGCCCCACTGGGCTGAACCCACCTCGCAGGCTCCTTGGATGAACAGTGGGGGTGACTGCACTACGTTCCGCAGCTCTTCCCTGGACATGGCAGCCATTGAGCGTGTGGCCCTCACAGCCGTTCCCGTGTCTACCTTGTGCTGGCTCGCCACCGTCCCCCGAGCCTGTCCTTGCCCCGAGTGACCAGCCTCTGGGAGACACAGAGCCCAGGTTCACACTGGAGGAGCGGTGAGGGCTCTGTGGGGCATGTGTCCTCCTATTCTCTGTGCGGTCAGAGCAGGAAAGGGAGCCCACAAAGCTAAACACTGGAGGTGGCAGGTGGGGAGCAGGCTGGGGGCCCCACTCGTGCAGTTCTGTGATGGCTCCTTGTGGTACATTGTCCCTCATTCCCAGCTAGTTTCTTCTAGAGGAAACGAAGCAGGGGAGGGGGAAAGGAGGAAGAAGAGAGGAGGAGGCCCAGTGCTTGCCATCAATACGTGAAGCGGACTGAGAGTTCGTTCTACAGATAAATGCCAAACCCTCTGAGAGGGCAGAAGAACAAGTCCAGGTCTTGGGGCAGTCCCAAACAGAGATGCTTTCCTTTTCCTTTGCTTAATAGGAAGCCCCAATCTCGGTGATGAAGGGCCCCAGAGAACCCTGCTGGAAAAACAGCTGAATTCCACGTGAGGTGACACAAAACTAGCCTACCATGGGTGGTGGGGGCAGGGGCTTTCCTTTAGGAACAAACCTCCTCACAAAGGAGACGCGGACAATACCTGCTTCACCACGGAGTGCCTTCTCCACGGCAACCCCTCGTTCCTCCAGTTGCCTCTGCTTCTCCTCCACCTGCTCCAGCTGCCGCTGGATAATCTACGGGAAAAGAGAATAGCGTGAGCACCCGACTTTCTCTCTTGTCTCCTAGCTTTCAGGAGGACAACTAAACTGTACAAACACAAACAGGGAGAAAAACAAATTATGTCTGAAAGTTGGAAAGGCTTTTGTCCACGGTCATTAAGCCCGGAGTGGGGTGTAAAGACCACCCGCGTCGAATCCCCCAGGGCCTGTTGTTAGTAAGCAGCACATCTTACTCGTCCAGCTCTCGGCAAGGCAGCTCAGACAAAGGAAGTGACGTCAGCTCCTGCAGCAAGGACTGAGGTACTGCATCCTAAGTAAGACCCTGCCAACAGTGAGGTTGCTAAAGCCCTAGCAGGGGTTCTTGGAGGGTAGTGCTGAAATCCTGCCTCTAGAAGATTAAAAAAAAAAAAAATTCTAGAATGGAGCAATGCACTAGAATCTTTTTGGAAGCGTATAGTGAGAAGTTTCTCTGTGCTACATGGGGACTAATCATGGATACCAGAAGGACATTCAACCCCCAAAGCAGCAGCCCATGACATATATCTGGAAAATGGCACACTGAAAACGAAATAAAATCCAAGAATCCAATCATTGCAGAGAACGTGGATACAGAATAATGTTCAAGATAAGGACTAAAAGATTGGTGGTTTTTGATGCTTGCTAAAATTGAAATTCAGCATAACGTGGTATTTGGGTTTGCTGTTAATGTTTCTCATTGTTTATACCTTTTGATTAGTGTACTAATATGAATACAACTCTACATGCACAATTTCATTACAAAAACATATTGTATTTGGATATCTTTTAATACTTTATATAAAGAAATGATTTTTTGTTCCAGAAAGAAAAGTCTGGAATGGTCTAGGATCTGTGAGGCCTGAAGATAGAGGCTGATACCTGGAGGACAGCTCTGACCTGGAAATCCCAGGCCCACCAGAGGCTGACAGGTCACAGATGGCCTCTCAATGACAGTCCTCACAACTGAACTAGTTGACTTTACAATGATTATTCCACAGCAAGGAATTTAGGGAACTCAAAGCCCAGCTCTTCCCTTCTACCAGGAATTCCATAAAAACAAGGCTTCTGCAGTTGCATCAAGCCAGAGGCTTGTGGCCTGACATGTTGGGGCCGTCCTCTCAGATATCAGGGACACCCCGTCTACCTCTGCTCTGTCCTCTCTACCCTCCCGCTTCGTGGACAAGGACAAGCATGTCAGAGAGGAGGGGGCTCTTTCCCACTCAGTAGCTGTGATAGCCCCTTCAGGGATTTTACCTGGGCTCGGTGTAGCCGTTTCAGTTCCTCTTGCTTGGCCTGTCTCCGAGCTGCCTTCTGCACACGCCGGGTCAGCTTGGCGTTCAGTTCCTCCTCCGTGTAAGTTCTTGGCTGCAGAGAATGAGAGAGATTCCCTCAGTCAGGTGCCGCAGGCCTGGGCACGGAAAGCACTTCCCCTAGGTCGGAGCTGCCCTTCTGCAGAGTGCCTGCAGGGCAGACGCCCAGGCTGCAGCTTGGCCAGACGCTTCACTAACACTCGTCCTTGCTGGAGCCCTAACTGCTACAGGGTACAGCTAAAGCTCTACAAATGAGATACTTCCCCACTGTGACAGGGACAGGAGGCTGAGTGGGGACTGACTGTTAGGAAGTTAAAAGGACCAAGGGTGATATGCTCCTTTATCACAGAGATCACCTTTTTCCCACGGAAGGATATCTGCTCTTTTTAAGACTTTCTGGGGGTAAAAATATGATAATTAGTTCCCCCAAGCCTCCTGCTTCTAGGAGGGCACTGCAGAAATGTATGCCTATACAGGGGAAGGAAAAAGAAAAATCGGGATCCTTTTATTTTCTTGTCTAGTATCAAATGCCACTTCCTTCAGATGAATGATATTTATAAGGTTCTCTTAAGAAGTAACATCTAAAGTAGAGAAAATGGGGATGCTTCTATTTTTAAGTGTGAGTGAACCCCAAACTAACTAATGCAGTCTGAAGAAGGGAGATATGGAGGCGAGCCCGGACTGCCCCCAGGGTAATGCACAGAGGCAGCAGTCGGCCACTGAGAGGGGCGGGGAGGCGGTCCGGCAGGGCGGTTTCAGCCACTGCTACTAAGCCCTAAGGAGGCAAGAGGCCAGATGCAGGGCAAATCCACGGACACAAGTGCCTGAGCAATTCCACCTGCAAATGTGGGCATCAAGGGTGCAAGGCAGTGTCAGATGCCTTGTGTAAACAGTGAGCAACCACCAAGAGGCAAATGCCGAGGGGTTTGCCGCTATTCCTAACATCTTTATTTCCTCCAAGGAAAACAAAGAGAGACTTTGCTACACTTTAAAAGAGACCTCCAAATTCAACTCAGGAGTATAGTCTAATAATCTTTATTTTAAGAGCTCAAGGACAGTGGAGGGCCAACTGAGCAGGTAAGTCCTTACAGAACATGTGGTGTTCTAGCACCCTAAGCCTTTCACCTTGCAGGTCACGGAGCTGAGGGCTTGCGAACTCCCCACTCCTCTGGTGCCCAGTCCCAAAGGGGCAGCCCTGGAGTGAAATTACCACATGCACTCCAGCCAGTCAAGAGCAGGGCATCTCCCCTTCCTCCGCCATGACACAGCTAGAGAGAGTTCTGGGGCCCGTGTTCACTACTGCTCCATGCACGTGTGAACAGTTAGTGAGGATGTGGCTGGAGGGCCAGGGCTGGGGGCTGCTCCAGGTGGTTAATCACAGACATGCATGCAACAATGACCAGCCATGGGAATGAGACACTACCTTTGATGCATATGATCTCCTGAATGCCAAGGCGTGTGGTACATAAATCAACTTTTAAGGGGATGGCAACAGAAAACAAAATAGTAATAATAACAATTAAAAAATTAAAAATAGAACACAGAAATGGAGCAAAATCAGTTAGAAGTTTAAAACAAACACGCGAGACTGAAGACTAAAACACGATTATTTTTCACAATGTCACAGGACTGAGTAAGTGAGGAACCTGGGGATACAGATCCTAGCAGCAGGGTCTCAGTGAACCCTGGTTTTGAATAAGGACTGGGTTCACTTTTCTACTGAGAAGACAGCTTCTTCCTCACTATGCCCCAGATCTTCTTTCTTCTCTTTTGACTGTCCCTTGTGTATAATAAACTAAAGCTGTCTAAATACATGGTTATAGATGCCATTTCTCCTTCAGTAACCCATTTGTTTGTGGAAATTCAGACTACTTCTTTCAGCTCAGTGGGGGGTGGGCACTGGTGGTAGGAAACTCCTGTTGCCAGGGCCACAGAAACACAGACACAGAGCATACTGAGTATCAGACCTAATGTTCTCTTCCAAAAGGCTCTCTCCTGGCAGTGTGGGCCAGGTGGGTTCCTAGTGGGCCACCCAGAAATCCTGGATAGGGGTGGGGGCCATTTCTTGATTATGCACAGTGAAAGGGCCTAAAATAGCATAAGTAACTGATATTCACCAAAAATACTTCAGGCACATATGTCCTTCCTCAGACTGACTCATCTCTCCCACAAACCAGGATGAATGTCATTATTAGAACAAATCAGCTAAAAAACAGAAGATAGATGGTTTCCCCAAGCAGCATGTGAACCAGTCCATAGGAACTACGTAACCACACCTAAGGAGTAGCACTTAACGTCTGCACCTGCGGCTGCTGTAAAAAGTAAAGGGAGTAGGGGCAGGCACTGACTGACTTCTGGTGGGGGCGGGAGGGGGGTCAGGTACCACCTTGGCAGAGGCGGCGACTCGAGGGGGGAAATCATGAAGTGTGTGCAGTGTGTTGAGAGAACGAGGCCAGCCAGAGCTGCTGCTTCTGCTGTGGTCCCCGACGGGGACCAGGGCCTGTCCCACAGCCTCTGCACATGCCCGTGGGCGGGCCACAGAGGTTAGGACGCAGTGCATCACTTATATTTAAAGTCAGGCTCAGGCAAAGAAAAGAGGCGAATGTGAATTATCTTTTGTTGGTAGGGTTACAGGTGATAGTATAGATTTAGTCTGTATTATCTTAGTTTTTCTAAGTAAACATTTTAAATAAAAATAAGTTATTTTCAATTTTAGGTTTTTTTTTTGTTGTTTGTTTTTTATTTTTGTGTATTTATTTATTTTTATTGTTTTATATTAGTCACCATACACGTAATGAGCACTGGGTGTTATACGCAAATAATGAATCATTGAATACTACATCAAAAACTAATGATGTGCTGTATGGTGTTTTTTTTTTTTTTTTTTTTTTAAACGAAACAAAACTCAGGCACTTGTTTCACAGATGCCTGACTCAGAGATGGGTCTGTGATGCAAGAGGAACCGTTTCCTCCAGCTACTAGAGATGCTCCCTCCTGACCCCACTGCACCTTTAGGTGTCCCCACTCCCTTCACTTCCTGCTCTGAAAATTTTCAAACCTAGGAAAAGCTGGAAGAGAACAATGAACACCTTTGCCTAGATTTGCTAAGTGTTAGCATTTTGCTACATATTTGATATATAATCCTTACATATAGTCTTTTTTTTTCTGAAAAAAACCCACACCATGGTAGGATTCAGGTCAACACGTCCTAGGCTCAGCTTTGTCTTTCACATTGCCTGCTCAGCCTCCAGCAAATGGCTCTGCCTCTGTGGGGACACACATGGAACGTGAAGCCCCCCACGCCTCTGATTCTGGGATTCTAGGAGTGGGGGCCATGACTTGTTGGTCACGTAGAAGGGGAAGAGCTCTCTATGTGCCTCAGGTCAGCAGGGCCCCAGGGGAGGCTGCCCTCAATGACACATATTGCTGAGAAGAAAGCCTTGGCATGGCCAGCTTGGGCAGCCTGCCATTCCATGTTCTGCCAGGATGTCTCATTAATTGAGAAACAGTGGAGAGACTGACCACAGAAGCAACCACACAGATGGGAGTTTCTGACCAACAGGAGATGGACCGGCTGAACATCTGCATAACTACATGGAAGCAAAGCGCAACCCTGGGCCACATTCTCCTTCACAGACCACAACCCCCCCACCCCGCAAACCCCCTAAGGCAGTGCCAGTCCCCACTCTCAGCACATGTTGAGGGACCCAGGTACATATCCAGAAGCAATTCTTAGTCCCAATGTCATACCAATGCTACTGCCTGGGAAAGCAAAATGGGGAGCAATTGATAGGAGACCCACGAAGCCAGGCTCCTGGGGGAGAGCCTGCACACAGGGTCCCAACCCTAACTCAGTGCTGGCCTGGCTGGGACAGGTGGAAGCTGGCTCTGCACATGGCAGGGAGGGATCAGAGGCCTGACTGGTCAGGTGTCCTTCTAGGAGAGTGGACAGGTAAATAGCTGGTACGGCCATGGGAGGCCAACAGACCAAGAATGAGAGGAGAACTAAAAGATGGGTTTCCTCCAGTGTGCCAAGTTGTTAAAAGCGGGACTGGGCTGCAAGGAGGGGACTGGCCACAGCTGCAGAAGCCATCTTTACTGACCAGACACATGTGAGGCTCAGGTCTGCTGTGGCAACACCCTGGAAGCCTACAGAGAGGCAGACTCAAATGCGAGCCCTGGAGAGCCTTGTAAAGAAGGTATATGACATTCTGGGGACATCTGTCATTCAGAAAAGGGAGCTGAAGATAGCTGGGCTGTCGCCTGGGACAGGAGGCTGTGTGTCCCAGGCCAGACAACAGAGATGGTGCAGCTTGAACTGTCCCTATGTGCTGCCCAGGCCTTTCTGGATTGTCGTCCTCACCCCATCACTGTCTCCGTGATGCCAATGCCCTGTTAGAACTTTCTCTAATCCCTCTCCCTCCTCCAACTTCACTGTATCTACACAGAGCTACAAGAGCCCTTGGAAATCAGAAGATTGAATAAATATCCAAGAGCCCTCCACATTGAGGGTTAGCTCTCAGGAGAGGTGAGTGGCCAGCCCAGCTCCTAAGCCCGGGGTAGTAAGAGGGACCAAGTCGGATCCATAGTGCCCTACTAAGCACAGAATCCAGGTCAGTTTTCTGTACTGGTTCTTTAACAGCAAAAATTACTCTTTAATCCACAAATGTACAAAGCAGGCAGGATGACAGGACACATTCCTTCGTGACTCAGCCTCCACCTACTGCCTAAAGCCATAGTCCCCATCCCAACCTCCACCAGACTCTGGGGCACGGACAACCCTTCTTCTGTCACTCTGGACACTGGCGGATGCTATTCCACATGGGAATTCTGAGGACAAAAGAATGAATGGACAATGCCAGCAGCTTGAATCTTTGAGGACGAAACACAGGAACTCTTGCCACTGAAACAAGCCCCAGCTGTTCCCTAAAAAAAAAGCCCAAGAAAAGAACTCCCTTTATGCCTCTTACTTGGGTCTGGGCTGGGCTCAGGATTCAGCTGTGGGTCTGCTGGGAGATCAGAGGAGGGCCCCACTTTCCACCCCGGGCTGCAGATTTGCTTTCCCTTTCTTCCACCTCACAAAGACCAATACTACACAGAGGTTTTGGGCTGGGTTTGATCCCGACATACCTCTCGTCTGGACTTCTGGGAAGACCTCTCAAGGATGTCGTCACTGGAGAGGTCCGAGTCCTCCGAGAAGCTTAACTGGCGCCGCAGCTGCAGCTCTAAGGGGATGGAAAGAGGCAAATCGAGGACACCACAGTGCTTTCCTGATTTCTACATGCACATGCGCCACCCAGGGAGTCGGGTAGAGGCTGGATTTCTTTCCAGTTTGAGGGGTTCTTAACCCATGCAGGGGAGCCAGGAGCTTGGAGGCTGACACCTGTGCTGGCAGGGGCAGTGTGAACACTAAACAGACGGCATCCAGACAACAGCCTGCCTGGCGCCTTCCCGGGAGGGCTGAGCTCCGCCTTGCTCAGAATCGGGCCCTGCCCTGGGGCCGTGTGACTTGAGGAAGTGCACACACCTCCCAAGTCTTATGAGTAAGCTGGATTTTAGAATTATTCTATCACCTGGAATATGCTCTGTGAGCCCGTGGTTCTGCTTCCTTCTTCCTTACCCCGTTAACATAGCTCCTAAGAACCCTCGGGGAAGCAGCAGGAGAAATAGATCTTTTGAGGAGAACCAATGGCTGGAGGACACACCTGCCGCAAGAGGGGGTCCCCTGGTGCTGACATACCTGCTCTCACAATGGGAGACATCCTGTGCTTGCCCGAGTCCACAGTAGCACCGCTGGAAGGGGTGCTGGAACAGGACTTGTCATCTCCCTTCTTCTTCTTGTCCTTCTTGTACCCAGAAAAGACGGACTTCCACAAGGACTTGGGCTTGGCAGCGGCTTCCTCCAGATTTGGGCTGGGCTTCTCTGGGGGCCGGCCCTCACCTTTGGACTTCTTCTCTTTCTTGTTTCTGCGGGGGGAGAAGAGTGACGATCTCTTCTTGCTCTTCCCACTGGAGCCCTCGGATGAGGTGACCGAACCATCGGGGCCCCCTGAGTCCGATGGAGGGGAGAGGACCTCCTCACTAGTGGCTTCGTGCTTCAGGGTAGGCTCCCTGGGGCCTTTGAGAACCAGGCGTTTAGGGGACTCGGGGCCGAGGTCTTTGCCCTTGGAGGGAACTGAGGAGGCTTTGCGGGAGGTGCCTCCTGGGGGCCTGGAGGTCCCAGCCGCCATCTCCATCTCCTTCATCCTACTCAGCTGCTTGGCCATAGCGTCTCTCAACGCCTGGCTCTTCACAGACTTCTCCCTGGCTCGCATGCGCTCCTCAGCCAGCTCCTTGGCTTCTGGAGAGACCACGGGCAGGCCCCTCTTCTGTGGCTGGACCCCACTGTCCAGAGTAGGCAACCTACCATTCTCCTTGGCTAGGGGTGAGTGGAGGGGCCTCTCTATGCGGGGCCAGTAGGAGGGGGGTGTGAAGAACTTCTCCTGTAGACTCGAGTCCTCTGTCTTGTCATCATAGGTGTCCTCCACGTCGTCGGCAAAGGGGATCTCGTCCACACTCTCCACAAACGACTTCCGCACCTCCTCTCGGGGGGGCTGGGCAGGTTCTCGGGGGGCCCGCATAAAGGAGGCAGGTGGTGGGGGTGGGATCACTGAGGCCTTGGGCTTGGTCTCCTTATGCTCATAAGTCTGATATGGCTTCCTTCGAAGAGTTGCGGGCTCCTCATCCTGGGGTGGGGGTGGGGGTGGGCTTGAAGGTGGAGTGAGCATGGTGGAGTCTGAGGTGTTGAAGCTCTGGCTGCCCAAGGTTTTCATGTTGGAGGAGCTCCCATGAAGGCCCAGCCCAGAGCTGCTCGACAGATCTCTTCTCTCCTCATGGGAACTTTTCAGCTCTCTGTCAGATGGGGACTTGGGGGGTGGCAGGGAGGGCTGGTCACCATCTGACTTCGGCAGGCCTAGCCTCTTAGGAACAGGTGGAGGTTTTAGAAGCTGGAGGCCCTCACCCTGAGACTTCTCAACTGAATAGGATTTTAGGGACACTGGTTTAAAGGCAGGCGATGGGAAGCTGGACTCGGACACCTTGCTCCGATCCACAGGTGTGAGCCCAAGGCTGCGGCGGATCTCGGCGCTCTTCATCCAGAACTCTGCCACCAGATCGTTCCGTTTCAGGGCCTCATCCACAGCGAGAGGGCTTCCCAGTCTATCCTTGGCATCCCTTTGGTTCTTCAAGGGGAGGGGAACCATGGGGATGGATGTTTTGGCTGGAACAGGCTGGAAGCATATGGGGGACTTGGTGGGGGATGGGATAGTGGCCTCAGAGGAAGGCTGAGGCTGGGAGCAAATGGGGAGCTGGGTGGTGGTGGGGGTGGAGGTGGGGGTGGAGGTGGCCAACGGTGACAGGCGCTGTGAACTAACTGGGGAGGTAGGTGTCCTGGCTTCCGGCAGAGCCACTGGCTGCAATCGGATAGGAGAGCGCACAGCTCTCTGGTCAGTGGGCACTTCTGCTTTGGGCTTCATTTTGGGGAGCAAAGGTTCAGGGAAAAGGCTCTCCTCGGGCAATTTCACTTTGGTAGCAACAGAGACAGGTGGGATTTGGGCCCCCTACAGAAAAGGAAGATAGAAGCTGCTTAGAAGGAAGGGTTCAATGGTCAGAAGAAACCTATTGGGGAGCTCTCTCTCAAAGGGCCTGTGTTTATGAAATAAATTCCTCTCTCTTCCTTTAGGCTGTCATTCAAATGGCTCCAGGAGAACCTTCCTCACTTTTTGCTCTATTTGTTCAATTTTTAAAGCCACTCTATTTTACTGAACAGACTCAGCTTTCAGGGTTTGGTTCATCTTGAACACACCCTACATTCTTTGTGCACTGAAACGGACACCTGCCCAAAGCACACTAATGGACCCAGCTCTCCTGACTATGGACCCCAAGAGCTCAAGACCTCTGATGTATGAAGACAGGGGCCCATACTGTAAGATTTAAAACAGCTATTTTTTTTTTATAGTCTATACTATAAATTGTCCTTCCCAGGAAGCTCAAAGATCCAGATATTCCTGCACAAATCCATATACCACCCCACCCATTAGTCTCAGCAAAGCTCACCCAATTTCATGAGTGAAATCACCAAATTCATCTTGCTTCTTAGAATCTCAAAGACCAAACCAAGCCAACCCAGGTATTGAGTTTGGCCTCCTTCCCTGATCTGTCCTCCACATAGGATTTCCCAAAACATATTCCACAGGACACACTGTTGCGATCTGTTTACATAGCATTCTTCAGTGTGTGGCTCACATACCACTGGTAATCTGGGGGAATATTTTTAATTTTAAAAGTCAGTCACGTTCATTTTAACATAACACTAAGAAACAAACTCATCTGTCATATCAAACCAATGAGCCCACAAAAATTATTGCTTTAACTTAAAAATAAATTTACTTTTAAAATGGTGTGGCATGACAGAAGAGTGACACAGTGGTGGGATGACTCAGGTCTGGGTACAGGTACAGCGCAGGGTTAGAGCGATGCTGCCCAGACTGCCTTGTCCTCATGGTGAGGACTGAGTTGGATCCCCAAGGCCACTCCTGTTTTTAGCAGCTCCACTTTGCACAAGAAGCAAAAAAATGGGTTCACAGCAAGGGCCCTAAGATGAAGGAATTCATATGTCCACTCAGGGTCCCATCAGTTCTGTCCCCACAGTGATCCCCGAGCCCTTACCTCTGCCACAGGGCTGTGGCCTGGGGAGAGCAGACCGGCTTGCTCCTCAGGGGACGGGGCAGGGCTGGGGACTTGGGCGGGACCTGAACAGAACAGACACAGGCTTGATAAGGGAAGCACCCCCCGCCCCACCCTTCCTGCTGAGGGTTCCTCTCCCAGCCAGCTCTGGGGGTCGCTGTTGGCCAGCAGAAAGTGCTTTCCCAGAGTGTCCCTGGATGCCACCTCTATTCACGTTCGAAGTGCGGACTTTTATCGTGTGTGTGATCTGTGTCCAGCTTGGAGATGTACCTCCTACCCTTTCATGGCTCCAGAGCACACATAGAAAGGGCTGTTGGCCGAAGCCGCGTGCAGGGTCCATGCATGGGGAAGGAGGACAGCAAGCAGAGCTGTGTGCCACTGGAGGCTGGCGTGCAGCGTGTCGGCCCTGCTCCAGCTCCACCTGGGGGACCTGTGTCCTGGGGGCTGCTCTCATCCCTGCAGGCTCTCAGTGGGAATTCTGGAAGCAGTTTCTCCTGAGTCAACAGACTTACTTCTCTCCTGGTGCCCTGGTGTGGTGACGGGTTGCTCTTCCTCGCTTTCTGATGCCCTCAGCTCCAGCTCCGCTTCCACCACTGCCTGTTGCCGCACTCGAAGCTCCGTTTCAGCTTCTGACGGGATATCATCAGACCAGTGCTGATCTGGCAGAAGGAAGGGAGGGCACAGACCACCCGAGTGAGGCCCTGCTTCTTTTCGAGTCTCCTGCCATCCCCAGAAAGCAGCCAAACCAGCATCTCGGCTTGAGGTGTAGACCTGTGCCACAGCTGGGCCCTGCCTACTGGTCCCCAGTGCTTCTGAGAGACTCGGCCCAAAGCCCCTCATTCTCTGCAACATGGTGCTCTCATCAAAGCCAAATGCGTAAGAGGGCACCTGAGGGACCAGAACACAATGCATGTGCCTGTGAAGGGCTGGCCTTGCTTCGTGGACTCACCAATGGTCTGTGTTTCCCCCAACACCACAGCAACTCCATGCTCCCTCACAGGCTTGTCTGGACCCCTCTCATTTCTCCCAGGCTAAGTCCCTGCCCCCTTTTCCCCAAAAAGCAGACTATAATTCTTAAAATACCATCTCCTTGTAGCTACCTTTTGGAGGACATCCACTGAATTAGAGGCCCATGTCTAAAGCACCCAGTCTGCTCAGTTTCTCAACCACAACTCACTGAATGCAGGCTCTGCTGTCTGCTGGCTTCGGGGTGGAATGACACACATTCAAGTTAGTGCCAGGACAAGGAACGCGACCAGGGGACCTAATGGTGGTCTCTTCTGAGTGCCTTGCTTTTGCTTTAACATATATGATCCCTTTCCTGAGTTGCATTCACACAGTGGGGAAGAGGGCGGTCAGCACAGTGGAGAGGGGAGGCTCTGGGGTCCCCCGTACCATCATCCAGCTCAGCACCAGTGTCCCCTGTGTCCCCATTCTCCGCTGCCTCCCCTTCTATCTCTGCCGGCTCCGAGTCCACATCTTCCTCCACGTCATTCTCATCAAATGGGACTGTAAAGCAGAAAGGTTCAAAGGAAGGAAGAAAAGGACAGACAGATGGACAGAGAGACTGCCTGTGCAGGTGTAAGGGGGCAGTGGTCTTCCCAAGGCTGCAATGTGAAGACCTCGAGAAGCAGGGAGATGGATTCTGAAGTGTCTGGATTTGGACCCCAAGGCAGACGTCAGCCAGACTTGGGGGAGCTAAAAGCAGTGTGGGCACCGGCGAGGGCTTGGGGCCCTTCCTGAACACACGGGACTAGCACTGCTCAACTCCAGCAGGGTCAAGTGGAAGAGGGAGAGCAGCGTCAGGTCTGCTCATCTCCCCTCTTCCCCCGGGGCTGCCGGAAGCTTCTCAGTGTGAGAAGACGGGAGATGCTGCTTCTCCAGGCCCAGCAGCAACAGCAGCTCTGGGCTGCATCACATGCCACGAGTCACTGAATCCTCACAACGATTCGCTCGAGGGGCTGGGGGAAGCCGAGGCCACAAGGCTCCATCTAGCAGCTGCAGTGCTGTGTGTCGGTGAAATCACTGCCACATGAGGGACCAACAGGACCCCCGAGGGCACCTCCCTCCCCTTTCAAATGGCAGAGGTTGCAGCTTCGCTTGGGGTAACTCAAGAGAAATGTGTTGTTGTTGTTGTTTTTTAAAGCACGAGGGAGATGGTGAGGGGATATGTAAAGTTCATTTTCTAGACTCAAGAATAGCCCTTCAGTGCTGCAGAATGAGGCAAAGCACTTGTCAACTTCATTTTCCTCAGGAGGAACCAGCCCCCAAACACACACACACACACACACACACACACACACACACACACACACACACACTCATTCAGACCTGTTCCCAACCTCTGCACACCTGGAGCTCACACTAACAGTTTGGAGTAAGAGAAAGCAATTGAGAAAGCAACGCATGCTGCTTTAAAGGATGCCGAGATCCCGTGGTCCCCAGGACTGACAGTCCCCGTCGGTCAGGGGTCCTGAGGGCTTCTTCTAGAGTTCGAAGCACAGCCACTCACCAAACAGTCCTAATTGTTCTCACTTCAGGAAAAGGGGTTATGTCTACACTTGCATATCCAGGAGCTGGAGACTCCAAGCCCAAGGGGTCGGGTGGGCAGCAGGGGCACTGGCAGTGGCAGAGCTGGGGAGATTTCTTCAAAGGCGGTACCACAATGAGAGGCCGTGAAAGGACCAGGCCCTCTCAAGTCACTGGTCTTCCCACTGTCCAGTCTCTTGAATCTGTACCCCTGCTATGGTGAGCATGTGCACGGTGAGTGCAGACACCAAGGACTGAGTGTGATAAAAATCAAGTGACTCCCTGCAGAGTGGGGTGGGGAAGACGGGGAAGGGGCACTCTGAGGATAGCTGGCTTGACCTAGCCACAGGAGTTTTTGTTAAAATATATATATATATAATTCCTTGGGGTGCCTGGGTGGCTCAGTCAGTTGAATGTCTGACTCTTGATTTCGGCTCAGGTCATGATCTCAGGGTGATGAGATAGAGCCCTGTGTTGGGCTCCACACTGGGCATGGAGCCTGCCTCAGATTCTCTCTCCCCCTCTGCACATGCCTCCCCACCCCCACTTGCTGGCACAGCCGCACACACTCTTTCTCAAAAACAAAACAAAACAAAAAACCCAACAATAAAAATAATTTCTTAAGCTGTATAATTATCTTACCGCCCCTTTTGTCTACTCAGCTTATTAAAAATAAGGTTATGACTTGCATCTAATTCTGGAGAACCATTCAAAATAGGTTTGGAATGGACTCCGGGGAAACTCCATGCCTCCTCAAACCTGAGCTTCCTGTCTGGATAACGAGCTCATGGTTTTATGACACCGTTTCTGAAGAGGTGGGAACACAGATGCCTCTCTTCCCCCAGCATTTTTCTCCTTTGGCAGTCACCCCAACCCAGGGGAAACAGAACCAGGGCTCATCCCATTAGGGTCCACTGTGCCCGACACGCATGCCCAGATAAATCTATGAGTGCCTGGGCATCAAGATGGTAACTTATACTTCTGTTGGCAAGTGCACTGGAATGCGAGCACAAAGCAGACCATGACAGGACTCCCCAGTCTGGCACTGTTCCAGTCACACTGCCCCACGTCAGCCTGATCCCGGCCCTGGTCCCTTGGCCCTCACATGGTTCTCCGACTCAGAGTTGCTATTAAGAAGTGACTGTGGACTCTGAGAAACAAAATGAGGTTCTAGAGGGGAGGGAGGTGGGGGAATGGGTTGGCCTGGTGATGGGTATTAAAGAGGGCACGTACTGAATGGAGCACTGGGTGTTATACGCAAACAATGAATCGCGGAACACTGAATCAAAAACTAATGGTGTAATGTATGGTGATTAACATAACATAATAAAAAAATAAATTAATTAAAAAAGAAGAAATGTCTGTTGTAGAGTCAGAAAGGTACTAAGTCTACAGTCCTTGGGAGTACCTTGAAAGGAACAATTGTCACATATATTAAAACACAAACAAATGAGAAATATCAATGCAGCAGCAGATACTGGAGAAACGCAGCTTGAGGGATGGAATTGGGAGATTCAACCCAGGTTAAGATGGAGTGCAGAGTGCTAGAAGCTGCCACACACTATGGAAGCTAGGAATCACAGACATACGTAGCTTTTGCTTTATTTCAGCTGCCAGCTGGGAAGTCTTGATACCTCAGCCTTCTCCAACCATGGTGGGAGACGTGACTAACTAGGAGGGATGCCCAGCAGCTCTGTTCACAGAGCTAGGGTCTGGCTCCCTGTGGCTCTGTGACTTGTGTGACTATGTTCACTCCTTCTGCTGTGAGTGAGGACAATGGGCTGGGCTGGTAAGAGGCTGGTGGTAAAGATCCATGAGCTCCAATCCTACCCATCCCAGAAGCAACCACTAGGACCACAGTTCTCAATCAGGGGGGGCAATGCTGCTCTTCTTCAAGTGGTATTTGATATTGTGTAGGGCATTTTTTGGTTGTTGCCTGGATGGCTTTGGCAGGAGGTAGAGGCTGCAAGGCTGACATTTTGAGGGCTGAGGCCAAGGAAGTTAAATGTCCTGCAATGCAGAGAACTGTCCTGCCCTCGCTGAGCACTGCTATGGCCCGCGTTGAGAAATACCTCTCCAGAAAAGGTTAGGAAGGACAACCAAGGTTTCTGAGCTATCTCTTAGCCTAAGTATTTAAACAGGCCCCGCACCTTAGTATGCAGACCCAGTGGACGCTACGTCTAGTTATACCCAGCATGTCCCCCTGAGCTGGACAACATCCACCAATCCTCTGTTATTCCCTCTTCACTGAGGAGTCTCCCACAAGTCCCTGAGTACTGAAAGTCTCCTTTTCTGTACTTTGGTGGGTTTGTGGAATATTAAGTGATTCCTCTACTTTTATACCCAACTGCTACACAACTTTTCTACAGACTTTAAAAATCACTGCTAAAAATGTTCCCTCAGCTTTGGCCTTTACTCAGCCTTTAGTAGTAGTAGTAGTAATAATAATAATAATAAAAAGTTTAGTCAGTTCTGTCTATGCTACTGCTCTCCTCCAGATGGTCCCTGAAGGGCGTGGGGTGTGCGTCCGGTCCATGCAAGGATGGGCTGCCTGAGTGAGGCATGCATGTGCCCCCCCTCCCTTGGCATGCACTAGCAGCAGGACCAGAATTCTAGTGTTAAGGTACCAGCAGAGCTGCCAAGAGAGAGTGGTTATGGTGAGTGGGGAGAGAACAAACATCACCAGACTACCTCCGGAGACTGTCTCCAGCCAGGCCTGCACGGCTGCGCGGCGTATGGAGGGAAGGTCAGGCACTGAATTTAAAACAGACGATAGATACAAAGTTACACAGGAATGCGTGGTCCCCGTGAGGAGAGCTGAGGTCATCCTAGAGCCCCAAACAGAAGAGAAACTGAGAGATGTTACAAGCTAGAGGCCTGTCCCGCACCAACGAGGGGTCCCAGTCCCATTGTAACCCAGTCCCATTGTAGGCATTCAGGATGAGAAAAGGAGAGAAAACACAGGGAGGGTCAACAGCAGCTCGAGGCTGCGGAGCTACTCCGTGCTGTAGGCCAGTCCGACGTCCCTATTCAGCAGGGTCTCTCTCCTCACTCCTGCTGAGTGTTTATGCTGCTGCAAAAGTAGTTAATGACGTTGGTCTTGCTTATAGGTAAAGACCTGGGGCTGGGGAGGATCAGATGTCCCTGTGAAGGGCTAAACTTCATGAAGGCAGGGAGTACCCCCTTTGTCTACTCAGAGCCTGTAAGGGTGTGTGGCCCCGTCAGGCACTGAACGGAAGCATGAAGAAAAGTGAGTGAGAGACAGAGGCTGATGACACCAAGGATCCATATTTGGACAGGGGTACGCTGAGGTCGGAAGGCGTGGAGAGTGGCATGGCAGCGACCATGTCCCTCAGCAGTCTCCATTTCCCCTTTTTATTGCTTGCTATTCCTCGAAGAGGTCAGGCTAAAGTTCGTCTTCATCCTACTGTGGAACACAGACCGTCTCACCTGAAACCTAGAGCTGGACATTACTCTATCTACTCTAAAGGCCTCCTGGATCGAAATCGCTTCTTAAAACTTCATTTCAGGTCAAAATATACTCCCCTACCCTGTTCTGCCAATGTACATTCACACTCAGACACACCACACAAGGAAAGCACCAGAACATTTTACCAAGTGGACAGAGGAACCCTGTCTAGTCATATGGGGAAAGAAAGCAAATTCTTGGTTTTCCCAAGGTCAAGTTCATTTTACTATTTTGCATCCATGGAGAAAGAGCTCATAACCTCTTAACCCATAGAGAACTTTACATATCCTCAAACAATAGCTAAGGGTAGTGGTCACAATTGTTGGCTCTTACATTTTGATCAAACTGATGGCTTTGATCCTAACAGAAGAGTCCTCTGCAGCAACGAGAGGGGAAGCAGGGACAGAAGGTGCTCTGAGGGGCACTGGGACCTTGGATCTTGAAATAGTTACCTCTAGAAGTGGAGGACTCAGAGGTTGGTACCATACGCTCCTCCTCCTCTTTCTCGCGAATATGTGTCCAGTGCACATCAGCCTGGATCTCCAAGGGGTTGGCCGGATATAGGATCTGCTGTAGACTCTGGCTCCCAACTAGTGTACCAGGATCAGAGGTGGAGGAGAGAAGGAAGGGAGAGATGATGGAAGAAGGAAGCAGAAAATAAGCAGTCAAGGAAAGGAGGGGATGAAACACCACAGGAAAGGAAACAGAAAGAAAAGTTACTGTATTTGCCAGGATCAGTTTGAATCAGAAAGAGGCAAAAATTGAGAGTGTAAACACACACACACACACACACGATTCCCACTTGTTCAGCTTGATTTAGTGGTTTCAAGCTTCACTTATACTGTTAATTTCAATGAAGAGAACCATACATTCCAACTCCAAACAGAAAGAACTCTCCTTTCTGATGCTCTTTTCATCTTATCTGCATTTGAGGGACCCAAATGCCCAGTCAGAAGAAAGAGCAGGTTACAACTGCCTCTGAAGGGCCACCCCTCCAGGTCATGAGTGCTCAGCACAGTGCCTACTGCCACCTGTCATGTTGACTGCTTCTCCTCTGAGATTTCAGCCAACTGACAAGAGAGAAGTGGGATGGAGCAGTATCATTCTGTCATGAACCAGCTAACTCACGCAGGATGGAAACTTACTTTGTTGGTACTTTAGTGTTTATCTTTTGCAGCTAGAGAGAGAGAGAAAAAAAAATCCCCCTTCCATAATTGGTCTCATGCTGCATGCTGGTCTGTGGCAGGGACAGGGTATGGAGAAAAAATGGAGTTTGGGGAGGCAATGGCTGGGAGAGGAAGCAGAGCTCTATCCTGTAAATTCCCAAAGCTTTGGGGGTTCGTGGGCAGGATAAAACAATACCTCTTTCCTTTTTCTGAGGTCAAAGCCCTTTTCCTTAAAACTTCATTTGGTGCCCCACTGCTTCCCTCTGGACACAAGACCTGCCTTTTTAGCTAAATGAGAACTCACCAGCAGCCCCTTCAAATTATTCCTGCTGCCAGGGCCCAAGGAATATACATGCAGCCCCTGCCCTGTAAGCTTCCTATAATCAGTGCTTGGACCATGCCATACAGTTGGGTTAAAATAAAGGAACAGCCAGTGACTTGGAGAGGGGACACTTCGGGAGGGAGGAAGGCTTTTCAGGCAGCAAGAGCAGGTGCCACCTGATCTGAAGGACCCTGGGATTCCTGATGGGAGCCCACTCTCAACAATCTAACTGGACAATTTGGCTTTGGCTTCACTATCACACAACCTCTTTTTTTTTTTTTTAACACAACCTCTTGATTTTTAAGCAATGGAGAATGTAATATGGACAGAAAGTACCAGTAAGATCACCAAATGTGGGTGTGGGCACCATGCTGTGTTAAATGTGGGGTGGTAACCCCACATGCACTCTCTCATTGGAACTGCTGGTCTCCACAGATTCATTTTCCTAAGGTCAGCCGGCTTTTAAGGTGTTGGATAGGGCTAAATTCCAGCAAAGTCACCCAACAGCTTGAATGTCATATGACTAAGGAAGGTAAGTCAAAGAGAAAAATGTGGATGCTATCTTCATCTTCTAAGCAACAAAGAGAAGACAGTGAGTCTTCCCCCCAGATAATGTTCTGCATCCTGTTCATAAATGAAGCCTTGGGGACTTATCAGCCAGCATGTCCTTCCTTTCCAGAGAAATGTTACAAGGCACGGTAGAGGGAGGCTCTGGGCACCTCTGCTGGTGACGGCACCCATGCCGGCTCTACCACTTACAGGTGCTGTGACTGCAACCTGAGGTTCTCTGCAGTAGAAGAGGCCGAGTCTTTGCTAGAGCAGGGGGCTTGCAGCAAAGCATACAAGGGGCACAGATAGGGCCACATTCAATAAGGCTGCTTCGGGAGTCTTCTCCTCTGACTGCCCCTTGACTCTCCTTTGTCTTACATGCTATTTTGTACATGACCATTCATGAAGGCTGGCCCAGGGACAGGTGCCAAGCTAGGTACGTGCCAAAGCCTGCCAGGGCAGCTTTATAAAGCACAGATCTTTTCATGTGGGACCTGCTCTTGAAGGCAAATTCTGGATGGCTGCTAGGGAGCCAGGGTAGAAGGTGGGCAACGGGCAGAGCGGGTACCTTTACGTGTACCCGTAGCTTCTTCCTTTGACAGCTGCTGGAGCCACTGGCCTTGCAGGAGTTCTCTGTCCCAGGGGCAGTACTCCCCTTCTACAGCAGGGGGAGCCAGACACCCACAAACACAGCATCAAGAATCCCGCGTGGGGATAAACAGAGAGAAGAGAGAATGAAAGGGAGGAAAGAGAATAGAGTTATCTTCAGGTGCACGGCAAGAACATCCTGTCACTGTCTACACAGCCATCGAAGTCCACTGACCAGAAGTGTGTACACCACGGGCTAGGAGAATACAGGCCCAGGGCTGGGCTGAATTTGTCGGTATGTGTTTCTGCCGTTAAATCCCATCCCTGCAGGCTGGTTCTTGACGCTAGTTCCAGATCCAGGAAATTAAGTCTGCGTGGAGGAAAGCAGGGCTAAACTCTCCCGCAAAGGGTACAGACTTTGACTCTAAGCTGTGTCTGGGGCTAAAGCCACCAGACATATGAATCACCAGCTAGAGATAATGGCGTCTGAAATGATACAAACAAAATACCTTTCCCCCTGATGTGCTGTGAGCACGATCGCCCCCCTGACTACATGGACGCGGGGGCAGCCCTGAGCTTGAGTCAGCCACAGCTCGGCAGACACAGCAGGATGGAGAACTCAAGCTGCCAGCTTCCCGGCCCACGGCCTGCTTCCTTCTTACACAGACCTTATGCATTTCTCATCAGAATGAGGAGGGAGGGACAGGCCACCCAGGGCTGCCTCTGGAGACCTTTGGAGGGAAGAGCACAGGAGAACTGGGTCTGGAGAAGCCCCTTAGGGGCCTGAGGAGGCTGTGCTTTCCTCTTGCCTGCCCCGCCTCACCAGGGGGAGCTACACAGCTCTCAGGACCGTCTCAGGTCTGGGAAGGGCTCTGCATCTGGTCAGCACTCGGGCCTTCCCGTGCCAGGCTGTGGGGATGGGATTTGGGCGGCCAAGCACATGAATTCCGGGAGGGGCAGAGGTAAGCAGGAAGAGCAGCAGAGAAATCTAGTGCCAACTCTACGAAGCCCAGCGCTGTCCTGAATTTAACGTGCTCCTCTGACAATGGCTGGGAGGGACTGGTGCTTTAAAGGCCCACGTCCTTCTCCACCCCATGTGCCCTGGAGGGAGAGCTCGGCCGTGAACTGACATGGCACCGCTGTCAGGGGGACTCAGGTATCTACCTGCCCTAGTTTCTTCCTCACCACCCACCAGACTTCTATGCAGCTAGGGCAGGGAAAGAATGACCCTCTCTCTTACAGAGGCAAGAAAAGGAGACCCATCAAGTTCTTCCTCATCACTCAAGGACACACACAGCCAGAGATAGAGGCAGAACTGAAACATTTCACGTCAGAGCCAACCAGACTGACTTAGTGCTGGAATGGATGCTCCTTCTAAGGACACTTGTCCAAACACATTACTACCTATCATCAACTGAGCCCTGTCTCGTGGGCGCCTAGCCCCTCCTCAGTGACAACAGCTCTGAGCAGAGTGAGATACAGTGCTTCGCAGCCTCCAATATCTTGGGCTCTGAGTCACGGAATCCTCTAGAAAGCTAAATTCCCTTTATTAAAATAAATTTCTTTAACTGAAACTAAGAAAAAAAGAGAGAAAATGAGGATAGCAGGATGAGTAACCTTATCTGGATGAAGTCCTTCTGCTGACCCTCTGCCTTCCACTTCCAGTTTCTCCTCAGAATGTGCACAAGGGACTCTATTGTCAGTGGTCTCCTCTGCCCCCGAAACGAAGGTCAGAGAGAGGCAGGAGGGATGGTCTCTGGGGCTGTGCGGGGCACATCTGTACGCCAGACTCCAGCTGTGTGACTCCAGCCACAGAAACCTTACTCAGGCGCGGAACAGACTGCCTCAGGGATGGGACAGGGTCAGAGTTAGGAGAAGAGACTTTTTTCTGACCTTCACTAGACTCTTCCTCCTCCTCCTCATATTCTTCCTCCTCCTCCTCCTCTTCCTCTTCATATTCCTCCTCCTCCTCCTCTTCGTTCCCAGGCCCGTAGTTCTTTGAGGCCTCTAGTTCCTCTTCACTCTTTCCTTTCAGAAGAGCATGGATCCTCACAGCCTCCTTCCAAGGAACGCCACCCAGGTCTGAGGTGGGCAGAGGAGGCTCCTCTTCCTCCTCTTCCTCCATCTCAGACTCAGAACTGCTGTGGGGGAAACAACCACACAACCAAGTGAGGAGACGGTTAAAAGCCACAAATGGAGGCAAAATGTCCCAGCAAAGCAACTGCTGGGCAGGAAGGGAGAGAGGACAGGCACGGAGGGGTGCAGCATGCTTCCCCACCTCGGGAAGACACACGAGGGGAAGGAGAGCGAGGAGAGGGCCAGAGAAAACACACACGTACGCGTAACCCCTACATGAAGCCACACGAGTCAACAGCCCAGTCTGGTGGGGCCCTCTCTTCGGTGAACAGCACTCCACTGAGCTCAGTTTTAGAGGCCCTCAGAGACAGTAGGGGGCACGGACGCATTCAGATATGAACGCATGACCCCAGGAATCAAGAATGGAGACAAAGTCTCCTTGCCTTGTGATCTACTGTTTGATTTGAGGAACTCAAATCTGCTTGACTCAGGTGGGCTGGAAAGCTCTGGTGGGAAGCACGGTGAGAAAGAGCTGCCTCCAAGAGGCCTGAACTAGTTTTAGCCACAGACGGGCTGGCCATCGAGGTGCGTGTGCTGGAGTGAAGGCCACGCACTCAGTCCCACCACGTTCCCGAAGCCCCCCCCACGTGCGCCCTGGAGCGCGACACTATGAGGAATACACAGTTAACAGGGCAGCCAAGGCACCGCTCGCTGAAGTTGCAGAAGAGGGGCCATGGGGAGAGTGAGAAAACAAATACTGCATCCCTGGGGCCATCACCTTTGACAACCAGCCACGTTTGCCACCATTCTCCCTGACGGCATAGAGCCCAGAGCTCAGCTTGAAAAGGGAAGCTGCTCTGAATGCCAGAGACACTAGCTGTGACTTAAGCAAAAGCCAAAATCACAGACCTCCACACTCGCAGCCACCACCCCAGAGCATCTTCACCCTCCTCCCCCGCAGCAAAGTGAGCAGTCAATAGGTGGTACAAGAATAAAATTCAGTACCCTCAGTGGGGCTGTAAAGCAGGAGAAAAACCCCAACCATCACCACACCAACGAAGCTTCGACCTATTTTATGGTCCGATAATTCCCTGGAAGTCTTTTTCAGGAGAGGCTTTGCCCTCAGTGAGAAATGTATAGTTGACTGGGCTGGAGGACATGTGGCTTTTACAATCCAGCAGGGCCCAACTGCTGGCATGAGAGAGCCCCAAACCCCAGAAGCGTCACGCACGGGGTTGTTGTCCGGCCCTGTCTTCCTGTGATGGTGGGCTGCTCTCTCCCTACCTGGAGTGGGGTTGTGCCCGTGGAGAAGGAACCAGTGAATACCGTGTGAGAAGGTCAATGACACCCCACTCCTAGCGCTACTAGTACCTGCGCAATAAAGAATCCCACCTTGCTCAAAGAGAGGCCTGGCCTTTGTCTTGGGGCCTGGGAGGTCAACCCTAAGCCCCCCGGAGGTCTTGCCTGATGGGAATGTCTTTATTTCCCTGGAATCCCTAGGTCATGGTGGATAGTCTAATAATGTGATTTTAGGGTGAGGGCTGATCACATCTGAAAGACGAATAATTTAGGCTTGAGTCACGCAGTATTAGTTGGCCTGGAGACTGAGATCAATCACACCACGTAGATAACCAATCAGTCAATCAACGCCTGGGTAATGGAGCCCCAATACATCTCTTAACATCAAGGCTTGGGTGAGTAATACTATACGGACTTTGTCACACATTAATACCAAGAAAGTAACACTGCCCTGACTCCGTAGGGAGAGGATGATGGAAGGTCCGCACCTGTACTTTCTTGGCCTCTGCCCTGTGTACTTTTTCACCTGGCTGATTTCAATCAGTATCCTTCCCTGTAATTAAACCATAACCATGGGTATAAACCTTTTAGTGAGTTCTGACAAATTAATGAATTTGAGGGTGGTTTTGGGAACTCCCATACTTCAGCCGAGTTAGAAGGGAGGGCAGTCCTGGAGGCTGTCTGCCCACGACTTCTCAGGTGGCCAACTCTCACAGGGCCACACTGGCTCTGCTCCTTACCAGCTGTATGACCTTGAGCTGATTACTTCTGCGGAGCTTCTGCATCCTTATCAGTAAGGAGGCAATGTTAATACCTGCCTTGGAGAAATGTTATAAAGGCTGGGGATTTTCCTGATTTTCATGTTTGTGTTACGCTCTGGGATTCAGGCTATTCCCTTATCTGTTTACTCATTTACATGCTCCTTCATTCATTCAATGAACATTTTTGAATACCTATTAAAGTTCACCCAGTAGGTACAAAAATAAAGAGGGTCAGCTCCTTACTGCAGGCAGCTCCCTTTGGTGAATACTACTACATTCACTCATTCATTCATCCACCCACGAAAACTTGCTTAGCATCTTCTGCTTGTAATGCACTTCCTAGACACTGCAGAGGATACAAAGGTGACATAGAAAAGATCCTTATTCTCAAGGGGAGATAAGATGCACACACAACAATGACAAAAGAAGGTAGAACACAACTGCAGTGGGATGGAGGGTTGAGAGGAGGCAGTTTAAGGTGAGTAAACATAAGAATTTGGGCCACGGAAAGCTTGGCATTTGGATTGTGACTGTTTTTCATGACTTACTTAGGTATTATTCTTGCCTTACTTTTGTGTTTTCATTTGTTTACATTCTTACTACTTATCAACAACGTGTAATCCAGCATATATCACCTAACATCTTTCAAATATGAAGTAAGGATAAGAATGACTACTATGCTCATCTTAAATCTTATGTAAATTTGTTAAAACTTTAGGTGGGTAGAAGGCAGGCCAGCTTGTCCTTCCTTCACAGCCAGGCACACAAGGTTACCCCTGGAGTCAGCAGGCTCAAGGAGTCCTCACTGAAGCTTTCCGCTCCTTGTACCGTGTGCCCTGTCACGAGGGCAGCAGCACTGGACATAATGTGAGCAATGAATACTCCATGATGAGGGCAATGGGGCCTCACTTAGAGCTCCGAGTGCCACCCTGGCTAGTTTTACAACAGCTCAAGGACCAAGGGAAAATAGCAAGTGAGGCGCAGAGCATAAAAAATCGGGTGGAAAGGTCAACCCTTGCCTCTCTTCATAAGCTACCAGCTCTCAGTCCATTTCTGAGAGGCCTGGCTACACTGCTTCTGGAAATCTGAGACAGGCAAACCAGCCTCCCTCCCTTTGTGAAGCACAGAGAGATGAACAGGTGTTGCCAACTGTTCCTTCCCAGGTCATATCTCCCTGCGACCTTGGAGCTGTCCTTCGAGTCTCACCAGGCTCCTTACCTCATGCAAGATTCACAGTGTAAATTCAGTAACTCAAGCTCATTCTACATTTTCTGGCTGTTTTCAGTACCTGAATTTTTGGGTCTGGCCTTTGAAGAGGCTAGGAGGAAGGGAGCAGAGGAGGAATGTAGTGTGAGGCAGACCACCCCCTGCCACTTGGTTGTCAGCCTAGGAAGTTTTTAAGTGGGGAAAATCGCTACACCAGAACAAAATACAACACAGACAACCAACTTCTCTGTCCTTTTGGGAAGAGAGGGTGACCTCTCAATTTATAGCCTCCTAGGAGAGATGAGGGCCAGAAATTGTAGTCCTCAAGGTCAGCATTCCATCACAACAGGTATCTGTTTCTGCATTTGAAACAATCTATCGCTGTGTGTGGCTGTTCGATGTGGGGGGGCCTCCCCCTGGACTGAAGGCTCTCTGAGAGCAGGGCCAGGTCTGCTCGGCTCGCTGCAGGGCTTACCACGGGGTCTTGCACAGCCCAAACAGGCAAGGATGTGCAAGGGAGCACAATCAGGCAAAGGCAGGGCAAGCTGCTGCCTAAATTCACAGAGGTCATGGAGATGAGACCTCTGAAATCCATCAGTAGGAGCAGACCATTTCGGTTAGAAGAACATCTTGCAAAAATCTTCCGGGCTACAATATTTATGCAGTCACTGATCTCAAAGCACTTCCCCTGAGTTTCCTCTCATTGAGGCTATGATTGGGCCTGGTAGGAGGAAGCCAGACCAGCAGGGCACACGGACTAGATCCTGAAAAAACAAGATTTGCTCCACACTTAAATGGGCCAAGCAGAGGTTCTGCCATGCCAGGAGGGGAAGGGCCAAGGATGATAACAACAGCGATAGTGAACACTCACTGAGCTCTACGAAGTGCCACGCAGCACAAGGCACTTCACATGAATTAGGTCACTTAATTACACATTAACTCTAAGACACGACAACTCTAGGACTCTAGGACATACTAATATCCCCACTGTTATAAATGAGACCATCAAAACTTAAAGAGGTTGGATCCTTGGTGTGAGAAGTCAGGATTCCCACCGATGTCCACACCATTGTCACACTGTGCCTTCTTGGATGGTTTGCCAAGAACCCAAGAGTTCTTCAGCCACTAGCAGCTGTCAGGGTGGCAAACCCAGGAATAAGACCAGGACCGTCTCCTTGCTGCCTGGGTCCAACTTCAGAAAGTGGAGACTGTAAATTTGGGCAGACCCTACTGTGAATGAGGCAGACTGCTGTGTGAAATATCACTTTAAGTTCTCAGGTGGTTTTCAAGGGAAAATAGGGAATCATGGCTTTCATTTTTAAATGAATCCACTCTATAATCAGAGAGTCCACTCCTAGATCTCATCCACTCTGACAACTGTGTGAACACTATACTGTTCAGCAGACTGCTGGAGATGTATGTTGTCCAGCAATCATTGCATGATGGAAATTTAATACGTGCTGAAAGTGGCATCCTGCTCAGCAATGGCTCACATTACTGCCTCTGCTGGCAAAGGGGTGAGGGAGAGAGAGAGGACCAGTCAGGAATTTCCACTTGCTTATGGTCAGTCTTGAAAGAGGGGCTTCTCCTCATTGTCTTATTCCCATGGAAGACCAAGCCCCTTCGGGCTAGCCCGTCATGGACTTTAGGGGAGTCCTCTGTGACCTGGCTGCCCCATCTGGAAAGGGCACCTGTTTGCTCTAGCCCTCACTGACTTGTTCTTCAGAGTCAGGGATGTGCAAACCCTGGAGACCCTTAGCAGATGGGTGCTGCCCAAGCCATCTTCATTGCCTGGGGCAAAGTTGCCCAGCTAGGCAATCGGGAAAACAAAACTAAAATCATAAAGCTAGTTTTCACGATGCCTGGGTGGCTCAGTCTGTTAAGCGTCTGCCTTCGGCTCAGGTCATGATCTCAGGGTCCTGGGACTGAGTCCCACACTGTGCTCTCTGCTCAGCAGGGAATCTGCTTCTCCCTCTCACTCTCACTCTGCGCTCTCCCTCTCTCTCTCTCTCTCTCAAATAAATAAATAAAAATCTTAAAAAAAAAAAAAGCTAGTTTTCTTTTGTCTTCAGGCACCTGTTCTCTCCCAGAGAAAATAAAAGTACAATATCCAGGGTCTCTTTTGGAAGATGCTCCTCCCTCCCCCACTCCAAGGAAGGGTCATGGAGCTAATTAGGTCTGGGCCAGTAGTCTCTGCTTGGGTAAACTAAATCAGGACACCCATAAGACTCACGCAAGGTGTTTGTTCAAAATAGGTACTCCTGAGGCGCCTGGGTGGCTCAGTTGGTTAAGCGACTGCCTTCGGCTCAGGTCATGATCCCAGGGTCCTGGGATAGAGTCCCATATCAGGCTCCCTGCTCAGCAGGGAGTCTGCTTCTCCCTCTGACCCTCTTCCCTCTCATGCTCTCTATCTCTCATTCTCTCTCTCTCAAATAAATAAATAAAAAAAAAAAATCAAAATAGGTACTCCTGGTCTCCACCCCAAGCCCACCAACTCAGCTACTCCAGGGGAGGGTCCAGGATTTACCTTTTTACCAAGTGTCCCAGGTGGCCCTTACCATCAGGGAAATTTAGAGCAGTGGTTCAAAAAGTGTGGTCTCTAGACAATAGGACCACCTGGGAACTTTTTAGAAATGCAAATCTTGGCTACAATGAAGCATCCAGTGTGTGCCTCAGCGTTAATGCAAAGCCTCCACCAGTCTGGGAGACACAGTACGTGCTCCCACGCCAGAAGCCCTGCAGGACAGTCTGACCAATAGTGATTTTACTCCCTCTTTCATCTTGTTCTCTTTTGGTGGCCTTGATCATCTTCCATGGAGCACTCTGAATCCTGTACTGACCCTGGCAGACCTGGGCAGTAATGAACATAAGGTCCTGGGGAAAAGACAGTGGACTCAGGGAGTCCTGTGGGGGCTGGAGGGCGCACGTCCCCCTCAGACATCACTCAGTGAGACATCATTAAAACACTGGCATGGCCATGCACAAAACCACTGGCTGTGTGTGTGGCCCCTGAGACGCAGGTTTTCTGCTCCTCTCTTTACGTAGAGGAGGAAGAAAGAAGCCTGGACAGGTGAGGTGGCTTCCCCAAGACTGCGGAGCGAACTGGTGTCGTAACAGGAGCCCCTAATTCCAACCCTGAAGCTCCTACCGCTGACCTGCTCGCCCCCCACAGCACACTGCTTCAGGCCTCCTGTTGTCTCTCTGCGCATGTCTTGTCCCTCCAGTACACCGGTCAACAACAACCTGAGGGCAGGACCCAGGACTGTCATTTTTGTTCTGTTACCTTTTCAACAAATGACAAAGTGTTAAGGCCATGGTAGGTGTCCAAGAAATACTTAACTGAAATCTCTGAATTACGTCCCATGGGTTGTGATTCTTACTGGCTAACGAGATGAACAGACAGGGAACTGCATGGAAAGGGGAAGATCAGCAGGCAGTAGGGAAAACAGGAAGCACCCTGGACTTGGATCCAGGAAACTGGAGTCTGAGTCTTAGTCAATCTATGATCCTAGTATTAGTCACCAGCAGTTTCCGTAATTACAGAGTGATAAGATATAGGCTCTGGTCTACTTCACAGGCCTCCTTCGCGGACGATCAAGTGAGGTGATGGACACGGAAGTCCTTTGGGAATGGTCCGGGGCCATGCTAAGAAGTACTAAAGGCAATCGTCATCGACATGCACGCCACGTACTGTTTTAAATGTTTCTTGCTATTTAACCCTCACACTAATTCTGGGAGGAAAGTCCTAGTATGGCCTTCATGTCACAGATGAGGAAATGGAGGCACATAGAGGTTACATGACTTGCCTAGTGTCACACAGCTGGTAGGTGGCACCCAGGTCCCATGCCAAGGGTACAGGGCTGCCTCCCCCCACTAGGACGGTATATTCATCTGGGGAAGGGGCTGCCAGGACAAAGCACAGGTGTGAAGCAGAACACAGGAAAACGGGGCTACAGCCCCGGGGCACAGGCTGACCTGCTGGCCACATCCTCCTCTGCGCCTTTGTCCAGCACACTGCTCAGGTTGTGCTCAGCCTGCGTCTCCTCGGGCACCTCCTCCAGCTCCTCGGCCTGTTTCACAGACAGGCGGTAGTTCTCCAGCTCGATCCGTTCAGGAGTGCCCCTGAGTCGCTTGGCAATGCTAGGCTCTTCGAGGCCATTCACGCTTGAACCTGCAAGACAAGCAAAGCCTCAAAGTTCTATGACAAATGATGGCAAATAACCATAGGTGGTGGGGGGATGGAGGAGGTATGCAGGGAGGGGGGAGGCGCCGACAGAAGGATATCTAAGCATCCAAGGTAGTCGCCACTCATCTCAATAAAAGGAGGGACAGAGCTTCCATGAAGGCCAGAGAGCCAGCCAAGGGGCAGACTGCAAGTTGATGAGGTCATAGAGGCCAGGAAGGAGCTGCGCAGTGAGAGCAGCAACCCTTCCTTGAGCCTGAGAAACAGGAAGACAGCCCATCTGCCCTGAGAGGGGAACACAGGCTTACCCTCCTCTGTTATCCCTGAACCCGTGCACAGTGGAGGGAAGAGGTGGTGGTGACTGGGGAGGAGGAGCAAAGGGGACTCGGGTCGGACCCTAAGGAGGCGCTTCTCGCTGACCAAGCCCCCCTCAACAGTCACTGAAAAGGGGAGTCCTGCCCACTGCCGGCCCCCTGATGGCCCAGGACCCAGTCAAGTTTCATGCACTGCTCTTGGCTGATCCACAGACGTGTCCAGGCTAGTTGTTTGCAGAACTTGTCACATTGTGGATTTGTCTGTCTCCTCATGATTAGATTCATGGTAAATACTTCCTATTTAGTAAGAACACCATGTGGGTGAGGCTGTGCCCCTTCCACTGCACACAGGAGGAATATAGTCGGGTTGCCTCATCTTTTTTAAACTTTTTTTCATTTTTATTTATATATTTATTTTTGAGACAGAGAGAGAGAGAGTCAGACAGACAGAGGGAGCACAAGCAGGGGGGAGGGGCAGAGGGAGAAGCAGGCTCCCCGCTGAGCAGGGAGCCAGACGCGGGGCTCGATCCCAAGACCCTGGGATCATGACCTGAGCCGAAGGCAGTTGCTTAACTGAGCCACCCAGGCGCCTGGGTTGCCTCATTCTTGGTGACAAAAGCTTGACTGCTTGGTTAAAGTGGTGCCCAACGATCTTTCTGCTGTAAAGAGATATTTCTCCCTTTTAATTAAAAAGTAATCCATGGGGTGATACGTAGAAACCATGGGATTATCCTTTCATCCAGAGATTTTAGTACCCATTGATGAATGGGGATTTTAAAAATTTTATCATTCCTTCACCACTGTCATTCTTTGTAAAGAACTTTTCCCATTTCTCTCTCTCTCAAAAACCAGGATTCATGGATTCTGAAAAACTTAAGTGTTGTATTTGCCATGTTTTCTTAATCCCCTTTATTCTAGAAATTTCCCTGTCTCCCTCCTTATCTCCTTCATCATTATGCTTTTTTTTATTATGTTCAGTTAGCCAGCATACAGCACATCATTAGTTTCTGATGCAGTGTCCAACGATTCAGTAGTTGCGTATAACACCCAGTGCTCATCATAATAGGTGCCCTCCTGAATACCCAGCATTATTCTTTTTGATGTGCTTTTTTATCCCAAATTTGGTTAGAAGAGGCCCATTGTATTTATTCTTTACTGTATGTCTTCCCTGTAATGTGATGTAGGTTTAGATTTAGAGTCAGACAAATCCAAGCTAGACACCTGGCTCTGCCAGTGACCAGCTGAAGGCTCTTAGGAAAATTTCATAACTACTGAGAGTTCATTTTCCTGATCTATAAATGAGCACAGCCCCCAACTCCTAGGATTAATATGAATATGGGATGAAATTATATACATATACGCACAAGTACGTGTGTGTACCAACTGCACGGGCCCCAAACCTGTCATCTTCCTCTTTTACGTAAACCCAGCACATGGGCAGTATCTAGCAAATACAAGTTAAGTGCTATAACTGATGTCAGTAACATTCTTAGCACCAGTTTGTATGTATTTTTGTGCAGGTATGTTGTATCCATTTGCTCTGGGTTGCGAATAAGAGTTACTTGACAAAGATGGGAAAGGAGTTCTGGGTAGAGGGAATAGCAACAGTTAAGGTACAATGACCTGTAACGGCAGATTGGTATTACTAGATCTGCTAGTGGCAGTATTCTTAAAGTGGTAGAGGAGAGGAAGAGACCGGGGTGGGAACAGAGCCCATGTGGCCTTTGGTGACATTCTAAGCTCTAAGAGATGACACTGGGTTTTGGCAGGCAATATCATACCAATCCAGTGTTGGGTGACAGGTGGTCTGTCAGGGGAAAGCCAGAATCTCTGTAATGAAGGACTAAAGGAAAGGGGTAGGAATACTGAGTCAGTAATTTTTGTGACACGACAGGTACGCAGAAAATCTTGTGGAAGCCTGGCACTTTTGTTGTGTACAATGTTCTGGACCTCTCCATATTGTCATTAGACAGAACTTTTTATGAGTCCAGGAAGTCACAGAATAAAGTCTTAGTACATCTGTCAGATTTATCTGGATCTTCCACCAAATAGCATCTTTCAAATTTACTAGACAATCTTTACTAAAAAGCAAGACCCAGGGCACGTTCATCTATAAAACATCTAATGATGGGGTCACAGCATGAACCCTTGGGCTCCCTAGGGCCCTGTGCGATGCCCACCCAACCTGGTTTTTGCAATCCTAGTCGGGGCATTTTATACACCCCTGGTCCATTCTCCAACACTGAGCTCAGGGCCTCCAAAGTGTAAGCTATGATGCAAGATCAGGGCATGTGGAAGATTAGGAAATATGTGGACTCCAGGTAATAGCAAAAAAGAGACAGGGAGCACAGCAGGTGGATGCTGCCGCAGCATCCTCCAAATCTGCCCCCCCCCCCCCCCCCCGGGTTCTAACTGCGCCAGTTCAACATTTGCAAACATCAGTCTCCCTGTCCTCTCTTGCTCCTTCCCCTCATCAAAACCCAACATGATAAACATAAGAAGGCTAAGGATCCCCTGACTATATCATTTGATTCTTTCCTTCTCATCATGTATTTTTGACAAATACCCTTAAACAGAAAGCAAATAAGAAAGTGAAATAAATGGAAACCACTCCCCAAGTATAAAGTTTTGGGGAACTCCACAGATAAAGAATAAAAACCAGTATATCTTTTAGACAGGGAACAAAGAATAGAATAAGAATGGTCACTTCAGGGAAACAAACAACTAATGCTCATCAATTCAGATACAAGCAATTTCCAGGTAGAGTGAACAAACACACTCACGGAGAGAAACACTCAAGAAGTGATGTCTGTTTTTAGTGGGTAAAAACCATACTATTTGGGGCACCTGGGTGGCTCAGTTGTTAAGCATCTGCCTTCGGCTCAGGTAATGATCCTGGGGTCCTGGGATCGAGCCCCACATCCATCTCCCTGCTCTGCGGGAAGCCTGCTTCTCCCTCTCCCACTCCCCCTGCTTGTGTTCCCTCTCTTGCTGTGCTTTAAAAAACAAAACAAAACAAAACCAAAACCAAAAAAAGCCACACCATACTGTTTGCCAGAAATTCTACTAAAACCTTGGGAAACAAAGCAGATTAAAACACTCTCTACTCTTAAAGAGCTGTAGGCGAGTCACAGAAGAGACAGTCCTGCACAGGAATCATTTCAGCATGATGTCTCACGTGTTACGGCTCATGCACGCGGTGGTACTATCGGAGTACACAGAAGGGCAGCTCCACCTAGGGTAGCGAAGGAAGACTTTCTGGAGGAATATGGAGTTAGCCTAGCCAGCTTTAAAGAAAATTCTATGAGATAGGTAATAGTTTGCAAATGAAGTAACTGAAATTCGGAGACATTAGGCAACCTGTCCAATGTTACACAGCTAGTAAGCCGTGGAACCAAGATCTGAATCCAAGGAGGACAGCATTAATTCAGAAGACTATGATGCTCTTCCTGGATTTATGATGTGAAGAGAAGAAAAGAAAAGGGAGGAGTGTTTCCAGAGTCCTGTTCTACTTTCCCCTTTGGGACACCTCACCATTATCTCCTCCCCACTATAATTTTCAAGATGAGGGACACAGAACTACATGAAAGCAACTTAAAGCACAGAATCTGGCATTTTCAACGACATTCTGTCCTCCTTCCAGAGTTATTTCTCTGGGGTTTCTATAAGCTCTGTGGACTAATAGATCATCAAGCAACAGAACCTGGCAGCCCAAACCCAGAGTTTGGGCCTTTGGGGAGGAGAAACGTTGACTTAATTCTGGGCTTGGCCACAATCAATAAAAAAGAAATGAGAGGCTCTCAGAACTATTCAGATCATTCACACATCAGTCTCCCAGAGAAAGGATGCTTTTTCATGAAAACTGTTAGAAGGGTCCCACTGGAGATTTTTAAGACTTGAGGTGGAAGGAATAGAGTTGCCTTACTGTTTCGGTCTTCCTACACCCACTGGGTCCATGTCCACATGGAGCTAGACTCACCCAGAGCTTTGAGCAACAAGGGCATTGCAGGACATTGCTTTTACGGCTGAGTCCCCATGGAGGTTCCGTTTTCCCAAAGGGAAGGTGGCACTTCAGAGGATACTCGGCAAGTACCAAAACTCACCAACTGCCAAAATATGCTTAACATTCCCAGCCCATAACCTCAAAACACCATGGGGAAAAAAAAAAAAAAATCAACCAAACCAGCACACTCGGTTCTCTGTGAGAAGCAAGGGGCTATGTGCTCGATTAACCAGGTGGTGATGATAAACTGCGATATCAAAGGAAGGAAGAGTGGAGGAGACCCAGGCAGTGGCTGTAACACAGTGACAGACACAGGGCCTCCCCTCGTCCTATGGATCCTCCCCCTTTCAACGAACAGAAGGGCACATGGGAGCAAGGGCTGTAGGAGCGCAGAGGTAAAAACAGCCAACAGATGTGGGTTTGGCGAGCGAGAGGGTAAGCAGTGGGGTCAGGCTGGCCGGCCAGGGCCCACCTGGCCTCCCCACTTCACATGCTTCAGCGCAGCAGCAACTACACGGGGACTTTCCAGCTCAAAGTGGATGAAAGGTTTGGAATGACTGCCAAGGCCGAATCTTCACTAAGTCAGATCTCAGGTCATGGGAGGCCAATTCCAGCTTCACACATACCAAAAGGAAACGGCTCCCAGGATCTGGGTCATATCCTAAATAGGAAAAAGGCTCTGGGCCTGACCTAAGGGCTCTGTTTTGGAATAGTCACTGCCTGCAGGAGCTCCATACATCATCCTGAAAGAAGTATTTTTTCCTAACAGGACAACCTGCCCTCAGCTGATGTGCAAGAGCTGCCAAAAGCCTTTATTTGTGTCTGTCCAATTCCGGAAGGGATGCGAGGGATGCAGATGACACTGAAGAGGCGGGCCCTCCCAGTCCTCCCCAGGCGGCTCTTCTTTCCCCTTTCCCTCCTGCAGTGGTAGCCAGCTGCCCAGTGCACTGCAGGAATTCAGGCAACTGGGAAGGATGTCAGCTAAGAGACTGGAACATCTGAGGGGCTTCTCTTCTTCTACCACATTCATGTCTGGCCTGTTTCCCCATTCCTTTTTCCTTTCCTTCTTTATAAGCCTGGAAAAGCTTGAATGAAATCTGAAAGTCGAAAAAGGACTTTAGGAAAAGGCACAGTGAACTGAGCTTGAGGATTGATTTTCATCATATTTGCCATATCTGTAAGTTGAATGGATGTTTGAATTCATTCATTCAACCATACATTAAACAATTATTAGTAGGTATTCAATATAGCTACTTCCAGCCAGGCACTGTGCTAGGTGCTTGGGTGTACCGATGGACAACACAGGCAAGACTTCTGCCCCGGGGGAGCCTGCACTCTGATGGACTATGGGTGTCACCTATCTGCTGGGAGAGACCAATGACCCAGGGTATGAAAAGGTGTCAACTGTGGCCATGTTCTAGTAAGAGATGGCCCTGGGATTTGAAATGACTGGTACCATTTGAGCACTCTTTGCCGTTCTGGAATACAGAGATTCTCCCTTGAGGTTGCTCTTTCTTACTTCTGTTTCCCTTAACAGGTTATGTTGCGATTTCTTTTTTAAGGAAGATGAACTAAAGTCATTTCAGATGGCCTCCTCACACATCCGCCCAAAGCCTTGCCTGTCCATGATCTTGCTTGAAAGAAAGCGCCAAACCATGAACTAGGTCTCAAGGAGGTGTTAAGGAAGATGAAGCCTCCTGAAGAAAGAATTACCAAGCTGGCAGTATAAATCAAAATTCCTGGACCCACTGCAAAATTGGTCAAAGTGACCAATGTTGCCTTGTTCACTGGTCTCAGAAACACTCACAAAATCACCCTGGGAAATTAGTGTACCCCTCCTCACACAGAACCCTAATCCTGACAAGGCTAAGATGGGGAATTTGTGCCTTAATTATGTTTTCTCCCTGCTCTTGTTGGAAACGATACAGAAACTATATTCTCCCATGCTTCCTCCTGTTCCTGGGAAAGATGGATGAAACCATTTGAAGTGGTGGCTAGTCTAAAACAGAACCACCGTCCAGCCCTGACACGTTTTCCTATGTGGGACAAAGCCGGGGTCTTGGGCCTGCTTCCTTTTGGAATGTATTAGGCTGCAACTGGACCTTGGTAATTTGAGCCAGGCTGGTCATAATTAGGAGTCACCGTGGATATTAATCCACTCCTTTCATCTTGCTTTGACCTATAGTTCCTATATGCGTTTTTGCTTAGTGGCCTGAAAATCAGGCAGAGCACGCACCATGCCAATTCAGGCTTAGAAACAGAAAATAATCGAATTGGTCATCTGCCTCAGGGACCTCCTCACTGTTCTAGTCAAGCTGGACAATGCGATCTGGTATCTGTGAGAGGATCAGGAGGTCACTCCCAGCCTAGAACCCAATCTAGGGAGGAAGGATTTATTAGGGCTGATAAAAGGCCTTTCTTTGCTTATTAGCTGGTACCTGGAACTACCAATTTGGGCTCTCTCCCTCTTTAGCCCCTCAGTTCATTTGCCTTAGTGGACTCTGCTTGACTGGGCTCACATTTTTTTATACCTTTTACAGAGATTTTTCATTCTAAGGGGGCACTAACCACTTTGCAAACCCTGCAGCTGTCCATGGAAAGGGATCCTCTTGCTTTGGAGACCAAATAAAGAAGTGTCCGAACCACTCTTAGGGCAAGGGGGCTTTTGCCTCTACACACCTACCCTCCCACAGACTCTTCTATGGCTTCCTACTGGCAGGGAACAGGAGTTCGCAGAACCTGCTTGTGACAGGTGCTAGGACAGCTATGCTGCACACACTGGCCAGTACCTGTCACACCAAGCTGGCCAATCCCCATTTTTACCACTATCACACCGGGGGGCCTGAGTCTCTGTGATGTTAAGTAACATGCCCAAAGGTTCAAAGGAGGCAGATCCAAGACTAAACCCAGGGCTGTGTTACTCCAAAGCTTGGGCTCTTTCCACTAAACCATGTGGGATGAAATTAATTGCCCCTTACTCATGAACAATTTATTCTTCATTTGGGGTAACTGTTTATTATTATTTTTTTTTTATGTGGGGCACAGAGAAAAGTAGGTTATGTGAAGCTCAGCTGCTTTGGAGATATTTAATGACCAAGAGCTGGGAAATTCTGTGCTAAATATTACATGACAGAAGCTAAAAAGGGAAAAACCCAACAGGGAACAAATCAGAACAGTACCAGAAAAAACCACCCACATGGGAATGGGGACTCATGCAGACTGGGACAGTCTCTCAGGAATGCTGCGGGCATGTGCCCTCCCTTTAGCAGGTACTGAGTGGCCCTTTGTCCACCATTCATAACCTTTGCTCCTGATCTGTGTGATCCCATGAAACTTTTACCCTTAAGTTCGTTTACTAATGTTAAATTATTCTTCCTGCTGTTATTATGGCATGTCCCAAGGGTGCCTTTTTGGCAGATGGTGGGACATGTCATATTTGGCCAAGGCAAAGGGCTTTGTTTTAAAGTATATACCCTGGGGCGCCTGGGTGGCTCAGTCGTTAAGTGTCTGCCTTCGGCTCCGGTCATGGTCCCAGGGTCCTGGGATCGAGTCCCGCATTGAGCTCCCCACTCCGCGGGAAGCCTGCTTCTCCCTCTCCCACTCCGCCTGCTTGTGTTCCCTCTCTCGCTGTGTCTCTCTCTGTCAAATGAATAAATAAAAATCTAAAAAAAAAGTATATACCCTATCTTTCATTACAAAAATTATTACCAGTGCATCATGTAGCTCTCTTGACAATATATTTTTTTCATGTGTTGTACTATCTCACAGATAAAACTCAACTCGCTCTTTAATAGTCAGCTGGGTCACCCTACCAAGTAGCTACTTCTTGGGTGCTGGGAAGTTGTGGGCATGTCTAAAGCACAGGGGTATGGTTGTCTTTTCTCTTAAGTCTCAGGAGAGCTGTGCTCTAGCAATATTCTACCTTCCTTCTCTGGCTGCCCACCTTCACAGACCTAAGGGTGAAATCTCAGAAGGGGGTAACTGTTGTACAATGGGCCTTCAGTAAACTATTTTAACCTATTAGTTTATTTTTTTAAAGATTTTATTTATTTATTTGACAGAGAGAGACACAGCAAGAGAGGGAACACAAGCAGGGGGAGTGGGAGAGGGAGAAGCAGGCTTCCCGCAGAGCAGGGAGCCCGATGCGGGGCTCGATCCCAGGACCCTGGGATCATGACCCGAGCCAAAGGCAGACGCTTAACGACTGAGCCACCCAGGTGCCCCAACCTATTAGTTTATATACGTGCCTCATAACCCAGGAGATGCTATATAGTTAAGTATATATAATCTATGAAATCAATCCACCTGTGGGGCTGACCTCTGAAATCCTAAGAGGTAGGTAAAGAAAAGGACGGTTCAACAAGGTAAGTCAAGACCATCCATTTTTTTTCTCTCCTACTTCTGCCTATTGCTTCCCAATTCTAATTACGGGCTCTACTTCTGTCCTCCTGAAGGGCTCTTTCATGTGTCTATCTCCTGTTCACTGGTCTGAATGCATGCCAAAACCAGAGGTTCTGCTAGGGAGGGGAATTATTCCAGTCATCTTTGTGTTTCTGGTGCCTACTGGTAGGTCAATACCATGTTTTGAATAAATGACCAGCATAAAAGTTCTAAACTAGAATATCACTTCACTATAATTTTAAGAAGTTAGTTGAATGTATTATGGTCTCAGTTTCCTCATCTTAATGTAGAAACTTTAAGGCCTCTGTCTCCCAAGTAGCTGGATGCTGTGCAAGGCCCTAAGAACAAATGAGAGATACCACCCGGTGAAAGGGTAAGTGTACAGAGACAGCAACTCTTCCCTTAGCACCTAAGAGAAATTCCTATGAGGTTGCTGGTGTCTTAGAAGACCTTGCGTTATGGCTCTGAAAAGAGACTATTTCAAAGAATCCGATGTCCAAAAGTGATGACCACACTTCCCAGTAGAGAGTGGTCTAGTTTTAGGCAGCAGCTTGCTTACTAGAAGACCAGATCCAATAACAATAGGCAGGGGGGAGAGGTGGAAAGGCAGAGAAGGACCACGAATCTGCATGCGAGGCATTCCAAACGGATGTGCTTTTCCCAAGATGCCAGGTTGAAATTTTAATCCCTCCTACTTTCCACAGCAGAGTGCCAGGGGCCTTCAGTCAAGAGTGTGTCCAAAGCTGGCTCCGAGGTGGCCTACACGTGGCCAGCTGCTCAGCCAGGAAAGAGATTTTCAACTTCTGGGGGCTCTGCCCATCATCAGACTATCAATAAGGACAAACCCACATCCCCATGAAAGCTTCTCTCAAATAGGTTCCCTCTTAAAGATACAAAACCTCATAAACAGCATTCCCTTAGCTAGCCAAAAATATATTTTTGGAAAGGAACTAAAATTCCCTCCAGCAATGCCTACAACTACCACTTGATACTCGTATCTACAACAGTTACACCTTTCTTTTCACCTGTGTGAAGACCCGGCCTGGAAAGGAAACATTAGTGCTTGGGGACAGAGGCCCTAGAAGGCTGATGGAATAGGAACACTGAGCACTGACCCAGACTCAGAGAGCCCTTGCTAATGACTGATGTTCTCTGGTCACCCACAAAATGCCCATCCATGCACTGATTCCAAGAAGAAATCAGACCCCCTCTCCTGCAAATGAGTCACGACATAGCACTGAGGCCCATGGTGGGGCAGGGGTTGTGGGTCAAAGCAGCAGAGATGCAGACAGTGCCTAGGACCACAAGTACCCCTAGTTCTGCCTAATATAAGGCTAACTGACTCCTGCACAGTCCTGACTTTTGGGTTAGGTGTTAAAAATTTAGTTTAATGTAGCTCCTACGCCTCTTCCTCCCCCACCCGGGTCTCTTCCTTTCGAGAGGCCGGGAAGTCACACTTGTAGCCACCCCTCCGCTCTTCCTATCACCCTCGCCTCCTCTTCGGGCCGAAGCACGGCATAGAGGCTGTTGGTGGTTTTGCCACGCCACCCCACCCACCCCGGATCGCGACCGTTTTAAGGGACCTGGATTCATCAGGGTCTCTCCAGGGCCTGTGCAAGTGCTGATCTGCTCAGTTTTTGCAAAAGGCGCCTGTGTCTGGCAGAGCCGGTATGAGACGAAGAGACAATCCTTCCCTGCCGCCCGGATAATCAAGAGTTTTGGCCAGACCTTGAGCACACACCAAGAGAGTGAGGAGTCAGATGAAAAGCACAGACTAGGGTGCTGAAACGGATTAATAAGGAACTTAGTGATTTGGCCCCTGACCCTCCAGCACAATGTTCTTCAGGTCCAGTTGGGGATGATATGTTTCATTGGCAAGCCACAATTATGGGACCTAATGACAGCCTATATCAAGGCGGTGTATTCTTTTTGACAATTCATTTTCCTACAGACTACCCCTTCAAACCACCTAAGGTTGCATTTACAACAAGAATTTATCATCCAAATATTAACAGTAATGGCAGCATTTGTCTCGATATTCTAAGATCACAGTGGTCTCCCGCTTTAACTATTTCTAAAGTTCTTCTATCCATTTGTTCACGGCTATGTGATCCAAACCCAGATGACCCCCTAGTGCCAGAGATTGCACGGATCTATAAAACAGACAGAGATAAGTACAACAGAATATCTCGGGAATGGACTCAGAAGTATGCCATGTGATGCTACCTTAAAGTCAGAATAACCTGCATTATAGCTGGAATAAACTTTAAATTACTGTTCCTTTTTTGATTTTCTTATCCGGCTGCTCCCCTATCAGACCTCATCTTTTTTAATTTTATTTTTTGTTTACCTCCCTCCATTCATTCACATGCTCATTTGAGAAGACTTAAGTTCTTCCAGCTTTGGACAATAACCGCTTTTAGAAACTGTAAAGTAGTTACAAAAGAACAGTTGCCCAAGATTCAGAATTTTTTAAAAAATGGAGCATGTGTATTATGTGGCCAATGTCTTCACTCTAACTTGGTTATGAGCCTAAAACCATTCCTCACTGCTCTAACATGCCAAAGAAATCATCTGAGGGGGAGGGAGATGGATGCTCAGTTGTCACATCAAAGGAAGCAGCATTATTCTAGCATTCAGTCTTTTTTTAAGCCTTCCACCGTTAGAGATTTGAGGTTACATGATATACTTTATGCTCATAACTGATGTGGCTAGAGAACTGGTATTGAATTTATAGCATCAGCAGAACAGAAAATGTGATGTATTTTATGCATGTCAATAAAGGAATGACCTGTTCTTGTTCTATAGAGAATGGAAATTGGAAGTCAAACACCCTTTCTATTCCAAAACAGGGTCTCAAACATTTTGTAGTTCTCATTTAAATTGTTAGGAGGCTTGGAGCTATTAGTTAATCTATCTCCCAATACACTGTTTAATATAGCACTGAATAAATGATGCAAGTTGTCAATGGATGAGTAATCAACTAATGTCTCTGCTAGTAACTGATTTATTTTTCTTCAATAAAGTTGCATAAACCAATGTTAGCTGCCTGAATTAATCAGTATGGGAAACAATCTTTTGTAAATGCAAAGCTGTTTTTGTATATACTGTTGGGATTTGCTTCATTGTTTGACATCAAATGATGATGTAAAGTTCCAAAGAGTGAATATTTTGCCATGTTCAGTTAAAAGTGCACAGTCTGTTACAGGCTGACACATTGATTGACCTGATTTATGCAGAATTAATAAGCTATTTGGATAGTGTAGCTTTAGTATGCTGCCTGTGATACTGGCAGCCGTGGAGTTCATAGATGGACTTGGGACCCAGCAGTTTTGAACCATGTATATGGAGTTGAAGAAATTTATTTTCCAGGTGCAACCCCCATCTAACTAAATTTTTTTCTTCACCTTGTACACTTGACAGTTGAAAAACCCATAACATGGGAGTAATAATGGGTCAAAATTTGCAAAATAAAGTACTGTTTTGGTGTGGGAGTTGTCATGAGGCTGTGTTGAAGTGACTTAACTATGTGGGATATTGAATAACCATTGAAATGGATTTGTTCAGCCATTTACATTAATGAGCATTTAAATGCAACAAATATCATTTCAGGTGACTTAACATGAATGAATAAAAGTCAATGCTATTGGGTTATATAAAACAAAAATTTAGTTTAATGTAAACCCTATCTAGGATTGTTTTTACTTTTGTTACTATAGTAAAGAGGCCCCAGGGTATCATGGAATTAGTAGGTGACTTCACATCGCATCCATGCAGGCTGAGAAAAAAAGCAATGCCAAGCCCTTCTTACTGTTCTGTTCCCCTAAACCTCTGCCGGTTAGAACACATCCCAATGGACCTTCTTGTGCTAACCCCAAAGGATGCACAGACCAAAGCAGAAGACCGTCAGTCAGTGAGCAGAAACAGTCCTAACTCACTTTCTTACTCGAATTATTCCAGAATTTTCTGGAATCCCTTCCAGTGGTAACAATATTTGATATTCCTGTAATGCTTTTAAATAAACAAGTTTCCATACATTTTAGCTTATTTGCTCTTTACAACAACCTTATGAAGTAGAGAGAAGGAGGTTGCATTTTTTTCATTTTATAAGTTAGGGAATTGGAGACTCAGAGAGGTTAATGACTAAAGATGACAAGGAAAACAGGCTGCAGACTTGGAACTCAAATTAGCATCTTCTGTTTTTAAGAACTCTGCTGGTTCCACTTAAGACCCTGCCCAATGCTCTGAGGCTATGGTCTCCACAGAAGGATGAGTACATTCTGAGGGTGCAGGGACAATTAATTCATTGGGATATAAAGGAAAAACACTAGATCTTCATTCTCAATTTTTTACCCTGCTTTCTAAAATGTTTTGTAAATGTCCGCTAGCACATGCTATATTAGTGGAGTACCCCCTTGTTACAAGTACACTGTTGGGATGTAGGTGCTCATGATTTTCAGAGGGGGAAGCAGTAAGGTTTAAAGGCACTCCTGTAAGGCTCCAACATGGTTCTGTATGTTCATTATTTTCACTCACTCTCTTTCCTGATCTCCTACTGGACACAATAAAATTGACATTAGTTATATGTCAATGTCATGCCCTTTCTTCTTTTGGGGTGACTTTTTTCCTCAGTGGTGATTTAGCAATGGCTGGACACAGCTTTGGTCATCACATCCTTGGGAGGGCGGCGTGTACTGACATCTGATGGGTAGAGACCAGGGATACCGCCAAATATCCTACAATGCACAGGACAGTCCTCCACAACAAAGAGTTATCCAGCCCAAAATGTCAACAGTGATGAGCTTGAGAAGCACTGGCCTAGAAGTTATATCAAACTATCCCTAATCTCTCCCCAACAGGCCAACCAATCCACCAAATATTCTGATTGTAGCTTGACTGCACAGGGCGCATGAAGAACACAGACTAGTGAGCTCATGAATCTTCATGTCTGCTGCCAAGGTAAGACATCTTGACCAATGGAAATGTAATATATGAAGGACCAATTGAGAACTGCCATGCTGAACAGACAGCTCTTGGCATGCTGCCCAAAGAGAGGGAATCTCGGGAAATGTTCAGATGCTGAGTGAGGAGCTAGTTCCAATGGCACACATTGAGCAGAGGTACCATAAGTCACTGCATGAGACTTCTGGACTTTTCATCTTATGGTACAACTCCACTTACAAGCTGACCCTGCTCACCCTTGGCAATGCCACTCAAGGACAACCTACATATACCCCCACACCATCCACCCTTGTTTTGGGTGTGAGTCCTACTATTAGGCCAAGGTAGGAATTAAAGGAGAGCAAAGAATGCATTTTGTTAACTTCTCCGTTCACCCGCTTTTTCCCAGCTGGATATAGCAGCCTGCTGATAGCTGGAATAACCCTGTGACACATTATGGGTGGCCCTCTCACTAAACCCAGGGAAAAAACTAGATTTGAAGACACACGTGGAAAAACCCATCTTCTTTCTCTTTTTTCCCACTTACCAAAAACATCCTATCTATGAGTTCTAAGAGCTCCCTGTCCTGGCATGCCTTTCCAAAGCTGTGTCTACACATGCTCAGGAGACTTCGTAAAATGATTTCTGTGCCTAAACCAAATTTTATCCAACAGGGCAAAACCAAAACCGCTTACCCAGAATGATATTTACATTTAGCACAAAGACTTCAAAGTCAGTCATTTTACATGTGAGTTGAGTCCAAAGTAGCCCAAACTTGGATAGGTAAGAACTTCCATGTTTCTCTCTGATGTCACAGGTGACTCTGTTCAAACTGTCAGTACAAAAAGGGCATAAAATTATGTCTCTCTTCCCTTATACTCAAACTCTACCCAGGGCCAGGGCAGGTAATTTCCTACGAGGACTGTGAATGACAGTTATAAAAGCAGTAAGAGAATGAACATGTCAGTCAGCTCAACCATCAGGGGGCCTTTTTAAAAAGTACAATAAAATGAGATAGCAGAGACAGAGGGTAAGTTGAAAGATTTATACACTGGAAGCAGTTACCCCCGGGGGCCAGAGAACAACAATACACAACCCCCTGAACAGAACCCCATCTCCTCCAGGTTGTTGGCAGGGTGTGTTCCATTTAGAGGGACACAGTCCAGTTCTGGGCTTATTCTTAATAATGTGGCTTTAGGCTTGATTTTATTTGTTATGAGCAATGAGAGCTGACATGGGGAAAATGAAGAGGGAGTCCATTTCATATTACAGTCAATTCAGTGATTATTATTCTCTTCCTCAATTTCTTTTGATGACTTCCCCCCCCACACATCAGTGATGAAAACTTTTTCTCTTTAACATCTTTTTTAAAAAATTTTATTTATTTATTTATTTTAAAATATTTTATTTATTTATTTGAGAGAGAGAGAATGAGAGATAGAGAGCACAAGAGGGAAGAGGGTCAGAGGGAGAAGCAGACTCCCTGCTGAGCAGGGAGCCCGATGTGGGACTTGATCTGAGCAGAAGGCAGTCGCTTAACCAACTGAGCCACCCAGGCGCCCCTAACATCTTTTTTTTTTAAAGATTGTATTTATTTATTTGAGAGAGTGAGAGTGCACGCGCAGGCGAGGCTGGGGGAGCAGAGGGAGGACAAGCAGACTCCACGCTGAGCACAGAGTCCCACGCAGGGCCCAATCCCACGACCCTGAGATCACAACCCAAGCAGAAATCAAGAGTCGGACACTCAACCAACTTAGCCACCAGGCGCCCCAATCTAGTATCTTTCCAAAGGCACGTTCATACCCCTGGGATCACTGCCCAGGAAACTGGGGGGCATGTGTTTCTCAGAAATAATCAAATGCATACTCATTGATTTATATAGGGCATTCACCCATGTTTAAAAAATCTTATTTGTGGAGCTAAACGTACTGTTCTTCCCTCTTACCAAGTACTGACAAGTGGAGGTTACAGAGCTGAGGAAGGGCAGCAGTATGGCACAGTGCGTGAACAATGCTCTCATATCTTCTGTATGATTCTTTTTTTTAAAGATTTTATTTTGAGAGAGAGAGAATGAGAGAGAGAGAGAGCACACATGAGAGGGGGGAGGGTCAGAGGGAGAAGCAGACTCCCTGCTGAGCAGGGAGCCCGATATGGGACTCGATCCCAGGACTCAGGATCATGACCTGAGCCGAAGGCAGTCGCTTAACCATCTGAGCCACCCAGGCACCCCTCTTCTGTATGATTCTATCCTGACTCTGCATTGATTAGCTACATGCCTTGATCAAGTTTGCCTGACTTCTGTGTGCCTATTTCCTCATCTGTAAAACACTTCCCTCATAAGCTACTGTGCAGATTACATGAGGGCTACACATAAAGCTCCTAGACAATGCCTAGGACATAGGAAGCGCTATGTTATTACTAGTTATTATCACTACTGTGTGTCTTCCTACATTATTTTCTATGAGTTAGTACAACAAAGATATGATGGTAAATTAACCAGTATTAATCACATGGGGGAAATGATAGGAGTTAGCATACTTTGAGTTTTAATCTCTATTTTTATTTGAGGAAAAGACTTTGGCAGAGAAGGGGGCTCCCTTGATTATAAATATAGACAACCCTTTGGCACAATATTTCCAGCAGCATGGAGGATGGTTGCCAGCTCTAAGCAATACAGCAAAGCCTTTAGGACTCTGGCTGTTAACTCCTGCAGGCCATTAATTCCCTGTTACCATAGTTACCCCAGACACCAGTGCCACCCACTTCTTTGAGGTTACAAAGCCCTTCACTGAGATTTGGACAGCCCTGGAGCCACCCTTCCTGCACCCTGTGTCCTAATGTTACTAGGCTTTTCTACCAAAGCTAATTCCCCAAGAAAGGTGAACCAGCTAAAAGATAGGCAAATAGCTAGTTTAGAGTAATTCACATTAGACTAAACTCTAGGAGAGAGTATATAATTTCTTTTTAAGATTTTATTTATTTGAGAGAGAGCGAGAGCATGAGCATGAGCCGGGGAGGGGGTAGGGGGAGAGGGAGAGAGCACCTCAAGCAGACTCCACGCTAAGTACAGAGCCCAACACAGGGCTCGATCTCACGACGAGATCATGACCTGACCTGAACCAAAACCAAGAGTCAGACGCTTAACTGACTGAGCCACCCAGGCACCCCGAGAATATTTACTTTTAAAAGAACCTACTAACTCTGGGGTGCCTGGGTGGCTCAGTCGTTAAGCATCTGCCTTCGGCTAAGGTTATGATCCCGGGGTCCTGGGATCGGGCCCTACATCGGGCTCCCTGCTCGGCAGGAAGCCTGCTTCTTTCTCTCCCACTTCCCCTGTTTGTGTTCCCTCTCTCTGTGTTCCCTCTCTCGCTGTCTCCCTGTCACATAAATAAAATCTTTAAAAAAAAAATTAAATAAAAGAACCTACTAACTCAAATATGTCTCTTATTGGTGGGAGGGATTTTATAGCTGGTCTCTCTCTAGCCTGATCCTTCTAGATCCTAACTTAGTTCTAGAAAACAGGGAAACAAGAATAAATAAGCTGTTTTAATCCTATTATAATCAGTATTAGCTATTCTTTGGTTAAGGGGTTGAGCTCAGTCTAAGAGCTGTGGTTTAGCTTTTGGAGACAAACTCTTCTCCCTAAGGCTCCAAATAGAGTCCATCTAATCACACTGTTTAGTGTCAGGTTTGATCTCTGAGCAGCTACTAAATGTCAAGAGGATTACCCTCCCTGGAATTTACTTTCATAGTATTCCTGGCTTTATTAACTTTGAAAGAACATGAGAATGGAAGGAAAACATATTTATTTAGGTCTTGCCAGTGAAACAGCTCTGGTTTTGTCCTGTTTGTTGAGGAAACCAAAACTCACTGAGGTCCTGAGTTCTTCTGGAGCCTTTAGGTCCTTGCCTGGTAGTGGTGGTCTTTAGTAACTAAACTTGAGGTCCTTACCCTTTTAACTGGGTTCATCTTTTCCAGGGAGGTGGCTTTGGTAGAGGCCCAGGAACACTAGGACACAGGGTACAGGGAAGGCAGCTTTTGAACCTTAAGAGAAGCAGGTGGCCCTGGGTGTAAAGTTCTTCTGGTAACAGGGTGACTTACTATGAAATAATTGTGAAAGACCTACAATCCCAGACCTAATCAAAATAAGGTTACACTACGAAATAACAGTGATAAAATGGAAATAATCCTGATATTTTACAAAAGTACAGAATTCAATTACTTAATAGGCATACTTGGAACAGTTTCATATGATTGATGCACAATCGCAACAAGCTGGGTAAATAAGCAAGAACAGAGGTGAAGGAAACCTAAGAAGCCAATAGAAATGGACTCAACTGTAAGAATTTTTCTAGTAATTCTCCTAGCATGGCCCCAAGAGACTCTGTTCTGTAGCCAGGCAGAGCGGGGGCCCTGGACTCCCTTTCTGTTGAAGTGTGTTCCCCAAACTCCCCCTTTCGTGCCAATGAGGGCCCTCTGTGAGGGCTGGGAGCTTTTTTCACATTTTGGGAGCCCTCTAACTATACTTATGCATACAGGTTGGGAGGAAAAGAACAACATCAAAGGTAAGGTCGAGTTTAGTTAGCTTGAGTTAGGGTTTGGGTGTTGGCAGTGACTCAATCTTTTGCCCATTGTCCTTCTTAAAGGCCTATAAAACTGCCTCAGAAGTATTCATAATGTTCCTAAACTATGCAAAGCTATGTGGGAGTTGACCCACAGGAAGTAAAAAAAGGAAACGGTGCTCATGTGGCTGGTGAAACCTGGAAGTAATTGAAGGAGAGTCACATATGCTGGAGCCCCGCCTGTCTTCTCTCGTGTATGGAAGGTGTTTCTGCACAAAAGCCTACCCCCTCCAGAACATATGTGTTGAAGAGACAAGGAACAATTGTGAAGAAAGAGGCATCAGCAGCCAACACACACAGCTGAGAATTGTGGGCAGTGACGAGAAAGAGAGAGAGGAGCGGAAGAGCAACACAGCAACCCCATGGCTTAACCTAGACAGGGAGTGCCAATTTGACGTCCCGCCCACTCATTTCGTTATGACTAATCTACTTGTTGGCACTTGCTGGGTGCTTGGCTGGATCTGAGTTCCAAGGTAAGGACTGGTTTTGGAGTCTTGATAAGGTTTTGAAGGTTTGTGAAAGGGACTGGGATTCAGGGAGGATTCTTCCTGAAATCTCTGCCTAGCGGTTACATTTAAGACAGCCCTACATGGGCATTTTTCTTCTATTTGTTCCTCAGGGGGGAAACCTGTAGGACCTGGGTCCTACATGGCATTATCTTGCCCTTTTTTTCAGTATGAAAATAGAGAGTGGCCCATTTTCATTGCCTATACTGCTTCCATGTCTACACCACAGGATTCTCCTAGGGAGTATCTCAATTAGGGACATCTCCAGGGAATTTATGAGAAAAAGAGAGAGAGAGAGAGAGAGAGAATGGATTTCAAGAAGTTTCGGAAAGAAACTGAGACCCAAAGGGAATTGTCCAGGGTCTTCACAACTGGTGGCACAGAATCACGTCCACTGTCACACCTTTCTGTTAGATGCTCCAGTGTACTGTTCTAAACAATCTTGGCTCTCCTCCCCTTTCTTACAGGGGCATGGTAAAGACAACAGAAGCAAAGGTCTAAAATTTGAAAATTCTATGCATATATCTATGCTTATCAATTCTTACTTAGTCAATTGATTCACTGTTACTCACTGCATCCCCCACATCCCAGTTTTTTCTCCCAGCCTTTTGCAGGCACCAGGAAACTGATGAACTTATTTCAGAGAAAGGGGAGCAACAGACTACAGACTTGGGGGAGGGGGTGGGAATGAGAACTCAAACTCTCTGTTGGGATAAATTCTGAACCAGAAATGCTCTGAGGATTAAAATGGTACCAACAGTGTTCTGACAGAGCAGTAAGCTATGTAAGGATGCAGACCCCTGTCAGGGAGGGTCTGATAATCTAGAATGCCAAGAGAACCCAGCACTCTGTTTCTCTATTCTGTGGGTAAGCCTGAGAACTCTGAGTCCTAAGTGGGCTGCTTCTGAGTAGAGAAGGCCAGGCAGGCCTTTTTAACAACAGACACCCAATTTTCTAGAGCTAGTGGGAGCAGAACTGGTGCTGAGTGCTCCCCCACCAGGTGCCCCCTTTTGGCCCAATTTAGCACCAAAGCTGGGCTGTGCCACTGTGGTCAGTGTGCTGACACGGTAGAAGAGGCCACCACTGCTAAGGTCACGGCAGCGTGTGTGAGAAGGCAATAGGCTCATCTCTCCTGGCTTGAGGGTGAGTGGCCAAGGTGAACTGGACAGCCCAGCTCAGCGTCCAGGTCACAGCAAAGATAGCATGAGAGAGACATCAGCTGGGAAAAGAACAAGAACCTTCAATGTCACCAGGAGAGAGGTCACTGTGCCCAGGCAAAAGCCTCAAAGCAGAGGAGAGAAACATAACTGTTCCCAGGTCCCCAGAGCAGCCTGCCAGAGTCAGGAACAGGAAAGGCAAGCATCTGTCTCCGTGTCCCCATGGCAGACATGGGTTCCGGGGAATTTCTATCCCTCCATCTGCTCTAGCCCGCAAGTCCCTCACACTGGCTGACTGGATGTGGGGCACAGGGGGCGCCTTTTCGCTCTTTTCTATCTGCAGCTGCTGCAGAACAAAATGTGTTCCACCATGCCAACCCCCGTGAAGAGAGGCCTTTCTGTATCTTAGGTATAAACACCCCATTTCCCCATTTTAATACATCCACACTCTCTCCTGACCCCACCTCAGAAGTGACAGTCCTCAGGCACAATGGCTTTCAGGCCCACTCTTGAGACCTGCCTATGCTAACCCCTTTCCCACCCTCCAAACAGGAAAAAGGGAAGGAAAAGAAAAACTCAGAAACCTGAAGATTGTTTGGAATTTATTCTCTTAAATAAGAACGGTAACATTTGTTAAAAAAAATTAAAAGCATAACACCTTAGTTTCACAGTAATGGCAAAAACAAAGTTACACAATTAAATTAAAAAACTCACAAAGAAACACACCAAAAACTCACAGCACAGATTAAAAACAAGGGCAAACGTAAAGGCTTTAGGAAAGGCCAGAAGCGGACAGGTGATGCGTTCCTTGGCACAGTGCGTCCTCCCTTGCTACAGTGTCTTTGTACCATGGCCGTGGGAACCTGGCTGGCTGCCACCCCCCGACCTCTACCCTGAACTCCACCCCAAGCTGAATGGCCCAGGAAAAAGGGAATCCCTTAATCTGCTGGTCAGGCCTTCAAGGCCATGCTGAGGCCCATTTAGGGGGGACAAAGAACAGTCCACTGCCCTACAGAGACACACTGAACACCAAGAGACAGAAGGAAGCTGCAGTACCTAATCCAGTGATACACACACCTGGAAGCAAAACAGAGGGAAGGGGGTGGGGGGGGGGTCTGCTTCTCTGTGGTAGTCCGTGAGCAACATAACCCCTGCTTTCCTAGTCTGCTTGTGAATCAACTTACTTTCTGAGGTTGGGGCCGTGTACTGCTCATTTTCTGAGATACCCACCCCCCGCCCCCAAAGTCTCCACGTCCACACGTGTGCTGGCTTGCTCTGTTCCCTCCAAACCCTGACCAGAACTCTAAGCCAGCCCAGTGACATGGTTCCCCACTGGAAAAGCTCCCTTGGTTTCCAGAACCAAGGAACAAGAAGCTTCAGAAACAGCTTCATTATTATGGTTATAATTATTTAGGACACGATAAATATCTACTTGTATATATGAAATTACACCTATATAAATATACATGTGTATATGTATAAATATTTACACATCACCATCAAACTGACTCTTTTTCTTTTTTTTTTAAACTATGACTCTTGGGGGAGGGCTGGGGAGTTAAGCTGGACTGCACAATTCTCTTTGCTCTACTAAGAGGTTTTCCAGAAATGCCTGTAAGGGAAGAGGGCTTGGGAAGCAGTGAGATTTCCTAACTTTGTCCTTACAGGCAGGAACCCCAGGACTGCATGGAATTCCTTGTATCGCATGGCTACTCTGGCCCATTTAGCACCCAAACTATAGAACCTAATGGTGATCATGCAAGGGTTGTCTAGGGACAGGGAGCAGGCATTTGCCTCTTGTTAACTGCTAGGTGGCTTTTACAGTTAAGACGTCTTTTCCATCCCATCTCTGTTGCCAGTATTACAAGAAAAGCTTTTTCTTCTCTTCCCTTATGATTCCCCATCATCTTTATGCTTCATTTTTTATTATCCTCTATATGAAATGTAAAGGGGATTCTCCTAAACAAAGAAAGGATCCAAAAAACCTGCAACTGAGGGTCTTATGTCCAAGGAGAAAATAACTCATTTGGGGTTTTTCTTTCTCTACCTGTTGTCCCAACTTTTCTTAAAGTCAGGGCAGGTACTAGGAGGCCAGGGTAGAAAATCTGTGCCAGGTCCACTAATCTATAGCAGTAAGTATACGAAGCTTGGAAACAAAGCATTTACAGATTTTGGGAAACAGAAAAGAGGGTTTCTATATTAAAAGCACATGATAAACAACAGTAATGTCTGCCTCCAAACACTAAACTAGCAGCAGTTACAGATTAGGTCACCAGAGAAAGACAACACTGCAAAGCAGGCCTGGAGTAGGTTCTTCCAACTTGTGAGTTGTTTGTTTTTTTTGGTAACAACAGTAATTTTGGCATAAGGGGGAAAGCACATAAGGGAAAAGAGGGTACTGCCACAAACACAGAGGTGGCCCAGAGGAAACGCACAGCAGGGTTAAGGGCCAGCTACAGCCTAGCTTTTCCAGCTTAGCCTTCTGGGGGATATGGGTCTAGGAGCATGGCTTATTTATACACAGTGAAATCAAGTTCATTCATTTACAGCTTTTTCTTGTCTAGAGTGTAGGAGAGGAGACGTACCATGGATCTGGGTTAATGACTGTTATCGAGGACACGTTTCTGGAACCCTGAAATGCCTGAGTTTTCTGAAGCTTTTCAAAAGGAAATTCCAGTTAACTAATCAAAGCTTCAGTCTGAGATTTAAAAAAAGACATCCCTATCAAAAGAAAAAAAGAAATCTACTTCATGCCAACTATAAAATACCATGCATGATTCTGTTCTTTTTCTATAGAGGCTAGGAAGAATTAGACACCTCGTAGGGAAAGTGCTGGGGCTTTGGCGCATGTTCAGACTCAGGGCTGTCATTTCCAAAAGCCCAAGTCCCCAGAGGCAGATACTAACTGAATCCCATTAGCCCTAAGCTGCATCAAAGTGGAGGGACAGTGCCTGCCTCATTCATGTTAGGGAGTCAAGCACTGGGATGCACATCTTGAACCCCTTGTGCTAGAACAGGCAAGTCACCTTCAGAATCATGAACCGTAGGGGCTGAGACGTCCTCAGGGATTTGATTCTTTCTTGGTTGAGTCTTTAACTACATTGTCAAACGCTTATCTTCTATCCTTGCTTTGTAGAATATTCCTCTCCTTCTCTATGGAACTTTAAATCCATTATGCCTTCAGATTAGACAGTAAGAACGGCAAACTGAGCCACAGGGGAAAGTGAACAAAACTTGGCTTGCTCAGAAACGACCTGAACTTCATTGTGTTTAAATTTTTTAAAAGAATGTTCTGTACTTGATACCGAAAAAGAAAGTTTCATTTCTCTGAGTTATTTTACTGAGTGGCCAAGTTCCTTTGGAAATCCATCTCTGCTGGAACAAGGCCCAGACTGATGAGGATGTGCTCTCAACCTGGTCAAATGCACATTCTAGACCCCAGAGCCTAAGTCTCTGTCTAGATCACTTTGGTGATTTTTCGCTACCAGCACTTCCCCCTTGTGCTCTGAGAGTGTCAACTGCAAAAGGCTGCCAGCATTTCATGGAAAAGACAGATCATAAAGGATTTCAAAGCCATAGGTTTCAAAGTCATTCGTGGCATAAACATTGCTATAAAATGTTGGTCCAATTCGTAGGGCACTTAAAAAGCTTCCCTGGATTTTAATGTGGGCACACATAGAGCAGAAGCCGAATTCACCTAGCTCAGCTGGAGTTTGCTGGGCCTTAGCCTCCAAATCACTGCCCTCTTGGGGCACATTCTCCCTTTCTCTAATTCTTAAGCACAGGGAAAGAAGCAACTCTGAAAACCTCTCATTTGAAAGTAGAGTGGATAATTCTTCTCTTTTCCCATTATGGAAATTTCACTACCAACTCCTCCACAGTTTCTAGCATTAGCTGATAATCTTTAGTTTTTATATGGTAATTTTCATGAGTTTGTAAATGGCTGCTTGAGATCTATCTGCTGTGAAAGACAGAAAAAGTGTGAGAAGCAGAAACACGGCCCATTGACTTCCTCTCTCACCTATACAATGACCCTGGGTTGTATATAGTCTGTGGCTGCCCTGGGGGTATTGGGACCACCCAGCAGTTTGTGGAACTGGGGACATATCTCACAGGCTGGCCTGACACGGAGCAGAGAGAGGTAATTTTAAGGAAAAAAACTACAATTCTTCACAACAAATCTAACGTCCATGAGCCCATGAGCTAAAACACCAGAATAAATGTGTTTTCAGAGGTAGGGATAGTGTCATTCACTTCCTGACACAAGGAAATGATTAGTGGAAATGGAACAAATTACGGTTTGGTCCTCATTAGAAGTTCAAATGCCCCAAAGTGATTAGGACAGGGCATGACCTATAGTGGTTACACGTCAAATGGAAGTGCAGTGTCAGCTTATGTAGATACCTAAATAGGGAGCGGGATGCAAGAATTTCAAGTTTAGGTGAACACAAATCCAGATCATGGGGCCTTATTACAATTCCATGCTGTCCAAGGAGTCCAGAACAAGAAGGCCCTGGGACTCTGGCAAGCAGCCTGTTCTGAATTCCTGTCTACCTGGATGGGGCCTGGACCGACCACCCCAGTGTGTCTTATGGGTGCGGGCAGACTCCCAGGCCCCAGCAACAATACTTTGAGATCGGGAATGGACATTACTGACGCTCACCAGATGGCGCCCCTACTGGCTCACTGTCTGCCAGCGCAACTCCCCTCGGATTTGTACCAGCACCTCCGACAGGCCATAGAGAAAGGGGACTCCGAACGCAAGCAGCTGGCACATGAAAAAGGAGTCCAAAGGGTTTTGGGCCACTTGATGCCCAATCGAAGAAATGTTGCTTTGGAGGTGCTGGCTCATCCCCTTGGCCTTGTCACAGAGGCCGAGAGAGTGACGCACCACCCAGCCAAACAAGGAAGTGAGGCTACCTGGGGTTCTCTCAGCAGGGCTGGCCATGGCGCTGGCCCGTCCATTTGCGTCCACAGTTGGGCCATCCTGCAGGGCTTCTCTGGCCTCCTAGGAAAGTCCACAAGAAGAAGAGTGACTGACTGAAGCACTAAAATCTCAGAAGGCAATGGCCCCTGCCTGGCTAGTTCACTGCTCTCACCAGTCAATCCAGACTGTATTTTTCACACAGTCAGTCTTTCTTTAAAAATCCAGGACAGACTTCATGGGGCAATCGCCAGCAGTCAAAATCTAGGTCCACCCTGGAATCAGTTTCCTTTCCCCACAAGTCCCTCTGAGGTCAACAAAAGCCTCTCCAGGACGGGTTAGTAAGCCTACAAGCTGACAAGGTAACATCCTGTAGGGAAGGGAATACCCGGTTCACCTTGACAAAGACAAGTAGAGGAGCTACTCTCATTTAAAAAAAAAAAAAAAGTAAGAAGGAAAAAAGGTATTTAGATAAGTAATTCACAGAATAAAGAAAGTTAAAGGAATTGACAAGCAGAGCAGATTATTTATAGCCACATTCCTTTGCAGGGTGTCCTTTTCTCAGAAAGATGCTTATTTACAATGACTAAAGTCTTCTCTTATATAGAGTAAACAGAAGGGTCTAACATAATCTCTCAAATCCGACTCAGGTGGTGGATGGAACATTACCTTAGTGAAATGTAATATCAAGATTATACTCAAAAAGTTGGTTTCCTCCCCAACTGGACTGTGACTGTCTCTCAGGCCCTTCCCATTCACAAGAAAGGCAAATTAGTGGCCATTTAGCAGGCCTGGCCAACCACACCTCACCTGTCACCACACTAAAATGCACCTGCTGCTTCTCCCCCACTTACAGATGGATCACCATTACCTTTCCAGAGAGAGGAGCCACTGCTGGTCTCTTCCTCTGTGCGGAGCCGGAGAGTCGATAACAGTAGTGTGGTTTGCAGTAGAATTTACCTGTAGGCAGCAAGAGGCCGGGGAAAAGGAAGTGAGCGAGACTCTTAATTCTGAACTTGACTCCTTGGTCTTAGCACGCTCCTATCTCCTCTAGCCACAGGGCGCTGTCACCACTGCCCAGGCTTCTTGTCCAGGGTGGCCAAACCCTCCCTATAAACTTTGATTTCAGTCCACCTCTCCCCTTTGCCCGAAGGGGGAGGGGGTTTCTTTGGGATATGTGAAGGCCATTGAGCTATCACCCAATCAGAGCCCAGAGCAAAGATGTGAAGCTTCCATGGCAGGGCCAGTGAACAAAGTGGCAGTGTGTGTAGAACAAAGATGCGGTCACATGGAAAGCTGGGAGTAGCATTTCTGGGGAAACCAAGAATGAACATAAGCGCAGGGTGGAGGCGTGAAGGCTGCAGGGGGTCGGGGAGCATTGAGCACTGGCTCTGACCGGACCCCCTCTGCTGCTCCCTTCTCCCGCAACCATTCACAAGCCAGCCTTATGCCCCCCTTAGTGGGTCAGGATCAGCATTAAAAAAACAATACAAAATCAAACCAACAATCCTGCAATGGACTGTGAATAGAATGAAGCAGAATAAAATGCATTAAAGTGCACAGTGGCATAATCAAATTACTGGTCCTTATAGCTTTTAGTTGTGTCTACATGTGTTTACTGAGTCCTAATGTAACATGTATTTTCTTTTGCAGGTGTGGTCCAAAGTTTGAAAAACAATGATCTTGGCTTTTCCCATGACACTGGTAGTGGGAGTCAGTCACAAAAGGTCATTTTTTCTTGGCTCTTTCCTTACTCCCACTTTAAAGAGCCAAGTCTTTCGAAAATTAAAGGATAGACCCTATTATAGAAACTGCTGAAACAGAGTAATCCCATTTATCCTTTTCATTTGCAGAAGGTACTCCTTTGACAAATGTACTTTCCTGTTCTCAAAGTTTAAATAAGAGAACCCAACCAGAAAACCAATAAAAAAGGTCAATGAAAACTAAAGCCTGGCTTTTTGAAAAGATAAACAAAATTGACAAGTCTTTACTATACTAATTCAGAAAAACAGAAGACCCAAATAATCAAAATCAGAAATGAAAGGAGAGACGTTACAACTGATACCACAGAAAAACAAAGGATCACGAGAAGCTACTACATATAATTATACACCAACAAGCTGGATAACCTAGAAGAAATGAACAGAGTCCTAAAAACATGTAACATACCAAGACTGAATCATGGAGACAGAGAAAATCTGAATAGACCAATACTGAGTAAGGAGAGTGAATCAGTAATCAAAACCCTCCCCAAACAGAAAAGTCCAGGACCAGATGGCTTCACTGGTGAATTCCACCAAACATTTAAAGAAGAATTAACAGCAATCCTTCTCAATCTCTTCCAAAATATTAAACAGGAGGGAACACTCCCAAACTTATTTTACAAGGCCAGTATTACCCTGATACCACAGCCAGATAAGGATATGACAAGAAAAGAAAATTACAGACCAATATCCCTGATGAACATAGATGCAAAAATTCTCAACAAAATACTAGAAAACCCAGTTCAACAGCACATTAAAACAATCATTCACCACAACAAAGTGGGATTTATCCCTGGAATATAAGGATGTTTCAATATACACAAATCAATAAATGTGATACACCACATGACCAGAATGAAAGATAAAATTCACGTGATCTCAACAGATGCAGAAAAGCATTTAACAAAGTGTAATACCCTTTCATGATAAAAACACTCAACAGACTAGGTTATAGAAGTAACATACCTCAGTACAAGAAAGACCATATACAACAAACCCATAGCCAACATCATTCACAAAGGTGAAAGTTTGAAAACTTTTTCTCTCAGATTTGCAAGGATGCCCACTCTCACCACTCCTATTCAACAAAGTACTAGAAGTCCTAGCCAGAGTAATTATGTAAGAGAAAGAAATAAAAGGCATCCAAATAAGAAAGGAATAAAAACTGTCTTTCTTTGAAGATGATATGATCTTACATGTAGAAAATCCTAGACTAGACTCCACTGAAATGCCACCAGAACTAATCAATAACTCAGTAAAATTGCAGGATATAAAAATCAACACACAGAAAGCAGTTGTTTCTATACATTAACAACAAAACATCTGAAAAAGTAAAGAAAACAATTCCATTCACACTAGCATCAAAAAAATAAAATACTTAGGCATAAATGTAATCAAGGAAGTGAAAGATCAACACACTGAAAACTACAAGACCTCGATAAAAGAAACTGAAGAAGATACAAACGAATGGAAAGATATCCATATTTGTGGATTGGAAGAATTAATATTATTGAAATATCCATATTACCCAAAACCATCTATAGATTCAATGCAATTTCTATCAAAATTCCAATGGCATTTTCACAGAAATAGAAAAGAATCTTAAAATTTGTATGGAGCTACAAAAGACCGTGAATAGCTAAGGCAATACTGAGAAAGAAGAACAAAGCCAGAAGCATCATATTTCCCAACTTCAAACTATATCACAAAGCTATAGTAATCAACACAGTATATGGCACTGGCATAAAAACAGATACACAGACCAATGGAACACCCAGAAATAAATCCCAGTTTGAGAAGAGAGCCAAGCATACTTGATGGGGAAAGGATGGTCTCTTCTATAAACGGTGTTGGGAAAACTCGATAACCACATATGGAAGAATGAAATTGGACCACTATCTTACACCGCTCACAAAAACGAACTTGAGATGGATTAAATTAGATTTAAGTGCAAGGCCTGAAACTACAAAACTACAAGAAAACAGGGGAAAAGCTCCTTGACACTGACCCTCTCAGCAGTGATTTCCTAGATATGACAGCAAAAGCACAAACAACAGAAGTAAAATCTATAGAAGTGGGACTACATCAGAGTAAAAAGCTTCTGCACAGTAAAAAACAATCAATAAAACGAAAAGGCAGTATTTCTCCCTACAGAATGGGAGAAAATGCAAATCATATATCCGACAAAGGGTTAATATCCAAATATGTAAAGAACTCATACAACTCAACAACAAAAAAACTAACAACCTGATTTAAAAATGGGCAGAACTGAAACACAGTTTTCCAAAAAAGACATGCAAATGTCCAATAGGTAGATGAAAAGGTGCTCAACATTACTAGTAATTAGGGAAATGCAAATCAAAACCACAGGCTATCCCCTCACACCAGTTATAATGGCTATCATCAAAAAGAGAAGAGTTAAGTGTTGGTGAAGGTGTGGAGAAAAGGGAACCCTAATGAACTTCTGGTGGGAATGTAAGTTGGTACAGCCCCTATGGACAACAGTATGGAGGTTCCTCAATAAATGAAAAACAGGACTACCACATGATCCAGCAATTACAACAATTATAGCATTACAACAGCCAAAATATGGAAATAACCTTAAGTGTCTGTCAATGAATGAATGGATAAAAAAGATGTGGCATATATACACAAGAGATCATTATTCAGCTATGAGAAAGAAGGAAATCCTGCCATTTGTAATAACTTGGATGGACCTTGAAGGCACTATGTTAAGTGAAGTTAAGTCAGACAGAGAAAGACAAACACTGTATGATCTCACTTATATATGGAATTTAAAAAAGACAAACTCAGAGAAACAGAGAGCAGAACGGTGGTTGTCAGAGGTTAAGGGGTGGGGAACATGATGAAATACTGGTCAATGGGTACAAACTTCCAGTTATAAGATTAATAAGCTTGGGGATCTAATGTACAGCATGGTGGTTATAGTTAGTCATACTGTATTATATACTTGAATGTTGCAAAGAAAATGGACCTTAAAAGTTCTCACCACAGGGGCACCTGAGTGGCTGGTCACTGGTCACCTAAGTCAGTTGGGCATCTGACTCTTGATTTCGGCTTGGGTCGTGATCTCAGGGTCATGAGATCGAGCCCTGCGCTGGGCTCTGTGCTCAGTGGAACGGGGCAGCGGGGGGCACGGGTCTGCTTGAGATTCTCTCCCCCCACCCCCACTTGCGGGCACACGTGTGCACGTTCTCTCTCTCTCTCTCAAATCAATCAATCAATCAATCTTAAAAAAAAGAAAAAATCCTCACCACAAAAAAAAAATTAGTAACTATGTGATAGGATGCAGATGGTACCTAATACTATGATGGTAATCATTTTACAGTTTATAAAAGTATAAATCAACACACTGTATACCTTAAACTTACACACAGTTATGTGTCAATTATATCTCAATAAAGCTAGGGAAAAAAAGGGGAGGATGTAAAAGTCAAAGGAAATAAAGGTGAGATGGCCTTCTTTCTTTTTCAGAGCCGGTGCTCTGATTACTACATCTCTCCTCTTTTCCTTCCAAGTAACTGACTTCTGTCTTCTTTTACCTGTACCCTGCCTCCCAACACTGACTAAATCTTTTAGAAAAATGTAGTTTATGGACTTCATAATTTCAAATAATATTCATACACATAGCATGTTTTCTGAAATAGAATTTCCCACTAGCTATTGGCACTTAACCAGAACTCAGAGACACTACATCTATTGTCAGGAACACTGACAGCCAAAGGACCATCAATCTCACTGCTGATTTCTCTATGAGGGGAGTTGAATCATGGGTTATTTTTTTCAGCTTAGACACAATCTCTTTTTACAATCTGTAATAAACCATTTCACTTTTGTGAATGTTTTTTTTAAAGATTTTATTTATTTATTAGAGAGAGAAAGAGAGCACAAGCAAGCAGAGCAGCAGACGAAAAGCAGGCTCTCCACTGAGCAGGGAGCCTGACACTGGGCATGATCCCAGGACCCTGGGATCATGACTTAAGCCTAAGGCAGATGTTTAACTGACTGAGCCACCCAGGCGCCCCTCACTTTTGTGAATTTTGGCTAAGATAAATGTAATTAGGGCAAGACAAAATTTACTAGTGCTTGGATCATATGCTTCTTTTTTGTCTGTTTTGTATCTTATTCTTTATTTTTTTTTAATTTATTTATTTGAGAGACAAGAGAGAGTGAGAGAGAACATGACCAGGGTGAGGGGCAGAGGGAGAAGCAGACTCCCCGCTGAGCAGGCAGCCCAATGCAGGACTCGATCCTGGGACCCTGGGATCAATGACCTGATCGGAAGGCAGACGCTCAACCAACTGAGCCACCCAGGCGCCTATCTTATTCTTTAAAAAATGCTCCTTCCTCTTCCACGTGATTCTGATGGGCTGTCAACCGTGTGGCCTAACATTATCCACCACAGGAATAAATATATGACCCATATAGGTCAGTCAGACTATCCCTTTTTCTTCCAGCCCACTCCAGGATAGAGCATGTGCTAAGTCAGGCTAACCAGAGCCATTCTGGGGGATGCGCAGGGATGGTGAGACAGAAAGGACAGCCCTTCTCTGAGAATGCTATCTACAAGGAAGATATAAACCTAATGCTTCCACTTTAATCTGACTTGGGTTTCAATTATTTATAACCAAGTCTTGTTTTATTTTAGTATCAGAAAACTATAGTTATAGTTACTTTCATTCCTTTCTTCTATTTTTTTCCCCTGCATTAGTTTGCTTTTTTCTACTAAGTAGAATCCTAGTATTTTAAAATACAACTCAATAGGCTAAACTCCAGGGAGTCCTCATTGAATTCTGCTATAATATCCTAAATTAATGAAAGAGGCTTAGGTTTCAAAACAAATCCTAAACCTAACCAAAAGGTAATTTTCAAGAAAAGTCCAGAAAATTGTTTTCTCTAAAAATGCAGTATAATGTGATGGAGGGAACATGAGCATTGAAGTCAGATCTCAGTTTAAATACTGTCTCAAGCACTCAATAGCTGTGTGAACTATTTAGCATTTTGAAACACGTATCTTCATGTAGAATATGAAGATAATACTCATAGGGTGAGATAAGTAAATGAGAAATCACATTATGTGTGGCAGGTACTCAATTAATGTATCTCCTCAAACCCCTTCCCAAGCTCAACATGATGGTACTTTTTACTTCTTAGATTAATAACAAAAAGAGCTAATTTTTATCTAACATTTACCATGTGCCAGATACTATCATAACTATTATAATATCTACCAACTCATTTAGTCCTCAGAACTCAATAAGGTAGATATTGTTACTCTCCACCTTTTTCCAGGTGAGGCACAGAAGGGTTAAACAACCTGCCCAAAGTGTCCCCTACTCTGTAAATCTCACAGAGGATTTGAACCTAGGAAGCTTGGCTCCAAAGTCTATACCTTTAGTCACTATGATGCCTGTCTCAATCAGTGAATACAGCCACACTAACGTTATAAACTAACTACAAATTATGGTTGGTTCTGTCAAGCCACTGATTTTAGATGGTCTAAATAAATTAAATCTTGATAATTAAATATGGGAGTGACTAGAAAAAGAAATCAGAGGAAACAAATGGCTAAAGGGCAAGCTTAAGGCATAATGGGCCATGACTCATTCATTCAACAGCTCACTGAAGGCCATCATAGGACAGGTACTAATCTAAACACTGAGAACGTTCCAGTCAAGAGGACAGACTAGTCTCTGCTCAGATAGAGCAGATAATGTGTGAATAAGTATCAGGTAGTGATGAGTACCACAGATCAGGAGGTCTGCAAATGCCTCTCTGAGGAGGGAATATGCAAGCAAAGCTGTGAATGACAAGAAGCCTACCCTGTGAAGATTAGGGGGAAGTGCATTCCAGGGGAGGAGACAGCTAGTGCAAAGTCCTAAGGTAGCAGTGGCCTAATTAGGTTTATGAAATGGAAAGAAACCAATGTGGCAGGAGTACAGTGAGCTAGCTGGCAGCAGGGAGGAAATGTAGGCCGGGGTGGACAAGCGAAGCTCTCAGCCTGAGCGGATTCTATTTGTAGTGCAGCAGACAGTAAGGGTACAAAGCAGCAGGCTGGAAAGATCTGATTTACATCTTTTAAGATCCCTTGGTTGCTTTGTGGAAGCAGACTCTAGGGGGCAATGGTGGAGGCAGGGAGACCAGTAGTCCCAATGGAAGATGCAGAGGGTGGTCAGGGTGGTTGGTACTCGAAGAGATAGACAGCAGTGGACTGTTTCAGGCTTGTTGCTACCGATGGTGGCCCTTCACAGACCACCTTAGCAGGTAGTGGGTTTTCTCTCCTTGAGATGACAGGGAAAGACTTGACACACTGTCTGATTTAGAGTCCTTGTCTGAAGAGCTGGCAGCAGTTGAAAATAAGCTAGTATTTGGCAAAAGAAAGAGGAGCTTAGGACTGCATCCTTTTAAAAGAGCTGAAAGGAAGACTAATCAGGGACAAGGGTAAAACATGGATATTTCTCTGAAGCGTAAGATTCTCAATTTGCCTGTGTGGAGCTGACACAGGCCCAGAGTCACTAATCCCAGAATGTCTGACCTGGAAGGGATCCCAGAGGTCATTCAGGGCAAACCAGCACTTACTAGTTTTGTGTGAACTTGAACAAGGAACTTATGACTTCTCTGAATTCGCTTCCTGATTTATAGAATTGCAATAATAAAACCAGTTACTGTATAGGGTTGTTGTGAGGACAGAAGGACATGGTATGTATTTGAGGGCCCACCACAGTGCCTGGGTTACTTTTTTTCTCTTACAAACGGCCTATGACTTCCCTTTTTCTTATGTGAGGCCCTTCAGTTAGATTTCTGAGTCACACAGTAATGTGGATAAAGAACAGACTAAAGCTTGAGGATCCCTAAAATTCCATTCTTTTCTCTAGTTCATCTGTCCTTTGTGGAGGGTCTGAGTTGAAAAATTCATTTGGGTTAGAATCTGGGGAGCTTGTTTAGATCTGTTGTCCTCCCTGCCCCAGTCAACGTCAACAATGCACCTAGCCAGGCTGGCCTGCCTCATCTGCTCCCAATGTCATGGTCATTCCCATCTGAGCTCCTGTCATTCTCTTGCCTGGTATGCCCTCTCTTTCCACTGAGACATTTTATACTTGTCTCTCAGAGTCTAGCCTAAGGTCAGTTCAGTCATTCCTAAAAACTGGGGAGCTTCATCGATTTCTTCCTCCTCTGAACTTGTGCAAAGTTAGAATCTATATTTTGTCTCTTAGCCCTTAATTATATACTCTTCACCGTCTGTTGTTGCTCCATGTGCCCTTGTCTTATCATGCCCATCAGAATGTAACCTCCTTGAGGAACATTTTACATTTCATCCGTGTCCTCAAGAGAATGTGGCAAAGATGAGTACACAATCTATGGGCAAAAATACTTGGGGATCTACTGGCTGGACCTTGAAGGATCTTCAACTGTCTCCTCAGTCAAAAATTACCTACCAGTGTAGTAATGGACATACATATGTACCAGAAAACCAAATATATTTCCCCTATACATTTGGTCTAACTCCACAGTTCCGGACTCAGCTCCAAACACTTGGAATTCCCTAGATAAAGGTGTCTTTTGTTGTAATAATTCAGGTAACTTTTAGACCCCACCCAAGGGCAGGGGCTGGTTGCCAGAAGGACGAACTGTGGGATTAGAGGGTACCCCCTTTTAGGGTACTCCCCAACTCTCCAGGGGAGAGGGCTGGAGATTGAATCAAACAATGGCCAATGACTTAGTCAAACATGACTGCAATGAAGCCTCCATAAAAACCCCAAAAGGATGGGGTTTGAAGAATTTCCGGGTTGGTGAACATGTCAAGCTGCAGGGAGAGCAGTGCACCCCTGGAGAGTTGCCCCATGGAAGCTCTATGCCCTTTCTCCAGACCTTGCCCTATGTATCTCTTCATGTGGCTGTTGATTTCTATCTTTTATCATATTCTTTAGTAAACTGGTAAACTTAAGTGTTTTCCTGAGTTCTGTGAGACGCTTTAGCAAATGAAAAGAACCTAAGGAAGAGGTTGTTGGAACCCCCAATCTGTAGCTAGTGGGTCAGAAGCACATGTAACAGCCTGGGGCTTGTGACTGGTGTCTAAAGTGGGGGATGAGGGGCAGTCTTGTAGGCCTGAGCCCTTAACCTGTGGAATCTGATGCTATCTCTGGGCAGAGTAGACAGTGTCAGAATTGAGCTGAATTTTCATATACCCTGTTGGTGTCAGAGACTTGCTTGGTGTTGTGGGGCTGGTGGGGTGAGGGACTCCCCACACCCCTACATTGGAATTGGGTCTGAGAATCCAAAAAGAGGTCACATAATGCCACCTCTGTGAGGACGCCTATTAATCTAGGTCTTTTCATTACTTTTGAATCAGTAAGACTGCCTCTCAAAAAAAGTTCCTTCAGCACTCCACAGGAATGAGTACAGTAATCAATGTCTTTAAGGTTAATTGAAAAGGTCACCAAAGAGTTTTCAAATGGCAGACATGTCTGTCTATCAGGCTTTGTCATCTATTTGTATAATTCCCCACCTTCTGCTCCATTAAGGTCTTTCTATTATAAAAACAATACATGCCACGAAAGGCCAGGGCTTGAACACTGCAGTAAATTAGATTTAGATCCTGTGGAACAAACTCTCAATTCATCAGAGAGATGCTGATGCTAGAGAGAGATGGGCATAATTTGGTCATCCTCCAGAAGCAAAGTCTGAGAACCCAGGTGGCATGAGATCCAGTTTTAATTTGCTGTCACTGACCTGTGGCAAGAGATAGGACTTCTACAGATCTGTGATATCCCCTTCTCTAAAGTAAAGACAAAAAAAGCCTCATCCTCTTTGTGTCTTTTATTTTAAGATCTCACCCTGAGGTAAGAAACACGTGTCTGTGAAGCCAGGGAAATGATTTAGGTAAACACATGCCATTCTCATTACCATCATTGCTGAGTAATGCTATGCTACAGCCTGGTGACTTTAGGGAAATATTTATAAGAGTCTCAGAGAAAAAAACAGAAGAGTAGAGGGAGATGGATGGGAAGGGTTAGGCGAGGCAGAAAAAAATGTATATATAAGAACACAGTAAGAGGCCCTAAGATCAGTTCACATGGAAAACAGTGTTCCTAGGCCCAGTTTCTAAGTGCAAACAGGCTTACCGTCCTCAATGTCATAGGCGTAGGCCGAGAGGCGCAGGGTGGTGGCACAGTACTCGCATTTGAAGCAGCTCCGATGGAAGAACTTGCCCTCAGCACTCAGCCTTTCCATAACATAGACCCGCTTCCGGCAGAAATAGCACGTGTCGCTGCCTCCCAAATTCTGCGGGAACTCCTTCTTTATTGAGCCCTGTAATGGGGGGCAGTGGGAGGCACGTTAGGGCAACACTTCTCAGGCTCACCTCCAGGAGGTGCACGACCCTCTCCAGATGTGAAACGAACCCTCACTAAGTGATTTTGCTTTGAGACAGACTAAGATGGCTCACTTTGCTATTGGCTCTCCCCCAAAACAGCGGCACAAGTGCAGAGACTGTCACATGTGCCCTCTATGCAGTAAGCAGCAGGAACTGGGTTCTGAATCGATGTTCATCAACAGTTGAGAGGAGACCCCAGGTGGTTTTACAGAATTTCACAACAATCAAACCGAATTATTTTGGCAGAATTCTGTTTTGAAGGTAGCATAAAAATACCTCTTTAGTGTTCACATGGTTCTACATGGATATGGGTCCCCTGGACTCTAGAGAAATCACTTTTAGAGATACTAAGTACATTTTTCCACACGACATTCTAAACAACCATTCAGTCCTAGAAATTGTTACGAAATTCAGATAACCTAAAAAAAAATTAACACATGGCATATATTGGCTATATATGTTACTAAGCTGCTTAGAATTAACCAGGTTTATTTACCACAGCTGTGCTATATCTAGATAGATAGTGCCCTTAACACATCTCTTACCAGTTCCTTCTTGTCTAGAAGGGTTTTGGGCTGTTCTTTCCTTTGAAGCTGATTGGCTATCTGCTCAGCCAATGAGCTCACTCCGCCCGTGTACATCTTTATATACTTCTATTGGTTGGAGATTATAAAATGACCAGAATGAAGGGAAATGAGAAGGAAAAAAATAAATAAATTAAGAAGACAGGGAAAAAAATCATTGAAAGGTATAAAATGAATACAAGGTGCAGCAGCAAACCATGCCAACACAGTGCCCACAAGCAGGGAAACTTGGTGGTAAGAAAAATGGTGTCATTGTCCACACAGACGTATCAGCATTGGTAAGAATAATGGCTGCAGGAATAATTAAATTCAGTAAGGGAGAATTAGTCTTTCATGTCTTTTTGGAATATATAGTTCAGGGAGGTGGGAAGACAGGATGGATACAAATATAGAACAGAATAAGAAGGGCCCATATCCTAGTGACTCAAATTACATATGAAGAATTCAAGATGAACAACTCCTACCAAAACAGCAGATGTCCAGATGAACAGCATGTTTCAAGTTGGGTCTGGGGAGGGCTTGGGAAGTTACTTCCTCATTTAGAAAGAAACCAACCTCACTCTCGCAGGGATGACTCTCCCCTTGGGTAAAAGATGCCAATAGCCTTACTAGTGATGATCACCTTCCTCCTATTAATGCTTCGCTCACAACCCCTGTCATATGCATCAAATATTCCTGAGCTTTATCTGGAAGAATCCTTCTCAGCCCATTCTCTCTGTTGGTATTTATATGTTCTATCTGGGCACTAAGGCTAAAACATTCTAGACTGGGCTGGGCTTCTTAAACTCGGCTGCAGGAGGCTAACACCTGCAGCCATGCAGACAAGTGGTTTGGTATAGTCTTGGGAAATCAGAATGTGTTTTTAGTCCAGGAGGGATTATTTTTTTATAGGTTGAAAAAAGAGAAAAGAAAAAATCCAACCAATTCAATCCTCTTTCTAGCAATGCGGAAGAAGTAACAAGAAACTACCAAATTTCAATTGTAAGCCTTCCTGCTAGGCAGCCTAGCTTTGAGCCTGTCCCCAGTGAATGAGGTCGAAGCCTTGCTGGCTGTCCTTTAGAGACTCCACAGTCACCCTTCCACATGGAAATGATCAGGAAACCCCATGTGTGCAACACTCCTCTCATAAACTATGTGCAATAGGACAGCTGCCCGCCGAGTGTGAGGAGTCCTGACTCTAATTCTGACTGAGAAACACACCAGGGCAGTTGTCTTGCGGGATGTTCACAACTCCATTAGGAAGTGGTTTGAATGGACAACACGCAAAGCCATGTGTAAGAGAATCGCTGGCCTGAGCAACGGCATGCCCTGGGCTAGGCAGGAACAAATAAGAGAAGCGCTCTGGGGGAAAACTAACTCCATGTTAACTCTATGATAATAACAGAAACACAAATGAGCAAACAATTCTCCAGGGTTCCACTGGAACTGAGGAAGTCAATTCTATTTTTCAATTTAAAATAAGGAGATTTCCAAGGATTGGTGCCACTTGCTCATTAACTCCACAGCTTATACCCATTAGTAGTCGAGAAAAACAAGTGGCTCTAAGATCTAAACCTTCTTTAGCTTAGAGATATCAGGGAAGCTTACGCCTGGAACAGACTGGCACCAGGCAAAGCAGAGCACATCATTTAACAGCTGACACTGAGGGTGCAGAAAATTGCACTTCATTCTGCAGGAAGTAAGTGAGAGTGTAGACCAGATGTCACACATGAGGCTGGGACGCTGAGCAAACCCTGGGGCCTCACTGCTCAGCCAGGACCCTTCCCTCCCACCAGGAACCGGCATCCTCAGCAAATACATACAGCCCAGGGCTGCCTGCGTGTAAAGGCATTGGTCACATTCAGTTCTCAGCAATGTGGTAATACTGACAAGCATCCCCCAAGAGAGGTGGAGACTCAAGTTCTATTTATTCTGGCATGAAAAGCAGATGGTTTCCTTCTCCCCAATCTTAAGAAATAGTCTAAATGTAGCAACTGTTAGACTTATACTTTTGCGACCACACATGCATATGCTTCTGCACACGTACTGCATAGACTGCTCAAGAATGGGAAACACAAACAGAAAGGGCAAAAAGACCCGCCAATCACTCTCTAAGCTACTCTACAGCTGGATCAGTTCCATTGTAGGAAAAAGCAGGGCTCATTCTTCAAATGATTACAATTCGAGAGGCACCCAGAATACTGCATAATCACCACTCCATTTAAGAGATTTAATTACACTATGGTCCATATTTTGTCATGCATATTAATATGAAGACATTTGGAATTTAAAAAGCTAATGGCTGAAAACTTTATTATTATTCGATATAGTTGAAATATAAAAAAAATGAGTTTGACAGAATTTGATGCCATGAAAGCTAGCAGCCTCCGTAACTTTGGTGTATGCCTACAGACCTTACATGCAAAACAGACAGACACAGGTGGATTCCCACAGAAGACAGGCCAAAGTTAAGAGCTCTGCAACCTCACTGGGCCACATGACATTTGTGTAGGTGAACTGAGGAGAGGCTGAAGAGGAAAGAGCTTTGCCAAGTTCCAGGCTGTGCTACCTGTCGGAGGGAGTCAGAGGAAGGAGAGGCGGGGCGGGTGGAGGAGCGGAGACTAAGAGAAAGCTCCCACTGGTCAACAAAGAATCGACGAGAAGGTTCAGGCTCTGGCTACAAAATACAAGATGGAGAAAAAAAAAAATCAAAGGAAACGTTAAATAAAGTTACACATTGACCTGAATAGAAGGAATTTGGGAGTTTTAGACCTTTATCTAAATAATAAACAAAGTAAAGAAATATTCTTATTCCAAAAATCATGAATGGCTCACCCTTGCCTCATGCTTACAGTGAAGCTTGCTCTGGAACACGGTCACTGTAGTTGTGAGGCTCCTCTGCAAGCCTTGTCTTCTCCTGTTTGGTGGTTTTACTCAATTCACCCCAAGCAGAAAACGCTGCCAGCCAGGAGGTGGCAGAGGTGGTGTCCTGCTCACACACACACTCTTTATGCCCTGCAGAGCCCCTCACTGGCTTGAGCTGGGACTTCTGGGCAGAAGGAGATTCTACCAGCTTACAAACAGTGAACAGAGATAGCAAATCTAGAGTGAAGCTGACTCCTTCTCCATAAAGGCCAGAAATGTGGCTTTGCCTCTTCTTATTGCCAGTGCTCAGAGAAACTCTGCCTGCCAAGGAGCCAGCCAAATCCCAGCAATGATCAGGAGAAAAGATCCCACATCCTCTGCGGACTGCATGCAATATGTGTAACAAAAGTAAGCCGGGATCCTCCGTGGCCCATGCAGCCAGGAGCCATCCAGTCCCCAGAGAGGGAGAAGGGGGCTGAGAGCTCTGGCAAGTGATAACTGCTTAGTTTCCTACCAGGTTCAGGGTGAAGTACTTGCAGGGTAGAAGGAAGAGGTACTGTCATGGTAAGAGAAGCCAGCCCTCTGTCCCTCTAGCTCCAAGCAGATGCACTGCTCCCCCAGTTCAGAGCCCCCATTAACTTCATAGCTTTAACGGGTGCTCCAGATGCTCAGCCAGCTCATTGGCCCTCAGCTCAGCACATGGGGCAGGCTCAGAAACATAGGCCTGGGGTAGCGGGGGGGATCTTTGTAGAAGAGTACCACCCACCAGAGAGAAACAAGACAGAAGGCAGCTCCCCCCCAGAGATGGCAAAGCAGTGAAGATGATGGGAAGACTGGGGGTGGGAGGGTGAAGGAGCAGGTGAGTGCGTAGGAAAGATTATGGAATAGTGGAGAGAAAATCTTGGAAGAGAACATAAATGGTAACCCTTAAAGGTATCTAGACAGGAACCCTGCAGTGAAGAATCCAGAAAGCAGCTCACTGGGAAAATGCTACCTTTCCTCTGGGCACTGCAGCCCCAGATGTCTGATAGCTTCTCCCTGCCCATCTCTCCATCTCTCCTTTTCCTTGACACACTTCCTTCTGTTCTTCTTTGCTTAGGCACTGTTTCATGAAAAATCATTAGGACCTCATTAAATATGCATGCCCTGAAATGTAGGGCTTGCCCTTCTCCATGAAAATGCCTAGTTTTCTTTTTGAAAGGAATATAGCCTGGGAAGAAGAGGCTGGGCACACACAGTGCTCGTGGGAGGAAGCAGCCCCAGCAGAAGGGAAGGAAGCAGAGCAAGGCTGTGCGTGAGGAGATGAAAGGGATGCCCTCTTTCCACCTCCATCCCGATCTCTTCTCCCTCACCCAGCACCGATCCACGTGTGGTCCTGGCAGCACACAGACCGCCTGCTCCTCACATGGTAACAGGGCCTAGGGACACAGCACTAGCTTCCTTAGCTGTGACTCTATTTCTCAGAGAGCAAAAGCAGAAAGAGAGGTAAAAATAAAAGAAAAAGGCCCATGTGAAATTAAGAGATGATTCTTCACTCTTGCTGCAGAGCTATACCCACTCACGGACCAGGTTTAAGGGTAACAATAACAACCCAAGAAGTTTGATAAAATAAGCCGGCTTTTTAAAATGGGCATCTCTGCTATTTGTCAAATGATATAATGGCCAGGTGTAATCAGTAACTGTCCCTTCAGTTTTTCAGAAAAGAGTAGCTAAACCTTTTCATTACATACCCCCATCTCGTCACCGCCTTCCTTCCCCTCCATCCTCTTCATACTTGCAAAATCCCTACACCAGTAAGAGCTTTGGCTCTCACAGTATTTCTACCTCTAGAACCCTGAATATCAAAAGATAGAAGCAAATGCCACCTGCTTACTGATCTGAATGCTGGGCAGATGAACGCTCTCCTATGAATCCTATATACATGGGTCAACACGGTTAGCAACAAGAATTCTTGCTCTTGGCTGGGTGACAAGAGTGTGCACAAAGCAAGGGGAGCAGGGACCGTTCCCACCTTCCCTCTGCCCCACCACCACAGCGTGCCCCATCTCTTTGGCCCTCAGCATCCCATGCCACGGTTCATGCTCTTTTACCCTCTCATGGTGGGGACTCTGCTTGCCACGGCTGTCAGCATCAAGATCCCTGTACGTCTGTTGGCAACAAAGTAGAAACTTAAGCTCCATCCAAATGTTCTATATGGACCTACTAAGTGACAGTGCCAGAAATTCAGAATTCATTTCAACACATATTCCCCTGCCCCTGACAGATGCCCACCCCAGGTAACCACACTCCTATCTCTATCAAATCCCATGTCCCATAGTTGACCCTAGGACAACTCCCTGTCCAGCACTCTGTCCATCTGGCCTCCAGTAAGGTCAGCCACATATATAAAGAACTATGGTTAGTACCAAAGTGGAACAAACGTATTTCTTTCACACAGTGGCACAAGATCAGAGGCATTCAATGGAAGGCTTAATAGGAGAGGCCGGTTAGGAGGGTGAAGCTTTCCACAACAAGACATTAGAAAGGAAAGGTGGGGAGATGGAAACTGTCTGGAACAAATGGCCATTACCACAGTCCAGAGGAAACTCCAGGGTGGGGAGTGGTCCCTGAACAAGAACACGGGACCAAAGCATTATTTGTTAAAGGGAAACGTGGACGACTGGAAGCATTTTCAGTCGGCAGACAGGAATATGTACGTGACAGGGATGGAAATCCTGAAGACAGGCATATGGCTGCCTCCACCGACCTGAGGAAACCACTATCAGCAATCACCTGAGGGAAGGGAAGGCTACTCTTATCACTCTTTGGATTATTGCTGAGGATTCATCTTATGGCCGTGTACTGGTGGAAAAACTAATCCAAAGTCTGTAATGTGGCCCATGGGCATATTGTCTCCACAGGCAGGATGAGGCCAGAGCTTGGGCTCAAGTCACACCACCCAGATTCAACTCCTGGCTCCATTACTTACTGTGTGAACTTGTACCAAGTGCTTGGCCTCCTTACCCTATGCCTCAGTCTCCTCATATGTAAAATGGAGGTGATAATAGTACCTTCCTGGTAGGGTTATTGTGAGAAGTGATTGAGATAACACAGCAAGAACTGAGAACACCACCTGGATCTAAGTTTTAGTTCTTATGTAGAGACAAGGCATAGCATAATCGCTAACCCTACAGTGGCTCAGTTCTTAGACCCAGGCACACAGTATGGGTCTTTAACAATCAGACACATTACAAGGGGTCACCTTTTAAATAGGCCACGTTGGTTGAGAAAATATCTTTCCATAGTTCCTGCCTTTAAAATTAGTATCTTATTTTATAGGGATATCCTACAAAGGTCAATTTATATTCTATAAATATACTTTATATAAGTATGCTTGTTGTCCTCTTTAATCATGTCTGTGGTTAACTGCTCTATAAAGCATTTTTCAAATGATCTGCCTGGAGTGTGAGTGGGTAGACAGGAAGGGCAGGTGTTTGCTGGCACAAGTTGGATAAGCAAGAAGCAGGGCTCTCCAAATCAGAAGGAACCAAATTCATAAAGTGAGGCCCTATAAAAGGCTTCCAAAAGCCCATCTTAATTATATCTCCTTGGGTAGCAAGACAAAAGTGGCTGCTTTAAATGAGGTTATATAAAAAATGTGTTGCTCTCCAGGGCTTTGGGGACCGTGCATCTGTGAGAAATACAGTTTTAGTCTCTGCTTTCATAGTTGTTTTCTATGATGTGGGGCTAGATTAAACCAGCTAGGGTTTGAATGTATTATGTGCTATCCTGGGGTCTGATCAGGAATTGTTCATTTGTAGCAATAAGGTTGCTTCTGCTACAAAAGGTCTTTCTGTTTTTTGTTGTTGTTGTTGTTTTTAAAGATTTTACTTATTTATTTGACAGAGAGAGACACAGCAAGAGAGGGAACACAAGCAGGGGGAGTGAGAGGGAGAAGTAGGCCTTCCGCAGAGGAGGGAGACCGATAAGGGGCTCGATCCCAGGACCCTGGGATCATGACCTGAGCCGAAGGCAGACGCCTAATGACTGAGCCACCCAGGCGCCCCTGGTCTTTCTATTTTTTTTAATTGTTAGCTCTGAAAAGAGGGAATCCTGATTTGGTCTCTACCCCAGCCACCTACGCAGGCAGGCAGGAAGACAGAGACAAGGACCACAGAGCATGCAGAGAAGATCACCTGCTGGCTGCCAGGCGCCCGACAGGGAGGTGGAGTAGGGGGAGGAGAGAGTGTGATCACTTTTTTGGGGCAGGTCCGAGAATGCTCCTTTTCCCGTCGCTTTTACGCCAACAGACACAAACAGAGAGAACATTGGTGAAACAGGGGCCATGTTTACACTGGATCTGGAAGAATTAACCAGCATTCACCAAAGCCATCCCTCCCGTGCCTCTCCATCCTCCACAGCAATGGCTGTATGGTCAGGGAGGACAGCTTGTCACAGTTGGCGGCTGGCTTCCAGGCCATACTCGTGCTCGTGCTATCTGGTAAGTGCAGACCACATGGGTAGTATCTGTAGCTGGTCTTGGGGCAGAACTTGCAGTGTAACACTTTCTAAATGCCAGGGATCAAGGATATATTCTTTGTTGGTTTTATCAGGGAAGTTAAGGATAGAAGAAATGAGCTAGGATGTAGGTAGAGAGAAAGGGCACATAGGCCAACCATCATGAGGGGAGTGTGGTGACCACCTCCCGAGCGCTCAGTCACCTGTACACCCACCAGCAGCAAAGTGGCACTCTCCTTGAGGGCCCGCCCAAGACAACACCCTGCCATGGCCTCCCTCTCAGCCCCTCGAGCGCACTTAAAAGGTTCTGGAAAACCACCAGGGAAATACAAGGAAGTACAGGAAACAGAATATAAGAATATAAGTACATCTGTCACTAACCGAACACCATAAATATTCATGGATTATTTCCCCATTTTGCCACTCTCTGTTGTATTGTATTCCCTTCCTGTGAATCTGTGATTTAGAGAACTTTTCAGTACTTAAGAAACAATTACTTGTTTCTAGGCCAGAGGAATCCTCCATTTCCTCATGCCCCAAATGACCATGTGGGGCAGCACACAGATGAAGCCTGGGAGGGAGAAAAAGCTGTGGAGGTTGTGAGGCCAGGGGATACAGACCCCCTGTGTTCCAATCTCTCATGACAATTTACTTCCTAAACCAAGGCTGATTAATGTGCAGACTTTGCCTGCCGGACACATTTCTGAGATCAAAAGGCAGAAGGGTGGGGAGGGAAGAGCCAAAGTGTTTACACAGGAAGGTAAAAAAGAGAAGTCACTGGTAAGCAAAGTTGTTATTCATTTTCCCTCTTCCATACCATGACCTAAGTTAAAACCGATCCTTGCGCCAACTCAGCCACCATTGATTGCTGTGCCTGCCACACCCTCCTGCCTCAATCCAAACCTCTTCAAGAAAAACAAAAAGTGAGTCACCGCAAGGTATCGCTGGTAAGCCCCCTCTCATTCCTAAAGGGAGCTAACGAAAGCCATCGTCAGGATGTCAGAAGCAGAGGGCCACTGGAGTACACCACTGAAGTGCCTCTGTTCCCATGTTTCTGGAGCACCAGAATGTTCCTGTTCTCTCAGGAGATAAATTTACAGGGCCAAGACTCATGATACCATCTTTGATTTAGTGTTGAGGAAAAATTACACGTTAACTGTGACTTACAGTTGTTTGACAGCCAAGTAAATTTACAATTCCCAACTCTATATAGCAATGATCTAATAGGATTTTCATTGCTCATGGTTTTTCACTAAGATCTACCCAGATATTCTTTCCAACTGTAATCTCTGGTGCCCACTCCACAGAACCCAGGTTTGACTGCTGCCTATAGAGCCTACCTATATTCTACTTCATTGACTGTGATCATAAATTACCCAGATGACAACTTAGCTGTTATGTCTCCATGTAGCACCCCGCACAAGGTCAGAGGCCAGATACTTCATAAACAGGGGAAACATAAGCAGGCCCACAAACACCAAGCTCCTGATGATCCATCAGGTGATGAGCTAATATGCCAGTCTTCACCAGAACAGAGGCTTGGCTGAGCCAGGCTCTTCGGGTCACACTTACTACCCTTGAGACTTCCCAGCAAGCCAACCCAAAGCTGCTCTGGGCACATGACAGTTAAAGTCATCTGTTCATCCACTACACGTATTACAACTGATATCCCTTCCCCACTGCTCCTCCTATCTCAGGTGACTTTGTTGAACATTGTCAGAGTCTAGTTTGGGGGAATCTAGTTTAGAGTTCATTTTCTCCTTCAGCAGATCCTCAACTAAAAATTACCTTTCAAATCATACATTCCACCTAGACTTCAAGGCAAAGGGTAAGGAAATAAAATGGATTTTCCAATGAGTCTTGTTTGTTTGTTTTCCAGAAGACCTCCTCCAAAAACAGAGAAAGAAGCAGCTTGGCCTCTGTTGTGAGTTTGGACATTGCTCCCCGGCTTCCATCTCAGCCTCATGGGCCCTGCCTTCAATGTGGCATATTATTTAATTTAAAAGAGGTTAGAAAGGAAACTTTTGCCCTGAATGTAATTCAAATAAAATCCACTTGCCACTCCCCAGCACCTCCCAGCACTAGCTGGCGCTCGACAGCACAAGAAGAAATCGAGGGTCAGCTCACCTGACCTCTCAGAATCTTAGTCCTAGATGATACCAAACCACAAGACAGAGAATCCAGGCTGCACTCACAGAGGAGGAACTTGCTCAACTGTGACTTGGGAAAAAAATACAGTAGAGGCCCCAATCCTTCTGATGGGTTTCCTATTATCAATGAGGTGCCATCCCTCCACCCACTTCTTTCTGTCCTATCCAATACTGCTTAGGAGCAGCTTTCTAGGAGATCCTGTAAAAACTTTACTGAAAATTTTCAAGGAGTATTTTAAATGGAGACAAAACGCCAAGAAAATGCCTATGCTCATCTTTGTCAAGGGTCTGAAACAAATAAAAATCATAGTTCAAGATATTTCCTGGCTAACATTTTCCTATTTAATGTGAAAGGCTCCAATGCCCCAATTCTCAGCCTTGCTGAGTTCAGGATTCTCCCTCCACTAGTTACAAGGACACATGTAAGCAAAAAAGTCAACTTGGGACAAAGGCTATGGTGGTAAAACTGGAGAAGCTAAGGTATCTGGAACAACTTCCCACAGAGCTTCAGCTAGTTTCAAAACCACATTAACCACCTACTCTTTTAACTGATTTCTCAAATCCCAAGGAGTTAAACAAATCATGCAATACAATCAGGACTGTCTGTTAAACTTTTCCCTAGAGCTGCTACTCAAATGAGTACAGAATCTTCCTGGCCTTGGGAGCTAGGATTCTAAAGTGTAGGCCTCAGCCCTGGCTGGAGCAGAGGGATGAGTAGGGTGGGAAGGCCCAGGGAAGCAGTACCCATTCTGGTCCCTGGGCAGCTCCTTTACCTGTTTCCACTGGGGGGTGGGAGCAGGGTGACCCTGCTCAGGAAGGCAGCAGGACGGCTGGCTGACCCCACGCTCTTGTGTCGGCTGTGACACACAGGCCAAGTATGGGTGGGGGACAGGACATGGAGACAAAACAAAATAAAATACATTAAAGTAGGAGAAGACACAAAAACGATACTCACGGTGGACAGACACACATCTAGGAGCGGGGAGTGGGGGCAGACACAGAATTAATTCTTAGAAAGTTACACTTACAAAGGAAACAAAATACCCCAACCCCACAAACCAAAAGTAAATGCGAAAGGAAAAAACGAGGAAATCAGAAGCTGTAATTTTCACTCTCCTCTTCCCTAGCTCAAAGCTCTAAACCTAAACTACTAATTCTAGTTTGGAAAACTGATCTTTCTACTCAAAATGACGAACACAACCTTCCCTTAGGGGCAAACTTCCTCCCATGGAGAGCATTCCAGATCTCCTGAGATGGGGCAGATCCCGTGGTTGCTAGAGCTGCCGGGCAACCTCAGATGTCTACCAATGAATATTATTATTCCTCTCTATGAGCCACAATACATATGATTGGAGTGTAAAAATTAATAACCAAAGGCTAAATGTGAGAAGAAGTTAATTATGGCCAGACTCCAAGCAAAGTCATTACCACCCCCCCCCACCCCTGGTCCTGAGAACAATGGCTGATATGTATGGAAAAGTTGAAGAAAGAGAGTAAAAGAATAAAAAGAATGGGCTTCCTTTCCTTTGGATGTTCTCTCAGGTCATTAGGGAGTTTTATAAGAAACTTCCTGTGTTAATCTCCAAATCCAGCCCCTCCTCTTACAAGCAAGAGGAGGGACGAGACCCAGCAAAGACATCTCAAGTCAAATGCTCCTGTCTAGCACTCTCAAGTTAGTATCCATGATGACTCTTTAAAATGTTCATACCTCCTGACCTAGTTCGAGGATAGCCTATGAAAACCATCCACAACACACAAAAGAAGATTTATCACAAGAACATTTATTATCTTTGTACTTTGTCATGAAAGATGAGCAACAACAAAAACATCCAACACTAGAGGAAGAGTGAAGAAAAGCATGGTACATACACATATTGGAAGATGCTTGTAGAGTTTGGAACAACATGGGAATATGCCCAAAGTTACGTGAACAAAGCAGAACAGAAAGCGTATATTCCGAATGACCTCAACTATGAAAACAAAAATGCACTGAAAACAGACTAGAAAGAAATATAACAAAATGTTAACAGAATTAGAGGTGTCTTGATTACCTTTATTATTTTCTCCAGGATTTTCCTCAATACGTATCTACCTCTTCTATAATTCAAATATGTCTGCACATATGGGAGCATATAAATATGTATAGATATATATATAAAACTTTAAATCCCTCTTCTGAATTTTTGCCACAGACACCTCAGACATGAATGGTAAGGAGAAAGCAGTGCTGAAAACATAGGAGGAGCTTATAAAATGCTTTTCTCTGCCACAGTCAGACAAAGAGAAAACCAGACATAGTCTTGAGCGCATGAGTGCTCAGCTGAGACACACCCCATCCCACTTCATTTGACTGGGAAGACCCCTCCTTCCTATATGGCCAGACCAAGCGTGGATGGGTGAGATACAAAGTGGGGTTTACCTGTCTCCTCATGCCAGTGGACTGTGGGGGTGCATTCTCTTCAAATTTGGCCAGCAGCTGGGTCGCCATGTACTTCACTTTGTTCTGATTGCCAAGGGCCACATCCATTCTCCTGTCTGTCAGAGTGCTCACCAGTGTGGGCCTTCCTCCTCTGTAGCCCCGCGGCACGTCCTCCTGACAAACATCAACACCCGAGAACCGGCCTCGGTTAGAGGAGCCCCCTACAAATGCCCTTCCCTCAAAGAAGGAGTGAAGCCAGTGCCTGGCATGGTGGCTGCTATTTCTGCTTTAGGTTAAGCTTAACAGCTCTCTTCAAGGTTCTAATATCGACGTGCAGTCAGCAAGGCTTTGGTGCATGGGGCAGTATAACAAGGTACTCGGGCTTGGGCTGGTGTTGTCCTCTCTCAGGGAAGCCACCGCCCCCGGCCAAACGTGCACTTCTGAGGGGAGAGGAAAGCACTAGTGCGCGTGTGTGTATGCTCCTTAGACGCTCCCCGAAACACCGAACAAAAGCAACAGCCCACTGAAAAAGCAGCTGCCCACAGAAATTCTCATAAAAATGAATATGAAAAGATCCAGCAACACCAGTTCGGAGGTGGCCTTCAGCCCGGAAGGGCAATTCAGTGGGACCCCCCAGCGAATCCCGGCAATGCTCACCTCTTCCGACTGGCTGGTCTTTCTCCTCTTTCCGGTGCCGTCCGGGTCCTTCTCCTTCTTGTCCTGTGCCAAGGGGTGAGGGCGACTGTCATCCTCGTCGCCGTGCCTCGCCTTTAGGTTCGTAGCAGGCCAAAAACCTCTTCCGTTTTTTTTTAAGGTTTTATTTATGTATTTATTTGACAGAGAGAGAGAGAGCGCGCGCACAGCAGGGGAGCGGGAGAGGGAGAAGCTCCCGCGGAGCAGGGAGCCCGAGGTGGGGCTCGACCCCAGGACCCCGGGACCATGACCCGAGCCGAAGGCGGACGCGTAACCGACTGAGCCACCCAGGCGCCCCCCAAACCTCTTCCATTCACCTTGGGAGAACGCTTCCGAGAGATGGTCTGTCCAAGTTTGCTGAGGAAGGAGATGGGGGATTTGGTGCTGGCTATAAGAACTGCTTTCTCCTCAGCATTCAGGTCCAGGGCCTCTGTAAACAGGAAGCAATGTTGAGCACAGCCCTGGAGGGGGCTTCAAAGTACTGACCAGAACTACACTCCTTGCAGGAGGCTCACAGAACCTCAGAAAACTCTAAAGGTCCATCTGCTTTGACAAAAGCAAGAGGAACTCAGCAGGAAATTCCACCACGGAAATGTACACTAAGGTCTGGATGTTGACCTTTCTCTTTTCCATCCATGTTAACAGAACCAACTCTTTCTTCTAATCCACTTCGGTCACAAAAACCCTCCACTTTTCCTTTTCAAAAGTTGGAATCTGCCTATGATTGTTAGTTATGACAGACTGCTAAAGCCTCACCTTCGTGATAAAAATTTCAAGGTAGAGGGAGAAAGGGAGGAAGGGTATATAGCTTAGGGTCATTGCCTTTGATTATGCAGACCCCATGTACTTAGGTGCACATAATGGGAAGGCTCTCCCTGAATAGGTATACTGATGTTAGAGTTGTGGATTCCTCTTGTAAGAACTGCATATCTGGTCAGAAAAAGCCATGGACATCTATAAGAGTACATAGGCTAGAAGATACTGGAGAACCACAAACTCTGTGGATTCCAAAGTTTTATTAGTAACAATAGTAATTTTAAAAGTAACTGAAACTGAAACTAATACTATATTGCTGATATTAAATGCTTCTGTTTGTCAAACATTCTCCTTAGCACATCACAGTTTTATGTTATATGTACATAAAATATGTACCATTTTACGAATGAGGAAACTGAGGCACAGGGAAATTTAGTTACTTGCCTAAGCTCAAACAGGTGGAACTACTGGGAAATAAATCCAGGTTGGGTACCATGGTCAACACTCTAAAGCATACTCACTCCAGGGACAATAAATGACAACGGGAATATTTTTTTGGTAGCATTCTGGTAGACTGAGGCAGCAGGCTGAGGGCCAAACACAGACGGAAAAACACTAAAAGGTTGGAGAAGAGAGAGAAGCCAGAGAAGGAGCAGTTACAGAAGAAAGAGAATGAAGCAAACAAGTACAGGACCAGAGAGGCCAGTGAGAAGAGGGAATTTCAAGGGAAAGGACACAATTCCATAGTGCTGAATAATGCAGAAAAGCCAAGTGGGTGAGCGGTGCAAAACGAGAAAAGAAATGCAGATTTGGTGATTCTTCATGACTGTAGAGAACAGTTTTGGCAGAGCAGTAAAAAAGAAGCTGGGTTGCAAAGTGTTACAAAGTTTAGGCCTTAGAAGGTAGACGTCCTCACTGACAGGAGGAATTCTTAATCTCAGGAATCAAACTGAGGGTTGCTGGAGTTGGGGAGGGGTGGGAGGGAGGGGGTGGCTGGTGACGGACACTGGGGAGGGTGTGTGCTATGGTGAGCGCTGTGAATTGTTCAAGACTGTTAAATCACAGACCTGTACCCCTGAAACAAATAACACATTATATGTTTAAAAAAAAGAAAAAGAAGAAGATAGCAGGAGGGGAAGAATGAAGGGGGGGGAAATCGGAGGGGGAGACGAACCATGAGAGAGGATGGACTCTGAAAAACAAACTGAGGGTTCTAGAGGGGAGGGGGTGGGGGGATGGGTTAGCCTGGTGATGGGTATTAAAGAGGGCACATTCTACGTGGAGCACTGGGTGTTATGCATGAACAATGAATCATGGAACACTACATCAAAACTAATGGTGTAATGTATGGTGATTAACATAATAATAATAATAATAATAATATAAAACTTATCAAATCACTATGTTGTAAAAAAAAAAAAGTTTCACAGAGGAGGAGTTCTTTGTGATGCTATTGTTACTTGGAGAAATAGTCTAATGACCGAGTAAGTTTGGGAAATGTCAGTTACAGAAAATTATGTGAGCTTAACTACTTCAGGATCTTTCAGAGCCTTTAGCTTGTTAAGGTACACTGTGATTCCCTAAGGGGGAACAATATAAGGTAGCATTTTTCTAATGTATGTGACCAAGGAACTCCACACTCCCTCCACACTCTACTGCCACTTTTTTCTTAACTGAAACTCCAGTTAATATTTTAAGAAATGACGGCTCTTTGGGGCGCCCAGGTGCTCAGTCCGTTAAACGGCTGACTTCAGCTCAGGTCATGATCCCAGGGTCCTGGGATCAAGCCCCGCGTCGGGGTCCCTGCTTGATGGGAAGCCTGCTTCTCCCTCTCCTGCTTCCCCTGCTTGTGCTTGTGTGCGCTCTCTCGGTGTCAAATAAATAAATAAAATCTTTAAAAAAAAAAAAAAAGAAGGTAGAGGTCCTAGTGAGTACTAACTACTTTTCAAAAAGCCTGGTTCTGAGAGAAAGGGTATGAGAAAGTAGTAGAGTCAAGGCAAACATTTTGCAAAGGAATGATTTTTGCATATTTATAGATTCAGTGAGAAAGTCTGGGGAAAGAAAGAATGGCTAAGAATATACTAGTAGAGAAGGAAAAAATAATGGAGCAAAGTGCTAGGGCCTTACCCAGACAGCCAACATAGAGTAAGCGCAGGTTTGCTTTTGGTGGTACTGATGAAGGACATGGTTAGAAGAAAGAAAAGCCAGGCAACAACAAAGAAGAAATGGTGGCCTTCCAGAGCAGTGCCCACCAGCCCTTACCACTGGAGGGGAGTGAGTCCTTGAACATCTCGTAGAACTGAGTCAGGTACATCACCATAGAAAGCTTGTCAGGCTCCCCCACCGAGGCCATTTCTTTGCCTGTCATGATGGGAGAAATGCCCAGCTCCTTCTCGGCAATATCAAGGCCAGCTGGTTATTCTTCTCCACATTTTGCTCATCCAAAGAATCAAAATCTCTAAGAAACAGAATGAGAAAAACATATCAACAAGGGCTGCTTGTCCTCAAGCCAGAAAACACAGTATCAGTGGAGTCGTCATCATTTCTTAGTCTTTCAGCTACAATCCAGGGTGCGGGGGTATCACCGCAATCTGACAGCCAACCTGTTCATCTCACCTTTTGGTCTCCTCCCTTTCACTAAGAAAATGCAAATCATCCTCAAGGAGAAGAAATGATTAAAGATCTACTCAGGAAGGAAAAAAAGGGGGGGAAAGTTGAACTACTCTCATTTTCCCAATAACATAAATTTCTTACTAAAAGGTAAGCTCAAGAATAGAACTATCTTTACTACATATCCTCTTGTACCTTGTATGTGACCTGTATATATTAAACTAATGCTCAATAATGATAAATATCCAATTTGGATCAGACTGCTTCTAAAGGCCTAGGACTATCACTCGCTGTGTCATTTGGACCAGACGTGCTGTTGATGCACTACATCAGCTCTGGTAATCTTATTCAGCCTTCTACTTGAAGGGAAATTCCAAAACCTTCCTCAAAAGATTTTTCCACTGCTAAACTTCCTGAGTATTCCCAAGTATTTAAATTAACAAACACTTCCCACTGGGGTCTCAAACTTCTTGCCATTCGATCAAGTAAAGACTGATAGTATTCTTCTTTAAGAGGTGATTGCAGATCAACAGGGCAGGCCTTATTTTGTGTTAACCTACTACTGACTCTGTATCAAGGTTTTCATTTTTCTAAATGCCTTTTCTCTATAGATTAAGCCTATTAAGCAGGAAGGCCTCATCCTGAATGAAGTCAGTGTAGTCCTAAAACAGTGCCAAATCACCTACTCACTGCTTTGTGTTCTGTTACACAGAACTTCCCTAGACCTTCTGCAGGCAGCCTTCTCCCTTTACCCACCCCCCCCAACCCTCACCCTGCTAGGGTTCCCTTCAGCTACTTTTGCCTCCATCTCCTTTTCTTTCCTGACTTCCCTTTGGAAGAGAACTGACTCACCCAGTCTTCTTCTAAAGCACTCTGTGCCATTCATCACCATCCTTCTGAAACTACTCCCCTCTTCCTCTCCCGTCCTTTCTTGATGGGGGGGAGGGGGGCTTACTTTCACTTACCATTTGCCAACCTCCTGCATTAGCTAAGGGACAGAAGCACTGGAGGTCACTTACTTTATCCAAACAAATCAGAAATTCCCATTCCTAAAGCATACTATATGTAGGGCTGTTTCTACTAGCTCTTGCCTCATTAATTTTATACCTAATATAATAGGAACTATGTTTCTTAGGTTCCCTTAAGCAATCATTAAAGCAAACGCACAAATCTGGGCCCTAATGATAAAAAGACAGGCAGCCAAAATAATTCAACAGGCTTTTCTTCTGTTTCTGGATCTTCTTGTTTGGCTTCCATGGTAATGAATGCCTATGGGGGAAATCTGAGTGCATTGGTCACTGTAGTTGACCTGGGGTCATCCTATTGTAGTGATTCTGCATTTAGGTGAGTGAAGAATGGCCAAAAGAGAAGGTGTCACTGATATAAGTGGGTAAAGTGGCCTGAATCTTGTGGGCCTGGGCAGAGTATATTTGCAAAAGGCGCAATTCTTAACAGAGATAATACCAATGAACTATGATAAATCGGGTTAAGTATTCACTGTTTTCTGTTTTGCTGGTAGTGACATATTTTTGCCTTCAGACAGCCAAATGTTCTAGTGAGGTTTTCCTTATGACCAACAGCATCTGAGAGATAGCTGGCCGAAATGAAGAGTTCAACCTGGGGCCAATAAACATAGTTTTCCTTTGTGTGATGTTAATAGGCCCAGGTGGGTGTTAAAACCAGTTTTTGACCTTGTGAGTGCTGTGATTTTTAAAACCTCAGCTGGATTCAGCTACATGATGCTTGACAGAAGTTTTAAATATAACTAAACTGAAATTAATCACTGCCTTCTAGAAAAAAGTACCTTGCTATGTATCTCATTCTAGATAAAAATATAAAATTTGGCTGACAGCAAAATACTCTGAGGTCCTGAGGGAATACAAAATGAAACACAAAGTTTGTCACAACTTACATCAGATCAGGGCGGTATCTATGGATGATCGCACATAAGGCCAGTCCACTTTTCCAAGACATAGTGAGATCTGTCACATTTACCCCTGCATAGCCATCTGTCTGCCTTTGGCACCAACCCAGCAGTTTGCTTGAACGAGCTACAGACTCTAAAACAACAAAAAAATTATCAGAAGTGTGGTCACTTGGGTAGCACTGATGTAGGATCCTCTTTGTAGTACACATATCCAGTTTGAAAAATTACTAAAGGTAGGAACAAAATAGTTGTCACTGTTTCAAAAGTAAAAAGCTATGTAAACTGGTATCACGATAGTGGAATTTTAGGTAGGTAAGAATTCACCCAGACTCTGATGTCAATGCCAGCGCCCCTAACAGCATAAGTCACAAGAGGGATGATCTGGATCTGTTCATGCTAAAGCCCAGGGTCCTGGCAGCACTCTTGGATACTGACTTAGATGGAAGAGCGCCATCTACTGAGCTGTCACCTTCACTTGCAGAAGGTCTAAGATTTCCCTGGAGAGTAGCTTGGCAGCTAGCTGAGGAATCTCCTTCCCTTCAAAGTAATATTGAGAGGAGTAGAGCAGAAAAGAGTCCATTCTCTCTAGCAACACATTAAACCAAGAGCAAGCAAAGCCCACTCTTACACGTTCCAGGTATAGAGCGATTTGTCAAATGAAGAAACTGTAGGATTACACTGGCAAAGCCAAGGACCCCAGACCCGAACGGTCCCTCCGGCCAGGATTGGCACTCTGTATTATAAATGATCACATCTTGAAAAAGTGAACACATCAACAACACAAAAAAGTGAACACAATACTTGGATGTTTTCCAGTTCGCTGCTGTGTCTTCTTGAACACAAAGGGCCTTTCTAAAAGTCCGTTTTTCTTAATTGCATCGGAGGAGCTCTGATATGGAGCATTTAGAAGAATCTGCGAACTCCCATTTGTGTCCAAGAACGTCTGTTCTCTTACCTTTGGCAGCTGGAAATGTCTAACCTTGTATGAAGTCATTTACTGATTTGGGAACATAAGATAAAAACTGCATATCATAAAAATCCTATTTCATTTAAGTCTTTTGGTGAAAATGTATTCTAAAATTATACAGAGAAACACTCCTGCTGTTATCATCATAAATCAAAAATTTACTTCAGAAATTAACTTTATTCAGATGTCTCCCAAGTCTGTATATCCATCAATCCAATATGTATTGGGCAACTTCAATATTCCAGGCTCTAAAATGATAGTGACAAAGGTATATTGTCTGCTTTCAAGTAGATGACACCGAGTGGAGAAAGATGAAAATGTTTCCAACTGCCTGTTGGTTGTGAAATTCACCTTGACAATCCAATAACATGTCAAACTCAAAACAGACCCAAACCTTCTCATCCTCCCACTTCCTTGTCCAAGCTGATGGCAGCATCATCTGCAACCATCTCTTGACCCATGCAACCAAACTGCTGATGCCCACTGATTCTGGCTCTTTAATACACTCTCACTCACATAATTAATAATGACAATGACAAAATGGCTGCCATTTGTCACCACAGTGTGAAGTAACTATTTCTTATGCCCATTTTACAGACAAGGAAACCAAAGTTCACAGATGCAAAATACCCTCTTCTAGCCCACACACTTCACAAATAGCAAAGCTTGGACTCAGACCCAGTTGCACCTGGCCCCAAAGTCAGAGTTCTTCTAACTATGCTCCATTCCCTTGTCCATCCTCAACATCAGCATCAGATTCAGGCCTTCACCACCACTAGCTTGACTGCTACAGTGTATTTCTAACTAGTGGCCCGCGTCTGGCATTTCCCTTCTCCATCCCATCTTACATGTAGCTGACCAGGTATATTCATGTTGCTCTCCTCTAAAAAATCTACAGGGGTCCTTCAGTGAACACAAAATACAGAATGGCTTTTATCTCTATAACTGTATCCCGGCAATGTCATAGTGCTCAGCTAAAAATGCCACTGCTTTTTCCTAAAGCTTCCCCTAGAAACCTTAGTTGGTGTGTGTGCACTCACTTCCTCTCTCTCTCTTTCTCAACAGCATTTGTACCTGATTTCTCTTTTATACCCTCCTAAAACCTTAGGCTGAGGGTTTTGCCCTGACATTCCTGAATTTTTGGCTGGGCAATTCTTTGTTGTGGGGAGCTGACTTGTGCACTGTAGGTTTAGCAGTGTCCTTGGGTGCCAACAGCACCCTCCCCTAGTCATGACAATCAAAAATGTCTGCAAACACTACCAAATGTCCCCTGGGGCAAAATCAACCCTGGTTGAGAACCACTGCCTTACAGTACTGTGTGCACTAACAGCTCAATGAGTAAGTATGAATTTCTCTGAATAGGTTACTTGCATTTAAAAGGTCGCTACCAGAACTCACCATTGCGAGTCAACTTTGGGGTAGTTCGGGAATTCACCAGGTTCTCCATTTCCAGACGAATATCTTTTGTTTCCCCAGTATCATATAAATGGCGCACCTGGCAGAAAGTTAAGAAGGAAATCAAACACCACGCAACAAGTTCCCATCTGAGAGCAAAATGAAAGACTAAGATAGCAGGTTGGGCAAAGTTCAGATAAAGACAATGACCTTTAAATCCTTTCTGGTATGTGGTGGGGTTACATACAAATAAATACATATTAGTGTAAAAAAATTGTGCTAAAAATTAGCTACTCAGCCAAGGAGGGCTCTCTGATAGTCACTATTGGACCATTAATACTGCCCATTGACAGCAGGTCTCATGGGCCCCTTATATAAAGGATATAGAAGGCTTAAAGCCATAAACTTGCAGAAAGTGAATAAAAAATTACCCAAGTACATAGGCAAATATGTTGAATGGGCTGCTTTCTAAAAATTGTTGGGCTATTCGGGATTATTGCGCTTTGTCAAATGTCATTCTTAATGCAATTATAAGGCTTTAGACATCGTGGGAAATAACTCAGCAGCGCAAAAAAACTGACCAATGGTATCTTTAACTTGCAGAGAGCGTCCTGACTTTCAAAGTTCCTTCAAGTGAACAATCTCATTTGCCCTCACAATGGTCCTGTGAATAGCAGGACTATTATCTCCACTTTATCGATGAAGAAGCTAAGGTTCAGAGAAGACGGGATGACATGTCCATGTCAAAGTGACTGGTGGCAAGAAGTCCCGTTTTCTGAGCAGTGAGCAAGTGCTCTCTCCCCTACAACATGCAGCTTGAATGGGGAAGCCCTGGAAAAAGTCCTGGATCCACCATTTTGGTCACTTGGGCTCTTCTGGCAAGTCATTCAACAACTTCCTCCCTTAGCTGCTCAATCTGTTGATGGAAAGTGATACCATTCCAGGGAGACATCCACTTGGATTATGAAAGAAGTGTGTGTATATGGTATTATTAGACACATTTCAGTGTTTCAGAGGCCTGATCCATCCTGAAAATGGGCCCAGGTGTAGATAACTGGCTAGAAGGCTCTTACCTGGCTCGGGCGGAGGAAGTTGATGTTAATATTGGGATATCTGGTGACAGGGTCGATACTGTATTGGCTGAAGTTTTTACTCACATTCTCAGGGGTGGTCTGAGGCAGCAACCTATAAATGCTTTCCCTGCAAGAACATATAACAAATAGTCAGAGCAGTGAAAAGCACCATGCACATCTCCCTCTCCTTTCATAATATTCCTATTTTTTGACAGTGTCCTGAATAATCTGAAGGATATGACAAATCCTCACCCTTGACCATTTTTTCTCCAAACCTACATCAGCCCTTGCTCCAATTCCCACCACACCAGTGATTCCACAGGCACTGGACTGATTAAGGACCAGTAGCAAGAGCAAGTACACTGTGGTGGGCTGGGCTAAAAAAGCCTGATTCTAATTTAAAAGGCAACTAATTTACTGTTTTGTTTTGTTTTTTCAAGTAGGCCAGTATTTAATTTTTAAGAAAAACACAGATGAAAAAAGCATTTGCCACCAAACTTGCCCAGAGTACCTTAGGTAACAGGCTTAAAATGCTATCAACCATCAATTACACCCAGGAAATCTTGTATTTCTCTCGTTTTCTAGTCAAGGCATCTGTTCTTTATTAGCAAACAAATCCTAGGATTCTTACCTTTTTTGCAATAATCTGCTATAAACATATCTGACATTTAAAAGCTTGAGAAATGTTTACAAGCAGTTTGGGGTTTTCTTTTGAATTTAAAGTCACTTCTTGCTTCTTTTCTTATGTTAGTATGTCCCCTGCTACCACACTGATTTCACTGGCGTAAGTCTTTCTACTTTAAGGACAGGAAGATTTAATGTACTATGCTTATATATTTGTTCATGTGACTGTCATAAAGGAATCAGATACTGTTCTTTAATGGAATACAAAAATTCAGATACCATCTGTCAGTAACTAATTTGGAAAAAAAAAGAAGTGCACTTAAATTAGTCTTTACATATCTATGATTTTATTAGTCAATATCTTGCTTTTCTTCTCTTAAATATGAAACATCTTTAATTAAGAAAGAGAGTGAGAGAGGGAGAAGAAAGAAAACATGTACTCTGCCTGAGGAGCAAACCACTCATCACTCCCAGTTTTCTCGTGGAAGGGATCCCTGGATATTTCCCATTACCTCTCGGCCAGGACCTCCACAGGGGCTTGTTCCTAGAGACCAACTTCGTACCATCCAGGCTGGTCCATAGCAGCTAGAAATCCTCGAGCTATTCCTGTTCCCATTGGCCAAAAAGGCTATGAAGGAGACAGAAAACAAAAGAATTAAAATAAATTTCCTTTCAATAGAGAGGAACTAAATTAAGAAAGAAAGTTTGCTGTTGACAGTACTTTTTGGCAACTGTTCAGATATTGGGCTTTCCCACTTCATAAACTGGTAGAGGAGCAAATCACAGAAGTTGCAGAGCTTCCATCCATACTTAGCAACTTGCCTACTTCCTGGTGTATCTCCTGCAGGGAGTCTACCTCTGCTGCACAATGTTGTAGACACTCATTCTACAACCTGGGATATTCACGTTTGTTCCTTATTATTACTGCTCCTTAGTTGTCTCTACTATAAAGCACTGCCACCCTTACCACTCACCTCTAGGAGGCTGTCCCCAACCAGGGCCACTAACAACTGGTGTCCATTCTGCTCTCGCACCAAGGCAGCATTCTCGGGGCGTACATACAAGTGAAGTCGAACATGGCCACATCCGGCTGCCCATAGTGATTGATGGCAAAATCCAGAGATGGCAGCTGCTGCTGAGTGGAGAAGTCTGCCGCCTCCCTGGCATAGTTCAGCAGAGCCTCTCGGTCCACATTCTCCCGGGAAAGCAAGAGCTCTGTGTCGGCATAGTCCTGTCTCCAGGAGAGAAGAGGGTCGAGGGAAAAGCCCTGTTAGAGCCACACTACACATGTCAGATGTAAGCCAGTTTCACAGCCTTTCCCTTCTTCCTAAAGTGATTTCATCTTCCAAAATAAGTCTTCTACCCAAAGAGAAAAGGGGAGGCGGTTTCTTTTTAAAAATATTTCTTTTAAAAAGATTATTTATTTATTTGAGAGAGAGAGAGCACATGAAGGGGGTGGTGCAGAGGAGAAGGAGAGGCTCTCCACTCACTGAGTACAGAGCCTGATGCAGGGCTGGATCCCAGAACCCTGAGATCATGACTGAGCCGAAGGCAGATGCTTAACTGACTGAGCCACCCAGGGTGCCCCTTCTTTAAATTAAAAAAAGAAAAAAATATATTTATTTATTTGAGAGAGAGGGGCGAGCAGGGGCAGGGGGATAGGAGAGGGAAAGAGAATCCCAGACAGACTCCCTGCTGAGCATGGAGCCAATGACCCCAAAACCCTGAGATCATGACCTGAGCCAAAATCAAGAGTCAGATGCTCAACCGACTGAGCCACCCAGGTGCCCCATGGGGGAGGCTGTTTTTAAAAGAGCACAGGTTTGCTGCCTGGTGTTTCCATTTACTTGGAGCATGTCACACTTCTTTAATCTTGCCTAATCCAGCTCATGGAGTTGTTCTGAATACCAAATAAAATAATTTATGTGATGGTACTTTCTAAGCTTAAGAAGCATTTTATAATTTATGTTATATTGGCGATCATTATCTTCCGGGTAGCAAATAGCTTCTGGCAAATGGGACCACACAAAATACTCAGCATTGTGTAATTCATCAAACCCAAAGGAAACACCCCAAAGCTCCAGTGCCAAAAAGATGTGAGGTGGGAGCAATGGCAGTCCAGGGGGCTGGGAAGAAATATACTGAAAATGGAACAGAGGTTTTCAAAATAATACATAAGATTCTGAAAGGCTCCACAGAAACCCACCAACAAAGAAAAACAAAGATGAGAGGAAAAACAGCTTTCCACATAAAGGACTGAAAAACTTTTCTGTTTTGGAGATTCCTGGCTAACTGAGCCAAATCTTTATTCTCCTAAAGTGGGGCCTAAGGTTTGTTTCCAAGTGTCACTCTGATGGTACTTCCAGCTACCACTACAAGAAGTTAATGGTCAAAACACAAATACTCAAGTTGGTCCTTGAAACCGTGTTTGTTCAAGTAAGTGACCACAACCGGTTTAGTATTTAGCAGCACACACAGAAACGTGGCCCCTGCCCTCTAAAAAAATAAATAAAAGCAAAGTAAATCAGGTCTTGGCATTCTAGATTGCTCCTACATACAGCCAGCCTTGGAGATACTGCAGTTGCAGACCACCGCAATATAGCCAGTCACATGAATTTTTTTGGTTTCCCAGTATATATGTTATGTTTACACTACGCCATAGTCTATTAAGTGTGCAATAGCATTATGTCTGAAAAAACAATGAAGCTACCTGGACTAAAAAATACTTTATTGCTAAAAAATGCTAACCATTATTGGAGTTTTCAGCGAGTTATAATCATTGATCACAGATCACCATAACAAATACAATAATGAAAATGTTTGAAATATTGCCAAGAATTACCAAACTATGACACAGAAACATGAAATGAGCAAATGCTGTTGGAAAAATGGCACTGACAGACTTGTTCAGGTTGCCACAAACCCTCAATTTTGTAAAAAATAAATAAATAAGTAAACAAATAAATGCAGTAACTGTGAAGCACAATAAAACAAGTTTCAACTGATAACCACTGTTTGCCTAAGATGGTAGATTTGTCTTAACTTAGTCCCAAAGTATACCACCGGGTTCACTGGCTATTTCTTATTGATAAAGCATCCAAACAAGTACATCTTGCTTATGTTTTTGGCAGGATGGGCTGTACAAACTGCTCTGTCCTGTTTCCTTATATAACATAAAGGAGCTCAAGGCTGAGAAACAGTTATGAGGTCCGAGGTCCGTGACTGGGAAGAGGCTGTGCGGCAGGCACGTGCTCACTGGCTTGCCCCCAACACTGCTCTCAGATATAGCAACAGTATCACTCAGTCCTGCAGAGACAAAGGCACCCTGAAATTCAGCCACGAGTCTGTGGTAAGAACTGTACAGGCCTGAATCAGCACATCTGGTGCCTCTTCTCTCCAGCTCATCACATGGGGATAGTAATTCTGATTCAGACTGAACACCAAATAAGACTTAAGAGACTCTCTTTAAAGAACCACCTATCCTGTGGTTCTCTGATTTCATATGTTGTTCTCAGGGAATGTCATACAATTATCCACCTGGAAAAAAGGCTGAGCCAGACCTCTCATCATTGTTTACGAAGAGGTCTAAATATACCCTGATCCAACCAGTGTTCCCTAGACTTCTGATAGACATATCTGCAGTAAAACCAGAACCATTCTCAGGCTTCCAGGTCAAACTCCCTTCCCCCTACCACCCTCTCCCAAAAGACGACCTATTAACCAACTACTAATCAGTCATATGTGGAATTAGCTAGAACGACAAACCAAATACCACCTAAAATTAAACTGAGTATCTGAGATAACTGTTATCTGAGATTTGTTTTAGAACAATCCAATGGCAGGACTGGGGAGTGGGTGAGGTACTACTGAAATAATATTGGCCACGTGTTGATAATTGTTTAAAACAAGATAATGGGCACAAGGGGGTTCACTATATGATTCTCTCTACTTTTGTTTACATCTGAAATTTTCCATAACAAAAGATTTTTTAGAAGTAAACTAAAAAAAAACATTAGAGGAGTACATGTTTCTAGAAGATGAGTTGGGTGCTCATTTTCATTCCCTTGCAGGAAAAACTCATCAGACAATAAAATTCTTTCTCTTAGTGGTCACATTAACTAGTACATAAAAAGAGGTTTGAAAGAAATCCATTACTCACGTGCAGTATCACCCCTTTGTCTAGCAAACTCTGCTTTTTGGCTGTCATAACAAAATAGTGTGTGTCGTCTTTGTAGTAGACAATATTCTCCAAGTCAATACCTACAACCAGGAAACAAATCTGTCACATGGGGGCTTGCTGAAATGAAGGTACGTTAGGGCAGCCAGAAAGTTTACATGGGTCCTCAGAGACCAGGGCTGTAACACTCTGGGCAGAGAAAGTGAAAATAAAGAGTTGTCTGAGCCCAGATTCTTACTTCCTGCATATTCAGTTCATAAGAAGAAGGGGAGCTATGTTTATACCTGCACTGCTCTATAATTCACTTGATACCCTAAGTTATCCTAAAAACCATGATCAATAGTAAGCAGAAATAGAAGGACTGGAGAAAAAGAAAGGTTAACTTCTAGTAAGAGGTCAGGGTTAGTTCTCAAGTTAAATGTCTTTGACAGTCATCAAGGCAACTGGGAGAATCACCTCTGCTCTTAACAGGAGAGATAACTAGATGCCTAGAAGCAGAGCGTGAACTACTGATTTTTTAATTCAATAATCTAAAAAACAGATGTAATAGAAAGCATCATGTTCTAGAAAACAGAGAAATGAAATCTGATGCACATTTTTGTGGTAGCAAAATAAGTTAATTTATTCAAAAGCTATCATACAACAATCTCATTCCGATCTAGCACATGGTTTACTTCATGTCCAAACTGGAACACCAGGAGACTGTATACTCAGTATCTAAAGTTAGGTTCTAGAGAACCAGAGAACCTACCAATCAGTAGCTTACTGCATTGAGCACCATCACTTAGAGCCATAGAATAGGGAAAGGGTTGGAGAAGAGTTGCTAAAAGGCAGAATGAAACCTTAAAAACAAACAAACAAACAAAAACCAAGCCCAGAGCAGCCCTGTCACTGTAAAGAGGATAAAGAAGGCTAGAGGAGGAGACAGTAATAAGGAAAGCACTATAGAAAGAGCAGTGGGGCAAACAACAGTAATAATGCCAATGATCACCCACCCTACCAAAACCTCCGAGAGAAAAATCACAAGTAGTTATTTAAATTTCTATCCTTATTGCTTTGGAGGCATCTACACCAACCTGTGGCTTCCCTCAGTTCCTGGAAAAATTTTTGGTTGAATATAAAAGCCACACCACTGATCTCTTCCACTTTGGCTTCTGCTGTTGTATTTCGGTTAATAAAATTTGCTGTAATGGCAATGGCCAGCTTGCCACGAAATTCTTTCCGGCGAAATCCTGGAAGGAAAGAAATTTTCAGAGGTGACCACAGCTCGCTAGAAAAGAAGGAAGATCACTTCAAACATGAAGGGCTGTTGTTGAAGATATTAGGGAACATGCAGGATGGGAATCAATGGGAAAATTTTAGGGCAATTCTTATCTGAAAATAAGGTGTTTACCTGCCCAAAAATATATGAATTTCAGGAAAGAAGTCAAAGTCTCCCACATACTAACAATCTGAAATCTAACTGACCAGAATACTACTCAGTGCAAGGGAGTTCATAGAAAGGAAAGAAAGAAAAAGAAAGAAAGGAAGGAAGGAAGGAAGAAAAGGAAGGAAGGAAGGAAGGAAGGAAGGGAAGGAAGGAAGGAAGGAAGAAAAGAAAGAAAGAAAAGAAAGAAAAAGAAAGAAAAGAAAAGAAAAGAAAGAAAGAAAGAAAGAAAGAAAGAAGAAAGAAAGAAAGAAAGAAAGAAGAAAAGAAAGAAAGAAAGAAAAGAAAGAAAGAAAGAAAGAAAAAGAGAGAGAGGAAAGGAAGCCACCAGCTTACTAAACTTAGATATAATCCTGCAGTGTCAACCAATTAATTACCTCCTAGTGCCTTAACAAGAGTGCCCTATAAGAAGTAACCCAAGTACCAGTTGGCTAGTGGAAGGCTGGGCCTGTCATTCAGTTAGAATAGATAGCAATGAACCAGGCAAAGCAGCATTGACCAATACCTTCCAAGGTGTTCCTACGGCCATCCCCTCCGATGATCACTTCAAATTCATATTCTGACACAGGATGGGTTTTGGGGTGGACCAGTGCCCGCCAACCTATCCCTGTGGACCAAAGTCAAAATGAAGGTCATCACCCAGACTATATTCATACACCTAAGACACCTCTAGATACAAACTGCACAAAACCCTAGGTTTTGAAAACTGAAAACACTAGGAATAAAAGCATGGGGTACAAAACACAGGAAATAAAGAAGCCTTGGAGAAGGCTCACAAAAGAATGTTCCCCACGACATGATTTGCTATAATGAATACAAGTGTTTACAACATCTAATACTATGTCAAAGCCTCCTCATTAAGTCAAAAGTTCCTTGAAAGGTATAGGCTATACAACTGAAGAAACCTCTTTTACTAGTTCTGAAAACAACTCACAGATTCTTGTACTTTTCTCCCTTGATCTCATCTTTTCTCACACACTCCATGCCCTTTTATCCCTCTTTCATTTGTCCAATCCAACTCACGTTCATTTTCTTGGTCCTCAGGAGGCTGTACAAGACCTTGGAATTCCACATTGACATGGATCTCAATGCCTAGGATCAGGGCTACTTTCAAAAGTATTAGTTGAAGCTGACGGATACCTGGGGGAACAAAAAGATGATACTAGTGAGGGCACACTTGAAAAGAGAGTACTAGTCAGCAATTACTGCTCAGGTTCTCACCTGGCCACCTACACAGTTCATCCAGATTCTCAAAGCCTCCTGTAGCTGGAGACATTTTCCAAGCCATGCTCTACAGCTTCTTTCTTTCTTTTTTAAGGGCAAATACAATTCAGTGCAAGAGATGTTCTAGAAAGACATGCAAGGCCACTCCCACCTCTTGGGTTGGGTATTCAAAACAACCAAAAGCTCTGAGACAACACAGATTGTGGCCACCAGGAGACTCTCTTTTCCATCTTCCCGATTCAGACAGAGCCACGGTCATCTGGCAGAATCTACAATCCCAGCGGGACATGGGACTTACCAGAGAAGGCAAAATGTGTGCACCCTCAGGTGGGTTTTCCAGTTTGATACAAAGGGGCTGCACTACTTCCTGAGATTCCACAGCATCTCCCTTTCATCCTATTACCTCCCTGATCTTCACACACTCATAAAGTGAGAAGGGGAAACCTTAATCCAACCTTAGTCTCTTACTGTTCCCTTCCCCCTCCCACCACTGATCTACAGGTGCAGAAACTGAGGCTCAAAAATGAGTGAAAATCTTGATCATTACCACAGTGAGATTTATTTATTTATTCTATGTCCAATGAGTGACCACCAAGTGTCAGACACAGTAGCAGCCCCAGGCCTACTGAGATAAAAATCTAGTCCCTAATGTAGGACCCTCTCAGTTCCAAGACAAATCCCACATAAGGAAGACAAATCCAGACAAATCAAATGACCCTTGGTCCTCTCTTAAGACCAATCTCACCTGCAGCCTCTGACTAATCTGGTACGTGCAAATCCTCATCTAAGTCATCTCGGTTCTTTCCCCCAGCTTATCAAAACCACCACCCTTCTGAGCTACACTCCTAAAGCCTCATTAAGTCCCATTCTAGCACACATTTAATATTTGCAGACAACTGGATTCCAAGATGCTTTATATATTATAGCCCAACAGATGGGCAGAGCGCTTCCTCTACCAATGGAATGTGGCAGCTGTTGGCCAGTGTTTGATAAACTGGCATAACCACTTCGAAGAGCAAACAGTTCAGCAGTTTGATGTATTTGCAGGACACATCTGGAGGAGCTCAGAACAAAAGTTCCTTGATAAGACTCTCCTGGAATCATTAACGATGATCAATAAACAAGACTGGAACTTCATAATGTAGACATTGTCTGTTCTGATTCACTCTTCAGATAGGCCACTTAACAGTCATGGAAAGAAAATCACTGTCTGCGTTGACTTGTATTTACTCCATAGGATCTCAGAAAAGCATAGGCCCAAGCTGAGCTTGGAGATGACAAAAATACAGCCAAGAGTTATCCAAGCTGTCGACCTCATGAGAATCACCTAACCAAATGACTCTCACTACTGACTTGCCATTGGTGACCAAACTAGGAGGCTGCTTCTAAAACTGTTCCCCAGTCCTGTCCCCATAGCATTTTGTTCTTATATTAGTAGAGTATCTATCATATCACATTAGAGAGAGCCTCATGCTTTGTGCTTCTTCCACTGGACTTAAGAACCACCAGAGGGTCAAGGCTCAAATTGGTAGTTTCCTAGCCTGGCCCCAATGCCCATCCCACCCACTGCAAGTGCTCAGGAAGAGTTCAAGATCTAACTTTAGAAATCCTTAAGTTAAACTCATGTCATAGGAGTTAACTTGCAACTAAGAATCCTAGGTTATAGACCACCTCATCACAGGTATTTTGACTCCAAGCACATTAGACATTAATGATATGAGAACAAATTGGGCTGTTGAGTATGAATTCCTCAAATAATCTGCCTCTTTCTACTGAACAAGGGGGTAGAGGGCGGGGTGGGATCTTGCAGGAGGACTGGTTTTACTTACTGATATGGTCAATAGCTCCAGCACAGAACTTGCCATAGAACTTCTTGGCACCCAGACCTCGCAGATCATGTATGGTGAATGGCCAGAGATGCAAGACATTGTTGCGGGAGAAGGCATCTCGTTTCTCAATAACGACCACCTTAGCTCCCAATAAGGATAAGTCAATGGCTGTACGGAGACCACAGGGGCCAGCTCCAATGATGAGACACTGAAAAACATAGCCACTTTCAGGGCAAAGGTAGCACCTCTTAGGAAAGCTCACATTTCTGTAACAGTTTCATGATCTCATAACCATCATTCCCTAAAGCCCCCAAGTAAGGCTATTCTCCTAAGAAATCTTCAGACCCATCTGGGTCACAGGAGAGCATCTGCAATGGCTTGAGAGAAAAGCTGGTGATTGTTATGGATAGAGGAGACTCTTAACTGTTAGTGCTGCACAAAAATAAACTGCTATTCCAGCACATGTTAGATCTGCAATATATTGAAGTGGTCTTCATTTCAACAAACTATTTGAAAATCACATGTCATCTTTTATTAACAGGAGAGGACCTTTTGAAATGTTTCTAAGTCAAGCAGATTTCTGTCCAAGGAGACAGATTATTAAATACATAGTTCAGACAATATTAAGAGTCCTAAAATGAATCTACCACTCAAGGATTCCAAGAAGGCAACTTTCAAGAGCCAAAGTTTTATGTGCTGAAAAGAGTTCTAAAATCACCATCTTTGGACTGAAAGTCCAGGGAAATGATCTTAAAGACCCACATTCTAGAGAAGCACTCAAGGTGAGAATGGACACTTAACTAATTTGTATTATTCTTAATAAAACACCACAACTCACTCATAAAAGTCATGCCTCTGACTTTCTTGAATTTTGCTGATGAGTATCTACCTGGAGGCAAATCCGCTGGGGGAGGGTCTCTAGGTCTCTACACAGAGCAAATTAAAGCTCGTGAAAGGACATTAACAATCTAGTCATGAAGTCATTTGCAGCTTCATTTCCCTGCTAGCTTTCTCCAAACTTCTCCCAGAAGGTGTGCTCACATAAGGAGGAAAGCAGGAAATATATTGTTCCTTCTCCACCTCCCTTTACCTACCCCTGCACAGGTGACTGATTATCTCACCTGTTTCATGAAAACTCTATTTCCCTAGATTGTGAAGAAAGCAAAAGAAATATTTTGGTTCACAAGGCCCTTGCTTATCAAAACGAACCTTTGGAATATGGATGAAAAGAGGTCGGAAGTGGCAGATCACCAAGTTAGCAAATACTATCTAGACCTTATTAGTCATTGAGTATGGAATGATGACTTTATAAAGATGACATGCCAGGCATCATGAAGCCATGTTCAGACAGGATGCTAACAGGGCATGGCTTCTTTGCTAAGCGACCTGCATCCTCTTAACAGTGTGAAATTCAAAACAGAGCCCTCAGGGGGAAAAAAAAGTTCCTATACCATTTGACTTCAGGGTTGTACTTAAATAGCTGAAACCCTGTTCAGTATATGAATACATGAAATAAGAACAGGGTCTAGAACATGGAACAGTCAACTGAACACTGGTAATGGATCCACAGAGTTTGACTTTCTGTACTAAGTCTCTGCTAGACTCTGCCTAGTTCTCACCCAGTCTACCTCTACTCGATCCCCTTCTTTGGCCTATCTCTCCTCACAATCTTTTCTTTTGTGGTTAAATCCTTAGGTGAGTGACCCCAAGGCCTAGGAGAAGCCAAACCCTTACCTTGGTGTTAGTACATGCTTTTCCCTTTTTGTAGTCTTTGTGGCTACCCCGCTTGTCCAACTTTGCCCACAGCGCTTTGGCTTTCCAGTAGTTAAGCTTGGACTTGAGCTTGTGATAAAAGGAGCGGTAGTCCTTAGGCTTCAGTTCTAGGTGGTCACAGAGTTCTTGGAAGGCCCTGAGGGTCCCCTTGCAGGTGGTGGCCTGCACAAACCGGTCGAAGAGGACATGAGCGCGATTCATTGTCTCGTTCTTGCTGTCCTCCATGCTTCCCCACTCTCAGCAGCCCCCAACAAAGGGGCAGTGGGATGGCTGTTGATCCACCTGATTCTGTCACATTAATCTAACAAAAATAAAGAAAAAGGAATGGTTAGCAAATCCAAATTTCTACCTACAAACATTTTCTAGGAGACATAACTCCTTTTCAAATGGAGTTCTGAAGTGTCATAGCCGTTCATTCAACAAATGTATATCCTATACCTTCTGTACTCCAGGCACTATCTATGATGACACTGGGGATGGAAAGATGAGCAAGACAGTGTTTGCTTTCAAGGATCTTACGGTTCAGTGGGTGAGACAGACTCATAAACAGAATGTTAAATGTACTTTGCTAAGTGTCATTAGAGAGAGAGGGGCACAAGGGACTTGGGAACATAGACAATGAGTACCTAATCATAATGGGTCCTCGTTGAAGATAAACCTCTGAAAGGTGACAGCTGAGTCTTGCAGGATAAGTCAGTGTTAGCCAGGCAGGGAAGAAGTATAGAAGGTAGGAAAAGAAATAAAATAGGAAGGCTTGTGAGTGAGTGACTTTTACAGATGAAAGACTCAAGAACGATGCCCAGGTTTCCAGCTTAGGCCACTGAGTAAATAATGACACCAGGCCAATGAATTAAAAATAGAGGAACTCATTTGTAAGGGGAGGGTAGTGAGTTCCCTTTTGGCTTGTTACGTCTGAGCTGCCTTAACAGAGGCACTTGCTAGGCAGTCAGGTATGTATTTGAAGCTTAGGGGAGTAGCCAGGGACCCAGGCCCAGATTTGGGAGTCATTAGCATACACGTGGTAGCTGAACCTTCAAAAGTGGTACAATCACAAAAGGAGAGCCCATGGGAAGAGAGAGCCATGGGCCCTGGATGAGATCTGGGACTCATCAACTTGTAAGGAACTGGCAGAGAAAGAAGAGCTCTCTAAAAAGATTGTGAGGCACAGTGGAGAGAGGTCTGAAGAGAACCAAAGGGCAGTGTCACAGCAGTCTAAGAAGCACAAAGTTCAGAAGTGGCGAAGTCAGTAGGGTTTTAAAGGACTGAAACAGTCCTGCCCCTGCATGTGGTACATGTCAGCGTGGGAAGATTTTATAGCCATTTCATTTTGCCCACAAATATATTTGACAGTGATGATAATGTCTACACCTTCCACTTATTAAAAGCATCTACATATCCACCATCCTATGTGGATAGAAGCTTTAAGATGGGAGAACGCACCTTACATGCTCCTTTAATGCACTCACTCCTTAGGTCTGTTTCATCATTTTGTACCACGTTTCATGTATCATCACTACCTAGAACTATTACTGGAGGCAGGAGACAAAGGGCCAAGAGTGAAAACTAAAACATAGTAAGAATAGAGAAGCAGGGTCAGAGCAAGGAGATGAGCACTAACATGGCTCTGAACCCCCTGTGCCAGATACTGGTTGCATGACCCTGGACAAGTCACTTTGCCTCACCAGGCCCTCGATTTTCCCTTGTGTAAGACAAGGCGTTACACTGGATGGTCTCTAAACTCCCTCTTCCAATATCTGAAGTTCTCCAAGTTTAGTGCTGAGAAAATCCTCATGGTCACACTACTAGTGTGACAAAACAGGACTGCACTGAAACTTTACTTTAAAGAGGACTCACTCTTGGAGATGGGGGAGACAGAGGAAGGGGGGTGTTGATTCACTGTAGTCAGGAGGGGTACAGAAGTAAGAAGTGGACTCACTAGTAAAGCAATCCAAGAGTACTGGAGCCACCAAACTGTATGTGCTGATGAAATTAATTGTCAGAAGAAGGGCACCAAGCTCTGGACATGGAAGGGACCATGTTCTGTCCTAGGCTCTTACACTGGGTAAGCGTCTGCAACAGAATCCCCCTTTGTGAAGTAGAAGTAACATCCTGCATCTCTCTACACCTCACCATATTTATAAGGGCTAAACCAAATCAACAGGAGACCTGTCTTAAGCTTCGCGGGAGAAAGTGATAGCTATACACAAAGGACTGACATTTTCCCTTAATGTCAGCAGACCTGGCACTCTTCATATACTGTGGAGGCCGAGTCGAAGACGGTAACTCTTCACCTGGAACACACTGACTAGGCTTCTCATCTCAGATATATACTTACTCAACAATCTCCTGGCTCTGAATATAAAAACTACACTGCTAAAAAACACAGCTTGTCTCAGTAGCCACGTGGCCAAGAGTCCATCAAGAAATGGAATTAACTGGAACTAACCTCCAGTTCCCCCTCAATAAAGTTTATTCTAGGAAACAATACACAGCAAGAGAAATATTTTAAAGTTCCTAAAAAGAGCCCACTCTTTTTCTTATACGCCAAGGCTTATCTTAGAAATGGTATATAATGAAAAGATGTCTTACAGGGGCAGAAAAAGCAGATGTGTTTATCCAAAGGCAGAAGGGTGACAGGTAACAACCAATGACTAGAAAAAAGGTCCCAGAGTGATTGCCTCTTGCCTTCCTTGTGTAGGTTTCTGTGGCTTATTTGCTTTTTTGGCAAACAGACAGCATTTTGCAATCCTGACCCTGCATGCCCGACCTGTGTTCATAGTCGACTTTGACTCCACCAGGGGTCATAATGTTTGGAAAGCTTTGAAAACACCTGTCTGATCTCTCTGCCTCTTGTCAAAGAAGAAAATGATTTCTCTTTGTTCCTGAACTGCAGTCACCTTCCACTCCTTGCCAAGATTTGGAGCACTCAGTACCAGGATGTTCTTGCTGAAACCAACACATTAAAAATCCTGCAACTTTAGGCACCCGGGTAGCTCAGTTGGTTAAGCATCTGACTCTTGGTTTTGGCTTGGGTCGTGGTCCCAGGGTCTTGAGATCAAGCCCCGAGCTGGGCTCCGCGCTGAGTGTGGAGTCCGCTTGAGATTCTCTCCCTCTCCCGCTGCCCCTCCCCCAGCTTGCATGCATGTGTGTGCTCTCTCTCGCTCTCACTCAAATAAATAAAATCTTAAAAAAAAAATCCTGCAACATTATCTCTAAAAAGCCTTTCCCCATCACAATGCCTATCTTAGGCTTACACCTCCCTGAAGTGTTTTGGGCATTTATTTTCAAAGAAAAATTCTGCTTTGTAAGCTAACACCCCCTTGGCTGGCTGTAGCCCACTCTGTTTGAAATATTCACTTCCACAGAGCTACTAACCAGCACAGAGAATTTCCAAATCAACCCCCACCACAGATGAACACCTTCATTAATAACTGGCCCCCAATCCTTCTGCTGACTTTCAGGTTTCAGCCACAGCTCCCAGACAGTTGCAGAGTCTGCTTCCAAGCAGTGGTCAAGTATTAAATGCCCACTCTAAGGGATTTCTTAGGTGAAGTGACCTGTAGGTCACTAATGAGAACAGATAAATAGAGGTAAGTTGGCTCCTGGAACAATGTGACAAGCACCCAAGGTAAGAGTACACAAGATTAATTCCCCTGGGCTGCCTCACTTTTCCTACTTTGCAAGTCAAATGACCACAGCAGGAAGACACTCTCAAGTGCTACAGCATTACTCTGTAACTCTGCTGGACCCGGACTGTGTCATTTAGCAAGGGGAATCTGGCATTCTGATTCATTCTGAGAGCAGCTGGGGAGAACTGCAGAAGGGCCATTCCTGTTATTGCCCTCATTTCTCTCATTCCTGAAGGTCAACTCAGATCCTGCTCCTCCTGGCCTCTCCTGGACTGTCCCTGTGTGCCAAACATGCTAGTATCCTGGGAAAATTCCGTATTCATAATTACAGGAACCTAGAGACCAGAAACCTGGCCGGAAGGTGCCAGAAATCCTGGGGACTGAAAAGCAAGGTGTGGAAGGAAGGGAAAAGGGAAGTGAGGAGGCTGAGGAGGGAAGAGGAAGAGGAGATGATGCCAGGTTTCCAGGGCACTGGTGCAATTTCTGCCAGTGGACAATATCCTGCATGTTTTGTCCCGTGGCAGCTGACTGCTGACTCAGATGCCCTGCACATTCCTTGGCTGTGGAGGAAAATGCTGGAGAGGGAGCCTATGAGGTACATGCAGGACAGAATTTATATTTCTATTTACAACAAGAGTAAAAGGCTGTCACTGACTTATGGCTGGTTATGAGAACACTCAATCTCTACCTCTTAGAATAGGTGGATGATTATTTGTAGGAGGTGAGAACTATCTTTAAAAATAGAAAAGGGAGGGGCACCTTGGGTGGCTCAGTCGGTTAAGCATCTGCCTTTGGCTCAGGTCATGATCCTGGGGTCCTGGGATTGGGTCCCGCTTCAGACTCCCTGCTTTTCCCTCTCCTTCTGCCTGTCCGCCCCCCACTCATTCTCTTTCTCTCTCAAATAAATAAATAAAATCTTTAAAAAAATGAAAAGGGAAAGAGAAATAAAGCAAGAAACTAAGAATTATACTTCAAGAGTATGAAACCAGGGGCACCTAGGTGGCTCAGTTGGTTAAGTGTCTGACTCTTCGTTTTGGCTCAGGTCATGATCTCAGGGTCGTGGGATTGAACCCTCCTGCGTCAGGCTCCATGCCCAGTGTGGAGACTGTTTAAGATTCTCCCTCTCCTTCTCTAAAAAAAAAAATAGAGTATGAAACCAGAGTCAAATTTAGTTAATTTTCTCCTAGCCACTGCAGATGTGTAAATCTCTGAATCTTATTAAGGAATCTATGAAATGCTTCTTTCCCTAGCCCATTCAGTCAGAGGTGTGACTTGTTTAAATAGATGCTAGGAGTAAGTAGATCTATAGGAAGGCAGATTTTGGAATGTGATTAGGAGGAAACTTAGATGAAAACTGCACTTGAGATTATAGAGATTCCTTTGTGTTTTGTCTCAGAAACAAAGACCAAAGTTGACAAATGCCTTGAGTTCTTCATTAGTCTTTCTGCAACAAAGGCCTCTCAGGCTACTATCATCTGTGGATGGGAACACTGAGGCCCTCACCTCAGGAGGCAATGAGCTGACTGAACCAGACAGTCTGGGAAGGAGACTCCTTGTCGCCTCCTACTGCTTCCCATCTCTGGCACCAACGGCTTATCTCTCACAACCTTATCTAAGGTTCTCTGGGTACCTAGGAAGCAAACCTAAAATATAATAAGGAAAGCAGTCTTTCTCCTATATTCTTGTTTCTGCACTATTCCATCCTCAGCTCGCTTCTGACTTCCCATCCTATTTAGCATTAAACTGACACTCAGCAAGATGCTGAGGACACAGGAAACCAGCCCCCACCCTACCTCTGTGCCCCTCCTCAAACCCTAGATCTGCTCTTTAGTCATATTGTATTACTCATCTGCAACTGTCAGTTCGCAAAGCCATTATTTAAATGGCTCTCTCTTCCACTAAGAGCTTCCCTAGGGCAGGGACCAGGTCTTTGTAACTATAGCCTGACCTGTAGTGGAAATACTATGTTTCTTTGGAGCTGATGAGGGGAACAGAATCTCCTTAAGGGATTCTGTATGGGAGCCCAGAAGCTCCACACTGGAAGGACCAGTCCTGGGGAAAAGCACTGACTTTGGCCTGCGTGGCTAGGGAAGGTAGAGGAGAATTGGACACATGTTACAGAGATTTCTACTGTGTTACCAAAAAGTTGTTATCTAAAAATGCAAAGGTAAGCCTGGACAGGGAGTGATGCTGTAAGTAGAGCAACTAGCAAGAATGTAGCACTTTTCAAGATACAGAAGCAACCCAAGTATCCATTCATAGATGACTGGATCAAGATGTGGGGTATATATACAATTAAGTATTACTCAGCCATAAAAAAGAATGAAATCTTGCCATTTGCAACAACATGGATGGTTCTAGAGGATATAATGCTAAGTGAAATAAGTCAGAGAAAGACAAATACCATATGATTTCACTCATATGTGGAATTTAAGAAACAAAACAAATGAACAAACAAAAAAAGACGAAAAAGCAGACTCATAGAGAGAACAAACTAGTGGCTGCTAGAGGGGAGGTGGGTGGGAGGATGGGTTAAACAGATAAAGGAAATTAAGAGTACACTTACCTTTTTTTTTTTTTTTAAAGATTTTATTTATTTGACAGAGAGAGACACAGCGAGAGAGGGAACACAAGCAGGGGGAGTGGGAGAGGGAGAAGCAGGCTTCCCGTGGAGCAGGGAGCCCAAGTGGGGCTTGATCCCAGGATCCTAGGACCACGACCTAAGCCGAAGGCAGATGCTTAACAACTAAGCCACCCAGGTGCCCCAAGAGTACACTTACCTTGATGAGCACTGAGAAATGTATAGAATTGCTGAATCATATTGTACACCTGAAACTAATGTAACATTGTATGTTAATTATACTTGAATAAAAAAAATGTTTTCCCCTTGTTCAATATACTGCATTCTAGATAATCTCTTAATGTTTAGATTTATTCATTTTCTCTAATCAGCTGTTCAATCAGTTTTTAACTTCAACATTTTTAGATCTCATTACCAAAAGTTCTTTCTCATATTTTCCTGCCCATTTTTTATAGTCTCTTGCTCTAAGAACCAGTATTATTCAGTTTTTTGCTTATAAAGTATGTTATTCTAAGTTATATTATACTCTATTATAATTCCTGGGTTTGTACATGTGCAATTTCTTTTTCGACTGTCACTCATGTTTTTATTATGTTTTGTAATTTTCTTTTTTCCAAAGGGGAGGTGGAGAGATGGTGAAGTAGGAGATGGGGACTAAAGAGCACATTTATCATGATGTAAAAATAAATAAATAGGAGGGGCGCCTGGGTGGCTCAGTCAGTTAAGCGTCTGCCTTTGGCTCGGGTCATGATCCCGGGGTCCTGGGATGGAGCCCTGCATCAGGGCTCCCTGCTCAGTGGGGAGCCTGCTTCTCCCTCTTCCTTTGACCCTCCCCCTGCTCATGCTCGGGCACTCTCTCTCTCAAATGAGTAAATAAAAAAATCTCTTAAAAAATAAAATAGGAAAAAATGAATTTAAAAAATTGTTTAATTAAAAAAAATGTAGCACTTTTGTTATGAATTCTCATACCACCTTATCCTTGGCTATGACCCTCTCTAGAGGGAGCTGAGAAAAAGCCTGGACAACAGGATCTCTGTGCTCTCTTCTAAGTCTCCAATTCTGAAGACATGGTTAAAGCCCTAGCCCCTATGTTATATCTTCTCCAACTTTTTATTTTACACCGGAAAAACAAGGAGTCAAAAAGAACGATGTCCCCCTCCAACCAAAAAAGAACAATCCCAGAGGCCGGTCTCTTATAAATAGTTTCCTCATCTACAAAATGACGTAATACCCACGGGATCACAGAGTTTTGCAGGAACTGAAGTAATGAATGTGAAATGTTTAGCAGTGCTAGGTACATAGCAGGACCTTGTAAGTGATGGTAGTTATTACTAACCAGTCATTTATAACCCCAGCAACAAAAGGTTATACTCTGGCTAAATAAATGGCTCACACACCAGAACTCGAGTGATCAGATAGTTTTGTTTGTTTGTTTGTTTTTTTAAAGTTTCAAAACTTTCTTTGTTCCATCATTGCTCTGTACCCTCTCCATTCCATTTGTCCTTGAGGGTCCAATAACTGCATTGGTGGAGGCCTAAAGGAATAAGATTTGTGTAAGTTCCTGCCAAACTCAGGTATTAAAACTTCCATCACTAATAGTAAAAATAGCTAACGTACTGAGTGAATAGTTACTAGCTGTCAGGTCATTTCATCTTCACCTCACTCCTCTGAGGTATAATCTATTCCCCCCATTTGCAGATGGGGAAACTTCAGGTTGAAAAGCTTTAAAGTTCATACAGCAAGAAAACAGCGCAGCCATGTTTTGCATCCAGAGCTGTCTACTTCAGAGCCCAACGTCTCACCATTACGGGAAAAACCACCTGAGAATATAGCTGGAGAAATAAAGGCGCATCAGAAAGCATGCTCCCAGCCCCTTGCTGCCCAAGAGCCAGAACCTGCCGGTGTGCACACAGACCACAGACAGACCCTGCCTGCTACAAAGGTCGCTACCCAGCTACCGACAGGCAGTTTTGAGTAAATGTAGTAAGGACACACAATGCAGGATTCTTTTTCTTCTCACAAGTTATCACTGCATCTGCTCCTTTGAAATGGAGCCCTTTCATAAATGGAAGTAAGAGCGGTCTGGTTTCACAGTAATTCTTCCCGTTGGCTGCTGAAAGGCTAGGCAACTAAAATAGTACTAGCAGAGTTCTTACCAGTCTGCATTCTTCAGGAGGGCTCTAGCACCCCAGCCAACAGCAACACCTTTGAGGAGTCCATTACAAAGAATTTTTGAATCATCTAATGCCATTCCATGCATTGTAAGAACTCAGGGCAGAACAGGAGGTGAACCTCAACCTACCCACTACCAAGAGGACAGGGCTGAGTTACAAAGAGACCAAAAAATCAACACCTTCTTGCCCCATAATCTGAGAGCATTTGCTATGACCAAGGCTCTCAGGGTGATGAAGGGCCCCTGACCGGAAGAAAGGCTCACTGAAGTTGTGAGAAAGCACAACCAAAAAGCTGTTCTTCTACACAAGGGTGGGCTCCCATCTACTTTGCTCAGTACTATCTACCAGTTCTAGGCACACAATAGACGTTCAATGAGGTTTTGTTGACTAATGGGACACCAAGCCACCTACACCTGTGCAGACTCAGGAACTGACAGCTGTGCAGGGTGCTAGGTAGGGCCAACTACAGCACAGGGGCTCAGAGAACACCAACGCTGCAGCAGTCCAAAGGGACATAAATACCCCCATAAAGATGACTGTAGAGCTGTTGGGAAAAATTTGAGGTCCTGTAAAGAAAGGCACTCACTCTGTCATATCTTAATGATCTGCCTCTCCCAGGGACAGACCTGCAGCCAAAGCATTCCCAGAACATACAAACAACTGGCAATAGATTAACCTGGAACAGAATTTGGGGTTTCTCAGTTGTCCAGTCTGCCCACTACCAGTTGCCATGAATCACAAAATACACAATGGTCAAGGCTGGGTAGGATCTAAAAGATGATCTAGCCTAGCCAGCCATCCCACACTTGCATTTTCTATGTACCATCCACAACACAGGAACACCTCCAATGACAGGCAACTTTCTATCTTAGGAAGTAGTCTTCACAATCTTTGATCAGCTTGAAATGCTAATTTCCCAAGGACTCAATTTCTATGTAGAAGACCAAAATCATTCTGCCCATAGTTTTTTTACCCAGTGGTCCAAAATTTACCTTAGAGGTATCCAGAACAAAACTAGTTCCTCCATTTTACACAACAACCTTCCAAGTATTTGCTATCTACACATTCTGCTTCAACCATTTCTATTTTGGCATAGTTTTCAGTTTACATTCTTTAGCGTTCTTCCACAAGCTCCTATCATTAATGTCTATACTCATCTCATGGGCCTTTCCTCCTGTAACAGTGAGCAGACAACTATCTACATGCCTACCTGAAGCAACCTTCCACCTGTGCACCCAATCCCATCCCCTCCTACTCAACTGCACTGCCTCCTGCACTGGTCCCTCTCTCCTGCATCAACCCCCTCCCCCAAACTGAACTATTTTCATCATCGTAACACCTCTCATCTTTAAAAACCATGCCCTGTCCCCATCTCCTCTGACTAGCTTACTCCACTCCCAGAAAGGACTGCTTGTGGTCACAATTTTCTCTTCTCCCACTCTCTTCTGAACCTACAGCACTTAGCTTCTTCCCCACCACTCCACAGAGACATCTCATCAAGGACATGCATCATTTCCCTACTGTCAAATCTAACAGTCAATTCTCAATCCTAGTTTCCTCAACCTACCCACAGCGTGAGTCACAGCTGGTCATTCCTTCTTCTTTGCCTCTAGGACACCACTCTCTTGGCTCTCCTCTTACCTCACTGGCTACTTCCCCATGTCCTCTGCTTGTCCCTCACACTGCATGTTGAAATGGCCACAGGATCACTTCGTCTTTGGGCACTCTTCTCAATCTACATCTACTCCCTAAACATCATTGGTTGCTTAAAAAATTTTTATAAATTGTACACACAGTTATCTCTCTGTAAATATAACTTTTTAAAACCTTCACAAAATTTATCCTTACTACTGAGATATTCTGATGTTTTGTATTCTATTTCATTAAAAAAAATTACTGATTCCCACTGTATTGATTTCATGACCCATTAATGAGACACAATCCACTTTGAAAATCCTCCAGTCCCATGGCTTTAAGCACCATTTCATAGTAGAGATAGTTGATGGTGCTCCAATATTTATTTTCTCTCTCTGAAGCAATAACCAATTGCTTATTTGACATTTCTACTTGGGTATTTGACAGGCATCTCAAACTCAACATACACAAAACCAAGCTCTTGGTTCCCATTCCTACCCTCAGCCTGCTTCTTCCTTAGTATTCTGCATCTCAGCAAATGACAACACCATCCACCTACCTAGTCACTCAATCCAAAAACCTTAGAATTATCCTAATTTCTGTCACATCTCATGGTCAATTCCTCAGTAACTTCAGTCTATCTTCAAAATACAGCCCAAATCCAACCACTTTTCACCATCTCTCCTTCTACCACCTTCGCCAAAGTCACTATCATCTCTTACTTGGATTACTGCCTCTCTCCGCTTCCACTGTCCAAATCCCACCCCCCCAACCCCGAATATTTTCTATATAGCAGCCCTAGCATTCACTTCAATGTGAGTCAAATAAGGTGATATACCTCTGCTCAAACAGAAGTATACCAATGGCTTCCCACCCCATAGCTAAATCCAAAGTCCTTACAATGGCTATAAGGCCTTGAGGGACCTGCCCCCACTTCCATATCTCCTTGTTTATGTCCTACCACTCTCCCCTATGCTCTTTAGGCTCTAGCTAGACTGGCCTCTTCCTGTTCATCAAGCACCCTCAGCAGGCTGCGCATCCAGAGTCTCTGCCCTTCCTTGTCTCTCTGCATAATGATCTCCACCCAGACAGCTACATGGTTTCTTCCTCACTTTCTTCAGATCTTTGCTCAAATACCACCTTATTAGTCAAACTTTTCCTGACCACTTACATGAAAGAACACCAGTCTCCTATCACCCTTGCTTTATTTTTCCTCTGGCATTTGTTATCACTTGACACAGTATGTGGTTTATTTGCTTATTGTCCATCTCCTCCAGCAGAATGTGAGCCCAACTAAAAAAGTAAAGAGCTTGGACGCCTGGGTGGCTCAGTTGGTTAAGCGACTGCCTTCAGCTCAGGTCATGATCCTGGAGTCCCGGGATTGAGTCCCGCATTAGGCTCTCTGCTCAGCAGGGAGTCTGCTTCTCCCTCTGACCCTTTTCCCTCTCGTGCTGTCTCTCATTCTCTCTCTCTCAAATAAATAAAATCTTAAAAAAAAAAAAAAAAGCAAAGAGCTTGACTGAAATGTACCCTAAACTGTTGACACATACTGTATAGTACAACTCCAAATTCTTATTATTGATGTGTTGCTTCTAAAATATGTCTCCCTCGCCCTATATTTATGTGCTTTGTTTTCAAGACCCATCAGGATCTTTTAACCACTTTCACTAAATTTCATTGTTTGACTCAGCCAGAGCCATGGTTATAGCTCCCATTTTAGGAAAAAAACAAACATTTTTACAATGGCCTACAAGGCCCTGTAGAAGCATTTCACAAAACTTTGGTCTCAGGGTTCCTTTATACTCTTAAAAATATTGAGGGCCCAAAGATCTATCCATATTTAATGTATTTGAGCTTAAAAGAGAAAAAAATCCAAAAGTTATTAGTTCATTTAAAAATAACAATCCAGGGATGCCTGGGTGGCTCAGTTGGTTAAGCATCTGCCTTTGGCTCAGGTCATGATCCCAGGGTCCTTGCTCAGCGGGGAGTCTGCTTCTCCCTCTGCCTGCCCCTCCCCCTGCTTGCACAAGACCTGCCTTATACATGCCCTGCCCAGCAGGTCATTGCACCCAGCTCAGGACCCGCCAGCAGTAGAGGAGAGCAGGACAGGAGCCAAGACCTGAAGGCAGCTTTGTTTTCAACAGCCAAATAGGTTCAAAGTTACTGTCCCCTATAAAAAGAAACTGGGTTCTAGAAAAGAAGAGTGGTATCAGTGTCATGAAATGCTACACAACAGCCCCCAGCCCACTTCCCTAGAGAGGTAAGCAAAGCACCATAATATTTCTTTTTTTTTAAATTTTTTATTGTTATGTTAATCACCATACATAACATCATTAGTTCTTGATGTAGTGTTCCATGATTCATTGTTTGTGCATAACACCCAGTGCTCCACGCAGAATGTGCCCTCTTTAATACCCATCACCAGGCTAACCCAACCCCCTACCCTCCTCCCCTCTAGAACCCTCAGTTTGTTTTTCAGAACCAGAGAGACGATGGTCTCTCATGGTTCGTCTCCCCCTCCAACTTACTCCCCTTCATTCTTCCCCTCCTGCTATCTTTTTCTTTTTCTTTTTTCTTAACATATGTTGCATTATTTGTTTCAGAAGTACAGATCTGTGATTCAACAGTCTTGCACAATTCACAGCGCTCACCATAGCACATACCCTACCCAATGTCTATCACCCAGCCACCCCATCCCTCCCATGCCCCACCACTCCAGCAACACTCAGTTAAGCACCATAATATTTCTAAATCCAAGTTGTGTGTGTATTTTTAAAATCTGCATCAGAAAACCACAAACCTGTCTTAAGCCCAGGGTATCTGAAAAGGCAGCACTTTTTCGTTCAAGGCAGGATAACAAAGGGGAGCCAAAGGGTTATTGTGTGTTTCACTATTCACCAGCTTCCGATAAGGTTGCCCAGAGATTAGGTGGAGAGGTAGAGAGGGAAACACAGCGTGACACTTGAAATACCAGCTGCAGAAGTGGAATGGGGATGGGACAAAAACAACTTTTCTAAACTGCTGGAAAGAAAGAAAAAAAAGTCAGTAGTGCAGACTGACGTGGCTATACCGCACCATCACCTCCAACCACAGGTGGGGCCTCAATCCTACCCAGCAATTCTTTCACAGAACCCACTCTGGTTCTTGTACCTCTGGTTCTGTGTTCTCAGGTCCCCTGCTCCATCCCCTCTTCCACTCTCAATGCCCTTGCCTCTCACATGGTCAAGAAGAGAGTAAAGGATGCCCTCACCATCCTGCTCTCCCGTCTCAGAGAAAGGTCCCACCAGCCAGAGGCTCTCCAGCCCATCCATGTGGTTCTCCTCTGAATCTGGCTCCATCTACTAGCATATATTCCCCCCCACCCGCCCCATTTTAACCATTTGAAAGTGTACAGCTTGGTGGCATTAAGCACATCCATGTGTTGTAGAATCATTACCACCATCCATCCATCATACATCCATCATACATTTATATACTGGAGTCTCTCCCATCACACACACACACACACACACACACACACACACACCACTAAACCTGTATGCCCTCCAGCCGACCAACCTCTCCCTCTTGCTTTCATAACTGAGCTTTCTGAAAAAGCAGTCTACTCTTCTGTCACCACTTCATGACCTCTTAATGCTTCCTCTGTCCACCTTTTCATTCCCTCTCCAATCTGGCTTCTGTCTCCATCACTCCACTGAGGTCGACAATGGCTTCGTAATTGTGAAAGGCTCAAACACTTCAAGCCTGGTCTTACTTGTTCCCTCTCAGTAGCTCTTCCTAGGAACTGCCCCTCCCTTGGCGCCATCTCTTGCTTTTCCTACTATTTTCATTGCTGCTCAGCTCTCTCAAATGGCTCCAGTGATTGCATCTGTCCCTGTCTTTCATAAAATCAGATGACCCCAAACTTTTATCTTTTGTGGCCTTGCTTCTTCACCTAGACATCTCATATTACCTCAGACTGAGTTATCCAAAATTTCTGCTCTCTTCCCCCAATTTAACCATTTTATATAGTCTAATGCCACAACCATCCACCAACCAAAGAGAAATTTGGGGTCATCTCAGACCCTTCTCTGTCTTCACCTCTCAATCCAATCAACCAAATGCAAAGTCCTGTTGATTCTAACTCTCTAGGACTTCTATTTATAGAGTTCATTTTCACTACCATTATCTTGGTGAAAGCATCCACAATTTCTAGCTTAGACTATATTATACAGCCTTTTAATATTTTTTTAAATGTTTTCTTTATTTGAGAGACAGAGAGAGAGAGATCCCGTGAGCACAAGCGCGGGGGGGGGGGGCGGTGCAGAGGGAGAAACAGACTCCCCACTGAGCAGGGCTCAATCCCAGGACCCTGGGATCATGACCTGAGCTGAAGGCAGACATTTAACTGACTGACCCACCCAGGTGCCCCTAGCCTTTTAATCTTAATTGCCCTCTGATCCATCCTCCACGAGTGCCAGAGTGTTCTTATTTAATAGCAAGTGTGATTCTTTGCCTCTAATGTGATCATGTTACAGCCCTCCACTATCTTTAGAAAATAATCCAAACCATCAGCAAGGTTCAGAAGGTCCATCAAGATCTAGCACCAGCCTTATTTCCTACACTTCAAACACAAACCATTTTCTTCAGTCACACTTGTAGTTACTGGGATGTACCCCACTCTTACAAACCTCTTCAACTTTGTTCATGTCATTCCCCTTTGCCTAGTATGTCCTTTCTCCCTGTCCACTTGAAATGACCCCACCTACCCAACCCCCTGCCAAAGTTCATCACTTCCCCCTCTGTGTCTCTTCTCACCTTGATACATATCTCTCTTTCAACACTTACCAATAGCTCTGGAATTATGTCCATTTCTGTCTACCCATTACTCATGTGATACTAGTTAGGAGGAAGAATGATTCATTTTTATTGCACTTAGTACACATGTTAGTGGAAAAGCAGGTGCCAGGAAAGAAGGAAAAAGATAAATGAAAGGCTTACTTGGGCCACAATGTTTACTGTCACAGAAGTATAGAAAAGGGGAAAAGGTAAGGCGCCTGGGTGGCTCAGTTGGTTAAGCGACTGCCTTCAGCTCAGGTCATGATCCTGGAGTCCCGGGATCAAGTCCTGCATCGGGCTCCCTGCTCAGCGGGGAGTCTGCTTCTCCCTCTGACCCTCTCACTTCTTGTGCGCTCTCTCTCATTCTCTCTCTCTCAAATAAATAAACACCTTTAAAAAAGGGGGGTATTTGTGTGATGATTAGTTTGTTACTAACTTGTTATTGATTTAGGGAGTGAGAAAAAGACAAGGAAGTGGCCAAAGCTGAGGTCCCTAAGGCATCTCTGGACAGTTCCTGATTATAAAAAGGATTACTACTTTCAATTCACATTCCAGAATGATATTTACCTTTTTCAGATACCAAATGATCCCTACGTCACTGGAACTGTGATTCTGAAGCTCCCAAAGTTAGAGAGTCTAAAGAAAAAACATTCACTGGATGCCACCTAGGGTTCTTGGAGACAGGAAAGGGGAAAGAAGGGAGAGACAAAGCAAGTAAAGTACGCACTCTTCTGAGAAGAGTGGCTGTAACACAGGAGTGGTAAGAGAGGCTGTTTCAGGAGGCTGACAGCTAACAAAGAGATCTTAATTCTCTAGCAAGGTAGATGTGCACTCTCCACCTCAACTCCATGCACCAAGTGAACCAACTAGGTCTGCCTTGGCTCCAGGCCACAAGGAGTGGAAGCTACCTGGTTCCAAGGCCATGTTTTTTTTCAACCACTTTAAAAACAAAAACAAAAACAAAAACCACTTGAGTTGTTCTCTCCAAAGCAGAAATAAACCAAGAGGGCTGATTTTAAATCAGCTCTATAGAATATACTTTCCCTTCTGAATTAGCTTAAAAGGGTATGGGACTGAGACATAATTTCCCCAGTGAGAAACAGAAATCTTCTCTGTGTCAAATGCTCAAGGCCAATCCCTCACTCTACTCTGATTCTTGTTGAGCTCTGACATGAGATGATCACTCCCACAGACATATCTCTAACTCCTTCACATGGGAAAGAGTCCATTTGGTTAGAAATGAAACATCCAAAGAAAGAGAATAACAAGCTTTTCTTTTTTATGTTTAATATTAAAAATTCCCCAAGCTACACTCTGGCAGGGTCTTTAAAGTGTACAGCCCACAACTACTCCCTACCTGCACCATCCCCAGCCCCTGGGGATGATCCCACCCTGTCCAGGGTGTTGCTGAAGGACTGCCAAAATATTAGTTTCTATTGTCCCAAAGACCATTCATCAAAGACCAACTGCCATGAGACCTTTGGGCTCCAAAATTCCACTACTCAGGGCTCAAAGCCAGCAACCTACCGAGTTTTTCTACAGAAGATTAATTAATCTTTACTTATTTCATGCCAATGAGTTTAGGTGATATAGCCCCAAAAGAGCCTAAAAACTATATTCCCTGTCCACCCCTGTCCTAAAATGCCAACATCGGATGGCCAAGAGGCCCAGGGCCGCCATCAGGCAGCCTTCTCTGGTTTGGCAGGAGCAGAGTGTCAGGTTACAAGCTGCTCCTTGCCCACCACCTGATTTTCTTGCCTAATTTATTTATTTTTTATTTTTTAAAGATTTTATTTATGTATTTGACAGAGAGAGACACAACGAGAGAGGGAACATAAACAGGGGGAGTGCAAGAGGGAGAAGCAGGCTTCCCGCTGAGCAGGGAGCCCGATTCAGGGCCCAATCCCAGAACCCCGGGATCATGACCTGAGCCGAAGGCAGACACTTAACAACTGAGCCATCCAGGCACCCCAAACCCTTGCCTAATTTATTACAGACATAGGAAAACTGCTAATTGACCTGCTGGCTCTGGCATACAGAATGTAAACACTTTGGCTTGCTCCATGGACTGAAATTTAAAATCCGAGAGAACCCAAATGCTCCCTAGGGGATATTATAAAGTGTTACTTACTGCTTGACCCTCTCACCATTGTGGCTTAGGCAGGTCCAACTCCAGGGAAGCCATCCTTGGGAGGAAGGCACCAAAAGATGCCACCTGTCCTTTCACGAACTGGAAGACTTCTATGCCTGTAGCCATGAGTCAAGACTACTCAATACCAAGCATTACAAGGTGAGGTGGGCACATCTCACCCTCTAAGGTTCCCCTTTTGAGTATTAAGTATACCACCTTTAGAAATATCACTCACTTTGGGACAAAAAAAAGTGAATGCATTCTAACTTAAATATTTTGATCCAAATACTGGGCATGACAAACCTAAAGACTTTGTGTTAAAAGACCCTTAACTAAGCAATCTTGTGTTTCAGAAGGCATCTGACTGGAAGCACCAGAGTACCTCCAAGTACAGTGTGAGGGCAGCAGGAACTCAATAATTTTCACACTAGGATGACATCAAACCAGGCAGCCCCTCTTTGTGCTCTGGCTGCCCACCTTCTGTGGGGCAATTTAACCCACTTGTTCATATTAAAGCCTCAATTCCTGCTAGTAACAGTGATGGCGGGCAAGATCATTGCTATCATGAAGCTTATGGCTCCTGAAGAGAAAGTCAGTAATAATCAAATAGTGAACCAAACTTTACTGCACTCCAACTGGGCAGAGTGGCATTTGGGGTGAAGGCAGGAAGACATTTTTACCTTTTTTTTTTTTTAAAGATTTTATTTATTTATTTGACAGAGAGAGACACAGCAAGAGAGGGAACACAAGCAGGGGGAGTGGGAGAGGGAGAAGCAGGCTTCCTGCTGAGCGGGGAGCCCGATATGGGACTCAATCCCAGGACCCTGGGATCATGACCTGGGCCAAAGGCAGACGCTTAACCAACTGAGCCACCCAGGTGCCCCATTTTTACCTCATTTTCAATCATCTAGACAATTTGGGGAAGAAAGCAGAAGAGGATAAAGAGGTTAGAAAATATACAGACAACTGGAATCATTACTTAACCTTTTCTCCCACTGAACCTTCAGATGGAACTGCTGAGAAATGGCCATACTGCCAGATTTTAGTTTAACTGAAATATCCTGCTTACGCTGTAACCTGGGTGTTAACAAAGCAATAAAATGGCCAAAGAGCAAAGGAAAATAAGATGCATCAGATCAGAATAAACCACAAACTGGGCCCGAGAGAGCCTGAACTTCTCACCTTTTAGCCTCACAAAAGAAATGGAACTGGTTGGTAGTCCAACCAGGTTAGGTGCTGGATGCACAGGGCAGAGCAAGTGGAGAGGAGCCAGGCGAGAGCCACAAGCTGTGCCAAATTCCTGATAGAACCCTGCAGGACTTGGCCAAGAGCCATGAGGACTTTGAGTAGGTTGCCCAAAAAGAGTAGCACTTAGGCAGGAGTAATGGTTGCAGTCCTCAGGATTGGAGGGGATGTTTTTCTAAACAACTTTGGTGAGGTGTAACTTACATACACTAAGAATCACCTGTTTTAAGTGTACAATTCAATGATTTTTAGTAAATTTACCAAGCTATGCAACAACCATCACCACTAAACCAAGTTTCAGAACATTTCCATCACTTCAGGGAGGCTTTTTAATAACTCCCAAACCTGAAGATGTTTATGGTTTAGTCAGTCATGATTATGGCTGAAGAGGCTGAAGGATATGAAGAGGGAGGTCAGTATCCATTTGCTGTTGCTGCCAATTCAGCACCACGAAAGGAACTCAGAGTAAGCCACAGAAGGGAAGCCACAGCTGTCTTGCCTGAAAAGCACTTGGCTGGACCTGGAAACTTACACAATTTTTTTAAAGAAGTAACTAATGCTGAGAATAGTGCTTCCCAAACTAAAAGTAAGAATCCCTTAATCTGTTCACATTTTCTGGCATCCTCCCCCAACGATGTCTCAGTAGTACTACTGCACAAATCTCTTTTTAGCAGGACAGATTTTAAGTACTAGGGCAAAAGAATCAAACATATTTCAAATAAATTTTGAAGCAGACACTGTCACTCCCTCCTTGACAGCTGTGCGCTTTCAAAAGCACAGTGTAAAGCAACAGGTCATGAATCCCAAATCCAATAATTTTCCAAATCACCGATCAAACAAAAGAAATGAAATTTATGAAAAAATGCATTAACCTTTTTTAAAAACATAAACATATAGGCTTCTTTAATTTTACCCACGGGATTGTAGGGTTTTATAGATGTCTTTTATCCTGAGATTGATGTTGCTCAAAAGCTGTCAATTTTTCTTCATATGCAGAATAAAAAACAAAAGAAGAAATGAAGGGATGATGGAATCAGAAAATTAGGAAAGGTTGGAAGACAAAAGGTCTACAACTTCCCAATACACAAGTGAACTGCTTAGACATGAATATGCTTCTCTGAGTGCATTTTACTATACTCACCTTCAGCACTCCAGACGTGTGGGCCCTGCTAAGGACAACCTGGCTTGGTGAGGGAATACCCCAAGAGAACATTTTGACTCCATTAAGAGCAATCAGAAAGCCAATCCAGCAAAAGACAGAGGATTACACAACTGAACTCTCCTCCCCTGGTCTCTCTTGGGTTGCTCCTCCAACTTCTGCCACATTGATAAATAATGAGAGCTCCCAGGATTCCGCCCTTGGCCTTTTTTTTCCTTTTATTTCATTCTGCACCATTTTTGTAACTCCCTCCTGGACATCTCTATCAGAATATGTCAGGGCGCCTCCAACTCAGGTACTCAAAACAGAACTCTTCATCTTCTCTTCCAAATTTGTCCCCCCACCCTGAATAGTAACCCTCGTATAAAACCACCACCCACCAGAGCCAGAATTCCAGGTGTCAGCCTCCACATCTGCCTTACTTCCCAAGTCCTTCTCACTGGCGGAAAAAAGGGAGATGGGGATTATACTATGCTAAGTACTCGAGGAACACAGGATAGTACAAGATACATTCCCATTTGGTCTTCCCAAATTTCTCTCATATATCCCTTCCTTTTCAAATTCATTGCCTTGAAGTTCATTATCTCTACCTTGATTCCTACAACAATCAAGATGCACCTTTAGATCTCCTAGATGTAGATCCTGCCTCAAGGTGGGTTTTCAATTTTTATTTTTTGTGGTAAGATACATATAACATAAAATTTACCATTTTAGCCATTTTTTTAGGTATACAATTCAGTGGCATTAAGTAAATTCACAATGTTGTATAACAATTACCACTATTTTCAGAACGTTTTCATCACCCTCAAAAGAAACTGTAAGCCATTAAACAATAACTCCCCATGTCCCCTCCCCTCCATCCCCTGGTAATCTCTATTCAAGTTTCTCTATGAATCTGCCTATTCTAAGGTACCTTATACAAGTAGAACATATAATATTTTTTTTCACTTGGCATAATGTTTTCAAATGTTTATTGACATCATAGCATGTACCAGAACTTCATTCCTTTTTATGGCTGAATAATATTCCACTATCTGTATATATTCATCCATCAATAGACACTTGGGTTGTTTCTATCTTTTGGTTATTGTCAATAATGCTGCTATGAACATGGGTGTACAAGTTTATAGACCCTGTCTCAAGTTTGAAATTCCAATTCATATATCACATTTCTTTCAAAGTGATCTTTCTAAACAAATCTAATCACGCCATCTCCTGTTTTCAAACTCTGAAAGACACCACTTTCCTGAAAGACTAAACTCCTTGGCTGCCAGCCCATGCTGGCACCCGCTTCACCCCCATCCTCATCACTCTCTACACCTCCCATCGTGCACTCCATGCTTCAGCCATTCACATCTGCTGACTGCTCCAGGAACATGCTATGCTCTTTCCTGTATATCTTGTTTTCACAGCTTACAAGCGCTTGCCCACCTATGCACACACATTCAAACTCTTTCAATCTTCTCTAAACCAAGGTAGATGATGAATACGAACCTACTCATCTACCAGGGCTTCAATTTCCATTCTCTCTGAGCGCTTCTCTGCCAAACTTTGCTGTTTCCTTCTTCCTAGGTATGGATCTCTCCTCTGTTCCTCAAATACTTCCCACTGGACTCCGTGCTCTTGGAAGCTAGCAAGTGTCATAGTTAGGTTTCTATCCTCAGCTTTTAGCTGAGTCAGATCCACAACAAACATTCAAATCTTTATGGAATGAGTTAAATGTTTGGTTTGTGAGTATATATTTTGAGTGCTCAAGATAAATTGTATTTTTAAAAAGCAATAGAAATATTTGTGGGTCCAATATTTTATTTTTAAAACCACATGTAGGTTGGGTTGCTAACTTCCAGTCCTGCATTGTATTAATTCCCTGAGAAAAGAGCAATAAATGACCACATTTTTTTCAAAGGCTTCCCTCTTCAAACATGTCTGAAGTCCCACCTATTCACTGTTTCAGAAGGAACATGCCTCCTTCAAACCAAAAGGCTACTTGTAACTGAGAAAAATCTCATACCCAGCGATGTGAAGGATTTCTACAAACTAATAAGAAAGATGCAGACACCCAATGAAGAATAAGCATAAGATCTGACCAGGTACTTCAAAAAATAAGACATCCAAGTTGCCAAAAAACATCTGAACAGGCACCCAATATCATTAGTTATCCGGAAAATGTCAAGCAAAACCATAATGAGATACTATTACACACCCATTAGAATGACTAAAATGAAAGACTGATAATACCAGGGGTAGTCAAGGATATGGAACACCTGAACTCTCAGACACTCACAGCATGAACTGGCACAACCACCTTGCAGACTGCTCAGCAGTAGTTCCTGAAGCAAAACATACATTTAACCATAAGGCTCAGAAATTCTATTCTTGAAGATACATCCAAAAGAAATAAAATGTCTATGTTGATCAAAAGATAAATACAAGAATGTTTATAGTAGCTTTATTCATAATACTTGCAAAATGGAAACAACCCAAATGACCAAAAATAGCAAAATGAGAAACAAACAGCAGTTAAACTCCTATAGTGGAATACTATGCAGCAGTGAAAAAGAATGGACCACTGCAATGTGTAATACAGATGAACTCATAGATCAATGGTAAGCAAAGAAGGCACACACACAAAAAGATCATATTGCATGACTCCATTTATATAACGATCACAAGCAAACGCAATTCAAATCTATGTGCATAAGTCGGTCAAAATAATGATTGGGAGTGGTGGGGTGGTATTACCTTCTGGGAAGGGGCAGGAGGGGGCCTTTGGAATCCTGATCTGGATGGTGTGCTGGACAGTGCTGTGTCAGCTTGGTTAAGCTGGGAACTATGTTCCCCAGAATCCCCAGTTAGGGTTCCAAGTTCGAATTGGCCAAAAAAGGAACTCGCATGAGATTTAGAAAATGGAATTGAATTAGTGGCCATTACTCTCTGAAGGCCTTAGCAGTCAAATGTGGTAACGGACAGGGGTGCCTGGGTGGCTCAGTCGTTAAGCGTCTGCCCTTGGCTCAGGTCGTGATCCCAGGGTCCTGGGATCGAGCCCCGCATTGGGCTCCCTGCTCTGTGGGAAGCCTGCTTCTCCCTCTCCCACTCCCTCTGCTTGTGTTCCCTCTCTCACTGTGTCTCTCTCTGTCAAATAAATAAATAAAATCTTTTTTAAAAAATGTGGTAATAGACAGAGACAGAGATGCCTGGCAGGTTCCAGCAGGTCCTTGTTTTCCCCTACACTGCTCTTCCATCTCATTGGTGACCCGCTGACCCAACAACAGCCCCAGGCCTACCACCAGACACCTGGCTGTGGACCAGAATGGACAGTAGCTGCCCAGAGGCAATGGCTTCCCACAAAGTTCTGTAGGTGGCCCCGCCCCAGAAATGGATGTAGCAGGCTTCTTGGACTTCCCTGTAGCCTCTGGCTTGTCCTCTCATGCTGATGCTTCAGGCAGACTGGTTAGTGACTCTTCTCTGACTCCAATACCCCAATCTATCTGTACCTTCACTTTCCCAACTCCTCCCTCAATTGTGTAAGGTCTAATCTCTGTAATAAATCCTTTATCCCCCCAAATTCATAATAGCTCAACTCCCAACTGAAACCAGTCAGATACATACAAATGTTTATATATATAAAAATTTTAGTTGCAGGGGCACCTGGGTGGTTCAGTCATTAAGAGTCTGCCTTTGGTTCAGGGCATGACCCCAGGGTCCTGGGATTGAGCCCCACACTGGGCTCCCTGATCAGGGGGGAGCCTGCTTCTCCCTCTCCCTCTGCCCAACCCCCCCCCCACCGCTTGTGCACATTCTCTCAAAATAAATCTTTAAAAAAGATTTTTAGTTGCAAAAAAAGAAAATTCAAGTTGTACACTTTAGACTTGTGTTCTTAAGAACATACATTATACCATTAAAAAAAAAAAAAGTCAAAAACTAAACCAAAAAAGGGCATCTCTTCAGGATCCTAAGAGAATAGTAATCTGAGGGGCATCCAGCAGCGTATATGAACGAAATCTATACTATGCCTCACATACCAAGGAAGAACCTGACACAGCACTACTTGGCATAAGATGGGGACAGACAGCTGGGAACCCAATGGGTGCGGCCTCTGACCAACAGCCAGGGTGGTACACTTTATAAATAGTAAATAGGACACATCCTCCCTGCTTGGCAAGCTGTCAACTCCCTGAACCAAGTTCCATAGTTCAGAGTGAGTTTTCCCTTTTGAAGGGACAGATTCACCAAATTCAATGTGCATGTGAGTTTAGGGTCTCTAAATGGGTAGAAAGGGACATGTGGGGGAAGGGGAGAGATGAGTCACAATCCAGCCTGTGGCATTTAGAACCTGCAATCGGGTGGTGCTATAGCAGTCTCAGGTACAGACACCCCGCATCTGGTTGTACCCACAAAAGAATGAGATGTACACCTGGGCATTCCCAAAGTAGCTGTTTTCCAGGCAGAAGACCAACACGTCTTGTCGCCTTTCACTTTATTCATCAAATTATTTATTGAGTGTGCAGTATATGTCAGGCCCTAAGCTTGGCATTATATTTACTTTGGTGAATGAAAACAGTGCCCAGGAAGTTTACTGTTATAAAAATTCAGTTGCACCTGGGTGGCTCAGTCGGTTAAGCGTCTGCATTTGGTTCAGTTCATGATCCCAGGGTCCTGGGATTGAGCCCCACACCAGGTTCCTTGCTCAGCAGAGGAGGTTTACTGCCTAGTGGAGGATATGGGCAAAAAACAAGTAAGCAAACAAGCATATAATTACAAAATATGAGTGCCAGGAAGGAAATGCAGATTCTTTGACTTAGAATAAGAGGAGGGGCCCTAAGATAAGTTGGTCATGGAAGCTCTTCTGAGTGGGTAACTTAAAGCAGAGATCTGAAGGACAAGAAGAGGGAAGAGCATGTGCTCAGTATTGAACATTTCCACAGGTTTCCTCTCTGACTCTTTTTTTCCTCTCTCTAGCTGATTCTCAATGCCATCTTCCTCTATAAAGAGGATGGAGTGATGTCTGTCTATGTACTGCTCTCAACCACACCACTATGTAGGTAGCACTTTCCTGCTTCTTAGAGTACTTTCACATACATTATGCTACTTATACCCTGCACAATTCTGAGTATGGAAGGCAGATGCTAATGTAATCCTCTGTAAGAAAATAGGAGTTAGAAAGACGAAATAACTTGTCCTGAGTCACACAACAAGCTACTAATGGCACTGCAACTTAAGGGTTAAAGTCTCTCCATTATCTCCCTCTGCTTCTTTACATAATACTTTTAAGCAAGCCAAAGAAATACCCCCTAACTCTTCTACTACAGGTCCTTTCAAGGATTCATCAATCCCCCAAGACACTATTTTAAATTAGATAATATCAAAGTCTAGCTTTCCCCCATCTACTTCAGGCCTGTACTTATTGTAAAAAAACAAGTTCAGCCTAAAATGGGGGGGGGGGGAAGGATGCTGGCTAGCAAAGACAGATTGCTTTATTTGCTATATCGCATAGTGACTCTATCATGGCACCTGTAAGATTTAAATATACTCCAGTATAACCAGTTTATATGACTGTCTCCCAGATTTTTAAGTTCCTAGGGGCAAGGAGCATGTCCTATTCCCAGCATTAAAGCAGTTAAGAAAGAAGTAAACCAAACAGACTTAAAAAAAAAAAAACAAAAACCAAACACCCATATATTCTCTTCTCCCTCTTATAAATGGTTATGGCAATCAGATTTCAAGCTAAGAATAAGACTTTACAAATACTCTCTGCTTTGGAAGGAGGAGGCTTAAGAGGTTTGTTGGTCATCTCTTGTTGATTATAATAACTGTCACCATTTATTGAACTTTTCTATGTGCCAAGCATTATTATGCTGGCACTTCACAGAAATCTTTTAATTTGGTACTCACAACAACCCTGTAAGACCTCTTATGATTCTCACTGTGCACAAGAGAAAACTGAAAAGCAGAGGATAATTAACTTGTCCAGCTAATAAGCTGAAGACGATAACACTCAAACCCAGACCCAGGAGTGCCTCACTCTGAACCCCAAATTATCCCACCTCCTCCCAAAGAACTCTAATGCATCAAAAATAGAATACAAATTTACACCTCTGTAGGGAGACCAGAGCACCCAAAGGGAAAGGAAGTAGTTCCTAACCTTAAACATTTAATATCATGATTTATGATATATATTTTTGATTACTGAAAACAGGTAATAAAATGAGCCAAGAAATTTTAAAAAATAAAATAAGTCATGGAGGTGGAAAGCACAGCACAGGGAATATTGTCAATAATACTGTCATAACGTATGATGACAGATGGTGATTATACTTATGTGGTGAGCACTGAGTAATGTACTGAATTGTTGAATCACTATGTGAAACTAAATATAATACTGTATGTCAACTATACTTCAATAAAAAGCATGTAGTATTTATAAATTTTTAAAATGTTGGGACTGTGGTGACTGACTTGCTCTAGTTAAGCTCATCTACATAATTTATTTGATGAGAATAAAATGTCACATTTAATGATTAACCAAAATAATCTAAAACTGATCACCTTATATTTTTATAATATCAAAAATTTCAAATCCTATGTATATCTATTCAATAAGGGATTATTAATACTGATGATCACTCAACTTGCTATGGTTGGATCTGAATAAAAGTAAGGAGTAAAAAGTCATCCAGATTACCAGTAGGGCTAGTGCTCACTCTTCCTCAACGAAAACTGATACAAAATTTACCAAATACCTTATTTTCAATAGTCAACACCAAATGTGGAAGACTCCTGAGCTTATGTTACCATACTTTTCTTCCCATAATGCTCTGAACTTCCTTGTTCCTTCTCTTACCTTCAAACCTCAAATCTGACCATTGTACATTCTATTAACTATCGCTCCATGCCCAGCCAACTCCCCTACATATTCAGCCTCATTTCCCAGAGCTTTCTCCCTGTTCTTGCTCCAAATGAACTCTCTCCTAAAGCACATCCTCTGTAGGCTTCCCAAGTAGGTATTTATTAAGAGGCAATATGCTTGGAGTCCACTGATTCCTATGTTCTCTTCTAGATTTCACCTGTCCACCATCTTATAGGATACCCGGAGTTTAAAGGACCAAGGTCTGGTTTTTGGTTTTTTTTTTTGGTGTATCATTAGCTGCATGGGGGTCGGGGCACAGAGGGAGAGAATCTTAAACAGGCTCCACACCAAGTGAGGAGCCTGATGTGGGGCTCGATCTCACAACCCTGAGATCATGACCTGAGCCGAAACCAAGAGTTGGATGCTTAACCGAATGAGCCACCCAGGTGTCCCTCATTAACTGCCATTTTAATATCTGCTCTTTCTGGGCGAGTTAAACACCACTTCAAAAACAAGATTTCACACAGGTGAAAAGTATTTGTGAATCAGCCCACAAAGAAGAGAATTGATCCTGATAAAGGCTGTTAAACCTGTACAACACAACATTAGAAAAACCAAATCAAACCCAAAGATCAAAGGGAACAGGGAAGGACTAGTTCCATGAAATAGTCCAAGTCCAGTGGTGGAATATACAAAAGAATATAACATGCCTGGGAATAAACGGGGGAGAAAAACCCTCATCACAGGAAAGAGGCCAAGGTAGTATAAACTCAAGGATATATAAATACAAAAGCAATGGCAGCTGCAGAGGGGCTCAGAAAGGGAAACTAAGTGGAGAAAGACACAGAAATTAGGTAGTGAATACTCAAGGAGTTAAAGAACATTTTCTCAAACTATGGACTAATTTCTTCTCCAAGAAAAAGCTATAAATTCTGCCTCTGACAGGTTAGTGTCAAATGTTCAGAGAGCTATTAAATCACAGTGTAATAAATTACACAAAACAAGCCAAAAGCCATGCAAACTCCCACAATCAGGTCAGAACTCTGACAGAATGATGGGCCAACCTACTCCCTCCCCCCTGCCCACTAAAAATGTACAAGACACCCAGCTGTGCTCAGAGGCCACCAAATGAACCAGGTAGAGCACTTCTTCCCCCCACTTTATCACAGGCACAGCAGGTGCCTGCACTCAACACTGACTGTACCCCATAATTCTTATTCTCTTAGACCTATAACAAGTCTTCATTTTGGTTATTGTGGGGGAATATGAGGCAAAGAGCTGTTCCACACCATTTTTCTCTGGCCTGGAGAAGTGAACAAAAACATTAATGTCTATTGTCAGCCAAGCTGAAAACCCAGCCCCCCTCAGGAGGGGAAATGAAGCCTTCCAATCAGTGGACTGAACAGCAGGCCATGGCCTTGAGCATTTCAAGCACTTCCCCATTTCTCAGTTTTTCTGGAGAAAAGTATCTGTGGCTCAGAGAGAGAGGCTCTCAGTAGACCTATGACTGGGTTCCTCCCAGAAGACAAGCGGCTCCCTTGCAAAGATGGAAGTAAAAAGAAGGAAAAGAAGAAATAAGTTGAGCTTCAAACGCCACACCAGAGCAACAGTTGTCACTGCTCAGAAAACTTAAGCAATTCGCAACTACTAGAATTAATTATTTTATGGTTGAGAATTTTATGATGGGAAAGAAACTACCATGTACTTTATATGTACCATTTTTGGGGTGTGTGCACTAAGAGAGGGGGAAAAATGAAAATATATTACATTTTACTATACTCTTGAGATTAGCTATTTGTTCATTAGAATCATCAAGGAACTTGACAACATTTACCCATGTTCAGGCCCTACCCCAGATCAATCCAATCCGAATCTCTGTGGTGGCATGGAGTAGGTATATGTCACTCTCCCCCCCACCATGATTCTGCTGTGCCACCAGAGTTGAGAAGAAGGGAAACAGAAGGCAAATCTGGGACTGCAATGCACATCTGGCTGAATAATCAGAGGCTCATCTACCTACGAATGGGCCTTCTCCCCTACATACATGTCAACCATGTATTTGAGAAATCTCTACCATCCCCAACCTTAAAATAACATTAACAAAAAAGGAGAGTTTCCCAGCAAAAGAATTGAGTAATATTCCACATAGCTCAAGGAAATGGTGTACCTAACATCTCAGTGTGTATGTTTTGTTCAGGAAAATGTAAACCAGATGTAATGTTCTGTCTCTCCTGGGGTGAAGTTACACCGCAACGTATCTAAAGATAGCCCAGTGATTGTATGTTTGCAGGGAAGCACAGAATTAAGCACAATCCAAGTGGGTGAAGACGACTGTAAGTGAGTGACTGTGGTTGCCAGACCAGCTTTAGAGGTTCCTTTCACCCAACAAATCAACAAATCAAAGTCCTCGGTGCTTCAACGAGAGTAAATATAGACTGGCCCCACCAAGAATAGCTCTGTGGGTTGGGAGAGACTCCTCTCCAGGCCTCTCTCCTGCCAGTGATGCCTCCTGTCAGACATGCCTCACCTCCTCCACTTACCAGAGTGGTGTGACTTTTCCAATCAATCTTTTTGGAAATGGTCATTAAGGTTAGTGGTAATTCAGGTATGACCACAACTCTGAAAAAAGAAAGATGGGTTGAAAAAATATGTCCTGAGGTAACTTCCTGGGCCTCTGGACATGATCATGTGTAAAATCTAAGGGGAAAGGCTTTCAGATGCTCAGCGACCTTACCAAGTCTGAAGACAGTCATCAGTGGATACCTGATGAATGAGAGAGCTTTGTTTCGATGCTTCATTCATTGGTGCTATTTTCTGCAGAACCCCTCGAAGGAGCCTGGTCTCTCCCCTAGGCTTCCAGATGTTTTGAGCAGCTATCGATGACAAGTGTCTATTAATTCTGGTAATTCTGCTGGGCAGTATAAGGTGAGCCCAACCCCTGATGTCATCCAAGGCAGTCCTGAAGGGTTCAAGTCTGATGGGTCCTACACCAGATTCAGGCCAGGCCCTTCTGCTCTGCCTGCACCACAGTAGGCCCAGTAAGGCCCAAGGTGAAAGCAAACCTCATCAAGTCCACTCAAGACTAAACTCACATGTAACTTCTCTTCCTCGGGCTCTTTAGATCAGATGTGACACTCTGAGGTTGTATCATTCCCTTAATTCACATATTGGAGTTGTCATTATATAGCTAAATATATAGCTATTTCCATGACAGAAGCATGCTGACAGCAAGGCCCGCCAAGTTCTCTGAGGAACCAAGTGAAATTTTTCCAATTATTATTTATTTTCCTGAAATTAACTCCTATTCCTACCCTTTCTTGGGCCAGTATAGTTTCCTTGAAAACGCCTCTATCCTTCCCTTAATAGAGATTAAAGCAAAAAGATCAAAATCTCTTCCATGCAAAAAGTACTAGGTACTCTCAGGAAAAAACAAAGGCTCTTTCCATATATGAGAAGCTTCCCTATTCCAGGTGCTGGAGACTGAGCTTTATCAATAAATCAAAGTGATCTGCTGCCATGGCTCTGCTCCCACCTTTTTCCATCTCATTAGAGAGCATGAACTGGAGGAGACAAAAGGGCAAGAGCTCTGCTGTCTGCTGTTTTTAGTCCTGTCCCACAGAGAAAACAATCAGTTTGAGTTTTATGCCATGACATCATCAGCCACCAATCAACACAGAGATGGTAGAGCAGGTTCTGTCTATGAAACCAACCACGACGATTGTCAAATTGTAAAAGTGCAGGTGTGAGGGAGGATTTTCTTTTACCCTGTTCTTGTGTTAAACTATGGGAGAAAGCTGTCTACAGAAAAAATATAGAAACTCCACAACCCCCAGGTGTAAGCAAAGACCATCCAGGCCCCTAAATCTGTGCTTCTATCCCTGTCCACCTTCCACTCCTGCCAAGACTGACATAGAAGCCTTTGTTCTAAGAGGCACTGAATGGAATCTTCCCAATGCTCCCCACAAAGGAAATAGTCCATTTTAGGAAAGTTGATTTTTGTTACCTGAGCGTGTGTGTGTGTGTGCACACATATGTATGTGTTTTCAAATAGGATTTCAAAGCAGCAAAGGGAGTAGAAAATATAAGGAAAGTACTTTGCTTATCAAGACATTAAAATCTCTACCTAGAAACTAAGCAGTTTTTACCGGTGCATGACAGCTGGAGGTTCTTGGGACTTGGTTATTTTCAGTCCATTCTCCTCCCAGAAAACACTGACCATCTTATGAATGAAACTGTTTAGCCAAGGTTAGAATATGCAAGAAGAGAGGGGGTGGTGGTGGCAGAGGGCACAGGGCTCCAGGAGAGTAGAGGGTGAAGGAGAAAACTCACAGAGCAAATATTGTTTACAACTGCAGAGCCAAGCTAATGTGGTCTCTCCGCCTGTTCAAGCATATTATTACATTAAGTCCTGAACAATAAAGTCGGAGGCAGGGAGAGCAGGGCCGACCCAGCCTCCGCTTTGCTAATGGCACGAGGGCAACATTCCATGCAAAGTCTGCCCAGCAACGTGTGCCCCAGCTCTCCTGGGACTCTACAGGCTGAGGCTGCTGGGCACAGCCGGGCAGCAAGGAGAACAAGCACCCAACTATGATTAAAGGCCAAAGCGACCAGGTTGCAAGAGATTGGCACTATGTTCACATGCAGCCATATGAAAAAGGAGGAACTGCATTTTTAAATGAAAATAGGATGCAACTGAACATGTTAAGAGAAGTATAGGCTGCTGGGTCCTCAAACAGCCCTCTGTGAAGGGGGCATACCATGCTGGTCGGAGGGGGGACAGTTACTAGGAAATCACTGCACTATTTATTTCTGATAATATCACTGCACCCCTCCAAGCTCTTAAAACTTACTGTAAGTGATAAATATACTATCCGATGCCATTAAATATACATGTCTCACACATGAACAGTGGGACTCCATTTTTTTAAACAGTATGACTAGGTAAGATTAAGATTAAGCCAATCAATATAATCTAATATTAGGTTCAGGGCTAGACTTAATCTAGCCTTTTAGGGCTGACTGCTGTCAACTGTGATTCTCCCTGGCTTCCAGAAGAGAAGATTCAGCTTTTCTCTCACACTGCCATTTCTATCTTTACCTTCTCCCAAGAGTTGTTTCTCTGGTGCAGGGCTAGAGTTCCATCTGTCTCCATATTTCCTTCCCTGGTTTGGCTCAGCCTGTGGTGGAGACTGCCAGCTGATAGCCTAAGTCTTAAAACTATCCAATGGCCTGTCTTTCCTTTCTCTCAGCCACTGATACACATGAAAATCTGAATTCAAAGGACACTTTGGGCTCTGAGCTCATATTGAGGTTCACCCTGGTCCAGTGTGAAAGCAGGGTCCTTGGCCTGCCCACCCCACAGCATGCAGCACCAACATCTGCTGTGAGCCCTGAGTGCATCCCTGCCCACCGACCAATGGATGGTGTGAGCAGGACAGACACCTGTTACAGAAAAAAAGCCACCAACTAAGAAGATGCTCAATCATTTATATTCCGTTTCCCCCCAAGTAAAACAATGCAAACTTCACATGAGGAACTGCTTTCTTCTACCAGAGAAGTTACTCCTTGTGACTTGGATGTCATGGGGTAATGTGGACCGCAATGCCCAGGGAGAGGAGTTCCGTGAGAGCAGTGGGGTTTCCCCCCCCGAGCCTGCCGGCAGCATCAGTGTGCCCCCATTCTACCATATGCTTCCACACCCACCCAAGAATGCCTTTCTAGTCAGCCCCCCCACATCAAAGACCACAGACAAAGCTTATCTTCTGCCCAGAGATCAGAGAAAGGGTGAGAGAAAGAAGAGGCTATATTTAGTTAACAAAGATAAAAGGAATGAAATGAGTCACAGAGCCCAGCACCACACAAGGACTTCACTATAGCCCAGTACAGTGGAAGGTCCAGCTACGAGCCATGTCAGGGCAGGATCAGGACTGGGGGCAGTTTGCTGAAGAGTACAGCTACTTTCTCGGGTTACAGGAAAAGGCAGAAACAAGCCCAGAGGGGGATACACAAGCAATACCTTATTAAGTTGTTAGACATCTAGTCTGAAAGTCAGGACAGAAAATTCTCCCTCATAGAAACAGGGTCCTGAATATTAGGAGGAAGACGTGGCAAGCAGGTATAAATGACCTAAAGCAGGTAGCATCTCAAAGACTTTCTACTGGTTTCATTGAAGTCCCCTTGGCTATCCCAGTGCAAGGAGAGGGGACTCTCACCAGCTTTAATCCACTCCTTTTGTGTCTGCTAGATAGTCTGGGAGGGAGGTCAGGGAAGATTTTATTTTCTGTGGTTGGGGGGGGGTCGGGTAGGAGACCACCACTTTTTAAAAGGACTGAAAAGGGAGGGACGAGGGTAGCTGGCACAGCTTGCTTTTTGACCCTCTTCTCTGCAACTGTATGCCTCCTGTGTGAAATGATGACCCAGACTGTGTATTTACTGTACAAACACGACCCAGGGGAGTTTCCTCCATTTAGTGTAAGGAGAGTTGCCTTGTAAATGGGACACATCTTTCTTTATATGTGCAAAAGATCTCTTGGGAAAAACCTCTGTGAGAACATCAACCCACAGTCCCAGAATGTCTCAGCACCTTACACAATGAACTATTTTAGTGCCAGACACATGGGGACATGTGCACACACACATCCCCAAACACATATATCCCCAGAACTTCAAGGGGACACACATCCAAAACCACCAGGCTATTTGGAAAAGTTCCTCTTATCTGGAACATATAGTAAAAGCCTATATTTTGTGCTGATGTTTATTTTATTTTTCTTTTCTTTTTTCTTTTCTTGTAAAAGCCTATATTTTGTGGTGATGTTTCTTTCTTCCTCTCTTTCTTTCTTTTAATGAGAGGTGATTTATTTCCTCTTCTTTGTTCCCAAACCATCACTATACTCCAAGCTAGGTTATCATGGGAGGACCACATCTGACCTGAAAGAACAGTAAGCAGGTTCTTCCAAACTGCCTATTTTTAGCCTCTGGTCCTTCCTGCCTTCTTCCCTAGGGATGCCCCTCCCTCTGGTCTCCAGCAAACTGCTCTGACTAGAGCACAGGATCCTGACACCAACCAGGAAGGTGAGGCTGTGGGAGCCCTGTTATCGCCTCTCCCTACTTTAAGGCTTCAAAGAATACAGACTGAGGAGCCTGGAGTAAAAGTGGGAGGGGAGAAATTTTTTAAATCACAAAGAAAGTAGGAGTATGACTTCAGAAGAGAAAGACTGTACATAAATTGTTTGTTGTCCATCTAAGATCAGAACAAAGCTTGCTGTGCCACGTGGCTGGACTGGCATATGTTCTCCTCTTTGTTCTCTCAGGCCAGCCCACGGCTCCTACACACATTAATCTTGTAACCCACACCCCTGCAGGCAAGGCTGAACCAGCCAAGACAGCTACTCAACCTGAAGAGACCAAGGCCGCCCACCAACCTAACAACAACTCCAACCACACAGCCAGCTTTCACCCTTAACAAAGCAGCTAATTCGGAGCAAACAAATCCTTTAAGGAAACAGGAAAACACTCTGATACCTGCCTCATGCTGACTCCAAGATATGGCCCTCCGTTCACTAAACCTCAGGGTGGTGTATACATGCAGCTGTTACAGAATCGCCAATATGAACTGAAAAGTCAATTTTCATTAACTTGTCCTTGTAAAATTGTAAGTGTTAGGAAGCAGTCTCAATCCCTTCAAAAGTTAGAAATTTTTTAACATGATTTATAACAAAGTCAGACATCCAATGCTGAAAACAAAGCATTCCCTCTATTTTATTTTGAATCAAGAGTAAAGGAAATGATGGTCCAGCAGGTAAACTTAATGATTTTAATCTTCAAAGAGCCAGAAGCATATTTGTGAATGCATCCACATATATCATGCCTGGTTCCAGACAGACATCATGCGTTCAACAGCAAAAAGCAAAACACAACCTGTCAGCGTGGATCTCAGGCATCAACTCTAAGGTCTCCAAGGTCCCCAAGCCTTCGCTCCAACAAAGTAAATGCACAACAGCTTAACAGGTCCCAAGCTGATCTACCAGATGCATATACCATCCATCTCCCCTTCTGCTGCTTGCCACTGAAGGACAAATCAGTTTGCAATCTGACAAGCCCTTACTCCCCTTCCCTGTGCAGAAGTTTAAGAGCTTGCAGGAAGACGTTTGCACTGTGTTGCCACAATCTTGTTGACTTTCTAACTATTTCTGAGAACTCCCAAGACAGCTTCTCAGGCCAGAGTTCCCCTTTTAGTAGTCTGTTTTGTGCACGGGTTTGTAAAAGCCTAACTACTAGGTGGGGGAGGGGGAGGAGGGGGGGCACAGTGCTCCAAGGCAGGGCTAGCAAGGCCACAGTGCTCTCCCTCTGTCAAGCTCCTGCTCCTCCCACATCTTCGCACCACCAGCGGAATAGCTTTTAATACCAGGCACTTCTTGGGGACTCTCACCAGCTTTACGCCGCTCCTTTTGTGTCTGCTAGATAGTCTGGGAGGGAGGTCAAAGAAGATTTCATTCCTGGGACGCATGTTCTTGGGGAAATAAATGCACAAGACAGGGACGTTGTTTCTCAGGAGCTTATGGCCCATCATGGAAATCATGAAACAATACAAGGGAGCGTAGATGTAACATGACTCTTAAGAAAGTTATCTCTATTTTATCCCTTTCATAAAACAGAAGCTATTTCGGGGCGCCTGGGTGGCTTAGTCAGTTAAGCGTCTGCCTTCAGCTCAGGTCATGATCCCAGGGTCCTGGGATTGAGCCCCGCATCAGGCTCCCCGCTCAGCAGGAAGCCTGCTTCTCCCTCTCCCACTCCCCCTGCTTGTGTTCCCTCTCTAGCTGTGTCTCTCTGTCAAATAAATAAATAAAATCTTAAAAACAAAAACAGAAGATATCTCAAAGATTAACAAGAATCCAGTGAAGTAACGTATTCCCCTAGGGCACACACAGACAGCAAGTGATGAAGTTGGGAGAATTTATCTACAGAAGGGTGGCTGGTTCCAATGCCTATATGCCCCTTCCACAAATGCTGCTTCATTTGGTGCACTCAAATTTGTGTCCTCGCTCACATTTTTTTAACCTTCAGCAGTAAATTTTTATGAGTACACATGTCACATCTCTCATATGATCCCTACATGCTCTGACAAATTTTTTTTTGTTTTTTAAGCTTTTATTTATTTATTTGACAGAGAGAGAGGGAACACAAGCAGGGGGAGTGGGAGAGGGAGAAGCAGGCTTCCCGCTGAGCAGGGAGCCCAATGTGGGGCTCAATCCCAGGACCCTGGGATCATGACCGGAGTAGAAGGCAGATGCTTAATGACTGAGCCACCCAGGCGCCCCAACTCTGACAAATTTTCTAATAGACGATGACTGCCAGTCAATCTATAGACATTGATTAGTGACTGCTCTGTGCCCAGTTTACATCAAGTACTGCAAAGAGATTAAAAGTAAATAAATTTGTAAAGGGGAGGAAGAAATAGTGTAAGAGTTAACTAATAGTAAAAGATGATAATAAATACAACATGAGAACTATAAGCAAATGCTTCTCCCTGCATACGCAAATCACCTGGGAATCCTATGACAATGCAGATTCAGATTTAGCAAGTCTGAGTAGGGGCCTGAGATGCTGCGTTTCTTTCTCTCTCTTCTTTTTTTTAAAGATTTTATTTATTGAGACAGAGAGAGAGAGAGAGAGAGCGCGCGCGAGCAGGTACAACTAGAGGGGAGAGGCAGAGGGAGAGGGAGAGGGAGAAGCAGACTCCCCGCTGAGCAGAGAGCCCGATGTAGGGCTCGATGATGACCTGAGCTGAAGGCAGACGCTTAACTGAGCCACTCAGGCACCCCTGATACTGTGTTTCTAACAAGCTCCTGACCAACAAGGAGCTAAAGTATTTCAAAGGTCTACCTGGGCTGGGGTGCTCTAGAAAAGGTAAAGAAGTGAATCAGAAACAGCCCTTAAACGACTAAGTAGAACTGGAGAAGTCTGGGGTGGAATGTTGGGAAGAAAGAAAACTGTATATTATATATATAAAAATATATAAAATTTTTTTTTAAGTAGGCTCCATACCAGTGTATAGTCCAATGCAAGGCTTGACCTCATGATCCTGAGATCAAGACCTGAGTTGAGATCAAGAGTCGGATGCTTAACAGTCAGAGCCACCCAGGGGCCCCCAAAAATGATATTTTAGATGAGGGAATAAACAAACAAAAAAACTCCAGGAAAGGAGAAGCACTGACACAAAGGTCATTTGGGGTATAGATGTCTATTTTAAAAATATAAAAATACTCCTAAACTGTATCACCACTTAATTCCTGGGAATTACAAGACTTCATTCTCTCTGAAGAACCCTGAACTTCTTACTGACTGGCCTGAGAATAAGTTCGAGGTAGGGAATAACTTTAGTTTGTTGATCTAATAAAGGGTAACACCATGATAAATATCTTACAGAAGGCAGCCCCAACTACTCAGCTACTTGGTGATACTCAGAAGTTTAGAGCCATAAACTTTGGCACACACCCAGCCACTAGCCAAAGAATGTTTCATGAGACATTTTTAAATACTTACCATCTCATAATGAACAGGAAAGGAAATCCCACTGTCAGCCTCGCCCTATGTTGGCCTCCTAACACAGATCTCCCAAGAGAAGGGCCAGAATAGTGGTCTCTCCAACTGTGCCATCTGGTTGATGTGGCCCAACTTCCTGGCTGGGTCACTTCCTCTGCTGTTTCAGACAAAGTGGCACTGCCTTTTCCCAATGAATTCCTCAGCAAACAGAAATGAATGCCCAGATGCAAGGAAAGGTCACACAGTGTGCATGCTGTGTTTGGGAAGAGTCAGGGTAGTATGGCAGGGGAGCGCTGTATTCAGAATTAGAAACAGGGATCTGAATCAGGGTTCTGTCATTTACTAAGCTCTGTAACCTCTCTAAATCCATTTTCACATTTACAAAATGGAAATTATATTCCAAGCTATTATGAGTCAAATTCGGCAATGTATGTGAAAATGCTTCATAAGTTGTAAATCACTATAAAAACACAATTCCTTACTCCTAAAGGGTTCTGAAAAGTAAAAGGCCCTTTATGACACTCCTCCTATATTTATGTCAGTACTCCACTGTATATATCTAGTATTTATTATCCCTTTTTTTTTTTTTACAAAAGGAAAAACTCGGGCTGCCTTGGTAGCTCAGTCAGTTAAGCGTCCAACTCTTGATTTCGGCTGAGGTCATGATCTCAGGCTCATGGGATCAAGTCTTGCATGGGGCTTGCGCTCAGCACAGAGTTTGCCTGAGATTCTTTCTCTCCCTCTCCCTCTGCCCCTTCCCTTGCTAACGTGTATGCAAGCACTTGCATGCACTCTCTCCAAAATAAATAAATAAATAAAATCTTAAAAAAACAAAAAACAAAAGGAAAACTCAAAGCACCAAGAAGAAACCATGGACTTATTTAAGGTCAACACTAAATACAGTTTGACTCTTGAACAACATGGGTTTGAACTATGTAGGTCCACTTAAATGTGGATTTTTTTACACTCTACAAATTTATTTTCGTTTCCTTATGATTTTTTTAAAAAGATTTATTTATTTATTTATTTGAATGGGGGAGGGGCAGAGGGAGAGGGAGAGAGAGAATCTCAAGCAGACTCCCCGCTGCAGATGCTTAACTGACTGAGCCACCCAGGCACCCCTCCTTATGATTTTCTTAATATTTTCTTTCCTCTAGCTGACTTTATTGTAAGAATACAGTATACATATAACAATATATAAAATATGTGTTAATTGTCTGTTTACATTATTGGTAAGGCTTCTAGTCAATAGTAGCTATTAGTAGTTAAGTTTTTAGGGAGTCAAAAGTTTTATGCAGATTTTCTACTGTGCAAAGAGCTGGGACTCCGACCCCCTCAAAGATGAAGTATCAACTGCATGTGACTTTTGAGGAGTGAAATGACCACTAAAAGTTGCCATGAAGTCAAACATTTCTCTGTTATTGGATAGTAAGAGAGCAATCTACTAACTCACTTCTAGAGAATCAATATTATAACATTTTCTAAAGGAGCCCTACAGGAGTCAAATCACTTAGATCTCTACCTGCATTATCTGACATAGGAAAACCCAAGGTGGAATTGTTTGCAAGCATGGCAACAGGATTCCAGCACTGACTCAGTGGCTCATTAGATCATACAACCTTGGATATAACACTTGTTTGGGCAAAGATTCAGATTCCTTTTTTGTAAAAAGACAGGACTGTACTAGCCAAGTGATTAAAGCTTTTGTTAGCGGCCAGTCTCCGACATCTATCTAGAACAGGTAAAAGCTTCTCTGACTGAAATTGGGGTGGGTGGCCTCCAGCCACCGCAATACCCCATTCATCTCTTTCCAGACTCTTCTAACAATCTTGTGTTTTCATTTCCTTGTGGCATCACCAAGGAAACCCCAGCATCCAGATTATAAACCTCCGGAGTAAGTGACCAGCTCTGACATTCAAAGGCAGCATGCCTCCTCTTCAAATCTTCTATTACATTCCACTCTCCCAGGCTTTTAAAATGTGCTACAATTCTGGAGATGAGAAGGCAAAACTAAGCCAACTTGGGTGCATTTTGGGGAAGGGAAGGAGGGAGGAGTGGGAATAGAATGAGGGAAAATTCAAATATAACGGAAGGCTCAACAACCAATCACACGCTGCAAAAAAAATCTGAGCTTTTATGATTTGTTATAAAGGTAAGGAAACTACAGACAGAAGTCCATATCCAAGCTGGCATGTCCTAGAGAGGGCTGTGGAGCATGATCGAGATAGAGCACCTAACTCTACAGGACGTACCTGAAGAGCAAAAGTCAATCTCCTATGTGTCCTAGAAGTCCTAGAAACAGCATGGGGGTTTGGGACCCAAGAGACCTCAGTTCAAATCCAACTCTGTCCGTTCCCTATCCATGTGACTTTGGGGGAGTTTCTTAACCTCTTTCAGTTTCCTTTTCTGGGGGAAAAAAAAAAGGTAACATACCTCAGAGGAAGGCTGCAACATGTAAAGTGCCTCTTAAAGTCCCTGACACTAGTAATACTCAATCAAGGCTGGAGATGACAATGGTGATAATGACGATGTTGATGGGGATTCAGTCTTCTATCCCTAACATCAGGAAATTTTTTTTCTTTCAATTCATAATTATTTCATTACAAAAGAGTTTTGCTAGTAGAACTGGTAAAAATAAAACATTATTATCCAAATGATTTACAGATTGCAGAGGGAGATTGTGCTCATGACCAAACAGCTGGTGCCTGGCACTGCTATGATAAAAAACCATGGCTTTAGTGTCCTGGGCTTGGCCTTGCCCCATTGTCACACCACCTGTGCACGATGGGCCAGCTGGCCACGACTTACCCTCTTTTCTTGGATCTACATTCCAATTCGCCCACTTGGATGATATTCAGTACATTGGGGACAGCAACATCAGTGTGCTCCTATTTCCAGGGAACCCCTCCATTGTCTCAGGTGACTTTAGTGAGCAATGGCCACAGGAGGCCACTGCATTCCCCAAACTTCTTTCAGGTATGAGTGTCCAAAAGCCCCCTCTCACTACAGGCCTATGCCCTGGTCTTCAGATGCCAGTTCTGCAACCTGATCTCAGTCAGGTCTTGGTGGTTTCAAGAGGGACCAGGGAAGAGAAGAGAGCATTCTTATGAGTTCTAGGAAGCTCTTTTTTCTGAAGGGGATACACCAGTACTCATTTGTAACTCCTAGAGAAAGGGAAAGAGAGACAACTGACTTTCTTCAAGGTCCTCTTAGCAGACGTTGTAGCCAAGGCAGTCCTAGCTCAGGCCCTGAGATGTCTCCTGTCCATTTTCTACCCAGCTGGATCAAAACGGACAGTCCGCAGAGGAATTTGGAGTTTCCCTGTTGCGTATGCCTAACATCAGGAAATTGATGGCAATGTCAAATTCAAAGTTCTTCATTCATTAGATCTCATGAACACAAGATGAATATACTTACTCTAAGCCCATAACTGCATTGTTTTTGGTGTAAATTAATCTCCTGACATCTTCCCTCCTCTTTCTTCTGAATCAAGAAGTCATCTATATCCAGGTACCTGAATCTGATCTGAAGGCAGACAAAAACATTCAGCTAACGTTGTCACTGATTTCTTGACTTTTACTCTTAGCCACCTCAAAAAACAACTTCTGGGGGTGGGGGAGGGGAGGGAAGCCAAAGAACTCTATCCATGTAAGTCAGGAGTACCCTTTCTTGGAAAAGAAAGGAAATGATCTGACAGGCAAGGCCAGATCCTGGTATGGGTAAACTCCTGAGCACCTCCAGGCCTCCCATAAATGCTATATCTTAACTGCCCCAATGATGGGCTTTGATAACAGGAGTAGGGATCAATATCCCAATATCTAACAAACAAGAAACCTCTTGTTCTAGTATTTGAGAAAAAGAAGAGTCATTTAAGGAACATCCTGTGTATGTGTGGGAGGGGATATGATATTTATAGAAAATATGGGGATGGAAAGATGGAATACAGGAAACTGCTTGTGAAAGATCAGGTGGGAAATTACCCCCTGCTGAAACAGAAGCTCCGAGAGAAAGCTCCAAGAGAAAGCTCCGCGAGAGCAAGGATTGTTATCTGTTTGGCTCACTGCTATTCTGCAGCACCTAGAACAGTGCTTGGAACAGAATGAGCACTCAAACACTTGCTGAATGAATGAAAGAAAGAGGGAGAAGCAGGTATCTGATGCAGTTAAGGGCACAGGCTTTGAATCAAACAGAATGAGATTGAAATCCCAGTTCTGCTACTTATTAGCTAAGTGACTGATCAAGTCACTCAAGCTCTCTCAAACTCAAAACACATCATAGGATTCTTGTTAAGGATTTAATGACAATGCACTTATCAAATTTAGAATGCCTAGCATACAATAAGTGCTCAATAAATGGTGGCTATTAGCTATAATCATCTTCTCTCCCTGTCCCACTCCTCAAAATCCCTCTGGTTTAGGGCAGAAAAGAGAGGCAACCACCATAAAAAATCAAAGGATCAGACTGGAGTGGCAGCCCTGTTCCATCCCAACCCTAACCTAAGCCATAGGTGTGTCTGCCCTGCCCCCCATCCCTTTGTTCCTGTGAAATCCATGCTCACCCAACCCCCTCTCTACAGAGAAACTTCTTTCTGTCCTGCTCAGGAGGGGATGTAAATATCAGTACAGTGAGGAATTAGCATTGACATGCTTACCCAAGGCAGACCCAGCACTGAAAGAAGCTGTGTGCAGCAGGGCAAACAGCACCTACAAAGGCTGCCAGCTGAACCAGTTAAAATCTAAGAGCCAAGACAGTCTCCTACACTCACTCACACGCTTAGTCCCACCTACTACCATTCCATAATACACAACTTAATTCTTGCAAATTAACACTTTCTCAAGCTGCTGCTGGGAGCAGTGTTTTCTAAGATGAACCCCACATTTCCCTTGACAGCTCCATTTGCTCTGCATCTCAATGTGTCAGTGACAATTTCCGGACAACTTCCAGCCAGGGGTGGGAGGTGGAAACAGATCTCATGCCCAAAAAGCCCCAAGTTGATATCACAGAACTGCTGAGGATTCAATCTGGAAAAGATCCAGGTTTCCTGAGGACTTGAGTCCAGAGAATTTCAGAATTTCAGATTTTTAGCTATAAACCAAAATCTTGGACCATTAAACAGCATTTGTGAATATATATGTACAAAGAAGGAGAAAATGAGCAGGAAGAAGGACCCTTGAGAATGTCTCTTCTGTAATCCCTGATCTCTTCAGGAGATGCAGCTGCAGAAGAGAAGTTGCAGGGAGGGCACACAAACACACACGCCACCTTCTCATACTCAAGTCTGCATTGGCTTAATCCACACGTTCAGAGGTGCTGTGTGCTCACCCAGCTAGTGCCCAATTCCCCTGAGGTCCTGTGAGGGTAAGCTAAGCAAAAAAGCTAAAAAGGTTTCACATCAAGATCACAACTTCTAAACAAAACAAGATTCAGAGAGGAGAGCTGGAAGAACCCAGAGACATAAGAAAAGCTACCTTCCAGGTATGTCCTGGCCTGCACTGCTACCGCGGCTACTAACCAAGTGGTCACCCACAGAAATACTCATATACTTCACCCACCGGGTTTCCAACTAACTCCTGCGATTACATTATTATTTGGCTAAAAGGAGAGATGCAAGGACAGAATCTGGAGAAAGGATCACTATATGCTTATATGTTCAGCTCCTCTCCATGTCCATGGGAGACAGGGCTGAAAGAAGAAGTTAGACACACTAACTAGTGCAAAGATTTCTTTCTTAATAATAGAACTCCAGGGGCACCTGGGTGGCTCAGTTTGTTAAGTGTCTGCCTTCGACTCAGGTCATGATCCTGGGGTCTTGGAATCGAGCCCTCCGTTGGGCTCCCTGCCCAGTGGGGAGTCTGCTTCTCCCTCTCCCTCTGACCCTCCCTCCTGCTTGTGCTCTCTGGCTCTCTCTCTCAAATGAATAAATACAAAATCTTAAAAATATATATATATAGAACTCCAATTTTATTAGCAATGTTACAAAATCACAAATTCCCAGTCTTCTTTAAAGCCAGCTATGACCATGTTTTCTAAGTGCTGGCTAATGAGATATAAGCAGAAGTGTGTGAGCCTTCCAGAAAGACTCCTTTCAAGGTGTTGTCTCATATGGGAGAACAACTTTTTGTCTTTCTCCATTTCTTCCCTTTTGTGTTTTCCCTGGAAACAGAAATATGATGGTTGGTGCTCCCGCAGCCACATCTGACCATGAGGTAACCTAAATGATGGAAGTTAGGTCAAGTTAAACTCTCACCCATGAATCCATGGAGTAGACCACATGTTGCAGCTAACAGAGCAGAACTTCTATCATCCTAGCCGAAGTCCTGATGTCCATGGAACCGGCCACACTGCTCTGGGCTTCCCACCTCCAGGCTTCTTTTACATAATGGGGAAAACCTTCATGTTTAAGCCACATTTTGCAATTCCCAACTGAAACTAATCCTAACTTAATAGAAGCCTTTTACTTACTAGAGGAAGCTCTGAAGGAGATAAAACGATGCACAGTCTTATATATGCAGATAGGATAGACTCCACCTGGCAGCTTATCAACTGGTATCTGCTTACAAAAAAAACAGCTTTGACCGCAGTTTCCTAAGTAGTAAAGCCCTGCATCTAATCTAATAAGAGCAGAGCTTTTCCTGGGGAGTTAAGAGGAAGAGAGATTCATCCCCAAGAAACTAAATATTCCATTTTATCCACAACTGAAATCTCAGGAAAAACTGATTCAGTAAGGGAGCATGATCTGATCTCTTCAGTGAACCCTAGATGATATAAAACTATAGATTTTCCTCACCAATTAAAACAATGCAAACCCCATTACAATCAGTTTCTAACAGTTTTAGGTCAGCTTATCTTCTACTATTTCCTCCTGCAGAAAAGCCCTACCAATCCAAATCTCAGCGAATTTCTAAACCTTCAGGTCATTAACTCACCAACCAAGACTCAACCTTACTAGGGTTCACTCCTCAGGCCATCTTGTAAATTGTATTATGCTCCCCCAAATGTAAATGCCTGACAGTCAGAGACTCAGTTGAATGAATACTCTCTACAGCACTGATGATGGTAACAAATGGCTGGAGGCGGTTGTAGAAGAAAGGAAGATGGAGCTATAGCTCGGCTCTGTTTTCCTTCCAAAGGTGTCCCCTAGCCAGCCTGAGACCCTACCCTCTTCTCCTGTTAAAGCTGAAACAGATGTGCTTCTCTACCCCAAAAGCCAAAGATAACCCTCAACAGGTCAAACTGAACTGTCCAGTGGTGAGTAGATCATACCACCCCCCACTGCAGCTAGTAGGGCCAGAACTGGCCATAAGAAGGGGGCTTAGGTGGTGGAAGCCCCAGCCCTGGGGCCTGTTTTACATGAACGTATGGTGCTAAACGCAGCTGGAACCAAGGGTGATTTACAATGACTGCCTACTGTTTGGAGAAGGGAGGAGGGGGGTTTTGCTAGTAAAATATTAGCTAGCTTAAGGAGATAATATTCCCCCCTGGTAGGGATGTGATCCTTCTAGGACAGAAAAACAAAGATAAATAAAGAGGGAAAAAAACTGGAAAGGGTACAGGGAAAAAAAAAAAAAGATCAACTGGATAGAAGACAGACCTTATAAGGGAAGGTTAAAGGAATTGGACTCATTTGGCATGAAGATGAAAAAACTCATGATACCTTCCCCCCTTTCAAGATCTAGTAGTATTCCAGCGTCTACAAGTGTATGCAAAAAAGCGTTTAGTAGTTGTTGACTGACTGATCAGCAAATGGAAGCCGAAAATTCTCACTCAGCCTCGTGGGGAAGAAGAAAAGCAAATGTGCACAAAGAACAGCAGAATGAGTTTAGGTAAGCCATCCTCAGAGTTGAGAGAGTCTGTGCCACTCTCCCAGCCCCTCCCCCTCCCCCTGCCTGGCCAGTTTCCTCCTTATCCCCACAGAAGTTTATCTCTCCTTCAGTACTACTTTCACTCCACTGCTTTTACTTCACTGTTTGCTCCTCACCAGGCAGTGAGCTCATTGGGGGAAGGGAAGGGTAGCAAAATTCCTGTGTGTTTAGCATGTGTGTGTGCGCGCACACGTGTGTGTACATGTGTGGGCCCCAGAACATGGTTCCTAGTACATAATGGGTACAGAATAATTGAACGAAGCCACCAAATAGTTATTATTCACTCCCTGCGTGCCTGGCACTGCGGATAGAACAGTGTACGAGATAAACATTCCTTCCTTCGTGGAGCTTTCATTCTACTAGGGGACAGACAACATGCAAGCGAACCCTGACATTGGAGGGAAATACATGCTAGGGAGGAAATACACGCTAGGGAGGAAGGGTGGGTTGGGGAGGAGGTGGCACTGTTAACCAGGATGGTCTGGGAAGCCTGTAAGGAAACTGAGAGCACAGCAAAGAACTAAAGGGGCAAGCCATGGATCACCATGGGGGTGAGGGGGCCTTGGAGGCAGAGGAGCATCATGTGCAAAACTGAAGACGGGTCATGATGTACAAGAGGCAATCTGGCTGCGTGGAGGCTTGTAGGCCACTGTGAGCGCTTCAGCTTCTACTGGGGTGCCAGGGGAGGCACCACAGAGGTGTGAGCAAGGAAGAATGATGGTAGCACAGCCGAGATTTTCAGACGACCCCTCTGGCTACTGTGTTGACAACACATCTAGGGGTAAAAGCGGGAAGCAGGGAAACTGGTTTGGAGGCTACTGCAAAACTCCAGGGGACAGGTGATAGTGACTTGGGCTAAAGAAGTATCAGTGCAGGTTGTAGTCAGGCTCTGGGTCAAAACAGGAAGTGGAATTGACAGGATTTGCTAATGGATAATACTCAAGGTGTGAGAATAAGAGAAGGTAATCCAAGGAGTTTGGGCCTGAGGAACTAAAAAGATAAATGAAGAACAGACTAACAAAAGGACCAACATATAAACCTCCCTCCTCTTGGGTCCTACTAGAAGCAGGGGAATAGGTGAAACAATCCCTCGGCCATTCTCACTGTGCAGGAGTCCACCCCTGGGGAAGATGGTCACCTGGCAGAGGTCCTCTCCCATGCTCCAGATCTAACCACCAGGGCATCCATCTCCAGATCCAGCCTTGGACCCCCAACTTTGCCTCTTGCACTCTCAGCCCCAGGACCCTTCCCTAGGTGGATGGGTGCATGGTCTGACACCCACAGAATCTGCTCCCCGGAGCTCTTTATTGACCCTGAACAGGTCCAGAATAGCTCAGTGGAGCTCCTGATAAAGCACATTCTAGGCACATACACAACTGCTAGAGTTTCTTCCCCACACTTTGGGCTACTTGAGGAGGCAATAATATCTCCAACATGGCAGGACGTGGTACAGAATTGGGGGTGGAGGTAGGAGAGAAAAGGAGATAAGAAAGGTAAGGCAAGAAAGGTTGAGGGTCTATACCCCAAACCCACTCTCAGGCTGTGCCTGCCCTCAGCCATTCTAGAGCAGCTCCTGCTCAAACGAAGGCCTCTCAGCCCCACGCCACACCTGCTGCTACCACTAATACCACCACATCACCATCTAGAGCTACTCCTCTCCTCTGCCCCTCACCTTCCAAAGAGCAAAGGGTACCTTGCATTTCTGTGAGATTCATCTTTTAAAACATACTGTTTGGAGAAAATAATAATAATTAAAAATAAAAACATCCTGTTTGGGGTTTCTTTTTGTAGCCAAATCCATGCAAGGTGTGTCCTGAATATTCAGCCTGAGATAGACAAGTCATACAGAAAAAAGAATTCAAAATGGGGTAAAGGTAGGAAAGTGCTTCTTACTGATTATTTTCTAGGCCAGTGACTATGAGAATGGTAAGTTTAAGTGTTTGCTGACTGCTCACAATGTGACCAACATATGCTGGCTGATGAAAAAAGTACATACAAGACAATATCCCTACCCTCAAGAAGCTTACAATCCAGTCAGGAGAAAACTAACATGTACCCCAACAAACAAGCAAACATTTCCTAAAAGTGTATGGCCAGGCTATCAGGGTAAGGATGGTTATGATTCGGGAAGGCTGGGAAGAGAAGGGAGAGACATAATTAGAAGTAGCACTTAGCAGGACACATGTAGGAGCCTGGGAGGAGGGTGAGAAGTTCCCTGTGAGCTTTCAAAGCCACATGAGAGAGCCGATTGGGGCCATATGAGAAGCAGCCCGGCCCTCAAAGCAGAATGGCCTGGCCACAGCCACGATGGTGGTGAGAAGTAAGATGGAACTGCAGCCAAGCAATGTCCAGGAGCCCTCGCAATCGCTTGGGCACTGAATGAAAGGGAACTGGATCAGAACTGTGGCAGTGGGAATCGAAATGAAATTTTAAAAGGGAAGGCCGTTTAACAAATACTGAGAACCAATTATGCAGATGTAGTTTTAGATGCTGGGAATAAGCAGTTTCCAAAGACATTCTGAGGAAAGAAATAATAAAGCAGATTAGATATAGAGGTTATACAAACCAACTATTGACTTTATTTATCATATGCATCCTGTTCAAAGGCTGGAAGGCTGACAAATACTTCTATACTCCAGTCAATGCCTTAACTTTACCTACAACTGTCCTACACACAGAATGTTAAAGGAAGACTCCGTTAGTCTTCAATGCATGAGATGGAATGACGGCCATCTCCACTCTTTCATAGCAATTACTCTGTTCTGCTCTGTTTTACACAAATATGGAGGAAAGATCTGAAAATTTCTAACAATTTCCAAACAGTGAAACACAACAGTTGGGGCGCCTGGCTGGCTCAGTCATTAGGCGTCTGCCTTCAGCTCAGGTCATGATCCCAGGCTCCTGGGATCGAGCCCCGCATCAGGCTCCCTGCTCAGCAGGAAGCCGGCTTCTCCCTCTCCCACTCCCCCTGCTTGTGTTCCCTCTCTCGTTGTGTCTCTCTCTGTTGAATAAATAAAATCTTAAAAAACAAACACACACACACAACAGTTGTTAACATTCAGTGGGCCTGCTTTCCCCATCCTCTACCTCACTGTCGCCAAGCACCATCTTCCCTCTGTGCGAAACTGAGGAGATGAGGACAACGGGCTGGAGCCTGAAGGGTACCTATGACTCCACTGGCACTAAGGAAAACTTTTCACTCACCTGAGCTCCCTCCCTGCCCCTTGAATCTCAGGAGTCCCCACAAACCTGGCAAGTTGCGCTCTGCTGAAGACATGGCCACATGCACTAAAGGGGCCACAAGCCTCTTCTGCCACCTCCCATCCCATCCTAACCCACACCCAAATAAAATGCCACACACTCAATTATCAGCCTTTCAAGGTAAGATGCTCCTACCTTCAGACAAGTAGCTTCTTCACCCACTAAGTAACTAGCTGAGGGTCAAACATGTACAAGTTCCTACAGACATTTTTTTAAGTAGTTCCAATGCCCAGCGTGGAGCCCAATGCGGGGCTTGAATTCACCACCCTGGGATCAAGACCTGAGCTGAGATCAAGAGTTGGGACAAGAGTGGCTGGGGAGCCACTCAGGCACCCCAGTCCCAAGGACATTTTAAAGATACTGTCCCCATCTTTACCGCACTTATAATACACGGCAAAATCTGAGCCCCTCACAGATATTCAAATGCAATGACAATAACAACCAAGATAGTAATAGAGAGACTTTCTTCTAAGTCTTCCCCAAAAGCAGATGGACATCTGTTTGCTTTCTAACCCCAATCTATAGGACATAAATGAAATTTATTCAAAATGGTATTATTATTGGAGTTGGAATTCTGTGTTCCAACAAGAACGAAGAAAAGAGCCAGTCATTACCCAAAAAAATCAGCCTCTCCCCCTCAGAGCCAGTACAAATCCAAGAAAGGCAAAGCTGGAGGCAAAGCTTGCTGCTATCATTCTGTCACTCTGTGTTCTTCAGCACCCAGCACTCCCTCCAAAAGGCTGTCCTCCCATCATACCCTTCTGACCGCATTTTTATCTTGCACAGTTGAGGCCAAGTATACACAGCCTGGTCTTCTGGCCATTTACAAAGTAACTGCTAATCAAGGGCATCACTCCATGTAAGACACCACTGCCAATGCCAGAGGCTCCCAAATGATAAGTCTTTACTTTTGTTTGATCATCTGCCCATGTGGCTAATGTGTGCATTTGGGTTTTGTTCACCATCTCAGTACATGGCACACATCCATGCATTTTACCAACTATATTGGGGGGGGGGTGTCAAAGGGATTAGCTCCACAAGGTTCTGACCCTAGATGAGATTAAAGTCTTAAAACCAAACTCATGCACCTCTGCCAGCTGTCAGCTACCTCAACACTGCCAGTCTTCACTAGAATCCTACAGACAACAAGGTTCTGTGGGTAGGGAATTTGGTCCACAGATAAACTGTCTCTTTAAAGATCTGTAGCAATTTAAAAGCAGCTGGTTTCTGGTATGAACCAGTCCTCAGAAAACAACTCTCACTTCATCTACAAAGGACAAGATCCAACAATTCGAGTTTTGGGTATTTAAAAAAAGGGGGGGGGGAATTGCTCCACCCAGATACAGTCAAGACTCAGACACAAGTGCTGGTTCAAGAACAAGGGGTTGGGGTCTTTTAGAAGCAGCAGCCAGAAGGCACTGGCCTTGGCTGCTGAATGTAACTACACTGCTAAAGCTCAACGTGCTAGTCTAGGTCTGGGACAAAGGGAGGGGAAATATTCCTAAGCAGAAACACTGTAGCTCAAGGGGCACAAAGCAGGCCCAGAACTCCCCACGGGAGCCTCAGTGCCACTTAGTCCCAGGACAGATCCAGCAGGGCTGGCCTTGTCCCATGCAGGCAGCTGCCTCTCACTCACAGAGGTAGGAAGACCTCTGACAGAGAGAGAACTGTGTGACCGAAGGAAATCCAGGCATTCTCCTCGCTCCTTTCCCTCCTCCCCTCTTTTTATTTAAAAAAGAAGGGAAATATTTCTATGCCTGAGAAAAAGTTTTGATTGCAAGAGTCCTTCTAATCAGAAAACAATGACTGACTTTTTAAAGAATTTCAGTAATACCTGGAATCTCCAAAAGATCCTGAAATTGAGGGAAGATGGCTATAATTTTAGTGCTTAAGAGAAGCAATGGGGGCGCCTGGGTGGCTTAGTTGGTTAAGCGTCTGCCTTCGGCTCAGGTCATGATCATAGGGTCCTGGGATGGAGGTTCGCCCCCCCCCCCGCCCCGCCTTGTGCTTTCTCTCTCTCTCTCTCAAATGAATAAAATCTTTAAAAAAAAGAGAGAAGCACTGAAGACATCATTTCACCACAGTTTAATTAGAGGTAGTTTCTTTTTTTTTTTTAATATTTTATTTATTTATTCATGAAAGTCAGAGAGAGAGAGAGAGAGAGAGGCAGAGGGAGAAGCAGGCTCCCCGCCTAGGAGGGAGCCTGATGCGGCACTCGATCCCAGGACCCCGGGATCATGACCTGAGCCAAAGGCAGACGCTTAACCATATGAGCCACCCAGGCGCCCCGAGGTAGTTTCTTACTATATATTTTAGAGGCTTTATTCTTTGGTTTCCTGCCTTAAAGAAAGCACATACTCCATACCAACTGCCATGGTGATAGCAGTGGTGATGATGATGATGAATCGAATGGCAGCAGCTATACTTTATTAATCACATCACCACGTGCCAGCATTGTTTAAGAGCTACCTACTATCCACTGATCTATCTTTCCTCATTTAATTCTCACTGTGAAGTAGGTACAATTAGCAGCCTGATTTTACAGATAACAAAAGGAAGACACAGAGAGGTTAAGTAATTTGCCCAAAGTCACACAGTAAGTTGATATAGTTGGCACTTGGTCCCAGAAAGTCTGGAGCCACTAGACTATTAAACAGCCTCTGTATTTCTATTTGTTAGCATCTTGATCCTGTAAGGACTCTTAGTTGTCACTATTATCTGCAAATCACAGATGGAGGGAAAAAGAGAATGAAGAAAGGTTAGATAATTTGTCTAGCCAAGTAAGCTACAGGGCCAGCAGTCAAATCCAGGTCTCTGACCTCCATATTCAGTACTTTTTCACTTTGCCACACTCTGGGATGGTTTAATCAGCCGACATGGGACTTCTGAACAGATGGCTATTCCTGGGACCAGAAGAGGTGACACGAGGTCTCAGGGGCACACAGGGAAGGAAGCTTTAAGAAATGAGAACTAGACAAGAGAGTGAAGGCAACAATTGTGCCATGAGGAATCTGCCATCTGCTGCCAACCTCATGGCTTTAAAACAGAAAATTCATCCTGTCATATCCTGCTAAAAAATCAACAGATTTGCTGGCTCTAGTCACCCAATCTCCTCTCCCACTTTCCCTGAGATACTCTGCCCTCCAGTTTGGCCGTCCCATCCCCATCCCTGGCCCTGCTGTCGCTAAGCACATCTTTCTCAGGCCTTGGCTCACGGCAGTCCTGCACCCGAATTCTACCATGTTCAGACCCCAGCAGAAGACAGGTTCCTCCGTGCAGCCCCTCAGCTCTTCCAGTTCTGCCTGAGTCCCTCCACCTCTGAGCTCCTTCACAGTTCTAGACAATTTAATACTTACTCATAACCAAGCAGTATAGCTTGCCATTGTTTCTGTTTCCCCACTGGAAAATTCCTTAGGGGAACAACCATGCCGGATCCTCAGGAGGCTAGAAGGCCTCCAAGTACAGGCTTGGGAGTCCGCGTGAGATTGGATCCAAACTGCCGCACACTCGGCTGTCCGTTTCTTACATAAGTCACTGGTAAAATGCAGATAGAAACAGTACCTACGTAATAGGGTATTTCTACGAAGTAAATGAGAGAATGCGTTTCTAAGGTATTTTCCACGATGCCTGACAAAATACTCCACAAATAATTATGTAAATGATAATACATCTGCCCATAGCCTTGCCAAATGCTTGCTGAATGTGCAGTTGGACCTCAACAAGTAGTTGCCATGCAGTGATGGGAAGTTATTAGAGGTTAGGGATTACTTATAAAAACTGGACAACAAGAAAAGCAAGAGGGAGCTCAAGAAAATAAAATATTACAGTGGGATAGGTAGTGAAACAGGGAAAATAAGATCTCAAGATTAAATCAAACCTGTAAATATTTCCTGGGCACTGACTATGTACAAGTGCTCCAAGGGCCCATACTCACGGGGCTTACAATCTAGCTAAGCAGTTAAGGCAACACATAAAATAACTAAAAATACAAAAAAGTACATACATGCCAAATGGATAGGATAGCCAGCAGTTCCCAGTTTTTGGGGTGGGGGGCATGATGACTCCTTTTCACCATCAACTATTTTGTTGTTGTTGTTATTTGATACAGGCTATTCTTTTTTTTTATGATTTTATTTATTTGACAGAGAGAGAAAGAGCACAAGCAGGGGGAGCAGCAGGCAGAGGGAGAGGGAGAAACAGGCTTCCCGTTGAGCAGGGAGCCCGATGCGGGGCTCGATCCCAGGACCCTGGGATCATGACCTGAGCCGAAGGCAGACGCTTAACCGACTGAGCCACCCAGGCGCCCCAATACAGGCTATTCTTTATAACCTGATTGAAAAAAAAAAATGCCTAACAATAAAAAAAACCTACCATGAAAAACCTAGTATGAATTCAATGCTTTCCAATGAATTTACATGTTGCTAATCACAACAGCGTCTACACACTGCAAAAAGAGCAGAATATATATGTTCGAGATGGCACTAACTCAAACTCAAGCTCAAGCCATTAACACACACAAATGGTCACTGCCCACAGCATGAGGATTACTGGCACAGACTTCTACTGACAACAGGAGTTCAGAAGCAGGGTAGAGACTGGACTACAATCTTCTAATAGATTCAATTCAATAAACATGTAACTAACTTAGTTACAATAAACATTTAACTATGATAATGAAAAACAATGCTTGTAAAAAGAGGTAAGTAGATCTAAGTAAGTTTCACAGAAGGAAAGATAGATTTGAGGAGATCCTGAAGGATGAGTAAGGGCAAGATGGGCAGAGAGAAGGGGAAAGGAAGGAACATGAGAAAATTAGCATGATGAGCAAAGGAGAGATACAGCAGCAATCATATTATTGAAACCTGCCTTTCTGGGAATGGTGGTGGGGGGAAAGAGACGAAAGGATAGTAACCTTGGCACAAAGTTTAGACTCTCAATACTGAAGGGACACAGCTTCTCATTAGTACAGATGCCAGAGGCTACCGTGGAAAGAGCACAGGCTCTAGAATCCCACAGATCTGGACTTGAATCTGGGATCCACCAGTTTACTACACCCTTGGATAGTCAAGGCTTCCCAAGCCTACATTTCCCCGCTGTGAAACAGAGATCCAATACTATTTAAGTCCTAGGGAAATAATGATTTTGAGGTGAGGCTCAAAATACGCAACTACTTTGAAGTGCCCAGGACAGTGTCCAACACAGAGCAGAACTCAATGATCACCACCACTATTCAAAACCCACAAGGTAGTCTTAAAGGTAAGGCCGGTTCCATGCTGGTACACCATTTCGCAAATAGATTTGACCACAAAACAGTTTCACGTTAAAATTTACAAAAGAATACTAAAGAAGCTCAAGAGGTATTACGTGCACTTAGATTAGCACGGGACAACAAATTTAAGAAGTGCCTAGTGCTAGTATCCAAAATCTATAAAGAACTTATCAAACTCAACACCCAAAGAACAAATGATCCAATCAAGAAATGGGCAGAAGACATGAACAGACATTTTTCCAAAGAAGACATCCAAATGGCCAACAGGCACATGAAAAAGTGCTCAACATCGTTCAGCATCAGGGAAATCCAAATCAAAACCTCAGTGAGATACCACCTCATACCAGTCTGGATGGCTAAAATTAACAAGTCAGGAAACGACAGATGTTGGCGGGGATGTGGAGAAAGGGGAACCCTCCTACACCGTTGGTGGGAATGCAAGCTGGTGCAGCCACTCTGGAAAACAGTATGGAGGTTCCTCAAAAAGTTGAAAATAGAGCTGCCCTACGACCCAGCAATTGCACTACTGGGTATTTACCCCAAAGATACAAATGTAGTGATCTGAAGGGTTATGTGCACCCCAATGTTTATAGCAGCAATGCCCACAATAGCCAGACTATGGTAAGAGCCAAGATGTCCATTGACAGATGAATGGATAAAGAAGATGTGGTATATACACACACACACAATGGAATATTATGCAGCCATCAAAAGGAATGAGATCTTGCCATTTGCAACGACGTGGATGGAACTGGAGGGTATTATGCTGAGCGAAATAAGTCAGTCAGAGAAAGACATGTATCATATGACCTCACTGATATGAGGAATTCTTAATCTCAGGAAACAAACTGAGGGTTGCTGGAGTGGTGGGGGGTGGGAGGAATGGGGTGGCTGGGTGATAGACATCGCGGAGGGTATGTGCTATGGTGAGCGCCGTGAATTGTGCAAGACTGTTGAATCACAGACCTTATCTCTGAAACAAGTAATACATTATATGTTAAAAAAAGAAGATAGTAGGAAGGGAGAAATGAAGGGGGGAATCGGAGGGGGAGACGAACCATGAGAGACGATGGACTCTGAAAAACAAACTGAGGGTTCTAGAGGGGAGGGGGCCGGGGGGATGGGTTAGCCTGGTGATGGGTATTAAAGAGGGCACGTACTGAATAGAGCACTGGGTGTTATACGCAAACAATGAATCATGGAACACTACATCAAAAACTAATGATATAATGTATGGTGATTAACATACCATAATAAAATAAAATAAAATAAATAAAATAAAATAAAATAATAAAATAAAATAAAAGTGCCTAGTGATCCAAACTATGAATTCAACAACATTTTGGATAAAGTTGTATTCTATCAATCACAAATCAAAAGGTCTCATAGATAAATTAACTGTTGCAGAAAATAATCAGTTTTTAAAACTTTATAAAAATCCTCACCCCTGCAAAAAAAGTGAGTAAAATTCAATCATCTTATTAAGAAATGTTTTAATTTTCTCTAGAACACTTCTTTTTCTTTTTTTTTAATTTTTTTAAGAGACTCTTTTTTTTTTAAAAAGATTTTATTTATTTATTCATGAGAGAGAGCGAGAGAGAGAGAGAGGCAGAGGGAGAAGCAGGCTCCCAAGGAGCAGGGAGCCCGATGCAGGACTCGATCCCAGGACCCTGGGATCATGACCTGAGCCGAAGGCAGACACTTAACCATCTGAGGCGCCCAGACACTTCTTAACAGTCTATGGAACATGAGTTTAGGAAGCACTGCCTCAAAGTGGGGTGGGGTGCTGAAACAGAGGACAAGATAAAAAACAGAAACAGGGAAAACACAATAAATAAAACCTTCTCCTACATTTTTGTGAATCCTGCTAAATTATATGGTACCTCTTCCTAGCACCTTCAACTTAAGAACTATTAAAGCATATATTGTGTGCTGGTAACATAACAGGCATTAGGCATTAGGACTTCATAAGAGGGAGGAGGGGATATAGGAAGAGGCAGTGATGGGCAAGTGATCAAATTCTGATTCTGAATTTGGATTTTTTTTAAATATATGTATGGGGGGGGCGGTGGCGCCTGAGTGGCTCAGTCAGTTGAGCATCCGACTCTTGTGTTCAGCTCGGTCTCGATCTCAGGGTTGTGAGTTCAGGCCCCTCATTGGGCTCCGTGGTAGGCATGGAGCCTACATTAAAATATATGTATCTGAAATAAAAAAATATGTGTACGAGAGGGGTGCCTAGCTGGTCCAGTCGGTGGAGCATACAACTCTTGATCTCAGGGTCATGAGTTCAAGCCCCACACTGGGTGTAGAGATTACTTTAAAAAAATAAAAAATAAAAATATATGATTTTACTGAAATCTGATGCTTTTTAAGAAGTGAAAACTAAAGCTTAAAAACAAATAAGACAATCTGCTACTGCAATAAACGGGACACGGTTCTGATTGCAGAAGCTTCTTTATCTGACTCCCAAAGGGAGCCCCCCACCTTTTGGGGACTGGGGTGGAGAATGGAGACCCTTGAGGTGTGGGTCCCATGGTTGGTTAATTGCTCACTGAAGGATGGACTGAAAGACAGGTTTAGAACTTGGTACCAACTCCCAACTTGTATTCGACAACAGAAGAGGGGCCACTGAAGGAGAACCAGTCCCCCCTCTTCTTGCCTGTCTGAGAAAAGTAGGTGTCAGAGGCAGCTGAAAATGGCATGCAGAATGAAGGCAGGCAGAGGCAGAGACATCCATCGAGAGGAACCAAAGACTCTGTGTCAAAGCGTTCACTCAGACCGCTGCCACTCCTCAAACTGAGGACAGTTGCTTAGAGTGTTTATCCACAGTCTGTGCCACCATGCCAGGAGGGGGGTTGGGAAAGATGATCCAGTTACTTTCCGTATGTTCATCCTGGCAGCCTAAGCAGCAGCAGAAGGCAAACCCAGGGCAGAGAAGTGGACCAAAGGAAAGTCTGATTAATAATTATACTCTGAGTTTACAGAGCGCTTCTTTCTTTCCTGAAGAACTTGAAGTGCTTTGGAGACATTACTTCACTAGACCCTTCAGGTTCTTTATTTAAACATTTTCACAGGCAAGTCATAGACAGGATCCAGTACATGGGAAAGTTAAGATGTTAAATCCACCCTAACAGATTAAGAAAAGCACACATACCCACACCAATTTGCCCCAGGGAAGTCTGAAGAAAGGGGACTAGCAGCGCCTTCTCATAGCTATTCTGGTGAGTAGCAAAGGCTGCTTCTCAAATACGATTCTGAGAGCTTAGAAAAAAGTGAGTATCCCAAAGGTCCTTAAAAAGTGTCTAGAATCCCACAGAAGAGAGAAGAGAATAGTCCTGCCTCATTCTCCTCACAGTATAGAAAAGAGAGCCAAAGTTGCCTTAAATTGTTTATTAGACAAGTCAAAAAAGGGAGGGAGGGAAGATGAGAGAAAAAGAGAAAGAAAGAAAAAAAGCAAATGTATTTTGCCAGGATCAAAGAAGTTTCCATTTTTATCTCAAGAGAGGGATACTGGGTGGGTCCATTAGGCCTGTCTATTGCAGACCAACCAAAACCGTAGATCACAGGATAAATCACCATTCATTTTTTTCCTTTCTTATTCCTTAAAAAAAAAAAAAAAGTACATATGTTTCTAAAGAATACCCAGTCATTTAAGCATTTACTGTGAAACTACTAAATACCAGGCATTGTATTGGGTCCAACTGAGTATAGAATGTGAACAGAGTACTATGTCTCCTGTGCACCAGAAATGGAAAAACAGTGGTGGACATAACCATCAGAATAAAAGTGTCAGCACATAGACAAGAAAGTTTATACTTATGAACTGTAAAAAAAGTCTGTGGTGGAAAAGAATAGAATGTAAGAGAGAATAACAGAAGGGACCTCCTTGGCTGAGGTGGTCAGGAAAGGCCTTGGTAATGAAGTATTATCCTGCCCACGCCTAGAAGGATGGTGCTAAGTGAAGGTAGGAGCTTTCTCTAGGGGCAGAAGGAAGCACATGTGCAAGGCTGTCTGGTGATAACAGACTTGGGCCTTCTAAGAACCAAGGCCAGTGAGCTTAGAGTTCACTGGGAGAGGAAGAAGAGGTTGGCAGGGCAAATGTGGCCGGCCATACCACGCAAGGCCAAGCTAGGCTTCCTGAGGAATCTGCATGTAAGGACCATGTTTTTTTCCCTATGTCCTTCATAGCTACCAGCCTTCCTCATGGCAGACACTAAGAAAATACATGCTTAATTCAGCAAATCGAAGATAAACCAGTGACCATTTAACAAGCAATGCAATGACTTAAAATCTTGGCCCTCAAGAATCCTATAATCTGGTTTGTAGAAAAAAGAAACCAGACCACCCCTTCGCCCTAAACGACAAATGTTCTTGAGATAAGAAAAATATCCTAAGGCAATATCTGATTAAATGCCAAATGAAACATTCAAGTCATATACAGTTCACTGGAAGGGGGAATAATTTTAGGCTATTGTGACAACAGGTTTCCCAGAGAGAGTGGGACTCCAAGTAGAAACTGAAGTCTGGGGAGTATTTAACTAAGCCACCTGCAGAGGATACTCTAGGCATAGGGGACAGTGTAAATGGAGGTACAGAAGTAGAAACGAGCAAAGTCCATTTGGGAGAAATAAGCACACAGGGACAGCTGAGCCCACCCTGAAACACACAGCAGTCCACCACACAGGCTGTTCCAGGCCGGCTCACCCCAACCTCAGGGCCTTGCTTGGAGACAAGAGGAAGATTCCCACAGGCCAGGGCCCCGGGGCTGGTCTCCTCCCTGGCATACTCTGAGGGAGCAGGAAAAAGAAAGTGAGTGAAACTGTCTGCCCCAAGGGAAGGACAGGCAGAGAGCTATGGATCCCATTCACTGGGATAAAAAAATTAAATGCCAAGAAAGGCAAGAAGGGGAAAAAAATCCAAGTTGTTGTGGTATTATGCAACTGAAATTCCATGCATAAGCCAGGAAACTCAAAGGTCACAGTTCCCACAGCAACTGTAACCTGAACCATCAGCGCATGTAGTCTTTGGCACTGCCAGACCCAAAGCAACCTACCATGCTCAGCGCCAGGCAGCCCATGCGCTGCCAGCACATACCTGCAGCCCAGCCGCCCTGTGGCCCCGCCCCTTAGCACCAGGGAGGCCGTGCCGGGGCACTGCTCCTAGCTTACCTGGGCTGCCCACATCAGGCTGCACTGGGCCCTGGGCCATTCTCTGCAGTCTGATTCTTTTGGGCAGAGCTTTGCCCTGACTCCATGCCTACTTAACTAAGGGTCTTTAATCCTAACTCTTGTGTTGTGTTATTTTAAAAAGAAGAAGGGAAGTGTATGCAGGTGGGAGGGAGGGAGGGGTGCTACTACCTGCTTCTCTTGCATGTTGTGGCATCCCAACACTTGCAAAGCCTCACCTTATGGGAAACAGGGCAGGGCGTGGGGGAGGAGATGGAGGGGTGGCAAGAGATGTTGGGTTTCAAAGGACATCTATCAAAAAAGTGAAAAGACAACCCACAGAATGGGAGATTTCTGCAAATCATATATCTGATAAGGGACTTATTTCTAGGGAATATGTAACTGAGCCCATGTTCCTTCCCAAGAGTGGACAGGACACAGGTAGGGTCATCCAGACCCTGCACTCATCCTGAGGCCTGTATGTTGTGATGGTGGAGGATGGGGCAAGAACCCCCTTCCACCTTCATCCCCCAGCCTGGGGTGGCAGTTAAGGCTGTGGTGCAAGGAAGACCAACAGGCACCTGGCTTAGAAATGGATGATCATGGGCCTTTCTATTTTTTTTTATTTTTTAAAGATTTTATTTATTTATTTGACAGAGACACAGCAAGAGGGAACACAAGCAGGGGGAGTGGGAGAGGGAGAAGCAGGCTTCCCGCAGAGCAGGGAGATGGATGCGGATCCCAGGACCCCGGGATCATGACCTGAGCCGAAGGCAGATGCTTAAGACTGACCGCCTCAGGTGCCCCAACCATGGGCCTTTTTAAAAGACAAATTGCCTGAGGCCCTCCTCCTCACTGTTCAATCATCACAACAAAAAAGACTCATCTAAAAAACGTTATATCCTGGAAATCTTACCTCCCTCTGGGCCATGGCTTATGTGCATAACTGAAATTACAGGCTTGTGGCAAAAAACGACTTTCCTGTTACTTTGGCTGCCAAGGTGGACAGAGACAAGGGAAGCAATACAGTAGTCAAGAAAAAGCCCAGCTCCTGAGAGCTGTGTGACCAAGACGGGCTGATCCACACTGAGCAGCTGTTGGGCCGTGAGTATGTCCCTTGATGATGCTGATAAACTACCCTGCATGATCGCCAGGACAACTGAGGAAGTATAATTAAGAGCCTACACTACAGGGCCTAAAACACAGGAGGTGCTCAATAGACAGGAACTATGGAGATTGTTATTTCTTTTCACACTTCATGTTTTACCAAAATTACTGCTATCCAACCTGACAGCTCACTTCATTTACAAAAGCTGGGTCCAAACTAATGCTTTGGTCCATTTCACAGCAACAGCAATGACAAACAATAGCAGCTATCGCTGAATGTGTGCTTACCATGTGATGAGCACTGTTTTGTATGCTGCCCTTTGAACTTCACACAGGACTTCATTTAATCCTCACAGAACCCCGTGAGATAGGTACTAATATACATAATATACACATTTGATAGGTGAAGAGATATCTAGTAATGTACTCAAGGTCACATAGTTCTAAGTAGTAGAAGATGGAACTTAACCCAGGCAGTCCAACTTTAGAGTCCTCATACTTAACCACATCATGTCCATCTTCAAAGTATCTGCCCTCACCAAGAATAAAGTAGGCAAAGAGGCCGAAGTGTCACAGGTTCCAAAAACATTCCAAGAGTGACTTCTCTGAAAGAACTGTCAGTCTCGGGTTAACCCTGTGATCGCAAAACCATATGGCATGGTTCTATGGAAGACAAAGGCCAGAGCAATCCAAGATGGCATCATTACCCACTCTCATGCACTTGATCCCAGGCAGCCCAATTCAAAGTGGGAATATGGGACCATGCTTCATTTCAAAATTGCACTTGCTAACGGCACCCAAGCATTTTGACACCTCATGGGTAACAAGAAATGAACAAGTCTACGAATCTTTAAATTGCCTTATACCCTAATTGATTCACTTCCTATTTCATAAATCCCCATTACTTTCTTGCAGCTGAAAAAACAGAACTTCTCAAATCTTCTCCACTTTTCCTGATTATTAATCAGGTTTCCTCTCCCTCTCACATTTTTGTTCTTATGTTCCACACGCTCCCAGCCCCCAGCTGCATGATTTATACCTACTTGTCCAGATTACATTCAAAGGAAAAAACTCCACACATTCATTTATCCCAACTTAGAAATGGAAATACCTGATAAAGAGAGCTAAAGGCATACAGAACAAATGAGGCCCTGAAATACCACATTTGCAAGTAATCGCAAGTATGTCCCCCAAAATGGACCCCAGCATTCCTACTAGTAGGAATGTGATCTTAGACAAGAAACAGCCTCTGCTGCATACCCCCTGAGCTTGCTCCCTCATTGACAGGAAATAGTATTTACCCTCCTAGAGGTGCTAGATGGCTCAGAGGAGGTAGCAACTAAAACAGCCAAGAGAACACATATTATTATGTAAGTAAAATGTCTTCTTTTTAGTCCTGTCTGAACAATATAGGGAGAAGGTAGACCACTAAAATACTTTGTAGGGATCCAGGTAGGAGGTAGTTTAAGTATTTCACTCTGGTAACTTATCTACACAACCCAGATGGATTTCTTGTTATTAAATTCCTTGCCTTATAGAGTAAATATAGCCGAAAATCTTGTTAGATAACACAAAGGAGTTAAGATTACAATAGGAAATGACCCTGCTCCATTTTCTTGGCCTGTGCTTAAATACAACCTCAATACCCTTGTGTCCAACCCCCAACTATTCCCAGAAGCCTGGCCCCAATGGGTTCAGCAGTCATCAGCCTATGGTTGTATTTTTACCAGCGACATGGTGACTAAAATGCTATAAAGAACCTATATAGGGTGCCTGGGTGGCTCAGATGCTTGAGCGTCTGCCTTAGGCTCAGGTCATGATCTCAGGGTCCTGGAATCGAGTCCCACATCGGGCTCCTTGCTTAGCAGGGAGCCTGCTTCTCCCTCTGCTTGCCACTCCCCCTGCTTGTACTCTCCCTCTCTCTCTCTCTGGCAAATAAATAAATAAAATCTAAAAAAAAAAAAAAGGAAAAAAGAAACAAGAGCCTATATGCCTTAGTCTTTGCTTTCAGAGGATTTTCAAGTTTCTAAAAGCTAAAACAGGGGCACCTGGGTAGCTTAGTTGGCTAAGCCGCCAACTCTTGACTTCGGCTCAGGTCAAAATCTCAGGGTTGTGAGATGGAGCCCCTCATGGGGCTCCCCACTGAGCATGGAGCCTGCTTAGGATTCTCTCTCCCTCTCTTTCTGCCCCTCCCCCCGATCGTGGGCACGCACACTCTCTCTCCCTCTCTTGCTCTCTCTCTCAAATAAATAAATCTTTAAAAAAATAAATAAATACAAGCTAAAACAAGCTCACCAACATAAGAAGTTGCAAGTATTAAAGTTATCAGACTGGCTGTAACTATTCAACCCTAGAGACTTGTTAAATATAACAGAAATACCTGAAAGCATTGAAATCTGTCATGTAAATCTGGGTTTACTCAAGACCTGAGGACAAATCTGATTCATCAAAATTAATCAAACTTTTATGCTCCAAAGCAAAAAGGATACGATCAAGAAACTGAAAAGACAACCCATAGAATGGGGTAAAATATTTGCAAATCATGTATCTGATGAGGAACTTTACCTAGAATATATAAAGGACTCTTACAACTCAGTAATAAAAAGTAACCCCAATTTTTAAGTGGGCAAAGGATTTGAATAGATATTTCTCCAAAGAAGATGTACAAATGGCCAATAAGCACATGAAAAGATGCTCAACATCATTAACCACTAGGGAAATGCAAATCAAAACCACAATGAAATACTGCTTTGCATCCACTAGGATGGCTACAATCAAAAAGACAGATAATAGCAAGTGGTGGTGAGATGTGGAGAGACTGGAACCCTCATACATTTCTGGTGGGAATGCAAAATAGTGCGGCTACATTGGCAAACAGGTAGGCACTTCCTCAAAATGTTAAACAGAGAGTTACCATCTGATCCAGCAATTTCACTCCCAGGTATAGAAATACACAAGAGAAATGAAAACATATGTCCACACAAAAACTTGTACATGAATGTTCATAGCAACATTACTCAAAATAGCCCAAAGCAGAACTGTTGAATGGATAAATGGAGTATATCCATAAAATGGAACATTTGGCCATAAAAAGGAATGAAGTTCTCATGCATGCTACAACATGGATGAACTTTAAAACAGTCTGCTAAATGAAAGAAGCTAGTCACAAAAGACCACATATTGTATGATTCCATTTATATGAAATATCCAGAATAACAAATTTACAGAGACAGAAGACTAGTGGCTGCCTAGGGGGGAGGGGCGCTGGTGAGAAGTAAAGAGTCAGTGCTATGGGTATAGGACCTCTTTTGGGGATGACAAAAATGTTCTAACATTGACTGGAGTGATGCTTGTAAACTCTTTTGAATACACTAAGAACCAGTGAATTGTACAATCTGAATGAATGAATTGTATGATATGTGAATTATATAATAAAGTTGTTAAAAAAAAGAAAAAACCCAACTGAGAGCAGTAACCATGCCATTGTATTTTCCTACACAAGGGCCTGGCACACAGTAGGTACTCAATAAATGTTGGTTAAATAAAGAAAATAGAAATGTTGAGTCTTTCACCAAAGATTTCATTAGAGGAATTCGCCACTGCATTCAGTGACTTCAGTGAGACAAGTCCCAGCCTGGAGGAGACAGGAGCCCCTCTGTAGCACCTTCTCCCAGCCTAGCACACTCCCTACGCATTAGGCTGATATTCTCAGTCTAAAGTTTTTTCTAAACCTGGATTTTAAGAGGCTTTGCTGGTCAATATAAAAAGCCAACAAATATTTCTGAAAGCACATAATGTGAGCTCCTGGTCAGGTGCTATGAGGAACGGGAAGGAAGTCTGGGATGTGGTCCCTCTCTAGCAGCCTGGTTAGAGGCAGAGCTGGCATTCACGAAATAAGCAGAGACTCCAGGGCAGTGGATGAAGGGGATAAATCAGGAAATAGAGACAGTAAAAGTCTTTAGTCAAAAGTAGGATATTCTTCTGGGGTTCCCCAAGTACAATTACTGCAAAACTACTATCATGCCTTGTCCATATGGCCTTCCCCATCCTACAATCAGAATTAATTGCTTCCTCCACAGCATTTTGTTTAAAGCCACCTTATATTACATTCCATTGTACGTGTTTCTGCCTTACTCACCCCCTCTCCCCCTATGCAATACATTCCTGGTGTGTAAGGACAGTGTTAACAGTTTTGTCTCCTTGAAAACCATTAGCACCAAGTCCTGCATACAGTAAGCGGATAATTCATATTTGTCAACCTTAAGTATTTACTTCACAAAAAATATTATTAATGCCTCTTTTCTTATTTCTTAAACCACATTAGTCGGCCAAAGTGATGTTGGCATCTGAGTTACCAAACAGCCTAAAAGCAGAATCCTTAGATTGTTACCACGACTTTCACATGATCTACAGCAAGCACCCACACAATATGGTCCACGCCCACCTTTCTTTCCAGAACTCCCCCCTCCTTCTTTCTTATCATTATGCTTCAGTCCAACGGCCTGTCCTGTCTGCTCCTCAACCCCGCAAACCTCCTGCAGGCCTAAACTGTTCACTGTTCACTCCCCATTCGCTAGCGGTCTGTGCTTAACTTTCGTATCCTTTTTCCTGGGAGGCCTTACCCACCTCCCCACTCCAGCCCAGATGAAGTACTCTGTCCCACACTTTCCCTGGACCCTGCACTGATCCTTCCTGCAGGCCCCTCATACACTATACTTGTTTGGCTGTCTCTCCCACTAAACTGTGAACTCCATGAAGGCAGTGTTTGTTTAACTCATGGGGGGGTGGTGCTGGTAAATGCTTAACTGCCTATTCTCCAAAAACATGCTCATGTCTTTACAGGTATATTTATGTGTACATATACTTACATTTATAATAAATAGTACTGATATAAAAAATGTGTAGCATACAACAGCAATAAAATATACAGAATAGTAATAAATATGTAGTAATATCTAATAAAGTATATGGTAATAAAACATATAATACTCTCTACTGTAAATTCCATATAGCCAATTGATTCTCACAGAATGCTGTCACAGATTTTTGCCTAACTCATACCTATAGACAACTCATGAATTCAATTGATAAATAAGTGAATGTTGATATTTTCATTTACTTTAAGGAGTAAAATAAAACTGGAACAAGAAAAATGTATGTATATCAAACAGGATATGAGCAACTTCTTTGCTGAACTGGACCCTAGCTTTCAAACACTAGATGAATATTTCATCAATCCGTTGTGCTAATTCACAACATAATGGCTATAGACATGAAACACTAAGTTTGGGGGCACCTGGCTGGCTCAGTCGGTAGAGCATGGAACTCTTGATCTTGAGGTTGTGAGTTCGAGCCCCACACTAGGTGTAGAGATGACTTAAAAATAAAATCTTAGGGAAAAAAAAAAACAACACTAGGTTTGAACTGCAACTGTTAACATTTCTCCACTTTCTTAGGCAATGAACAAAATAATAAATCAGGCCCTGATTTTTAGTGCTATTCGTTTCCATGGTATAAATACTCTCATCATGGCCAATTTCAAGCTACCAATTTGACACCTCTGAGCATGGACACAGAGCTGGGAAGAAATGCAGCATAGCTCACTCTTACTTAGTATCTCCACCATATGGGTACAAGAGACACAGAGCATTGTTTATGCTAAAATAATGAGGAAGTGATGAATTTTCAGTATTATGCTTGTTTTTAATATAATTATTTAATTCTAAGTGTACAGAATTAATTTTTAATAATGGCTGTATTTATCAACCAACCTGCAAAATTCCTGAAAATTTAACAAGGTAAAGGCAAGCCATGATTTACTTCTATATTCCCAGTGTTTAGTACACAAAAGGTGCTTATGCATATTTGTGAAAAAGCATAATTCTGTAGTTACTTCACTCCTAAGAGTCTGCTCTTCTAGAGGGAATCAAGACTTTCCTATAACAAGATTTTAGTATATCTGGGAATTTTGAATGCTAGAAAGAATAGGACAATCTTCCATGTAACATATTATCTTTCAAAGAAGGGGCTCTTTTAATACTTAGTAGAGCTCAGATGTAAGACTTTTTTGATAAGTTCTCCCTGAAATTTCTTCCACAAAACACTTAGGCACTGGGAAGTTAATTTTAAATCCTTTAACAGTCTGATTTGGTTTAGCACCCTGGGTGGCATTATTCACAGGGTGTTCCTTAAACCTCATGAGTTCTGGCTCCTACTCTGGAAAAAACAGAGCCCAACAAGTATCTCCAGGCCCCAGAAGGTACTACGCTAGCATTGAGAACTGCTGGGAGCTTACTCACCAACTCCCTGGATCTCTTTTTAGCTCAGCTTGAGTCCTCCTAATGCTTTTTCTTTTTACATCACTGTTGTTACCCTCCCTTGAAGTTTCTTTCTCTGGTCTTCCCACCTCTCCGTGGTTCCCTGTAGATCGTTTCGCCAAAGCTGGTTTTGGTCCCTGGCTTCTCATCATCCTCCCCACTCAAAATCAGCTGTCTCTTGTCACTAATGACTCCTAGATCTACACCAGACTATCTGAATACTCATCTCTAGTTTCTATTTTCATGGCAAACAAACCCTAAAGTACTTCCCCCAGCTATCAGCAACTGCAGCATCCTTCAGATCATACCAGTATCTCGGTGCCTTTGACACTACAAGCCTGTCACAGCTACTAGAGGAGTGCTGGAGACGGACTCTACTGCACAGCCAGGATTTGGTGGACCTTTATCTTCTGTAGACTGAAAAACATGAACAAAGCCAGGAGTGAGGTTTCATTTTCCCAAGTATAAAATAAAGCTGAATTTGCTTTTTCAGACCATGCGTGCTGCTCTGCTCCCCAGACAGCAGCTAACAGGAGCCCTCCTTTCCCCTCGGCTGTCATCTTCATCCCGTCACAAGCAGTAACGTGCCCAAGATCCATACACATCTCCTTGGTCTATCCCCCTTTTCCCGTTTCTGGTCATCAGTCTGTCTTCATTACCCACCAGGGGAAGTTATCCCAAACTGCCTGCCCATGGGCCCACTCCACCTCCAGCCCATCTTCCCCAAGTACTCTGCACAGAGTGCCGCTACCCTATTTAAGGACCTAAAGCTCCCTATCAAAATCTAAGAGAATATTCCTCTTCCTAGGAGATAAACGCTTAAGTATTTAGTGGTCAAGGAATGCAATATCTTTAATTCATATGGAGAGAAAGAAAAAATATGAAAAGCAAATGGTGCAAAATGAAAACAACTGGTGGTTCCAGGTAAGTAAGAGTTCCTTATACTATTCCTGCACTTTTCTGAAATTGTAGCAAAACAAAGTTACAAAAAAAACCCTACGCCTCTCATCTTAACATCAAAGTTTGACAATGAACAGCCCCTTCTCACTAAGCACTTCAGTCCAGCTGGTGATGGTCACATCTTTATCTAGTATCTTGTTTTTGTTCCCCTTCTCTACACCTAGACTCAGGATTTCCCCTGCTCCTCCCTAACAACCAGCTTCCTTCACTGACTCACTTCTTCCAGGGGTGCTGAGGAAGGAAAAGAACTAACATTTACTGCTACCAGCCAGGCCAGTATCGTGCTTGGCATTTACTGTATATTCTTTCATGTAATTCTGCTAACAACTCTGCAAGGGAAGCGAGAGCTCAAGCCTTGGAGAGATTAAGACCCTGTGGTCCAAGATTACAGAGTGCAGAGCTGGAATGGGATCCCAGGTTGGCCTCTGTTGTCCACAGCGCTGCCCACACCTCACTACTCCCCTTTCCAGACCAACCACAGCCTCTTCATTTGCTCAACATGTACTTACTGCCTGCTTCGTGCCAGGCCCTGTTCTAAATGCTAGGGATACAATAGAGGACAAAACAGATAAAGCCCTGTGACGTCACGCAGCTTCCATTTGACAATAAAAATTGTATTCATCACACTCCTATAGTGCTTACTCCATGTCAGGTGTTAGGCTAAGCATTTAATAAATATTAATTCGTTTGATCCTCGTAAAAATTCTACGAGTTAGGTATTTTTCTTACAAAGGAGGAAACTGAGACTAAAAGGGTTCCATAATCTACCCAAGTTCATATAAAGTAGTAAGTGGTGAAGCCGAGACTTATACTCAGGTTGTCTGGCTCCAGAGCCCAGGCTACTATGCCTCTCAATAAATGTTAAGTAAAACATGCTGGAGGGTGGTTTAAGTACCCTGGAAAAAGGGAAAAAGTAAAGCAGGATGAAAGGAATTCAGAATACTGAGGGACACATTGAAATTTTAGACTGGGTGGCTCGAGTAGCTTTCATAAAGACGGTAACATTTGAGCAAAGGCATGCAGAGCCTAAGGAGGTCAACAGTGCACATCGTAGGGAAGACTGCGTCACGGAGACCGAACAGTCCGTGGAAAGGTCTGAGGCAGGGCATGCCTGGGATGTCCAAGGAACAGCAAAGCAGCCAGAGAAGCTAGAGCACAGGGAGCAAGGGGAAGAGTAACCGCTCCCTTCTGAGCAGCAGAATACATGGTTTACATTGGATTCTCTGTATTTGCTGGGTGTTCACTAACTACTCTTTTACTATTTATCTTGACTCCCCAGATGAACTGTGAACTCTAAGAACACAGGTCTTAGAGTGGCTTCTACACTCTTTGTATGTCCCTAGCACTTTTAAGTTAATGTTTACTGAATCTGTCTGCCTTGCCTTTGTGGATTCCATAAACTACAAAGAAGACAAGCAGACCCTGTGAGGGCAGCTTCGGACATCTCTGACCATCAGTCCTCCTACACTATCGGTGAACAGTAACCTCTATCTGTGTTAGGGGTGCTCCTATGAAAATGTCAGTATGTAAATGGTACTCATAGTTTGTTTCCAAGCACACCTGCAAATGTTATACTCAAATTTCATCTCCAGGATGTCCCTTTAAAGATTTTATTCATTTATTTGGGAGCGAGAGAGAGCACAAGCAGGGGGAGGGGCAGAGGGAGAGGGAGAAGCAGACTCCCCACTGAGCAGGGAGCCTGTGGGGCTTGATCCCAGGACCCTGAGATCATAACCTGAGCCAAAGGCAGACGCTTAACTGACTGAGCCACCCAAGTGCCCCTTGAGGATGGCTGATAGCCAACATCTCTCTACTTTACAAACGGCAAGCAAAACTGTGACACAGAACCATTAAGTGATTCACCTGAGCTCACTGCACAACAGCTGAGTCAAGGTTTTCTTACGTAGACTGGGAGATCAGGGGGTGCTGAGGCACCTGGCACCTTTATCCTCCTTTGTGACCCCGCCCCCCAATGGCCGGCACAGAGCCTCGCAGACCTAAGACTCTGAGGACTCCTGACTCTCAGATTTCAGATGTCCTGGATCACAAGAATGGGCTCTTTGAAGGTCAGTAATGACTGAACACCGTGAAGGGTCCCAATCACATCCACACTGGCAAAGACCAAGCATTTAGTTAAGTCATACAAAACTTAGGTAAATGGAATGAGACACCCATGTTACACAATGATAAAAGCCTTCCCTTTATTCCTTTCTAATCAGGTGCAGAATTTCCAGATTCCTTTTCCCATAGTTCCCATGGAACTCAACAAGCTATCACTACTCATAAGAACTAAAGTGTATACATCAAACATTCCCCTATTTCTGGTTTCAGTCTATAAAGGAAGCAGAAAGAAAATCCCCTTTTGCTCTAAGTCAGAAACGGTAGTAGAGCTTTTCCTCCCATTTTATTTCCAAAATAAATGACTCCAATTTAATTCCATTTTATTTTCCAGATCAAGCCTGGAACAAATCTACCCTAGAAGAATCATGTTCCATGGGCTGAGGAGCAATAGAGGAGAAGAAAGCCAAAAGAAAGTGTTTGTAACCATGAGAGCTTGGGTGCTGTGGCCACTGTGTTCCAGTTAGGAGATAAACTGTCTCCTGAGGGCATCAGGAGATGGCAGGGGCTACAGGGAAAGTAAAAGGCATGCCTGCCCTAGGGCAGCTTAGCAGCTCAAGAGAACAAGTGATCCTTCAGCCCTGGGACTGCTTCTCCTTTTGGAGAAGCCCAGTGACCAGCCCAAGCATGAGTCCTAGAGAACTGCCACTGCTGGGAGTGTGGGTCCCCAAAGCCAAGCAGGTAGCTGCCTGTGTCTGCACCTGTTAGAGGGAATAATAGCATCATCGTTCCTTACATATGGCGGAGAGTCTATGAGTAACGGCTATTAGAGATGCGTTGGCTCCAAAAACCATAATTAGATTGTATCAATGTTAACTTTCCTGATGTTGATCACCATACTATGGTTACCTTTTTCTTGATAAATTCATGTTGAAGTATTTAGCGGTAAGAGGGGGCAGGATGTCACCAACTTTTAAATGGGTCAGAAAAAAAATGGGAGGAGAGTGGGGAGAGAATAAAAAAGCAAATGGGGCAGAATGTAAACAATTAATAAAATCTAATTTAACAGACCTAGATAACAGGTACAAGGGAGCTGCTCTTACAACTTCTCTGTGAATGTGAAAGTATATAAAAGGGAAGTTATCCCCCCACAACGGAACTTTATCTGTGCCCCGACAAGCAGGTGGGCAAGCTCTCCCAGTTATAGCAGGAGCCACCTTCCGCCTAAAGCATCCAGAGGCCGAGGCAGCAGAAGCGGCTGGCACAGTGACACCCATGGGGAAACAACTGGAACAAAGGACAATGCTGACAGAAGTTGGGGAGCACGTAAGGCAGCCGCTATCTCTGGGCTCTTCTCTAGCATGAAGTCGTGCTCTCAGGTTTTCCTCCCGAATCAAGTCATATTCTCAGCACATGGAAAACAGAGCCATTTTACCAAAAGGGGGCTGGGAAGGCATGAAACTTGAAGCTTTGGCATCATCTGGGGCTCTTCTCTCCCCTTATCTCTTCTATCTAATCAGTGTCTTCTTTCCAAAATGTCTCTGGCTTCAAGTCCCTTCCTCTCTATTCCCATTGCCAACAACCTGTTCCGGTTCTCTGTCATGTCACACCTGAATTACTACCAATCACTCAGGGTGGGCAAACCATGACTTGTGGGCCAAATCCAACCTGCAAACAAAGAAGGGTTTTACATTTTTAAATGGCTTGGGGGAAAAAACAAAGACTATTTTGAGACATGTGAGAATTATATGAAATTCAAATTTGGAGGGCCATAAATAAAGCTTTGTTGGCACACAGCCATGCCCATTGGTTTACCAATTGTCTGCGGTTGCTTTCCCACTACAATAGCAGCTGAGTGGCTGCATCAGAGACCACATGGCCCCCTGAAACCTAAAATATTTACTTTCTGGCCCTTTATGGAGAGAAGTTTGCTGACTCCTCCCACAGGTGGTCTTGCTTGACTTTCATCTTTCCTGCCTCCAGTAGACACAAAATACTGTTTCCATGCTGTTTGTTGCTCTGTGTTCCAACACCTCTGATGAACTCCCTGTTGCCTATAAACTTTACATTGTCCCATGGCATCCATCAGACCAGGTGAATAAACTTGCTTTTAGCAAGAAAAGCCCACAAAGGCCAGGCCTTTGTTCATGCCACTCTCTGCCTTTTAGAAAACTCTTCTTGCCTTCAGCTGCTAAGCCTACCTTTCAAGACTCTGGGAGCATTTCCTGGTTCCCTTTCCTCTGCTTCCACAGCACCCTATACTTACCCTCATCACAGCTCTCACCACACTACACTGAAATCATCTATTTGTGTGTCTGTCTCCCCAGCTACAGTAAGATTCCAAGAGGGCAAGGAACATGTCTTACTCATCTCCAAACACCCAGACAGAACGTGGCACAGCAGTCCAGAAACACTGAACTCAACTGCAACCAGTCAGGCTGGCCTCCTCACTGCCCTGAATGCATCCTGCTCACTCTCAATTCCAAGCTTTGCTCACACCAGCACCTAGACAATCCTACCAATGACCTGGGACACAGTCTACAGGCCCAAGTGAGTCAGGGTGGACTAGCGTTCAAACCCCAGGCTCTTCCCACGTGCTGTGTGCCCTCGGACAAGATACTTCTATCTCGGAGTCCTCATCTATAAAGCAGGGATGATATAGTACCACCTAACTTGCAGGGTGGACGATGCATGCACAGCATCTAAACCAACGCTTGGTATATAATAAATTCTCAAAAGGTAATACAGTTGGCCCTTGAAAAATGTGGAGGGTTGAGGGTGCTAACCCCCACGCAGTTGAAAATCTGCGTATAACTTTTGACTCCCCCAAAACTTAGCCATTAATGTCCTACTGTTGACCAGGAGTCTTACTGATAAACAGTTCATTAATAAGTATTTTGTATGTCGTATGCATTATGCACTATATTCTTAGAATAAAGTAAGCCAAAGAAAATGTTATGAAGAAAACCATAAGGAAAATACATTTCAGGAAAATACAGTTCAAACCTGTGTTATTCAAGGGTCAACTGTAGTTACTGTCCTTACAACTGGGTCACCTGTCTGTGCCACTTTGGTATTTCATTGCTTTTCTTTCCTCTTTCCCCAAACTTCTTTTACATTTATACTGTATCTTCTGAGGCAGATGCATTCATCAAGAACAGGGTAAGGTCATATATTTCTACAAACCTGTGCCCTGCCCTATTACCCAGTATAGTGCAACACGTGGAGGAAGAGCCCAACAGATGATAAATTAATGAAAAATTTATTCCAGGAAGCTTAAATAGTTGCTAATAAGGAAAAGAATGCAGAGCCAGGGATAAGGCCGAGAGTGATAAGGTAGAGAGCAGAAGTTGAGGGCAAGGGGCATTTGAGGGTACTCTTTTTTTGTTTTTTTAAGATTTTATTTATTTATTGGAGAGAGAGAGGAGAGAGAGCACAAGAGTGGGGGAGGGGCAGAGGGAGAAGCAGACTTCCTGCTGAGCAGGGAGCCCCATGTGCGACTCGATCTGGGGACTCTGGGATCATGACCTGAGCCGAAGGCAGACACTTAACCAACTGAGCCACCCAGGCGCCCTTGAGGGTACTTTTATATTAAGCATGAACCCACACATGCTCTGTCCCTGGAGAAGAAACCCGGTGTCTCAGTATTCTGCTCCAAGTTTCATAAGCAACAGTCACCAACAGTATTAGCTAACATGTAGGGTGCTCAATGGGTACCTGGCAGAATTCTACACACTTATGACCAAATAAAGTAAATAGGATTGTTGTGCCACTGCACAGATGAAGAAACTGAGGTCCAAGGAAGTTAAAGTACACACCCAAAGTCACACACCCTAGTAAGTGGTGCAGAACAGTCTAGTTCCAGCGTTCATGGTTTTTTTGTTTGTTTGTTTGTTTTGTTTTTAAGATTTATTTATTTTGAGAGGCGCCTGGGTGGCTCAGTTGTTAAGCATCTGCCTTCGGTTCAGGTCATGATCCCAGGGTCCTGGGATCGAGCCCCACGTCAGGCTCCCTGCTCAGCTGGAAGCCTGCTTTTCCCTCTCCCACGCCCCCTGCTTGTGTTCCCTCTCTTGCTGTGTCTCTCTGTCAAATAAATAAATAAATCTTGGGGGAAAAAAAGATTTATTTGACAGAGAGAGAGAGAACACAAGTAGGCAGAGCGGCAGGAAGAGGGAGAAGGAGAAGCAAGCTCTCCACTGAGCAGAGAGCCCGATGTGGGGCTCAATCCCAGTACCTCAAGACCCCGGGACCATGACCTGAGCTGAAGGCAAACAGTTAACTGACTGAGCAACCCGGGCACCCCTCCAGTGTTCATGTTCTTAACCACTCCACATTTTGGTCTTTTTAATCTAATTTAGCTCCACCAATCGCCAGCTGAGAGGTATCAATCAGGCAAGTCATCTCACCTCACTGAGCCTCATGTTTCCCAACCTGTTAAGTGGGCACCATATACTTAACTGTTGTTAAGGATCAAAGGAGATTATGTCATAAAGTGTTTTTATGAAGTAGACTCCTGATATATTAGTTCCTTTCCCACCTGTCCCATACTTCAACATAAGTTAGGTTTTTAGCCAAAATCCTTGGCCTGCTTTACTCTACTAGCAGGGAACAATCTACACTTCACCCTGCATTTTCTTGCCTATCACCTTTGCCCAATCATTTGGGCCTCATGAAAGCTTGCAGAAATAACCTGGAGACAAGCATGAAAGGGAAGTGCACATGGAGCTGAGTGAGGCAGCACAGACAGAGATGGTCCAGATGAATCCTGGTGCGCAAATGAATACGTACGCATGAGCAAAAGCTGGCCAGCTGGGCACTGCCAGGATGCGCCCTGACTGACACCCATAACAGCATCTGGGTCTGTCTGTCACACCAACGAGCCAGGATGATAGACCTGGGAGCCTGTACAGGCAGAGCCCAGTAACTCCTGTGGCTCTGAGGCTGCACGCATACTGGGGGATGGACAGGGTCCAGGCAGGTTAAGTGATGCAGTCATTTCCACCAATGGTGGAAGATCAGACTGCCTGAAAAAGTTGTATACAGAAAAAGTAAAATTTTGAATTCCTAGAGAGAGAATCCTGTTGCAAAATTCCTTCACTGTGAAGAATTAAATTTAAAGCCAAGAAGTACAGACACACACTATTATATTTTGGAGATCAATACAATTTCCATACATCAGGTTTGCTTAACGCAAGGGATATCTTTAAACTGATGAACCCTTCTCTGGAGCCACTCACTGGTCATGGACAGAGAGAACTTTTCATTAGCAGCATGTGAAGGAATCCTAAGTGTTATTACCAAACTGAGTCAACTCAGGATTTTCAGGAGACATAAGTAATTTCTATTTGAGTGGACCTGATCATAGTGATCTTGAGGTCTTATAAAAGATTAAAACACAAACTAAAACTATCTCACTAAGCATATCAAACAATAAGAAACCCCATTAGGCCTTTTCCACAATATATCAGCTTTCAAATACAGCACATGACAAGAAGTTACGTAAGGAAGATGGAGGAGTAGGAGGGCTGGCAAATACTAATCACTACAAGGCTACCACTGGGTGCCCAGGTCACTGTTGGCATAGTGATGTGGTCCCGAGTTAGAAAGGAGCCATAGTGGTAACATGGTCTGATCTAATTCCCAAAGCACTGGTGAAGCATCTTCATGCCCAGGACTGCTCTCACCCCTGCTAGAACACCTGGAAAGGGCACTGCCCAGCAGTACGCTCCTCTAGCAAGGGATATTGGTCTATTGGAGCACCTGTACCTCCGAGCAAGCAGTGATTAAGCAAGGACAAGCGCACCAAACCCAACAGATCTGCAGCAGTGATGGGTCTGAGGGCAACCTGCAGGAAAGGGAGGTGGCCCCAGCTTTTTCTGCAACCAAGGTGCAGGGCTGGTCTTCAGAGAGGAGCTGTAAAGAGATCCTCTGTTTGCTAAAACAGAAACAATAGACACGGGGTGGGTAAATTTCAGAAATCAATCTTATGTGCACGAAATGAACAAAACTGAATCAAGAAGAAATATTTTGCCAGTAAGTATAAATTTTCTCACCACTCCATGTTCAGGGCTCCCTGGCCAGTGAAGTCACTTATTACACTATGGTTTTCTGGATTTGTGTCAGCCTGCCCTAGAAATATGGTGACCTCTTGTAGCTAGATATTGTTTTAATGCTTGGTACTTGCTTTATTATATAGTACTTACTCAATAAATGCATTCTAAAACCAAGTCCCAGTGTGTGACCTAAAACTTCTTTGTTCCCTGGCTTCCTGAGGGTGGTTGAGGTCCACGGGTTTCTTGGTGCTCCACCCAGCCCACTGAGGTGTACAGTAAATCCTGGGGCTGATTCATGTTGCCGTTTCATGAATTTCTTTCCCCTGCCCAATACTGTCTTTTTCTGCCCCATTTTCTGTTCCTTTTGCTCCCTCAACATTTCACCTTACAATGAGATGATTTAGAGTCATCCAGCCTCGCAACTTACTGGGTTTATGGACCTTACCCTCTCTGGAACAGTTTTCCTATGATAAAATAGGAGTGACAGTACCTACCTGAAGACTAGATAGGATTGTGTATATTAAAGCATTTAGCACAGTATCTGGCCCATAGTAACACTCAGTGACAGCTATTACTACGTAACTATCCACAGGACTCACTTGTCTAAAGATGCTTAAAATGCCAAAGGCAGAAGGTTGAGTTTTTTTCCCCCTTCCTCGGCAAGTCTGGTTTTAAGAAAAACCTGTTTGGAAACAAACTGACACACGTCCTTGTCACTAGTCACAATACTTCCCTTTTCCTTTTTCACAGGGAAATAAATGACCCTGACCAGTTATGCCAAACTGGGTAAAAGGTTCTGTTCCAAATATGGTTAGGACCCCAGACTAGTTTAATTAAGTAAGAAAATGAAATTAAAATCATCCATAAAGTAGTTGAGCTAGGGCAATGAGAGGGTTTGCTCAAGTTCTAGGTCTTGGGAATCAGCAACCCATGCCAAGCAAAAAGGTAGAGGAGGGAAAGGAAAGGGTTCCTTTCTGGGAGCAGCGCTATAATCAATACTCTTTCTATATCCCATAGTCCAGCCCCTGGGTCCCTGAAAACTCTTTACACTGTCCCAGGTATCTCTTTTTGGAAGCCCACCTAGGCCCCTCTAAATGCTTCAGAATTACCTTCTCTGACTCTGCCCCAATTTTAAAGGAATATACCAGTTAACCTAAATGCATCTCTCCTATAGCATTTCAGATTGATAACTTAAAAGTAAACGGGGGTTAAATGTGAAAATGGAGGGGAGGTTGTAAGAGAGGAAAGGTGGCCTTCAGGATGGAGAAACTCTTTTAGGTGCAAGTCTACCCAAGTCAGCTGCCCTTAACTGGTCCATGAGAGCACAAATCTGGAACCAAATGCCTAAGCCTGAAGTCCATCTCCACCACTTTCTAAGTGAGACACTCAGTAAGTCACTGCTCCTTGTGCCTTGGCTTCCCCATGTAGAAAGGAGGGATCCAAACAGCACCTACCCTCTAGGGCTATTGTGAGGACTGAATGAGTTCATCCATGCAGAGCCTGTACACAGTCAATTGTCTCTAAGTGTCTGAGGCCGCTACCAGTGCTAACGTCATTATCATCATGATGCTACTTTCCCCGCTTCTTTTCCTTTTCCACTCACAAACCCAACAATTCTCAATCAAAGGCAGCTTTGGTGGTGGAGGTGGGTGAAACGAGGGGGGGAAGACAGGGAGGAGTGCAGTTGGGACCTTCAGAAGTCAGCATTTTGTAGGCTGGGAGCAGTCTGTGCTGAAGGTTTGTTGTGGTAACCCAGAGGGGCTACAGAAGCTAGAAGTATTGCCTACTCTTGATCCTCCCTTTGGATGATTACTCTGCTCCTCCTCTCTTCTCAAGCTCTAACACTGACATAGGGAAGACCTCCCCAAACTGAGGTTTCCTCCACACTTTACTTAAATCAGCAACAGAAAAGAAGCAGGGCAGAAGAGAGGACAAGGCTGGAACCAAACAAAGTTTCACTTTGCCTTTTAGTTATTATTTAAAAGAGTAAAGAAGAGGGGAGCCTGGGTGGCTCAGTTGGTTAAGCGACTGCCTTCGGCTCAGGTCATGATCCTGGAGTCCCGGGATCGAGTCCCGCATCGGGCTCCCTGCTCAGCAGGGAGTCTGCTTCTCCCTCTGACCCTCTTCGTCTCATTCTCTCTCTCTCAAATAAATAAAATCTTAAAAAAAAAACAAATATGTATAGAAAAAAAAATAAAAGAGTAAAGAAGTCAATAAAAGCTACTAGTTAACCACTTGCTGTCTGTCTCCTTCTGGAGTTAACCAAACCAGATCCTTCATTGGATATACAATCAAATAGACCTCTGTAGACTTATCTAATGCAGAAAGACTCCTTTCCTGGCTTCCATTCACACACCAAGACATGCTCGCTTCTCCCTTCTTGTGATAGATGCTGAGCAGGCCCTGCAAGAGGGGTGCAGGGAGACCCAGTTGTTCTTACCACAGAACTTAATACTTAGCAGAAGCTCCTGCCCTTCTTCCTGTACCTTTCAGCAAGGTACAAAACAACAGTCCTACTTCTCCTCCTTTCTGTAATCTGATTATCACCACTTTCTTTTTTTTTTTTTATAAATTATGGCAGTTTTTTCTGTGAAATTCTGACTCCACAATGACAGTCAATGAATTGTAGGGTTTGGGGTGATAGTTTCCCTGTCCTCCCTCCCCAGCTTCTTGATGATAAACCTTCTTACTCAAAGACAGCTAAAGTCCAAACCATGAAAACAGCAAGTCATGTACAGCTGAGCCCACGAGGGTAGGGATGTTCTATCCACTGATATATCCCAAGCATTACAGAACCTGACACCCTCCACCATTCCACCCAACTCTACAGGAACAGAGCTGAATTCTGAAAAGTGGAACCGAAGATGGGGGAGGAGATCATGGAAGGAAGGGGAAGTCCACAAAGAGTTTAGGTAAATTTCCAAACAATATCCCCATCATTCCCATAACTTACTGTATTATTTGTAGAAGTTAAAGACTGAAAAGGAATCAGAATTTCAACTTTGTCATCTAAAGGAGAAACTGAGAGCCTTACTACACAGATTTTAGCCCAATGCTGCTGTGTCTCCAGGTTTACAATTTCAACCCACAGCCTAAGTTTAAAAAGCCTGGGTGCTAAAGATATCCCCTGGGTTAGAAAAATCACAAATTTCCTGTCCACACACCACCTTGATTCTCTCTGTCCTTATTCTCACCTTCTGGTCTTATTAAATACTTCATACTCTCCAAATATACATGCTTTTCCAGCTCTGATTATTTTTTCTAAAGTAATGACCCTCCACCTGGCTGAAAGAATGCTTCTGGCTCGAGAAAAAGTCCAGGGTGTGAAAACTTTATGTCAATGAAAAATAAAGCCCTAGTACAATCACAGCTCATCAGGCCCCACGGAGGCACCAGCAACAGGAGTTAGGGACTGACATCTGCTCTTTAGTCACCACTAAAGCTTGGGAGTTAAGAGCACACACTTCGAAATCTGACAGCCCAGGTATGAATGCCAGTCCTGCTCTCGCTTCTTCGACCTAGGATCCCACCAAACCCTAGTTTCTTGTCTGTAAAACTGGATAGGAACCAGGTCCACATTCCTAAAGATTCTTTGCAAGAGAAATACTCAAACCATGTTTTTCCTATAATTCTGGAATTAACTGAAGTTATTTAATATGCTATCAAAAAAGTTCAAAAATGTTTAAAACATGGAGCACAATAAGAATTCACTTAGGGCTAAAACAACCTGAGCCAAATTTCTGACCTGAGAGTACATTTGACAATCAAATACAGAATTTATAATATCCTCTTAAAGGCTCTTTACAGATGTGCTCACGGGAGAATGCAACCACAATAATGAACTGGCATCTGCATGGCCAGGTAATGAGAGAGCAAAGCCTTCCTGCTGGCAGCAGCAACGCAAAATAAGATCTCTTTCTCACTATAAAACCCAGCTCATTCTCATCCTTGGGGTACAAGTCATCCTTCTAAATGACTGTCTACATAGCAAACTGTCAGATGGGACCAAATAGACACCGATGTTCTGATGTTTAAATGCCATTCTCTCCATCTACAACCCACTAAAAAAGAAAAAAGTAATAAGCCTTATTTAAAAAAGACACTTTTCACAATTCTCCGCATTAACGCACTTCAGGTTAACCTTAATTAATGTCTGTGTTAAACAACAACATTAAAAGAACGTAACTGTGATCGGCATGCATTCTTGGAAACGCTTTCCCTGAATTAAACCTTAGAAGAAAACCAACCAAGACAGAGGGCTAATCCATGCCCCCTAATGGGATGAGGCAGAAGCCTTGCCTGAGGGGCCTAACAAACAATTGTGATGACTAGTTTACCATCCAGGCCAGAACCTGCAAAGTCTATCACTACGTCTGGCTTTCTGCTTTCTGCTTAACACAAGGCGAGCCTCGGATGCGTGTAAGGGCTCCCCGAGGTGGTTTTTAAACTTGGAATTTACAGTGCACCACACTGACCTCCAAGCGCACTATCACCTTGTAAGGCATTTAGGCAAGGGGGTGCTGGCTCGTAGGTAAGTGACGTATGGGGCTGCCATCATCTCACCTAGTCCATCACGACCCGAAGAAAATAAAAGCAGAAAGCACTTCATGGTTCTCGTGGCCACCTGCCCAGAGCGACCAACCCACACTCGGCCCCTGCTAGACTCCAGATCAAAGATATCAAGACAGGACTTACCTCCGGAGGCCGGCGCTCGCCTGGCCACGGTGCAACAGAGGAGCCCCATACCCCAGCTCGAGTGCAAGGCCAATGGCCCGAAGGCTGGGCTGGAACAGCAAGGCAGTACGCACCCCATCCCTAGGCCTCCCGACCCGGGTTAAGATAAGAGATCTTCGCCCCCGCCCCCAAAGCTTCCCCAGAACACTCAGTCCCAGCCACTCTCCCTCCCACTCCCACAAGACGATGGAAGCCTCCTCGCTCCTCTGGCCTCCCCCAGTGCCAGCCTCCCCTGGAACTCCGGGGCACGCGCGGCCGCACTTGACCGAACATCCAACTCCTGGAAGTCAAGGACAGGGGCCGGGAGGGCTGGGGGAGCGCGAGGAGGGGCTTCTCCGTCCGCTCCGCCGCCCGGCCAGGGAAAGGGCTCGAAGGGGCCGCCAGAAGGAGGCGCCAAGCGACCACGGCGGGTCCCGAGCCCCCCGGGCTGCCCAAGGGGTAGGTCTTCAGCCACAGGTCCGGTCGCGGCGGTCGCCGGCTCTAAAGCCGCCCCCTGGGGGCCCCGGAAACCCTGCGCTCAGGGCGCGGGTGGGATGCGGCCCCCACGGAACGGTTAGGGACGGTCTAGGTCCCGAAGCCCGGTCCTCACCTCCGCCTCATGTTGGTGTGTCCCCCGGAGCCGGCGTCCCCTGGCCGGCCCGGGCCGCCGAGCCCCGCTCCGGGCCCGCAGCACGGCAGCCCCCGCGCGCCAGCCGCAGCTTCCGCGCGGGCAACAGCAGCCGCGGCAGCTGAAGCAGCGGCGCTGCCGCCGGTGGCTGGGCGGGCACATGGGAGGGCGGGGGCTGCGGCCCTGACCATAGGACCCCAGCCTCGGGGGCGACAGATCTAAGTGCGCCTCTGAAACTGGCACGTGGTTCCCGTCCTCAGGGTTGCTGTTGCTACCTGCAGGCTCAGACTTTGCCAGAATCTTAAGGTTATATGCAAAAGGTAAAGAAATGGGCTGCCGCCACTCCCTTCCTCATCTCTACCCCCCCTGCACGGTCCATATGGTACATTCCTCAAAGCTCTGCCCAAGTGAGAAAGGGAGGAGTTGATTGGTTGGGAATCTTGGAAGGGGCGCAAGGAACCACACAAAATGGCCAATGGAAAAACACGGTGGGCTTATCAAACCTGCCAGATGGGGAGAAGAGAGGATGCGTTTAAAGGGAACTTGTTTGTTGCCCTCAGAAGCCGTCACAAAACAAAACCATAATTTTCTTCCTCATCTTATCCAGCGGGAAACAAAGAGATTAGGGGCTCCTCAAATTTTGGGGTTAGAGAGCTAAACAAGATATGGAGAGAATTGAACCAGATATATATGTGTGACTTTGGGTAAGTTACTCTGTATCTCTCGGCCTCAGTTTCCTCATCTAATCCGATGACAATATTGGACTAGAAGTGATCTCTGATGGTCCTTTTCATATTTTGTGATCCTATAAACTTTTGCGTGAGATTAGCAATATTTACATATATTTTTCAATTTTCGGCATGCTTCTCCATCTTAAAGAACGTTGGTTGAAAGTAGACTTTCTGACACCAAATTCTTTGTACAGACAATATAAACCCCATCTTTTGTAAAGACAAATTCAATATTCTTTGTAATATCCTCTCTTAAAGCAAAGCATTCTTCTTATGTGTGGAGAGCACCCCAGCTCTCTACTCCCCCCCAACAAGTATCTCATAATTTCTACTCTTCTAAGAGTCACCTTTTCTTCTTCCTTCTCTCTTCCTCCACAGTATCAAAGTTTCAATTCATGATTGCTACACCTGTTGAACCTCCGGAATCCCTGCCTTTAGCAAGAAAGCTCACTGGGCAGTCCTCATTAGAATTTTAGTATATGTGCTGCGGAGGCGAGCACTGGGCAGTCCTCATTAGAGTCCCTGAAGTACTATCTGAAGTATCTGGCATACCATTCACTATTCATGGCCAATTATGCTTTTAGTCACACTACATGTCAAATTCAAGACTTTGAAAACATCCCTTGGGGGGCTAATCTGCTCTGTTTTAGCTGCCTACTGGCAGCTAGGCCTATCTTTTGGCCACAAACTTCAGACCAACTCCACCTTTATTTTTCAGAACTTTTCAACCTTCCATCATCTGCTTACCCTACATCCACTCAGCCTTCTTTCAAATTATATGAGGTGTTTGGGATAGTTTTCTAATAGCTCCACTCCCACACACCCCCGCCCGCCAATTCATCTTCCAACTATCATTCAGTGAGTTCTAGAAAGTCCAGTTTCTCCATGAAGTCTCCCCAGGTTGATTAACAGAAGCTGCTAGCTTATAGAGCTCCCATTTCTACTCAGTGCCATAACCCTGAGTTTCTGCCCCAATATGCCATTTTTATTAGTATAGTTACCTCTCTCATTCATTTACAGCAGCATCAGCAGCTGTAAATGCTTACATTCATTAAATGCTTACTATGTGCTCAGTACTATTGGGAAGTGCTCTGCACGTATCATTTCATTTCACCATCACATGAACTATATGAAGTGCTATTATTATTCCTGTTTTATAGAGAGAAAGTGAGCCTTAGAGAAGCTGATTTGCCCATGTACACACAGTTGAGGTCTAACTGTGGTTTCTATCCTAACAACCCCATAGTGCAATACTATCTCCTATTTCTTAAGAACCGACAGCATTCCATACAAAAGGTAATATCATACACATATCATTTTTTACATGTCTATACCTATAATATCATTTCAGCCTCAAAATAACCATGTCAGGAAGGTTAGGAGCAGTTTGTCTGCAGTGAGGAAGAAAACTACAGCTCAGAAAGCCTGACCAGTTTAGTTATGGTAACAAGGCTGGTAAATAATGAAGTCTGGTTTTCCAAGTTGTCCATTTTTCCCACTGATATCCCTGCTCCCTGAGTGAACACAATCTTTTCACATAAAACCAGTACAGAACAATTATAAGGAATATGGGAACAAATAACTGCAAAACCCCCACCAGGGAATCCAGGGAGAATGGTACCAGCGCTGACAGTGCGCAGAAAACAGGTCAAGGAGGGCTTCTACAAAGAGTGAGAAGCACTCTGCATTTCTTTCTACTGGCTTGTTGTTTTATATTCTGTCTCTGAGATTATGCCTTTGACACACCTGGCAGATTCAATAGCAAAGGGCAACAAAAACTGCCTCCCCCCCACCCACCCCCACCTCCGCCCCCTGCCTAAAGTACCTGGAGATAGAATCAGCCCCACACCCCTGAGGAAGGGATTTCCATGTGCTGGTCTGCAGCTCACGGTTTCAGGGAAGTTTCCTAGCTGCTCTTCGGTAAAGTATCCTGCTCCGCAGACACTTGTAACACAGCCCTGACAATATAAGCTGGGCTAATGATCTCATTCTTTTTAAACTGAAGAAATACTCATAGGGTGTGGACAGGCTGGCAAAATCATGTGGGAGCCAGTAAACTTTTAATGCCGATTAAGAAGCCTAAGCATGGTAATTCTGAAGCCAATACTTCTGACTCGCTCTTTGCCTGGCCCAGAACTAGTCAGTCCAGTTAATTTTCACTCCCACTGCTCTCCTATCTTTTCTTATCCCAGAGAACTTGACAATGCCTCTGTTTATCTAAGTGTTTCATTTATGCCACTCTAACATCATAGTGGGCACCTACTATGAGCAAAGGACTGTCAGGTCGTGTGGGGTTATCCTGATGGATCACACACAAAGCCTGTACTCACTGAGTGGAGAGGGTGATAAACATCAGATCCACTTGGTGAGGGATGGATGAAACCGGACTTCTCAAAAAGTGTGTGACGGGGCGCCTGGGTGGCTCAGTCGGTTAAGCGTCTGCCTTTGGTCAGGTCATGATCCTAGAGTCCCAGGATGGAGCCCAGCATCAGGCTCCCCACTCAGTGGGAAGTCTGCTTCTTGACACTCTCCTCTCATTCTCTCTCTCTCTCTCAAATAAATAAATAAAATCTTAAAAACAATATATTGTTGGGCATCTGGCGGACTCAGTCAGTTAAACATCTGACTTCAGCTCAGGTCATGATCCCAGGGTCCTAGGACTGAGCACCACATCGGGCTCCCTGCTCAGCAGGAAGCCTGCTTCTCCCTCTCCCACTCCCGCTGCTTGTGTCCCTCTCTCTCTGTCAAATAAATAAATAAAAGCTTAAAAAAAAAAGTGTGTGACAGGATTCCATCCCCAGTCTAATTGCAAGCTCATGTTGGAAAGTCTGTCCTCTAGGGTAGGAGGAAGAGCACTGGGCTGACTTCTGGGAGAGGGTAGGGTGGGGGAGATGCGCATATGTATTGGGGAGGAAGGTGGGAAAAGGGAAGGTATCCAGAAATAACTGGACATGTACCAAACAGTAGGGGGAATAATATCAATCCATAATTTGGCCATTAAAAGAATTATGCTGTATTCTGTACCTGCACCCCAATGTTTATAGCAGCAAGTCCAAAATAGCCAAACTATGGAAAGAGCCCAGATGTCCATCATGAAATCTTGCCATTCGCAACGAAATGGTTAGAACTAGAAGGTATGCTAAGTGAAATAAGTCAATCAGAAAAGGACAATTATCATATGATCTCATTGATATGTGGAATTTGAGAAACAAGGCAGAGGATCATAGGGGAAGAGAGGAAAAAATGAAACAAGATGAAACCAGAGAGGGAGACAAACATAAGAGACTCTTAATCTCAGGAAACAAACTGACGGTTCCTGGAGTGGGAGGGATGGGGTGGGTGGGTGATGGACATTGGGGAGGGCATGTGCTATGGTGAGGGCTGTGAATTGTGTAAGACTGATGAATCACAGACCTGTACCCCTGAAAACAAATAATATATTATATGTTAATAAAAATAAATAAATTTTTAAAAATTAAAATAAATCTTTTAAAAAAGAGAAAAAAATTTTCTGATTCAAAAGTAATACATGTTCATCGTTTAAAATTTTGTAATACAGAAAAGTATAAAAAATTAAAATTACTCATTACCCTTAACAGCATATCACTGTTACTATTTTCATGTATTTTTCCTGTATTTTCTTTGTGTATGTGTGTATGTCTTTTTTGTATGTATCCTTTAAACACAATTTGATCAAACTGCTCTGCAGTCTACTTTCTCATAACAATAGACTAGAAATTTTCCCATGCCAATAAATTTATTCTAATACATGACTTTAAGTGGCTGCACTTTAAGTGGCTATACTTTAAGTTATTTAACCAAGATTTTCTTTTTAATCATTAAGGTTATTTCCAAATTTTCCACTATTATATGTAACTTCGAGGATTATCCATATATATATAAATGTTTATATATGCTTATGATTATTTCCTAGTATTTCTAGAAATACAATTCCTTGGTCAAATGTCATGCACATTTTTAAATGTTTCATATATATTGTCAAGTTGTCTTTCAGGAAGTTTACACCAGTTACTTTCCCACCAGCAGGGTATGAAGGGGCTATTTCTCTGGACCCTCACCAATCCTAGGCATTACTCTTCTTTTGTAATCCTTGTCAATTTAGCAGATGAAAAACATCCCGTTGTTTTAATTATTAAGTGTATTTTTACCTATCAAAGTGGTAAATAGGTATTTTTCCTTCCAAGTGCCCTGAAATTAAACAGCAAAATGAGTGTTTCCCTTTTCCTCCATTTAACTACCCTTCTCCCAAATCCCTGAAAAATGATAGAAAAATCAGAGTAGAATCTGCTCAAATGATCAGTGCCCAGACAAACTCAGGGTCATTTTACCCAGACCAATTAAAAAGGTAGTGGAACAGAAGGCTCAAAACAACACATAAATCTATACATTATAACTGAAATGGGTTAAGTCCATGCACAAAAATTTTTTCAGGTTTAAAAGGATATCAGTCACCAATTAGTACTCGCTAGTATTAAAATCCGTTTTGCGTTTCTTCAACAATACCCAATTCTGTGATGGGGACAAATCCAAGATGGGCCAAGCCGGCAGCCCATCCTCCAGTACTGAGTGGCTTGCTGAGCCACACAGCATGACTCTCAGCTCCTGCTTAGCCTTCTTGTCCCTTGGCTTTGCCTTTGTTTTATGGTTGCCTCTACATGAAGTCCTTTTCTCCGGTCATCAACAGCCTAATTTCCCATGGAAGAATTTACCCCTGCCCATTCTCAGTGTAGTTTGCCTGGAATTGATCACAACCCTTCTCTGGACTTGAAGTGGGATGCAGGTAGCTCTGGAAGCTGCTGGCAGCCCTCTGGGGCCATGAGGTAGACTTTGCCTCTGAGAGGAGCAAACCTGAAGGAGTGGAGTTGAGAAATGGAGAGAGACAAAGCGGATTCTGGTCACATCTGTGGGCCCTGAATCAAGTTTCATGGAAGCCAGTTATATGAAACAATAAATACTCCCCATTTTTTAACTTAAATCAGATTTTGTCAGCTTTCTGTCACTGGCAAAGCAAAAAGTTGCTGGCTGAAACATTGGCTGTGGATGGATTCTGTGGTCCAAAAAGGAACTCAGTCCAAGCATTCCAAATATCACACCCATTACTACTACTAGTTCAGTTCTTCACGACTCCTGGAGGTGTTCCCCTTTAAGGTACCTCCAGGGAAATCCCAAGCTACGTGTAGGCTAAAGTCTCCTAGGATACCTTGGACAGGCTCAGAATCCTCTCTTCTCTAGCTATAGGATAAGAGAGTCAAGAGGGAGAAGAGGATGGTTTGGTACAATTTTGATTCCTGGGCTACATGCATTGTCATATGGACCTATGAAGACATGAGGATATGAAAAGCTTGATGTCCTTGATCCTCTCCTCTTCTATACCAAAGACTGGTTTGAGACAACCCCAGTCTTCTGGAGAAAAGGTAAGGAAATCGTGGATTGGGATGCTGGAAGATATCCTTGGTTCTGGGGTTTATCCCTAGGCTAACATTTCATAGTGAGGTTAAAAAAGGTTAGAAATCTTTAAACTAATTAAATCTGTCTGACATTCTCAATTTGCAAGTTTCACCCATGCTGGAAATAGTTTAAATGCAACTTGAAAAAATTGCAAATCTATTTTTGCATCAATTTTCCATAATACAATGTCAAAAAAATTAAGAAGTGTTTGCCCAACTCATTGGTATGTACATTCTACAGTCAGAAATTCTAAGTAAGCAAACTAAAGCCAACATAATCTATAGAAGAAATCTCTAATCACCCAAGTTGCTACAAAATAACATCTATGAATACCACCTTGTAATCATCATCAAAATAGAGTTTCCTAGAGTCCTAATGTGAGAAGGCTCTTCCCTAATCCAACTCAGACCAAATCTCAAAAGTCTCTAGAAACACAGCAAATATTGCTAACAGGATTTTTCTGGACTTATTTCTTCATATGTAGCCACATCTAAGAAAAATTTACCAAAAATCTAAATACACACACACACACACACACACACACACGGACATATATATATCTGTCCTGCAAGACTTTTTTTTGAACACAAGTCTTAGTTTATGTGCCCACTATCAGACAGGACTAAATGTTACATATCTACAGAACTAAAACAAATTCACCCTTGTGATTGTTTCCTTTTGTATGAGGAGGGAAGGAAGCTGCCTTTACAATTCTACTACCTTCCTCTACTGCTCACATTGCCCTTAAAAATAAAAACATCAGTTACAATATTCCATAAGGCAAAGGTCAAGTTCAGTCCAACTGGGTTATATTTGAATATGACTTATTTTACGCAGCTCTGTTTTCGATTTGTGAAAGAGAACAGAGAAAAAGGAATTGAGAAAAGAGAGAAGAGGGAGATACCATATGATACTGCACATTTAGGAAGTGGAATAATGATAGAAGATGCCCTGAGACAGTCTCAGAATGGAACCAACAAACTTGAAACTGCTGGTATACAAACTGGTATTTTTAGACTTAAGAGAACACATCCAAAATGGATCAGCCTTTTACAGAGAAGGAAAAGATGTCAAACCTTCCTTTGTCCAGTGCCTACTGAAGGCATATACAGGATCCCAAATCCTCTTTGCTCCCACTTGAGATCATTGAAATTCTGTATGATTGAAGCCTCTGATTCTTTTTTATTCATTCATCATGGGTGCCTGTTATGGGCAAGGTACTTGTTGGTGCTGAGGGCATTCTGAGATCAAGCAGACATAGGGTCTGACCTCAAGTTGCTGACAAAAGAGCAGGAAAAGTGAGAGATAGAAAAGGGTCTTGGTGGAAAGTGCTATCTTGTGATACTGCGAAGGTTTCCATCTAAGAGATCAGGGAAAGTCTTAGGGAGGCAGGGTTATTTGAGTGGTCTCTCAAATAGGTCTCTCAAAGGTCCTTTCCCCCTTTCGCCAGCGCCTACATGTTGAGAAGAAGCAGAGACACTGCCCCCCCCCCAGCCTTTGCCAGATCTTTTCAGAAGCACCTCACCGCCTCTGGGGCGGGGGGTAGATTGGAGGATTAAAAAGAAAGGAAATTTGAAAGGATAAATATTAACATGTTAACATCTAGGTGAAGAGAGGGATGGGTAGGGTATGAGCTTCTCTTCTTTTTGCTTATTTGTGCTTTTTCATTCTGGGAAAAAATGGACTATGGAACATACTTTTGTAATGAAAATAATAAAAACAATTTAAAAACAACAGCCCCCCCCCAAAAAAAGAAAAGGAATGAGAAGAGCATCCACATGTTTGTGACTTTACATGGTCTTTGAGTCCTCTGGCCAATTCCATGATCACCCGTCTTCAGTACTGCCAGCATTTCATCCTGCTTGGAAACCCAGCCTATTTGCATCACCAAGAGCTGCAGCATGCCTCAGAGCGGCCCCTCAGAGAGTCTATCAGGGCAAAATCATTGGCTTCAGCAAAATAAATCTCTAAGATAGTTTAGGCCCCTTGGGCCAGAGAGCCCTAACCTTATCTAGAAGAGAAGTTACTTTCATTTTCTGCAAATCTTGAATTCCTGACAGTGAAAGCCCTAAGGAAGGAGTGGGGACAGAAGATGGCTGAGGGTCACCACTATCGACTTCACCTCCTGCCTGCCTACTGGGAAGCCTCCTTAAAAATTTGGGAGGAGGAAAGTGGGTGCAAGCTGAGTTGAGACTAGGTAATGGCAGGTAGTCTGAAAGCTCTCTTATGTAAGCTTGAGCTTGGCTACTGGTGTGTCACTAATGCGTGCCACACAGTGACGCCCTCAGCTCTCACGGCTGCCCGGTAGGACCAGCAGTGGCCAGAGCCTCCCATGTAGCCTCCTCCCGCAGGAGTGCTTTGTCAGTTCACCCCAGGGTACTGGTCAGACACCATCTTCTACGTGTAGCATAACATAGCACACATACGGAGAACACTGAGGTAGGATTCCGAGATGTACTATTACACCGCAACTTGCTGATCTGGAACTGCTGTTTTATAGAAAGTGATGTGGGAACACCAGCAGCAAGCATTCACAGAGCTGTTCGTTTGTGCCGGTTCTTGGGATGCTCGATGTTATCATTTTGGTGGTGGATATCACTGACTTGTGCCTGCTCAGCACCCAGGCCCTCTCGCCAGGAACAGCACCTACACCTTCTGTGGGGACTGCCTTTCCCAGCTGCATGCAGGCCTGTGGGCATGTCAGCCAAGGCATCTTGTTCTCCACCTGTGAGGCAGACAGCATCCAGCCCAGCCAAGGCCAGGCTGACTTCTCTTCCTAGAATTTCAGTGTTAAGCAGAAAGACACAAGAACTGAAAATAACCTAAGATGATACATCCCGTTGTGAATATCCTGAAGAAGGAAACCGGTTCTCTCTCTACTCTCTAGATCCCCTTAGCTACCTGGTCCTCCTCCTTTGCAAGATCTGGTGATATACTTTTCATTCAATTATGTTAGCTAATTCATCTTCTTCCAATAAATTTCTTCCACCGTTTCCCAAGGTTAGCTCTAAAGTCTATCTCTGTTGTTTACAACAATAAAAAAACCCCAAAGGTATGAGCTAACCTTCTTAAGAAACTCATTTTGTGTCATTATTATACCTATTTTAATATAAGGTAATTGAACTTCAGAGATGTTATAAAACTTGCCCAAGGTCACACAGCTAATGAGTGCCACCAACAGTCAGAATCTTAACCCACGTCTGTCTGACATGGAGACGTAAGAGTGTAGGTTTTGTCATGAGCTCATAGCAAAATGAGCTCAAATCCCCACTTTTCTGCATAAAACCTTGGTTATATTAATGTCTCTGAATTGCAACAATTCCCTCTAAATTAGAAAAATGGGAAAAATAATGCTCATTTCACAGAGTTGTTGAGGGTTGATGGAAATAATGTACATGAAAGCAGTGGCCTGGAGTATGTGCTTAACACATATTAATGTTCTTTCCCTAAAAATGAAAATTATTATCTCTGTAGAGTTAATTCAACAAGTTGATTCTTTGTTTAGTCCAAAGATTATTGCTTCTGACTTGACTCAAATACAATCTCTCTCCCCCCCTCCCTCTCTTTCACACACACCACACACACACACACACACACACACACACACACACAGAGTTTTGTTTATGGTTTCCCTCATATCTCTATCCTACACCTGTGTCCTGATGTCCTATCTGTGGAAGGCCTATCAGAAATGCAGACACCCTTAGGAAAAAGAGCAGAGGGGTACATAAATATGCATGCAATCTAAATTTTCCACCCAACCTGCCTTTGGAAAAGGAAGAGACAAAAATTTTCATTCCCCTTAAGGATGATGGAAATGAGGCACAGAGACACTAAATGTCTATCTTCAGGTACACAGCAAACCAAAGTTTAAGGTGGGGATGCAGAAATGATACACTAGGCCATTTGGTCTAAAAATGCTAGAGCCTAGAAGAGAAAGAGCAGGTTTTTTCTTTTTCTTTCTTTCTTTCTTTCTTTCTTTTTCTTTCTTTCTTTTTTCTTTTCTTTCTTTCTTTCTTTCTTTCTTTCTTTATCTTTTTTCTTCTTTCTTTCTTCTTTCTTCCTTCTTTCTTCCTTCTTTTTCTTTCCTTCTTTCTTTCTTTTCTTTCTTTCTTTCTTCTTCCTTCCTTTCTTTCTTTTCCTTCTTTCCTTCTTTTTTTTTCCTTCCTTTCTTCTTTCTTTCTTTCTTTCTTTTTTTCTTTCTTTCTTTCTTTCCCCTTCTTTCCTTTTTTAAAACATTTTATTTATTTGACAGAGAGAGGAAGAGAGCACAAGCAGGGGGGAATAGCAGAGGGAGAGGGAGAAGCAGGCCCCCCGCCAAGCAGAGAGCCTGATGCAGGGCTCTATCCCAGGACCCTGGGATCATGACCCAAGCCGAAGGCAGATGCTTAACCATCTGAGCCCCAGCCCCCTCTCTTTTTTTTTTTTTTTTTAAGATTTTATCTATTTATTTGAAAGAGAGAGAGAGTGCGAAAGCTTCAGCAGGGGGCAGGACAGAGGAGAAGCAGACTCCCTGCTTGGAGCCCAATACGGACTTGATGTGGGACTCCATCCCAGGACCCTGGGATCACAACCTGAGCCAAAGGCAGACGCTTAACTGACTGAGCCACCCAGGTGCCCTGAAAGAGCAGGTTTTCTAAGTTGTTGGTTTTCTTTTTGCCCCCACTCTCCTTCCCACTTCAAATAAAACAGCTCCATCATTTAAACATCTACATTAGGCAAATTTCTAAGAAAATTTCAGAACTCTGTCCTTGCCACACATTGTCTTTCTCTTCAGAGCTGTAACCTACTTAAAATTAGCTTATAATTCTTTTTAATTTTTTTAAGTAATCTCTACACCAACGTGGGGCTCGAACTCACAACCCCAAGATCAAGACTTGCATGCTCTACCAACTGAGCCAGCCAAACACTCCTTAAAGTGATCTTATAATTATTTTAATGGGGGGGGAGTCCCAAAGATGTGTTCCCTATGCTAGAAAAATTAAAGTCCTCTTACGATATACAGATAAGGAGAAAGTGTTATTTGTACTAAGATTTCTGAGGCTTCTTCAGAGATATATTCAGGTTTTTCTAGGATTGAGATTGTGAAAAACAACTAAAAGACCTAATTAGTCAGTTAGTTAACAGATATTTACAAACTGCTTGCCATAAGCAAGGAATTTACCAAAACTGACATTAGCTAGTAACAAGAATGAGCGAAAATCCATACAGCTTGAACTTATTCAATATAACTGTGATTCTCATGATTTCTCTGGGTTCTAGGGACAAGAAAACAACATTCTACATTGTAATATGATAATCTCTGGGATTTCTTTTCTTCTCCACATTCATTTCTTTCAATCTTGAAGGTATTGAGAGTTCTTTATTATTGAAATGGCAATATATAAGAATGAATGAATTTTTAAAACTTAAAAATCATCTATAAACATCACTTTAGCACAACTTGCATGTGAGGATTTTTTGTCTTCCAGGTACACACAGATTATTTAAAGTTACAAACATGGTATGCTTGCTATTTCATATTTTGTTGTCCGTTTAATCATAAATATTTTCCATGTTTCTTTCTACTTGTCTCTGGATTTAAGCTTTTGTTATGAATGTAAAATATTCCATTGTGTGATGTACCACAAATTTTTTCACTATTCCTCTAATGTTGGGCATTTCAGCTATTTCTATTTTTTCTATTATAGGTAACAGACTAGAGGATATCTTTCATGCATTTGGAAATTTTAAAATCTTTATTAAAAACTGTATTGAGAAAAATTCCAGGATACAGTACTTTTGGGACTTTTCCTATATACTATCATCTTGCATTCCCTCCAAATTTTAACCAATTTACATTGCAGCCCACAATAAGCAATGCAATTTTATTGCCCCCTCAAAAGCGTTATGTTATTGTTTTTTTTTAAGATTATTTATTTATTTATTTGAGAGTAAGCGAGCGAGCGGGGGGGGGGGGGGGGGCGGGGCATGAGTGGGGAGGAGGAGCAGAGGGAGAGGGAGAAGCAGACTCCCAGTTGAGCAGGGAGCCCAACGTGGCGCTTAATCCAGGTACTCCAGGATCGTGACCTGAGCTGAAGGCAGATCTTTGACTGAGCCACCCAGGTGCCCCAGTTTTTAAAATTTGTTAATCATTAGCAAAAAGTAAAACAGTATCACTGTTTAAACAGTTAAAATGTAAAAAAAAAGTTAAAATGTTAAAAAAATTTAAACATTGTTAAAACAGTGTTATAATTTGCACTTCTGATAGCTGTCAAAATAAATACATATCTATGTGTTTGTTTGCTCATTTACTTCCTCAGGTGAGTGAATTTCTTTTTATGGACCCTGAATTTATCCATGGAGTTTTTTCCCCCAGTCAGGTTTATGGAGATATAATTCACATATTAAAAATTTTTTAATCTTTAAAATTTAAAAAAAATTTAAAAATCTTTTAGTGTATAGTTCTGGCTTTTAACAAATATATGCCGTTATAAAACAGCTCTATTATCCCAAAACTCTCCTTGTTCCCCTTTGTAGTCAACTTCTCCCCCACATCTCCAGTTGCGGGCAATTGCTAACCTTTTGTTTTTTTTTGTCTTTTCCAGAATGTCATGTAAATGGAATCATACAGTATATAGCTATGCATGGAATTCTAATGTGTTTTTTTTTAACTCCGAAGGGTTTGTTTTGTAGTAGTCAAAATACTTTATTAAAGGTTTTGTTCAATCTCAAAAGGGCAGTTCAGCATAGGAAGAATAGAAGTTGTGACTCTCACTCACTTTCTTGTATCGAAACACCTGGGATAAAAAGGCCTTCTAGAAATAAGCCTTCAAAAAGCCCAAGTCACTGCTTAACTCTACTTCTCCCTTTTTAATACCCCATCTCTCTCCTTTTCTGAAATGAATTCTTTGTTTAAAGGACATGAACTTTTTTTTTTAAGATTTTATTTATTTTTCAACAGAGAGAGAGACAGCAAGGGAGGGAACACAACAAGCAGGGAGAGTGGGAGAGGGAGAAGCAGGCTTCCCATGGAGCAGGGAGCCCAATGCAGGTCTTGATCCCAAGACCCTGGATCATGACTTGAGTTGAAGGCAGACGCTTAAAGACTGAGCCCCCCAGGCGCCCAAAGGACATGAACTTTTAATCTCTATTATATAATGCAAATATTTCCCCCACTCTATTCATTTTTCATGTGTCAGAAATTTTAAATTTGAATTTGAATTAACAGTCCCCCCATGGATTCTTTATTTTATTATTTTTATTTATTTATTTATTTTTAGATTTTATTTATTTATTTGAGAGAGAGAGAATGAGAGATAGCACGAGAGAGAAGAGGGTCAGAGGGAGAAGCAGACTCCCTGCCGAGCAGGGAGCCCCATGCGGGACTTGATCCCGGGACTCCAGGATCATGACCTGAGCCGAAGGCAGTCGCTGAACCAACTGAGCCACCCAGGCACCCTGGATAAGTCTTTATTGATTCAAAGTAATCCACAGATATAAAATGTAGTGAATTCTATTTTTTTTGTTAGCTTTCCTAGAATTCAACTTTTTAATATTTAATTTTGATTCAAGTTTAGTTTTTGCCAGTATCTGCAATAAGGCAAAGACTTTAAAACTTTCTTGATTGTGACCCACGGTAAGAAATGTATTTGCATCATGACTCAGTGCACACAAATATACAGAGATAAAACTGAAACACAAGTTGTAAGGAACAAAACTTCCCCTCACTGCAGAGGACCCACTCTGATATTTTCTATTCTATTTAGTTTTCTTCTTAAAATGCTGGTCATGACCCACCAAACTGATTTCATGACCCACGGATGAGCCTGAGAAAGTATAAAATAGGATTTTATTAATGCATCACAATCCTGTTAAGTATTCCCACTCTGAGCTTGGATGACACCTGAAGATGAACGGATATAAATGATGTAAGCCGGGTCAATTGGACATTTTCTTCCAGGGGCCTGTGAAGTAAACGGCCTCTTTTCGGAGACTAGATATTGGTGGTCATGGCGGGGAGGGGCAGAGAGAGATGAGACATGGTTTTGCTCTTGAACAGTGTAACCATCTAGTGGACTGGGCCTTCACAGGGTTGGCTTGCCCTGCCCTGTGAGGTGGTTCAGCTCTGAGGTGGCTTGTCGGGAGGGCCTTTGGGTTTGAGGTAGCAGAAGCCACTGGGAGCCATCCTTCACGTGGAATTAGTTGAAAGCAGCTCCAGTTCAGCTGAGAGAGCTGAGAGCAGGCAAGGTGAAGCATGCCTATGGCCCGATTTGCCAAGTGAATGCTGGGGAAAGCCTGGGGGAGGCCTGTGGCAGGTAAGTGAAGGCACTGTCTTAGGGGGTCAGGTGGGCTCCAGAGGAGACAAAATAGTGTTGTGTGTGCGGCTATGCACAGACTAGAAAAACAATGACTAAAGGGCAGGGTGGAGGTTGTTAAAACTGTCTTGGGTTGCTGGGAGAAAGGTACCAGGGAAGGACTTGTTTAGGTCATAGCCTGAGAATGCAGGAATACGAATAATCCCATGTAGCAGTGTGGGGGAGTTGTGGTCGTTCTGTGGTCAGGAAATACCTCCCAGTTACTCCCTCAGTGGCCCTGGCACATAAGGCGTTTTGATACACATCAGGTAGCCTGTATGATCTTTAAACAGAACCCGAATTCTCTTGCCTTTTTATTTGGTGAATGACTGAGGCTTGCTGAGGGTTTCAGAAGACAAGAGTACTTTCATACCTGTTCCTCAAGGAGGCCGTAACCATTTCTCTAACCAAAATTAAAGCCCAAGCAAAAGACAGCTGGGACGGGTGAATTTCTTACTCCAGGCTGAGATGATACTGAATAGTGTATTTAAAAATTCAAACTTCTCATGCCCAGAGTTTTGAGGCCTTACCTAATCATCTTGAGGACCTTAGGGTATTGCTGTGTAGTTTTGGCCTCCCACCTGCTTCACAGCACTTACGAATATTCACAAGATAACGTTACAATGTGAACATTGGAAGAACCTCCCACAACAAGGTTTACCCTCCAGTCTGCAATAGTACTTGTAGAGTCGAGCTTACCCTGGTGCCTGAATTTCAGGAACATAAGATTTAGGATTCCCCTCAAGCTTAGGAGGAGTTCAAGCCATTTGGAAGGGTTTTCAGCCTGAGAAGGATAACACTTATAATTCTTAGGTGATCTTATCGTTGCTTCTCCCTTCTTTAGAGTGACCACTGCATTCTTAACCCCTCCTCTTCTTTCTACGTCCATTCTCCTTGCAGTGAGTGGAAGATTTACACATGTGACCCTGGTTAGTATCAACAGATGTTTATAAATCTACAGGGAGCCCTGGCTTTCATCCTACAGACTGGCAAAGGCACACATCTCTTTTTCCCCTTGCCCTGGAATGTAAATCAAAACATCTCATTTAGGGGCCTGGGTGGCTCAGTCGTTAGGCATCTGCCTTCGGCTCAGGTCATGATCCCAGGGTCCTCGGATCGAGCCCCACATCAGCTCCCTGCTCAGCAGGAAGCCTGCTTCTCCCTCTCCCACTCCCCCTGCTTGTGTTCCCTCTCTCCCTCTGTCAATGAATAAATAAAATCTAAAAAAAAAATCTCATTTAGTGAGAGAACCTATTTTGAGAGAGCTTTCTCCCTCCCCCCTCTAAAACATCACCTTCATCCTGAGCCTCTGAGCAGCTGGATCCCTGCCATCTGTCTTAGCTTGTAGCTTCTAGGCATTCACAACAGTTATTTACCTTGCCTTACAGAGTAGCTTATTTGAGAGGCTTAGTTTAATTATCAAGGTCAACTGGAAAATGTCATCCTAATCGACTGGAATGGTGGATTGCAAACTTAGTTCATTAGGATCACCTTGGAGCCTTTAAAAAACCCACTGCTTAGGCTGTGTCCCAGACCAATTAAGTCAGAGTCTCTGGGGATGGGACCCAGGCATCAGTATTTTTTAAAAGTTCCCCAGGTGTTCCAACATGCAGCCAGGGCTGAGAACCACTGAATAGTACTGCAGGGACCCAACCGTTCAGCCTTCTGTTTATCTTTTATTTTAACAAGATTTCACCTTTCCCTTAAAGGAATCTTAATGACAATGAAAATTCTAAGTAGTTGATCACAGTGCAAGACCAATAAGAAAGCTTTTTTGGAGGTGGGGGGCTGTTGGAGAGGAATGAGAAGGGTTGTCTGGCAAGGAAAGGACTTAATACAAAGTATTTTGCCATGGAATCGTAATCAATTCGATTCTAAAACAAAATGCAGTCCCTTAGAAGCCATCTGGCGCTTCCCTTTGCTTCCAGGAAGAATGAACTTGACCATCCTTTTGTTAAAAATCTCCAAGAGAAGGAGTGTGCTGCGTCCCCCGCAGCCTCCCAGTACATGCGTGTACGTGTGCCTATTTCGCCTTTGGGCTGTGCAGGCAAGCGCTAGCGCCCTCTACTGGAATGAAGTGGATTTCTCTCTTCGAGTAACAATTGTTTCTTCTGGCTGAGGTAATGGATTCATTTCCTTGAGCTCACCAGAAAGGACGGGGCTTCGACAAGGACTTCCTGGCATTCCTCTGACATCTGGCATGCCACTGGTTTGCCTGGGCACCTTATTTCTTTGATTGTAGGATAGGAACGCAAAGCAAATGGGATGAAGGTGCTGGGAAACTGAGCCCTGCTGCTTCTCTGATAAGCTTTGGAGTGTTTATTTGTGATGCTTGGTATCCGCACCAGTGGGGTGTTGTGTGGTAATGGAGACACAGACTGGAGTGTAACTCCCACTGGTTAAGGGAGTAGTGCATTTAAAGGAGAAGAAATAATAATTCCAAGAAATCCAAAGATGTCAGAAGGGAAAATACTTCCCAATCACAAGCAATTTAAAGATGTGATTTTTTTTTTTTTAAGGCAGTAATCAAGACATATAACCTTGTCATTTGGGAGGTTTTTTCCCCCAAAGGAAGACTTGATGGTACTCACCGATTAGGGCTTCAAAGGGCATCTCCTCCATACGTAATAAATCCTGGCTATCCAGAGTCCGTTGGTCCTCAGCATACAGGTGCGGCTGCTATGGCTGCACACATCTTTAGTGCTGCACACTCCACCTTCCCGCTGGACCCCCACTGGGGCTAGCATGGGGAGGCTCCAAGGTACATCCGTTTCTCCCCTTGTCCCTTCTCTGCAATTCTCTTCCAGGGTCCAGGGATTCACAGTCAAGGCAACAAGGAAGGAATGAGATCCTGGGTGTCTGCCTCTTGCTTCTTGTCCCACTGCTGCATCTCAGCTGGGGTTGGAGAAGTCGGTGCAGCAGAGCTGGATGCTGGCTCGTCACGGTTGCTATGGTGACCAGGAGCTGGCGACTTGATGGTGGCTGGGGAAGGCAGTAGAGAAAAGGTAACAGATGAGTGATGACGTCATAGACTCTCCTGGGATCTGTTGACCACAAGAGAGCTAAGAGAATGGAGGTCCTGAATGGTACTATCCAGAATGTCTGTTTTTTAGCTTCAAACCAAAACCAAAACCGAACCCTCCTTCCTCCTTTGGGATTCTTTCCCTCCCGCCATCCTTATCTCAACACACACACACTAGCATTTTAAGGCTCGGAAATTCCAGCGGTGTTTTAAGGCCCCTTGCCCTAGGGAATCCTGCTAATGGAGATTAGTGCATGACTCCCTAGGGGAAGGGTGCAGTTGCAAGAGGCCTCTTAAGGGCTCAGGACCTACACCCTTCTCCTTACTCTGAGAAGGGCTCCTGCTGCTGGAGTTTATTTCACACTTCCAAACAACGCCCCCTGGATTGTCATGGCCCATGGAACTTGAAAGAAACCTGCCAAGCACTAAAAGATGGAAGACAGGATAGATTTGAATAAATTCCTATCAGCATTTGCTTATTATAATTATAGCGTTATAATCAGAGCAGAAAGAAGCATTAGAGATTATTTTGTCTTCAAGGATCATTGGCTTCAGTATGATAATCATCTCCGCTATGTAGTCAAAAGCAGATTGACTCCAGCCAGCACTCTCAGAAGAGGGCTGACCCTTGCCTGATGACTTGGAGAAGAGGCTCTTGTTTGTTCCTAGGGGTATCCTTTAATCATGTCATTGTCTACATCATTAATTAGTGTTCCCCTCCTTTCCATAGCCATTAATATGAGGATAAGGGTTGTAGTGCAGAGGTGGTACCCGCTTGACATCCTGAGTCCCTTATTCACCACACAACTCTGCATCAATGTCTCTTCCACCTACAGATCTGCAGGTGTTTTGCTCTACTTCCAGAGTAAGGGAGGGAATACATTTTTAGTGAGCTCAGACAATGTTCCTGGGCTTTTCGTGGTTATTTCATTTAATCCTCCTGTCAATCTGTGAGACTTTACATCACTTTATAAATTAAGAATGTAAGAGCACACAAAATAAGTTACTTGCTTGTGTAAGGCTATTCATCTAGACAAGTGGTAAAACTGGAATTGCCACCCAGTTCTGTGTGACATGATAGTGGAGGGCATGAGGTCATCTGGGTTTGGCCATGTGGATATTAGGGAAAACTTTCTGGGAGGTCCAGAATCACTGATAATTTCTCCTACTTCTCATTTACTGCTTTTATCTATTTCCATTGTTTTTAAAAAGAAAAAGATGTTTATTTTAGAAACCTTGAGGGGTGCTTGGGTGGTACAGTCGGTTGAGTGTATCCGACTCTTGGTTTTGGCTCAGGTTGTGATCTCAGGGATCTGAGATCGAGCCCTGCATTGGGCTCCAAGCTCAGCACTGAGTCTGCTTGAGATTCTCTCTCCCTCTCTCCCTGCCCCTCCTGCTCATGCTCTCTCTCTCTCTCAAATAAATGAATAACTCTTACCAAAAAAAAAGAAAACTTGAAAAATATAGAAACATAAAAGAAATAAAAATCATCCATAATCCTATCACCCAAAGAAAATTATGATTAATATTCCTATTTTCTTCCAGTCCTTTTTTAATAAAGATTTTATTTATTTATTTGTTTATTTATTTATTTATTTATTTATTTGAGAGAGTGAGAGAGAATGAGATGGAGGAGGGCCAGAGGGAGAAGCAGACTCCCCGCTGAGCAGGGAGCCCAACGTGGGACTTGATCCTGGGACTCCAGGATCATGACCTGAGCTGAAGGCAGACGCTTAACAGACTGAGCCCCCCAGGTGCCCTCCTCCAGTCTTTTCCCTTCTTGTCATTAAACTAAGACTTCCATAGACTGAATGTTTGTGTCACTGCCAAATTCATATGTTGAAATCTAATCTCCAAATGATGGTATTTGGAAGGGGGGCCTTTGGGAAGTGATTAGGTCATGGAGGCTGTGTCCTCATGAATGGGAATAGTGCTCTTGTAAAAGAGACTTCAGAGAGCTCTCTGGCCCTTCTGCTGTGTAAGGATTCAGGGAGAAGACTGTTTACTGTCTATGAATCTTCACCAGACATGGAATCTGATGATCCTTGGTGATCTTGGACTTCTCCACCTGTGAGAAACTGTGAGAAATGGATTTCTGTTGTTAATAAGCCATCCAGTCTATGTTATTCTGTTATTGCAGCCTGAATGAACTAAGACAAAGACCCATATATGTATAATTGTATCCTGCTTTTCATTGAAAATAACCTTGTGAAAATTTTACCCTCCATTACAGTTCTTTGAAAATATTATTTTAAATGCTACACAATATTTCAGCATATGAATGTATCATAATTTCTTATTGAATATTTGAGTTGTTTTCCATTTTTATTAATTTCATATAACTGTAATAAAAAATTTTCTACATAAATCTTGCCCATGTTTGTGAATATTTCATTTGTAATTAAGTCTTAGAAGTGAAATACTGGATTAAAGGTATGAAGTTTTGCTTTTAATTAGGACTTTATTTAAAAAAAAAAGATTTTATTTTTTATTAAGTCGTCTCTAGGGGCACCTGGGTGGCTCAGTTAAGGCATTTGCCTTCAGCTTAGGTCATGATCCTGGGTCCTGGGATTAAGCCCCGCCCTTGGCTCTTTGCTCAGCAGGGGGCCTGTTTCCTCCCTCTCCCTCTGCCTTTCCCCCCTTCTTGTGCTTGCTCTCTCTCATGCTGTCTCTCTCAAATAAATTTTAAAAAATTAATAAAGTCATCTCTATACCCAATGCAGGACTCGAAGTCACAACCCCAAGATCAAGAGTTCCATGTTCCACCACCTGGCTAACAGTCTTTGCCAGCCAGGTGCTCTAAGACTTTACTTTTTTAGAGCAGTTTTAGGTTCATAGTAAAATTGAGGGAAAGGTACAGAGATTTCCCATATACTCCCTGTTCCTACACATGCATAGCCTGCCCATAATCAATATCCCCAACCAGAGTAGAACATTTGTTATAACTACATTGAGATATCATTATTGCCCACATAATTTATCTTACAGTTCATTCTTGGTATTACACATTTATGAGTTTGGACAAATGTATAATGATATGCATCAATCGTTATGGTATCATATATTTTCATTGCTCTAAAAATCCTCTGTGCTCTGCTTATTCATCCCCCAACCCCTGGCAACCACAGATCTTTTTATTGTTATTACTGTCTCTATAGTTTTGCCTTTTCCAGAATGTTGTATAGTTGGAATCATATAGTATATAACCTTTTCAGATAGGCTTCTTTCACTTAGTAATATGCATTTAAGAATTCTTCATATCTTCTCATGACTTGATAGCTCATTTCTTTTTAGTACTGAGTGATATTCCATTGTCTGAATGTACTACACTTTATTTATCCACTCATCTACTGAAGGAGATCTTGGAGGCTTCCAAGTTTTGCCAACTGTGAATAAAGCTTCTATAAACAACCATGTACAGGTTTTTGTGTAGTCATAAGTTTTCAATTCCTTTGGGTAAATACCAAGGAACATGATTGCTGGATCATATGCTAAGAGTATGTTTAGTCTTGTAAGAGAATGCCAAACTCTTTTTCAAAGTGGGTATACCATTTTGCATTCCCACTAACAATGGATGAGAGTTCCCGTTGCTCCACGTCCTTGCTAGCATTTGATGTTGTCACTCTTCTAGCTTTTGGCCATTCTTACAGGTGTGCAGTGGTATCTCATTATTTTATTTATTTTAAAGATTTTATTTATTTATTTGTCAGAGAGAGAGAGAGAGAGCACAAGCAGGCAAAGCAGCAGGCAGAGGGAGAAGCAGGCTCCCTGCTGAGCAAGGAGCCCGATGTGGGACTCTATCTCAGGACTCTGGGAGCTGAAGGCAGATGCTTAACCGACTGAGCCACCTACGAGTCTTTCATTGTTGTTTTAATTTGCATTTCCCTGTGATGATGTGGAACATCTTCTCATATGCTTATTTTCCATCTGGATACCTTCTTTGGGAGGGGTCTGTTAAGGTCTCTGGTACATTCTTTAACTGAATTGTTTGTTTTCTTACTGTTGTATTTTAAGGGTTCTTTGTATATTTTGGATAATAATTCTTTATCAGATGTGTCTTTTGCAAATATTTTCTCCCAGTCCGTGGCTTATCTTCTCATTCTCTTGATAATGTCTTTTGCAATTAGAAGTTTTTAATTTTAATGAACTCCAAGGTATCAATTATTTCTTTTATGGATTGTACTTTTGGTGCTGTATCTAAAAACTCAGTACCATACTCAAGATCATCCATGTTTTCTCCTGTATTATCTTCTAGGAGTTTTATGGTTTTGCATCTTAACGTTTACTTCTGTTATCTATTTTCAGTTGATTTTTGTGAAAGGTGTAAGGTCTGTGTCTAGGTTTCTTTTTTTTTTGCATGTGGATGTCCAGTTGTCCCAACACTGTTTTTTGAAAAGATTATCTTTGTTCATTGTATTGTCTTTGCTCCTTTGTTGCAGATCAGTTGACTATATTTATGTGGGTCTACGTCTGGGCTCTCTCAGTTCTTTTGACCTATTTGTCTTTTCTTTCATCAATACCATAGTGTCTTGATTATTGTAGCTATATAATAAGACTTAAGATCAGGTAATGTCAGTCTTTTGACTTCGTTCTCCATCAATATTGTGTTGGCTATTCTAGAGGGTCTTTTGCCTCTCCAAATAAACTTTAAAATCAGTGTGTCAATATCTACAAATTCACTTGTTAGGAGTTTGATTGAGATTATATTGAGTCTGTAGATCAAGTTGGGAAGAATTGACATCTTGACAGTATTGAGTCTTCTTATCCATGAACATGGAATATCTCTCCATTTATTAGTTCTCCTTTGATTTCATTCATCAGAGTTTCATAGTTTTCCTCATATAGGTCGTATACATGTTTTGTTAGATTTGGGGATGCTAATGTAAGGTATAAACATTTTTAAGACTTTCTAATCCTCCTCTCTAGTGGGGATTTCTGAATCACTGGCCCTTCCACAAGGCATTCACAATCCCATTCCACTCACACAGTTCTGGTGTGTCTGGTGTGCCTGCAGTTGGCATTTGGCACTGAAGTTGTTTATTTCACAAACCCTTTGGGAAATTGGAGTTAGCTGTTTTCAGTTTTTTGTTTGTTTTATTCAGAAAAACTCAATAGCTCTTTATTATTTTAAAATGCTCTATAAGTAGCATGGCCTCTGCGTAAGAATGACCTGCAAATTAAAAAAAAAAAAAAAAACAACCTCTATAAGCAAGAAATAGTAGAACACTAGGCTTTAGGAAGGAAAAACTTAAGACAGAAGTGTTAAGCTTTCCAAGTTCCTATTAAGTCAGTGATGCTGGAACTTAAAGCTTATTCACTGTTGACTCTGGTGGTGGCCTAAGCCCCACCCTATTATAGAAAAGCTGCCTTTGATTTCCCTCTGGTCCCTGCATTTTAATTCAGTGTTCAGCACTGACCAGATGATTAGGTGAATTTAATAATGTTGTCATAGAGGGTTGGGCTTGGATGATGAGGACTTCTGAAGAAAAGCAACTAGAGTAATAGACCTTTCGAAGGTTGAGAGATAAGACTGCTTGATGTTACTGATGATCTGCCAAGGTGAAATGCAAGGAAAGCCAGCCTAATCCTGTCTCCCTTCTTCCTTGGCAGAAGATAGCAAAAGAGGGAATACCTGTAGGGGAGAGTGGAGGTGGGTACAACACTGATTAGAATATCTCCAAGCCATTCATTCACTCAATCATTCATTTATTTAAAGTAAGCTTTATGCCCAATGTGGGGCTTGAAATCATGACCCTGAGATTAAGAGTTGCATGCTCTACCAACTGAACCAGCTAGACACCCCATCTAAGCCTTTTAAGCATTTTTTTATTCCCCTACAGAAGAAGTTAGGTATGGCAGGGTGGAAGGGGGATCTATTTTTGACTATTTAAAAATTTACCTTGTAAATCCAGATTATACTGAAAGGTTTTTGCTCTTGGCTATAGGGCTAATGGCTGCTGCAAAATTGATAGGAGTGGCTACACTGTGGTAACCAATCTTTCATAAATTCTCTTATTGGGCTATGTTAGAGTAAATTTCTAAATATAAAACATAATATTTAGCACCGTTTTCACTAAAGGGAATATAAGACTAATATTTCATCAGGTAGTTTTAGATAACATACAGAATTTGGGAACTAACATTATTTTTTTCTCAAAGATTTATTTATTTATTTATTTGACAGAGGGAGAGACAGCGAGAGAGGGAACACAAGCAGGGGGAGTGGGAGAGGAGAAGCAGGTTTCCCGCTGACCAGGGAGCCCGATGCGGGGCTCAATCCCAGGACCCTGGGATCATGACCTGAGCCGAAGGCAGACGCTTAACAACTGAGCCACTGAGGCTCCCCAGGAACTGAAATTATTGCAATTAAATTGACAAATACTATGGCTGTTGCAGCTTTTCTCTTTCACAGACTAGAGCTATGCAAAAGTATAATGTCTATGAATGAAGATATCTACCATGTTGTTTTCAGAGTTTAATTTCTGTAAGGGAATGCCTGAGGTTCAAAATCAAAACCTTTCAAATACATGAAATTCATGTATTTGAACACAGAATTTATGTATTAGAGCTCTCCAGGAAAAAAATGTATAATATATGTATATGTGTATGTATATACTTATAAGAATTGGCTCACAGGGTTATGGAGGTCAAGCAGTCCTATGATCTGCCATCTGTAAGCTGTATAACCATAAAACCCACTGTACAATTCGTTTAAGTCCAAAGGCCTGGGAATCCATGTCTGAGGAACTCTCACATCTGAGGAACTCATGTCTGAAGGCAAGAGAGGATAGATGCCCCAGCTCAAGAAGAGAGAGAATTTGCCCTTCCTCTGCCTTTTTGTTCTGTCTGGGTCTTGAACAGATTAGATAACACCCATACACATTGGTGAGGGAGATCTTTGCTCAGTTTACTGATTCAAATGCTAATCCCTTCTGGAAACACTCTCACAGACACACCCAGAAATAATATTTTACCAGCCATCTGGAAATCCCTTGGGCCAGTCAAGCTGACACATTAAATTAACCCTCACAATTTACTTGAGCAAGTTACCCTGGAGTGAAAGTGATCACCCCATCTTTTCCTCTCCCCAGTCTTTTACCAGCTGGCTGTTTGAATTTGTGTAAGACATATTCAAATTTCTTTGAATATCATTCAAAGGAAATCATTCCCTGCCCCTTTATTATTTTACAGATAAGAAAATTGGGGCCTAAAGAGCTGAAATTACTAGTTGAAGATCACACTGAATTTTATTAGTGATCTTGAAGTCTGAAGGCAGGCTGATTAAATCTGCAGATGACAGAAAGCTAGGAAAGATAGCCAATGGAAATAGATTGAAATCTATTTCTAATATATAGATGACAATATAAACATTAAAAATGGTCTGCCTGGAATGATAGGCGAAACCCAATAAGTAGAGATTTAGCATCAATAAATTCAATGGCCACAATTTTGATTGAAAAATCTATTGCATGGTATAGGCCTGCTTTGGCTAAAGTTCATGTGAAACAGAATATGGTGGAGTGAAGTCAACTATGTAAAACCCCAAGTGAGGAGCAGCTGCTAAAACAGTTGGTGCAACTCTGGGGCTATATTAATAGGCAGAGAGTGATCTGATGTTGCAGGGAGTGTGTGGCCTGAGGCATTTGGTGCTCGTCAGGTCATATTTGTATCACTATGTGTGGTACAGGGTACAATGTTCCGAGAGGGATCTTGTAAACTGGAGTCCATCCACCAGAAGATGGTGAGGGGCCTGAGCTCTTCTCCACAGGATGAAAGGCCACAGCAGCTAGGAATGTTTAGTTTGGAGACTTCTGAAGGATATGATTACTGCCTTCAAATATCTCATGGGCTGTCAAATGAAGAAGAGGTATGTGGCTTATTCTATGTCACTCCAAAGGCAGAAGTAGGATCATTAGGGATGATGGTCAAGGTGAAATGGATTTCTGCTCTAAGATTTTTCAACATTGCTGACTCAAAGAATGGTCTGGAACTGTGCTCAAGGAAATGTTGGGGTGCGTCCATCAGAGATCTTACAGGAGGATACTACTCTGGGAGAAAAGTTGACTCCATGACTTCTAAGTTCCCTTTAATTCAGATTCTCTGAGGCTTCATAGGTCATTTCTCTTGTACTGCAATTTCACTCTAGTAGATAATGTTTTAATGTTTTTGACCTTCCGATTACCAAAACAATTCAGAATAGTTTGGAATATTAGAATATATATTTTTAAAAAACAAATAAAACTTTTAATGAAAAATTGAATCCAGAAGGGCCCTTGGGGAAAAGTGAGTTGCTACACTACAGAATTTAGGCACTAAATTAAGTTAAAATCTAAACTTGCTCTGGGCAAAGAGAGAAATTATGATGTAGATTCTTATTGTTCAAGAAGAGGAAACTTACACTTTTACCAGTATTAGTGTTGACCTAGAATTCACAATGGGATTATAAGGTCCTTAATGACAGGGTACAAGTCCTTTACTTCATGTTAACTCTAATAACATCTATCAGAATATTTTATACAGAGTAGGTGCTTAGTGTGTTTTGAATGATTTGACTTTCTTAAAGTTGGAATAGGACATTTTTTTCCTTTATTATTTTTTTCTCAGGGTCTGGTAGAAGAAGTGTCCTGGTCAGGCTCTAAGTCAGTTTTGAAACTATATTATCTTGCTCCAATGAGGTAGCCTGAACTTGGCCTATGGTAAGCCCCAGACTGCCATAGTTAAATCTCCTGGCACATATTCATGTTTTTAGAACAAGTTTCTGTCTTAAATGCATTTGTGGTATAGACTATAGCTGCTCTCGGACACTGGCTTCACTTCCTCTGTAGTTCTCTGTTGTACCCACTAGTAATAGTAACCAAAATTGTATTTCACTAACTTAGAACAAGCACTGTTCTATGTGTTTGTCCTACCCGTTGCTCCTTTCTGTAGTTACTATTTTAGCTCTATTTTTCAGATGAGGAAATGGAGGTGAAGTTAAGTGACTTGCTCAAGGTCACAAGTTAGTAAGGGGCAGAGCCAGAATGTGAACCTAGCATTCTGACTAGATTTTGTGCCCCTAACCACTATGTTCTTCTATCTCTCAGCAAGGTGTCTATGTGCAATATGTGTTTAATTGAATCACAAAGGGATCAAAGTCCAAGCGAGTTTTGTCTTCTGGGTGGCAAGACACCAGGTGGTAAAGAGTTTCCTCTGCCCCTCCTCTTTCCATTGTTCCTTCTGTTCCCTGGAGACCAGCTCAGAAACCTCCCCACTGTATTTCCTTCCCCAGCCCAGTTTTCTGGGATTGGCTGCTCCCCAGCTCTGCTACCAGCTCTGCGGCTCATGGCCTTGGAATGAAAGACACAAGACTGAGCTCCTTGGAGTGACTCACATCTTTTGGAGCAGTTACAGCCTGCTTTTGTGCCACTTAGCAATTCTTCCTCCCCAAACCCAATACCTCTCCATTTTCCTAAAAATGCCAGATGGTATTACTTATTTTTAAATTGATGTGAATTTTAATATACTTCGTTTTGGAGAATTTATCAATATTTCCCCTCTCCCTTCACTGCCCCGCCCCGGGGGGGGGCGATAATTAGAATCACCCCATGGTATTGCAAAACAGGAAGGCCTGGGTAGTTACTCAAGGGCATGGTGTTGTAGAAATCACTCTTCGCCTCTGACCTACAGTCAGATGCTTAATGAGAACTTTCTGATGATGACGTCTCAGGTCAGGTGGAGATAGGGCTAGGAACAAGCCCTGCCTATGGTGAAAGGGGGGCAGGTCTGTGCCTGGCATCTCTTTCTTCTGTTCCTGTTAGACACAGCTAAGCCCAAGGATAGGAAGAAAAGAGGGTGTGCCCATGGGAACTTCATCTTCCTTTATGCAGTTTCCCACACATCCAGAAGTCAGCCCCTCTCCTTCATTCTAACCAGCCCAGTCACTGGCACCAAACACACTCTCTGAAGTTGTATAAATCCCCATAACAGCAAATGTTCTCTATTGTAGGAGGCCTCCAGGGGCTGAGGAGTTGGGATAGGCTCCTAGGCTTAATGCTATAAATGAGCAAGTCAACACTCTTTTCTACCTGGACACAATGAGCATGCATGCCTGGAAACAGCTAGTGTTCTTCCATGGACTTAGTTAAATCCACTGAGACAAAAGCCAGATGGAGTACAGACCTAAGGGGTCATTCAGAGAGCATTCTGATCTACTCTTGTCTGACCCTGTTACAGGGTAGCAGAAAGAATAAGGATAAATGAACACCAAGGATACTTTAGACCTAAAATCAGAAAGCCTAAGTTTTAGTTCCAGCTATACCACCTATTAATTGTGTAACATTGAGTAAATCAAGGTACTTCTCTAATGCACATATTTCCTTGTCTGTCAAATAGGAATAGAAATACCAGTTTCCCTCATTTTATAGAAACAAGTGAGGATCAAATGACAAGGCACATGAAAACACTTTGTAAACCGTAATAGTGCTATGCAAGTGTAAAGGATTATTATAAATTATTATTTATTTTATTTTTTTTAGTTTTATCAGTTTTATTTTTATTTTTTTTAGTTTTATTTTTAGTTTATTTTTATTAGTTTTATCAATTTGGTCCTCTACTTAACTTTTTTTAAATTAAAGTATAGTTGACATACAATATTACATTAGTTTCAGGTATATAACATAGTGATTTAACAAGTCTCTACATTATGCTATTTTTGACCAGAACTGTGTAAATAGTAAAGTGGAGAGTTTTGCCCTTCTGTCACTTTCTATTCCTTGTTCTGCCCTAGGCAGGCAGGGAGCTGTGATTGGGAGGTGCAGTGCAGACTTGCAGGTAACAGATGAAGTACTGAAGAGGCAAGTACCTGTGTACTCATCATAGTAAGGGAAAAGAACCAGACAGAATTCAGTCAGGTGGAGATCAGTCTTGGTCACAGTAGTAGGACCATTCTAGATAGAATTGACCATCAGGTGATGTGTCAGTGTGAAGCAAAAGGTGATCTCAAGCACAGTTTGAAGCCAAGACAGACATAACATAGAGGCCTTTTGACATGGTCTCCCTACAGAGTGGGGCTTCCTAACCTGGGCTACTCAGAAAACCCTGGTTACTTCCACTCTGGATCTTGACAGGCTGAAGTAAGCTGGAATTCCTGTGAGGGAGGATTCTTGCCTGTCTACTCAACAGACTTCATTATCACTGTCCAAATGAAAAGATACGTCCCTGGCAGATTTGGAATCTGCTTGTGTATCCATAGCCCCCAGGGGTTTCCAGTTCAGATTCCTAAGCGAATGACATTGACTCATTGAAAGGAAAGCTTACATTTCTGATATCAGAAACTTCATCCTTAATGAATCCTGGCTGCTTTCTGTGTCTAGGACAAGAGTTCTAGCAGTAAGGATGTTGTTGTTACCCAGGCTAACCTCTTAAGATGCTTAAGGAAAAGAAAATCAGGAAGCTCGAAGAACAGTGCAGAGGGTTCAAATCATTCTCAAACTAGTCTGTCAATCCTTAGAGAGTCAAGCATAATGGATAACTAAGGGCAGAACACAGGATCTTGGGTCCCAAATTCATATTCACCTGTTCTTAGAGGTGATTTTGTAGACTAAAAAAGCAAAAACCAAAACCAAAACCAACTGGAGCCCTACAAATGATTTTCCAAAAAGGATTATTGAGAAGGCTTAATGATTTCAGTAAAGAACTCAAGAAACGAAGACTCTTGTCTTCCTGAAGTATCCAAAATGAGAAAAATAAACCCTTAATTAATGAGTTTTTAGCTTAAGTCAGGGGTTACAAATTGGTTATGGGTCATATATGGTCAGCAGGTATGTTCTGTTTGAACATTTTGTTACACATACCCCATGTTTTAAGGGTAATTTAACAGACACTGGGAGTTATCTGGTTGAAACATACTCTATGGACACTTAATAAGACTAAGAAAACAGTGAGAGCAGGGCCTCTGATTGGGCACACCAGGGTATTTGATGAGAAAGCTGAGTTTATAATCTGGTTTGAGGAAATGTGATTCATGCATATGGAAGGAACTAACCCTAACGGTGAGCAGCAGATGGCCAGTGGGGTTGAGTGATAGGAACAAGGACCAGCAGAGTTCTGCAGAGGGAGAGCTCACTCTGAGCTCACGCTGATGCAGTGTTTGGAAATGAGGGTGGTGGTGGAGAGGTACATTCTGGGGTAGGGGGATGAGCAAGCTGACACTTGGAGGCAGGAAATCTCCAGGTATATTCAGAAGACAATGAGCAGGTTGAGGCAGAGAATTTGAGTTGGAGAGAAATGGGAGATCTTGAATGAAGATGAGTAGAAATCCTCTCTCTGATTCTAAAACTTATGGAATCAAATGTCTTCTGATTAAAAGAATGGTCTTTGGGGGTGAGAGTTAAAGGAACCAGGTAGCCAGAAGCATGGGCTGCCTGTGGCTTAGCTCCTCTGCTATCCGTCTTTCCTCTCTATTGCTGAGCTACCTATAGGGATCCCCCACCCAGGTCCCTCCTTGGGAGGAAGAGACCTTCTTAGCCTTGTTAACGAGACAGTGGCTAATAGGGATCATCATCCTCATCAGGAGGGTGAGGGGAGCCTGTGAAGAAGGCTGAGAGTGGCAAGATTATAGCTGACATCATGAGGCAGCTGGAGGCCTGCCAGCAAGAATGTGTCCACTTTACTTGCTTTTCATCCTGACCAAAAACAGTCAAATTTCAGTTCAAAGCCCTTCCCTCTACCCCACCTCCCTGCCTGACACATACACATACACACACTGATATATATATATCAACCTCTGTAGATGCATTGTCCCCCATGTGTGCATATCAGGCATACCTATACATAAGCAGATATATAACCTGAACCAGCAGATTTAAACTACACACATACTTACACAAAAGCATATATATGTCATAATATATATGCTTATATATAAAAATATGTGTAATATATGATATATATTAACACTATTAACCATTTTAATACTGTTAACATTATAATCACTATTATAATTACTATTAACATATATAATATATTCTATATAAATATATAATTATATATATAATGTATAAATAATATATAAACATATACTATATGTGTAATATTTATATATAGGCATATATATAATATATATTTGTATATATATGCTTAGATTCTTTTTCAGAATGCTGAAAGTCAGAAGCATGGTGTCACATAAGGAAGATGCAGGCTTCAAAGAAATCTGTAGTCCCTCCTAGTATTTTATTTGGTCTAGAAAAAACCTGTACGGTTTCCTGTGCCAACCCCTCCACTCCCTCTCCCTCCTGAGATTTCCAGGACCACCATTTGCCACTTCTCTCTCTTTCCTTGTTCTCTAGTCCTCATCAGATTGGCTAACATTATAGGCATTCCATGTTCTGACGGCCTCTTTGTGAACATGTAGGGAGAAGAACTGATCTAGCTCATGGTAAATTTAGCTCACAAGCCTATCTGCTATTTGCTTCCTTGGGATATCATTTAGCTGCTAGATCTGTTAGTCACCCCTTCACTCAGAGGCATGAGGCTCTTCCTTCCTTATTCCACCATAGGGTCTCCCTTGACCTGAGAAAAGCCTGTGAACTCCAAGAGGAAGACCAGAGAATCCTCTCATTTTATAGAGAAGACCTCAGTTTCCCCCCAAAGTTCTACTATGGAGTGACCTACTTGACAAATCACTTTGCTTGTGAGAAAAAGTCATTAAATCTTCATCACCATGTGTTAGTCAGGGTATGATTTTTCTGTAGCAACTTTCCTAGAGCTGATCTAATGATATTTATGATATATATATTATGGATATAGTATAAGGATATAAAAGAAAAAGAATATGGTGTCCATTCCCTCCAGGAACTCACATTTTCACTCAGGAGACAAGATATCTCCAGAATATATCTTTAATTTGTCCACTACTTTCCACTCTTCTGGTATAAGCCACTGTCATCTCTTTGCTTGGGCCTACCAAACTCTTAATCCTTGCTTCCTCTTGAATTCATCCTGTCGAAAGAGTGATGTCTTTTTTTTTTTTTTAATTGTGGTAAAATATACATAACATTCAACTTACCATTTTAACCAATTAAAAAATTGTGGTAAAAAAGACATAACATAGGGGCACCTGGGTGGCTCAGTTGGTTAAGCGTCTTCCTTCACTTCGGGTCATGATCACAGGGTTCTGGGATGGAGCCCCACGTTAGGCTCCTTGCTCAGCGGGGAGCCTGCTTCTCCCTCTCCCTCTAACCCTCCCTGCCGCTCGTGCTCTCTCTCTCTCACTTGCTCTCTTTCAAGTAAATAAATAAAATCTTAAAAAAAACCAAACACATAACATAAAATTTACCATCTGAAACACTTTTAAGTGTATAGTACAATAGTGTTAACTGTATGCACATTGTATAACATCTCTGGTACTTTCCATCTTGCAAAACTGAAACTCTATACCCATTGAACAACTCCTCATATCTCCCCTCCCCCAGGCCCCGGAAATCACCATTCAACTTTCTGTTTTCTTTCTTTTCTTTCATTTTTTTTTTTAAAGATTTTATTTATTTATTTGACAGAGAGAGAGATACTGCAAGAGAGGGAACACAAGCAGGAGGAGTTGGAGAGGGAGAAGCAGGCTTCCCGCAGAGCAGGGAGCCTAATGCGGGGCTTGATCCCAGGACCCTGGGATCATGACCCAAGCCAAAGACAGATGCTTAACAACTGAGCCACCCAGGTGCCTCAACTTTCTGTTTTCAAGAATTTGACTACTTTAGATAGTAGTCGAATCATATAAGTGGAATCAAGCAGTATGTGTGTGTGTGTGTGTGTGTGTGTGTGTGTGTGTGTGAGAGAGAGAGAGAGAGAGAGAGAGAGAAAAAGAAAGAGAGATTGGCTTATTTTGCTAAGCGTAATGTCTTCAAGTTTCATCCATGTTGTAGCCTGTGACAGAATTTCCTTCTTTTTAAAAGCTGAATGATATTCCATCGTATGTATATATTTTTTCTTTATCCATTCCTCTATCAGTGGACATTTAGGTTACTTCCACCTCTTGGTTTTGGGTGAAAAATGTTGCAATGACATGGGTGTGCAAATATCTCTTTGAGATCCTGTTTTTAATTCCTTTGGATGTATATGCAGAAGTAGGGTTGCTGGATCATGTGGTAATTCTATTCAATTTTTTGAGGAACCTCTGTATTGTTTTCCACAGCAGCTCTGCACCATTTTACATTGGGGGTGAGAGTTAAAGGAACCAGGTAGCCAGAAGCATGGGCTTCAACAACACTTCTGTTCTTTTCTTTTTCTTTTTTCCTTTTTGATAGTGGTTATCCTAGTGGGCATGAGGTGATATCTCATTGTGGTTTTGATTTGCATTTCCCTGGTGATTAGTGATGCTAAGTATATTTTCATGCATTTTTTATCATTTGAATATCTTTTTTGTGAGAAATGTCTAATCAAGTCCTCTGACCATTTTTAAATCAGGCTGTTTGTTTTTTTGTGTGTTGAGTTGTAAGAGTTCTATATATATATACTGGACATTAACTCCTTATCAGATACATGGTTTGTAAATATTGCCTCCCATTCCATATGTTGCTTTTTCAGTCTGTTGATTGTTTCCTTTGCTGCGCTGAAGTTTAATGTAATTCTATTTGCCTATTTTTGCTTTTGTTGCCTGGACTTTTGGTGGCATATCCAAGAAATCAGTGCCTAACTCAATGTCATGAAGTTTTTCCCGATGTTTTTTCCTAGGAGTTTTATAGTTTTTGGTCTTACAGTTAAGTTTTTAATCCATTTTGAATTAATTTGTGTATATTGTGTAAGGTAGGGGTCCAACATTCTTTTGCATGTGGATATCTAGTTTTCCCAGCACCATTTGTTGAAGAGACTATCCTTTCCCCATTGCATGGTCTTGACATCCTTGTTGAAGATCATTAGACCATATATGGGGGAGGGGGCATTTGGGGGTTCTATTTTGTTTTGTTGGTCCACATATCTGTCTTTATGCCAGTACCATACTGTTTTGATTACTGTAGTTTTGTAATATAGTTTGAAATCAGGATTTTGTTTTTCTTTCTCAAGATTGTTTTGGCTATTCAGAGTCCCTTGAGATCATTTAAGCCACTTTTAATGTGCAATTCATTGGCATTAAGTACATTCATCATGCTGTACAACCACCACCACTACCCATGTTCAGAAATTTTTTCATTACTCCAAACTGAAACTCTGTACCCATGACCAATAATTCCCCATTCTCCATCCTGCCCCACCCACACCTGGTAACCACTATTCTTTCTGTCTCAGTGAATTTACCTATTCTAGGTACCTCATAAATAAGTAGAATCATACAATATTGTCCTTATGTGTTGGCCTATTTTACTTAGCATAATGTCCTCAAGATTCATTCACCTTGTAGCATATGTCAGAATCTCCTTCCTTTTTAAGGCTGAATATTGGTCCATTGTATGAATACACCAAATTTTGTTTATTCACTTATACAGGATGGACAAGAGTGATATTTTATAAACAAAAATCACATCATTCCTCTCTACCTTAAGATGCTTCTTAATGATCTTGGGATAAAGTACAAAATCCTTCTGGCCCTGCCTGATGGGACCTCTGCTTACTTCACCAGCTTTGTCTTCTGCCATTCACTCCACACCACTTTTTATTTATTTTCTTTTTCTCTTCTTCCTTCCTTCCTTCCTTCCTTTCTTTCTTTCTTTCTTTCTTTCTTTCTTTCTTTCTTTCTTTCTTTCTTTCTTTCTTTCTTTCTCTCTTTCTTTTGATTTTATTTATCTATTTGAGAGAGAGAATGAGAGAGAAAGAGAGAGAGAGCATGAGGGGGGGCGGTCAGAGGGAGAAGCAGACACCCTGCTGAGCAGGGAGCCCAATATGGGGCTCGATCCCGGGACTCCAGGATCATGACCTGAGCCAAAGGCAGTCACTTAGCCAACTGAGCCACCCAGGCGCCCCTTTATTTATTTTCTTCGGTAAGCCTCACATCTTCCTTACTTAGTCTTCCACACATGTTGTTTTCCCTCTGTATCAAACAGATTTCCCTCCCCCTTCACTCATACCACCCTTTGTCTAGCTAACTCCTAGTCAACTTCCGGATCTCAGCTGAGACTTCTCAAGGAAGTCTTCCCTGACCTCTTTGAGAAGGTTCCCCTGCCATTAGTGCTTGTGACACCTGCATCCCTTAGGAGAAGCACTAATCACAGTGATGAAGGAGCAAAAGGCAAGCTGAGGGCAAAGCACAAGTTAACACCCGGACCACCCCCCCACCCCAGGTGGGATATGTGTGACATTCCTCAGGCACTCCTGGCTACCCAAGAACAAAGGAAAGGGAAAAACAAGTGGTTAACTGATAGAGATCATAGTCATTCAGGACATGAGTCTCCACCAGTTTGAAACTGTCCTAATGATTTACAAGAAAAAGCAATCTCCAGAAACCTATAGACTCAATTTCCTGGAGCCCTAACATCACCCTCCCCTCCATGGGATAGAAAATCTTACATATCAGTCACTCCTCACAACCCCAGTGCAGCTCTTTCTGCCCCTGGGTCCCTACAGTTTAACAAAACTACCTTTTTGCACCAAAGACATCTCAAGAATTCTTTCTTGGCTGTTGGCTTCAAACTCCACCACTTCAAGCCACATCAACAGTTGTAGTAATTAGTTCAAACTCATCCTCTTTACTCATACCATGAGAATTCATCTTTTCCCCCCATTGAAATACTCCTTCATCAGGGAGTGAAAGGTGGAGAAAAAAAGGTCTTTTTGGGACTATGGAGTTTGCAGTGTGCAGGGTCCTTCTCTATTGATACACAGGCTGCCTATTAGTGAACAAAGACCCTGCACTAGAAGCTACTACTATAAGCTCCTCTTGCTACCTCATCCCAGCATGTCCAATTTAGGTCCTAATACCTCTGCCTGCTGCACTCCTCCTTAATCCCCTTCTCTCCTTTCATTGATGCTTCTTAGGTTTCTTCATTTCCTGCCCATTAGCCATTTTCAATGCAGGATTTGTCTCTTACCTTCAACATCTTCACATCAACTTTTCAAGAAAGTTTCCTTATCATCCCAAACTGTGAATCACAACTCACTATTTCTAGAAATATGTACTGTTTCACTTGATTCTCAGCCTTAAAAAAAGATTCTAACCTTAGCAGAGAGGAGGTTAAATAGTTCAAATCAGTCCTTGTCAGTAAATATCTGTTTAGCTTCTACTATATGCTAGACATGATGCTAGGCTCTGGGGAAACAAAAATGAACCAAAAATGGTAATCCTTGCTTTGAGGCAGTTAAGTGATGAAAATATACACAGAAACAGATACTTTTAATCTAATATCATTATGGCTATGATATAAGTATGCAGGGATCCTTGGACCAGACTGGGCATAAAGGGGCGAGAAACATCTGAGTTGTCTTGAAGGGTAAGTAAATATAATTAAGGTGAAGAAAGGTGGGAAGGGCATTGCAAAGGTTCCGACTTGTAAAATAACACAGTGAGTATGAGGGCAGACTACAAGCAATTTGACTACTAGAACATAAGGAATCAGTGGAATGGTGGGAGAGAATATTGAAGTACTAGGAAGAGCCAGGTTAGAGAGGACCTTTGAGCATAAATTTCATTCTGTGGGATAATGTGGACCCATTAAAGAATTTCAAGTAGCGTAGTAACATGGTTAAGGTCTGAGTTTTAAACAGATCTAGCTACAGGTGGAATGAACCTTAGGATATACTGTTAAGTGAGAGAAGTATGATGCAGAACGCTGTATATAATACTATATACAGTATAAAATAACATACCATTTATGCTAATAAAATATTATACAGACATATATGCATGTTATGTATGTATATGTACTGGGAAATGCATAGATTACCTATGTAAGTATATTCAAGAAGCAAGAGTTGTCTTGAGTAAGAGAGCTGGATGGCTGGAGACAGAGATGAAAAGGAGACTTATTTTTCAGTGGATACACTTTTGTACTTTTTATTACTTATTAAGAATGAATTTAGGCTTGCTTAGGAGTGGTTAAAGATGGTGATATAGGAGGCTCCTGAATCCCCTCGTCCCCTGGACACATCAAATGAAGAGCTATACACGGAGCAGTTCCCTCTGACAATAATCCAGAACTGGCTGAGTAATTTCTATACATCAGGCGAACAAGAAAATATCCATATCAGAATAGATAGGAAAGGCTGAGATACACTCTTACCATAAATCCCACTACCAGCACAGTGTCATACAATCAGGAGGGAACCCCTAATTCCAAGCTTCTCCTCAAGGAGTGAAGGGTTTTAAGATTTTCACGCAGTAGATAGGCCTCCAAAATATCTACCTCTGAAAGCCAATGGGGCTTGAGTTCATTAGACCTACAAGACTACAGTGAAACAAAGAAGCAGTTATTAATAGACCTGAGCACTCTCTCTAGCTATCACCTAGGGGTGCAGGGGGAGCCAGCAAAACCTGCTAATCTCCCAGCCTTTCTCTGAACAGGGTCCATCTACATTCTTTCTTTAAGGTAGAGCATGAGACTCTTGATCTCAGGGTTATGAGTTCAAGCCCCACATTGGGCATGGAGCCTACTTAAAAAAAAAAAAAAGGTAAAAAAAAATGTTGCCTTTGGGTCCAAAACTTCTAATTTAGCAGGCATCTAGGGGCTGAATACAGTCCATCTCCAAAGACCAGGGAAGCTGGTAGACACATCCCCTGCCTTCTACCTCCTGCTTGTCCCCAAATCAACCATATCTCCCTGAATGAAGCTTGTATACATTCAGCACCCCACTTTTATGGTACCACCTGAGAGATGGATCCACAGATCACCTGGCTCTGATAGCCAATGGTACTTCCATTCAGCAGTCCCACAGGACAGTAGCAACCAAAGAAGCAGTTCTTAACTGGCTATCCCCCCAGGACTCAGTACAGAGGGAGAAGGGCAGAAATGCCCAGCCTCTCAGTTTTTCCATTAAAAGGGGTCTATCTGCATACTTTAAAAGCTGCTGCCTGAGGGTCATGCTTCTAACTTAGCACAAAGCTAGGGGCTAACTGCAATCGTTTCCAGAGACCAAGGAAAGCCTGCAGACATCTCCTCTGTCCTCTCCCTCTAGCCTGCTTCAAGTCACCAGTATCTCCCTGGAAGGAGCTTGTATGCATGTCTTATGCCCAGCTTTTGTGGCTGCCACCTGAGGAATGGGCCCCCAGATTACCTGACTCTGCTAGCCAATGGGGCATGCATTCAGGAGGTCCCATGGTACTATTAAAAACAAAGAAATTCTTAATAGGCTCAGGACCACACTCTCACCCATGATTATACACCCAGGGCCCAGCTGAGAGGCAACAGACAAAAAATGCCCACTTTCTAGTTTCTCCGTGAAGGGACCTAACTACATCACTTTCCCGAGGCAGCTACCTGACTGGCTTCCAAACAGCCTGTATCTAGGTATTGACTGTTTCCCTTTGGGACACTTATGGGGTCTTGGCATACCTTCAACTATTGGGAGCCATTAACAGCAAAGAAGGTAGCTTGAACAATCACAAAGATTTGAGAGACAACAAGGAGGACTGGCCAGGCTAATTGGTGAGGTGATCATCTCCCACATAAGACTCTTCTTTCAAAACTGGGAGAGGTTGCTGTTTTATTTAATACACAGAAATCAACACAGAGAATCAAAGAAAATTAACAGAGAAATATGTTCCAAGCAAGAGAACAAGATAAAACTCTAAAAACACATCTAATGAAACAGATAAATGACTTACCTGATAGAGAGTGCAAATTTACAGTCATAAAAATGCTCACTGAGGTCAAGACAATGCATGAACAAAGTGAGAATTTCAACAAAAAGATAGAAATATAAAAAAGTACCAAACAGGAATCATAAAGCTAAGGAATATAACTGAACAGAAAATTTAATAGAGAGTGAGGGTGAGATGTGCAATCAGCTCTGGGCATCAGGAATAAAACTTGCTGCCGAGAAGGACATTTTGGAGGCTTTGATGACTGGAAGAGGTATCTCTGGGATTCCCACTCCTAGATCTTGTTGAAGATTGGAAAAGAATTGAATTAGGGCCATGGGGACACAGAAGGTCACAGCGCCTCTTGATCTTTGCCATCTTCATTGCTACAATAGGCTCTTTCCATTTTGGCTACAACTACATGCTCCTGAGATGATCATAAAGGACTTTGTCAATTACACCAGGAAGAGACGTTGAACGACCGTCCCACAGAGGTGGTTACTCACTTCCCTCTGGTCCTTTTCTGTGGCTATCTTCTCCATTGGTGTATGATTGGCTCCTTCTCTGTTGGGACTCTTTGTCAACTGCTTTGCAGGCGCAATTCAATGCTCATGTCAACCTCTTGGCTGTAGCTGGGTGGCTGCCTTATGGCGTTTCTGCAAAATAGCCAAGTCGTGTGAATGCTGATCCTGGGCCGGTTGGTTATTGGGGGGGGGGGGGGGGGCCTCTTCTGTGGGCCTCTGCACAGGTTTTGTGCCCATGTACATTGGAGAGGTCTCTCCCACTGCCCTACAGGGGGCCTTTGGCACTCTCAACCAGCTGGGCATCGTCATTGGGATCCTGGTGGCTCAGATCTTTGGTCTGAAAGTCATCATGGGGACTGAAGAGCTTTGGCCCTGGCTTTTGGGCTTCACCATCATTCCAGCTGTCCTGCAAAGTGCAGCCCTTCCATTTTGCCCCAAGAGTCCTAGATTTTTGCTCATCAACAGAAAGGAAGAGGAGAGTGCTAGGGAGATCCTCCAGCGATTGTGGGGCACCCAGGACGTGACTCAGGACATCCAGGAGATGAAAGATGAGAGCACGAGGATGGCACAAGAGAAGCAAGCCACGGTGCTGGAGCTCTTCAGATCACGCAGCTACCAGCAGCCCATTATGATTTCCATCATGCTCCAGCTGTCCCAGCAGCTGTCTGGAATCAATGCTGTGTTCTATCATTCAACAGGAATCTTCAAAGATGCAGGTGTTAAGGAGCCAATCTATGCCACCATCGGAGCAGGGGGTGGTTAATACCATCTTCACTGTTGTCTCGTCTCTCTGTTTCTGGTGGAAAGGGCAGGGAGGAGGACTCTACATATGACTGGCCTTGGAGGGATGGCTGTTTTGTTCCATCTTTATGACCATCTCATTGTTCCTAAAGGATGAGTATAATTGGATGAGCTTTGTTTGTATCGGGGCTATCTTGGTCTTTGTGGCCTTCTTTGAAATTGGCCCAGGCCCCATTCCCTGGTTTATTGTGGCCAAACTCTTCAGCCAAGGACCCCGCCCCAGCTGCGATGGCAATGGCTGGTTGTCCCAACTGGACCTCCAACTTCCTGGTTGGGCTCCTCTTCCCTTCAGCTGCATTCTATTTAGGAGCCTATGTTTTTATCATCTTCACTGGCTTCCTCATTGTCTTCTTGGTCTTCACCTTCTTCAAAGTCCTGAGACGCATGGCAGGGCTTTTTGAGGAAATCACACGAGCCTTCGAGGGGCAGGCTCGGGAGGCTAACAGAGCTGAGAAAGGCCCCCATCGTGGAGATGAACAGCATCCAACCCATGAAAGAAACCACCACCGTCTAAGCCATGCCTCCTTCCTGCCTCCCTCCCAAGATGAAAAGCAACCTCTCCCCAGATGAGGGAGAGACCTCATCAGCTTGTAACCCAGGGACTGTTTCTGAATGCTGCTACTTGATTCCTTTCTCTTCCCACACACCTCCATGAGCACTCAGAGGAACCCAGTGCAGGAGTTAGTTGTATCTTCAATGGCTTTCAAAACCTTTCATTTCTTGGACATTCGCTTCTGTTTAGTTAGTAGAGACCAAGCGAACCTACCTTCATTTCAGGAGGAATTGGCCACTTGCCATCTGACAGCATTGTCGTCTCTTCCTCCCTTGGGTTCTAATAGGGCTCACCAGGGCCAATAGGGGAGGGGAGTAAGAGTGAGGTGCAGTTTCCCCGACCCCAGACTTCCCAGGAAACAGATCTATATGAGTGTGGAGGGCAGAGAGGGATTAAATAAAGCACCTTCCTCACTTCCATACAGCTCTGCAGAGCAAATTAACTTGAGTTTTATTTATTTTATCTTCTGGTTTATTGCATAAATATTTATTTTTTTAAGTGTAAAATAATTTTACCAAATAATGAAAAGAGAAGGAAATTGAGGATAAGAGGGAGGCGCTTGAAGAGGTTCTAGGCAGAAGATTTGATACCGGAGAGGTCGAGGTACAATAAGGGGAAGATTCAGGAGAAGTATAACGTTCTCAGAGGGTACATGATGGGGTGGTGTGAAGTTTGCACATTGCCTCTTAACCTTCAGGTGGAAACTCTCAAGTTTAATTTCTCAGAAAGTGATGTGCCTATATTAAGAAGCTACTGGTTACCTTTAGAACTTTTTTCTTTGTTTAAAATTATATGTAGTGTTACTTGAAATCTAGGATTATTAAGATGGGCATTATAGCTAATGGTGGTGATGGGTTCTAATTTTGGCTGGAGTCCAGAGAAGGGAAGGTTATTTCTAGATATCCTTTCTCCCCTCACTGGACAAAACAAATTCTTCCCCTTATAGTGGACTCACTGTGGGGGTGGGGGTTAAATTATTCCTAATACCCACCTGGTGGGAGAACCTTCCAAATGAGGAACCCAAAATAGTGGTTCTTGGTAGAGGTTCTGTATTTCTCCATTTTGTTCTTTAGGAGATTTTAGTTGTTGATATTTTGTTTTAAGCCATAGCTTTAAAAGAGTTCAGAGGAGAATGTTCATAAACTAACTTGGAATTTGTAACCTCAGCTCTGGGAAAGGATTTTTCCTGAACGATTATTATCTAGTTGAAGTATGTTGTTGCTAAGGGTCATTGCATGCTTGTTCTGTTGCCATATTCGCATAGTATGACGTCAAGTGCCCTTAGGGGACCATACATTTGGGATAATATGAGTAAATGTGCAGTGTAGTCCACACTTGAGAGAGTATGAATGTATGTGCACTGTCACTTTGCATCTGGTGGAAGTAGATGACTGGTAACTTGTGTCCTTTATGTACCTATAGCCCCCTTTTGAATAGAATGTGTTCAAACTCATCTCTATATGTATAAAGAACACTGCCTCTGCAAAAAAAAAAAAAAAAAAGAAAATTTAATAGAGAGTTTGAGGCATCAGTCTAAATCAATTGGAAGAAAAGATCAGCAAACTAGAAGACAAGACATTGGAATTCATCCAATTAAGGAGCAAAAAGGCAAAAAGAGTGAAAATAGCTTAAAAGGACTTAAAGGATACCATAAATTGAATGTGTAGGGGGTCCCCAGAACAAAAAGAGAGATTAAAGGGGCAGAAAGCTTATTCAAATGAACAGTGGCTGCAAACTTCCCTAACCTGGGGAAAGAAACAGATATCCAGATCCAGAAAGTCAAGAGAGTTCCCAGAAAAATGAATTCAAAGAGACACTGAGACACATTATAATTAAATTGTCAAAAGTTAAAGATGACAGAATTTTAAGAGCAGCAAGAGAAAAACAACTGATTATGTACAAGGGAACTTCCATAAGATTATCAGAATATTTTTTAGCAAAAACTTTGCAAGCCAGAAGTGAGTGGGAGGAGGGGGGTTCCTGGCTGGCTCAGTCATTGGAGCATCCAACTCTTGATCTTGGGGTTGTGAGTTTGAGCCCCACACTGGGTATAGAGATCTTAAAAAAAAAAAAAGGAGTGGGATGATAGATTCAAAGTACTGGAAAGAAAAAAAAACTGCCAACCAGGAATACTCCACCTGGCAAAGTTGTCTTTCAGAACTGAAGAGAAAACAAAGACTTTTCCCAGACAAGGAAAAAGCTGACAGAGTTCATCTCCAGTAGACTTGCCCTTGCAAAAAAACGTTAAAGTTCTTCGAGTTGAAAGGAAAAATGCTAATTAGTAACATGAGATAATATGAAAGTATAAAAGTCACTGGTTAAGGTAAATATATAGTTAAGTTTAGAATACTCTAATGTTTGTAATGGGTGTGGGGAAATCACTTATAATTCTAGTATAAAGGGTTAAAGACAAGGGGCATCTGGGTGGCTCAATTGGTTAAGTGACTGCCTTTGGCTCATGGCATGATCCCAGGGTCCTGGAATCGAGTCCCGCATCGGGCTCCCTGCTCAGTGGGGAGTCTGATTCTCCTCTCCCTCTGCTGCTCCTCCTGCTTGTGCTTTCTCTCTCTCACAAATAATATCTTTTAAAAAGTTAAAGACAAATGTATTAAAATAACTATAACTGTAATAATTTATTAATGGATACACAATGTAAAAAAGAATTGTGACATCAAAAACAAAATGGTTGAGGGCAGCGTAAGAATATAGAGCTTTTGTATGCAAAGTTAAGTTGTTATCAGCTTAAAATAGACTGTTACAAATATAAAATGTTTTATATAAAACATAGTAACCACAAAGCAAAAACCTACAGTAGATATGCAAAAGAGAAAGAAAAGGAGTCAAACCAGAGAAAATCATCAGATCACAAAGGAAGAGAGCACTAGAGGAAGAAAGGAAAAAGGAATTAGAAAACAACCAGATCCAATTAACAGATGTCAAAGTAAGTCCATATCTATCAATAATTGCTGTAAATGCAAATGGACTAAATTATCCAATCAAAAGATACAGTGTAGCTGAATGGATAAATAAAAAGACCCAACTATATGCTGCCTACATGAGCCTCACTTCAGATGTTAAGGACACACACAGACTGAAAGCCAAGGATGGAAAAAGATATTCCATTGAAAGTGGAAGAATTAATATTGTTAAAATATCCATGTTACCCAAGAATCTACAGGTTCAATGTAATTCTTATCAAAATTTCAATGGCATTTTTCACAGAAAGAGAAAAAAACAATCCTAAAAGTGATATTGAACAACAAAAGCCCTGAATAGATAAAGCTATCTTGAGAAAGAAGAGCAAAGTTGGAGTCATCACAGTTCCTGATTTCAAACTATATTACAAAGCTACAGTAATCAAAACAGTATAGCATTGGCAAAAAAAACCCCAGATACATAGGTGAGTGGAACAGAATAGAAAGCCCAGACAAAAAACCCACACATATACAGTCCATTAATTTATGACAAAGAAGCCAAGAATATACAGTGGGGGAAGAATAATATCTTCAATAAAAGGTATTAGGAAAACTAGATATACACATGCAAAAGAATGAAACCAGACTATCTTACATCATACACAAAAATCACCTCAAAACGGATTAAAGACTGAGATACAAAACCTGAAACTATGAAACCCCTAGAAGAAAAAATAGGGGGTAAATCCTTAACATTGGTCATGGCAAAGATTTTTTGGATTTGACAGCAAAGGCAAAGGCAACAAAAGCAAAAATAAACAAGAGGGACTACATCAAACTAAAAAGCTTCTTCACAGCAAAGAAAACCATCAACAAAATGAAAAGGCAATCTAACAGATGGCAGAAAATATTTGCAGCTCATATATCTGATAAGGAGTTAATATCCAAAAGTGTATGAAACTCTTACAACTTGGGATGCCTGGGTGGCTCAGTGGGGTTAAGCATCTGCCTTTGGGTCAGGTCATGTTCCCAGGGTTCTGGATCGAGTTCCACATCGGGCTCCTTGCTCAGTGGGGAGCCTGCTTCTCCCTCTGCCTCTGCCTGCTGCTCCCCCTGCTTGTGTTCACTCTCTCTCTCTCTGACAAATAAATAAATAAAATTTTTATTAAAAAAAAAACCTCTTACAACTCAGTATAAAAAAATTAAACAAAACAACAAAACAAAATAAACAAAAAAATAAAAACCAAAACCAAAATAAACCCCAAGCAACTGATTAAAAAATAGGCAGAGGATCTTGGCCAAAATTTAGAAGATGCTGTGACTATCATTTTGAAGTAGTTAAATATATGAAAGATAAAACCTTAAAAAAATAGGCAGAGGAACTGAATAGACTGAGTAGATATTTTTCCAAAGAAGGCATACAAATGGTCTTCAGGTACCTGAAAAGGTGCTTAACATTCCTAATAATCAGGGAAATGCAAATCTAAGACACAATGAGATATCACCTTAAATTTGTTAGAATACCTATCATCAAAAAGGCAAGAGATAGGGCGCCTGGGTGGCTCAGTTGGTTAAGCGACTGCCTTCGGCTCAGGTCATGATCCTGGAGTCCTGGGATCGAGTCCCACATCGGGCTCCCTGCTCAGCAGGGAGCCTGCTTCTCCCTCTGACCCTCTTCCCTCTCGTGCTCTCTCTCTCTCTCATTCTCTCTCTCTCAAATAAATAAATAAAATCTTAAAAAAAAAAAAGGCAAGAGATAACAAGTGTTTGGTGAGGATGTGGAGAAAAGAGAATGCTTATGCATTGTTGGTGGGATTGTAAATTGGCACAGTCACTATGTAAACTGGAGTTTAAAAAGTAAAAATGGAGCTATGATATGATCCAGCAATTCTACTTCTGGGCAAATATCCAAAGGAAATGGAAACATCATCTCAAAGAGATATTTGCACCTCCATGTTCATTGCAGCATTTAGTCACAGCAGTCAAGATATGGAAACAGCCTAAGTGTCTGTCAATGGATGAATGGAAAAAGAAGATGTGGCGCATGCGTGCATACGGGCGCGGGCACACACACGCACACACACAATACTATTCAGCTATGAAAAAGAAGGAAATTCTTCCATTTGCAACAACATGGATGGATCTTGAAGTCATTATGCTATGTGAAATAATTCAGACAGAGAAAGACAAATACTGCATGATATCACTTACATGTGGAATCTAAATAAGCTGAACCCATAGAAACAGACTAGACTGGCGGCTGCCAGGGGCTGGGGGTGGGGAAAATGGGGGCATCTTGGTCCAATTCTAAGATGAATAAGTTCTGGAGATCTACTGTATAGCATGATGATTATAGCTAATAATACTGTATTATATACTTCAAAGTTGCTAAGAGAGTAGGTCTTAAATGTTCTCATACACACACACACACACAAAATAGTAATTATATGATGTGATGGAGGTATTAGCTAATGGTATGGTGGTAATCATTTTGCAATGTATAATTATATCAAATCAACACATTGAGCACCTTAAACTTATATAATGTTATATGCCAATTATTATGCCTCAATAAAGCTGGAAAAAAGTGAATTTATAATTAACTATCATGGTCAGTTAAGAGCCTTCATGAATTTTCAATAAAAATCTGTGTCTTTTAGGGGCACCTAGCTGGCTTAGTCAAAAGGGCATGTGACTCTTGATTTCAGGGTCAAGAGTTCAAGTCCCATGTAGGGTATAGAGATTACTTAAATAACACCTAAGCAAAAAAGTCTGTGTTTTTTAAAGTAAACCTAGTCACGAGTAAAGGAAAGTGGCAGAGGATGATGGCCATGCTACACATTTGGTTGTCATCCTCGTTAATAGTTTTATTATTTTTTTGTACCTGGTTTTTTGGAGCATTAATATATACTGTTGAATAAAGTTATGTCACTGTTCATTAATTACTTAAATATAATTATTGGTACAAAGACAGTAGAGAAAAAAATGGCCTGCACACAAAACTTAATACAACAAAGAAAGTATTAGAGGCAAGACAACCAGAAAAGAGGTGCTATGACTATCTAGGCAAGAAATCCTTAGGGCCTCAAAGATGCCAAGTTAGTAGGGAGGAGAGGAGGGCATGGAAGAGAAAGAAATTGGTTGAGAGCGGAGACTAGAGATAATGGGTATTTTTTTTTAAGATTGTATTTATTCATTTGAGAGAGAGAGAGAGCGATAGAGAGTGAGCAAGAGAGAGAGAGAGAGCACAAGTAGGGGAAGGGACAGAGGAAAAGGAGAAGCAGGCTCCCAGCTGAGCAGGGAGCCCGACACAGGGCTCGATCCCAGGACCCTGAGGTGGGGCTTGATCCCAGGACTGCAGGATCACGACCTGAGCCAAAGGCAGACGCTTAACCAACTGAGCCACCCAGGCACCCCAATAATGTGTATTGTTGGCAGGGAATGGTCTGGGCATCTGTGGCATCAAACTGGGTACAGTTTTGATATGGTGGAAAAAAACAACTGGATTTGGGGTATGAGACTTGGACTTGAGTCTCTGCTACTTATTTGAATGACTTCGGGCACGCTCCCTCTCCCTCTGTCTGCTGCTCCCCCCTGCTTGTACTCACTCTCTGTGTCAAATAAATAAATAAATAAATAAAATCTTAAAAAAAAAAGGAAAAAAGATATGGAGAGCCCATTTGTTCTGGGACAGAGATTGTTGGTTGCCTAATCATTACCCACTCTCTTCTTGTGTGTCACTAACTGAATCCTGACTTTATTTGGGTGGCAATGTTCTCAGCTACAAAGTACATTTCTCAGCCTCCTTTGCAAATGGAGCTGCCTAGTTAGGTATAAGAAGAATATCTGGATTAAAAAGAAGAATATTTGTTTTTTGTTTTGGTTTTGGTTTAAAGATTTTATTTACTCATTTGACAGAGAGAGACACGGGGCGAGAGGGAACACGAGCAGGAGGAGTGGGAGAGGGAGAAGCAGGCTTCCCGCTGAGCAGGGAGCCCAATGTGGGGCTCGATCCCAGGACTCTGGGATCATGACCCGAGCCGAAGGCAGACGCTTAACGGCTGAGCCACCCAGGCGCCCCTAGAAGAAGAATATTTGGGTAGAACTTCTGGTGAAGCTGTTTAATGAGGACCAACTCAGTTGGGAGGACTGTTCTTTTGTCCTGACCATACTTTTACTTTCTACTCCTGGGAACATGATGTGATGACTGGGGTTCCAGTAACCATTCTGTGACTATGAGGTAATCTTGAAGATGAAAGCCATGTAGTAAGATGGCAGAGCAGAAAGATACAAAAAGCTGTAGTTTCTGATGACCACCAGGACACTACATCAGCTCAGTCTGCCTATCTTCAATTTTCTTTTACATGAGAGAAAAGTGAACCCCTATCTTGTTTAAGCCACTGTTATTTCAGGCTTCTGTTTCTAGTAAGCAAACTATTCCTAAATATATAGATCCTTTCCCAAAGATATATGAGGATAGAAAAGCCATACTGTAGAGCAGGAATCAGCAAACTTTTCTGGTAAAAGGCCAGATAGTAAATATTTTAGGCTTTGGGAGCTATATGGTCTCTGTCGTAGCTACTCAACTCCATTGTAGTAGTGTGAAAGCAGCCCTGAAAATATATAAACAAATAAATGTAGCTATATTCAAATAAAACTTTGTGGACACTGAAATAAGAATTTCATATAATTTCACATGTCATGAAATATTCTTTCAATTTTTTTTCAACCACCAAAAAAATATGAAAGCCATCCTTAGCGCACAAAAACAGGATTTGGCCCTCAGGCTGTACTTTGCCACCCCCTGCAATAAAAGATATAATTCCAGCAAGTAAACCAAGGAATAAGAATTGGAAGCATTTATTACATATTTGTTAGTTATCTTTATGCTTCTGTATATTTCAAAACCTTGGATATAGCAGAACTGGACCTACAAAATAACAAGACTGCTTTTAATTTTTTATTTGTTTTTATTTTTAAAAAATTTTATTTATTTATTTTAGAGAGGGAGAGATCGAGAAGGAGCAGTGGGGAGGAGCAGAGGAGGGGAGAGAGAGAGAGAAGCAAACTCCTCACTGAGCAGGAAGCCTGATGAGGGGCAATCCTAGGACCTGGAGATCATGACCTGAGCCAAGGTAGATGCTCAACTGACTGAGCCACCCAGGTGCCCCAACAAGACTGCTTTTTAAACAACATTTCAAAAGTTACACATTTAATGAACGTCCCAGTATGACCTTGAGAAGTAAGAGACCAATCCCAGTGATGTGGATCACAATATTATGTGAAATTTTATTTGGATATTGAAGACTGGTCTTTTTTTTTTTTAAGATTTTATTTATTTGAGGGAGAGAGCGTGCACACAAGTGGGGAGAGGTGCAGAGGGAGAAGCAGGCTCCCCGCTGATCAGGGAGCCTGATGTGGGGCTTGATCCCAGGACCCCGGGATCATGACCTGAGCCCAGCGTAGCCGCTTAATCAACTGAGCCACCCACGCGCCCCAGGTCTGTTTGTTTTTTAAAGAATGAACCATCTTACTTCATAACCGTACTTCGTAAGATCACGTTTCCTGTTGGCCATTCAAGGTGTTAAGCTAGCAAAGACCAATTTGAGGTGGCCTGAAACAACATGGGGCATGCCAAGGACCTTATTCGCCTTAGCTGTTGCTGCTTGCAGGGACTGATAAAGGCCATTAATGATGGTATAAACATGTAGAAATAAATAGAGCACCAGTCAGGGCTTTGTGGGAAGGACTGAGGGGTAAAACTTACTAGTGGGGACCTGGAGAGACATGAGGATTGGTTTTTTAAAAACCAGAGTTGTGTTAACATTTCAGGTGGGAAAGATGCAGCGTTAGTTAAGAGGATGGATTTTATACTGAAGAGAGAGGGTTAAGGATACAGATCACAAAACTTTGAAGTGGTATGGAAAAGGCCAGGTGTGTGTGTGTGTGTGTGTGTGTGTGTGTGTGTGTGTGTGTCTGTGTAAATTGCCAGAGCCACTGACACCTTCCAAAAAAAAAATCAAACTCTTTATCCAACATCAGGTGCAGAAGTTATTGTGTTGATTAAAATGTTGACTTCCCTTTCAGTAGGTGTGATAATATATAGATGCACACTCTCTGTATTGTGAATGTGACAGAGCGTGTGTGCATAGGGGAGGGTGGATAGGAATGTGGATAGAAGCATGTGTGTGGAGGACAGAGGATTATTTGGGTGTGAATAGTCCAGAAGTGGAGTGAGAGGTGGTTTGTTATGTAACTCGGGGTAGGGGTCAGGGAGAGAATGCTTTGATGGGCTTTTAGGCATGCCAATAATAATTGTTTCGCTTCATACATGGTAAGAATAGAACGGGTGCTCTCTCTGTCTCAGTCTCTTTCTCTCACTCTTTCCCCCCTGCCCCCAGGCAGCTGTGCAAAGATTTAACCATGTGATCCTGAAAGCACAACACTGAAAGCCTCTGACTGTGCCAAGAGGAGAGAGTAGGGAAACAAAGGCCAAAGCCAGGGCCAAAGCCAGCTGCCAGGAACCCCCATCCCCAGCAGCAACACAGAAAAATAATAGCAAGATTCCATTTACCATCACTCTTCTCCCCAGAGCAGCTCTCTGGCTTGGAGCTGAAAACCTACTCCCCAACCCTTCCCTTTACCTCTCTCCCCAGCTCCTGTACTCCCAACTACTGGGAGTGAAGCACCAGGCTTCAGGAAAAAAGGTGCTCTTCTCTCTCTCCCTGGAGGGATTGAGTGCTCTCTCCCAGGCCCTGCAGAATTCTTGGAGAGCTCGGGGCTTAGGGGTAGAGGAGAGTGGAGGACCCCTTTAAGGTAAAGCCCAGAAGTTCAAGAAGGACTGTATGACTTGAACAGGGGACCAGCTCAACAAACTCTTAGACTTAAGATGTGTGCAAGGCTAAAACATCTCTGACTGGTCATCTTCCCATTTCTCTATGCAAAGCTTGTCCTGCTCTTGGTGGATGGATTCTGCTGGGAGGCCTTCAGGAGAAAGCAGAACTGGCTTCTTCCCTCATTATCTTTTTCTCTTTCCTTACTTCTCCAGACTCACTTTTCTCCCTCTCTCCCTACCTCTTTTTTCTTTCTTTCTTTCTTTTTTTTTTTTTAAGATTTTATTTATTTGACAGAGAGAGACACAGCAGCGGGAGAGGGAACACAAGCAGGGGGAGTGGGAGAAGGAGAAGCAGGCTCCCTGCTAAGCAGAGAGCCGGAAGTGGGGCTTGATCCCAGGACCCTGCGATCATGACCTGAGCCGAAGGCAGACGCTTAAGGACTGAGCCACCCAGGTGCCCCTACCTACCTCTTTCTAAAGTTTTTGTTCTACCATAAGCCTCAGACCTAGACACTGGTTAGACTATTACTAGACCCACAACATACTTCCTAAATAATCTTAAACCAAACCTTTTTACTTTCCTTTTTTTTTTTTTGAAAAATACTCACTTCTACCTACCCTTTCTCTCTAGGATAAAACGGGGTTTAAAAAGTGACTAATAAAATATTTTTAAAAACTATAGAAATATTACTAACATAAACAAAGGGACAGATGTCACACATCTTGCTGATATGAGCGTGAAGGACGGTTGATAAGTATAAAAATATTGGCAGCATTCAATGGGTTATTTTTAATATGGGAAATTTCTCATAAGACATCCATTTTCTTACCTCTATTACTTGTCAAATATCACTGACACCCAATAAAAAGTCAGGCTTCTATTGACAAGTTGTTTTGGCTTTCATTTTCTTTCTATGTCATAAGTTGAACCAATATCAAAATTATTCTGTGCATTTCCATAGTGTCAAATTTGATCACAATCACTCAGTTCTTAAATGTTATCATGGAATCTACAAGTAGACCTGAAATGCTATGGGATTGAATGGAAATGAAGATCTTGATCTTGCCTTGCACCTTGCTGTGTGCTTGGGGGCAAGTGACTTGGTGTCCTTATCTGCTACATGATAACTTAAGGCTCATGTGGCATTCACAGGCTATGAATCTGTAAGCTATTGATTTGGTAAGTCTTTCTTAGAAGGAATACAGAATTACGCCATTGAAAAACTATACAGACTGCCGTTTTGCTTCAAGATGGTAACTTGCCTTCACAAATTGAACTTAAGGTGTTATCTCAGTAGCATTTAGGACAGTTTCCAAGTGACCTCAAATCAGAAAATCATTTGTAGAAGGAAAAAGTTATAGACGGATCAATTTGAAGGGCCAAATGATTGTTAAAATGGAGACCTTTCTTCAGAAGGTTAGTTTTTCTGCTGATCTCCCCACAAACAACAATGCTTTGCTTAGGAATCCTAGGTCTCTCTGATAATGTCTTTATCAAACCTTACAATACTTTCCAACAAAGAACATTGATTTAAAAATGGACTGCTGGCTGGGGTGCCTGAGTGGCTCAGTCACTTAGGCGACTGACTGTTGGTTTTGGCTCAGGTCATGATCTCAGGGTCATGAGATCGAGTGCCACTTAGGGCTCCGCGCTCAGCAGGGATCTGCTTGGGATTCTTTCTCTCTTCCTCTCCCTCTCCCTCTGCCCCTTCCCCTGCTTGCTTGCACACACTCTCTCTAAAATAAATAAATTTTAAAAAATCTTTTAAAAAATGGACTACTGGCACATATATAATGTCTTATATTCTCTGGCAGTCTTAACTCACATCTTCTGGTACTTGGTGCATACCCTATCTAGATCACATCTTGTATTGATTTCTTTAAAGAGAAGTTGTAGGTGTCATGAAATATATATAAGCTAATGAGAATAAATAAATAAGAAAAATCTTTTTCTCCAGGACCTGAGAATATTTAATAAATATAGCTCTCAAATCTCCACCATGTGTCAGTGCATTTAGGAATCCAGGAAGCAAATGACAGCTCTAGGACCACACAGGGAACCAGAAGCACAGCTAGAAGAGACAAGGACCATGGTGATTTGCTCTCTCTGCTGGTTTCATTCCCTTACTCCTTGGGAACCATGTGGTGCCTGGAGCAATTCTTTTGACCCTCTTAGCACCCGTTCCCTCTCCAAAGGGATTAGTTCCTTCCTTCTAAAGGCAAACAGAAGCCCTTTTTGCCTTTCTCAATCTACGGAGCTTGGAAATCAGCAAGTGGAGCTCACTGTTATTATTAGATGAGGCTCTTTGTACCCCTATTATCTCACCCTGACTCATCTTACTCATGTCCTTTATCAACGTTTCAATTTTTATCTGTCTTATTATATTGCCTTTAAGGGATTCCCTTTCCTGTCCTCCCTCATATTCCAAGTGCTTCGTTGCTTCACTTTTATGGGGGATTTTCAAAGCTACTCTTGTTTCTTGCTACCACGCCTTAGCCTGGGAAGTCAGATGGGCCTGTAGAAAAATTCACCTTGAGGGTTCAGGCAAAGAAGGCAAGGAAGGTAGCATCTGGAGTGAGAAAGATGGTGAGATGTGTTTGTCACAAATGAGGTCTGGGTCACAGTCCTTATTCCCAGTATGTAGAATCCAAGAAAGTCTCAGGGGGCGTCTGGAATGGCAGCATCTCCCTTCATCTCTCCTATTTCAGAAATCTACTTTGCAGAGGGCAGGGCAAATGAAATCCACGGTCTTTTGTGAACACATCTTTCTTTAGTCTGTGATAACTTCTCTAATCGAGTGGATCACAACCATTTGGAGGAGACAGGGAAAATAACCAAATTTGTTTGACTTCCAAACGATCTGACATCCTGAGACAAGATCATACCACAGAGGCACGTGAAGGAATAGTAACTTCAGAAGTTCTGAAGTGGGGCACCCAGGTGGCTCAGTTGGTTAAGCGTCTGCCCTCGGCTCAGGTCATGATCCCGGGGTCCTGGGATTGAACCCCGCATTGGGCTCTCTGCTCAGTGGGGAGTCTGCTTCTCCTTCTCACTCTCCCTGTGTGTTCTCTCTCTCGCTCAAATAAATAAAATCTTAAAAAAAAAAAAAATAAGGAAGTTCTGAAGTGGCCTGGACTGGGCTTAAGCCTGCTAGGAAGTGATTCCAGGAGGGCTTTGTTCCATCCCAGAGTCTGAAGGTGTGGGCTGTGCGTTGCAGCATATGTAATCAGGCACATTTTGCTTTATAGAGCATTATTAGAAAAGCTTTCCAAACATTCAGCTTTATCCTGGATGGGCTGCAGGTAGCTGAGTGGGGGAGTTAAAGGATTCAGATGGGGGGAATGGACCAGAAGAACCCTTGCCCTTAGAGAGTCTTAGAGCAGCATGATGGCAGAGAGCCATAGCTCCAGGGAAGGACAAGAAGACAGGATTCAAGTTGCCTTTTAGGGAAGCAGCCTTACCAGCAATTCCAGTTTAAAAAATGACTTTGCCAGCACAGACCAAGTCTTGGATCCTTCTGGCTGCAACACTATTAGGAGCACATCTTTGGGGTTCAGCCATGAGTCTTTCCATTTACTTCTTAGCCTTTAGCTTAAGGGAGGCAGGAGAATCTCTTATGGCCCTTTTGCTGGGGTAGGTCCCAAGGGCCTCTGAGGAGGTCTGGCCTCAGAGTTAGATATGGCTGATAATTATTGATAATAAAACACACTGTTTTATTGTGCACGGAACAAGAATGTGGGCCCCATTTTCAAGGGGAAAAGATGTGGCTGGATTTCAGTATGACCTTTTTGGTTATCTTTCTGCCAGAATCTTTCCTAATTAACATTTGCCCATGTGCCCTGCAAATGATGATGTCAGGAAGAGGAAAGCCAATTAAGATGGAAGAAACCTTCTCTTGCTTCAGAAGACACTACCTGCCCCACCCTCAAAAAAACCCCACCCGGGAGCCTATTGAATTCTTCTGCTCTTGTTTCTGCTGATGACACAGGATGGGTCCTCATTAGACAAAGCAGGCGAATCGGCTCTACCTTATTAGAGCAGTCTTGAGGCGCTATTCATGATAAAGATGGATACAAAGGTCCAGGGATTATAGGTAATAGTGGCCTCTGGTTTGCAGATGGTTGAGTTCCTACAACCTGTCTTTCAAAGCTGAGCTCAGACTCTACTTCCACCGGGAGGCCATCCTTTATAGTTCCAGCACACGACAAATTCCATTTCCTCTGAATTTGGTAGCATGCTCTATTGGTTCCAAATTAAATTATATTTGTCCTCAAATTATTTCATTTCCTCTAAAACTTCTCTCTTTATCCAGACTGCACATAGCTTGTTCCCCTCTTAAGTCCTCAAGCATGCAGTGCAGTGCTAGACACACAGCACCTACTTAGCAAACACCCATTCAACTAAGAATAAATAACTGTAACAACAGCAAAACCAACCTGGTACCCTGTGAGCAAGTTTGAGATACCAATGTTTCTCCCACCTGCCAGATTCTCTCTTCCTAGTGAGCTCATCTTCCCACTTTGGAGAAGACAGTTTCATACTCCTGACTCTCATTGTATGTCTCCAGCACCCCTTCCCTGCCCTTCATACTAGATAAAGACCTTGCCCCATATTTCATAGAGAAAATTGGTGTGGTCAGAGGAGAACTATCTCCTCCCTCCATACGCCCCTTTGGTCCAACTGCATTTGTACCACGCGAGCAGAATCTCCTCCTTGTTTCTGCAGCAGAAGTGTCCTTGTTAACTATCTGAGGTCAGTCTTCTACTTGGACTCTGGGAATCATTCCTTTTCTCCGTAAGATCTTCACCGTGCTGCTTCCCTTTCTCTCCCAAATTTTCAATATTTTTCTTCTCTCTCTCCTCCTCATCACCCTTTGCAATTAAAAAGCAAAAACTGCCTTATTATTAATATCAAACACATACCATGCTGCTTATTCTGTGCCAGGAACTATTCTAACTGCTTTATACATATTGATTCACTTAATCTTCACATCAACCCAGGAAGGTAGTAGGTACTATTACATTATAAAGATGAGGAAACTGAGGCATAAAGTTCACCACGTTCTCTTGGTGTCCAAGAGAGAATGTAGAGTATTCATCTCAAGGTCAATACGTCTAAAATAGAATACTTGATTCCTTCCCACTCCAAACCCATTTATTTCCTGGTCTTCCCCATCTCATTAAATGAAGCCACCCTTTACCCTGTTGCTCAGGACAAAAACACAGGAGTCATCCTTAATTCTTTGCTTTCTCTTACATCTCACAAGGAATCTTCTTATTTGTTTTACCTTCAAAATACATTTCACGGTGGACCACAACTAAATACGCCACTGCCTCCACCCAGATCTAAACCACTTACCCTCTCTCTTCCTTGGACCCAAGTCCCTACCTTGTCTTCCTGTCTCCATTCCTGGCCTCCTTTGGCCTGGTCCATTCTCTACATAGCAGCCTCATAGCACTCTTCCCTTTAAAACATTCCCCAGAACCAAAATCCCTGGCCTATAAGGCCCTATGTAAGTGGTCCTGCCTGCTTTTGCAGACACCTTCCTCTTCTCCCTTTGGCCCACTATGGTACTGCCCCACTGGGCTTTCTTTATGTCCTCTGAACATGCCAAGCTCTTTTCTGACTCAGTGGCTTTCCACTTCATGTTCCCTCTCCTTGGAACACTTTGCCTTGTTGCCTGACCGCCTCCTCACCTTTCAGGTTGCAGCACCTGCTCAGACAGGCCTGCCCTAACCTCCTGAATCCCTCCAATCATTCTCTATCTCCATTTTGTGTAGCACTTATTAGTATGTGAAATTATCTTGTATATTGATTATTTATGCTGTCTGTCTCCAACTGTTCCCCATACTCACACTCCCAGCTCCAGATGTAAGCTCTTTGAGGCAGAGACTTGTCTTGTTCATTGCCATATTCCCAATGCCTAGAACTCTACTTGCCATGTAGCAGGGACTGAATATTTGTGGACGACTCCAGCTCTTCTCCTGCTCCTGCCTGTATAGTAAGTGTCCTTTGGCGAAAAAAGAAGTCCCTGGGAAGTGGAGGCTGGGAGTTTGTTCAGCCTTTCCCCTTCAGTAGGCCTGTGTCCAACTCATAGCCATCTGCCTTTTCCTGTTTTTGACTCCATTTGCTCAGTGTGTGTAAGCTGCTAGCCAGTTGTAGCTGGGAGTTGGGGGGGGTGGAAAAGGTGAGGGCCAGCATGTCAATGAAAATACAGGCCACAGTCCAGATTGATGGTATCAAGTCTTAATGACTTCAGCTGCATTTAATTAAAAATGGAATGGCTTATTGGAACACAGACCGTGTGGGCCAGTAGTCTGATTTCTGCTCTCATTTCTATTCTCTTCCAAGCTTCAATTAAGAAAGCAACAAAAGATTCCTATCATGAGCCATGTGTGGTGATCTCATCAGCTAAGACAAATATTTTTTTTTCTGGCTATATTTATAGAACTCTTTCTTGTTTCCTTGGACAACCCTAGCTGGCATTATCTTGTTTACCTTCTTTTCATCTAGATTTGCTTTTGGTGGGCAGCTTCTTATCTGTTGCTCTTTGCCACCTTGGATTGCTAATTCCTCTGTTTTTCTTCTCTTAGCTTTCATCTATGGGGCTCGCTTATTTATTTATTTAATGTTTTCATTTTAATTCCAATTAGTTAACATACAGTGTTATATTAGTTTCAGGAGTACAGTATAGTCTATGGGGCTCTTTAAAATCAGTTTGTACTTTCTAGTTACCAAGGCAGTAGCTGGAATTAATAAGCAAGTAGACAACATTGGTTCCGGATCAGTGTAGTGTGATGTCTCGTTGCCTCCCTGGAGGAGGGTGGAACTTGGTATTCCTTTTCCCTTTGTGCCAGTCATGTGCTTCCTGATGTCAGGCCTTTTCTTCATCCATCACCAGGTGGAAAGGACAGACTATGCCTGCAGACCTCTGGACTAATACCTGACTACTTTCTGGGGGCATCTGACCCCGCATATGGTCCCACAGGAAATCACAAATGTCACTCGGGGCCCTACTTGCCGAGCAACATTGTCTCTTGCTCAGGGGCCAGTTAAGCTAAGTACTGTCAGGGACAGGAGAATGGGCCCCGCAAGCAGAGGAAGACTATGTAGGCTGAATTCTGCTCCTGCAGTCTAGGAATGGTTGTTAGGGATGAAGACAGTGTGGTCAAGTCAAGCATAACAACACTGTGCAAGGAGTTTGTCTTTGGTGCCTAAGCTTCTTAGTTATAACTATTTACCTTCTGGATAATGGCTTCTCAACTATGCATTCTCAATGGGTACGATACTGCCCTCAAGCAGGGAGATTTGTTCTTGGGGGACTAGAAAAACCACAAACTGTTTTTGGTATAAAGAAATCCCCGATAAACATACACAAACAGATGTATAGTATATCTGTGGTATTCAAATTTCATGGGGAGAGCAATGATCATGAAGATGCTTAAACACATTCTTTAAGGTGTGACCAAAAGGTTGTCATTCTAGTCTCCTGCTCTTGCCTTTCTTTCTCTGGAACAAAACTTTGCTTTCAGCATAAAATCTAAAACACTTTCCCTTTAAGTTCCCAGGACCCTGGGATCATGACCTGAGCCAAAGGCAGACACTTAACAGACTGAGCCACCCAGGTGCCCTAAGAAGCTTTTCCTTAAGTGTAATTTAGAAATAGAAATGTTGGCACTTCTAAACAGACACATGAAAAAGTGCTCACCATCACTTGGCATCAGAGAAATCCAAATCAAAACCTCAATGAGATATCACCTCACACCAGTCAGAATGGCTAAAATTAACAAGTCAGGAAACGACAGATGTTGGCTGGAATGCAGAGAAAGGGGAACCCTCCTACACTGTTGGTGGGAATGCAAGCTGGTGCAGCCACTCTGGAAAACAGTATGGAGGTTCCTCAAAAAGTTGAAAATAGAGCTGCCCTACGACCCAGCAATTGCACTACTGGGTATTTACCCCAAAGATACAAATGTAGTGATCCGAAAGGGTACATGCACCCTGATGTTTATAGCAGCAATGTCCACAATAGCCGAACTATGGAAAGAGCCAAGATGTCCATCGGCAGATAAATGGATAAAGAAGATGTGGTATACACACACACACACACACACACATACACACACACACAATGGAATATTATGCAGCCATCAAAAGGAATGAAATCTTGCCATTTGCAATGATGTGGATGGAATTGGAGGGTATTATGCTGAGCGAAATAAGTCAATTAGAGAAAGACGTGTATCATATGACCTCACTGATAATGAGGAATTCTTAATCTCAGGAAACAAACTGAGGATTGCTGGAGTGGTGGGGGATGGGAGGGTTGGGGTGGCTGGGTGACAGACATTGGGAAGGGTATGTGCTATGGTGAGCGCTGTGAATTGTGTAAGACTGATGAATCACAGACCTGTACCTCCGAAACAAATAATACAATATATGTTAAGAAAAAAAAAGAAGATAGCCGGAGGGGAAGAATGAAGGGGGGGGAAATCGGAGGGGGAGACGAACCATGAGAGACGATGGACTCTGAAAAACAAACTGAGGGTTCTAGAGGGGAGGGGGTGGGGGGATGGGTTAGCGTGGTGATGGGTATTAAAGAGGGCACGTTCTGCATGGAGCACTGGGTGTTATATGCAAACAATGAATCATGGAACACTACATCAAAAACTAATGATGTAATGTATGGTGATTAACATAACATAATAATAATAAAAAAAAGAAATGTTGGCACTTGTAGGATAATTTGATGGTTTATGGCAAACCAGAATAAACTTTTTGAAGTTAAAGATAATTCCGAAAATTTCAGGACTTGTAATTATGGAGACATGGGATGGGCCTTCTCAGTGTCCCTCAGTGTTCTATAAACTGTTGAATGCCAAGTCAAAGTTTCAGGTTCTGCTCAGTTTTACTTTGCAAAAGGCAAGGGATCAGTACTTAACTGATTGAGATAGAGGCAAGAGCGACTGTGGGGTGTGTGTGTGTGTGTATAGGAAAGGGAAGGGCTTTTTGCAGTCTAGATGCTCTTTCTGGGGGCCCCTGTGTGGCTCAGTCGGTTAAGCGTCTGCCTTCCGCTGGGGTCATGGTCTCAGGGTCCTGGGATTAAGTTCCACACCACACTCCCTGCTTAGCAGGGAGTCTGCTTCTCCCTCTGTCACTCCCCCTGCTCATGAGTGCAAGCGTGCTTTCTCTCTCTCAGATAAATAAATAAATCTTAAAAAAAAAAAGCTCTTTCTGTTCTTTCTCTTGTGCAAAGGCAGTAGCCACGAGCCTCACAGTGCTTGCTTTGCTCTGTACACACACAGCTGGCTGGATTTTGTGTGCCTGAGATGCACTAGCCTAAGTATTGTGGGTAAGGTTCAAGGTCCAGGAAATCATCCTCCCACTACTCTTTTTTTTTTAATTTTTATTTTTTTGTCATGATAAGTGTACCCTTTAATCCCCCTCCCCTGTCTTCCCCATCTCCCATCCTCCCACCCACCTCCCCGCTGGTAACCAGCCGTTTGTTCTCTAGAGTTCAGAGTCTGTTTCTTGGTTTGTCTTCCTCTTTTTTCTCCTTTGCTCATTTGTTTTGTTTCTCAAATTCCACATATGAGTGAGATAATATGGTATTTGTCTTTCTCTGATTTATTTTGCTCAGCATTACACTCTCTAGCTCTATGTTGCTGCAAATGGCAAGATTTCATTCTTTTTGATGGCTGAATAATATCCCATTGTATATATGTACCACATCTTCTTCTTTATCCATTTATCTATTGATGGGCACTGGACTGCTTCCATAGTTTGGCTGTTGTAGATAACGCTGTGATAAACACAAGGGTGGATGTATCCCTTTGAATTGGTGTTTTTGTATTTTTGGGCTAAATACCCAGTAGTGCTATTCCTGGATCATGGGGTAGTCATCCTCCCACTATTCTTTTTTTTTTCTTCTTTATCCTCCCACAATTCTTGAATTTAACCAGAATCTTACTGGTGACCCATGTCCAGTTTTGGCTGTAAAATTAAAAAAGAGACTGGGAACAACTGGATCGGGTCCACATAAGAACAAATAAAATGACTGAATGCTTGGAAAACGGCTCCTATGCAAAATGCAATTAGAATTGTTTAACTTGGACCAGAGAGGGCAGAAGGAAGAGATTATTTATGTGGGGACTAGTGATAAACTGTTCTCCTTTTCTTTTTGGATACAAATGGGATATAAATAATACCCATGCTTTATTTATTTCTCTCTGCTGAGAATCAAAAGAAATTGGGCTTGATTTGCAACACAGAGACAGAGGGTAAGTATTAGGGAAAATCTCAGATATTGGTCCTTAGGGTGCTTGGTTTTCTTTATTTTTCTGGAAAATGTGAAAAAACTAGGCACATTAGAGAGGTTTTGCTGCAGTGGAGCTAGTTAATATTCACTATGTACCTGTGAACTAGGACCTTGATAAGACCCTGTAGAAGCCAGAAAATACTATACTGTTTTCTGAAAGGTCCTGGTTTCAGAATTAATTATTCTGATTGTTTTCATTCCTGAAAGTTAAATGCATCATAGTAAAGTGAGTGGAAGGAAGATGTGAGCACTTATCCTGCTTTTTCCATTCACTAACTTTCTGACCTTGGACAACCCATAGTTTCCTCATTTATAATGTGGTGATGATGATGGCTTTCCTTCTTACTTCATGCATTATTTTATTATTATTATTTATTTTAAAGATTTTACTTATTTGAGAGAGAGAGAGCGAGCACAAGCAGCGGGTGGGGAGGAGCAGAGGGAGAAACAGACTCCCCACTGAGCCGGGAGCCTGACAAAGGGCTCAATCCCAGGACCCTGGGATCATGACTTGAGAGATGCTTAACTGACTGAGCCACCCAGGCCCCTCTGTTTTTTGTTTTTGTTTTTGTTTTGTTTTTAACAAAAACAAATTGACGTTTTAGGAATTTCTTTTTGTTCTCTCTCTCAGTCACCCCCTCTTGCTCACTCGCTCTTTTATTTTTTTGGTCTATTTGCCTTTTCATAGAAGCTGGTTGCAACTTGTAAACATGTTTTTAAATTAAGAATTAAGATCAAGTGTAATACCCATTCTGTTACAAAGTGTCATGACTTCTATTTGTGGTTGGTTATCTTACTTCATAGATTATTAAGTATGTCAAATAAGATAAAAAAATGACAGTGTTCTATAAATTGTTGAATGCCATACAAATACAGTAACTGTTATTAATTTGGATAAACCATTCTTTAGGCCTTGATCAAAGGTATTTCTAGCTGAAAGTGTTGACTGAACCCGATTCCAGGTTTGAATTTCAAAACCTGTGAAATCCATCCATTTGAACATCCTTCTGTCTGCCCACCCACTGAGTGCTCAGGGAGTATCTACTCTGTGGTAGGTATTGTAGTAGGGCACAGGGACGCAGTGATGAATCAGATACTGTGCCTGGCTTTAGGGAGGCAGATGGCAGTCTAGTGAGGGCAGATGGTGAAGTAAACAGGTAATTACGGTGCGGCATGATATGTGCTCTGATCTGATCAGGCCAAAGTGCTCTGACCTCACTTGAGGTCCCAGATCCAACCTTATGAGAGTATAGGGAAACTTCTTAGAAGTGGTAAGTCAATCCAGTCTTGAGTAATAGGGCTTAGACAAATGAAGAACGAGTGAGGTGGGAGGGGTCTTTTCCAGGCCAAGGGAGAATGGGTCCAGACTCAAGCAAATGAAAGCTTGAACTTGAAACAGCAAGTAATGTTGTAAAAGGCCTTGCCATGCAGGAGGGCAGGGAAGAAGGGATGCATGTTAAGCAGAAGCCACATCACAATTGGTCTTCCTAGCTAAAGGCTTTTCCTTGAGAGCAAGAGAGTCTCTGAGGGGTTTTAAATAGGGAGTGTTAAGATAAGATTGAAATTTTAGAAATGTCACACCTATGTAATTTAGAGGGGGAAGGACTCTCATGAAGACTAGTGAGGCAGCTGTTGCAGCAATTCAAGAAGGAAGGAAGGTAGACTGGGAAAAGGTAGATGACCAAGAGCTTAAATGATGCAAAAAAGGTACAGGCATTGGTACAATGGGAATAAGGAGTGTGGAAGCAAGAGAGGTGGAGGTGGGGTCACAGAGTGAGAGGCAAACAGTCCCTGATGATGGCCGGGACTAGGGTGCAGCCTTGAAGATGGAAGCTGGATGCGAGTGGGGATGAAGGTCACTGACAGTGAGGTCAAAGACCTGGGAAACTTCTCTGATAGCTTTTTAAAAAATTGTGGTAAAATACACAAAACATAAAGTTTACCCTCTTAATCATTTTAAGGGTATTAAATGCATCATATTAAATGTAATAAGTCTCTGCCCTAACAACTTTTAGCTTGCCTGGAGCCCTCCTTCCTGTGTGAATGCCAGGCCCTGACACTTGCTCGCCGTGGCCCCAACACCAACCAGAACCAGCAAAAGCATAAACCCAAACTGTCCCCCACATACATACACACGCACAACCATGCCAGAGAAACCACCATGACAGCTGCCACCAAGAATGACAGAGCTTCACATTTTCATAGTGACAGTCTCCTTCAAATGCATCATCGATTCTTTAAAACCAGCAAAAGGGATAGGGAAGGAAATGAGAGAAACTGAGGCATGAAGTTAGACAGCAAAGCAGTTGGCTCAAGGTCACCCAGACCAAGATATCCAGAGTCGGGAAGAAGGTATCCAACCTCCACCCCCCACAAAGACACTTCAAACCCCACACCAAGGAACGTTCAGACCTACGAGTCTGAAGTCTGGTCAGCTATCCCCCACTCCCAGTACTCATCTGTTTCCCCTTCCCCCAAAACCACAGTAGCTCCGACATGTCCTGAAAGTATTTTGACTGGCATTAAGTATAGTCACATGGTTGTGCTACCATTACCATCGTCCATCCCAGAATTCATCTTGCAAAACTGAAACCCTGTGCCCGTTAAACACTGACTTTCCATTCCCTGCCCCCCTACCCAGTCCCTGGCAACCACCATTCTACTTTCTGTCTTTATGAATGTGACTATTTAAGGTGCCTCATAGAAATAGAATCATTACCGTATTTGTCCTTTTGTGACTGGCTTATTTCATTTAGTATAATTTCCTCAAAGTTCGTCTATCTTGAAGCATGTGTCAGGATTTTCTTCCTTTAAGGCTAAGTAATATTCTATTGTATGTACTCCTATCCATTTTAAGCTTTTGATTATGGCCCACAATAAGTAATGTATTTTAGGGGCGCCTGGGTGCCTCAGTCAGTCGAGCATCCAACTCTTGGTTTCAGCTCAGGTCATGAGCTCAGGGTCATGAGATTGAGCCCTGTGTCACACTCAGTGGGGAGTCTGTTTGAGATCCTCTCTCTCTCCCTCTTCCTCTGCCCCCCCACCACCATGCGCTTTCTCTCTCTCTCAAAATAAATAAATAAATCTTAAAAAAAGAAATGTATTTTACATCATGACTAGTACACATGTATGTGTTGTTATTGAAATAATACATTATTAGTATATGTTATATAATAATAATACATATTATTATATTATTGAAATAAATGTTTTACCCCAAACGACCATTTCTACATGTGATATTTTATTTTATTTCATTCTGTTTCTTAAAAAAATTCTAGTCACAATCTTCTTAATCATGACACACTAATGGTTTGTGATCCCTAGTTTGTAAATAATTGGTCTGTTTGACATTGAAGTTACCCAGGATGATAGCAAGACTTGGCATAGAGTGGAAGACTAGGAGTTTGGTGCCAAAGTCTTCTGTGAATAAGGAGGACCTAAAACATAGCTTCATGCATTTATCTTCATGAATGGCCTGTCATTTCAGGACAATCTATTAAGTAAAGGTCCAAATTATCATTTCTGGTGTAAACAGGATAATTCATGGATTTGCTGATTTTTTCCAATGGTCTCTAGCTGGCATGGGTTTTTTGCTTTGATTTATTCACTGCCAGTGACCATTCCACTCCATTTTTCTGTGATGGGGAAGAACCAAGTAAACTGCCTTTCCTCATATTCCTAGATCCCCACATCTGATGTGGGAAAGAGGAAGCGAGGAGGGGAAGCTTGGCAACAGGTGACCGTGGCCTCCAGACCCTGTGGTGCTTCCCAAGGCTCCAGCTGTTTGACAGCTGCAAGAATACCCTAGAGGGAGAGGCAACGTCCGCAGGAGATGGTGGGGTGGAGTTTAGGCTCCGGGCTGGACCCTGGGGATAGGTCTTGCCAAGAGAAGAAAGTAGAGTCCAGGGAACAATGATGATCAAGAGTCAGGCCTCCCACTGAGGGTCTGTGATGTGACAGGAGAACAGGGGCAACTTGATGTCATGATGGTCTGAGAAGACCATAGGATTTCACTCTTGTCTCCCTGGGTCACCACACGCCCAGCTATTTCTGTTAAACATTGACACAAACGTCAGGAGAGCTTTACCCTTATTAATTAGCTAATCTCTGTGGTATTCCCACAGGATGAGGTCAGGAAGATTGCCATCTTGCTAGCAATGAAAAAATAAGCAGGGATGAGGAGGGCAATCATAGAAACTTCATAAGTTCATCAAATATTTGCTGAGCAGCCTCAGTGGCCATGTGCTGCATTAACTGTTGAAGATATGATGTGAATAAGACACAGTCTCTCCTTTTTAATGTCGACCTAAAATCTGGGGGTGGGGATGATCAGACCAAGCATTTTAAGTTAAGGGCATGGAGTTTGCAAAGGTCCAGTGATAAGCAAGAAAATTCAGAAAAATGGAATTGAAATTGCTCATATTATGAGAGGACAGCTAGGCTGGCAGCGATCTTGCCAAGATTTTGATGAAGTCAGTTTGGACAACGGGAATCACAGAGAACCCTCACAAGATGCCTCAATACTCAGGCTGCATTTTATCCTTGTAACTTCCCAAGGTCAGTGGAATGGGAATTTATTTATCCCAATCCCTCGATCCTTTTTTAAAAATTTTTATTTATCTGTTTGTCAGAGAGAGAGAGTGCAAGCGTGAGCAGGGAGAGGGGCAGGCAGAGGGAGCAGCAGGCCCCCCACCAGGCAGGGAGCCCGATGCGGGGCTCCGCCCCCGGACCCCGGGACCACGACCTGAGCCGAAGGCGGACGCTTGGCCGCCTGAGCCCCCCAGGCGCTCTGTAATCTCTCTGTGCTTACCCCTCATCCCCTTTCCTTGATAAAGGAACTGGGGATCAGAGAGTAAGTAACTTGTTCTGTGTTACCCAGAAAGAGAACCCAGATGTTCTGACCCAGGCTACAGCTCTCTCCACACTCCAGGACACGTTTTCTGATCCAGACTCTATTCTCCAAACAATTTCCTGCATAGCACTTTGAGTTCTGGCTCTGTTAGGATGAACTGCCCCAGCTAGAAAAAAGGACACGTCGAGCTTCACATATATTGGTCCTCAGAGGCAGCACTGTATGCCACATGCATGAGTCTGATGGGCACTGAGAGCTCAGTCGTCTCTTTTGTTCATTGCACATCACATAGTTTGGAAATGGTGCCAGAAGCCAACATTCTCCTGACTGAGGAAGAAAGGGAATGTTGGCATCCAAGAAAACAAGATGTTCTCTTCTTGGTAATCCAGAAAGACACTAGTGTCTACTTAGCCCATTGAATACTGAAGGGAGCCTTAGGGTAGAGGGTGGCAAGATGTGGGGGTGATGACTGGGTGGGGCTGGGGGGAAGGACGAGGGAGGGCTTGAGAGCGTAGGTGGAGAATTTTCTAGGAAATGGGTGTGTTTGTTAATAAGTCAGGTGGTTGGCCCATAAAACAGATCATGGCCTTACTTTATTTTACCTCACTGGTGGAGACCTGGTTACTTATTAGGCCAAAGGATCCTGGCCATTTATTAATTCAACAAATGATCACCACCACTTCATTGGGTTAGAAGTTGGAAATACAGAAATAAAATACACAGCTCTTTACCCTGAGGGAGTTAATAGTTTAGTGGGGGATTAATTTAAGTAAACAGACAGTGCACTCAAGCACAGCTAAGTATAGGATGCTACGGGAACACAGATGGGGGCACTTAATCTCCCTGAGGGAGGTGAAAAGGGATTCAGGAGAATCTCCTCAGAGGAGATGAAAATTGAACTGACCTCTGGAGGGTTAGTTCAGTCCAGGAAGTAGGAAAGGGCTCCCAAGAAGAGGGACTAATTTGCTCAAAGTCCCAGGTGTGGAGAGAGCAAGGTTGGTCAGGAAAATGGCCGAGGGCTTTATGCCTGGAGCTGTGGGTATGAGAAATAAGGCTGGGAAAGTAGGTAGGGACCTATCTTGAAGGTGCTGGGCAAGCACTTCTGGTAGAGGAGATGAGTCCACGCTCCTCAAAAGAGTCTTACGGGCTGGGCCACCAATGGGCAGTCAGTGGCTACAGCTCTCAGTCACAGCTGCATCCTCTCTGAGCCTAGGTGCGGGAGTGGGCGGCACAGTCGTGCCGGTGGAAGAGAAAGTGAGAAAAAGGCAGGTGGGCAGAGGTTCTCGGCTATGGCATTCTTGGAGAGATGAGAGGATCAAAGATTCTGTCCACATACTTTGAGACTACCATGCTAAAGTCAAGAATTTCTTCACTGGTTCTTGACAATGGGCATTTGCTGAGTGGGGCAGGGCATGGCAGCTGTTTGTGGCTATATGCCAGTTGTGTTTAGTGCAGGAACTAAAGGGCAATACTATTCCAAACGCAATGACTATATAGGAAAGAAGGAAAGATGAGAGGCTGGAGAGTTAATGCTGTTGGGATTCGGGAAAATGGCTCATTTCGGATTTACTGTGTCTGCCATGTCTGAGGGAGTGTGGGAACTCAGTGTGACAGCCCAAGAGAATGTTTTATTGGTACTACTTATTATTTTTTTAAAAGATTTATTTATTTGAGAGAGAGAGAGAGAGCATGAGCAGGGGGGAGGGGCAGAGGGAGGGGGAGAAGCAGTCTCCCCACTGAGCAGGGAGTCTGAAGTGGGACTTGATCCCAGGACCCTGGGATCATAACCTGAGCCAAAGGCAGACATTTAACTGACTGAGCCACCCAGGCGCCCGATACTACTATCACTGAGAATGTAAAATGGATCAGACACTCAGCCGGCATCTCATTCTGCTGGGAAGCCTTCCTTGTCCATCCCAGCTCAGTGATACCTATCCTCTATTCTCCAAACTCCTTTACGGTCTGTTCCCCTCATCTGGCACTTTACATCAAATCATAACAAACCACTGCTTAAAAACAAAGGTTTCCCAATTAGAACTTAATTCACACTTTTTAGCCTTATAAGGCCTGTGTGATTTGACCCCAGACTAGTTCTCTGACTTCACTTCTTCCTGCTCCTGTCCCCATCCACTCCCCTTTAGCTGAACTGGCTTGCTCTCAAACTCACCAAGTTCATATCCAACTCAAGGCTTTGCACTCACTGTTCCCTCTGCTTAGAGGACCCTTCCCCCAGACATCCAGGGGCTACCAGACAGTAATAACTACAAGGGCAGAAGCTTTTGCTTCTGGTGTATTCACCATTGTATTCCAAGTGGCTTGAACAGTGCCTGGCCCATGGTGGGTGATCAATCGATAACTAAATGTTGGATGAAAAGTATAAATAATAGGCTGCTTCGCATTGTCTTTTTCTTTCCTTTGCTCCATCATTCCTTTTGTGCCTACCCAATCCCCCAGTCGTAAGCATCCTGAGGACAGAAATCTGGTCTTATGATTTGTTTCCCCCTCATCATCTAGCCCAGTGCCCTGAGCACAGGTGCTTTAATAAGTGTTTGTTGACAGAATGAGACAGAATGGGGGAAAGAGTTCTTTCATGCCTTTCCCACCAGGCAGGCTCAGCTGGCTCCAAAGCAGAAAAAAGAGTAACCCTTGTCCTCCCAGGGCTGCTCATGCTTGGGTTCAGCAAACTGGCCACCAGCCCCCGCCTCTGGAATGTCTGCTCCTATCACAGCAGAGCTGTTCTTCACTCAGAAATCTTTCTCACCACCACCAGCATCACCTTCCGAGCTGCTTGGGCTCAGAGGAAGGGTCTCTGACCTCCTAGAACTGAACCAGCACGTATCTAATCTCAGGAAAAAACAGGTTCTGCTAAAGTAACTGCTTGGTTTACAGTATGAGATCTTCTAGCAAGATTTATTAAAAGATCATGACTTTGGCTGCTATATTTCAAAAACCGGGCAGACATTTAGGTGATAGAGTTAAATATTCCAAACTTACCTCATACTCCCTCCTTCTCTCCCTCTCTTTCAAGGGTGAGCATTCTGTTCCTCTTCCAAAACCCAGTCCTTCTCCATATTTGGGAATCTGGAATGGGCACTAGGGGCACAGCCCTGTCTCCTCTCAGTGTCTGCTGGGAGCTGTAGTTCCCAATGAGAGACGGCTGTTTTTTTCTGGCAAGTGGGTTGTCCTTCCTCAGGAGTCTACGTCTATAAACATACAGTGGGGTGGAAGGGTGCTATTAGGAGGTTTGCCTTCTATTTTCAGCTCTCTTGTTTTATGCAAGGCACCACTCTTCTGTGGCTCGGTTTCCCTGCCCGCAAAATGGGGATAATTATCTCTTTCTTTCCTGATTGTTGGGTGGGGTAATTAGCCAGCATCCATTAGATGCTTTGAGCTCATTCCAGCAAGGAGTGCTTTATAAATAAAAATTGTTATCTTTAAAGAAAAAAATATTAATTTTCATTGCCTAATTGCCTCCACAAACCAACTCTGCCTGTATGTCAAAAAGATGCTGTTTAATTCCTTGTATATGCCTTCCACCCACCCTGCTTTTAATGGTTTCCCTGCATCTCATTCTATTTTGTTTCATCATCTCTAGTTTCGTATCATCAAGAATAAATGCTCTCTCCCTTTCCTCTCTGAAAGCAAAGGATGAGACAAACCAACTCTGCCCTACATCCAAAGCACAAGAACCATGAAGAAGGAACAATTTGGACCTGATCTGAGCTCCACAACTTTACATCTTCGCAACTGGCACATGCATGTGACCAAGAGGTTGGTCTCTGTAGAAGAGACTGACCTTTGTTCCCTCTAAAGAAGAAACTGATTTCACTGCAGCAGGAAGGATTTTTTGAAAGATCTTACTAAGAGTGCCCTTCTCTGGAGATCTGAAAGATCATTTTGACACTCAGCACCTTTAGTCAGAGGAAAGAGACTGGCACAGCGTAGTGGAAAGAGCTGCAGGTTTAGAATCAAAATGGTTGAGTCCTGGCTCTGATTGAGGCAAATCATTTGACCTCTCTGGCTTTGGTTTCTTTAGCTATGAAATAGAGATAACAATATATGTTAGAGTGTTTTGTACAGCGTTGCACCAAGGTTAGTTGTTATAAAATGCAGGATGATGCAGTGATTAAACATGGAATGTTGGGGCGCCTGGGTGGCGAAGTCAATTAAGTGTCCAATTCTTGGTTTCAGCTCAAGTCATGATCTCAGGGTCCTGGGATTGAGCCCACCCCGCTGACCCCTCCGCGCTCAGTGTGGAGTCTGCTTGAGATTCTCCCTCTCCCTCTGCCCCTCCCACTCTCTAAAATAAAAAAAAAAATCTTTAAAAAAAACCCAGGGAATATTAAAGTCAGACACATTTGGATTAAAATCCCACCTGGATTTGTGTGGACATTTGACCAAATCACTGCTCTCTAAATCTTAGTTATAGTATCCCTAAGATGGGGATAGTGAGGATTACATGAGGCGATGCATGCAATGGACTGAGCACAGAGCCTGGCGCACACTTGTTTCTCAATATATGTAGTTGCAACTATTATTAATGTATTATGTAAATGTAGTTTTGACCATGAATTACTTTTGCATTGTGGATACTTGTCTCACTTTCAATCATCTTACTTTGTGATAATCAAATAAAGTAATGTAAAGATGCTTTTTAAAATCGTAAAGTATTACACCAATGTGAGGGATGATTAGAATTAAACCCATAAGAAAGGGAGATGGACTTCTCAGAGTTTTCCTTCCAGCTTCAGGATGATACAGGATTAAGGACGTACAAGTGCTTTTTAGCTACAAAGAGCTATAAACATGTGAATTGTTACTAGTAACAGCAGGATTATTTGTTTCTTGTTTTAGGTAGTGGGTAACAGCAATATCCCATTGAAAAATAAAAAGGACTCCTATGACATACTGTGAATGAGTAAGTCAGGTTACAGGGCAGCATGATTATATACTATGTGTATTTGTGGTAGGATATTCATCAAAATGTTAAAGGTTGGGATGCCTGGGTGGCTCAGTGGGTTAAGCGTCTGCCTTCAACTCAGGTCATGATCCCAGGGGTCCTGGGATTGAGCCCCGCATTGGGCTCCCTGCTCAGCGGGGAGCCTGCTTCTCCCTCTGCCTGAAGTTCCCCCTGCTTCTGCTCTCTCTCTGACAAATAAATAAATAAAATCTTTAAAAAATGTTAAAAGTTGTCATTTATGAATGATAGGATTTTAGATAATTCTTATTCTCATACTTTTCTGTCTTTTGGATTATTTTCACTCTCTATATGTATCATTTTAACAACAGTTAAAAGACAGAAGAGCCCATATCAAACAGGCAGATCTCAGGTTGTAAAACTCTAGGAGAATCTATTCTGTGGTCCTTTTACCCCAGAGAACATTTTCTTAGGTATGGAAAACGAAGTTCTGGCAACAAGGAGAAGTTTGTGAACATGGTAATGACAAATGCCTGTGAAGAGGAGTTGGAGGGGAATGGAAGGAATTCCTCCAACATGGCCCTGAAAGGAAAGGAAGAATTTCTGTTTATTTCCTAGGCTGTAATAATATGGTAATTTCAATCATAGCCTGTTTACTCATGAGTTTCCTTATTTGCTATGGTAACATGTGATTCCTCTTCTTCCACCTCTGTTCTTTCTGGTCCCTTAGACCTGCTGTCAGGTAGAACTAGGAACTCACCCACTCATTCATGCTGCTCAGGTAATCACCCTTTGCCATGACTGATTAGAGGAAGGGTGTGGTGAGCCTACTCAGCAACCGGCTTCCACTGTCCTGCTACATTTCAGAACCAGACTCAAAGGAACAAACTTCCCAGCGGGACACAAAATAAAAAGGATGGTGACAGCATGCATTACCATTCATGAGAGTCTTTCCAGAAAACTTCCCACAGGCAAGTCCACACAACCTTGGTGGCAGTTTGTCTGTTGTGCAGCCCATCCCCAGGGAGGACAAAAGAGTGGGGATGGGGGGATGGGCAGGTTCATCCCTGTTGTCATGAACAATTGTCTGCAGAAAGAACTGAACATTTTCAGATTTCAGCATCGAAGCCCATGATAATGTGGAGCCAGGAACAAGCAGGGCTGCCATGGTGGGACTTGTAGGTTGTAAAACCACACAACCCCAGAGGGCGCCATTCACACAGACTCCGTGTGAATGACACCCCCCGGGGTTGAGTCTCAGTGAATCCCAGGAAGGGTATTTTTCCCTCCCACTGAACATACTGATTTGCAGAGGAAGAGGCCTTTAAGACAACAGATCGGAGCTCTGCTGAGTAGTCCTTAATTTTTGAAATCAACTGAATTGCTCTTGGTTAAAAAATATAGTCAGACATCTGTTTTCCTCATTTTACTAACTTTTTAATATTTTTTCTGGTGTTATACTTATTCTGCTCCAGAAACAGTTGCTGCGTGGGGTCAGAGTATTTATGGACCATGGCACTAGGCTAGGGATGGGGATACCAAGATGCTCTTGAGGTCACTGTCTGAGGATAATAATTAAAACAAATACAAAGGCAAACTGCAATTCCTTTTACTTATTTTATACTTGTTACATTATTTGTTTTAGGCCCTGGACACATGGAACACTGTTGGGCAAATATTTGTTTTACTTGCTGTACTCAACAAGTAAGAAATCCAATTTTAGGGTTTACTAAAAGTACCAGGATTGTTAAGACTGAATGTCTGCCCTTCAACATTTTTTTTTAATTGAAGTATAGTTGACATACAATATTATATTAGTTGCAGGTGTACAAATAGTGATTTCACAATTATATGCATTACCAAATGCTCACCACTTGTTTTCTTTTTTTAAATTAAAGCTTCTTTGAGGTTCTTGCCATTCCTTTCCTTTTTTACTGCCTTCACCTGGATGAGGTTAAAATTAAGATTTCTGGAAATCCTCCCAAAATTCTCCCTTCTCTGCCACTCCTCAAATACCTTACGGTATTTGGGCTTGTTGACTCAAAATTGTACTTCAAAGATAATTTCAGGAAATAACTTGGGACATAAATATTCTCTCATGGTTCTCAGCCCTTTATTTATTTATTTATTTAATTTTTATTGTTATGTTAATCACCATACATTACATCATTAGTTTTTGATGTAGTGTTCCATGATCCATTGTTTGTGCATAACACCCAGTGCTCCACGCAGAATGCGCCCTCTTTAATACCTATCACCAGGCTAACCCATCCCCCCACCCCCTCCCCTCTAGAACCCTCAGTTTGTTTTTCAGAGTCCATCGTATCTCATGGTTCGTCTCCCCCTCCGAATTACTCCCCTTCATTCTTCCCCTCCTGCTATCTTCTTTTTTTTTCTTAACATATATTGCATTATTTGTTTCAGAGGTACAGATCTGTGATTCAACAGTCTTGCACAGTTCACAGCGCTCACCATAGCACATACCCTCCCTAATGTCTATCACCCAGCCACCCCATCCCTCCCATACTCCCACCACTGCAGCAACCCTCAGTTTGTAAAATATGGAACGCTTCACGAATTTGCGTGTCATCCTTGCGCAGGGGCCATGCTAATCTTCTCTGTATCGTTCCAATTTTAGTATATGTGCTGCCGAAGTGAGCATCTTTTATTTATTTTTTTAAAGATTTTATTTATTTATTTGACAGAGAGAGACAGCGAGAGAGAGAACACAAGTAGGGGGAGTGGGAGAGGGAGAAGCAGGTTTCCCGCTGAGCAGGGAGCCCGATGCTGGTCTCGATCCCAGGACCCTGGGATCATGACCTGAGCGGAAGGCAGACGCTTAATGACTGAGCCACCCAGGTGCCCCTCTCAGCCTTTTATATACAAATGATATATTTTTTTTAATTTTTAAAATGACTTTACTAGGAGAAATGAGATTTCCCTCCCTGAATTTTTTTCTAGTTTTTTTTCTTCTTTCTTTTTAAAAAAATTTTTTTAAATTAACCTATAATGTATTATTTGTTTCAGGGGTACAGGTCTGTGATTCATCAGTCTTACACAATTCACAGTGCTCACCATAGTACTAACCCTCCCCAGTGTCCATCACCCAGCCACCCCATCTCTCCCACCCCCTTCCACTCTAGCAACCCTCTGTTTCCTGACATTAAGAGTCTCTTATGGTTTGTGTCCCTCTCTGGTTTCGTCTTGCTTCATTTTTTCCTCCCTTCCCCTATGATCTTCTGTCTTGTTTCCCAAATTCCTCATATCAGTGAGATCATATGATACTTGTCTTTCTCTGATTGACTTATTTTGCTTAGCATAATACCCTCTAGTTCCATCCACGTCATTGCAAATGGCAAGATTTCATTTTTTGATGGTTGCATAATATTCCAGTGTGTGTGTGTACACACACCACATCTTCTTTATCCATTCATCAGTTTATGGACATCTAAGCTCTTTCCATAGTTTGGCTATTGTGGACATTGGGGTGAACATAACCCTTTGGATCACTACATTTGTATCTTTGGGGTAAATACCCAGTAGTGCAATTGCCAGGTCGTATGGTAGCTCTATTTTCAACTGTTTGAGGAACCTCCATACTGTTTTCCAGAGTGGCTGCACCAGCTTGCATTCCCACCAACAGTGTAAGAGGGTCCCCCTTTCTCTGCATCCCCGCCAACATCTGTTGTTTCCTGACTTGTTAATTTTAGCCATTCTGACTGGTGTGAGGTGATATCTCATTGAGGTTTTGATTTGGATTTCCCTGATGCCGCTTTTTCATGTGTCTGTTGGCCAACAAATGGTCACTTTTAATTGCCCCTCCATCAATCCTATGTTTTGGAATGTTTTGTCTACTAAATAAAATCTATTAACAAGTAAGCATTTATACCAGGTAAATGTACAATTTCTTCTTGAAATATTAAAACTGTGTGTTGAGAACCTTTCCATCCCATCTCCCCGGAAGGCCTGCTAGGGGTAACAACTGCAGGGTTTGAGAGCCGCTGCTGCTCTCAGCAGAGGGGGGGAGCCCTGGAAGCTGGGGGTCTGTGGCTGGCAACAGCTCCATGTGCTGCCTTCCCAGCCAGTATCTGCACATTAGCAGTGACCTGGATGCTATACATTACTCCAAAGTATGATTAATGGCAGGGATTTCTGGGCTAGTGAGGAAAACACTTTTAAGCGAAGGTGAGGTCCTCTCTGGGGCAGCATGTGGTAGGGCAAGGAATGCTGCCTTCTTCAGTTGTGTAATATCAGTCTATTGCTTAACCTCCCCTGGCCTCAGTTTCCTTGGCCATATGTAGTATGATAAGCCTCCTTCCAACTCTAAAATTCTATCACTCAGGGTGACTAAGGTTATTTGATTATTTCTTATGAAGTAGGGAGGAGACCACAAGAAGGAGCATTGCAAATTGCCCATGGACAAGAAGGCAGACCAGGTATCGGTACCTGGAAACACCTTTAGGTGTCTCTCTTTTTTGGTGGGCTGGTATCTCCTCAGTTTCCTTTTCATACAGTGCTCACCAGAGAATGTCAAGACCAAATAATGCACAGCAGCTCAGGAGAGGTGGGGTCCTTCCTGAGCATTGTGTGCTTATTGCTTTATGCCTATTGCTAGAACACGCAAGGATCCTGAGATGAGACTCTGTCCCCACCCTCAGGAAGGGCACAGCTGAATAGGGGAATGACACAAACTAACCATAAGAAGACTTGGAAATTGGGAAGGACCAACAAGAAAGGCATAAAAGAGCAAAGCACAATTGGGAGTTTGAAGGAAGAGATGACTGCTTGAATTAGGTGTGATCAGGAAAGATTCCAGGGAGGAGATAGCATCTTTCCACTCTTCCATGAGAGCGCCGTGGCGGACTTGTTCCTAGTGAGCAGCCATTACTTGTTTCATTTTTCAGGCTTGGTCTGGCATCATGAAGATTTGCTCGGATTTCTCTGAGTGAATCCTCTGACTCCCATAGTGGGTGAAAAACGGTGGAAATTGGACAACAGGTCTCCACAGAGTGGCTCCCCCAGTCACCTTCAAGTGATGAAGAGGAGCTATTGGTGGCCCTTTGAAGAATGTTCTGGGCATGGGATCTGGTTAGAAATCTCCAGTAACTGGGGCACCTGGGTGGCTCAGTTGTTTAAGCAACTGCCTTTGGCTCAGGTCATGATCCTGGAGTCCCGGGATTGAGTCCCGCATCAGGCTCCCTGCTCAGCAGGAAGTCTGCTTCTCCCTATAACCCTCCCCTGTCTCATGTGTTCTCTCTCTCTCTCATTCTCTCTCTTTCAAATAAAGAAATAAAATCTTAAAAAAAAAGAAACTCCAGTAATTTTTTCAGCTTTGTCACTGAGACCAAATGTTTTGAACTTGGGCAGTTTCTGAGCTTTAGTTTCCTAGCTATAAATAGAAATAATAATAATATATGGTACCTTGTTCACAGGTTGGTTGTTAAGCTCAAATAGAATAAATGAAAGTATTTGGTAGGGCCAGTATTATGTATTAGTTAAGAAGAAAGACTCTAGAGCTAAACTGCTTAGATTTAAGTCCCAGACCTTCTTTGCACTTCTGTGTGACATTTGGCAAGTCACTTAACCTCTCTTTGCCTTGGTTTCATCTACAAAATAGGGATGACACTAAGACTTATGTTATAGGGTTGTTGATGATTACAATAAGTTAAATGTAAAGCACTCAGAATAGCACCTAGTACATAAAGTTAATACCATACTATATAAATTGACCGATCTTATTTTTGTAAAGTACTATAGAGAACGATTATGATTACGATCATTACTTCTTAGACACAGAAACAAGGTAAGAATTCTGCTGTGTCTGTATGGAGAGGAGCAAATAGGAAGCATTGAGTTCTGCCTTAAACAACAAGTCCAGGCTTTAAAAAAAGAGCCATAAAAATGCCAGTGAAGGTCTGGAGTGAGGGAGCACACCCCTTGGCCATCCTGGAAAAACATTATCTCCACCCTGCTAATATGTATCTCTCTGGCTTGCTTCTGTTCAAAGGTCCACACTAGGTATGATTCTACTCCATTGGAGCTTTATCACCAACGTCCCTGGCTGGAAGAGATGTGTTAGAAGGGGCAGCTATGGATGCTGTCTATTGTCACAGAATGTAGAACCAGCTTGGAGAGGGCAGGACAGGATGATCATTACTGACCTTTGTAAGAAAGACTGAAGTCAAATTCTAGATCAGAAAGTAAGATTACAGAACTTTGAGATGGAATGAGATTCTTTTTCTCTTTACTCATTCTCCAATATGTTATACTAACTGGCCTTGTATCAACCTGAACTATTCCAGAGATTTAGAGTGTTCAATAGGCTACTGTCACATGGTCTCTTCTGACCCTCACAAACACCCTATGTAGCAGGTGTTGTTATCCATGTCCTCAGATGAGAAAACAGTCCCAGAGGGTTTCAGTGAATTTCTAGAGGTCTGGTAACCAGTTTGGTCACCAAAGGAACCAGTATTCTAACTGGGATAGTTCATCTTCCAGTCTAGAGTTCTTTTTTTATTATTATTTTTTCATTATGTTATGTTAGTCACCATACAGTACATCATTAGTTTTTGATGTAGTGTTCCATGATTCATTGTTTGTGCATAACACCCAGTGCTCCATGCAATATGTGCCCTCCTTAATACCCATCACCAGGCTAACCCATCTCCCCACCCCCCCTCCCCTTTAGAACCCTCAGTTTGTTTCTCAGAGTCCATCGTCTCTCATGGTTCATCTTCCCCTCCGATTTCCCTCCCTTCATTTATCCCTTCCTTCTAATGACCTCCATGTTATTTCTTATGTTCCACTAATAAGTGAAACCATATAATAATTGACTTTCTCTGCTTGACTTATTTCACTCAGCATAATCTCCTCCAGTCCCATCCATGTTGATGAAAAAGTTGGGTATTCATCCTTTCTGATGGCTGAGTAATATTTCATTGTATATATGGACCACATCTTCTTTATCGTCTCTCTCTCTCTCTTCTTTTTTTAAAAGATTTTATTTATTTATTTATTTGACAGAAAGACACAGTGAGAGAGGGAACACAAGCAGGGGGAGTGGGAGAGGGAGAAGCAGGCTTCCCTAGGGGCAGGGAGCCCAATGTGGGGCTTGATGCCAGGACACTGAGACCATGACCTGAGCCAAAGGCAGATGCTTAACGACTGAGCCACCCAGGCGCCCTTATCTGTCTCTTGAAGGGCATTTTGGCTCCTTCTACAGTTTGGTTACTGTGGATATTGCTGCTATGAACAATGGGGTGCATATGGCCCTTCTTTTCACTACATCTGTATCTTTGAGGTAAATACCCAGGAGTGTAATTGCTGGGTCATAGAATAGCTCTATTTTTAATTTTTTGAGGCACCTCCACACTGTTTTCCAAAGTGGCTGTACCAACTTGCATTCCCACCAACAGTGTAAGAGGGTTCCCCTTTCTCCACAACCTCTCCAACATTTGTTGTTTCTTGCCTTGTTAATTTTGCCATTCTGACTGGTGTAAGGTGGTATCTTAATGTGGTTTTGATTTGAATTTCCCTGATGGCTAATGATGATGAACATTTTTTCATGTGTCTGTTAGCCATTTGTATGTCTTCTTTTGAGAAGTGTCTGTTCATGTCCTCCACCCATTTTTTGACTTGATTATTTGTTTTTTGGGTGTTGAGTTTGAGAAGTTCTTTATAGATCTTGGATATCAGCCCTTTGTCTACAATGTCATTTGCAAAAATCTTCTCCCATTTCGTGGGTTGCCTCTTTGTTTTGTTGACTGTTTCCTTTGCTGTGCATAAGCTTTTTATCTTGATGAAGTCCCAAAAGTTAATTTTTGCTTTTGTTTCCCTTGTCTTTGGGGATGTGTCTTGAAAGAAGTTGCTGTGGCTGATGTTGAAGAGGTTACTGCCTATGTTCTCCTCTAGGATTTTGATGGATTCCTGTCTCACATTGGGGTCTTTCATCCATTTTGAGTTTATCTTTGTGTATGGTGTAAGAGAATGGTCAAGTTTCATTCTTCTGTATATAGCTGTCCAATTTTCCCAGCACCATTTATTGAAGAGACTGTCTTTTTTCTATTGCATATTTTTTCCTGTTTTGTTGAAGATTATTTGACCATAGAGTTGAGGGTCCATATCTGGGCTCTCTATTCTGTTTCATTAGGTCTATGTGTCTGTTTTTGTGTCAGTACTATACTGTCTTGGTGATCACAGCTTTGTAATATAACTTGAAATCAGGCAACATGATGCCCCCAGCTTTTTTTTTTTTTTTTCCTTCCCAACATTTCCTTGGCGATCCGGGGTCTTTTCTTATTCCATACAAATTTTAGGATTGTTTGTTCCAACACTTCGAAAAATGTCATTGGTAATTTGATCGGGATGGTGTTGAGGGTATAGACTGCTCTGGGCAGCATAGAAATTTTAATAATGTTTATTCTTCTGATCCATGAGCATGGAATGTTTTTCCATCTTTTTGTGTCTTCTTTCTTTCATGAGTGTTCTGTAGTTCTTTCTGCTACAAGAATACCTACTCCTCATCTGCTCAGAGCAGGCAGAGCAAATCCTCATTCTCAGCTTTAGGCAATACATTGATAGAATGAGCACCCCGCTGAGCAGAAGTCCCAGAGTTTGGGTTGGGGTCAGAGGATAGCTCACAAAGTGGATTTTTCATCTCATTTACTCTATTTTCCCAAAAAGAAAAGATTCCGATAATACAGATATTAGCATGGACCAGACCTTAGATCTGGTCTTATAGATCAGGCCTTATTTCCACTTCTTGTTTTATCCCAAGGGGAGGATAGGTGCTTTCAAAGATTGTGTCATGAGCCCTGAGTCAGAAAGACTGGCTCGGTATATATAGTATCTGTTAACTCTCCCTCGGGTGGAATGAACTTGCTTATGTTTAGGATTGCTGTGAGCCTGAGAAATTCTGGGTACATTCAGACAGGGGAGAGAGTGGAATGTTACAGTGGTGGTTAAAGAGTCAATTTGTGGGCTTAACAATGCTAAAGGTTAAGTGGTGACATACAGACCACTGAAGTCCTGTATAGTCAAAAATTGGGTGAAACACAGAAATAGAACACAATCATATTTTTATGTGATTTTTAGCACACCCCCCCCCCCATCTTGACCTCATTATGGCAGCCATTCCACGAAATAGGCAAATTTGTTTCTGGCAGGTCCGCTTCTTTTAAGGCTGTGCTGCCATCTCCTGGAAGCATTTGGAAATAGCAAGAAACTTCTTGTTAGGATTTAAGGAAGGGGCCCTTTCAAGGCGGCAGTCTAAGGTGGTGCTTCCGGAAGTGACGTGAAGTGGTTGTGCCAGTCTCAACCTACCTAGGTCTGCACCGGTCTGTTTTTCTGACGCACCTACTGCTTTCCTGTTTTTCAGGAAAAGACCTCTACACCTAGTTCTGAGAACAGGGTTTTTATTTGCAGTGCATTAATAATCAAATCTGAGGCAGAGCTGATAAAACACTTTGGTAACTTCATTCTGAGACTGATCCACACTTTCCAGGGATCTCTATTTGCCTCTGGAGTTTTCTGTGTGGGAATGAATACTGGCTGGCAGGGAAGAGAGACTTAGGGTGGAGCTTCTCACAAGCAACACTGAAAATATGTTGGTCCCAAGGGCAGTGCTCCAAAATGAATAGTGATCCCGCTGACAGAGCCTAGTCCTGAGCAGGAGGTCCACATTTTCTCTTTGCTGTGCCTCCAACCCTGGATTTCCTGTTAGAAAACAAAGTTAAATGTAGATACCAACTCTACCTCTCTACTGCTGTCACTCCCAATCTCTCTTACTTCTCCTCAGCATTTATTATCATCTGACATACTACTGTTTGTACTTCACTTGCTTTTTAAAAATTTTCTTTTCTTTCACTATGACATAAACTCCACAAAAGCAGATATTTTTGTCTCTTTTGTTCACTGTGCGATCTTCAGTACTTAGAACAGGGCCTAGCACCTAGTAGGCGTTCAAAAAGTATTTACAGAATAAGTGAAGTCCTGACTTCATCACCTTATATGGTAACAGCGTCCATACTTCTCTTTCCTCAGTTTGATGGATTTCATGTTTCCGCCTCAGCTTTCCATGAGGACTTTCTGCAGAGAGCTGAAAGCCCAGCAAATGGGTGTGTCTATATCTAGTGACAAGGGAAGGGAATGTATGGCATAAATGGGCACTTACCCTGTGCCTGGCCGTTCTAATCTAATCACCAGGGGAGTAAACTATTCTAGAGAAGCTTTGCAAAGAGTTCAAAAGGTAGGGAACTGAGGAGAAACTAAAGCTGAGACAACCTAGTATAAATTCAGCAGAGTCTGGGTGAAGCACATAATACAATAATAAATGTAATTTATGTATTTGTGTAAATTTATCTAATAATTATTATAGCTATAATTTATTGAATACTTGCTCTATTCTAGTACTTTATTATGAATTGCATTACACACCGTGTGGCTTTGTTTTCACAATATCTCTATTTTAAATGAAGCAACGAGTCTCAATGAGCTTATGTAACTTGCTTGGGGAATGATTTGTAAATTTTCTGAATAGAAAGCATAGACTCTAGACTCTGTCCTGCTGAACAAAATAGTGGCTAAATACATGACTTTGAGCAAAAATAGCTTTGTTGACTTAGTTTTTGCTAGCTCCTTGTTGTGTGACCTTCAGCAAAGTGTTTAAATAAGCTCCAATGTCCTCACCTGTTTAATGGGGATAACAGTTGTCCTTAACTCCCAGGGTTGAGGGAAGGATTAAATGAGATTGCACCAAAAGCGCGTAGCATAGTGTTAGGCCCTGTAAGCACTGGATAAATGTGACTATGCCTGGGAAGGCGGAACATATAAGGAAAAGTGTCCAGCTCCGTTTCCTTTCAGTGATTTTCCTGCTCTGTCCTCCTACCGTTCTAATCGCTATTCCAGCAGAAGCTCAGAATTAGAAGCCTGCTCATAACTCCAACCCTGTTACTGGAATTTCCTCTGTCCGGCCTCTGCTGGAACTGGTTCGTGAAGGGACCTCCCCATCTCAACAACACAGCCTTCGCTTTGTTATTTCCCAAAGCTTTGCAAAGTGCCAGTTTTTCTCCGGGGACTGTGACAGTTTCTGGGGCGTGGTATGCTGGGGATTGTAGTCCGAAATTCCCCCATCTACATCAAGAAGGCGCCTGAGCCGGGAGCCAGGGAACTATAACTCCCAGAACCCTCCGCGCCGCCGGGACGCCATGAGTCTGCAGGGGTCTACGAGAGCCAGGAAGATATCGGTTCCCTTGTCCCGCGCCTGCAGTGAGCGGCTATATTCATAAAAAGGAACCTGGAACGGCAATCCCCAGGGCTAAGGTGGTATCAGTACATGTCGTCGGGCCAGAGAAGCTAGAGGCAGGTATTCCAGGGATGTAGCTGTTCTGCAAATACGAGGTGTAAACTGGTTCCCCGTGTTTCAGGCTGTCTTGAGCTGGAGCAGCTTCCGGGCTAACCCAGTCTTTAACTTAGACATGGCCACTAACTTTTCCTTCTCCAGGACTCGGCCTCGGGAAGGGTTGTGGGCAAGCGTATGAGAACTGTTCCTCTTCTCCCAGGCCGACGCGGGATATCCCGGATCCCCCGGAGAGGCTGCCACTCTGATGTCTGAAGAGACAGGCCCTGGCCCCAGGCTGGCTATGAAGAGTGACTCCTCGACTCCTGCAGCCCCCCTTAGGGGGCTCGGGGCGCCCCTGAGGAGCAGCGAGCCTGTGTGCGCCGCCCCACCTCCGTCAGCAGCCGTGGTTCTGCTGGAGGAGGCTGCAGACCTCTTGGTGGTGCACCTGGACTTCCGGGGAGCGCTGCAGACCTGTGAACGCGCCTGGCGGAGCTTAGCCAGCAATGATGCGGGCACGTACGTGCTGGGCTTCGTTCATTTCCGGGTGATCTTGGGGAGGACTCGAGATTTTGGGAGTTCTGTCATTCCCAGATTGCTCACAAGGAACCTTACACCTTGCTTTCATTAGTGGTTTCTCTCTGAGAGGCTAGCGTGCCCATTCTACAGAGGAGGAAACTAAGGCACTGCACAATGAGGAAGAAGTGGTCAAGTCGGGTAACAGAGCTTAGTGAGAATCCACAGCCAATTCTTTTCTCCCTATTCCAGTGTAGAATGGCATGGTGAGGAGATATGTATTAAGTGTTAAATTATTTCGGTAAGCAGGTTCAGTAAGCAGGTGGTGGAAGTCCTTTCCTAGGTACACTCCTCTCCCCCAAGTTGTTCACTTTTGACCTTGGTTGATGAATGGAAATGGAGTTCAGAGCAGGAGTAGTGTTCTGGTCCTGTTGAAGGATTGGATTAAAGAATCAATCTGGAGAAAATCTTGGTCCTGCATTGCTCTTTCTTTCTTTTTTTAATTATGTTATGTTAATCACCAGACATTACATCATTAGTTTTTGATGTAGTGTTCCACGATTCATTGCATCTAACACCCAGTGCTCCATTCAGTGCGTGCCCTCTTTAATACCCATCACCAGGCTAACCCATCCCCCCACCCCCTCCCCTCTAGAACCCTCAGTTTGTTTCTCAGAGTCCATAGTGTCTCATGGTTTGTCTCCCCCTCCGATTCCCCCCCTTCATTTTTCCTTTCCTACTATCTTCTTCTTCTTCTTTTTTAACATATAATGTATTATTTGTTTCAGAGGTACAGGTCTGTGATTCATCAGTCTTACGCAATTCACAGCGCTCACCATAGCACATACCCTCCCCAATGTCTATCACACATCCACCCCAACCCTCCCACCCCCCACCACTCCAGCAACCCTCAGTTTGTTTTCTGAGACATTGCTCTTTCTAACGCTGTTAGCCTCTTCGGGAAGTTGAGGGCATCATTTCTCTGTGGATTGTAATGTTGATTTTGGCTACACTAGGGAGGTGGTGGGTAGAATAGTCAAAGCTGACCCCAGAGAAGAATGAACTGGGGAGCCCTGGCTGTGTTTTTAGGGGTTTGGGTAGGGGCTTGTTGCAGTAAATGCTGGAGGCTGTGATTTGGGGTGCCTGGAGGTACTTCAGTTGGTGGTGTTAACAGGCCAGTTGTGAAGTTCCTATACCTACACTCAGGCAGAAACCTTCCTCCATCCCTGCTTCTTCACTAAAACAAACTTTTAGCTCCAGCTCTCTTTCCACCCACACACCTGTTATCCCTTTCCCCTTTCCTGATGTCACCTGGGTTCAAAGATGTGTATCCAGGCAACAGTTGAGTTGCCTCCAGATTTACAGGAACTTTGAACTCCTGAGGGAAAGGGCAGTTTTCTCTGTGTTGGGGCTAGTGAGACCAGTTGTAATTTGAGCTCCACTTAAATCCTAATGGGGAGGATAGAGGTGATGGCTGCTGAGTTGGGAACTGGGGAGGAACAGTCCCAGGGTGGAGGTGGGAATGGAAACAGGGGAACCATTTCTTTTTTCTTTTCTTTTCTTTTTTTCTCTTTCTTCCTTTTTTTAAGATTTTTATTTATTTAGAGAGCTTGTAAGAGCGTGGGTAGGGACAGAGGGAGAGGGTAAGAATCTCCAGCAGACTCTGCACTGAGCTGGAGCACAGAACCTGATGCAGGGCTTGATCCCACAACCCCGAGATCATGACCTGAGCAGAAACCAAGAGTCACCTATTAACAGGTGCCCCTGGAGGGGAACCACTTCTAAACCTGAATTGGTTTTTCTGCTGGCAGCTCCTTGGAGGTGAAATGCTCCCTGTGTGTTGTGGGAATCCAGGCCCTGGCAGAAATGAATCGGTGGCAGGAAGTTCTGTCCTGGGTTCTTCAGTATTACCAGGTCCCTGAAAAGCTACCTCCCAAAGTCCTGGAACTATGGTAGGTCCTTGTTCTGATTCACTGGATCAGTTCAGGAACAAGAGGACTTTCATGTCCTTTTTTGAATCAGTGCCCAATATCTTCTCTTTCTTCCTTCCCTACCATTTCCCTCTATATCTAATTCTTTCCCTGCTTGTTTTGTTTTGTTTTTGACCCAAAACCTAGCAATAAAAGATGAGGAAGGGGGAATTTAGGAGTCGGGCAGAGGGAAAGAGGAGGAGAGGGGACAATGGGAATAGATGTGCAGTGGGATGACAGAGGTGGAGTATGTCCTAGCTGAGAGAGCTTCTTGCTACTTCCTAGGAATTCCTAATTCTTATCAATATCATCATCCCAGAGGGAAGGCCTGGAGGACACAGGGGAGGGGTTGGGTGGGAGAGGGTGGTAGTTATGAGAGGTGAACCAACCATGGAGCACTGACCTCTTTTTTTGAAATTGGGTTATTTGGGGCTGCAGTGTTCTTTTATACAGCAAAATGCAAGAGCCTGGAGCTGTGCTGGAAGTGGTCAGTGCTTGGCTACAAGACCCCGACAATCAGGGTCTTCCAGAATACAGAGCCTTGGCAGAACTTCACCTGCAGCGAGTGCTGCTGCCTCTGGGCTGCTTGTCAGAGGCTGAGGAGCTCGTGGTGGGCTCTGCAGCCTTCAGTGAGGAAGAGCGGCTGGACGTACTCCAGACCATTAATAAGGCAAGGCAACAGCAGAAACACCAACACTCAGGCTCTGAGGAGGCCCAGAAGCTAAACCAGGAAGGTAAGGACATTATCCTTCTGTAGCCTCTATAAAGTGGAGTTGTGGGCTTTCCCTTATACCTTGGGGTTTATCATGATATTCCTGGGAACTTGGGAGCAATTATTTGTATGAGCAACTCCCAAATCGCAGAATAGGAAACCTGTTGATTTGATTAAAAAGCCACGCCCTGACCCTTTGTAGTTGGCAGTGGAAGGAGAATCTCTGGGAGGTGTCGCTGAATCTCAGAACCTTAACTCTTATCTCTTGAAAGCCACCTTCTCCTTAGGGTCCTCTCACTAGATCTCTTGTCTCTAGCATGCTGGCCTGAGTGGGATGTTATTCCTCCTTTAAAGGCTGGCCCAAATACAGACACAGCTGAGGTATGCTGTGGGATAGCCAAAGGAAAATAAGCTGACACATTAACTTGGTAACTTGACTTAGATAAAAATTACTTATCTTCAGCTTGGGCCCCACTGCCCAGCCTCCTGTCTGCCTTTACTTACTAGATCTCCTGGGTATGTTCTTCAGTGTTTGATGTCCCCCTTTAAGGGGCAGCCCACCTCTGCCCATTGGAGTGCAGTTTCACACAATGGCTTTTTAGGGAAACCATTTTAAGACCCAGCATCGTACACCTATTATCTTACAAGGGATGCCTACACAGGGGTGGGTGTAGGTGTAGGGGTTATTTTGTTATAAGGGAATTTAAAGGTCCTCTACTCCAGACCCTTCCCTGGTCTTTGAATCCTTTTCACCCTCTTTTTCCTCGAGTAATCATCTAGTCTATGGAAGTATAGGAAATTCACTGTCTCCAGAAGCAGCTCGTTCCATCTACGGACAGTTCTGTAGGGAAGTTCTTCCTGAGGCTGAATTTAAGTGTTTTCTTGGTAGTTTTTAGCCACTGTTCTTTGATTTTTCTCTTGGTACATACAGAATAGGCCTGATCCTTCTTTTTTATATGGAGTTCTTTAGCCAACTATAATCCTGTTTTCCAAAGTGTTTTTTTCTTTGTGTGCTAAAGAGGATGAACCTCCTGAGGTAGAATCACTTCTTTGCAAACAGGTTGTTGGCTTTAGGAATTGCCTGTGGCTAACCAAGCCCTCTGCCCCTCCATCTCCTGGGGAAGAAAGGATGGGGAAAGGATTTGATGGCAAGTTCAGAGTGTTCTATCAGGACTTGGCACCACTTGTTCTTGAGTTGATGGTGTTCATATTTAAAATCTAAGACTTTTGAATTCTTCACTATATATATTGCCTTTCATTTTCCTGCATTAATGTGATAATCAAGAACTATTGCTCTGTGTAACTCTCTGTACATATCTTAGGCCAAAATATAAAGAATGCTATAAAATAGTATTTAAAAAGTACACTAAATATGCCAGGTTTACCCAGCTGAGTAGATGTTGTCTATTAAAAGTCTCTCCTAAGGAGATGACATTCTAGTGATGTAGTCTGTCCTTAAAACATTTTTGGAGCTTTTGGAATCTCTTTTAGAACCACTTTATGAACTATAGGAGTGAACTAGTCTTTTGCTCAACTCTCATAATCCAGCTCAAAGCTCAGAGTCAGGGAAGCTGGTTCTCGTGGAGTTACCCTGCAGTTATGCTCTGTCTCCCTGACCAGGCTCCTTCTCCCACAAGTTCCTGTCACTAATGGTGTTGCTTCGCCGGCTTTGGGATTCTACAGTGAGTCACCTCTTTTCCATGCCCTTCAGAAAGAGCCTCCTGGCCGCCTTGATCCTCTGCCTCTTGGTGGTAAGGTTTGATCCAGGTGAGTAATGAAGCCTGTCTTCTCTCCTGCCCTTCCTGGGGAAGGGGCCATTGAACAGGGACTGAGCCTGTGGGAGCCTTCCTGGGGATGGAGGCATCTCCGGTACCACTTCTCCCTGAGTCTCTTCTATAAGGAGGGACTGTTGCACCTCAGTGAGAGCCAGCTCAGCTCACCTAGGAGAGAACAGCCCTGGAGTCCACGAGAGCAGTCTGGAGGAAATTCACTCTGTTGACCCTTGAACACTGACTTTGAGTGATTGTCATCTACTTTATCCAAGGGTGAACTCTGACCAGAATGTGAGAATTTAAAAAAAAATTTTCCTCATCGTAATACCTAAAAAATTGTGCTAAATTGTAAATGAAATACACGTATATTTTAGAAAATGTAGAAAATAGAGAAAAGTATAAAGAAGAAAACAGAAATCACCTATAAGTTTGTTATTGTAATGGTTATACTGTAGTCTTTTTCTATATGGATGCAGATGCAATTTTGCATGTTATAAATATCTTTTAAAACATGGCTTTAGATGGCTAAATAATATTCCAGTTTACAGAAACTTCCATGATTGATTAATAACCCCATTGTTGAACATTTTGATTCTTTCTTTTTTTTTTTTTAAGATTTTTTTATTTATTTGACAGAGAGAGACACAGCGAGAGACGGAACACAAGCAGGGGGAGTGGGAGAGGGAGAAGCAGCCTTCCTGCTGAGCAGGGAGCCTGATGCGGGGCTCGATCCCAGGACCCTGAGATCATGACCTGAGCCAAAGGCAGACGCTTAACGACTGAGCCACCCAGGCGCCCCACAGTTTGATTATTTCTTACTCTGTTTTCTACAGTGCTATGAAGCAGACAGGAGCCCCCTAAGTGCTATTTGGGAACAACCCTGGTTATTTCCTGAGGATTAACTCCTCAAAACTAAGTGCTGGACCAAAGATTAGGAGTTCATTCTTTTAGATTTTTATGTTTGTGTGTTACTCTATGTGAGTTATGATCTAATCTCTACTCTTCTTATGAATTTAGACTTAGAATAGAATTATATAACTTTCAAAACTGCAAGGAAAACTAGAAACCCTTATTCCAGTCCCTTCATATTCTTTTTCTTTTTTGATCAAGAAACCTAAGAACTATAGAAAAAAGTAACTAGCCCAGGGTCACACAAATAATTTGTCTATTTTAAAAACTGCCAGTTCTTGGAACACCTAGGTGGCTCAGTTGGTTAAGCGTCAGATTCTTGGTTTCAGCTCAGGTCATGATCTCAGGGTTGTGAGATCCAGCCCCACATGGAACTCATGTGGACTCCGAGCTCAGTGGGGGAGTCTGCTTGAGATTCTGTCTCTCTGACCCTTCTCCCACTTGCGAACGTTTGTGCATGCTCTTGTGCGTGTGTGCTCTCCCTCTCTCAAAGAAATAAATCTTTAAAACAAAACAAAAACAAAACCTGCCAGTTCTTGATTTAATCTTTAGGTCTTCCCCATTTTCCCCATTCCCCTTTCTCTTATTCAGTGAGCTTTTTTTGCATAGCTCAAAGTTGTCTTTTCACTTTGCTGAACACTGAGCAGGAAGGAATTCCCTCTGAATAGCTCTGTTTGCTTAAGGAAAGAGTCCTGAGTTAGTTCTCAGGAAAGCTGAGGATAGTTTGTGTTCATTCCAGTCCACTCTCTGACTTGTACTTTGTTCCAGAGACTTGATAAAAATTTAGAATTTTTTTTTTTTTTTTATGGTGCTTTTAAGTCCTGCTCTTCTGAGTGGGGACAGCAAGAGGCAGTTTGAGCTTGCTGCCTCCAAGGCTTCTTCCCGGTGTCCTGGCCTGGCACTGCTCACCCCTAGTGGCGGACTTGACTCATTGCAGTGGTGGTGCTGTGGGAGAGGAGAGTCCATGACCAGGCCGCAACTAGAACTCTCTAGGAAGGATATAAAAAGAGTAGACTGTCAGTAGCTTTCTTTAAAAATAACAGTTTTCTTTTTAAGAAAGAAAAAAAAATCAGTTAAAAAAATCAGTAATCAAAAAAGGAAAAACCAACCAGTCAATTCAGCCCTAATTCCCAAGAGGTAGATTGTACTTTATTTTCAATATGATTAACTTAGGATAAAAATAGGTAATACTGTCACTTGGCTCCAGGTTGAGAAGGTATGAAAAGAAATGTAGTGAAGTCTCTTCTCAAATTTATCTTCCCAGAGGCAGCCACCATTACGTTTTTTGTGTCTGTATTATAAAGCTAGGCTAAAACATAATGTTTGGATCTTTTTCTCAGCAAACTTAAGGTCACTGTAATCCAAGTGAAGAAAATATATCCCAGAGAATATATGCTAGAGAAAATGAAAGTTTTCTTTATTGTTGGGAAGGGGAGGAAGAGCAAATAACATTAAGCATCAACATATGCTTTACAAAGATCACTCATACTCCCAAAGTGGTAGGGTTTCCAAGGAAAGGGACTTGAGGCTGAGGGGAAGAGGAGGGGAGTAAAGGCAGGCACACTGACAACAATCTTCCTTTTTCCTGCAGCTTCTCCTTCTTCCTTGCCCTTCCTCTACAAGCTGGCTCAGCTCTTCCATCGGATCCAGGAGGCCATGTTTTCTCTCTACCGGCTTCCTATCCACGACTGAGTGGTCTTTCCCATTCCACTCAACCTCTCTACTCCCCAGGTCGGCCATGACAGAAGCAGAGTAACTCATCCATGGCAGCCCGCCTGTTGCTGGCTGGGCCCCCTCAATTCTAGAAAGACCTGATCCAGTCTGGTGAACTGTGTTTTGCCACCTGAATGTTATCCCCCTTGCACCCCACTTTGGCTGGTGTTGGTAGGTAATGTGGGAACAAAGTGGGGCCAGAGAGCACAAGTCCTCCAGAATAATACTCCCTTATACCCAGAGGCTCCTTCTAAAGGAGGGGTTTGGGAAAGAAGAGTGAAATACTCCTTCTCCTTGGCAAAGGCAAGGGATTGATTTTTCAGGTCAGGGTGTTAATGAAGCTGGAAGTTCAGAAAACTCTGATAGAATGACCCTTGGCCTTTCACTTCTGTGGAAAACTTACCTCTGAAAATTGCCTTTATAGGGTAGGCCCTTAATTAGGCAGATTGAGGATCTGAGAGGGCCTTTTAATTCTCCTCTATGCTCCTTTCCACCAAATCTGTGCATAGAGAAGTTATTTATTGATACACCATTCCTGTGGTTTTGCAGTGGGCTTGAAACTACTTGGGCCCTCTCTTTTCAGACCAGGACGTGGCTTTCAGAACCACTCAGGTGACTGTTGAAAGCAAAGTAAGGCGGCTCTGCTCTTCTCACTGGGTAAAGTGATCTTGTTTGGTGCCTCTTGGGCTTCAGCTCAATTTTCCAGGTTGTCAGTGGCCAAGTCCTGCTCTGTTACACACTCAGTATTCCTGTGTTCTCTTTCTTCCTGTCAGTTCCTTCTCACTGCCCTGCAATAGTACTTTTGTGCTTTGTCCAACAGCTGTTTCACCAGGTTCTGCCCTTTGTCCTTGCCTCCTTGGTATACACCGTTGCTGTCCCCCCCTTCTATGTCCTGTTGTTCTAGCTATAGTCTATTGCAAAATGTACAGGTTTTTCCACTCGTGTAGCCTTGAAAAGTAGGCCAGGCTCAGAGGCTGATGAGCTGAAAATGGAACTGGGTAATCAGGTGAGCTGGAAGGGATGTGTAGAGGGAGTTGGGCAGAGGGGAGATATGGGTTTTGAAGGCAATAAACAATCTACTGTTAGGGGGAGGAGGCATTGGGGCCATAGCATTGGGTATTTGAAATGTTTCAGTGTTTTCTGTCACTGGCCACGAGAATCTTACATGTTTCTGTGCAGGTAAACGTAAAACACTACTATGCTGTCGGAGTTGTAAAGGCTTCCCGCAGGGGCTAACCTTTTTGAGGCTGAAGGCCAAGCAAACTGCCCCCAGCTGGGGTTTCAGGCAGTGTTGATGCCAGGAATAGAGGAGGTGCTTTGTAGTTTCCCAGAGGTTGGTTTTCAGGAGTTCCAAGTCAACAACTTCTCTTTAGTAAAGTGGGTAGAAGGACTAAACCTCACAGGCCCTTGGGAGGTAAGTCCCTAGGGTGTTGTCCACCTCTGTAGGAAACAAATCTGTGCTTTTACATGTGGACTTTTAAATAGAGTTAAGAACCCTGGGGAGAGGAGAGGAGACAGGTAAGCTTTGAGACCTGTTAGAATGATTTCTCAAAATGAAAATCTGGTCCTTCGCTACCCTAGATAAAACTCTTTAATGTCTTCCCATGCTTCACATGGCATTTCTTCTTAAATTCGTCATGGAATTTAAGGCCCCTTATGCACTGGTCTTAGCTAACACCTCCACTTCGATGCGGGGCCTCTGTTCCTCATGCACGCCGCTCTCCAGCTGCCCAGCCAGTCAGTTTTCTGAACATTTCATGCCTTCACACCACTGTAACTTTAGCACCTGCTGTTCCCCCTGGAAGGCCCAGCTTCCACTTTTTGCCTGGTTAGCTCCCTGAATTTCCAGACTTACTCAACGGTTACCTTTGGGAATCCTGTCCTGATGGCCTCTGCTTCCTCCTTTTTGTGGCAGTGACCCCATGGCCTTGTAATTGTGAAGTCCTTTGTTACCTCCAGTAACTGTGAGCTCTTTGAAGCTGGGGAATGTGGCTCATTGCAGTGTTTTAAGAATCAGGTTTGGGGGGCGCCTGGGTGGATCAGTCGTTAAGCGTCTGCCTTCGGCTCAGGTCATGATCCCGGGGTCCTGGGATCGAGCCCCGCGTCGGGCTCCCTGCTCAGAGGGGAGTCTGCTTCTCCCTCTGCCTGCCGCTCCCCCTGCTTGTGTTCCCTCTCTTGCTGTGTCTCTCTCTGTCAAATAAATAAATAAAATCTTAAAAAAAAAAATCAGGTTTGGATCCCTGCTCTACCACTCATGAGGCATGTGACTGTTGGAAAGTGACCTATCCTTTCTCAGCCTCAATGTCCTCATCTGTTAGTGAGTTATTATCTTGTAGGGGCTTTTAGGCCTAGCCGAGGAAATATGAAGGTATCAGAGGTGTTTAAATGAATGAACTGATATAGCTGCCATGACAAAAGATCCGTGTGCTTTTGGTGTATTTATTTATTGTGAAAAGTCTGAGTAAAAAGAAGTCTGTCTGTCCCTTGAAGTTCCTCCATATTATTCAGCTTGTAGGCCTCTCGGTTCTCTGTTTGATGTTTGTCTTGAACTCTGCAGTGTTGTCTGATCACCAGCCCCAGCTACCTTCCTAGTTAGTCAAGGAACTCAGAACCAAAACTGCTCTGATGACTTTGACCTTTTCTAAGAATGGAGGCCGGTATTCATATGAATCTTCAAGTCTGGGCTTAACGAGGTCGGGAATGAAGGGAGGGCTTCCTTGTTAGAGCCGTGCTGTCCAGTATAGTAGCCATTAGCCACAGGTGGCTTTTGACCACTTGAAATGTGGCTGGTCCAAATCGAGATGTTCTGTAAATGTAAAATACTCACTGGATTTTGAAGATTTATTACTAAAAAAATGAAAATTCAATGATTTTTATATCGATTGCATGTTGAAATGATAATATTTTGGGTATAGTGGGTTAAATAAAATCTATTAAAATTCATTTCAGCTGTTTTTACTTTTTTGTGAGGTTACTAGAATGTTTAAAATGACATATATGACTCACACTATATTTCTTTCGGGCAGTGCTGTTGAACACATACAGTACACATCAAGTTCAGAGCGGATGGCAATCATCATTGTATGATGGGATTTTGTAGAGTGTTAGATCTGGGAAGATCATCTCTTATAGCCCCCCCACCCCACCTTTTTAAGTAAAGGAAATTGAGACCCAGAGAGGTGAAGTGATTTGCCCTGAGTCGAATAGCCTGAGTAAGATCAAGGTCTCCTGACCTCAAGTCCAGTATTCCTTTCACTGGCGCTATGATTCTGCCTCACTTGCCCTAAAATCAGTCACTCCCTGGCTGAAATTCACTGTTAATATGCAAACATATCCTGGGAGGGGTAACTTTAGCTGGAGTTAGTTGATTAGTTTTACAGGGTTTTGAGAGAATACAACATAGAACATATTTTAAAATTTAGGGATGCTGAGGAGAGCAGCAATGGATAATGCTATTCTGTGGTCAGAGAGGAGGCTGGGGAGGTTGGGGTGAGGTGGAGAGATGAAATTAAGCTACTATGGGCAATCACAGGGGTGGAGGTGGATGGGCCAGTGAAGGACATAGTTGTTCTACTTCTAGAAAGCAGCTTTAAGGGACTGAGGAGGTATGTCATAGCTTTTTGCAGGTGATCTGCACTCTTTTGCATGTATGTGTTTGCACCATGTGTGCATGTAGACCATTTAAAAGTGATACTGAAGTTTTATATATATGGTACAAAATTCAAATGTTACAAAAGGATATTCATGGAAAAGAATATCCTTTTTTTTGCACCCCCAGTTTCCTGCCCAGAGGCCACCACCGTTAATTAATTAATCTTGGATGATTTTTCCTCATCAGCTCATTCTTACCAGCTATTCAGTATTCCATTGTGTGATAGAATCACAGTGTAGAAAACCTCCACGCTTTCCCTTTTTAATATATTGAAACCTCTCAACCCTCTCCTAAGCCTAGAAACACAGCAACTCTGAGTTTGAGATTAACAGGTACTGGTCCTGTCTCTTTACTGTCACTTCCTTGCAAACATGGAGCAGTCTGCTCAGCCTGTCTGGTAACTACCACAGCCACAGTGGGCAGATAAGAGCAGGCCCTTGCTCACCCTGGACATTCAATTTTTCTGAATCTGGACTGGCACTCAAGCATCTTCTGCCATTTGCTGGAAAGAGCCAGAGGAAATGGCAGAAAGAGAAAGGCCTGACATGAGTTGCAAATAGGCACCTACTCACTACCTTGCCCTCTTTCCCTTCTTGCATGGAGGAGTCCCAGGGCCATTGCAATTCGACCTCTGGCATGCACAGGTGAGGCCTGTTGTAATTCTGCTAATTTTACTCTCTGGCTTAGGCAAGCTCCCTGCCATAGCACACCTTTGGAATTTAATACATGAAGTGTTTACTAGAAGAAAATAGGGCCCTTTTGCTTCCCTCCCTCTGGAAACCTTAGTTTTATGGACTGGTAAGAAGTGAAGTTAAAGGCAATGTGCACAATGCTGTCAGCAGCCTATGAAATCCCTCTCTGTGCCATTCCTCCAATAGTAAGGTAGGGATCCAGATATTGTTTGCTGGCCTCTAGGCCTCCAGGCCTCCTGATAAAACAATGACTTTTTCTTGTGTTAAAGCAATGCATATATATTTTGGAAAATATTAATAATTGCATAGAAGCAAATATGGGACTCTTGACCCCACTACTCAGAGATAACCACTGTTAATATTGACTGATATTCTTTCAGTTTTTTTTTTTAAAGATTTTATATATTTGTCAGAGAGAGAGAGAGAGAGAGCAAGCACAAGAAGGGGGAGCAGGCAGAGGGAGAAGCAGGCTCCCCGCTGACCTAGGAGCTGGATGTGGGGCTCAATCTCAGGACCCCGGGATCATGACCTGAGCAGAAGGCAGACGCTTAACCACCTGAGCCACCCAGGTGCCCTCAGTTTTTTTAAGCATCTAACCCTCTTGGTAGCCCAGGTGTTTGAAAAGCTGTGAAAAAATGTAAATTTCCAGATAGAATGGTTTGTGCACGAGTGGGACTAATTGGCTCAGCTGGGTTCCTTCTTTTTTTTTTGAATTTTATTTTATTATGTTAGTCACCATACATTACATCATTAGTTTTTGATGTAGTGTTCCATGATTCATTGTTTGTGCATAACACCCAGTGCTCCATTCAGTACGTGCCCTCTTTAACACCCATCACCAGGCTAACCCATCCCCCCACCACCCTCCCCTCTAAAACCCTCAGTTTGTTTCTCAGAGTCCATAGTCTCTCATGGATCATCTCCCCCTCCGATTTCTCCCCCTTCATTTTTCCCTTCCTACTATCTTCTTTTTTTTTTAAACATATATTATTTTTTTCAGAGGTACAGGTCTGTGCTTCATCAGTCTTACACAATTCACAGCGCTCATCATAGAACATACCCTCCCCAGTGTCCGTCACCCAGCCACCCCATCCCTCCCACCTCCCACCACTCCGGCAACCCTCAGTTTGTTTCCTGAGATTAAGAGTCTCTTATGGTTTGTGTCCCTCTCTGGTTTCATCTTGTTTCATTTTTTCCTCCCTTCCCCTATGATCCTCTGTCTTATTTCTCCAACTCCTCATATCAGTGAGATCATATGATACTTGTCTTTCTCTGATTGACGTGTGTGTGTGTGTGTGTGTGTGTGTGTGTGTGTGTGTGTGTGTGTGTGTGTGTGTGTACCACATCTTCTTTATCCATTCATCTGTCGATGGACATCTTGGCTCTTACCACAGTTTGGCTATTGTGGACATTGCTGCTATAAACATCGGGGTGCACGTACCCCTTCGGATCACTACATTTGTATCCTTGGGGTAAATACCCAGTAGTGCAATTGCTGGGTCATAGGGTATCAGCTGGGTGCCTTCTACTAAAGAGAGTAGAAATGATCTAGGAAAGGTCAGGCTGGGGGAGAAGAGGCCATGCAGCCAATTGTCCTGTGGTGGCTAAATAGCTTGAGGTATAAAGGAATGGTGAAATGTCCACTAATGCGTGCTTTCACCAACACTGCCAGATCCCAATAGGTAGGGCTGGGATTTTATTACCTACTTCTAATTTTAATACTGACCCAGACTTATATTTAACACAATTTCCAAGCTCCTATTTCTTTGAAACATTTAACATTCCCTTGTCCCTATTATACTATCTGAGGTAGGGACTGACACACATAAGATAGTATTTAGAGACTTGGTTGAGAAAAGGAGTTTTGTAGAAGTATGTCAGTATAGAAGAAAGTCACTTTATTTTTTTAACAACATATTTTTTTTAAAAAAGATTTTATTTATTTAAGAGAGACAGAGAGCACAAGCTGGGGGAGTGGGAGTGGGAGAGGGAGAAGCAGACTCCTCGCTGAGCAGAGAGCCTGATGTGGGGCTCAATCCTAGGACCCTGGGATCATGACCTGAGCTGAAGTCAGATGTTTAACTGACTGAGCCGCCCAGGCGCCCCAACAATATATTGTTTTCAAGATTTTATTTATTTATTTGAGAGAGAGAGAGAGAGAGAGAATGAGAGGAGAGTGTCAAGAAGTAGACTCCCCACTGAGTGGGGAGCCTGATGCTGGGCTCGATCCTGGGACTCTAGGATCATGACCTGACCCGAAGGCAGACGCTTAACTGACTGAGCCACCCAGGTGCCCCCCAAGAAGTCACTTTAATAATAATAATATCAGGGCACCTGGGTGGCTCAGTCGGTTAAGTGTCTGCCTTCGGCTCAGGTCATGATCCCCGGGTCCTGGGACGGAACCCCACATCGGGCTCCTTGCTGGGGCGGGAGTCTGCTTCTCCTTCTCCCTCTGTGTGTGCTCTCTCTCAAATAATAAAATTTTAAAATAATAATAATATCAATATTATTTATACGTAGAAATTCCTTGCGCAGAAAACCAAATTGTAATGGTTCTTAGAATGTAACCAACAGGTTCTCATCCTCAGAGATAAATTACATTCTAAGAAAAAAACCATTCACACTTTTATGCAAAAGGTTTGTTTTCCAAATGCAATAGAGTACTATCTCTTCGTTGGCTCCTTTATCTGTCTCTAGCCTCTCTGACTCCACCTTTGTTGTTTCTTTGGCTGGTTTCTCTTTTTCTTTTGGCCTTCAAACTTGAAGTGAATGTATCCTCAAGGCTCTGCCCACAGCTCTTCTCTTTCTACATATTTTCTCTTGGTGAGTTTTTCTACTCTCATGGATTCAAGTACCTATCTGAATGACCCCCAGTCTCCGACTCGGTCTCTGATTTTCAGGGTTTGTCTAATTATATTTCCAACTGCAGAGAAAACCTGGACCCACGTTACTTCTCTCCTTCTCCTCAAGTCCCCCATCCAGACTCTTGGTCTTCATTCTTATCGGTGGAGGTGAAGTTAGAAAGAGAAGAAAGGACACAGGACTTTGGCACCTGTTTTAGCAGTATCATTGCTCAGCTCACTGCAGAGGGAAAGAGCAGGAGGTATTCCTTCTCAAGTGTACCAGTGATGACAAAGACAGTCTGGCCGGTGTTCTTTGGTGTAGATATAAATACAAGCTTGTGGTTCTATCAGATAACTTATATGGATAAGCCAGACTCTTGGTTACCTGCAGACTCAGCTGGATTCCAAGGAATGGGCTGCTTTCTCTGAAAGGAAGCTACTCTGTTTCTTTGATCCTTTCAAAGTGTTGTCTGAGAGTTTTGCTCACCCTTCCTAATCCATTGCCAAGCTGGAATGCTGCTAAAATTGACTTGTTACCCTAAAAGAGTCACCCTACCCACTCCAGATCTCGCTGAGCATTTGGTTTCTTGACTGTGGATGGCAGCCTCCTCCCAGCAGGTACCTACTGCTCTGGAACATTCTGAAGATCCTACCTCCTTCCCTCTTAGTACTCGTCACAGTTCTGTCCTATTTGTGGATTCCATGGTGCCCTAGGTGACAGTTAGCTGTTCCAGAAGGGGCTAAAGACAATGGTTAAAAGATACGTCCCATGAATCCTCCCAAGAAACACAGGGAATTTTACAAAGATTTTCTTTTCTTTCTTTTTTTTTTTTTTTTTAAGAGATCAGACTTAAACCCAATGAGATAACTTTGCTGTATAAGTGAGAGGCAGTGTGGGATGGTGTTTGAGAGTGTGGGCCCTGGGACCCTAATACCTGAGTTCATATCTTGGTTTCCTAACTTTGGCCTTGGGCAAACTACCTTTCCTGTGCCTTACTTTCTTCGTCTGCAAAATGATATAAATTATATTTACTTCATTGGTTTGTTGTGAAGATTAAATGGTGCTAACATGTAAAAAAATTCATAGCATAAAGTGAGCAGGTGCTAGTTATTCTTGCCATTACCATTAATTAAATGTGAGATGTGGGAGGGGAGAGTCAGTAGAGTTAGATCATCCATTTATTCATAGTGTTAGATCATTCATCATCATCAAACTGCAAACAGGTAGCCTCCCCCAATTCCTGGTTCTCAGCTCAGGAACTAGGCTTTCTAGGTGACTCTAACTACTTAAAGAAGAGCCAAGCCTTTTTTATATATTTACTTAAGAACGTATTTAGTTTTCTGAATATGCAGTACAGTCATACAGTTTTTTAAAAAGTATGAAAAGGCCTAGTGTGAAGAACCTTCCATTCCTGTCTGTCATCCAGCAAGTTCCTTCCTCTCCCAAGTACTGGCTACTGCGATTCATTTTTGAATTTCTTCTTCTAGACTTTCTTTGTACATATATAAAAAAGTAGATATAGATCCTATTTTTTCTTTTTTTAAAAACACAGTAGTAGTATATTATATACACTGTTTTATTCCTTGTTTTTTATTTTTTCAAAGAATTAGAATGATTTTGAGGGAGATAAAGGAAAATATGTTACTATAATGTGGACCTTTGGAAATAGGACTAGGCTGGTTTTGGTTCTGGCTCTGCTATTAACTTGCTCTATAACTGCAAAAATCACTTAATCTTGGGTCATAATTTTCTCACTTCAAAGATGGTGATAAAAATTACCTGCCTTACAATATTTTGTGTCAAGTGATCAAAAGTCTATAAAAACTGTGAAAAATATTAAGTGGTGGAGTACTGAAAACACCACACAATATTTGATATTATAAAATAGGATGGTTAAGTCTTTTTATTAAAATAGGTTGAAAATTTTTGAGGTTGGGTCATGATCATGGCGTCCTGGGATTGAGTCCTGTGTCAGGCTTCCTGCTCAGCGAGGAGTCTGCTTCTCCCTCCCCCTGGTCTTATGCTCTCTCTCTCTCTCCCTCTCAAATAAATAAATAAATAAAATCTTTTAAAAAGAGAAAATATTTGAAATAGATGCATGAAATAGGAAGGCTAAATAGATACTGACTTTTCATATAGGCCCATTTAGTTGAATTAAGTAAGACTTAAATGATCCACTAGAGAACTGTGTATAGTTACATAGGCAACTACAAATTAACACTTCCTCTGAACAATTTAAAATAATCAGGTAATAGGGAAAAAAATAATATGCTCTCTGCCTTACCTTTACTTAGGAGGGTGAGGACTGGTGAGTGAGGAGGTAATAGAGTTTGTGAGAGAATTTTTTTTTCAAATTAGTACTATATATATATATATATATACACACACACACATATATATTTCTATTTTTTTTAATTGAAGTATAGGTGACACACAATGTTATATTAGTTTCAGGTGTACAACATGGTAATTTGACAGCTTATGCTATGGTTATGCCGTGCTCACTACAGATGTAGTTACCATCTGTCACCACATAGTGCTATTCAATACCATTGACTATATTCCCTATGCTGTACTTTTTATTCCCCTTATTCCATAACTGAAAACCTGTATCTCCTACTCCACTTCATCTATTTTGCCCCTCTCCTCACTCCCCTTCCCTCTGGCAACCATCAGTTTGTCCTCTGTATTTATGGGTCTGTTTCTGCTTTTTGTTTATTTGTTTGTTTTGTTTTTTAGATTCCACATATAAAGGAAATCACTCTAGGTCTATCCATGTTGTCACAAATGGCAAGATCTCATTCTTTTTTAAGGCTGAGTAATATTCCATTGCATTATGTATGTATGTATGTATGTATGTATGTATGTATGGGTATATACCACATCTTCTTTCATCATTCATCTACTGTTGGATACTTGGGTTGTTTCCATTATCTTGGCTATTATAAATAATGCTGCCATAAACATAGGAGTATATACATCTTTTTCAAATTAGTATTTTCATTTGTTTGGGTAAATACCCAGTAGTAGAATTACTGGATCTCATGGTAATTCTGTTTTTAATTTTTTGAGGAACCTCCCTACTATTTTCCATAGTGGCTGCACCAGTTTACGTTCCCACCAACAGTGCACAAGGGTTCCTTCTGTGAGAGAATATTTTGTTTGGCTAAAGACAAAGGCTGGGGACAGCTGGACCAAGACGGGTAAATCTACTTTATCCTTATAAACAAGAGTCCATGACAGGGAAGCAGGTACAGGTGGGTAAGGTTTTGGTGGGTACTTGAGTTTTAAAAATGGATTCATGAGGCAATATTGCTGGGGGTCAAAAACCAAAAATCAAATTGACTGGAGTGAAAAATAGCCTGGGTCCTAACCTGGCTCTGGTGCTACATGGAATGGACTTTATTTTTAGTTTTGTTTTTTTTTTAAGATTTTATTTATTTATTTGACAGAGAGGGACATAGGGAGAGAGGGAACACAAGCAGGGGGAGATGCAGATGGAGAAGGAGAAGCAGGCTTCCCACCAAGCAGAGAGCCCGATGCAGGGCTCGATCCCAGGACCCTGGGATCATGACCTGAGCTGAAGGCAGACACTTAACGACTGAGCCACCCAGGTGCCCCTAACAGTCCATATTACTTATTATATTTTTAACATTTCAAATATTTTCTATTTATTCAAACAACTTTACTAAAAAATACCCATGAAAATTAGTCTAAATCTTCTCTGTGATATACATTCATATTTGTTTATCATAAGCACATACTGACTACTTTTGAGTTCTGCAGCTTTTTCGTTTACTATTATCATCTACTCAGTTTCCAACATTATCTACTTCCTTTCCATCTGTGTTTGTTCCCCAGGGTGGCTGTCACAGATTACCACAAACTGGGTAGCTTAAAACAACAGAACTTTATTCTCTCATAGCTCTGGAGACCAGGAGTCCAAAATTAAGGTGTCTCTGTCTCTGAAAGCTGTAGAGGAGAATCCTTCCTTGCCTTTTTCAGGTCTGAGTGGCTCCTCACATGGAGAGGGAGGAAGATGGTGGAGGAGTAGGGGACCTTAGTTTTGTCTGGCCTCTGGAATTCAGCTAGATAGCTATCAAATCATTCTGAACACCTTTGAACTCAACCGGAGCTCTAAGAAGAGAATTGCTGCAATTCTACAAATAGAAAAGGGAACACTTTCTGCAAGAATGACAAGATTGAAAAACTCACCCCAAAAAAGAGAACAAGAGGCAGTAATGACTGCCAGGGACCTAATCAGTATGGATATAAGTAAGATGTCGGAACTAGAGTTCAGAATAATGATTATAAAGATACTACCTGGGCTTGAAAAAAGCATAGACGACACCAGAGAATCCCCTTCTGGAGAAATGAGTGGCTCCTCATATTCACTGCTTTGGGGCAGCATAACTCCCATCTCTGCCTCCATTTTCATTTGGCCTTCTGTGTTTCTATCTTCTTTTCTGATGCTTATAAGGGAACTTGTCATTGAATTTAGGACCCACCCTAATCCAGATGATCGCATCTTGATACATCTTAATTGCATCTAAAAAGACTGGTATCCCAAATAACAGTGTGAGGTTCTGAGTGGACATGTCTTTTGGGGACCACAATTCAACCCACTGCTGTACATTAGTAGCCATATAGTATTCCTTCCTATTTTTTAAAAAAGATTTTATTTATTTACTTGAGAGAGAGAGAGAGAGAGAGAGCAAGCACAGAAGGAGAGGGAGAAGCAGACCCCTGCTGAGCAAGGAGCCTGACACGGGGCTCGATCCCAGGACTCTGGGATCATGACCTGAGCTGAAGACAGACGCTTCACCGACTGCGCCACCCGGGTGCCCCATATTCCTTCCTATTAATATGTTGGCCATTTCAGTTCTTTCTGACTTTTTTGCTAATATGAATGGCAGCTCTAAATGGATGCATATGAAAATGCCACATGACAGTACTATTATTTTCCTTGCCTGTTATTTTCTTGGGATAATTTTCCAAAGTCAATTTATAATGTCAGTGGTGAGAACAGGTTTCCAGCTCTTTTAACACACTGCCAGGGTGTGGTCCAGAGAGATTGGATCACTTTGAAATACTCATAGCAATATGTGAAATAACTGGACAAAAAAAAGAGATAACTAATTGTTTCAGTGTCCAACAGGAGGCAAATATCTAACAAGTAAAGAATTAACTATAGACAGAATAGTCTATAGTTAAGACTCAAGAAGGTAATGACTCAACTGCCTTATCTTTCCTATGGTGCCACTTTATCCCACACAGATCTGTTGATGCTTTTTTTAGGGGCTGGCCGATGAAGAAAGTGGTTACCTGATCTGTAACAGAACTTTAGCTGCAATGAGGGTAAGGGCTTTCACATTGGCCTCTAATCAGCTTGAGCCAATTTGTGAGGGAAATTAGTTTTTCTTAGTTCCCCAACCTCAGTGTTCTTTGCAATTTGCTAGTCTGTCTTTGACCCCCAGGCCTAAGTGCCCACTGCCTCACATTCTCACTGCCTCATCTTTCTGCTGAATTCTATGTGGCTGACTGATGTTAGCCTGAAAGGCTGCCCACTCCCAGGAGAGCTAAGTTTAACAGGGATTAAAAGCCAAAGTTATGGAGATGATGCACTGAAAGGTGCCATTTCTGGCATCAACCAGTTGGGAGAAGTGTGAGCAGGGGAAGAATCAGGGCCAAGAGGAAAATACTGCCTTCCCCAGCTTAAAACAAAACAACCCTGACTCTTAAGGTTGATTTTGAAAGGAGACTTGCCCGGGAGAAGGTAAGCTGGATTGTGTGACTCCAAATTTATCCTGGGATTCACCTTCTTCTTGATGGTCTCTTGATGATTATGGTGGCTGCAACCATGCAGACCTCAAAGGGACCCACTTCATCTGTGATTACTGTGGCCAAAGATTCCCATCCTTCTTTTAGTACCAGGCAGCAGAGGAGAAACAGCTTGGACTATTAATGTGTATGTGCAGGTGTACTTAAGGCTAGAGGATAACCAAAGTTAAGTAAACATAGTGAATACCTAAATTTAGATAATCTGATGATAAAATCTAATCTTCTCTCTGGAATTTGTAGTCTCACATCAGTGTAGGTGCCTGGAAATTAACAGATCTTTTTTTATATCTCTTCCTTTGGGTTCCCAGTCTTCCTCCACATGGGACCTCCATCTTTAATACACAACCCTTGGGAGCATCAACCTAGATATGTGGACTCTCAAAGTCTAAGCTAAGAGAATGAGGAGAAGTCCTCTCTACCTGCAGTTTGCCCTTTCAATTCCAGTTTATAGGTAATGATGGAACATTTGAGCTTAGCCTTTAGTACCAGACTCCCTGAGTACAAACCCCAGCTCTACCTCTTAACAGTTGTGATCGGGATTCAGTTAACATTTCTTTTTTTAATTACTATTAATTTATTTATTTGAGGGGGGAGGGGCAGAAAGAGAGAGAGAATCTCAAGCAGACTCCCAATGAGCATGGAGCCCAATGCGGGGCTCAATCCCACGACCCTGAAATCGTGACCTGAGCTGAAACCAAAAGTCCAATGCTTTACCGACTGAGCCACCCAGGCACCCCACGATTGACATTAACATTTCTAAGTCAGATTCTTCATCTGTAAAATGGGATAGTAAAATTTTTAATTTCAGAGGTTTGTGGTAAGGAATAAAAGAGATAAGTCCTTAGCATAGTGTTTGGCACATAGAAAGTGCTCAATGTCAGCAAATATTAGACATAAGTGTAAATAAATATTATATAAATAATAAATATATAAATATCATGAAGGCTAACTCTTCTCTTAGGTGACTGATAGAAATTACCTTACCTCCTACTCATATTGATGTGGCTCAACTTTTTAGGCTATCACAATAATGATTATATTTGAGAATGTGACTTCAGAGTCCAAAAATTCATACAAGAAATACACTTATAGGTAGTAACTGGGATGTGGAGTAATTTCTTTATGAGGCCTAAATTACACTGAATAGGAACTTGTTTTCTCATAAATATAAATATAATCACTAGTATTTTTGTTATCATTTTTATCGAGAGGGAGAGAGAGAGAGAAGTATTTACTTAAGGAATTGGCTCACAAGATTATGTGAGCTGACAGGTCCCAAGATACACAGTCAGCAAGCTGGAGACCCAGGAGAGCTGATGGTATAGTTCTAGTCCAAGGGCAAGAGACTAATGTCCTGGCCCAGCAGTCAGGTAGGCAGACATTCTCTCTTAGCTTTCTGTTCTATTCAAGTCTTCATTTGATGGGGTGAAACCCACCACATTATCAAGGGCAGTCTGCTTTACTCAGTCTACTGATTCACATGTTAATCTCATTCAGAGATTCCCTTGTAGACACACCCATAATAATTTTCTGACCAAATATCTGGGAATCCTATGACCCAGTAAATTTGACACATAATAATCATCACAGGGACTGAAAAAACATGTCCTTCCTCCTTTCCAAACTTCTACTCAGGGATAAAAGGCATAGAGTGGAAGTGGGATGGGGATTTATCCGTGAGATCTGGGTTACCACAAGTCAAATAATTTTAAGACAGAGGACTTAAAAACTAAAAGGAAACAAACATTTTTTTTTTTTTTTTAATTCCAAAGACTCAAGGCCACAGTCTTAGTCTGCTCCAGCTGCCATAACAAAATATCACACTCTGGGTAGCTTAAACAGAAATGAATTTCCTCACAGCTCTGGACCCTGGAAATCCAAGACTAACACCTAGCAGGGTCAGTTTCTGGTGAGAACTCTCTTTCTGACTTATATACAGCCTCCTTTTCGTGTCCTCACATGGCTTTCTTCTGTGCATGTGCACTCCTGGTGTCACTTCATCTTCCTATAAGGACACCACACTATTGGATTAGGGCCCCACTCTTAGTGACTTCATTTAACCTTAATTACCTCCCTAATGGCCTTGTCTCCAAATAGTCAGAGTGGGGATTAGGGCTTCAACATAGGAATGGGGGGGCACAATCCAGCATTTATGGGGTGGTCATGGCTCCCTCCAGCCCAAACCCCATAAAAGGGAAGGATGACAAAGTTCAAAGGACATCATCATAATCACTAGTATTGTCATAATGAGACATTAAGAACCTGTTCACAACATATTTACTGGTTCACAAAGAGAACTCAAAAATCATTTTTTTCAACAATGTTTATTGAGCATCTTTGATACACTCAGCTAGCTACTTTTTTTTGTCTGATGCATTTATTGCTGTATCCCCCACCCTAGACAGTATCTGACACATTGTAGGTACTCAATAAATATCAGTGAAATTGATTGAAAGGGTAAGTGCTCATGAGCTTTCAGAGATCCGGATCTCCCAGATGGCTCTCTCCCACCCCCAGCCTCTGCTGTGTCCGCGCCTGGCTCATGGACACTGACCCTTGGACAGCTCATCATGGGGTTGTTGATCTAACAACCACTCAACTTTGTTCCCTGGATTCTGTCTTGGCCTCTGTCCCAGGATTTCCAGGAAATCCAAACCCAGCTGTTCTCAGTCTTGTCTTTGCTATTCCTTACTGATCTCTGTAACTTTGTGAGGCTCTAGCTCCTCTGTGTGGCAGATATATGAATGGCCATATTGGGTCTGTTGTCAATCCTATGGCCACATAGCAGGTCTTTTTTTTAATGTAAATTTTAATTAGTGAACATACAGTACAATATTGATTTCTGGAATAGAATTCAGTGATTCATCACTTACATACAACACCAATGCTTATCACAGCAAGTGCCCTCTTTAATACACATCACTTGTCTAGCCCATGCCCCACCCACCTCCCTCCATCAACCCTCAGTTTGTTCTCTGTTGTTAAGTGTCTCTATGGTTTGTTTCCCTCTCTCCCTTTTTTCCTTTTCTTCTTCCCATATGTTCATCTATTTTGTTTCTTAAATTCTACATATGAGTGAGATCATATGATATTTGTCTTTCTCTGACTTATTTCAGCATAATACACTCTAGCTCCATCCATGTCATTGCAAATGGCAAGATTTCATTCTTTTAGATGATTGAGTAATTTTCCAATGTATATATACACCACATTTTCTTTATTCTTCAGTTGATGGACATTTGGGCTCTCTCCACAGTTTGGCTATTGTTGATAATGTTGCTATAAACATCGAGGTGCATGTACCCCTTCGAATCTGTGATTTTGTATCCTTTGAGTAAATACCTAGGATCAACTAGCTACTTTTGATGGTGAGGACAACACAACCCTTGCCTTTAAGGTGTTCCAATTTTGTAGGAATGTTTAAGCACATGCACACCCACACATATCTAGAATCCAAAGTGGAAAGTGATAAATGTAATGGAAGAAGTAATGGAATATGCTATGGGATTTGGAAGAGAAAGAAATATATAATTAGTAATAGTCATTATCCTTTATTGAGCATTTACCATTATATGCTTGGGAGTTAGCTTAATCATGATTCTCATTTTTCAGGATCTTACATTATAAGACAGACAAAAATTCAACTCGTAATCTGGTAAGTACTGTATGTATCAGTGAGTAAAGTGTAGTACTTTGGTCAAAGCAGCTCTGTGTAGTAGCATCATGCAGAAAAGCCATTAATTTGCCTGGAGTGACTTGATGGTTGGTGGTCAGGTGCCTAAGAAAAGTGGGATGTGAGACTGGGTTTCATGTTTTAGCGGGGATTGATTGGCCTCTGCTGGGGAAAGTGGATGGATGTTTAATAATGTTGCCAACATCTGAAGTATAAAAAGAGGGGCTCTTACCAAGGCCAGATCCAGTTGCCCCCAGCCCTCTCCAACTAGAAAGTAGAGGAAATCTCTTGCCCTTCAACATCATTGTGGCTACCAAGAGGAGGCCCTATTATTGGACAAAGAGGAAGCCAGAACCCTTGTACCATTTAGTACATTTTGGGCTTAAAAATAGGAAGAGGGAGTGACGATAAATGGATCAAGAAAGAGATTTGAAAATAATGGTGGAGGAGTGATGTACACTGATAGAGCAGTAGAAAGAGAAACAGCTTAAGTATTGAGCACCTGTTGTGTACCAGGAGCTTTATGGCTTTATATATGTTATCTCAGTTAACTCTCCAGTGACCACATAGGCTTTGATGGAAGTAGAAACAGGTTACTAGAGCAGAGGCTCAGCAACTTGCTTTTAAGCACAGGCAGGTAAGAAACAGAGCTGAGCTTGCAAGCCTGCTCCTAGCAGTGAGCCTTGCACTCTCCTGGGTTTAGGGTGACTGCAGTCAACTAAACCCCAGTCAGGTGGCTAGTTTTTGGCAGCAAGAAGAGAATGAAAGTTTGGGCAGTGATGAACATTTTGTTTAGCAGCACTTTAACATTTCTTTCCTAAGCAGCTTTCCAGCTAATGGCCGATCACACAGAGTGTACAAGTGCGTTTTGCTAATAAATAGGACTGCCTCCCCCACCGAGCCACGGAAGCGCTAAGAACCCAACCGCGCAATTCCCAGCACACCAGCGCCCAAGATGCCTGAGGGTGGACCCAGAGGCGGGGTGGGGCCACCTTGGCTGCCCGGGGATTTGAGCCGGGGCTGGGCGGGGAGGAGCAATTGTGACCTGCCCGGGTCCCTCCCCTCCCTGGGCACTGTGATGCTGCAGGGCAGCTGCTGGCCTAGCATGTCTGTCCCCAGACCCCTCCCGGCCGGTGTGTCACAACAGCGGAGGCGGCTGTATCTAGAGCACTTGGGGTGGGCAGGCCCAGCTGGGAGGCAAGCCGGCGAGGAGAGCGGCCGCGATGGTGAGCCTTTCCAGGGCCCGGGGCTGGGGGCCGGGGATCTGGAGCGCGGGGCTGGCACCCAGCGGAGAGCCATATCTACGCGGGGGCTAATGGATTCATCGCTTTGGATCTGCAGAGCTTGAAGACTCTTGGGGTGTCAGTTCAGGGTCGAGGGGGTCCGTACCTTCTGGCGGAGGACACCCGTGCCCGTACCCTTTATAATATACATAAAGTAGAGACCTGAGGCGAATCGCCCCCCAAAGGGACCTAAGGGAGATTTGCGCACGCAGGTGATGAGAGGGAGGACTTGGGAAGCCGGCGCCGAAGAGGTGAGATTCTGAGGGATCCCCGGACAGGCAGCTCAGGGTCTAGAGTGGGGTAAGTAGGAGACAGTCCAGGGATTCCAGATGGGTGAGCTGGCCCCGGCGGCTGGGGGAGTGGGTGCAGTTAGGTCCCCAAATCCAATCAAATGTGAGAGAGCCCCAGAATGTGACAGAGGACTTAGGGCGTCACAGTCTCCCCACGCTTGAGGTCGTTTTCCTTTCTGGTCTCTGAACATTAGCTTGGGTTTGGGGGGCATTTAAAACTCGAGCACTCTCAGCTTCCCAGACACCTGGCACTCACGCCAACTCCCCAGTTTTTCCAGCTGTCGAAATGGGAAGGTCTTTGGCACACAGAAGTCTCCCTCCCGAAGGCAAGGGGACCTCAGACTTCTCTTTTTGTTTACTATCATGGTTAAGGCTCAGCGGCGACTCCTTTCTCCCTCCCCGAAATCTATCTCCTTTTGCAGTCGCAGATCTTAACTTGCTGGAGGGGGCCTCTAGAGGCCCTCTAGAATCCCCCCCCCCCGTCCCCGCTCTCCCCCGGGAGCGGGTAAAATTGTTCCCGATCCACTTCCCTGAACGCCTGAAAACCCAGAATCTCCTTGTTCAGAGCCCTGGTATTTTGGTAGCAGGGAGGTGGATTGGGAGGGTTGGGTGGAGGAGGCGGACAGAATAAGCAAGTCTCCTAAGCCAAGGTCAGGTTCTCTGGGCACTCTTGCTCTAGGTGTCAGGTGACCGAGCAGGGTAGGCGAGAAAACTCTGCTCCTCCCCCAGCCTCTGCTCTGTTTGGAAAGTGCCCAGGGCCTCTAGCTCTGGCTCCAGCCCTGTTTCTAGCTAGAGGTCTGTCCAGCAGCCTCTGTCTCTGGAGCATGCTCACAGACCCACCTGGGAGCTTGAAGAACTTGGGGGATATTGGTGATAGTGGCCAAAGGAATACACTCCTGTCCGGATGTGAGGCCATAGAAGAAGCCCAGAGAAGAATTTTGACTCCTGGCTCGGCATCTAGCTTCAAGAATGTCGATTAACCTCTCTGGACTGGTTTTCTCATCTACAGAATGAAGAGGGTTATGGTTACAATTTCTAAGGCTCCACCTAGCTTTACTATTTTAAACTTCTTATTGTAGAGAATTTCAAACATATACAAAAGGGGAGAGAATGATATAATGAACCCCAGTATATGCCTCATCCAATTTCAACAATTATCTACTTAGGACAAGTCTTGCTTCATTTATTCCCCTTTCCCTTACTTCCTATTATTCTGAAGCAAATCCTAGGCAGCATACTCAGAATTTGGTATTTAATATTTATAATATCTAGAATGTAGTGCTCTATAATTTTCAAAGTGTTTTCTCTTGCATGTTTTAATTTTGACCTGAATGCCATAGTGACTCTCAGAGTAGAGCCTAAAGGAGGCTTACAAGGGAGTCAATGATGGTAGTCTAGCCCTCTGAGCAAACTTTGATATATATTCAATAGGCAAGTTTCTGAAAATATCTGGTAAATAAAAATTTTAAACAGTAAAACCTTATTTTAAATGTGGCTGTTTAACTGAAAACCTGTGGTTGAATATTTTGAAAAGAGAATATCTTTTATTTATTTTGAAACTGAATTTTGTATAGCAGGTTGTGTTTAAAATATTTAGTTACATGGGCAGCACTCTCTTAATGGGAAAATATTTTTATTGGCCATTTCCTACTCATAGAACCTCTTTTTTTTATTTACAAGATTTTATTAATTTTTAATTTTTAATTTTTTTTAATTTTTTTAATTTTTTTTATTTTTTTTCTTTGTGGGATTTTTAAAAAAATTTTTTATTGTTATGTTAATCACCATATATTACATAATTTGTTTTGGTGTAGTGTTCCATGATTCATTGTTTGTTCATAACACCCAGTGCTCCATGCAGAATGTGCCCTCTTTAACACCCATCACCAGGCTAACCCATCCCCCTACCCTCCTCCCCTCTAGAAACCTCAGTTTGTTTTTCAGAGTCCATCATCTCTCCTGGTTCGTCTCCCCCTCTGACTTACTCCCCTTCATTCTTCCTCTCCTGCTATCTTCTTCTTTTTCTTTTTTTTTTCTTAAAATATGTTGCGTTATTTGTTTCAGAAGTACAGATCTGTGATTCAACAGTCTTACACAATTCACAGCGCTCACCGTAGCACATATCTTCCCCAATGTCTATCACCCAGCCACCCCATCCCTCCCACCCCCGACCACTCCAGCAACCCTCAGTTTGTTCCTGAGATTAAGAATTCCTCATATCAGTGAGGTCATATGATACATGTCTTTCTCTCATTGACTTATTTCACTCAGCATAACACCCTCCAGTTCCATCCACGTCGTTGCAAATGGCAAGATCTCATTCCTTTTGATGGCTGCATAATATTCCATTGTGTATATATACCACATCTTCTTTAGCCATTCATCTGTCGATGGACATCTTGGCTCTTTCCACAGTTTGGCTATTGTGGACATTGCTGCTATAAACATTGGGGTGCACGTACCCCTTCGGGTCCCTACATTTGTATCTTTGGGGTAAATACCCAGTAGTGCAATTGCTGGATCGAATGGTAGCTCTAATTTCAACTGTTTGAGGAACCTCCATACTGTTTTCCAGAGGGGTTGCACCAGCTTGCATTCCCACCAACAGTGTAGGAGGGTTCCCCTTTCTCCACATCCCCGCCAACATCTGTCGTTCCCTGACTTGTTAATTTTTGCTATTCTGACTGGTGTGAGGTGGTATCTCATTGAGGTTTTGATTTGGATTTCCCTGATGCCGAGCGATGTTGAGCACTTTTTCATGTGCCTGTTGGCCATTTGGATGTCTTCTTTGGAAAAATGTCTGTTCATGTCTTCATGGAACCTCTTTTTAAAAATCTCTTGACCCATTCCTGAAAGGCTAGGATGACACATCTAATAAATGAAGACCCAAAGAATCCTACCCTTGCAGAAAGAACTTTACTTTAACAGGTTGTTTCAGGCAGCCATCCTCCAGGTTTCCCTTCCCTTGTTGGAGTTGGAGGGAAGGCTGCTTCTGTGTGAAGAAGAATTAGATTTAGCATTTCTGTAGGTTCTGAGTAAGAAATGTATAACTAATCGTATAACTGAGCATTCCCATCTGCTCCCAGTGTCCTTCCAGTAAGCAGTTCTTCTGGGAACTGAGACTAGGACACCTTTGGAGAAAGTGGGATGGAGACTTCTGGCCAGGTGTCCCAAGCCAAGCCCATGTCAATGATACCAGGGCACAGAGAAAGTGTCTGGGTTTATGGGGAGGTGAGAACACCTGCAGCATAGCTTCCTTAACTGCATTCCTTCTGAGCCAGGGAGCACTGGTTCAGATGGGGATAGGCATGAAGTGGCAACAAAGAGCCTGTTTCCTCAAAAAAATAGAGGGGAGGGGAGAGTATTTGGGGGGGGGCAAGAGGGACACTGCTTCTGTGTCTGCAGTCCTCTGCAAACTGCCCCCATGTAGGCAGGCGTGGCTGAGCTCTGCAGGGTCCATACTTATTTTCTGACCTCAGACCACTTCTGGAGTCACTGCTGCATCTGCCCTTACCATTACTAAGGACAGATTCCCCAGACGTTGTGGGGGTACATGCCTCCAAATAGCAGAGGAGCCCTGATGACCAGAACTTCCCTCGGCAGTGGCTAGAACACGGGTGCTGGCTAAATGAGGAGGAGTTTTCATAGGAAGCTTCCAGGCTCAGGTCAGGCCATGCGGAGCTAGAGGGCCACTGCTGTTGCTGAGTTTCCTTTCTGAGGGGGCTTCTGAGTGACCTTGAGAGGAAGATGAAAAGTTAAAAATAACTTCTGAGGGGGAAATAACTGGTGAATTCAGGACCCATGATGGGGGTGGGTGGACCCAACTGCTCCTTCCTTGGGGGCGGAAGTGGACCAACTGCTCCTTTTCCCTTTGGCCACCAAGGGACCAGTAACACTATCTGTGGCCGTTGTTGACATTTCCCCTGTCTGTGTCTTCCTGTTAGAATTTCTCCCACATAATGACCTGTGGAAGAATGGGGAAATAGACTAGGTGGTTATGCACCAGATTAAAACTCCTTAACTGTCTCTCACACTTGCCCCTGAGGTCAGCTAAAGCCTAAGGGCCTTCGGACACCAATGGGTCTCTTAGGCTGGGAGTCTATTTACCACACACCCCTGCCATTCCTAAAGGTGGTCTTATGTCATCCCTATTGCTGCCCTAAATGCAGTGCCTATAATCTGAGCCCCCTCTCTTGAGCTACTTTCACTCACTTAATTTCACTCACTTTCACTCACTTAATTTAGGTCAAGTTTTTGTTCTTGCTGTTTCTGGCTTGCTATCTTTTCTTTGTTCTGAGTGATTACAAATATGCTGTAATTGAAGGGTTTTGAGCAGAGATAATTCAAGCAATCTTTTATGTATCACATTTCTTCTTACTTTAGTTATTCCTCCATAACACTGTGGATCTACTTTTTATTTGCCATCTTTGACCTAGATCCTAAAATATAGGTGATTTATTAGCCCAACCTGACAACTAGACATAATTTGGTAATAATATGCTTCCTGAGAGCAACTGTGTGGCATTTGACCACAGGGAATGTGGACTGGTCTCAGGTTTTCACATGGCATATACTACTGTCTGTGTCAGTTCCTTTCCTAGATAATATGCCAGTTTTACGATACTTCAGACTGATTTTTGAAGCTACAAAACCTCCTTCTACAGAGGGTCCTAATTAGCTGATCTTAGTCCTCTGAGAGCAAAACAAAAGGGAATGACTAATATGAAGTAGAAATAATATAAGATTGATATAAGAAAAGGTTTCTTAAAGTGGAATTATAAAAGGACTGTAAGGTTCTAGAATTTCTTTTTTGATATTCTGCAAAACATAGGGTCCCCTCCCCATGGAAGATGAAGGTAGGTGGCACAGATGTCTCATCTGCTCTGCTTTTCATAAGCCTACACATCAGGAAAACTGTGCTGTTTGTGGGACTTGCCCTAAATTTTCCTGCCTCTTGTTCACATTGCTCCTAAGCTCAACTAAAATGATCATTTTGGCATGTTTAAATTCGTCAAGGTCGCTTCAAATATTCCTGTTCCAGGAAACCAAGCCAGAGTTGTTTTTTTTCTCCTTTGAACTCCCATTGTGTCTTTGGCACTGGCTATTCTCTTGTTAAATAGATTATAAGACCCCTCAGTGCAGAGTTTTCATTCTAATCATCCCTACATTTATTGAGCACCCACTACATTCAAGCATTGTACTTGATGCTGGGGATGCACTGAGTAAGCAAGAGTTCCTTGCCCTCATAGAACTTATTCTCTCTGCTCGGTAAGTCAGAAAATTGAACGAGCAACCATAATATGGTATGATAAATACAATGATAGGGAAGAAGAGGATTGTGGGAGCACATAGTAGGGCCCTGTGCTGGTTTGTGGTTTTCCAGACTTCCTGTAAGAAGTGACATTTAATGAATAGGATGAGTAGGAGTTAGCCTAGTACCTTTTGATACCTGCTTACACATAATAATACAATAAATATTTGTTGTAGGAATGAACAGAGTGGGTAACTCTTGTAGTTATACCAGCACTAGGTCTGTAAAGATATGTCATACTTTTCTTGAGGAAAGGAAACTCCTTTATTAGGTCTCTCCATCTCCCTCATTTTCACCTTCTGGATTGCTGGGCAGAGAGGTTCAGCAGCACACAGAGGACCCCCTTTACCTCACAGCATCCCTGGAGCACAGAAGTGGTCTGAGCTCTACTAGCCCAGATTCAAAGTGGAACTGAGAGAGAAAAAAATAGTGTGAGAGAGAAAACATGAACTCTGATTGGCTAGAGAGGGGAATCTGAAATCTGAGTTTGGAACAAATTTAGGACTTAAATATCCTCTGCTGGGTCAGCTGCTTCTATACTTCGGCCCCCTCCCTCTTCTTGTACACACCAGCCCTGAGAAACAGATTCCTGGTTCTATCAGAGAAGGATGACCCATTTTCAAAGAGGCTACCACCATAAGCCATTCTCAGTTTCTCTCTGCACTGGAGCTTTTTTCCATTTGGAGTTTTGCTATACAAGCTTGGCCTTGCTATATACACTCTCAGGCTTGCATTGATGTAGATGTGGGCATATCCCAGGACCCTGGAAATTCAGAGTGCAAGTGAGGCTGGAGGTTGTGTTGTATAAAGGGAAGAACTCAGGCTGAGGTCAGAAGACCTGGATTCCAGTCTGGGCTCTTGCTGCAGAGCTGTGAAATCTTGAATCTGTCCCTTTACCTTTCTGAGCCTCAGATTTTTCATCTGTAAAATGGGGAGGGAATCATACTTGGTGATCCATGAGGCCAGTCTGGTTCTAGTGTCCTAAACATTTACAGTTGACATAACATCCCTGGTTATGCCAGATGGATGACCCCTCTTCGGCATGAGGGGTGACCTCACAAGGCTATCAGCACTGGGTCTGCTCTGTGTTTATCTATGTAGAACTTCTAGGGAGGAAGATGGGGATGGTGATCCGGCAGTGACTGGAGAAGGCTAGCTCAGTGCCCTGACAAATTAGTTCTTAATATTGTTAGTTGAATAAATGACTAAGTGAAATGGGACAGGAAGAGCCTGGGCCCTGCAGGATAAGGTAATTATGGTGAGTGGAATCTTTACTCCCATTCTTCCTCTAGTTCCTTTCTTTAATTTTTTTCTTTTTAGTATGAAAAAATTTAAATATCTGGAATAGTACTATAATGCCACCCATACATATATAATCTAGATTTAATAATAATAATTATTTTTCTGCCATTTTTACTTTACCTGCTGTGTTTGTTGAAGTATTTTAAAGTAAAATACAGACATCATGGCATTTTGCCCCAAATGCTTTAGAAGTGACCCTCAAAAACTAATGATGTACTATATGTTGGCTAACTGAACATAATAAAAAAAAAAGTGACTCTAAAAAATAAGGATATTGTCATACCTAACTATACTTTCATTATCATGCTTAACAAAATTAATCAATTTCTCTTTTTGTCCCCCAAATAATTTTGATTTGTTCAAACCAGAATTCAGGCAAAATGCACATACTACATGTGGATTTCTGTTTCTGGAGTTTCTTTTGATATGGAACAATCTCTCCTATTATCTTTATTTTTTATGACCTAAAAAGATTGTATCAGTTGCCCTGTAGAATGTTTCACCTTCTGGATTTATTTTTTTGTTTTCTCAATATGTCACTTATCACTCTGATCCTGGTGTTTTCTGTAATGTGGAAACTAAATTTAAAGTGTTTAATAGATTAAGGATGAGTTTTTTTGTTGTTGTTTGTTTTTTTTTTTTTTTTTTTGAGAGAGAGTGAGTGCATGCGCAAGACTGAGTGGGGCGGGGAGGGGCAGAAGGAGAGGGAGAGAGAGAATCCTAGGCAGGCTTCAGGCCCAGTGCAGAGCCCGATGCAGGGCTCAGTCTCACAACCCTGAGATCATGACTTGAGCCAAAATCAAGAGTTGGACACTTGACCAACTGAGCCACCTGGGCATCCCAAGGCTAAGTACAAGAATTCTTCATGGGTGGTGTTGTGTATGTCATGTTGTATCACATAAGGAGGTTCTTAATGTCTGGTTTTCTCACTATCAGTACTGTTAAGATTGTTCCCAGTGTTTGGCTAGTAACTGTTGTGGTTACTTTTCCCCTCGTAACCTGTAAGTAACAGTGATTTTTTGGCGCTATTTGAATATCCATTTCTTTTCCCATCAACCTTTCACTTAATGGTGTTGGCATCTTTGACCAAATCAATTATGTAATTAAGAACTGTAATATGGCAACATTTCTTAATATATCATTTCTTGTACATTTATTAGCTGACATTCTTCAGTTTAAAAAGAGAGCTTTCCCTCATCAACAGTGCTGTTTGTGGACAAATGAGTTTTGTTTTCTTTTCTTAATAACACTAAGGAGTTGTGGATTTTTATATACATCCTGTTGCAATCAAGTACCATTCTTCTTCTTTTTGATGCTCAGACTGTCTCATCTTTGGCAGTGGGAGCTTCTTCAAGTTGGTTTCTGAGATCTTTTGACATCATCCCAGTCTGTGTTAGCTTCTGTGCTTTCAGGCACCATAAGATGTTCCAGGCTTATCTTGTATATTCCTTGCCCCACACCTAGAACTCTTCATTTCTCCCAGGAGCCCTGGTTCCTGTTGGTGGGGAATGGTATTGAGGGAATCTTCCTTTTCTCTTGATTGGTGTAGCTGCTTTTGGGTTTTGGAAGCATCTATGAACGTATCAGTTATTTCTGAGCCCCTTTTATACTTCCAATTACTCTAAATTAGTTTAACAGGGAAAATAGCTCTTCCTAAGGGGTGTGTATGTGTGTGTGTGAGAGAGAGAGAGAGAGAGAGAGAGAGTTTGTGAAGACTGGCATATTTATCAGTGTGTGTGAGATTAAAGGGGATATCAAAAGAGGCTGATATCATTAATATCACCATATTGGTAGTTTTCTGGTGCAAAAGAGCCTTTACTCTTCCTCCTATGACCTTCAATCTTTCTGAAATATCCCTGCATTCTTGCTGAAAAAGAGTGTTCCAGAAGGAAGGGCTGACGAGTGCAAATAGCACCACAGATAGGCCTGGAGGATAGTTGGGGTGTGGTGGTGGTTGGTGCAGAGGTGCAAGGTTCCAAGGACTGAGGGTCAGGGCCACAGAAGATGCTGTCACCTAGAAGGTGATACATAGGATCAGACTTTTTTTTTTTTTTTTTAGGTCTCTCCAAAGTCCCATCAGCTTTAGATACCTCTTTAGGAAGCCATGGCTACCTGGATGTGAAAGATGTGGACTGATTGATAACACGCTGGTTGTGGGGTGGTTCCTGGGTGTAGGACATTTTTTTAAAGTCTGAATTAAGACCTAAGGTGAAGGCAGAAAATAGACTTCACAGTAAAGGTGAGTAGAATGGGGACCTGGAGTCTCTAACTTTCCACCTGTGTTTCTGGGTGGAGAACCTACAAGGTAGTATCATAATGAAAATGATAACGGTAAGGGCAAAAACAACTATAATCATGGCTAACTCATTATTTTCATATGAGGCGAAGTTAGTTAACTCAGCCAAGGTCACACAGCACAGCAAGTAAATGGAGAAGGCGAGATTTAAACCCTGGGGTGTGGACAACTTTGTGAGTGAAGCCTTTCTTTGGCCACCAGAGTCATGGAAATATAGCTGGGTTGTATTCCCAGATAGGGCTACTTTTGTTACTGGCTGCTGTGAACACCTGTGCCCTATGATCCCCAAGGCAAGGGCATAGAGACAGGTGTAGGGTAGGTGCTCAGTTCTAAAACTAAATTAGGGAGTAATGGGTCCTGGCACCTCTGGCTCTTTGAGGTGTTATTTGGGGCAGCTGCCCTGTTCCCATGCCCAGAGAACCTCCGAGTTCCCTCTGACTCCGTGTGTTTCAATGCCCAGCCAAATTCTCTGGAGGCTCTTCTTCTGGCTTGGGTTACCTAGCTGGAAAATGCCAGGTCAGGTCATGGATAAGAATAGAACCCATGGATGAAGCACATGCTTCCCGGCTGGGCTCTAGCAGGCATCACAGGCACAGAGCCATGTGTGCTGGCCACTGCTTCCTCACAGGTGGGATATATGGAGGTGATGCGGCCATGCTTTCTGGTAAAACCCCAGCTTTTGTTATTACACACACACACTCTCTCTCTCTTTCTCTCTCATACACACACACACACACACACACACACACACACACACTCATTCTCATCCTCAACTATTAGTATTATGACCAATCAGGTAATTGTGGCTTCATACCAGAGTAACAAAGAGGTAAGGACCCTCAAAGGTCAGCTTTAATATGTGGCCTGACAGAGGCAAAGGAGCAGATTATGGTGGCTACAAAGAAATTTTCCAACTTCAGGAAGAGCCTAATTTATACACTCCCACTTCTCCTTTGCTGATGTAACAATCCTTTCTTCTTCCTACATTTGTAACCAGAATACTAAAGACATCCATGACACCTACTTACAAAGTATTTTCCTTCCATGAGTGTTTATCTGCTCTATGATATTCTGAGCGTGTGAGCATGTGTGTGTGCGTGTGTGTGCGTGTGCATGCATGAGAGAGAGGGGGAAAGGGAGGGAGGGAAAGAGAGAAAGAGAGGGAGAAAGAGAGAGATTGAGAGGGGCTGTTGTCTAGGAAGGTCAGAGTTTAGGCATGAATATGAATGCTGCCTAATGCTGAATATGTATGGTAGTGAATTTATGGACAGTTTCTGCTGTTATCCTTTGTTCACCCTTTGACCTCCTTCATCAGTACAGGAATTTCATGGTTTGGACTTAACCCCTTGTTTTATCAGTATAGCTGTCCTCTTTTTCCTTTTCTTGACACAAAGGATTAACCTTGGGAAACAACTTTTAGAGCAAGCCTCAGAGCCAAGTCTCAGTCCAGATGCAGTGGCCCCCAGACACCCGACACCTCAGACACCATTTGGTTTTATATGGCGTGGTTGTAGGGACGGATATCCTGCGAGTTGAATGACAGGGAGAGACAAGTCCTCAGATGTGCAGGATATAGCATAAGGGCATGACGAAGGCCTAGGACTCTCTGACCTTGATTCTGCACTCTCCTCACAGCGGGAGTGCATATCAGTCCACGTGGGTCAAGCAGGAGTTCAGATTGGCAATGCCTGCTGGGAGCTCTTCTGTCTGGAACACGGCATCCAGGCGGATGGCACCTTTAGTGTCCAGGCCAGCAAGGTCAACGACGATGACTCATTCACCACCTTTTTCAGTGAGACTGGCAATGGGAAACATGTGCCTCGGGCTGTCATGGTAGATCTGGAGCCTACTGTAGTAGGTGAGTATGGGCTAGGATCCTTTCCACAGAAAACAACACGAAGCTGCAGAGCCTTTGGTCCATAATAGCTAAGGAAGCAGAATCTCTAATTGGAAGGGGGGGGTGGCTCAGCTAGAACCTCCCCACCCACACTTATTTCTGTTAGTTTCTTGAAATCTCCACAGTCTGGGGGTGTCTTACAATAGGAATCACAGATCTCTGTTCCCCCATTGTAGCTGTAACCTATGCCGAACAAAATACTCTGTACTTAAACCCCTTAAACCTGCTGAGAAAGATCCAAATTGTCAAGATTCTTAACTATATGCTAAGAGTAAAAAATAAAAATAATTTTAGGAATTATGAGAGGTCTCCAAATAGTCAATTTTCCAAAGTATAGGTTTCTGATTCTCTAATAATTGCAGTCTTTTCTCATGGGTCTGGCATAACCTTGCATATCTTACAAAAAATGGAATAATAGCAGACACATTCTCTTACAGCCACAGGTTGCTGTAGTTCTAGAATGAACCTCTTCGGGATCCTAGAAAACAAGACTTCTGATTTGTGTTGAGACAGGGTTCTTGGTGCTTCACCTTTCCCTTGAGTCCCCCTCCCTGCCACCCTAATATCACTTCCCTTGGGTCTGACTCCTGGGTCAATCCGCAGCTCAACATCAGGATTTCCTTAGCTTCAAGGCTGGTTCACCAAGCAAGGGATGGGTAAGTTTCACAGAGATATCTGGGCTAATGTCTGTAATGCCTAAACACTAATTTCTAGGGGCAACAGGTACACAACCCTTGGATACTTTGTACAAATACAAATTGTGCAAATTACCCTCCCAGGCACTATGCAAATAGATGATTTCCCTGGGTGGGGGCGTAGAGGAACTCTGAAGAAAAGAACATGTAGTTGGGCCTTGATACATCTTGATCTGCCATATATCTACTTTGTGTGGACCCTTGGAGTTGAGCTGAATAGCCACCCTCTCTAGGGTTCCTGCTCTTCTAGAATCTGGAGCATAGCTCTGCTTCAAAGTCATTCTAAAATATCTCTAGTGCCTGACATATTAGGTTAGGGGTGGGACAATTCCTGGGAAAGCAGATCACCTGGAATCTTTCTCTGTATCCCTAGAACATTTTAGTGCAAGTAAAATTGGGTTAAAATTTTGGGTAGACTTGCAGCATGAAAGAAAAAAAATAAAAAGGAAGACTGGAGGGGCCAAAGTGGAAGGAAAGAGGGGCAATCAACTTTGGTGTTTGGTGAACTTTGTGAACCTGATGCTTTTAAAAGTTCCTGCCAGCAGAGCAGGAAAGCTTCTCTTTGCCTACTTGAGTCACAGGCTTCTGGTTCTATTAGTGCCTATGTTACCCTGGAATTCTCTTAACCTTTTGCAGATTTATTATAGGGTTGTCTGGTTTTACCTCAGTGGAGTTTTACAGGCAGAGGAAATGGAGACCCAGAAAAGTATTATATGATATTTAATGAGGGACGCATCTCCTCTAGAAACAAGGTAGTAAGACCAGATGATTTCTGTCTCTTGGTAGATGAAGTTCGGGCAGGAACCTACCGTCAGCTCTTCCATCCAGAGCAGTTGATCACAGGGAAGGAGGATGCAGCTAACAACTATGCCCGGGGCCACTACACAGTGGGCAAGGAGAGCATCGACCTGGTGCTGGACCGCATACGGAAGCTGGTAAGTATTAACAAGGGTAGGGAATTGATGAGTCAGGCTAAAATGGACAGGCCTAAGCCTGAACAGAATCAGTGGAGGCACATGACCCCTGGCTACAGAATAGAGCTCCTAAGATTTGGGAATTTTTGCTTATGTTCTGTAAGAAGCATTCACAGTGATGATGCCCCTTCCTCTACCTGGACATCATGAACTACCCTACAGGCCAATGCCCTCCTAATTCTTACTGATACTCTATGGTAGTATCTGGGGGAAATTCCAGGTATAAGGAAGGCTAGCTCTTTGCTTGTTGGAAGAATAGGTTAACACAGAATTTAACTTGGAAGAGAAGAGGAAGAGATTATTGATACATTTGAGCACTTACAAATGCCATTACAAATGTCAATTAGATACGTTCCTTCACTTAATTCCCTTAATAATGATACAGAGAAAGAGAAAGTCATTTCCCTGTACTTTACAGATGAAGAAATTGAGGGCCAGGGTGGCTTAATAATTTAGCCTGGGTCACACAACTAGAAAGTGGCAGAGTTAGAATTTGAATCAGGTTGTTTTGTCTAGAAAGCTCTGAGTTGTAGGGTAGGCCACTTTATCTCTTTGAGCTTTCATTTCCTTATCTTTACAATGGAAATGGTTGGACTTGATCAGGGATTTTTGGGAGCTAAGGATGCCACATTTTTGTACATGTTCACTTTTTCTGTTTAGTGGAGGGCTTATAGGGGTTATCTGTCTCAAAGCTGTGTGTGGGCCCCTAAAGTTCAGAACCAGTATCATAGATCATACCCAGTGGGAAAATTTGTGACTGTATGAATTCCTTTAGTTCTGATAAGAGGTAACATTGAGTACATACTATGTATCAAGTCCTTGCTCAGCATATCATGCTATCTCATTTGATAATCACAATAACTTGAGAGATGAGTATATTTTTTATTGCCTTACTGTAGTCAGGAAGAAACAGAAATCTGGAGAGTTTCAATAACTTGCTCAAGTTTTTACAACTGGGAAATGACAAAATTGATACTAAAACTCAGGTTCTCTGACTCCATTTATATTTCTGAAATTGGTACCCTGAGCCACTTTTCAAGACTCCTTTCAGCAGCTCCCACAAAACCAATGAGAAGGCAGGGAAAATGGGCAAGGAGTTGGGGTTCTCAAAGGGCAAAGTTATTAATCATTGTGGTTCTGAAACTCTTATTCCTGGTTCAACCAAGCCACTGGGCTGGAAACTTGCATGTACCTAGTGGCACGTACCTGTGCTGTTTGCCACCCTATATATTTTAGCTAGTCCTCTCAAGATCAACCCAACTCCTTTTATCTTACTTCTTCAAGGCTGTTTTGATTTTACCTACATAAAAATGTTGAGGAATAGAGTGGGGAAGATAGAGAGGATTGCCTGCCTTTGTTGACATGAGGGTATTCTTGTAAACTTGTCTTCATCATTTCTTCTCATGCTCTGCTCTCCCCAGACAGATGCCTGCTCTGGCTTGCAGGGCTTTCTGATCTTCCACAGTTTTGGTGGGGGCACTGGCTCTGGCTTTACTTCTCTGCTGATGGAACGGCTCTCCCTGGATTATGGCAAGAAGTCCAAGCTAGAGTTTGCTATCTACCCAGCCCCTCAGGTCTCCACTGCAGTGGTGGAGCCCTACAACTCCATTCTGACCACTCACACCACACTGGAACATTCAGATTGTGCTTTTATGGTGGATAATGAAGCTATCTATGACATCTGCCGCAGGAACCTAGATATCGAGCGCCCCACCTATACCAATCTCAACCGCCTCATCAGCCAGATTGTGTCTTCCATCACTGCCTCTCTCCGCTTTGATGGGGCCCTTAATGTGGACCTCACTGAGTTCCAGACCAACCTGGTGCCCTACCCCCGCATCCACTTCCCACTGGTCACTTATGCACCCATTATATCTGCTGAGAAAGCCTATCATGAACAACTCTCCGTGGCTGAGATAACCAGCTCCTGCTTTGAGCCCAACAGTCAGATGGTGAAATGTGACCCAAGACATGGGAAGTACATGGCCTGCTGCATGCTCTACCGGGGGGACGTGGTGCCTAAGGATGTGAATGTTGCTATTGCTGCCATCAAAACCAAGAGGACTATTCAGTTTGTAGATTGGTGTCCCACAGGCTTTAAGGTGAGAGCTGATGACTTAGGGAGAAGAGAGACAAATAGAGAAGCAGAGGGAGATTACCAGGGATGGGGGAGGAAGATGTGTAAATTCCAGGGTCTTAGACATACAATTCCACGGGAGCTTCAGGCTTCATGGAATGATATGAGAGGAGGGCTTAAGACAAATATAACCGTAATTTCATTAGTTCATTCATTTTAGGTAAGGAGAGACTTTATTTGAAAGGATTATTGAAAGAAGCGGGAGGAGGACAATTGCAATACTCAGAGGGGCAATACTGCGGTAGGGAGAAGGCTCTTACTGCTCCTGAACCCTAACATCTGCAAGCATCTCAAAGGTCAGGAAGAAAAGGGCTTTTCTCTAGTAAGGAGGACTGAACAGGCTGGAAAGAACCCATGCAGGCAAGTGGGATGAATAGGATGAATGAGTGGAGGTAGATGTAATCTGACAATAGATCAGAGAATGGAGTTAACCATATTAATTCAAGTTACCAGAGAGATATAATTCCCTCCTTTAACAAAAGATGTGTTCCTCTCCCAATTTATTTTGAAAAGTTAAATATTCATCCTGTAAGTCTTAACTAACTTAGAGTGAGGATAAGAAATTTTATGGTTACTATAGGATTATGAGTCACTTGTTCTGTGATGCCCTGACATTTTCCATTAACCAGGAGTAAGAAGAAGCTGAGGAAGCCTGTTGTAGATCAGGTGTCCGCAATCTGGAAAATGCCAGACTCTGAGGGTTAGTGGGTAGGTACAATAGCCAGGGAAAACCCATGGATCTCAGGACTAGTGAATGTTGAATGTTAGAAGTCACTCCTTTGAGTTGCACTGGCAAGACATACAGCTGGCTCTGTGCATGTGAACTGTTTGACCACTTTGTCCTGTGTTCCCATGGTCTTTAATCAGATTCCATTATCAAAATAATTACCATCATTTACATTAATTAGTAACCCCCAGCCATGCCTTTAATAGTTCAGAGGTTCACTCAGCACCAGGGGTGGTTATACCAGTTGCTAGATATACAGAGATGAGCATGTCTGTTTTTCCCTGATGGTGCTTACAAAAACAAGGCATCATGTGCCAGTCTCTTGACTGACCTATTTGCATATGAGGCTTTGACCTAGCTGATCTCCTTTTGTAGCATTTTCCCTCACTGCTATACTCCTAGCTATATACACAATCTTTCCCCCCTAGACTACACCTATTTTTATGGATCAGTTTTGGTCATTCATGTGAAAATTATCAAGATCTTCCAAAATATGGAGTCTTTTTAAATTTTTAAAATGGAGTGCTCACTTCAGCAGCACATATACTAAATTTTTAAAATGGAAACAACAAAACAAGCTAGTAGCAAAATGAATAGGAAAAAAGAAAAAAATGAGATGTGAGGGTGGTGGGGAAGTTAACAAAAAGGAGATGCCCCGCATTCTCTCTCTTCTATTTTAAGCTGAAGTTTGGGGATTATGTCCAGAAAGATGGGTAGGGCCAGCATCTTTAGCTGCTTTTTGGAAAAGCTTATGTTTGTTGAACTTCATCCTCTCACATCCTCCCCAAGGGAGTTTGTCCCTATTTGACTCAGTTGAAGGGATAAAGTTTTTTGCTGGTCAGGGTCAGATCTAGCAAAATATGTGATACAGCAAAGTTTATATTCATTGCCCATCCCATTCTCATTTTTGGTCCTTTGCCCCTGTCACAGCCTCACCTCTACCACTAAGATACTACTTTTGTCTAAGAGGAATGATAGATGATTGTGAATTCATTTAATGGGCTACAGACTTGGCTACATAGCCTGCTGTAACTCCTACCTACATCTCAAGAGAACACGCATTTTAAAGCTATGAAATTAAGAGGCTGACAAATAAGGCATGATGACCTGGGTAGGAGAGTATTTTTTGGATAGTACTGTGGTTCTCAGTGTCCCATAAATATTATCACAGTTTGTTACCTTCAACTTCTTCCAGTTTTCTGGGATTGGCTTTGGTTTGGGATATGTGTATGGGGAGAAGGGAGATTTCTCAGTGCCCCTAACATCAGATTGGGCTAGGGTTAGCTTAGAGGACCCTGCCATGCTACCATATCTTGGGAAGTTGACTTGTCCAGGCAAGAGTTTTAATTAACTTTCTTTGATTGAAGTCCTTGCTTTTCTTCTGACAAGCCTCACTCCCCTGAGACATGGGGCCAGGTTAACACTAACACCATCGCCAGGACCTTTTGGATTTTTAAATTTATTGCTCTGGATTATCTCCATGATTTTTTTTTTAAATTTAAATTCAATTAGCCAAGGTATAGTACATCATTAGTTTTTGATATAATGTTCAATGATTCATTAGCTGAATATAACACCCATGCTTATCATATCACGTGCCCTCTTTAATTCTCATCACCCAGTTACCACATCCCCCCACCCCCCTCCCTGATCTTTAAACAGCCCTCTGTCCTTGGCAGAGAAATTTCCCTAAATTTGTTGACAGTATAACTAAGAAACTTTAGATGACCATGTGGAAAAGAGTAAACTTCAAGTCTAGAAATTAATTTGCCTATAAAGGAGATCTATTTCCCTTTTCAAGATAAACATGTTGTGTACACCCCTCTTAATAATAATCTCATTCATTACCCTCATTTGTCTACTTGAATCTCCCCCACTAACATTTCTACCTATTACCAGCTCTGTTCTCCTTCTTTTCTTTTCTTAAAAGATTTTATTTATTTATTTATTTGTTGGGGTGGTGGGGGGGAGAGAGAGAAAGAGCTCACAAGCAGGGGAGTGGCAGGCAGAGGGAGAAGTAGGCTCCCCACTGAGCAAGGAGCCTGACTTGGGACTCGATCCCAGGACCCTGGGGTCATGACCTGAGCCAAAGACAGACACTTAACTGACTGAGCCACCCAGGCATCCCTGTTCTCCTCCTTTTCTTTTGCAGTTTTTATTTTTTCTTCCAAGTTTTTATTTAAATTCCAGCTAGTCTTTTGCAGTCTTTAGATTTTATAACCCTTCCCTTGAATTTGCCTGCACCCAGTTCTACTCACTTTTAATTTCTCTTCAACACTCACTTCTCTCTACCTGTCTGTTTCTCAAACCTTTTGGTTCCTTCTTTTCACATCTAGGCTTGCTCCCATTCCCACCTCATGACTGTGTCTTGCTACCACACCATGTTACCAAGATAACCCCATCTTGAGTTATCCTTTGGCTGCTCTGCATTTTCTTTTCTTGCTCCTCTTCTTTCTCTGTTCCTCAGGTGGGCATCAACTATCAGCCACCCACCGTGGTGCCAGGAGGGGACCTGGCCAAAGTTCAGCGGGCTGTTTGCATGCTGAGCAACACTACTGCAATTGCGGAGGCCTGGGCCCGCCTGGACCACAAGTTTGACCTCATGTACGCCAAGCGGGCCTTTGTGCATTGGTATGTTGGAGAGGGAATGGAAGAAGGAGAATTTTCTGAGGCCAGGGAGGACCTGGCTGCTCTGGAGAAGGATTATGAAGAAGTGGGGACTGATTCATTTGAAGAAGAAAATGAAGGGGAGGAGTTTTAAATATAACACTTTCCCCTTGGCTGTGTCTCTTTATTTATGCTTCTCCACTCAAAGCACGTTTAACTATTCCAAGAGTAACAGACTATACTCCTAAGCCCAGCCTAATTTCTGTTTTCCATTGGAAGAGGTGTCTAACACCAGTGCCTGTGGGTGACTGGGCCAAAAATGGATGCTGAACTGTTCAGACCCTCCCTTGGGTAAAAGCAGCTTTGTGTCACTAAAAAAAAAAAAAAAAAAAAAAAGAGAGTCACTGTCTCTAGTTAGGGTGAAGCCAGGTTACATGTTGTGAAGAGACCTAATCAGGATTTTAAATTCTGGATTAGTCTGGGCCCACCCCAAAATGTAGCCTGTTGGCTATGGAAAGATCTGGGCATTGGGAAGATTGAAGGAAGGAAGGAAATGGACACTGTTAGAGAGTGAGAAACAAGACAGACACATTTCCTGCCCTTGTAAAAACACAAATAAATGAACGAGATAATTCAGGTAGGATTAACTAATATGAAGTAAAAAAAAAAAACCATGATGAGGGAAAGTGTTTGGGGGAATGCTCCTTTAGACTGGGTGGTCAGAAAAAGCCTCATGGAAACCTGAATGACAGGAGAGAGCCATCATGTGAAGTTCTGGAGTTAGAGAATGCTGGACATAGAACAAAACACAGATGTGGGAACAAGCTTATGTCCGAAGAACATAAAGGAGGTCAATGTGCCTAGAGGATGGTGTGAGATGGAGGTGAGATCCCAGAGCCAAGCTGGGGCCAGAGCATACAGACCATGGCAAGGAGTTTAGATTTTTCTCTAAGTGAAAAACATTTGGAAGGTTTTAAGCAGGATATACCATACTTTATATGTGTACATACCTTATCTCTAATCCTCCCAACAATCTCAAATGGATATTCTGCTCATTTTATAGATGAAGAAACTCGGGTTTACAGAGTTGATATGTTGCATACAGTAAGAAAGCTCAGATAACAGGGACTACCAATTCTATTCTTTTTTTTTCTAATTTTTAAAAGATTTTATTTATTTATTTGAGAGAGAGAATGAGAGAGAAAGAGCACATGAGAGGGGGAGGGTCAGAGGGAGAAGCGGACTCCCCACTGAGCAGGGAGCCTGATGCGGGACTCGATCCCGGGACTCGATCCCGGGACTCCAGGATCATGACCTAAGCCAAAGGCGGTTGCTTAACCAACTGAGCCACCCAGGCGCCCCTACTGATTCTATTCGTCTACCTGCACTGTTTGTATGCCTTGGTATCTGTGCTCAGGTTTCAACTGCTGCTTCATAGAATGATGGATGGAGGAGAAACAAAAGTCTATAACATTTACAAAAGAGAGAATGAGTTAATGCATCTCTTCCCTGAAGCTGGCAGCTCTGGTAGGATTTTAGGAAAATCAAAAAGCTGTTCTTATGCAACTACTATTGGTAAGTTACCCAGGGTTGGGACCACAGTAGGTCCCTGTGTATTAAATGTACATCTTGTTAATTGTTGATTTTCCCTAATTTATATTGTATATTCCTTAGTAGCCCTGAGAAAAATAGAATAAAATGTTCCAAGAAAAGGAAGGTTAGGTAAGAAGTAATGCTAATCACTTCTAGAGGATTGTCTTCAGAGAGACCATACTTTCTTGCTCTTCTATGAAGGAGATCATGGTAAAAAAAAAAAAAAAAAGGAGGTCCAGATCTGCTGTCCATTGTGACCTCCCTTATCTGAGGATCATTCCTGCACCAAGTCCCATAGGTATCTGCATACACAAATTTATTAGAGAATTGTATTAGAGAATTAGGGTCAGGAACTCAGGAAGGGGCATATTCTCTCTTGATGCAAGTTGAGAGACCTACCCATGGGATTTCAGGTAAGCCTCAAAACTTCCTGGATGTATAACTATGACCTAATTAGGGAGAAAATAACACATCCCCAAGGCCAGGGTTTAGGTCTGTGGTAAATCACTCATGGTGTGTTCCTTTCCTTTAGAGTTATGTGAATTGTACTGAAAGCTAATGCATTCAGGTAAGGGAAAATAGAAGAATAATAGTTGGAAATGAAGAAGTAAAACTATTTCTATTTGTAGATGATATGATGGTACATTTAGAAAACCTTATAAGACTAACTTAAACAAAATATGTCAGTATGGTAGCAGGGTATTAGTAGCCTTGATTTCACAAATACAATAATTGGTTAGTGGAGGAAGAAACTTCTGTTAAGAACAGAAACAAAAAGAGAAATACTTAGAAATAACAATTTAACTAGAAAGGTTTAGAAGCCTTTATGAGAAAACTTTAAACTCAAAGACACAAAAATAGCCTTGAACAAATTTAAAGACATTCCTTATTATTGGATAGTAACTGTCAACAAAATATATTATTCTCCCTAAGGTAATTTATAAATTTAATGTAATCCAATAAAAATGCCCATTTTATTTTTTTCCCATTACTTTTTCTTAAAAAACCTTTATTGTGAGATAATTAGGGATTCACAGGAAGTTGCAAAAATGATACAGAGAGGTTTACCCAGTTTCCTCCAACAATTATATTTTACATAATATCAAACTCAGGAAATTGACATTGATATCATTTGTGGGCATATCTTTATGCCATTTTATCACTTGTGTATATTTGTGTAACTACCACTCCAGTCAAGACAAGAAACCCCTCTATCACTACAAAGATCTCTCTTCTGCTACCCCCTTCATTCCTACTCATCGTCTTCCCCCAACCCTTAAACACTGGCCATCACTAATTTGTTTCCCATCTCCATAGTTTTGTTACCTTGAAAATGTTGTACAGATGGAGTCACATAGTATATAAGTTTACCTCTATTTCTATCTAGTTCTTTAAGAGTTTTAAATCATAAATAAGAGTTGAATTTTGTTAGATGCCTTTTCTGCATCAGTTGATTTTGATCATGTGATTTTTTTTCTTTAGCCTGCTAATATGGTGGATTACATTGATTTTTGAATGTTGAACTGTCTTTGTATCCTTGGAATAAAACCTTACATGATCAAGGTGTATAATTCTTTTTATATATTGCTGAGTTCTATTTGCTAACATTTTGTGAAGAATTTTCACATCAGTATCCATAAAGAATATTGGTTTGCAGTTTTCTTTTCCTTTTTGCACTTTGTCTGATTTTGGTATCAGGGTACTATTACAGGGAAACCAACTGGGCCTGGAGATTTCTTTTTTGAATTGTAAAAATTAAAAGTTCAATTTCTTTGAAACTTATGGAGTTATTCAAACTATCTCATATTGGTGAGGTGTGGTAGTTTGTGCTTTTCAAAGAATTCTTCAGTTCAAATAAGTTGTCAAATTTATGTGTGTATAGTTGTTTATAGTATTCTCTTATGCTTTTATATCTGCAGGGTCTGTAATAGCATCTCCTTTTAAATTCCTGATATTGGTAATTTGTATCGTCTCTCTTTTTTCTTTTTTTAAATTTAATTTTATTTAAATTCAATTAAATAACATACAGTGTATTATTAGTTTCAGAGGTAGAAGTCAATGATTCTCTTTTTCTTTGTCAGTCTTGCTACAGGTTTGTCAATTTTATTCATCTTTCAAAGATTACATTTTCTATTTCTCTGATTTTTCTACATTGTGTATTTGTTTTCAATTTCATTGATTTATCCTATATTTCTTCCTTCTTTTTGCTTTCGGTTTCATTGCTCTTTTTTTCTAGTTTCTTACAGTGAGAACTTACCTTACAATTAGAGATTTTTCTTCTCTAACAAAAACATTTAGTGCTATAAATTTCTTTCTTCTTTTTTTTAAAGATTTTATTCATTTCTTTGACAGAGAGTGGGAGAGAGAGCAAGAGAAAGCACAAGCTGGGGGAGCACTAGAAGGAGAAGGGGAAGCAGGCTCCCCACCGAGCAGGAAGTCCAATGCCGGGCCTGATGCCAGGACCCTGGGATCATGAACCGAGCAGAAAGCAGACGTTTAACTGTCTAAGCCACCCAGGAGCCCATATAATTCTTTCTTAGTACTGTTTTAGTTATGACCCACAATTAAAAAAAAATTATTTAAATTAATTTATTTTTTTAATGGATTAAGAATTAATTTGTTTATTTATTATGTTCAGTTAGCCAACATATAGTACATCATTAGTTTTTGATGTAGTGTTCAATGATTCATTGATTGCATATAACACCCAGTGCTCACAACACGTGCCCTCCTTAATACCATCACTTGGTTACCCCCTCCCCTTCCCCCCTCCCCTCTGTAACCCTCAGTTTGGTTCCTGGAGTCCAGAGTCTCTCATGGTTCCTCTCCCTCTCTGATTTCTTCCCCTTCAGTTTTCCCTCCCTTCCTCTGTGGTCCTCTGTGCTATTCCTTATGTTCCACATATTAGTGAAAGCATATAATTGACTTTCTCTACTCGACTTATTTCACTTAGCATAATCCCCTCCAGTCCCATCCATGTCGATGCAAACGGTAGGTATTCATCTTGATGGCTGAATAATATTCCATTGTATATATGAACCACATCTTCTTTATCCATTCATTTGTTGAAGGACATCATGGCTCCTTCTACAGTTTGGCATGAACATTGGTGTGCATGTGCCCCTTCTTTTCACTACATCTGTATCTCTGGGGTAAATATCTAGTAGTGCAATTGCTGGGTTGTAGGGTAGCTCTATTTTGAACATCTTGAGGAAACCCCATACTGTTTTCCAGAGTGGCTGTACCAGCTTGCATTCCCACCAACAGTGTAAGAGGGTTCCCCCTTCTCCACATCCTCACCAACATTTGTTGTTTCCTGTCTTGTTAATTTTGGCCATTCTAAATGGTGTAAGGTGGTATCTCATTATGGTTTTGATTTGTATTTCCCTGATGGCTAGTGATGCTGAACATTTTTTCATTTGTCTGTTAGCCATTTGTAGGTCTTCTTTGGAGAAGGGTTTGTTCAGGTCTTCTGCCCATTTCTTGACTGAATTATTTGTTTTTTGGGTGTTGAGTTTGAGAATTTCTTTATAGATCTTGGATACCAGCCCTTTACCTGATAAGACATGTGCAAATATCTTCTACCGTTCCATGGGTTGCCTCTTAGCTTTGTTGACTGTTTCCTTTGCTGTGCAGAAGCCTTTTATCTTGATGAAGTCCCAAAAGTAATTTTTGCCTTTGTTTCCCTTGCCTTTGAAGATGTGTCTAGAAAGAAGTTGCTGTGGTTGAGGTCAAAGAGGTTACTGTCTATGTTCTCCTCTAGGATTTTGATGAATTCCTGCCTCACATTTAGGTCTTTCAACCATTTTGAATCTATTTTTGTGTATGGTGTAAGAAAGTGGTCCAGTTTTATTCTTCTGCATGTGGCTGTCCAATTTTCCCACCACCATTTGTTGAAGAGACTGTCTTCTTGCCATTGGATATTCTTTCCTGCTTTGTCATTCTGGTTCCATACAAAATTTGGGATTATTTGTTCCAGCTCTATGAAAAATGTCGATGGTATTTTGATAGGGATTGCATTGAATGTGTAGATTGCTCTGGGCAGCATGGACATTTTCACAATGTTTATTCTTCCAATCCATGAGCATGGAATATTTTTCCATCTCTTTGTGCCTTCCTCAATTTCTTTCATAAGCGTTCTGTAGTTTCTAGAGTACAGATCCTTTACCTCTTTGGTTAGGTTTATTCCTAGGTACCTTATGGTTTTTGGGGCTATTGTAAATGGAATCAATTCCTTAATCTCTTCTGTCAGTCACACTGTTAGTGTATAGAAATGAAACTGATTTTTGTGCATTGATTTTATATCCTGCCACTTTACTGAATTCCTGTGTGAGTTCTAGCAACTTTGGTGTGGAGTTTTTTGGGTTTTCTACATAGAGTATCATATCATCAGCCAAGAGTGAAAATTTGACTTCTTCTTGGCCAATTTGGATGCCTTTTATTTCTTTTCATTGCCTGATTGCTGAGCCTAGGACTACCAGTACTATGTTTAACAACAGTGGTGACAGTGGGCATCCCTGTCATGATCCTGACCTTAGGGGAAAAGCTCTCAATTTTTCCCTGTTGAGGATGATATTCACTGTGGGTTTTTCCTATATGGCTTTTATGATATTGTGGTATGTTCCCTCTATCCCTGCACTGCAGAGAGTTTTTATCAAGAACAGACGCTGTAGTTTGTCAAATGCTTGTTCTGCATCTATTCAGAGGATCATATGGTTCTTGTCCTTTCCTTTATTAATATAGTGTATCACAATAATTGATTTGTGGATGTTGAACCATCCTTGCATCCCAGGAATAAATCAAAACCATAAATCCTGGTGAATAATCCTTTGAATGTACTGTTGGATCCTATTAGCTAGTATCTTGGTGAGAATTTTTACATCCATGTTCATCAGGGATACTGGTCTGTAATTCTCCTTTTTGATGGGGTCTTTGTCTGGTTTGGGGATAAGGGTAATGCTGGCCTCATAGAATGAGTTTGGAAGTTATCCTTCCATTTCTATTTTTTGAACCAGCCTCAGAAAAATACGTTTTAATTCTTCTTTAAGTGTTTGGTAGAATTCCCCTGGGAAGCCATCCAGCTCTGGATTCTTGTTTTTTGGGAGATTTTTGATTACTGCATCAATTTCCTTGCTGGTTATGGATCTGTTCAGGTTTTCTATTTCTTCCTTGTTCAGTTTTGGTAGTTTATATGTTTCTAGGAATACATCCATTTCATCCAAATTGCCTAATTTGTTGGCATACCGTTGCTCATAATATGTTCTTATAATTGTATTTCTTTGGGGTGGTTGTGATCTCTCCTCTTTCATTCATGATTTTGTTATTTTGGGGCCTTTCTCTTTTCTTTTTGATAACTCTGGCTAGGGGTTTATCGATCTTAATTCTTTCTAAGAACAGCTCCTAGTTTCATTGATCTGTTCTACTGTTTTTTGTTTTTTGTTTTTAATTTCTATGTCATTGATTTCTGCTCTCATCTTTATTAAATCTCTTCTCCTGCTGGATTTAGGCTTTATTTGTTGTTCTTTCTCCAGCTCCTTTAGGTGTAAGGTTAGGTTGTGTATTTGAGGCTTTTCTTGTTTCTTGAGGAAGGCCTGTATTGCTGCTATATACTTCCCTGCTAGGACCATCTTTGCTGCATCCCAAAAGTTCTGAACTGTCATGTTTTCATTTTCATTTACTTCCATGTATTTTTTTTTTTTTATTTTTCTTCAGTTTCCTGGCTGACCTATTCATTCTTTACTAGGATGCTCTTTAACTTCCATGTATTTGTGGTCTTTCCTTGTAGTTGACTTCAAGTTTTAAAGCATTGTGGTCTAAAAATATGCATGGAATAATCTCGATCTTTTGGTACTGGTTGACACCTGACTTGTGACCCAGTATGTAATCTATTCTGGAGAATATGCACTTGGAGTGTACTTGAGAAGAAAGTATATTCTGCTGTTTTAAGATGAAATGCTCTGAATATATCTGTGAAATCCATCTGGTCCAGTGTGTCATTCAAAGCCCTTGTTTTCTTGCTGATCTTTTTTGTAGATGATCTGTGTATTGCTGTGAGTGAGGTGTTAAAGTCGCCTACTATTATTGTATTATTATCAATGTATTTCTTTAATTTTGTTATTAATTGGTTTATATAATTGGCTGCTCCCAAGTTAGGGGCATAAATATTTACAACTACTAGATCTTCTTTTGGGTAGGCCCTTTTATTATGATAAGAGTGTCCTTCATCTCTTATTACAGTCTTTGGTTTAAAATCTAGTTTGATATAAGGATGGCTACTTTAGCTGTCTTTGGATGTCCATTGGCATGATAAATTGTTCCCCACCCCCTCACTTTCTTTTTTTTTAAAGATTTTATTTATTTATTTGACAGAGAGAGACACAGTGAGAGAGACACAAGCAGGGGGAGTGGGAGAAGGAGAGGCAGGCTCCCAACTGAGCAGGCAGCCTGATGTGGGGCTCAATCCCAGGACCCTGAGATCATGACCTGAGCCAAAGGCAGACACTTCATGACAGAGCCACGCAGGGACCACATCCACCCCCTCACTTTCAATCTGGAGGTGTCTTTGGGTCTAAAATAAGTCTCTTATAGACAGCATATCAATGGGTCTTGTGTTTTTATCCTTTCTGATACCCTATGTCTTTTGATTGGAGCATTTAGTCTATTTACATTCAGAGTAATTATTGAAAGATATGAAGTGAGTGCCATTGTATTACCTGTAAAGTCACTGTTTCTCTAGATTATCTCTGTTCCTTTCTGTTCTTTGTTACTTTGGGGTTCTCTCTTTGCTCAAAGGATCCCCTTTAATAATTCTCACAGTGCTGGTTTAGTGTTCACAAATTCCTTTAGTTTTGTTTGTTGTGTAAACTCTTTATCTCTCCTTCTATTCTGAATGACAGCCTTGCTGGATAAAGTATTCTTGGCCGCATATTTTCCCCCTTTAGCATGTTGAATATATAATGCCAGTCCTTTCTGGCCTGCCAGGTCTCTATGGGCAGGTCTGCTGCCAGCCTTATGTTTCTACCCTTGTAGGTTAGGACCTATTGTCCTGAGCTGCTTTCAGGGTTTTTTCTTTATCTTTGAAATTTGCAAGCTTCAGTATTATATGTTGAGGTGTCGACCTATTTTTGTTGTTTTTGAGGGGAGTTCTCTGGGCCTCCTGCCTGTTTGCTTCCACAGATTTGGGAAGTTCTCAGCTATAATTTGTTCAAATAAACCTTCTGCCTCTCTCTCTCTCTCCTCCTCCTCTTCTGGAACCCCTATTATTAGAATATTATTTTGCTTTATCAAATCGCTGAGTTCTCAAATTCTTCCCTCATGATCCAGTAGTTGTTTTTCTTGCTTTTCCACAGCTTCCTTATTCTCCATTATTTTGTCTTCTATATCACTGATTCTGCCTCATTTATCCTAGCAGTTAGAGCCTCCATTTGGGACTGTATCTCAGTAATAGCATTTTTAATTTTGGCCTGATTAGATTCTTTCATTTCTAATTTTATTTTTTTTTAAGATTTTACTTATTTATTTAACACAGAGAGAGAGAGCAACAGCAGGAATACGAGCAGGGGGAGTGGGAGTGGGGGAAGCAGGCTTCCTGCTGAGCAGGAAGCCCGATGCGGGGCTTGATCCCAGGACTCTGGGATCATGACTTGAGCCAAAGGCAGATGCTTAACAACTGAGCCACCCAAGCACCCCTAGATTCTTTTATTTCTACAGTGAAGGATTCTTTACTCTTTTCTATGTTTTCTCAAGCCCAGCTAGTATCTTTATAATCATTGTTTTGAATTCTAGTTCTGACATCTTAGTTATATCCATATTGATTAAATCCCTGGCAGTGAGTACTATTTCTTGTTCTTTCTTTTGAGGTGAGTTTCTCCATCTCATCATTTTGTCCAGAAAAGAATAGAAGAAAGAAAGAGAAAAGACAACAATAAGAACCACAACAACAGAAAAAGAACAAAACAAACCAGAAAAAAACCCCACAAAAATAGACTCAAAATAGATGGAAGACCTAAATGTGAGATAGGAATCCATCAAAATCCTACAAGAGAACATAGGCAGCAACCTCTTTGACCTTGGTCCCAGCAACTTCTTGCTAGACACGTCTTCAAAGGCAAGGCAAACAAAGGCAAAAATGAACTTTTGGGACTTCATCAAGATAAAAAGCTTCTGCACAGCAAAGGAAACAGTCGACTAAATTGAAAGACAACATACAGAGTGGGAAAAGATATTTGCACATGTCTTATCAGATAAAGGGCTGGTATCCAAGATCTATAAAGAAATTCTTAAATTCAACACCCAAAAAACAAATAATTCAGTCAAGAAATGGGCAGGAGACCTGAACAAACCCTTCTCCAAAGAAGACATACAAATGGCCAACAGACACATGAAAAAATGCTCCACATCACTTGGCATCAGGGAAATACAGATCAAAACCACAATGAGATACCACCTCACAGTGGTCAGAATGGCTAAAATGAACAACTCAAGAAACAACAGATGTTGGTGAGGATGCAGAGAAAGGGAACTCTCTTACACTGTTGGTGGGAACGCAAACTGGTACAGCCACTCTGGAAAACAGTGTGGAGGTTCCTTAAAAAGTTAAAAATAGAGCTACCCTATGACCCAGCAATTGCAGTACTAAGTATTTATCCAAAGGATACAAACATAGCAATTTGAAGGGGTACCTGTACCCCAATGTTTATAGCAGGAATGTCCACAATGGCCAAACGATGGAAAGAGCTGAGATGTCCTCGACAGGGATAAAGAAGTGGTGTACGTGTACACACACACACACACACACACACACACACACACACACACACACACACACTGGAATATTACTCAGCCGTCAAAAAGAATGAAATCTTGCCATTTGCAAGGACATGGATGGAACTAGAGGGTGTTATGCTAAGCGAAATAAGTCATTTAGGGAAAGACAAAGACAAATGATTGCATTCATATGTGGAATTTAAGAAACAGAACAGATGAACATAGGGGAAGGGAAGGAAAAATGAAATAAGATAAAAACAGAGAGGAAGGCAAACTGTAAGAGACTCTTAACTCTAGGGAACAAACTGAGGGTTGCTGGAGGGGAGGTAGATGGGGGAATGGGATAACTAGGTAATGGGCATCTAGGAGCACTCTTGAAGTAATGAGCACTGGGTGTTGTATACAACTGATGAGTCACTGAATTCTCCCTCTGAATCCTATAAAAAAACTGGAAATAATTCAGATATTCTTCAACAAATGAATTGTTAAACTGTGGTGCAATGTAATATTACTGAGCAATAAAAAGGAGCAAACTACTGATATACTCAACAATCTGGATAAATCTCAAGAGAATTATAACATGTGGAAAAAAAAGAAAATCTTTTCCAAAGGTTTATACACTGTGTGATTCCAAATACATAACATTTTTGAAATGACAAATTAGTGAAAAGAAGAACAGATGAGTAATATCAGATGAGGAGGGGGCAGGGCTGGAAGTAAGTAAGTGTGGGTATAATAGTGCAACATGAAGGATTCTTGTGATGGGAATGTCCTGCACTGACAGTGACTGCATCGGTGTCAATATCCTGGCTGTGACATGTGCTATCGTTTTACAAGTTAGAAAAACTGGAATTTCTCTGTTGTATTTGTTACAACTGCATGTGACCCTACAATTACCTCAAAATAAAATATTTAATAATAAAAAACCCCAAATGAATAATATTACGGCTTGGATTCTGTGTTGGTAAAAAAGAGTTAATATAAAGGACAAGTTGGGTAATTGTCAACATTTAAATATTTACTGTATGTGTTAGATAATTGTATTTTATCAATATTAAATTTCCTGATTTTGACAATTGCCCTCACTTTATGTAAGAAAATTTCTTTGGTTTTAGGAGATGCATTGGATTATTATGGGTGGTGAATCTTGATATGCAATTTCCTCTCAAATAGTTCAGCAAACAAAAGAACACTGAATTAAAATATATATATATAGGGTTTGTGTGTGTGTGTGTGTGTACACAAGAGAGAAAAGTAATAAAGCAACTGTGCCACAATGTTAACAGTGAGTATAGTATATGGGGTCATTGTAATATTTTTGTAACTTCTCTGTAAGTTTAAATTTATTTTCCAAAAATAAAATATTTAATTTAAAAAAGTTCTCCATTAAGGCAACAAATTGCCAGAGGATAGAGAATAATTTAGGAAAGGTAACAGATGCCAATTCATAATCTGTTTTAGTTCTACCCTGAAATCCATGCCAGAAACTTAAGAGTTCTGTTTGCTTCAGACTGTTGAATCACAGATCTGTACTTCTGAAACAAATAATGCAAGATATGTTAGGAAAAAAGAAAAAGAAGAAGATAGCAGGAGGGGAAGAATGAAGGGGAGTAAGTCGGAGGGGGAGACGAACCATGAGAGACGATGGACTCTGAAAAACAAACTGAGGGTTCTAGAAGGGAGGGGGGTGAGGATGGGTTAGCCTGGTGATGGGTATTAAGGAGGGCACGTTCTGCGTGGAGCACTGGGTGTTATGCACAAACAATGAATCATGGAACACTACATCAAGAACTAATGATGTAATGTATGGTGATTAACATAACAATAAAAAATAAAAAAAAGAGTTCTGTTTGCTTCAATTTATCTCCACTCACTCCTTAAAAGATTGGGTTTACTCAAAGGAGTTCTATGGGAGAGATTCAATCTACACACCTTAAAAGAGAACTTGTAATTTATTTTTGGAACCATGCAAAATAAAGTTTAAAAATAAAAAAGCATATCTTGATAAAATGCAGAGGAAAATCGTGTGTGGAGAAATGAGCTATGGGAAGAAGTACTAATATGTATTTTATTAGTCATTGATCTTTTCCCCCCTTTTTCTTAAAACACCACTTGCCTTTATCTCAGGCAACAAAGCCTGTCCTTTTCCTACAACAAAAATCAGCATCAGGTTCTATAAATTGTTCCTCAACTTGTACAAAGAGCTTTTCTCTAAAAGTAGCTTTCCACAGTAAAGGAGAACTAGATAATCCCATAAAGTCAGCCAAACGTCTTCCTCTGTGACTAAATTTTTAGGCAGAATTTTCAAGTGAGGCAGTTAGGTATGGCTTCTTGTCTGGCACTTCAAATTAAAAAGGAAAAAGAGAAGAAAATCCATCTGCAATTTTCAGCGAAACAATGCAAGCTACAGAAAATGCTTCTTAGGGCACAAACTTTTTCTTTTTCTTCCTTCCTTCCTTCTTCCTTCCTTCCTTCTTTTTTAAGATTTCATTTATTTATTTGAGAGAGAGAGAGCCACAAGCTGGGGAGGGGCAGAGTGAGAGGGAGAACCAGGCTCCTCGCTGAGCAGGGAGCCTGTTGCAGGACTTGATCCCAGGACCCCAGGATCATGACTCCAGCCAAAGGCAGACGCTTAAGGGACTGAGCCACACAGGTGCCCCCCAAACTTTCTTTTGAAGCAACTATTACACAGTTTCAATTTAAACTCTTTCTTGCCTCGTTTTGAGAAATGTCAACCAATGCTTTCAGAGAGCATCATCTTGTTAGATCTTCCCATTTTAAGTTCTGAGAAATAAAGTTTACTTTCTTTCCCCTTTGTGCGCCTCTATTCACCATGTCTGTTTGCTTCTGCTGGCTCCGTAGAACAGCAGCAGAACAAAGGAATAAGGACTTTATACCTGTGTGCCACATTTCATTGAATCTACAAGTCATTGATTTTAAGATACACAATTTCAGAAATTACGAAAGACAAAATGTTATGTATACTATGAAACACCAAACGACTGTAAGACATATCCTTTTTTTAATATTTAAATTCACTTAGCCCACTTATAGTACATCATTAGTTTCATGTGTAGTGTTCAATAATTTATCAGTTTCTATGACACCCAGTTCTCATCACATTACCTGCCCTCCTCAATGACGCATGATCATAAAGAGCCAGATAAAAAGACCGATGTATTCTCGGAATCGTAGGGAAAGCGCAAGTACTAGAAGCATAGCATACCTCTTTAAAAGCCAAAACCCCCCCGCGGCTCGCTGGGTCTCCCAAACTCCCGGGTGGGGGTGTGCATCGCTCCTCCTTCCCGCGCGGAGGTAGCGGCGCAGCCCGCCTCTCGCTGAGTTTCACTTTCCTTTCAGTGGGAAACGAAAGCTGGGCGGCCGCGGTGGGTGGGCGGGGCCTGAGCCACCCGGGGAGGAGCGTCAGGCGATCTAGCGCTAGGCCAGATGACTGGAGGACCCGGCTGCCCCTTCGCGGCCTCTGTGCATTCTCTGCCGAGCTCGGTGCCAGCAAGGCTAGAGAAGCTTTCTCTGAGTTTCCCTAACATCGAACTTCGCAGTGGAGGTTTGACGCTTCCGTGGAAATTGAGGCAAGTTTGGTGTTAATTCTGGAAGCTTTCTTTCCAGGGAAGACATCCAAGGGGGCTTTGCTCAGATGCCACCTGGGCACTCAAGGAATTTATTGGATTTTGCAAATTATAATAATGGTCTATATTCATTACATATATTGGACCCATGATTTTTTGCAACCTGATGTATTTACTTGGATTTCTTGCGTTTTGTTTTTAATTTAAAAAGAAATTCCAAAAGTGTTGTAACCTTGTAAAAAATTTTGAAAAAATGCAGACAGATAAGTAGAAACTGAAATGTCTTTTGCTCCTCAATTCAGTATCATTTTTCTGTATACTTCACCAGAAATTTTCATTCATACAAGTCATTAAAATTATTTTGTAATTTGCCTTTTCCCACTTAACAGTATGTGATGGACCTCTTTTTATTGCAAAACATATAGATATGTCAACCTCATTTTTAAAAAATTGGTGCATAATATGGCAAGTACATCATTTATTTAAACAATTCGTAGGCATTTATGTTGTTTCTAGTTTTTACTGGTATAGATGCAGCACTACACATTTATGTACACATTCGTGTGAATATATTGTGAAAAATTCCTAGAAGTGTAATTGCTAGGTCAGTGAACATATATATTAAGAAATTTGAAAGATTTTTGTCAAATTGTGCAAATCAGAGTGTTTTAGTCTTAATCCCCCTCCAACCTCCTCTCCTTTTTTTTCCTGGAAGAAAGCTAAATTTAGATGTTTAAATATAAAACTTCATTCTATGACTCTTGAAAATCTGGGTTCGAAGTGTTTGAAAATTAAAACAGTGGCTGTAACTGCATGTTTTACAGCATTGAGGTAGTTATATTTCCAAATTGGTCCAGAAAACAAGGCAAATTATTTATATTTTATTTTTATTACAATTATTATTATTATTAGGTTTTTTTTTTTTTTTTGAGGGGGGAGAAGGCCATCGGAAGAGAGAGCGAGAGAGAATCTTAAGCAGGCTCCATGCTCAGCGCAGAGCCTGACCTGGGGCTCAGTCTCAGGACCCTGCAATCATGACCTGAGCCAAAATCAAGAGTTGGACACTTAACCAACCGAGCCACCCAGGTGCCCCTTAAACAAGGCAAATGTTTTAAAACATTTAAAAACATTTCTTTATAGTGTTGTGTAGTGGCAGAGTGAGGCGGGAGGAGGGTGTTTAAAACTAGATATCTAGGCTATCTAACGTGTTCATAGGAACAAAATGGGTAGAATAACATAAGTATATAGTTCCATCTTTATTTATGGAGCACTATCAAAGAACTAAAAAAAAACACTTTTTGTTTTGTTTTTCCTTTTTCACTATTAAAAATGTGTTGTGCTTTTGGCACTTCTATTTTTTTAAATTTTTAATTTTTTATTATTATGTTCAATTAGCCAACATGTAGTATATCATTAGTTTTTGATGTGGTGCTCAAGGATTCATTAGTTGCGTATAATACCCAGTGCTCATCACAACACGTGCTTCTGGCACTTTTACACAATGAGGGGCTTGCAAAGGGGGAAATACTTAACATGTACACAGCCTCAGAAGGTAAGTCCTAATGCCTTCCACATGGGCTGCTTCTTTTAGAGAGAGTAGTCCCAAGATTCATTCCTTCTTATTTGGGGTTTCATCTGGTATGTTCTAATCCATGTACAGAGCACATTACTCAAGAAACATACAACAAATGATTAAAGATGAGGTCTAAATGTGTTGTTGCCATGATGGGTTGGATTTGAAAGACTGTGAGGTGGTTTGTATCATGTTCTAGGCATGTTAATTTTGTTCCTCTTAGGGCATTTAAAGACAGTCAGTTTTCTTTATGGAGAGTCCAGTTGTGAGTAAAGAGCTCAGTTAGCGACCCAGGCCACCCAGGTTTCCTGCATCACATTTTTTGCTGTTTCTTGAAAGACCCTGATTGATTCTGTCGCTACAGTGATGGTGGACTTAGACCTGCTTCTATCATTCACATCTACTTATTTTAAGGGTAAAAATTTGGGGAAGGTTGGGAGCTAGGTTAGTTTAGTTCTTTGGAACCAAAAAGCATTTAAAAAATAATAGACTATTTTTTAGAGCAATTTTAGGTTTACAGCATATTTGAGGGGGAAGTACAGAGTTCTCATATACCCTATCTCTCCGCCCACCCTCATCTCAACCATTATCAATATCTGGCACCAGAGTGGTATATTTGCTGCAGTTGATGAGCCTACACTGAGAAATCATTATCATCAAAAGTTCATACTTTACAATGGGGTTCACTCTTGGGGTTCACTCTTGGTGTTGTACATTATATGAGTTTTGACAAATGTATAATGACATGTATCCACCATTATAGTATCATACAGAAGAATTTCATTGCCCTAAAAATTCTCTTTTGGAGCCAGTTTTTTGAGTCAGGGCTTGAGTTTGGAAATTCAGCTTCCCTGGAATAAAACCATCCTTTTTTCTTTGGTGTGTGCTTATCACCACTTGCTTAGCTCAACTGCATGTTCTCTGCCAACTCCGCCTTTCTCCATCCTTCTCAGATCTCTAGGTTTCATTTTCTTTCCTTTTGTAGCCACACCTACCTGTTTCCCCTTTGTGATCAGCTGTGAAGATTTTCCTTTTGGAATCTGGCCTGCCAGCCTACCCAAATGATAGTAAATGATAGTAAAACCACTGGGTTTTACTGCTGCTATATTTGGCTGACATGAGTAGTTTTGAGATCTTTTTTTTTTTAAGATTTTATTTATTTGCCAGAGAGGGCACGAGAGAGCATGAGAGCACAAGCAGGCAGAGCTGCAGGCAGAGGGAGAGGCAGAAGCAGGCTCCCCGCTGAGCAGGGAGCCAGATGCGGGGCTTGATCCCAGGACCCTGGGATCATGACCCAAGCTGAAGGCAGACGCTTAACCAACTGAGCCACCCAGGCATCCCAGTTTTGAGTCTTGATAGAGTATAGAACAATGTATCTGGAAAACACAAGGCTGGCCCTTTTCTATTCTGTTTCATCAGATTTCCCTCAGTGTCATCTTAAAATCCTATTTCTTGCTCATGGAATTGCCGACTGCCATCATTTCTCTCTTAGTTTAACCTTTCAGGCTGAGCCTCATAAGACTATGAGATTGTTTTTATTTATTTACTTAATTTATTAAGACTGTTTATGACTATTGAAAATAAATACTAAGAGGGCACCTGGGTGGCTCAGATGGTTAAGCGTCTGCCTTCGGCTCAGGTCATGATCCCAGAGTCCTGGGATCGAGTCCTGCATCGGGCTCCCTGCTCAGTGGGGAGCCTGCTTCTCCCTCTGCTTCTCTCTCTCTCTCTCCCTGTCTCTCATGAATAAATAAATAAAATCTTTAAAAAAAAAAAGAAAATAAATACTAAGTAAAAGAGGTTATTATCTGAGTCATTTAACATAATTTATTAATATATGCCACTTATATATTTAGGTGTTTCCCAACTTCCAATTTTCACCTTGCTTCATATCTTGTAAAAGAATTAAAAAGAAATTCGAACAGTTCTTCTCATCCCTAATTTGTTAATTTTTTGGATCTTGAAATAGGAACACTATTGCCAACAAAGGTTCCCTTAAGAGATATTAAATCTATCCCCTAAATGAATTACTGCTTATTTAAAAATTGCATATTAATTACAAGAAGTTTGGAAATTAAGAGAAATAATAAAACAATGAAAAGAGTGATTTGTAATCCCACCAATGAGAGTTACTTTTTAATGACATTTTTGGTATATTTCATCCCAGTCTTCTCTCTCTCTCTCTCTCTGTAGTTATATTTATGTTTTAAAAAATTAGGTTCATACCATATGATTTTTTTTATAATTTCTTTTTTTATTCAATGAAATGTTATAGTCATTTCCCCATCTTTCTTACTCTAAAATGATTGTAATGTCACCATAGTATTTCATTTTATGAGTGTGTCATAATTTACTTATCTTTTATTGTTGCATTTCCATTTTTTTTTTTTGCCATTGTAAATAGTGCTTCAGCTCTTGAATTTGAAATCATCCTTTTATTTTTTGGCAGTTGACAACAACAAAAAAATCCCCCTTTGAAAAATCATCTAGTGTTAATTAAGGAGGAACAAAAAGATATTTAAAAGAATAGACAAAATGGTAATGGAATGATTTCACCCCATTTTCCTAAATGCTGCACTTTTCCTCATCAGTATTTCATTTTATTTGTAAAACACTTAAGGAAAAGAGGCCATAAAAGTGAATCTCTTACATAGAGCTTTATATGTATCTCTGATTATTTTTTATTTATTAAGTTTTAATTTTAATTCCAGTATAGTTAACATACAGTGTTTTATATTAATTTCAGGTGTCCAGTATAGTGATTCAATCATTCCATACATCATCCAGTGCTCATCATGACGAGTGCACTCCTTAATCCCCATCACCTATTTCACCCATTGATTATTTTCTTAATTTAGTATTAATTGGTACTCTTTCAGCTACAAGTGACGGAAAGCCTTTTCAACTAATTTTAAAAACAGCAGAGGAGGGGCATCTGGGTGGCTCAGTTGGTTAAGCGTCTGCCTTTAGCTCAGGTCATGGTCTCACAGTCCTGGGATAGTATCAGAGTATGAAAGTGGAGATAGTTTTTTTTTATTATTATATTCAGTTAGCCAACATATGGTACATTGTTAGTTTTTGATGGAGTGTTCAACAATTCCTTAGTTTTTAAAAGGAAAATGTGATTCTGCTACCAAAAGGAGGGGCAGTGGGCTGGCATAAATGACAGATGTTCACTATGATCATTGTTGAGGTTGTGATAAATGTTGCCAAATTTGTGTCAGGGCTGGCTATAGCAGCTTTTACTCCCAGTGGCAGCATGTGGAATGCTTGTGCAGTGGAAGTATGGAAAGCTGGTTGGTGCTGCTAGATCTGGACCAAGAGTGTTCTATCTTCCATATCTCCATAAATAAGCAACATAAGGTTTTCACTAATGACTTCCTTAAATGCAAATAAAGCAACCAGGAAATCGTGCACTTTTAGAAACTAATACAGAAGATTCTTCACGAAACTAATTAAAGGTTGTTGTCTTGCATTGAAACCTGTATGTCACTGGTCAACCCTTGACATCCTAAGCTTCTTTAGTACTTGTTGTCTAGAACATCTTCTCAAACTTTAATGCATATATAGAATAGCCAGGAATCTTGTGAAAATGCAGATTCAATTCAGTAGGTCTGCAGTGGGACCTAATATTCTGTCTTTTTAATAGACTTCCAGGTGATGCTGATGCTGCTGGCCCAGAGACCTGCTTTTCTATTCTTTTTAAAAAAATTTTTAATTTAAATTCAATTTAGTTAATATATAGTATATTATTAGTTTCAATATATAGTATATTATTATTTTCAGGTAGTTATTCATCAGTTGCATATAACACCCAGTGCTCATTACATTAAGTGCCCTCCTAATGTTCATCACCTAATCACTGCATCTTCCCCCCACCTCCCCTCCGGCACCCTCAATTTGTGCCCTAGAGTTAAGAGTCTCTTATGGTTTGCCTCCCTCTCTGTTTTTATCTTATTTTATTTTTCCTTCCCTTCCCCTATGTTCTTTTGTTCTGTTTCTTAAATTCCACATATTAGTGAAATCATATGGTATTTCTCTTTTTCTGACTGACTTATTTTGCTTAGTATAATACTAATTCCTTCCACGTTGATGTAAATGGTAAAGTATTCTTTTTTGATGGCTGAGTAATATTCCATTGCATATATATATACACTACTTCTTTATCCATTCATCTGTCAGTGGACATCTCGGCTCTTTGCATTGTTTGGCTATTGTGGACATTGCTGCTATAAACATCAGGGTGTATGTGCCCTTTCGAATCACTATGTTTGTATCCTTTGGGTAAATACCTAGTAGTGCAATTGCTGGGTCGTATGGTAGCTCTATTTTCAACTGTTTGAGGAACCTCCATACTGTTTTCCAGAGTGGTTGCACCAGCTTGCATTCCCACCAACAGTGTAGGAGGGTTCCCCTTTCTCCGCATCCCCGCCAACATCTGTCGTTTCCTGACTTGTTAATTTTAGCCATTCTGACCACTGTTAGGTGGTATCTCATTGTGGTTTTAATCTATATTTCCTTGATGCCGAATGATGTGGAGCATTTTTTTCATGTGTCTGTTGGCCACTTGGGATGTCTTCTTTGGAGAAATGTTCATGTCTTCTGCCCGTTACTTGACTGGATTATTTGTTCTTTGGGTGTTGAGCTTGATAAGTTCTTTATAGATTTTGGATACTAGCCCTTTATCTGATTTGCCATTTGCAAATATGTTCTCTCATTCTGTATGTTGTCTTTCAGTTTAGTTGACTGTTTCCTTCGCTGTGCAAAAGCTTTTTATCTTGATGAAGTCCCAAAAGTTCATTTTTGCTTTTGTTTCCCTTGCCTTTGGAGACGTGTCTAGCAAGAAGTTTCTGGGGCCGAGGTCAAAGAATTTGCTGCCCTTGTTCTCCCCTAGGATTTTGATGGACTCCTGCAGAGACCTGCTTTTCTAAGTAGCAAGATTTAAGACCAGTGGTTCCCAATATTTTAACAAAACAAAAAATCAGGACCCACCCCCTCAAAATAATAATTGGTCTTTTAGTATCCATTATTTGAGAAAACACATTGAAAATTACTATACATTCGGAAAAACTTTTACATGAGGTTGTATTTTTGTAGTCATGACAGCATCTGCCTACATTTTGGCATCTTTTGGCAGAACACTAAAGAGCTGAGTTAAAATCAGTATTTGGTTACAGTTGAGCCATCTGCCCCTCATCTTTACTTAAATGTGCACCAATTTCAGTATCTTCATTGGAATAGAAGGACGGGAGGACCTTATAGCAGGTATCAATGAGAAATATTTGTATTCTCAAGACGATTTTTAGTTTGGTTATTTCAGTAGTTTTCAGTGGACAAACTAAAGGCACTAAGTTCTGTAAACTATAGCATTAGGCTTTTTTTGTGTGATTAAACTTCTAAGCACATAATGTCTACTGTTCCATAGTGTTTGAACATCTCATGTGAGTCCAACAGAACAATTCCAAAATCTCTTTGGTATCAAGTAGTGTGCTCTTGACTGATGAAGAACTGCTGTCACATCACATGCCCTCCTTAATGCCCATCACCCATTGTAATTACATTTCTAAGAGTCTATCCTAAAGCTTGATTTAACGTCTGGTTCTTTCTGATGGTCAGATAAACTAGAGGGCTGCAGATTTATTGGCATGGAGACGGGGGAACAACTGAGGAAATCTTTTATATATGCCCCTGAGTGAAGAGAAGGGAGACATAGAGAAGACAATATAATTTATGCTTCCCAGCTTAGACCTGGGCACAGGACTGAGAACTCTGGACAGAGAGCAGCTGCAGGCAGAAGTTGAAGCCCTTTCAGAAAGAATTCAGTGAAATCCAAGGGCACAAGGCAGTGGGAGGAGCTGGGCATGTATCCCACTTCCACATCAAGCCCCTACCTGGAAATAGGAGGGAACCTTAATTCACTGATTGTTTTACCTTGCATTGCCTTGCAGGTACTCAGTGGATACTCTGGAGTGGTAGTGGCAGGGTACAGTCATTGTCACCTTGTTCCAAAACACATGAGAGACTCCTCCTGAGATTCCAAAATATGCTTTGGAGCATTTACGGTTGGCTGAAGTCTGTGTTGTCAGGAGAAAGTAAAAGAGTAGGGGGATTTTGTTTTATGTGGTTAATATGACCTTATTTATAGCTAAGTTTTGTTGTGTCCATGGACCTTTAGTTTGCATGAGGGACATCAAATAGGTAGAGAAAAGTTTTATGCCTAAAAATGTTCACTATAGTGTATTTGTTACAATTGTAAAAAATTGAAAAATAACGAGAATAATCCACAAATTTTTATTGCTACATCAGTCATCAAAAGGTATTTATAAAGAGCTTGGGAAAATTTATGTTATAATGTGAAATGAGAAAAACAGTAAAATATCAGCCATGTCAAAAATATTTCGGAAAAATTACACCTGGGTGGCTCAGTTGGTTAAGCATCCACTTCCTGATTTCAGCTCAGGTCATGATCTCAGGATCGTGGGATTGAGCCCGAAGTGGAACTCTGTGCTGACTGTGGAGCCTGCTTGGGATTCTCTCTCCCTCTCCCACTATTATTCCCCTGCTCTCTTTCTCTCTCTCTCTCTCAAAAAAAAAAAATATATATGTATATATAGGAAAAAAGATTGATACGTACCAAGTAGTGCTTATCCTTAAGTCCTGGAACAATGAGTGATTAATATTTTCTTCATTTTACATTTCTGCATTTTACAAATATTCTCCATAAGTTAGCATTATTTGAAAAATAACAACCTTAAAAATTATAATAAAAATCTTAAAAAAATACATGTATTTCTTTCCTTGGTGGGTATTTGTGTATGTACAAGGGGACTGTTTTCTCTAGGAACAGCAGTGATTTCTCTTTCCAGCTGCCACGGTAATTCTCCAGAATGCATAATTCAGTGGGACACATTTGAATGCTTCCACTTGAATTAAAATGAATATCTAGAAGGAATCACAGGCTTCAGGTTTGGAATGTAAACAAGAGATCTTACCCTCCAACCACCATTCAATTCCTTTGTATACTCTCTCTTTCAAGGGCTAGCCCAGCTTCTGCTTACAGACAAATTACTGCTGCTGGAGTTGGCTTGCTGGCTGTGCGAAAGTTCTTTATTTTGAAATGAAATCTATTTCTTAGTTTTCACACAGTAGGTAGTTTGACCTCCCCTACCCTCATGCCCAAAGACAAGAAATCTAAGTAAATCTAATTATGTCTCTTCCACATGATAGCCTTTTAGGTATTTGAAAACATTAAGTCCTTATTCTTTCATGTGTTCATTCATTCATTCAATGCTTATTTATTGAATGCCCACAAATGCTCTGTGCAAAGTGTAATGGAAGCAGTTGAAGATACAAACTCCCTGCCTTCCAGATGCTCACAGTTTAGGGTCTCAGGTCAAATGCTGAAACTCTGAGATGTGTATGCAGGAGGTTACTGGGGAGTACCCTTGGGAACAACATCTGGGAGAGGTGAGCAAAACGGACAGGCAGAGGGAAGAGCTGCCAGATAGATGCAACAGAGGCCTCAGCTGATCTTAAGGGGAGTTCTGGAGCTTGCTGACCCTTCAGAGCTATTTCACCTTAAGGCAAGGTGGTAAGATTTTTCTACCTGCTATTGTCCAGTCATTGGATAGGGATAAATTTCTTTTCAAGGGTAAATTACCGGACAGGGACTCAGTGGGGACCTGTCAACCAGTGCTCCCTTCAGCCTGAGAAATCATGTTGGTCCTGCAGGAAGAGTGTGTGCAGTGCATCACTATCCTATACAAGTGGAGAGATAGCTATTTTCCACAGTAGAATATAGCCAACCAGTTATTTGACTAGCTCTGAGTACAAAGTGCACGGACAAATAGACAACATGTAGGCTCACCTGAGGAGCCAGGACAGGCTTCCCAGGAAGTCAAGGGTATGGATAGCAAGGAGAGTGCTTGTGAGCAGCCTTTAGGTGGTAGAATTGACAGTCCTCAATGATTGTTTGGGCCTGGGAGTGAGGAGAAAGGAGACACCCAAGTTTCTGGTCTGGACCCCCTTGGTGCCTGTTGTGCTATTTACCAGAGTAGAGAACCTGCTGGAAAGAGTTTTATGGTAGTCTGCTCTGAAGAAGAAAAAAATGGAAACATGTGGGACAAAGGTAAGGAGTGTCTAGCCTAGTTGTCATTTCTAGCCCTAGAGCTTTATAAACCAGACATTTCTTTCAGTCTAAGACTTGTCTGTTTTTGTTTTTGTTTTGTTTTTAATTATGTTAGTTAACATACAGTGCAGTAGGGGCACCTGGGTGGCTCAGGCGGTTAAGTGTCTACCTTCAGCTCAGGTCATGATCCTAGAGTCCTGGGATCGAGCCCCACATCAGGCTCCCTGCTCAGCGGGGAGCCTGCTTCTCCCTCTACCCCTCACCCCACTCTTGTGCTCTCTCTCACTCTTTCTTTCTCTTTAAAAAAAACCATACAGTGCAGTATTGGTTTCTGGAATAGAAGTCAGTGACTTACATATAACCCGGTGCTCATCACAAGTCCTCCCTCCCTTCCTTCCTCCCTCCCTTCCTTCCTTCTTTCCTTCCTTAATTTTTAATTTAAATTCCATTTAGTTAACATATAGTATATTATTAGTTTGAGGGTAGAATGTAGTGATTCATCAGTTGCATATAATACCCAGTGCTCATTACATCAAGTGCCCTCCTTAATGTCCATCACCCAGTTACCCCATCTCCCCACCCACCTCCCCTCCAGCAACCCTGTTTGTTTACTATAGTTAAGAGTCTCTTATGGTTTGCCTCTCTCTCTGTTTTTGTTTTAAAATTTTATTTATTTATTTGACACAGAGAGAGAGAGAGAACAATCAGGGGCAGCTGCGGAGGAAGAGGAAGAAGGCTCACCACCAAGCCGGGAGCCAGATATGGGGTCAGATCCCAGGACACTGGGATCATGGCCTGAGCCAAAGGCAGACGCTCAACCGACTGAGCCACCCAGGCGCCCCTCCATCTCTGTTTTTATCTTATTTTATTTTTCCTTCGCTTCCCCTATGTTCATCTGTTTTGTTTCTTAAATTCCACATATAAGTGAGATCATATGGTATTTGTCTTTCTCTGATTTATTTCACTTAGCATAATACACTCTAGTTCCATCCACATAAGACTTGTCTCTTTGGAATCAGAACTGATCACATGAATATGCTTTCCCTCTTCCCTTATCCTTACCTACCTGTGGTATGTTTTCACAGAACTCCCACCAAAGCTGACTCATGTGAACTCTTCCTGGAAGTGTGCAGTCCTGAAGACAGGCCGGGCAGCCCCAGTGGCCTAGGGATTGGAATGATCTTTAATGATTCAGGTGTTGGGGACCCTGAGGAAATTTGCCAGTGCATCCTGGCTGTGTCAGCATTTCTCAGCAGAACGCATTGAGAAGAAGGAAGAGAACAACATGAAGAGGAAGAAGGAGGAGCTAAAGGAGCGCCTCAGTGCCTGGGACTGTCCTCATGGTCATTAGATCCCTCACATCTTTCTCTTTTTGCTGCATAGAAATGCTTTGCTCACCCATTACTCTGAAGCAGCAGAGCTTTGTGGTTAATGACTCCTGATTTCTTATGCCTCCATTTCTGCATCTGTAAAATGGGAATAATCGTAGTCCTGAGCACATAGGGTTGTTGGGAGGGGTAAGTGAGATAATCTATGGAAAGTGCTTTAGATTAATGCTTGGCTTCTAGCAGCAGCCAGCATTAGTTTCTGTCTTTACTGTACACCTGTGTGCTAGGATGTCCTAGAGGCAAGGTGCTTCTGCTGATTCAGGAGCCGAAATATGTGATTACTTGCTGTCCCTGGATTTTTTTTTCCATCTTAATGCCCTATTTTATATACGCAAAAGTCCTTTCCCCGGGAACTCTGAGATTAGTGGTATTTCCTCCCTCTTAAATTACTCACCTTGTTGGGGTCAGCTGAGCCCAAGTTAAGTTGGGAAAGGAGAGATTGGTTGCTAATACATCAGAGAAATGCTGTCTTTTGGCTTTCTCACATCTTTGTAAGTTACTTTTGGCTTCCAGCCTCTGGAGGTGAGCTTAGATTAGTGAATCTCCCCCAGAGCTTCCCCCCCCCCCCGATTTCCTTCAGCCACATGGTGAGGACTGGGCAGGGGCCTTTCCGCTGGAGTCTGAAATAGACTAGCTAGGAAATTACTTTTCTCTGAGCTCCATAGATGTCCATTCTGACTCAACTCTGTAGGGAACAACTTAAGTGAGAGGAATGCTCCCAGTTATGGTTTCTGTAATGTTTCTTTGTCTTTGCTCTTGTAACAATTGCTTGTACTGCTCATTTGACATTGCATAATACTCTTTCTTGTGACAGCTCTCTTTTCCTAATGAACTATTAAAAGTTTTACTGCTGGATGTGAGGGCGATCTGGCTGCGACATCTGTCACCCCGTTGATTGCCAGGGTTGATGCGGCTGATCTGGCTGGCTAGGCAGGTGTCCCCTTCCTCCCTCACCACTCCACGGGCGCCCCGCCCGAAGCTGCGCGCTTGGTCCAAGAGGATGACCTTCCCTGATAGGGGAGGACCATTCCTCCGTCAAGGGTATACAGTAGCTGCGCTCCCCTGCTAGGACCCCCAAACAAGCTCTCCAGGTCCATTTGTAGGAGAACATAGGGTAGTCAAGCTTCCGAAACTCCAGACACATCCAAATGAGGCGCTGCAGGTGGCAGTCTGCCTTGCTTTAAAAAAAAAAAAAATGTACTGCTATTTCGCTTTTCAGAGTCCCATGATTTATCTCTCCTCTCCAATTTTTTGCAAGCTCTTTAGTGAAGTCTTTGTACCTCTGAAAGTATTTTGCAGGATTTCATGTCCTTAGTAGGTCTTAGAAAAACTGATTTTTGTTGAGTCCCTTAGCTTGCCCTTGTCCTCAGTATTTTTTCTTCTCTTCCCTGTATAGGCCCAGTTGGTTTACACAACATTGGACAGACCTGCTGTCTTAACTCCCTGATTCAGGTATTAATTATGAATGTGGGCTTCACCAAGATATTGAAGAGGTGAGACTAACATGTATATTATTGTACATTTTCATATATTCAGTTTTTCACAGTGACTTGTACTTTTAAAAGTCTTCTTTGAACAGTTGCCAGAGAAAAGATCTTGTTCTGAATAATAATCACCTAAGAAGTTTAGAAAGAAATATGAATGCCTGTTTCCATCACCAGGTTTCAGTTGGTCTAGCGTGGGGCTCAGATACTGGTACTTTTATTTTTAATTTATTTTAATTAATTAGTTTTTGTTGTTTTTAAATTTAAAATCAATTTAATTAACATATAGTGTATTATTAATTTCAGAGGTAGAATTTAGTGATTCATCAGTTGCATGTAACACCCAGTGCTCACTCCATCAAGTGCCCCCTTTAATGCCCATCACCCAATTACCCCATCCCTCCCATCCACCTCCCCTCCAGCAACCCTCAGTTTATTTCCTATAGTTAAGAGTCTCTAATGGTTTGTCTCCGTCTCTGATTTTGTCTTATTTTCTTTTTCCTTCCCTTCCCCTATATTAATCTGTTTTGTTTCTTAAATTCCACACTTTTAAAGACTCCCCAGCTGATTTGAAACTGCAGCCAGGATTGACAGCCACTGATTTGGTTAAAACAATGTTGGGAGTAGATCAATATCAGAAATATCAGAGGAGGAATAAATCAACAATTAGGCCCCTGAATCTCTCCATTGGTTTCTCTCAAACAGGACACACACACGCAAAGTGTATATATGTATGTATATATATTTATACATGTATGTACTTTATCACACATTCTTTTTTAAAAAAGGTTTGTTTACTTATTAATTTAATTTATTTTTTAGAAAGGTTTTTTTCTTGCCCCTAAATTCTTTTTTATTTTTTTATTTTTTTTAAAGATTTTATTTATTTTTTTTGTCAGAGAGAGAGAGAACAAGCAGGGGGAGCGGCAGGCAGAGCAGGAAGAAGGAGAAGCAGGCTCTCTGCCAAGCGAGGAGCCCAATGTGGAACTTGATCCCAGGACTCTGGGATCATGACCTGTGCTGAAGGCAGATGCATAACCGACTGAGCCACCCGGGCGTCCCCCTAAATTCTTTTTTTAAAGTTTTTTATTTCAATTCCAGTTAGTTACCATACAGTGTAATATTAGTTTCAGGTGTACAATATAGTGATTCAGCACTTCCATACATCACCTGGTGCTCATCACAAGTGCACTCCTTCATCCCCATCACCTATTTTACCCATCCCCCTGCCCACCTCCCCTCTAGTAACCAGCAGTTTGTTCTCTGTAGTTAAGAATCTGTTTCTTAGTTGGCCCCTCTCTTTCTTTTTACCTCTATGCTCATTTGTTTTGTTTCTTAAATTCCATAAATGAGTGCAGTCCTGTGGTATTGTCTTTCTCTGACTTATTTTCACTTTAGCGTAATACTCCTCCATCCATGTTGTTGCAAATGGCAAGAATTCATTCTTTTTTATGGTCCAGTAATATTCCATTATATTATGGGATAACAATATAATGGAATATTAAGATAATAACCTCTTTTGTTAGGTTTATTCGTAGGTATCTTACAGTTTTTGGTGCAATTGTAAATAGGATTGATTCCTTGATTCCTCTTTCTTCTGCCTCATTGTTACTGTATAGAAATGCAGCTGATTTCTGTGCTTTGATTTTATATCCTGCCACTGCTGAATTCCTGTATCAGTTCTAGCAGTTTGTTTTTTTTTTTCCAGTCAATGAAAGGAAAACTTTATTGAGGCCCCAGGCCCTTAGGGCTCGGGCAGGAGGCTGCCCTGTGGGCAAAGGAAGAGCCGGTGGAGGGGCCTTATTTGACCTTCTTTTTGGGGCGCAAGATGTTGGTGTGGCTCCACTTCTTGCGGCAGTTGACAGCACGGGGGTGCAGGCGAGCGTAACACTTGCGGCAGATCATCTTGTCACAGTTGTATTTCTGGGCCAGCTAGCGGAGGGAAGGCTCGATGATGCCGCCCGGGAGGCGAAGCACCAAGTGCAGGGTGGACTCTTTCTGGATATTATAGTCTGACAGAGTACGGCCATCTTCCAGCTGTTTGCCCGCAAAAATCAGACGCTGCTGGTCAGGTGGGATGCCCTCCTTGTCTTGGATTTTGGCTTTGACATTCTCAATGGTGTCACTGGGCTCGACCTCGAGGGTGATGGTCTTGCCCGTCAGGGTCTTCACAAAGATCTGCATCTCTGCATCTGGCGCGAATCCGCAAGGCCGCTGCCACCAAACCACTCGACCACCCCGTTGAAGAGAAAGAGTTCTAGCAGTTTTTTGGTGGAGTCTTTTGGGTTTTCCACACAGAGTATCATGTCATCTGTGAAGTGTGAGAGTTCGACTTCTTTGCCTATTTGGATGCCTTTTATTTCTTTTTGTTGCCTGATTGCTGAGGCTAAGGACTTCTAGTACTATGTAGAAAAACAGTGGTGAGAATGTTCTGTCCCTGTCCTGTTCATGAGCTTAGGGGAAAAGCTCTCAGTTTTTCTCCATTGAGGATGATATTCTCTGTGGGTTTTCATATATGTCTTTTATGATCTTGAGGTATGTTCCCTCTATCCCTACATGGTGGAAAGTTTTTATCAAGAAGGGTTGTTGTATTTTGTCAAATGCTTTTTCTGCATCTGAGAGAATCATGTGGTTCTTGTCCTTTCTTTTATTAATGTGGTGTATCACATTGACTGATTTATGGATATTGTTATGACCCTTGCAGCCCAGGAATAAATCCCACTTGGTCCTGGTGAATAATCCTTTGAATGTACTGTTGGATCCTATTACCTAGTATCTTGGTGAGAATTTTTGCATCCATGTTCATCTAGGACATGGGTATGAATTCTCCTTTTTGATGGGGTCTTTGTCTGGTTTGTCTGGTTTGGGGATAAGTGTAATGCTGGCCTCAAAGAATGAGTTTGGAAGTTTTCCTTCCGTTTCTATTTTTTGAACCAGCTTCAGAAAAATAGGTATTAGTTCTTCTTTATTTATTTTATTTTTTAATTTAAATTCAATTAGCCAAAGTATTGGTTTTTTGATATAATGTTCAATGATTCATCAGTTCAGTATAACACCCAGTGCTCATCTCATCATGTTCTTCTTTAAATGTTTGGTAGAATTCCCCTGGGAAGCCATCCAGCTCTGGATTCTTGTTTTTTGGGGAGATTTTCGATTACTGTGTCAATTTCCTTGCTGGTTATGGATCTGTTCAGGTTTTTTATTTCTTCCTGGTTCAGTTTTGGTAGTTTATATGTTTCTAGGAATGCATCCATTTCATCCAGATTGCCTAATTTGTTGGCATATTGTTGCTCATAATATGTTCTTATAATTGTTTGTATTTCTTTGGGGTTGTTTGTGATCTCTTTCATTCATGATTTTATTAATTTGGGGTCTTTCTCTTTTCTTTTGATAAGTCTGGCTAGGGGTTTATCGATCGTAATTCTGAGAACCAGCTCCTAGTTTCACTGCTCTGTTCTACTGTTTTTTTCTTTTTTTTTTTAATATTTATTTGACAGAGAGACAGAAAGAGAGGGAACACAAGCAGGGGGAGTTGGAGAGGGAGAAGCAGGCTCTCCGCCAACCAGGGAGCCCGATGTAGGGCTTGATGCGGGGCTCAATCCCAGGACAAGACCTGAGCTGATGGCAGATGCTTAACAACTGAGCCACCCAGGCGTTCCCCCCTTTTTTTAATTTCTATTAATTAAATTCATTGATTTCTGCTCTCATCTGTATTAATTCTCTTCTCCTGCTGGATTTAGGCTTTATTTGCTGTCTTTTCTCCAGCTCCTTTAGATGTAAGGTTCGTTGTGTATTTGAGACTTTTCTTGTTTCTTGAGGAAGGCCTGTGTTGCTATATACTTCCCTCTTAGGACCATCTTTGCTGCATCCCAAAGTTTCTGAACAACTGTTTTCATTTTTATTTTATTTGTTTCCATGTATTTTTTAATTCTTTAATTTCCTAGTTGACCCATTCATTCTTTAGTAGGATGTTCTTTAACCTCCATGTATTTGTGGTCTTTCCTTGTAGTTGACTTCAAGTTTTAAAGCATTGTGGTCTGAAAATATGCATGGAATAATCTCAGTCATTTGGTATTGGTTGAAACCTGATTTGTGATCCAGTATGTGATCTCTTCTGGAGAATGTTCCATGTGCATTTGAGAAGAAAGTGCATTCTGCTGCTTTGGGATGAAATCCTCTGAATGTAACTGTGAAGTCCATCTGGTCCAGGGTGTCATTCAGAGCCCTTATTTCCTTGCTGATCTTTTGCATAGATGATCTATCCATTGCTGTGAGTGAGTTGTTAAAGTCCCCTACTATTAATGTATTATTATCAATGTGTTTCTTTAATTTTGTTATTAATTGGTTTATATAATTGGCTGCTCCCATTTTGGGGGCATAAATATTTACAATTGCTAGATCTTCTTGTTGGATAGGCCCTTTTATTATGATAGAGTGTCCTTCTTCATCTCTTATTACAGTCTTTGGTTTAAAATCTAGTTTTTCTGATATAAGGATGGCTACTTCAGCTTTCTTTAGATGTCCATTGGCATGATAAATTGTTCCCCACTCCCTCACTTTCTTTTTTTTTAAAGATTTTATTTATTTATTTATTTGAGAGAGAGACAGATAGTGAGAGAGATAGCAAGAGAGAGCACAAGCGGAGAGGAGAGGGAGAAGCAGGCTCCCGCCGAGCAGGGAGCCTGATGTGGGGCTCCATCCCAGGACCCTGGGATCATGACCTGAGCCGAAGGCAGACACTTATCTGACTGAGCCACCCAGGTGCCCCTCCACTCCTTCACTTTCTATCTGGAGGTGTCTTTGGGTCTAAAATGAGTGTCTTGTAAGCAGCATATCGATGGGTCTTGTGTTTTTATCTTTCCTGATACCCTGTGTCTTTTGATTGGAGAATTTAGTCCATTTGCATTCAGAGTAAGTATTGAAAGATCTGAAGTTAGTGCCATTGTATTACCTGTAAAGTTGCTGTTCCTGTATATTGTCTCTGTTCCTTTCTGGGTTTTGTTACTTTTGGGCTCTCTGTTCACTCAAGGGATACCCTTTGATAATTCTTGCAGGGCTGGTTTAATGTTCACAGATTCCTTTAGTTTTTGTTTGTCCTGGAAACTCTTTCAGCTATTTTCTCGTCAAATAAATTTTCTGTCCCCTGTTCTCCCTCTTCTTCTTCTGGGACTCCTATAATACGGATGTTATTACAGTTATAACTCAGTCCCTGAGTTCCCTAAGTCTATTCTCATGTTGCATAATTCTTCTTTCTCTCTTTTGTTCAGCTTCATTGCTTTCCATTATTTTGTTGTCTAGGTCATTAATTCAGGGGTTTGTGTTGGTTTTCTGGGGGAGGGGCTCACCACACTGGTACTTAGGCAAGCATGACTGAGAAGGGTTGTTTTACTGGAGCTCAGGGATATGGGGCTTGGTGTAGGTAAGTTAGGCAGCCTGTTTTGGCACTGTGCTGCTTCCCACAGTTGGCTCTGTGTTCATGCTGAGGGGTGGGGGAGGGAAATGGTGCCACCTGGCTCTCTTATTCCTGAGTGGGTCCCTGTGCATGGTCCCTCTCAGGGATGTGCTCTGAGAGGAGCAAATAATCTCCCCACTGTATGCCCCAGGCACACTTCAGTTCCCTGTTTCCATGCTATCTGACCCCCGGGTTGTTTCCTGCCTTCTCTCCAGGAACAGCACAGTGACCTCTAGGCTCTATTCCAGTCAAGCCCTCTGATCTTGGCCCTGGCCCTCTGATCTCTGGCTATAGTTTCTGCTTTAAGCCCTACTGACTACAAGAACTCATGAAATTCTACTCCTCTTCTTTTCTAAGCCAATGGCTTTGGGGAAATGTTCTTCTTGTGTGTTCTCCTGTGTGCTCCTCTCTCTCTCTCCCCCTTCTCCATGACCATGGCTCCCTCCCCTCTGCAGCACCTGCAGTCTGTTTTTCCTCTAAACCACATCTCTGCATTTCCTACATTCTTTAATGTGGCCTCTTCTCTCCCTTTATTTTATTTTTTTAAAAAGATTTTACTTATTTATTTGACACAGAGAGAGAACAGAGAACAAGAGAGAAAACAAGAGAACATTTAGTTATTGGAAGAGGGAGAAGCAGGCTCCTCACTGAGCAGGGAGCCTGATGTGGGACTCGATCCCAGGACCCTGGGATCATGACCTGAGTGGAAGGCAGTTGCTTAACCAACTAAGCCATCCAGGCACCCTCTTCTCTCCCTTTAGTTGTGGAGTTTGTTCTGTCTTCAGGTCAACTTTTGCGTTGATCTGATGGTTATCTAGTGTTCCTGGGACTAGTTGTGTTCCTCCTCCTATTGGCTCAGGCAATGAGAGATGCCTATAATTAAATAAATCATTTTCAAAATAAACTGACATTCTTTCATGTCCTTTATTGCCAGGACCTAGATCAGTATTTGCCTTTTCACTTTGGAGTACTTCAGCCTGGACACTTTGCTGTGGACCCGGGACCCTCTTCATCTGCCCTTCATTTAAGTGTGATTGTTGGGCAGAGTGGGGAGAGGGGTGAGGCAAGAGTTGTCTGATTTCCACTCCCCGTCCCGCCTTGAGAGGATACTCTCTATAGCCAATTTGCTAATATGGTACTTCTCAGCCTTGTTTATACATTTAAAACATCTGGGAAACTTAAAAATTCTGATAACTGGGCTCCACTATCAGAAATTCTGATTTAAAAAAATTCTGATTTAGTTAGTCTGCAAAGTGGCCTGGACATGGAGAGTTTGGGAAGGTTCCCCAAGTGATTCCAGTATGCATCTAGCATTGAGAACTGTGGGGATAAGGAGGTTCACGGATGTTCTTATTTGGCAGGATAACAGTACCAAGGGGAACAGAAGAACAGAGGAGAAGTGTTCCCTTCCAGTTGCTCTTGCTACTGGAGAGGATGCAGGACAGCCGGCAGAAAGCAGTGCAACCTATGGAGCTTGCCTACTGTCTCCAGAAGTACAATGTTCCAAGTAAGATAACCTTCTCAGCTCTGAAAGAGAGGGAGAAGGAGGAGGTTGGGGAAGGGGAAAGTGGGGGGAGTGCCTCAAAGAATGAGTCAGGAGCTGTTCCCTCCTCTTTTTTGTTTTGGAAGAGTTTTTGAAGGGATAAGTATTAGTTCTTTAAATGTTTCTTATAATTAAGCCAATTCTGGACCTGGGCTTTTCTTTGTGGGAAGTTTCAAAATGACTGATTCAATCATTTTCCTTTTTATAGTTAGGGTTCTTTCTTCAGGTTGAAAAACTGAACTCCCTTTAGCAATTTTTTGTAAGAAAGTGTAGTGGTGATGAACTTCCTTAGCATTTGTCTGGGAAAGTCTTTATCTCTCTTTCACTTCTAAAGTAAAGTTTTCCAGATTGGCAGTTTTTTTCTTTTATCACTTTGAATATGTCATTCCACTGTCTCCTGGCATGTAAGGGTTGTGCTGAGAAATCCCCTGATAGCCTTATGGGGAGTTCCCTTGTAAGTGATAAGCTCCCTTTCTCTTAATTATTTTAAGATCTCTCCTTGTCATTGATTTTTTTATTAGGTTCAATTAGCCAACATATAGTAAGTACATCATTAATTTTTTAAAAATTTTTTGTTAATCACCATACATTACATCATTAGTTTTTAATGTAGTGTTCCATGATGTATTGTTTGTGCATAACACCCAGTGCTCCACGCAGAACATGCCCTCTTTAATACCCATCACCAGGCTAACCCATCCCCCTGCCCCCTCCCCTCTAGAACCCTCAGTACATCATTAATTTTTGATATAGTGTTTAATGATTCATTAGTTGCTTGTCATTGATTTTTAAAAGTTTTACTATTGATGTGTCTTGAGTTGAATGTGTTTGGGGTCTTAAGAGCTTCATGAACTTTGATGTCTAAATCTCTCCCCAGATTTGGGAAGTCTCAGCCACTATTTCTCTCTCTCTTTTTTTAAAATTTTATTTATATTCAATTAATTAACATATAGTATATTATTAATTTCAAAAGTAGAGTTCAGTGATTCATCAGTTGTATATAACATCCATGTGCTCATTATATTCAGCAACCCTCCCCGCCCCCAGCAACCCTCAGTTTGTTTCCTATAGTTAAGACTCTTATGGTTATCTCCCTTTCTGATTTCATCTCGTTTTATTTTCCTCTCCCTTCTGATATGCTCCTTCATTTTATTTCTTAAAATCCACATATGTGTGAAATCATATGATAATTGTCTTTCTCTGATTGACTTATTTATAGCTGAGCATAATACTCTCTAGTTCTATCCATGTCCTTGCAATTGGTAAGATTTCATTTTTTTGATGGCTGAGTAATATTCCATTGTGTATATATATATCCATGCATCTGTCGATGGACATGGCTCTTTTCATAGTTTGGTTATTGTGGACATTGCTGTTATAAACATTGGGGTGCAGGTGCCCCTTTGTATCACTATGTTTGTATCCTTGGATAGTAGTGCAATTGCTGGGTTGAAGGGTAACTCTAGTTACAAGTTTTTTAAAGATTTTATTTATTTATTTGACAGAGGGACAGTGAGAGAGGGAACACAAGCAGGGGGAGAGGGAGAGGGAGAAGCAGGCTTCCCGCTGAGCAGGGAGCCCATTGTGGGGCTCGATCCCAGGACCATGATCCCAGGATCATTACCTGAGCTGAAGGCAAACGCTTAACAACTGAGCCATCCAGGCATCCCCATTTATAACTTTTTGAGGAGCCTCCATACTATTATCCAGAGTGGCTGCACCAGCTTGCATTCCCACCAGTAGTGTAAGATGGTTCCCCATTCTCTGTATCCTCACCAACATTTGTTGTTTCCTGACTTGTTAATTTTAGCCATTCTGACTGGTATGAGATGGTATCTCATTGTGGTTTGATTTGTATTTCCTTGATGCCAAATATGTTGAGCATTTTTTCATGTGTCTGTTGGCCATTTGTATGTCTTCTTTGGAAAAATGTCTGTTCATATCTTCTGCCCATTTCTTGACTGGATTTCTTGTTCTTGGGTGTTGAGCTTGATAAGCTCTTTATAGATTTTTGGATACTAACCCTTTATCTGATAAAACATTTGCAAGTATCTTCTCCCATTCTGTATTTTGTCTTTTGTTTAGTTAACTGTTTTGTTCGCTGTTCAAAAGCTCTTTATCTTGATGAAGTTCCAATGGCTCATTTTTGCTTTTGTTTCCCTTGTGTTTGGAGATGTGTCTAGCAAGAAGTTGCTGGGGCCGATGTCGAAGAGGTTACTGCCTTGTGTTCTCTTCTAGGATTTTGATAGATTCCTGTCTTACATTGAAGTCTTTCATCCATTTTGAGTTTATTTTTGTGTATGGTATAAGAAAATGGTCCAGATTCACTCTTCTGCATGTGGCTGTCCGGTTTTTACAGCACCATTTATTGAAGAGACTGTTTTCTTTCCATTGGCTATTCTTTCCTGCTTTGTCGAAGATTAGTTGACCATAGACATTCTGTTCCACTGATCTCTGTGTCTGTTTTTGTGCCAGTACCACACTGTCTTGATGATTACAGCTTTGTAATATAGTTTGAAGTCTGGCATTGTGATGCCACCAGCTTTGGTTTTCTTTTTCAACATTCCTCTGGCTACTTGGGGTCTTTCCTGGTTCCATACACATTTTAGGATTATTTCTTCCAACACTGTGAAAAATGTTGATGGTATTTTGATAGGGATTGCATTTGATGTATAGATTGCTCTGGGAATCATAGACATTTTAACAATATTTGTTCTTCCAATCCATGAGCATGGAATGTTTTTCCATGTCTTTGTGTCTTCCTCAATTTCTTTCATGAGTGTTCTATAGTTTTCAGAGTACAGATCCTTTATGTCTTTGGTTAGGTTTATTCCTAGGTATCTTGTGTTTTTTGGTGCAATTGGAAATGGGATTGATTCCTTAATATCTCTTTCTTCTGCCTCATTAGTGTATAGAAATGCAACTGATTTCTGTGCATTGATTTTATATCCTGCCACTTTACTGAATTCTTGTATGAGTTCTAGCAATTTTGGTGTGGAGTTTTTGGATTTTTCACATAGAGTATCATGTCATCTGCAAAGAATGAGAGTTTTACTTCTTCTTTGCCAGTTTAGATGCCTTTTATTTGTTTTTGTTGTCTGATTGCTGAGGCTAGGACTTCTAGTACTATGTTGAACAACAGTGGTGAGAGTGGGCATCCCTGTCATGTTCCTGATCTTAAGGGAAAAGCTCTCAGTTTTCCCCCATTGAGAATGATATTTGCTGTGTGCTTTTTGTGTATGGCTTTTATGATCTTGAGGTAATTTTCCTTTATCCCTACATTGTAGAGAGTTTTAATCAAGAAAGAATGCTGTAGTTTGTCAAATGCTTTTTCTGCATCTATTGAGAGAATCATATGGTTCTTGTTCTTTCCTTTATTAATGTGGTGTATCACATTGATTTATGGATGTTGAACCACCCTTGCAGCTCAGGAATAAATCCCACTTGGTCCTGGTGAATAATCTTTGTTGGATCCTATTGGCTAGTATTTTGGTGAGAATTTTTGCGTCCGTGTTCATCAGGGATATTGGTCTGTAATTCTCCTTTTTGGTGGGGTCTTTGGTTTGGGGATCAAGGTAATGCTGGCCTCTTATAATGAGTTTGGAAGTTTTCCGTCCATTTCTATATTTTGAACCAGCTTCAGAAAAATAGGTATTAATTCTTCTTTAAATGTTTGGTAGAATTCCACTGGGAGGCCATTCGGCTCTGGACTCTTGTTTGTTGGGAGTTTTTTTTTTTTTAATTTTTATTGTTATGTTAATCACCATACCTTACATCATTAGTTTTTGATGTAGTGTTCCATGATTCATTGTTTGTGTATAACACCCAGTGCTCCACACAGAACGTGCCCTCTTTAATACCCATCACCGGGCTAACCCATCCTCCCACCCCCCTCCCCTCTAGAACCCTCAGTTTGTTTTTCAGAGTCCATCGTCTCTCATGGTTTGTCTCCCCTGGTTCGTCTCCCTCTCCGATTTCTCCCCCTTCATTCTTCCCCTCCTGCTGTCTTCTTTTTTTTTTTAACATATATTTTATTATTTGTTTCAGAGGTACAGATCTGTGATTTAACAGTCTTGCACAATTCACAGTGCTCACCATAGCACATACCCTTCCCAATGTCTATCACCCAGCCACCCCATCCCTCCCAGCCCCACCACTCCAGCAACCCTCACTGTTTCCTGAGATTAAGAATTCCTCATATCAGTGAGGTCATATGATACATGTCTTTCTCTGATTGACTTATTTCACTCAGCATAACACCCTCCAGTTCCATCCATGTCATTGCAAATGGCAAGATCTCATTCCTTTTGATAGCTGCATAATATTCCATTGTATATATATATATATATATACCACATCTTCTTTATCCATTCATCTGTCGATGGGCATCTTGGCTCTTTCCACAGTTTGGCTACTGTGGACATTGCTGCTATAAACATTGGGGTGCACGAACCCCTTCGGATCCCTACATTTGTATCTTTGTGGTAAATACCCAGTAGTGCAATTGCTGGATTGTATGGTAGCTCTATATTCAACTTTTTGAGGAACCTCCATACTGTTTTCCAGAGTGGCTGCACCAGCTTGTATTCCCACCAACAGTGGAGGAGGGTTCCCCTTTCTCTGCATCCCCACCAACATCTGTCATTTCCTGACTTGTTAATTTTAGCCATTCTGACTGGTGTGAGGTGATATCTCATTGAGGTTTTGATTTGGATTTCCCTGATGCCGAACAATGTTGAGCACTTTTTCATGTGTCTGTTGGCCATTTGGATGTCTTCTTTGGAAAAATGTCTGTTCACGTCTTCTGCCCATTTCTTGATTGGATTATTTGTTCTTTGGGTGTTGAGCTTAAGAAGTTCTTTATAGATTTTGGATACTAGCCCTTTATCTGATCTGTCATTTGCAAATATTTTCTCCCATTCTGTCTGTTGTCTTTTGGTTTTGTGGACTGTTTCTTTTGCTGTGCAAAAGCTTTTTATCTTGATGAAATCCCAATAGTTCATTTTTGCCCTGGCTTCCCGTGCCTTTGGCGATGTTTCTAGGAAGAAGTTGCTGCGGCTGAGGTCGAAGAGGTTGCTGCCTGTGTTCTCCTTTAGGATTTGGATGGACTCCTGTCTCACGTTTAGGTCTTTCAACCATTTGGAGTCTATTTTTGTGTGTGGTGTAAGGAAATGGTCCAGTTTCATTCTTCTGCATGTGGCTGTCCAATTTTCCCAACACCATTTGTTGAAGAGACTGTCTTTTTTCCATTGGACATTCTTTCCTGCTTTGTCAAAGATAAGTTGACCATAGAGTTGAGGGTCCATTTCTGGGCTCTCGATTCTGTTCCATTGATCTATGTGTCTGTTTTTGTGCCAGTACCATACTGTCTTGATGATGACAGCTTTGTAATAGAGCTGGAAGTCTGGAATTGTGATGCCGCCAGCTTTGCTTTTCTTTTTCAATATTCCTCTGGCTATTCGGGGTCTCTTCTGGTTCCATACAAATTTTAGGATTATTTGTTCCATTTCTTTGAAAAAAGTGGATGGTATTTTGATGGGGATTGCATTGAATGTGTAGATTGCTCTAGGTAGCATTGACATCTTCACAATGTTGATTCTCCCAATCCATGAGCATGGAACGTTTTTCCATTTCTTTGTGTCTTCTTCAATTTCTTTCATGAGTATTTTCTAGTTTTCTGAGTACAGATCCTTTGCCTCTTTGGTTAAATTTATTCCTAGGTATCTAATGGTTTTGGGTGCAATTGTAAATGGGATCGACTCCTTGATTTGTCTCTCTTCTGTCTTGTTGTTGGTGTATAGGAATGCCACTGATTTCTGTGCATTGATTTTATATCCTGCTACTTTACTGAATTCCTGTATGAGTTCTAGCAGTTTTGGGGTGGAGTCTTTTGGATTTTCCACATACAGTATCATATCATCTGCAAAGAGTGAGAGTTTGACTTCCTCTTTGCCGATTTGGATGCCTTTGATTTCTTTTTGTTGTCTGATTGCTGTGGCTAGGACTTCTAATACTATGTTGAATAGCAGTGGTGAGAGTGGACATCCCTGCTGCGTTCCTGACCTTAGGGGAAAAGCTCTCAGCCTTTCCCCATTGAGAATGATATTCGCTGTAGGTTTTTCATAGAGCTTTTATGATATTGAGGTATGTACCCTCTAACCCTAAACTCTGAAGAGTTTTGATCAAGAAAGGATGCTGTACTTTGTCAAATGCTTTTTCTGCATCTATTGAGAGGATCATATGATTCTTGTTCTTTCTTTTGTTAATGTATTGTATCACGTTGATTGATTTGCGGATGTTGAACCAGCCTTGCAGCCCAGGGATAAATCCCACTTGGTCGTGGTGAATAATCCTTTTAATGTACTGTTGGGTCCTATTGGCTAGTATTTTGGTGAGAATTTTTGCATCCATGTTCATCAAGGATATTGGTCTGTAATTCTCCTTTTTGATGGGGTCTTTGTCTGGTTTTGGGATCAAGGTAATGCTGGCCTCATAAAATGAGATCGGAAGTTTTCCTTCCATTTCTATTTTTTGGAACAGTTTCAGAAGAATAGGTATTAATTCTTCTTTAAATGTCTGATAGAATTCCCCTGGGAAGCCATCTGGCCCTGGGCTTTTGTTTCTTGGGAGATTTTTGATGACTGCTTCAATTTCCTTAGTGGTTATAGGTCTGTTCAGGTTTTCTATTTCTTCCTGGTTCAATTTTGGTAGTTGATACATCTCTAGGAATGCACCCATTTCTTCCAGGTTATCTAATTTGCTGGCATAGAGTTGCTCATAATATGTTCTTATAATTGTTTTTATTTCTTTGGTGTTGGTTGTGATCTCTCCTCTTTCATTCATGATTTTGTTGATTTGGGTCATTTCTCTTTTCTTTTTGATCAGTCTGGCCAGGGGTTTATCAATCTTGTTAATTCTTTCAAAGAACCAGCTCCTAGTTTCGTTGATCTGTTCTACTGTTCTTTTGGTTTCTAATTCATTGATTTCTGCTCTGATCTTTATGATTTCTCTTCTCCTGCTGGGTTTAGGCTTTATTTGCTGTTCTTTCTCCAGCTCCTTTAGGTGTAGGGTTAGGTTGTGTATTTGAGACCTTTCTTGTTTCTTGAGAAAGGCTTGTATTGCTATATACTTTCCTTTCAGGACTGCCTTTGCTGTATCCCAAAGATTTTGGACAGTTGTGTTTTCATTTTCATTGGTTTCCATGAATTTTTTTAATTCTTCTTTAATTTCCTGGTTGACCCATTCATTCTTTAGTAGGATGCTCTTTAGCCTCCATGTATTTGAGTTCTTTCCGACTTTCCTCTTGTGATTGAGTTCTAGTTTCAAAGCATTGTGGTCTGAAAATATGCAGGGAATGATCCCAATCTTTTGGTACCGGTTGAGACCTGATTTGTGACCTAGGATGTGATCAATTCTGGAGAATTTTCCATGGGCACTAGAGAAGAATGTGTATTCTGTTGCTTTGGGATGGAATGTTCTGAATATGTCTGTGAAGTCCATTTGTTCCAGTGTGTCATTTAAAGTCTTTATTTCCTTGTTGATCTTTTGCTTAGATGATCTGTCCATTTCAGTCAGGGGGGTGTTAAAGTCCCCCACTATTATTGTATTGTTGTCAATGTGTTTCTTTGCTTTTGTTATTAATTGCCTTATATAATTGGCTGATCCCATGTTCGGGGCATAGATATTTACAATTGTTAGATCTTCTTGTTGGATAGACCCTTTAAGTAGGATATAGTGTCCTTCCTCATCTCTTATTACAGTCTTTGTTTTAAAATCTAGTTTGTCTGATATAAGGATTGCCACCCCAGCTTTCTTTTGGTGTCCATTAGCATGGTAAATGGTTTTCCACCCCCTCACTTTCAATCTGGAGGTGTATTTGGGTCTAAAATGAGTCTCTTGCAGACAGCATATGGATGGGTCTTGTTTTTTAATCCAATCTGATAGCCTGTGTCTTTTGATTGGGGCATTTAGCCCATTTACATTCAGGGTCACTATTGAAAGGTATGAATTTAGTGCTTGTATTGCCTGTAAGGTGACTGTTAACTGTATGTTGTCTGTGTTCCTTTCTGATCTTTGCTGCTTTTAGGCTCTGTCTTTGCTTAGAGGACCCCTTTCAATATTTCTTGGAGGGCTGGTTTCGTGTTTGCAAATTCCTTTAGTTTTTGTTTGTTCTGGAAGCTTTTTATCTCTCCTTCTATTTTCAATGACAGCCTAGCTGGATATAGTATTCTTGGCTGCATATTTTTCTCGTTTAGTGCTCTGAAGATATCTTGCCAGTCCTTTCTGGCCTGCCAGGTCTCTGTGGATAGGTCTGTTACCAATCTAATGTTTCTACCATTGTAGGTTACATATCTCTTCTCCCGAGCTGCTTTCAGGATTTTCTCTTTGTCTCTGAGACTCGTAAGTTTTACTATTGGATGTCGGGGTGTTGACCTTTTATTATTGATTTTGAGAGGGGTTCTCTGTGCCTCCTGGATTTTGATGCCTGTTTCCTTCGTCACATTAGGGAAGTTCTCTGCTATTATTTGCTCCAATATACCTTCTGCCCCTCTCTCTCTCTTCTTCTTCTTCTGGGATCCCAATTATTCTAATGTTGTTTCGTCTTATCGTATCACTTATCTCTCGAATTCTGCCCTCGTGATCCTGTAGTTGTTTCTCTCTCTTTTTCTCAGCCTCTTTATTTTCCATCATTTGGTCTTCTATATCACTGATTCTCTCTTCTGCCTCATTTATCCTCGCAGTTAGTGCCCCCATTTTTGATTGCACCTCATCAATAGCCTTTTTGATTTCGACTTGGTTAGATTTTAGTTCTTTTATTTCTCCAGAAAGGTTTCTCTAATAACTTCCACGCTTTTTTCAAGCTCAGCTAGTATCTTTAAAGTCATGATTCTGAACTCTAGGTCCAACATCGTACTAATGTCCGTATTGAGTAGGTCCCTGGCTGACAGTACTACCTCTTGTTCTTTTTGCTGAGGTGATTTTTTTCATCTTGTCATTTTGTCCAGAGGAGAATAGATGAATGAGAGAACAAAATGCTAACAGGTTTACAACGTCCCCAGCAAATATACTGTATACAAATCAGAAAAGACCTGAAACCAGGGAAAAGAAAGGGAAAGAAAGAAAAAAGAAAGAGAAAAAAAAGAAAAAAAAGATAAAAACAAAAACAGAACAATACAAAAAAAGCAGAATATGATCTAATATGATCAGGCTAGTGCATAGATCAGTGCCACACACTAGATTTTGGGCGTATTTTGGTCTGTTAGAAAAAAGTGCCTCCTAAAATTTTAAAGGAAGAAAGACATATATGTACAAAATAAGGGTTGATACAATGAAGGGATGGAAGATGACTGTAAAGATGAAAATTATAGAAGATTTTATAAAAGGACTTGATAAGATAAGAAGTTGTTTGAAAAAAGAAAGAAGATTTAAGAAAAAAAAAGGAAAAAGGGAGAGAATGTGATCAGGCAGGAGACTAGAACAAAGCCATACACTAGTGATTTAGGGTATATTTTGATCTGTTAGAAGAAACTGTATCTCAAAATTTTAAAGAGAGAACAACTTATATATATATATGCCAAAAATAAGGGTAACTACTATGAAGGGATAAAATATGACTCTAAAAATGAAAAATAAAAAAAAACTGTTAACAAAAATTAACTTTGATGAACTAATGAATCATGGTAAAAAAGCATGAATTCTATGTGCAGTATTCCCCTAGCGCTGGAGTTCTCCCGTTCTCCTTGATTGGTAAACTTGGTCTTGGCTTGCTGGCTGTTCATGCTGATCTTCTGGGGGAGGGGCCTGTTGCTGTGGTTTCCAAATGTCTTTGCCGGAGGCTGAATTGCCCCGCCCTTGTCGGTCCGGGCTAAGGAAGCTGCTCGGGTTTGCTCTCAGGAGCTTTTGTTCCCTGCAAGCTCTCGGTACAGCTTTGGAGGACCAGGGCAAAAATGGTGGCCTCCCAATCTCCACCCAGAGGAGCCGAGAACTCGGGGCCCCGCTCCTCAGTGTGCCCCCAGAGAAAAGCAGTCACTCCCGTCTCCCTGGTCTCTGGCCGCACTCTGTGCTCACCTGGCCTGTGACCGAGCGTTGCTATCTCCAGCACCCAACCCCGTGTGGAGTCTCCAAACCCAGCAGATCCCTGTGGTGCGTTCCCGCGCCTCTCCTCCCCGGGAAGGAAGGGGAGTCTCCCCAGCTCTGCCGCTTGTTGGGTCCCTGCTGGAGGAGCAGTGGCCCGACTGGGCCGCGGATCACAGTTTATGGCAACCCCGAGCTGAGAGCCCGCGCCTCGGCTCCGTCTCTGCAGCCGGCTTCCCTGCTCCGATACCTGGGAGCTCTGCCGCACTCAGGCACCCCCGGTCTTTCTGTGACCCTGAGGGTCCTGAGACCACACTGTCCCGGGAGGATTCCACCCCCTGCTTAGCCACTGCAGCGACATCCCTCAGCTGAGCCGACTTCTGAAAGTTCCGATTTTGTGCTCTGCGGCTCTATCACTTGCCAGAAGCGGCCGGCGGAGGCCCCTTCCCCGCCGTCTATCCTCCCGAATATCGCCTCGGATTCACTTCTCCGCACGTCCTATCTTCCAGTAAGTGGTCGCTTCTCTGTTCAGAGAGTTGTTGCTACTCTCCTCTTCGATATCCTGTTGAGTTCGTAGGTGTTCAAAATGGTTTGATCCCTATTCAGCTGAATTCCTGAGACCAGATGAAATCTAGGTCTCCTACTCCTCCGCCATCTTGCTCCGCCCCCCTCTTATCCATTTTTTAATCAGATTTTTTTTTGTCCTATTGTTGAGTTTGAAGAATTTTTTCGTATATTTTGGATAACAGTCCTTTATAAGATAAACCTTTTGCAAATATTTTCTCTCAGGATGTGGCTTGTCTTCTTATGCTCTTGATAGTATCTTTCACAGAGCAGAAATTTTTATTTTTAATGAGGTCCAGTATATCACTTCTTCCTTTTATTGCTTGTACATTGGAGTTGCATCTAAAAAGTAATCACCAAACACAAGGTATTCTAGATTTTCTCCTTTATTATATTTAGGACTTTTATAGTTTTGCATTTTACATTTAAGTCTGTTATACATTTTGAATTTGTTTTCTTAAGGGATTTAAGGTCTGTGTATAGATTCATTTGTTTGCATGTGGATACTCAGGATTACAGCACCATTTGACAAAAAGACTGTCTTTGTTCTGTTGTATTGCCTTTGCTACTTTGTCAAAGAGCAGTTGATGTTGTTTATGTTGGTATATTCCTGGGATCTGTTTCATTCCATTGATCTATTTTTATGTTCTTTTATAATACCACATTGTTTTGATTACTGACACTTTATAGTAAGTTCAGAATTAGTTCTTTGATTTTTCCCCCTCAATATTGTGTTGTATATTCTAGGTCTTTGCCTCTCCAAATAGACTTTAGAATCACTTTGTCAGTATTCTCAGGATAACTTGCTGGGATCTTGACTGAAATTGCATTGAGTCTATAGATCAAGTTGGGAAGAACTGGCATCTTGACAATGTTGAGTCCTCCTATCCATGAACATGGAATATCTCTCCATTTTTGTAGTTCTTCTGATTTCTGTCATCAGAGTTCATAGTTTTTCTCATATAGATCTTGTACATATCTGGTTAGATTTATACCTAAATATTTTATTTTCATGGTTTCTAATTTAAATAATATTATGCTTTTAATTTAAAATTCCCCTTAATCAAAAACTAATGATGTAATATATGTTGGATAGTTTAATATAATAATAAAAAAAAGAAGAAAATTCCCCTTGTTCATTGCTGATATATAGGAAAGTATATAGGACTTCTATAAGGTCCATAACTTTGTTTACCTTGTATCCAAGTTAGTTCCAGTTGTATCCAACTCCTAGTTCCAGGAGTTTTTTGTTGATTCTTTTGAATTTTCTACATAGATGATCATGTCACCTGCAAATAAGGACATTCTTATTTTTTTTCCAATCAGTATACCTTTATTTCCTCTCCTTATCTTACTGCATTCGCTAGGACTTCCAATACCACATTGAAACGGAGTGATGATAAGGGACATTCTTGTCCTCCACTAGAATATAGGTTTCTTGGGGATAGGAACTTCCTCTAGCATGTGCAATGCCTTGCACATAGCAGGTGTTAAGTAAATTATGGGTTGGGCAAATATCCCTGTATTTTTTAGATGAATCAGGACTCTTGGCTCTGGTATGGTCAGATGAGGCAAATGTCTTTACATGGCAAGGTGATCTAACTTTATGTCCAATGTTGGCTTCATGGCAGGCAGCCTTCTGTAAATAATTCCCTGGAGACAGCATAGTTCAACCCTAGTTCCACTCTGTTTGTCTTTAGGTTTTGGGGTTATTACCTTAAAATATGGATTAATTAATTCATTCAGCTCATATATATAGGGTTCATCTATTACGTGACTGGTATTGTGCTGGTGCTGTAGATAAGGGAATAAGACTGATAGAGTCTTTGCCTCCATGGAGCTTACAATCTAGAGAACAGACAGGCCAAAACAAAAGTAAAACAAAAGAAAATGAAATCCAAAAATGTTAAGTACAAACTGTGGTATCATGAAAGAAATAAAATGGTGTTGAGATAGCTGATACGAGTATTTAATACATTTACAATAACTACCTTTTCTTGCAATGTCTTTGCATGTTGGCAGACATATATTCTTTTGTAAAATAGTCCTCAGTGTATTTTTCTTGTTCTTTGTATTCCTAGGTTTCTTTTAAAGAACAGAAATTCATTTATATCTGTCTTTTAGGCTTCTTATATAACATATGGAGAATTTACTGCTTAATTCCTGTTTCCTCTTAGCCAGCATCATCTAACACTGAGATGGTTCTTTCCTTTCTTGTTCTCCTAGATAGCTTTGGGGAAGACCTGGGTCACATATGAGTATTTGGGAAACTGCTCAATTTCTGGGAAATGACAAATTAAATAAAAGTACAGAGAAATGAATGGCCATTAAAATCTAATTAGGGTGTTGGCTTGGCTTGGAAATAGGAGAGAACCCACTATTGGATATTGATTTTATCTGGCTGGGTCCCCCAGTAGAGGCCAGTAGGCGTGGGTGACTAGTCAGAGGAAAGGAAACTTCTGTGATGCAGCTGGACTGGATTTTAACTGGTTTTTATTTTTTAGGATTTTATTTATTTATTTGACAGACAGTGAGAGAGGGAACACAAGCAGGGGGAGGGGCAAAGGGAGAGGGAGAAGAAGGCTCCCTGCTGAGCAGGGAGCCCCGACTTGGGGCTCCATTCCAGGATGCTGGGACCATGACCTGAGCTGAAGGCAGACACTTAATGACTGAGCCACCCAGGCGCCCCTGGATTTTAAGTTTTAAGAGGAGTTCTCAAAAATAAATAACAAGCTTGTTTTTCATTTTTAGTACCTAATTAAAGCAGGGGGTGATGGTGATGGTGAAGGCTAGGAGAGGACAAAATGATGAGTGTTCATGTACATCTAGGTAGCTAGGGCACAAGGGCACGCATGAGAAATGTCCCTGGTGACCTCACTGATCGGGCTGTTACTTTTCTCTTTGTCCAGTGTTTGTCCAGCATGATGCTGCTCAACTCTACCTCACAGTCTGGAACCTAATTAAGGACCAAATCACAGATGTGGACTTGGTGAGATCCTAGAACCAGAGAACTCAGAAGTTTAAGATGCTGCTCATTTAGCTCATTCAGTAATCATTAATATAATGTATAGAGAGGATTAAAAGAGAAATCCACATAAAATGCTTATCACAATTCCATAATATTATTACTGTTATTATTTTGCACCTTTTGAAGAACAGAGAGCATCAATGGAGCTTCTATCTGGTGGCTATAATTTCTGGAAATTGACTTGACCTGTTTTATTTATGGCTTTGTACCCTTCTTTCCTCTTACCTCCTCTCTCTTACAGGTAGAGAGGCTGCAGGCCCTGTATACAATCCAGGTGAAGGAGTCCTTGGTTTGCCTTGAATGTACTGTGGAGAAGAGCAGAAACAGTAGCATGTTGACCCTCCCCCTTCCTCTTTTTGATATGGACTCAAAACCCCTGAAAACACTGGTGAGGGATTTCTTTTGGTTAATTTGCTGTATGCATAAACCGAGTGCTGCCCATGTGCCCTTCTTTAATCCACTGCTGCCTTTTAAAAAGTAATTTCTATTTCCTTTGCACAGTTCTAAGTTTCTCCTTTGATTTGGTGAAAAAAAAAATTGTTTCCTTTTACTTCCTTTTGTCCCACTGCTACCTTAACAAGTGCTCCCTCCTATTTTTCCATCCAGTCAGTAGGTACTTTTGGAGATCCTGTCACATGCACCCACACTGGGCCGGGTGTTGATGGGGGACATGGAGAGAACCAGAAGGAAAACTTAAATCCTCATCTGTAGGGTGGTAAATACTAACTCTCCTTTTTCTTTGATCTCCTGACACAGGAGGATGCCCTTCAATGTTTCTTCCAGCCCAGGGAGTTATCAGGCAAAAGCAAATGCTTCTGTGAGAAATGTGGGAAGAAGACTTGTGGGAAACAGGTACTCTCTGAAACCAGAAGCTTTCCTAGTTTGGGGTTGTCTTTAGTGGATTTCCTAATAGAGTCTTCATAGAGGCCTTGAGGGTACCATATGTTGTTTGAGGGAAGGAATCCATATCTGGCTAGTATCTGGGATCTTGGGCTTCTGATTTTCAGAGGCCCATCACTGAGAAGGCAGAGTCTTTTAAAAGATAAGGGAAGGGACGCCTGGGTGGCTCAGTCAGTTAAGCATCTGCCTTCAGCCCAGGTCATGATCCCAGGTCATGATCCCAGATTCCCCCCAGAGTGGGATTGAGTCCCACATCACATTAGGCTCCCTGCTCAGCGGTGAGTCTGCTTCTCCCTTGCCGCTGCTCACCCTGCTCAGAGCTCCCTTTGCCTGCTGCCCCCCCTGCTTGGGCTCTCTTTCTCTCTCTGACAAAATAAAGAAATAAAATCTTTTAAAAAGAGAGAGAGAAGAGAAGGTCCAAGAGCAGCAGGCAGAGTTTTCCATGCAGGGTTAGACTAGCTCTTTAGAGCAGACTCTCTAGATCCCCTGGTCTCTAGTTCCTGTGCAGAACCCTAGCGCTGCTCATGCCTTCTGTGGAGAGCTCAACAGGTTCAGCAGATGGGAGCCCTTAAATCTGTATTATATCATTCTGATCCCTTTTGGGGAAGAAGAACACACCACTGGCCCTGGTATTTCTCTACATCTACCTGTTTCAAGTGCCTTAGGACTTCATCTCCTTGGTAATTTTGCTTTTTCAGGTCTTGAAGCTGACCCATTTGCCCCAGACCTTGACAATCCACCTCTTGCGGTTCTCCATCAGGAATTCTCAGACAGAAAAGATCTGCCACTCACTCGATTTCCCCCAGAGCTTGGATTTAAGTCAGGTCCTTGTGATTGAAGAAGACCTCTGCAATGCTGAGGAACAAGTGAGAAGCCCCTAATTCCCTTCCATCCTCCATCTCTTCAGATCCCTTGTCTGCATGATTTTGCCTTTCCTCCCCTAAGGTGCTTGAAGTCACCCACTGAATAGATACAGCATTATTGTTCATCTCATCTGTCCTATTATTGCATCTCATAAATCATGGCTCTGCTGGCCATGCTCGGGGCACACAAAGGGAGGAAAACTCACCAGCAGTGGCTTGGTGTGATTCATAGAAACATATTCATATGTTCAAGAAACATTTATTTTTTAGAACAGTATTTTAATGATGGAAACCTGTGTGTTCTTAAATAACAATGATGGGTTGTTATTACCATACTACTATCACCAACATTTGCTGTTTGTAGTTGTTTTTCTTTTAAGATTCAAAAAGCTTCTGTCGATGGACATCTGGACTCTTTCCATAGTTTGGCTATTGTGGACATTGTTGCTATAAACATTGGGGTGCAGGTGCCAGATGAATAGATAAAGAAGATGTGGTATACATATACAATGCAATATTACTTAGCCATCAAAAAATATGAAATCTTGCCATTTGCAATGATATGGATGGAACTAGAAGGTATTATGCTAAGCGAAAAAAGTCAATCAGAAAGACAATTTTATGATTTCACTCATATGTGGAATTTAAGAAACAAAACAGGAGCATAGAGGAAGGGAGGGAAAAATAAAACAAGACATAATCAGAGAGGGAGACAAAGCATAAGAGACTCTTAACCATAGGAAATAAACTGAAGGTTGCTGGAGGAGAGGGGGGTGGGTGGATGAGTAACTGGATGATGGACATTAAAGAGGGCATGTATGTAATGAGCACTAGGTATTATATACAACTGATGAATCACTGAACTCTACCTCTGAAACTAATAACATACTATATGTTAATTAATTGACTTTAAATAAAAAAGATTCAGAACACATTATTTCTAAGTATTGGACTTTATTCATATCCCTCACAGCACTAAGGAAGGCATGGAACCCGTATTTCAGGACCTTCCACTTAAATAAGATATATAATACTTATATATACATAGGTAAGCACAAGACCTTGGGTTCTAAATATAGTACCAACCTAGCTTTCTTCTTAAAACAGCTTATGCCTACTTTGAGGATAGTAACAAAAGAGCCAGTTCATTGGGCCAAATTTAATCAAAGTAAAGTTGAATTCAGTTATCCTGAGCTAATAACTTATTGGGAAATTCTGAGAAAAAATATGACATAAATATCTTTTCTTAGGTTTGAAATGCTACATTTAGTAAATTCTATATTGCTACATATATACGTGTCCTTACATGGACTGTCCATTTTTTTCATGCTCTGTTTACTATTCATGCTCTAGAATCATAGTATTTTAAAAATGAGGCCTACAACAGACACATGAAAAAATGCGCAACATCACTCAGCATCAGGGAAATCCAAATCAAAACCACAATGAGATACCACCTCACATCAGTCAGAAAGGCTGAAATTAACAAGTCAGGAAACAGCAGGTTTTGGCGAGGATGCAGAGAAGGGGAACCCTCTTGCAGTTAGTGGGAATGCAAGCTGGTGCAGCCACTCTGGAAGACAGTATGGAGGTTCTCCAAAAAGTTAAAAATAGAGCTACCCTATGGCCCAGCAATTGCGCTACTAGGTATTTACCCAAAGGACACAAACATAGTGATCTGAAGGGGCACCTGCACCGCAATGTTTATAACAGCAATGTCCACAATAACCAAACTATGGAAAGAGCCTAGATGTCCATCAATAGAGGGATGGATAAAGAAGATGTGATATATATATGTATCAGTTTAAATTTAAAAATTTTCACTACATCAGAAACTAATGATGTACTATATATATTGGCTAACTGAACATAATAAAAAATTTAAATTGAAAAAATAAAAAATAAAAATTGAGACCTAATAATATAATAGCTCCTATATTAACATGGTCTCTTTACCTATTTAGTGCATATACGTTTCCTAAGATTCTCATTTTTTGTTGTTTGAGTTTTCCTTATTTCTACTTGTGCACTATGAAGTATATCATAATGAAATAATATCTTTTAAAAAATTCTTTATTTAAATTCAATGTAGTAAAAAAATAAATGCAATGTAGTTTACATATACTGTATTATTAGTTTCAGAGGTAGAATTTAGTGATTCATCAGTAGCATATAACACCCAGTGCTCATTATATCAAGTGCCCTCCTTAATGCCCATCACCCAATGACCCCTCCCCCACCACCTATCTCCCCTCCAGCAACCGTCCATTTGTTTCCTGGAATTATTGTCTCTTATGGTTTGCCTCCCTATTTTCATCTTATTTTCTTTCCCTTCCCCTGTGTTCATCTGGATGGAACAAGAGGGTATTTTGCTAAGCAAAATAAGTCAGAGAAAGCCAAATGCCATGTGATTTCACTCATATGTGGAATTTAAGAAACAAAACAGAATATCTTAAAATTTTCAACTAATGAATCATTGAACATAATATCAAAAAATAATGATGTACTATACCTAATTGAATTTAAATAAAAATTTTTTTCCACTTAAAAAGACATTGGTATTGAAAATCTCAAATATATACCAAAGGAGTGAGGAGTTATACAGTGAATCCCCATGTCCATCAAGCAGCTTAAACAGTTATCAAAACCCACGGCCAGTCTTGCTTTACCAACACCCTCATCCTCTTCTTTCTCCAACCTCCTGCTGGATGATTCTGAAGCAAGTCCCAGACACTATGCCTTTTCATTTGAAGTATTTCATTATGCCTTTCCAAAGAATAAGCTCTCCTTTTCTAAATGTAACCAATTCTATCTCATAATTTCTTTTTTATTGTTTTTAATTTTCATTCCAGTGTAGTTACCATACAGTATTATGTTAATTTCAGTTGTATGATATAGTCATTTAACAATTCTGTACATTATTCAGTGCTCATCATGATATGTGTACTCTTTAAAAAATTTTTTTGGTAAGTGTACTCTTAATCCCCATCACTTATTTCACACATTTCCCACCCACCCCCCCATAACCATATGTTTGTTCTCCACGGTTAAGAGTCTATTTCTTTCTTTCTTTGTTTTTTTTTTTTTTTAAGATTTTATTTATTTATTTGACAGAGAGAGACAGTGAGAGAGGGAACACAAGCAGGGGGAGTGGGAGAGGGAGAAGCAGGTTTCCCGCTGACCAGGGAGCCCGATGCGGGGCTCGATCCCAGGACCCTGGGATCCTGACCTGAGCTGAAGGCAGATGCTTAATGACTGAGCCACCCAGGTGCCCCAAGAGTCTTTTTTGGTTTGTCTCTTCCCTTTTTTCCCCTTTGTTCATTTGTTCACCACATCTTCTTTATCCATTCACCAATTGATGGACACTTGGGCTGCTTTATATCTTGGCTATTGCAAACAGTGTTGCTATAAACATTGGGGGGTGGGGGGCATATATCCCTTTGAATTAGTGTTTTTGTGTGTGTGTGGTTTTTTTTTTTTTTTTTTGTATTTTGTATGTTTTTGTATTTTGAATACCCAGTAATGTGATTATTGGATCATAGAGTAGTTCCGTTTTTAATTTTTTGGGGGAACCTCCATACTGTTTTCCACAGTGGATGTACCAGTTTTCACTCCCACCAACAGTGCATCTCATAATTTCTTAATATCATTGATGCCCAGTCAATATTTAGATTTCTTTGAATCTAGATCCCAACATGTGCATTTGCTTAAGTTTCCATCCTTCCTCCTCTTTCCCTCCTTCCTTCTCTTCCTCCCTTTCTTTCTTCTTCTTTTACATTAGGTTTCTTTCCCTTCCTTTTCTTGTCCTTGCAATTTACTTGGTTGAAGGTTTTTATATATATCCAGAATTTGCTGGTTGGTGTTATTTATTTAATATGTACCTTTATCCTTGTATTTCTTCCCTGCATTTTAAAAATCTAGCATAAAGTCCCCAAATGAAAATAGAGAACAATTCAAGCTCTCCCTTTTGGGTAACTTAGCTTCATTTGCACTACCCTCACCCCTGTCTCCTTCATTGATTGTACTTCAAAGTCTCAGGTCGGGGACAATATTTGGCTGTGTTAAGATAAAAGAATAAGGTGTTCCTGACTAATGTGGGAGATCCTGCTCACAATCAGTCAAAATTCTGTCTCTCCCACCACTATTTCCTTTTCACCAAAAATTCTCTCCTGTCTTCAGTTTCTAAGATTTGAGGAAGATTTGCCAAATCTAATGGATACTTTTTGGTCCTTCCCTTACTTGATCTTTTTGTAATATCCTGTTATTGATCCTACTTTCCTTCAAAATCTACACTTTCCTCCTAGGGTTCCTTTCTCCATTGTTGGATCCTTTCCTGCCCATCCTTTTATTAGTATTTAGTTTTAATTCCATTTCTTCTCTTCTCCATTTTCCAAATTTTATCTCATTAATTCTTGTGGTTTCAACAATGATCTCAAACTGAAGACTTCCAAATCTGTATCTCCTGTCCAGGTCTTCAACTTGAGCTCCAAACCAGTGTATTCACCTCCTACCAAATGTTGTCACACAGTCCACAAATTCTTTATTTTCATTCCCAAACAGTTCTTTTCCATATTTAACTTTATAGCACCAATATTTTCTTAATTTCCAGGCCAGAGATCCCTCCTACTTGCTCCCTCCCCAACATCCAGTCATTAGAAAGTATCTTTGGTGATTAATCCCTAATTTTGCACAAATATGTCCCCTCATCTCCACTTTTATTCTCATTTTCTTAGTATAGCGTGGGCATTAAGAGCTTGGACTTTGAAGTCAGAGAGGCCTGGGTTGGAATCCTGCCTCTTCTATTTATAAGCTCTTACCTTTGGGTAAATTACTTTACCTCCCTGAATGTAGATTCCACCTTTGTAAAATAAGATTTATATTGGCACCCAGGTTACATGATTGTTGTGAATATTGAATGAAATAATTCATGTAAAGACTTAGCTAAATGCATAGTGAATGTCAAAAGTTAGCTAATAATTACTATGTTAAGAATGATTATTATCATTTTAGTGACTACTACTGATGGTAACTATCTAGGCTATCACCATTCTTTGCACTATTTTGGTGTCCTAACTTATCTCATTGGCTTCTATCTCACTTGACCTCTCATTCCATTTTTCAAACCACATTATTTCAGTGTTTTTCTCAAACATAAATCTGATGATGTTCCTTCTCTTATTAAACCCTTCTGATGGCTCCCAATCACTCTAATTCTTATGACTAAATTCTACTCCTGAAACTAATATTACACGTATGTCAACTAACTGGAATTTATTTTTTTTAATTTATTTATTTTTATTTTATTTTATAATTTTTTTATTATGTTCAATTAGCCAACATACAGTACATCATTAGTTTTTGATGTAGTGCTCAATGACTCATTAGTTGCGTATAATACCCAGTGGTCATCACATCATGTGCCCTCCTTAATACCCATCACCCTGTTACCCCATCCCCCATCCCTTCTTTAACCCTCAGTTTGGAGTCCAGAATCTCTCATGGTTCCTCTCACTCTCTGATTTCTTCCCCTTCAGTTTTTCCTCCCTTCCCCTATGGTCCTCTGCTCTATTCCTTATGTTCCACATATGAGTGAAACCATATGATAATTGTCTTTCTCTGCTTGACTTATTTCACTTAGCATAATCCCCTCCAGTTCCATCCATGTCGATGCAAATGGTGGGTATTCATCCTTTCTGATGGCTGAGTAATATTCCATTGTATATAAGAACCGCATCTTCTTTATCCATTCATCTGTTGAAGGGCATCTTGGCTCCTTCCACAGTTTGGCTATTGTGGACATTGCTGCTATGAACATTGGGGTGCATGTGCCCCTCCTTTTTACTACATCTGTATCTTTGGGGTAAATATCTAGTACTACAGTAGCTGGGTCATAGGGTAGCTCTATTTTGAACATCTTGAGGAACTTCCATACTGTTTTCCAGAGTTACTGTACTAGCTTGCATTCCCACCAACAGTGTAGGAGGGTTCCCCTTTCTCCACATCCTTGCCAACATTTGTTGTTTCCTGTCTTCTTAATTTTGGCCATTCTAACTGGCATAAGGTGGTATCTCATTGTGGTTTTGATTTGTATTTCCCTGATGGCTAGTGATGTTGAACATTTTTTTCATGTGTCTGTTAGCCATTTGTATGTCTTCTTTGGAGAAGGGTTTGTTCAGGTTTTCTGTCCATTTTTTGACTAGATTATTTGTTTTTTGGGTGTTGAGTTTGAGAAGTTCTTTATAGATCTTGGATACCAGCCCTTTATCTGTAATGTCATTTGCAAATATCTTCTCCCATTCTGTGGATTGCCTCTTAGTTTTGTTGACTGTTTCCTTTGCTGTGCAGAAGCTTTTTATCTTGATGAAGTCCCAAAAGTTAATTTTTGCCTTTGTTTCCCTTGGCTTTGGAGATGTGTCTTGAAAGAAGTTGCTGTGACTGATGTCGAAGAGGTTGCTGCCTATGTTCTCCTCTAGGATTTTGATGGATTCCTGTTTCACATTAGATCTTTCATCCATTTTGAGTTTATCTTTGTGTATGGTGTAGAGAATGGTCCAGTTTCATTCTTCTGCATGTGGATGTCCAATTTTCCCACCACCATTGTTGAAGAGATTGTCTTTTTTCCATTGGATATTCTTTCCTACTTTGTCGAAGATTAGTTGACCGTAGAGAAGGTCCGTTTCTGGATTCTCTATTCTGTTCCATTGATCTATGTGTCTGTCTTTGTGCCAATACCATGCTGTCTTGGTTATCACAGCTTTGTAATATAGCTTGAAGTCAGGCATCATGATGCCCCCAGCACTGGTGATTTGGGATCTTTTCTGGTTCCATACAAATTTTACGATTATTTGTTCCACTTCTGTGAAAAATGTCGATGGGATTTTTTTTTTTACCTTAAAAATTTTTTTTATTAACATATAATGTATTATTTGTTTCAGGGGTACAGATCTGTGATTCATCAGTTTTACACAATTCACAGTGCTCACCATAGTACATACCCTCCCCAATGTCCATCACCCAGCCACCCCATCCCTCCCACCCCTTTCCACTCCAGCAACCCTCAGTTTGTTTCCTGAGATTAAGAGTCTCTTATGGTTTGTCTCCCTCTCTGGTTTCATCTTGTTTCATTTTTTCTTCCCTTTCACTATGATCCTCTGTCTTGTTTCTCAAATTCCTCATATCAGTGAGATCATATGATACATGTCTTTCTCTGATTGACTTATTTCGCTTAGCATAATACCCTCTAGTTCCATCCACATCATTGCAAATGGCAAGATTTCATTTTTTGATGTGTGTATAATATTCCATTGTCTATATATACCACATCTTCTTTATCCATTCATCTCTTGTTGGACATCTAGGCTCTTTCCATAGTTTGGCTATTGTGGACATTGCTGCTATAAACATTGGGGTGCATGTACCCCTTCAGATCACTACATTTGTATCTTTAGGGTAAATATCCAGTAGTGCAATTGCTGGATCATAGGGTAGCTCTATTTTTAAATTTTTGAGGAACTTCCATACTGTTTTCCAGAGTGGGTGCACCAGCTTGCAGTTGGTACAGTGTAGGAGGGTTCCAACAGTGTAGGAGGGTTCCCCGTTCTCTGCATCCTCGTCAACATCTGTCATTTACTGACTTGTTAATTTTAGCCATTCTGACTGGTGTGGGGTGGTATATCATTGAGGTTTTGATTTGGATTTCCCTGATGCCAAGTGATGTTGAGCACTTTTTCATGTGTCTTTTGGCCACTTGCATGTCTTCTTTGCAGAAATGTCTGCTCATGTCTTCTGCCCATTTCTTGATTGGATTATTTGTTCTTTGGGTGTTGAGTTTGATAAGTTCTTTATATATTTTGGATACTAGCCCTTTATCTGATATGTCATTTGCAAATATTTTCTCCCATTCTGTCTGTTGTCTTTTGGTTTTGTTGACTGTTTCTTTTGCTGTGCAAAAGTTTTTTTATCTTGATGAGGTCCCAATAGTTCATTTTTGCCCTTGCTTCCCTTGCCTTTGGCGATGTTTCTGCTGCTGAGGTCAAAGAGGTTGCTGCCTGTGTTCTCCTCAAGGATTTTAATGGATTCCTGTCTCACATTTAGGACTTTCATCCATTTTGAGACTATTTTTGTGTGTGGTGTAAGGAAATGGTCCAGTTTCATTCTTCTGCATGTGGCTGTTCAATTTTCCCAATGCCATTTGTTGAAGAGACTGTCTTTTTTCCATTGCATATTTTTTCCTGCTCTGTCAAAGATTAGTTGACCATAGAGTTGAGGGCCCATTTCTGGGCTCTCTCTTATGTTCCATTGATCTATGTGTCTGTGTTTGTGCCAGTACCACACTGTCTTAATGATTACAGCTTTGTAATAGAGCTTGAAGTCCAGAATTGTTATGCCACCAGCTTTGCTTTTCTTTTTCAACATTTCTCCGGCTGTTTGGTGTCTTTTCTGGTTCCATACAAATTTTAGGATTATTTGTTCCATTTCTTTGAAAAAAAGTGGATGGTATTTTGATAGGGATTGCATTAAATGTGCAGATTGCTCTAGGTAGCATAGACATTTTCACAATATTTGTTCTTCCAATCCATGAGCATGGAATGTTTTTCCATTTCTTTGTGTCTTCCTCAATTTCTTTCATGAGTATTTTCTAGTTTTCTGAGTACAGATCCTTTGCCTCTGGTTAGATTTATTCCTAGGTATCTTATGGTTTTGGGTGCAATTGTAAATGGGATTGATTCCTTAATTTCTCTTTCTTTTGTCTTGTTGTTGGTGTATAGAAATGCCACTGATTTCTGTGCATTGATTTTATATCCTTCCACTTTACTAAATTCCTATATGAGTTCTAACAGTTCTGGGGTGGAGTCTTTTGGGTTTTCCACATAAAGTATCATTATCTGCAAAAAGTGAGAGTTTGACTTCTTCTTTGCCTATTCAGATGCCTTTTATTTCTTTTTGTTGTTTGATTGCTGAGGCTAGGACTTTTAGTACTATGCTGAACAGCAGTGGTGATAGTGGACATCCCTGCCGTGTTCCTGCCTTAGGGGAAAAGCTCTCAGTTTTTCCCCATTAAGTATGATATTTGCTGTGGGTTTTTCATAGATGGCTTTTATGATATTGAAGTATGTACCCTCTATCCCTACACTGTGAAGAGTTTTAATCAAGAAAGGATGCTGTACTTTGTCAAATGCTTTTTCTGCATCTATTGAGAGGATCATATGTTTCTTGTTCTTTCTTTTATTAATGTATTGTATCACATTGATTGATTTGCGGATGTTGAACCAACCTTGCAGCCCAGGAATAAATCCCACTTGGTCGTGGTGAATAATCCTTTTAATGTACTGTTGGATCCTATTGGCTAGTATTTTGGTGAGAATTTTTGCATCCATATTCATCAGGGATATTGGTCTGTGGTTCTCCTTTTTGATGTAGTCTTTGTCTGGTTTTGGGATCAAGGTAGTGCTGGCCTCATAAAATGAGTTTAGAAGTTTTCCTTCCATTTGTATACTTTGAAACAGCTTTAGAAGAATAGGTATTAATTCTTCTTTAAATGTTTGGTAGAATTCCCCTGGGAAGCCATCTGGCCCTGGGCTCTTGTTTGTTGGGAGATTTTTGATGACTGCTTCAATTTCCTTAGTGGTGTATGGGTCTGTTCAGGTTTTCTGTTTCTTCCTGGTTCAGTTTTGGTACTTTATATGTCTCTTGGAATGCATCTATTTCTTCCAGATTATCTAATTTGCTGGCATATAGTTGCTCATAATATGTTCTTATAATTGTTTGTGTTTCTTTGGTGTTGGTTGTAATCTCTCCTCTTTCATTCATGATTTTATTTATTTGGGTCATTTCTCTTTTCTTTTTGATAAGTCTTGCCTGGGGTTTATCAATCTTATTAATTCTTTCAAAGAACCATCTCCTAGTTTCGTTGATCTGTTCTACTGTTCTTTTGGTTTCTAATTCATTGATTTCTGCTCTGATCTTTATTATTTCTCTTCTCCTGCTGGGTTTAGGCTTTATTTGCTATTCTTTCTCCAGCTCCTTTAGGGTGTAGGGTTAGGTTGTGTATTTGAGACCTTTCTTGTTTCTTGAGAAAGGCTTGTATTGCTATATACTTTCCTCTTAGGTCCACCATTGTTGCATCCCAAACATTTTGAATAGTTGTGTTTTCATTTTCTTTTGTTTCCATGAATTTTTTAAATTCTTCTTTAATTTCCTGGTTGACCCATTCATTCTTTAGTAGGATGCTCTTTAGCCTCCATGCATTTGAGCTCTTTCCAACCTTCCTCTTGTGATTGAGTCCTAGTTTCAAAGCATTGTGGTCTGAAAATATGCAGGGAATGATACCAATCTTTTGGTACCAGTTGAGACCTTATTTGTGACCCAGGATGCGATCTATTCTGGAGAATGTTCCATGGGCACTAGAGAAGAAAGCATATTCTGTTGTTTTGGGATGGAATGTTCTGACTATATCTGTGAAGTCCATCTGGTCTAGTGTGTCATTAAAGCCTTTATTTCCCTGTTGATCTTTTGCTTACATGATCTGTCCATTTCATTGAGGGTGTGTTAAAGTCCCCTAGTGTGTGTGTGTGTATATATATATATATATATATATATATATATATATATATATATATATATATGACAATATTATTATATTGTTTTCTATGTGTTTCTTTGACTTTGTTATTAATTGGCTACTCCCATGTTAGGGGCATAGATATTTTAAATTGTTAGATCTTCTTGTTGGATAGACCCTTTAAGTATGATGTAGTGTCCTTCCTCATCTCTTATTATAGTCTTTGGTTTAAAATCTAATTTGTCTGATATAAGGATTGCCACCCCAGCTTTCTTTTGGTGTCCATTAGCATGGTAAATGGTTTTCCACCCCCTCACTTTCAATCTGGAGGTGTCTTTGGGTCTAAAATGAGTCTCTTGCAGACAGCATATCGATGGGTCTTGTTTTTTTATCCAATCTGATACCCTGTGTCTTTTGATTGGGGCATTTAGCCCATTTACATTCAGGGTAACTACTGAAAGATATGAATTTAATGCCATTGTATTGCCTGTAAGGTGACTGTTACTGTATATTGTCTGTGTTCCTTTCTGGTCTATGTTACTTTTAGGCTCTTTCTTTGCTTAGAGGACCCCTTTCAATGTTTCTTGTAGGACTGGTTTGGTGTTTGCAAGTTCTTTTAGTTTTTGTTTGTCCTGGAAGCTTTTTATCTCTCATTTATTTTCTTAAAATCTTTTTTTTAAATTTTTATTTATTTATTTATTTGACAGAGAGAGACACAGCGAGAGAGGGAACACAAGCAGGGAGGAGTGGGAGAGGGAGAAGCAGGCTCTCTGCTGAGCAGGGAGCCTGATGTGGGGCTCCATCCCAGGACCCTGGGATCATGACTTGAGCCAATGGCAGATGCTTATCAACTGAGCCACCCAGGTGCCCCATCTCTCCTTCTATTTTCAGTGATAGCCTAGTGGGATACAGTATTCTTGGCTGCATATTTTTCTCATTTAGTGCCCTGAATATATCATGCCAGTCCTTTCTGGCCTGCCAGGTCTCTGTGGATAGGTCTGCTGCCAATCCAATGTTTCTACCATTGTAGGTTACAGACCTCTTGTCCTGAGCTGCTCTCAGGATTTTCTCTTTGTCTCTTGAGACTTGTGAGTTTTACAATTAGATGTCGGGGTGTTGACCTATTTTTATTGATTTTGAGGGGGCTTCTCTGTGCCTCCTGGATTTTGATGCCTTCCTTCCCCAAATTAGGGAAGTTCTGTGCTATAATTTGCTCCAATATGCCTTCTGCCCCTCTCTTCTCTTCTTCTTCTTCTGGGATCCCAATTATTCTAATGTTGTTTTGCTTTATGGTATCACTTACCTCTTGAATTCTCATCTCATGATACCGTAGTTGTCTATATCTTTTTCTCAGCTTCTTTATTCTCCATCGTTTGGTCTTCTATATCACTAATTCTCTCTTCTGCCTCATTTATCCTAGCAGTTAGAGCCTCCATTTTTGATTGCACTTCATTAATAGCCTTTTTGATTTCGACTTTGTTAGATTTTAGTTCTTTTATTTCTCCAGAAAGGGATTCTCTAGTATCTTCTATGCTTTTTTCAAGCCCAGCTAATATCTTTATAATCGTCATTCTGAACTCTAGTCCGACATCTTACTAATGTCTGTATTGATTAGGTCCCTGGCAGTTGGTACTGCCTCTTGTTCTTTTTTTTTTTTTTTGAGGTGATTTTTTTCCGTCTTGTCATTTTGTCCAGAGGAGAATAGAAGAATGAGAGAACAAAATGTAAAAAAAATACTAAAAGGGTAACAATGACCCCAGAAAATTCTATATATGCTAAACAAATCAGAAGAGACCCGAAATGGGGGGGGGACGGAGAAAGAGGGGGGAAAAAAAGAAAGAATATGATCAGGCTGGTGAATATAACAGCCACACACTAGTTTTTGGGTGTATTTTGGTCGTTAGAAGAAATTGCCTCCCAAAATTTTAAATAAAGGAAAACATATATATATATACAAAAATAAGGGTAAATACAATGAAGGGATGGAATATGACTGTAAAGATGAAAATTAAAAAAAGATTTTAGAAAAGGAATTGGTAAGATAAGTTGGTTGAAAAAAGAATGAAAAAAAATTTTTAAAAATGTGATCAGGCGGGAGACTAGGACAATGTCATACACTAGATTTAGGGTATATTTTGGTCTGTTAGAAGAAACTGTATCCCAAATTTTAAAGAAAGGAAAACATATATGTACAAAAAATAAGGTTAAATACAATGAAGAGATAGAATATGACTGTAAAAATGAATAATTAAAAAATTTTAAGAAAGGAATTGATAAGATGTTGGTTGAAAAAGGAAAGAAGAAAAATTCAACTAAAAAATCAGAAAAAGAAGAAATAAAATTTAAAAAATTAACTTTGAAAGACTAAAGCATCATGGGAAAAAAGCCATGAATTCTATGTGCAGTATTCCCCTAGCACTGGAGTTCTGCTGTTCTCATTGATCGGTAAACTTGGTCTTGGCTGGCTCTTCTTGCTGATCTGGGGGAGGGGCCTGTTGCCGTGGTTCTCAAATGTCTTTGCCAGAGGTGCAATTGCCCTGCCCTTGCTGGGGGCCAGTCTAAGTAATCTGCTCGGGTTTGCTCTTGGGAGCTTTTGTTCCCTGAAAGCTTCCCGCACAACTTTGGAGGATGAGAAAAAAAAATGGCAGCCTCCCAATCTCCACCCCGGAGGAGCTGAGAACTTGGGCCCCCACTCCTCAGTGACTCCCCAGAGAAAAGCAGTCAGTCACTCCCATCTCCCCGGTCTCTGGCCACACTCCGTGCTCACCCAGCCTGTGACCGAGCATTTCTATCTCTGGCACATGGCCCTGTGTGGAGTCTTCAAACCCAGCAGATCCCTGTGGTGCACTCCTGCACCGCTCTTCCCAGGGGTGGAGGGGAGTCTCCTCAGATCTGCCACTTGTTGGGTCCCTGCTGGAAGAGCAGTGGCCTGACTGTGCTGCAGATCACGGCTTATGGCAACCCCGAGCTGAGAGCCTGCTCCTCGGCTCCATCTCTGCAGCCAGCTTCCCTGCTCTGATACCTAGGAGCTCTGCCGCACTCAGGCATCCCTGGTCCTGAGACCACACTGTCCCAGCAAGGGTTCTACCCCTGGCTTAGCCACTGGAGCGACATCCCTCAGCAGAGCAGACCTCTAAAAGTTACGATTTTGTGCTCTGCTGCTCTATCACTTGCCAGAAGTGGCCAACGGAGGCCCCCTCCCCTGCCATCTATCCTCCTGAATATCGCCTCAGATTCACTTCTCCACACTTCCTAACTTCCAGAAAGTGGTCGCTTTTCTGTTCATAGAGTTGCTGCTATTCTTTTCTTTGATCTCCTGTTGAGTTTGTAGATGTTCTGAATGGTTTGATAACTATATACCTGAATTCCTGGGACCAGACGAAATTTAGGTCTCCTACTCCTCTGCCATCTTTCTCCTCCCCTCTCAGTGGGATTTTAATAGGGATTGCATTGAATGTGTAGATTGCTCTGGGCAGCATAGACATTTTCACAATGTTTATTCTTCCAATCCATGAGCATGGGATGTTTTTTCCATCTCTTTGTGTCTTCCTCAGTTTCTTTCATAAGTGTTCTGTAGTTTTTGGAGTATAGATCCTTTACCTCTTCGGTTAGGTTTATTCCTAGGTAACTTACAGTTTTTGGTGCTATTGTAAATGGAATCGATTCCTTAATTTCTCTTCTTTCAGTCACATTGTTAGTGTATAGAAATGCAACTGATCTGTGCATTGGTTTTGTATACTGTCACATTGCTGAATTGCTGTATGAGTTCTAGTAATTTTGGGGTGGAGTCTTTTGGGTTTTCCACATTATCATGTCGTCTGCGAAGAGAGAGAGTTTGACTTCGTCTTTGCCAATTTTTTTTAAGATTTTATTTATTCATTTGAGACACAGAGATAGAGAGAGAGAGAAAGCTTGAGCAGGGAGAGAGGGAGAGGAAGAAGCAGGCTCCTCGCTGAGCCAGGAGCCCAATGTGGGGCTCAATCCTAGGATCCTGGGATCATGACCCGAGCCGAAGGCAGACGCTTAACGATCTGAGCCACTCAGGCGCCCCCCTTCTTTGCCTATTTGAGTGCATTTTATTTCTTTTTGTTGTCTGATTGTTGAGGCTAGGACTTCTAGTACTGTGTTGAACAAAAGTGGTGACAGTGGGCATCCCTGTCATGTTTCTGACCTTAAGGGAAAAAGTCTCAGTTTTCCCCCATTGAGAATGATATATGCGGTGGGCTTTTCAAAGATGGCTCTATGATATTGAGGTATGTTCCCTCTATCCCTGTATTTGAACAGTTTTAATCAGGAAAGGATGCTGTATTTTGTGAAATGCTTATTATGCATCAATTGAGAGGATCATGTGGTTCTTGTCTCTTGTTAATGTGATCTATCACGTTGATTGTTTGGTGAATGTTGAACCACCCTTGCATCCCAGGAATAAATCCCACCTGGTCGTGGTCAATAATCCTTTTCATGTACTCTTGGATCCTGTTGGCTAGGATCTTGGTGAATATTATGGCATCCATGTTCATCAGGGATATTGGTCTGTAATTCTCCTTTTCAATAGGGTCTTTGTCTCTTTTGGGGATCAGGTAATGCTGGCCTCATAGAATGAGTTTGGAAGTTTTCCTTCCATTTCTATTTTTTTGGAACAGCTTCAGAAGAACAGGTATGATTTCTTCTTTAAATGTTTGGTAGAATTCCCCTGGGAAGCCATCTGGCCTTAGGCTCTTATTTTTTGGGAGATTTTTGATGACTGTTTCAATTTCCTTGCTGGTTATTGCTCTGTTCAGATTGTCTCTTCCTTCCTGTTTTAGTCTTGGTAGTTTGTCAGTGTCCAGGAATGCATCCATTTCTTCCAGATTCCCTAGTTTGTTGGCATATAGCTGCTGATTTCTCCTCTTTAATTCATGATTTTATTATTTGGGTCCTTTCTCTTTTCTTTTGGATAAGTGTGGCCAGACATTTATTGATCTTATCACTTCTTTCAAAGAACCAGCTTCTAGTTTCGTTGATCTGTTCTATTGTTCTTCTAGTTTCTATTTCATTGATTTCTGCTCTAATCTTTATTTGTCTTCTCCTGCTTGGTTTAGGCTTTATTTACTGTTCCTTCTCCATATCCTTTCAGTGTGACTAACTGAAATTTAAATTAAAAACTTGAAACTATAAAGAAATAAAGTTCTAATTCTTTTTTTTAAAGATTTTATTTATTTACTTGAGAGAGAGAAAGCATGGGCAGGGAGAGGGGCAGAGGGAGAAACATGCTCCCCACTGAGCAGGGAGCCTGACACGGGGCATGATCCCAGGACCCCCGGATCGTGACCCAAGCCAAAGGCAGACACTTAATCGACTGGACCACCTAGGTGCCCCTAAAGTTCTAATTCTTGACTTAACCTTTGTAGCCACATATCTTGTGACTTCCCAGCACCCTCCCGGACTCCCATTTCCTCAACATGCTCTGTTCGGCTATGCTGCCAAGTCTTTGCAATTTTGGGGTCCATTCGAGTATACTCCCTACCTAGTCTTGTTCATCCTTCAAGATCAATTCAGACATGTCTTCTCTGGGGAGGTTTTCTCAGATAATTATTCCTTCTCCTTTTGGGGGGCATGGCATTATAATTGTGACTTAATTAATTGTGAGATTCTTGAGTTCAAGGACTATTTTCTAGCCCCCTTGAAGTACCAGTGCTTGGTACAGAGTGGGCACTAAATAAATATGTGATGAAATAATGTTTCTTTATTCTAGACTATGGTTAGAAAAGGAGGGATGATGGGGGAATAATTTTGTGCCTTGTGTCCTTCCAGCTTGGAAGACAGTACGAGCTCTTTGCTGTGGTTGCCCATGTGGGGGCAGCTGACTTTGGTCATTACTGTGCCTATATCCAGAACTCTGTGGATGGAAAATGGTTCTGCTTCAACGATTCCAATGTTTCTTGGGTGAGAACATTGTCCAAAATTTCCTCTTGTCCTGGATTGGCCACCTCTAATAGATTCTGAACCCAGGACTAGATGGGTCCTCAAGGTCAGGACACATTGTGGGCCACTTCTCTGTGTGTGTGTGTATGGGGGGACTGTAAACAGTCCTTTCCTTTATAAAAAGCTTTTTTAAATTCAAGTATAGTTTACACGATGTTACATTGGTTCCAGGTGTACAATATAGTGATTCAACATGTGTATACATTTATGCTGTGCTCTCTGCAAGTGTAGCTACCATCTGTCACTGTACAATGCTATCACGGTATCACTGACTATATTCCTTACGCTGTGCCTTTTTCTTTTTGAGAAAGAGAGAGAGAGAGAGAACAAGCGGGGGTGAGGCATAGGGAGAGAATCCCAAGCAGGCTCCACGCAGAGGCCTCATGTGGGGCTTGATCTCACAACCCTGAGATCATGACCTGGGCTGAAATCAAGAGTCGAATGCTTAACTGACTGAGCAACACAGGTGCCCTACGTTGTGCATTTTATTCTTGTGACTTACTCATTCCATAACTGGAAGCCTGTATCTTTCACTCTTCTTCACCCATTTTGCCCATCCCCGCCTCCCCTCTGGCAACCATCTGTTTGTTCTGTTTATAGATCTGATTCTGCTTAAAGTCCTTTTCTGCATGAAGTCCCCATCTGATGTATAGCCCTGTGAGAGTTCACTTAGCTCAGTGTCTAGGTTTGTTGGTGTCTTCTGTCTGTGGGAAACTTACAGAAAGCAAGAAGAGTTAGATATATGTAAGTTAGAACCAAGCACAATCAAGTTTAAATAGAGGAAACAGGGTACTAAAAGAGGCTTCATAAACATGGCATCCTATCACTGGATGATCCAGGTCTTGAGAGGTACAGGGGTGGGTTTGTCTGGATGAGTGAGGTGGGGTAAATTGTAGTACCCCATACTCTCTGGGTGCTTAACAGATGTCAGCTCGATGCTTCACTTCATCTATTTATGTACTTCTAGGTATCCTGGGAAGACATCCAGTGTACTTATGGAAATCATAACTACCGCTGGTAAGTGTTTGAGTGATGGAAACCCAATGAGTTTACACAGGGTTCTTATTGCTGTATGAAACTCCCATGGATTCAGCTGCCACTTGTATTTGGGTAACTCCCCAGTGACTAGCTGTTCAGCCTCATCTCTCATTACACATCTCACCGTACCATGCATTTTTCACAATTTAGATGCCAATAATACTAAAGTATAACTACTCCCCAAACATCATATCTCCATAGCTTGCACATGCAGTTCCTGGTTTGTTTCTCCTCTCCTAATTTATTTTTGAGGCAAACACCCACTCATGCTTTTATATCTCTGCTCATGGCTTTTCCTACTCTGTAAAGCCTGCACTGATTGACGCTGGAAGATTTGTAGGGGCTTCTCATATGCTTGCCGGGCACTTTAAGCATACGTCCTTTATAGCAAGGACCACCCTATTTGTAATTGTTTGCATATATAACTTTCTTTTATATTAGACCATGAGCTATTTGGGATAAAGGATCATTCTTTTTCTTTGTCCGGTACAGTGGCTTGCATTTAGTAAATAGCTATAAATATGTTTTTAAAAATCAACAACTACAGGGGGGCAGCTAGAGAAGCCAGATGAAGGGTTTTTTTTAAAGATTTTTTTAAAATTTATTTGAGAGAGAGAGAGAGCACAAGCAGGGGGAGTGGCAGGCAGAGGGAGAGGGAGAGGGAGAAGCAGACTCCCCACTGAGCATGGAGTCTGATGCGGGACTCGATCTCAGGACACTGGGATCATGACATGAGCTGAAGGCAGACACTTAACTGACTGAGACACACAGGTGCCTCAGGATGAAGGGTTTATTTATTTATTTATTTATTTCATTTTTTAAAGAAAAAATTGTTCTGTTAACCATTGTATAGTGCATCATTAGTTTTTGATGTAGTGTTCAGCTATTCCTTAGTTGCATATAACACCCAACGCTCATCACAGCATGTGCCCTCCTTAGTACCCATCACTTGGCTGCCCCAGCCCCCATCCCCCTCCCCTCTGAAACTCTCAGATTGTTTCCTGGAGTCCAGAGTCTCTCATGGTTTCTCTCCCTCTCTGATTTCTTCCCCTTCAGTTTTTCCTCCCTTCCCCTATGGTCCTCCACTCTATTCCTTATGTTCCACATATGAGTGAAACCATATGATAATTGTCTCTCTGCTTGACTTATTTCACTTAGCATAACCCCCTCCAGTTCCATCCATGTCGATGCAAATGGTGGGTATTCATCCTTTCTGATGGCTGAATAATATTCCATTGTATATAAGAACCGCATCTTCTTTATCCATTCATCTGTTGAAGGGCATCTTGGCTCCTTCCACAGTTTGGCTATTATGGACATTGCTGCTATGAACGTTGGGGTGCATGTGCCCCTCCCTTTTACTACATCTGTATCTTTGGGGTAAATACCTAGTAGTGCAATTGCTGGATCATAGTGTAGCTCTATTTTGAACATCTTGAGGAACCCCCATACTGTTTTCCAGAGTGGCTGCACCAGCTTGCATTCCCACCAACAGGGTAGGAGGGTTCCTCTTTCTCCACATCCCCGCCAACATTTGTTGTTTCCTGCCTTGTTAATTTTGGCCATTCTAAATGGTGTAAGGTTATATCTCATTGTAGTTTTGATTTGTATTTCCCTGATGGCTAGTGATGTTGAATATTTTTTCATGTGTCTGTTAGCCATTTGTATGTCTTCTTTGGAGAAGGTTTGTTCAGGTTGTGTGTCCATTTTTTGACTAGATTATTTTTTGGGGGGTGTTGAGTTTGAGAAGTTCTTTATAGATCTTGGATACCAGCCCTTTATTTGATAAGACATGTGCAAATATCTTCTCCCATTCTGTGGGTTGCCTCTTAGCTTTGTTGATTGTTTCCTTTGCTGTGCAGAAGCTTTTTATCTTGATGAAGTCCCAAAAGTAATTTTTGCCTTTGTTTCTCTTGCCTTTGGAGATGTGTCTAGCAAGAAGTTGCTGGGCTGAGGTCCAAGAGTATCCTGCCTGTGTTCTGCTGCAGGATTTTGATGAATTCCTGTCTCACATTAGGTCTTCCATCCACCTTGAGTTTATCTTTGTGTATGGTGTAAGAGAATGGTCCAGTATTATTCTTCTGCGTGTGGCTGTCCAGTGTTCCCAGCACCATTTGTTGAAGAGACTCTTTTTTTCCACTGGACATTCTTTCCTGCTTTGTCGCAGATTAGTTGACCATAGACATGAGGGTCCATTTCTGGGCTCTTTATTCTGTTCCCCTGATCTATCTGTCTGTTTTTGTGCCAATACCATACTGTCTTGATTACAGCTTTGTAATAGAGCTTGAAGTCCGGAATTGTGATGCCACCAGCTTTGCTTTTCTTTTTCAAGATTCCTCTGGCTATTCGGGGTCTTTTCTGGTTCCATACACATTTTAGGATTATTTCTTCCAACACTGAGATAAATGTTGATGGTATTTTGATAGGGTTTGCACCCATTGAATGGATGGATTGCTCTGGGGAACATAGACATTTTAACAATATTTGTTCTTCCAGTCCATGAGCACGGAACGTTTTTCCATGTCTTTGTGTCTTCCTCAATTTCTTTCATAAGTGTCCTATAGTTTTCAGAGTACAGATCTTTTATCTCTTTGGTTAGGTTTATTCCTAGGTATTTATAGGTTTTGGTGCAATTGGAAATGGGATCGATTCCTTGGTTTCCCTTTCTATTGCCTCATTGCTACTGTATAGAAATGCAACGGACTTTTATGCATTGATTTTATATCCTGCCGCTTTGCTGAATTCCTCTATCAGTTCTAGCAGTTTTTTTGGTGGAGTCTTTTGGGTTTTCCACATAGAGTATGATGTCATCTGTGAAGAGTGAAAGTTTGACTTCATTGCCGATTTGGATGCCTTTTATTTGTTTTTGTTGTCTGATTGCTGAGGCTAGGACTTCTAGTACTATGTTGAACAACAGTGATGAGAGTGGACATCCCTGTTATGTTCCTGACCTTACGGGAAAAGCTCTCAGTTTTTCCCCACTGAGAATGATATTCACTGTGGGCTTTTTGTATATGGCTTTTGTGATCTTGAGGTAATTTCCCTTTATCCCTACATTGTAGAGAGCTTTAATCAAGAAAGGATGCTGTACTTTGTCAAATGCATTTTCTGCATCAATTGAGAGAATCATATGGTTCTTGTTCTTTCCTTTATTAATGTGGTGTATCACATTGATTGATTTACAGATGTTGAACCATCCTTGCAGCCCAGGAATAAATCCCTCTTGGTCCTGGTGAATAATCCTTTGAATATTGGATCCTATTGGCTAGTATCTTGGTGAAAATTTTTGCATCCATGTTTGTCAGGGATATTGGTCTGTAATTCTCCTTTTTGATGGGGTCTTTGGTTTGGGGATCAAGGTAATCCTGGCCTCTTATGATGAGTTTGGAAGTTTTCCTTCCATTTCTATATTTTGGCACAGAAAATAGGTATGATTTCTTCTTTAAATGTTTGGTAGAATTCACCTGGGAAGCCATCCAGCCCTGCCTGGACTTTGTTATTTGGAAGGTTTTTTTCATTACTGCATCAATTTCCTTGCTGGCTGTGGGTCTGATCAGGTTTTCTATTTCTTCCTGTTTCAGTTTTGGTAGTTTATATGTTCCTAGGAATGCATCCTTTTCTCTAGATTGCTTAATTTGTTGGTATATTGTTGCTCTATAGTCTTGTAATTGTTTGTGTTTCTTTAGTGTAGGTTGTGATCTCTCCTCTTTCATTCATGATTTTATTAATTTGGGGCCTTTCTCCTCTCTCTCTCTCTCTCTCTCTCTTTTTTGTTAAGTCTGGCTATAGGTTTATCAATCTTATTAATTCTTTTAAAGATCAACTCCTGATTTCCCTGATCTGTCCTACTGTTTTCTTTTATTTCTATATCATTGATTTCTGCTCTAATCTTTATTATTTCTCTTCTCCTGCTGGTTTTAGGCTTTATTTGCTCTTCTTTCTCTAGCTCCTTTAGGTGTAAGTTTAGCTTGTATACGTGAGACTTGTTCCTTGAGAAAGGTCTGTATTGTTATGTACTTCCCTCTAGGATTGTCTTTCCTGCATCCCAAAGATTTTGAGCAGTTGTATTTTCATTTTCATTTGTTTCCATGAATTTTTAAAAATTCTTCTTTAATTTCCTGGTTGAACGATTCATAATCTTTAGTAGGATGTTCTTTGACTTCCATGTACTTGTGTTCTTTCCAAATTTTCTCTTGTGATGGAGTTCAAGTTTTAAAGCACTGTGGTCTGAAAATATGCAGGGAATAATCCCAATCTTTTGATGCTGGTTGAAACCTGATTTGTGATCCAGTGTGTGATCTCTTCTGGAGAATGTTCCAGAATATGTATTCTGTTGCTTTAAGATGGAATGCTCTGTATATATCTGTGACATTCATCTGGTCCAGAGTGTCATTCAAAGCTCTTGTGTCCTTGTTGATATTCTGCTTAGATTATATGCCCATTGCTGTGAGTGTGGTGTTAAAGTCCCTTATTATTGTATTATTATCAATGTGTTTCTTTAATTTTGTTATTAATTGGCCTATTAATTGGCTGCTCCAGGCTAGGGGCATAAAGATTTACAATTGCTAGATCTTCTTGTTGGATAGACCCTTTAATTATGATAGAGTGCCCTTCTTCATCACTTATTACAGTCTTTGGTCTAAAATCTATTTTGTCTGATATAAGGATTGCTACTCCAGCTTTCTTTGGATATCCATTAGCATGATAAATGATTCTCCACTTCCTCACTTTTAATCTGGAGGTGTCTTTGGGTCTAAAATAAGTCTCTTATAGATAGCATTTCAATGGGTCTTGTGTTTTTATCCTTTCTGATACCCTCTGTCTTGATTGGAGCATTTAGTCCATTTACATTCAGAGTAATTATTGAAAGATATGAAGTGCCATTGTATTACCTATAAAGTTGCTGTTTCTCTAGATTATCTTTTCTTTCTGACTTTGTTACTTTTGGGCTCTCTCTTCGCTTAAAGGATCCCCTTTAATATTTCTTTCAGGTCTGGTTTAATGATCACAAATTCTTTTAGTTTCTGTTTGTCCTGGAAGCTCTTTATCTCTCCTTCCATTCTGAATGACAGCCTTGCTGGATAAAGTATTCTTGGCTGCATATTTTTCCCCTTTAGCATGTTGAATATATCATGCCCCTCCTTTTTGGCCTGCCAGGTCTGTGGATAGGTCTGCTGCCAGCCTTATGTTTCTACCCTTGTAGATTAAGGACCTGTTGTCCTGAGCTGCTTTCAGGGTTTTCTGTTTGTCTCTGAAATGGGCAAACTTCACTATTATATGTTGAGGTATTGAACTATTTTTGTTGATTTTGAGGGGGTTCTCTGGACCTCCTGGAATTGAATGCCTGCTTCCTTTCACAGATTAGGGAGGTTCTCTTCTATATTTTGCTCAAATAAACCTTCTGCCCCCTGTCTGTCTTTTCTTCCCCTGGGACCCCAATTATTGTAATATTGTTTTGCTCTATGGTATCACTTATCTCTAGAATTCTTCCCTCATGATCCAATAGTTGTTTATCTCTCTTTTTCACAGCTTTTTTATTCTTCATCATTTTGTTTTCTATATCACTATATCATTTATCCCAGCAGTTAGAGCCTCCATTTTGGATTGCATCTCGGTAATACCTTTTTTGATTTCAACCTGATTAGATTTTAATTCTTTTGTTTCTCCAGAAAGAGATTTTTTGATGTCTTCTATGCTTTTTTCAAGTCCTCTGGTATCTTTATTATTGTTCTAGTTCTGTTTTATTATCAAATTCTAGTTCTGACATCTTACTTATATCCATATTGATTAAATCCCTGGCAGTGAGTACTGCCTCTTGTTCTCTTTTTTGGTTGAGTTCTTCTGCATTGTCATTGTGTCCAGAGAAGAATAGATGAAAGAGAGCAGAAAAGATAAAAATAGGAAAATATTTTTCTAAATATACACTGACAAATATACAATAAACAAATCAGAAGAGATCAGAAGCCAAAAAAGAAAAAAAAAGAAATAGAATAAAACAGAAGATGAACAAAACAGAATAATAAACTAGATCCTGGGTGTATTTTGGTCTGTTCATCAGAAGAAACTAGATCCCAAATTGTAAAGAAAGAAAACATATATATATATACACACAAAAATAAAATTGAATACAATGAAAGCAATCCAAAAATGGTAAATATATGTAAGATGTAAATGTAAAAATATAAATTAAAAAAGACCTAAAAAAGAGTTGATAAAATAAGAAATTAGGTGAAAAGGAAAAAATTTAAAAGTGAAAGACTAAAGAATCATGAGAAAGACCCATGAATTCTACATATGGTTTTCTCCTAACGCTGGAGTTTTGCAGTCCTGTATGGTCAGTAAACTTGGTACTAGCCAGATGTTCTTGCTGATATTCTGGGGGGAGGGGCCTGTTGCATTGATTCTAACGTGTCTTTGCTTGGGTGGTATTGCACCCCCTTGCCAAGGGGGCTAAGCTCAGTATAAATGGCTCTGGATTGCTCTACGTGGGTTTTGTTCCCTGAAGGCTTCAGCACTGATTTGGGGGATGAAAATGAAAATCGCAGTGACTCGATCTCCAGCCTTAGAGCTAAAAGCTTGCACCCCCCCCCCACTACCCAGTGTGCCCTCAGGGAAAAGCAGTCAATCACTCTTGTCTCCCTGGTTTCCATCTGCAGTGCTCACCTAGCCTGTGATGGAGCACTTTTATCTTAGGCATGTGACCCCCTTTTGAGTCTCCAAATTTTAGACTCCTGTGGTGCACACTGTACCACTCCTCCCAGGGGGAGGGGCGTCTTGCCTCAGTTTTGCCTTTTTCTGGGCCCCTGCTTCGAGAGTGGTCCCCCAACCATACAGCGGTCCAAGGTTTATGGCAACACCAAGCAGAAAACCCACTCCTGGGCTCGCTGTTTGCAGCCGGGTTCCCTGCTGCTTGGGAACTCTGCCACACTCAGGCACCCTGTTATTTCTGTGACCCTGGGGATCCTGAGACCATATCGTCCCACCTGGGATTCTGCCCTGCTTTGCCACGTGAGTGCCTTTCAAGCAGGGATGTCCCCCACTGTAACAGAGTTCTAAAAATTCTGATTTTACACTCCGCTGCTAATATCACTTTCTGGTGGCCAGCTACAGAGGCTCCCTCCCCCTGAGGTTTATCTTCCCATATATCACCTCAGATTCATTTCTCCACACCTCCTACCTTGCAAAAAGTGGTCACTTTTCTATTTGTAGAATTGCAGCAATTCTTTTCTTAGATCTCCAGTTGAGTTCACAGGTGTTCAGAATGATGCAATGAGCACTGGGTGTTATACTGATCTGATGAATCATTGAACATTATTTCAAAAACCAATGATGTACCACACCTTGGCTAATTGAATTTAAATTTTAAAAAAAGAATGATTTGATAGCTATATAGCTGAACTCCAAGGACCAGATGAAATTAGGGTCCCACTCCTCTGCCATCTTACCTCTGTGCCTCCAGATGAAGTTAAAGCAGAGAGACTTTGTAAGTTTTTCCAGTTGAGTTTCTGGATTAGGGGTGACATTGTATACAAGAGGTGATATTTGAAATGATTTTAGCTGCAGGAGTAGGCCTGATCACTTGAAAAATAATGAAGTAGCTAAAATTTGTGTTTGAAATCCTCTTACAATCTTATCTTTGTCTTTTCTTTCTCCTGAACATCTCCCTTAGATGATCATTCTATGTCACTTTCTGGTTGTCAGTGATTCTTCCATTATTTAAATCAGTGTTTGGCAAACTGTTTCTGTAAAGGGCCAGAGAGTAAATATTTTAGGCCTTATGAGCCATACAGTCTCTGTTGCAACCACTCAGCTCTGCTCTTGTAGCACAAAAACAGCCACAGACACTACGTGAATGAATGAGTGTAGCTGTGTTCTGGTTAAATTTATTTGCAAAAACAGGGTTAGATTTGGCTTGTGGGCTGATAGTTTGTCAACCCCTGATACAGATGTCAACTAATAGAAGCTTAGTGGCTATTTTCCCAGGTTACCCATTTTTTTTTCCCTCTGAGGTGATGCATAGATGAAGACTTGATCTAACAACCAGAAACTTTCCTGATGTTTGTCCTATCATGAATTAATATGTCAGTTAACTATGAATGTTTCATTTCCGTTATGCTGTTGCATTTTTTTTTCTTTCTAGGAGAGAAACTGCTTATCTTCTGGTTTACATGAAGATTGAGTCCTAATGGATGTTTCCTAAACCTTCAGAGACTGACAGTGTTTCATTTTCCTTTCTATCCCTGGATCTGCTACTCTTGCAAGAGATTTTGCAGTGAGAAGAAGGCTCATTTTCAAATTGTGTAGTCAAACTATTTATAATAAGGGGTAATTATCAAAATATTTAACAGTAACTTTGCAGGGGTTTTGATCAGTCAGAATAGACACTTCCACGTGGATCCTGGCCATATGGCTGCGGCAGGGACCTGAGTGCTCTCCGCTGTGGAAGACATTAATTCTTTAGTTAGGGGAGTGCAGGAGCCCAGGTGTTCCTAGGGGAGGAGAAATCAGGCCAACAATGGTAGTGGGAGGCATTCAGGTGGCAAGGAGCATTGGTAGGGAAGTATTTCAGTATTTTACAGCCAGTATGACGGTATGATATGTACTGGCAGAATATGATTTTTCTTTAATTTAAAACAATTTTAGAACCCATATCAGTTCTGTAAAAGTCAAGTGTTTTGTCACTGTTATTCATTTATGTGACAAATAAGATAGTGTGGTAGGCACCATCGTGAATAAAGTTTTTTTTCTCAAAAGTAGTTTGCAGTTTAATGGAGGGTGATTAAAATACATAAAATACTGAGGGTTTGTGCTACAGGAATTAAAGGACAGTGAAATACTTCTATTGTGGGGCCATGGAGAAACCATAAAGCTGGAAAGGGGGTTAGGATGGAGAACAGTCCATTTACATGGGTAAGCATACACAATGGCATGGCTGAGAAAGGCAAGGCTCAAGGTTCAAAGATTATCCACAAACCTGGCTTCCCTCTACCAAGGAAGCAGTGGAGATTGATAAGGCTGGATGGTAGGTGGCGCTCAGAATGTAGAAGGTCTTGAACTACTAAGAAGTTTGGATCTAATTTAATAGGTAATGAGGAACTGTTGAAGGGTTTCAAAATAAAAGGAACATTTAGTGGTGTTTTTGGTAAAATGAATCTGCTGGGGCTGGCAACATGAATTAGAGACAGAGATGGTAATGTAAATGGAAAAGTGTTCATAGTCACTAGAGCCATTTTGGAGGAAGGATGGATGTGGACAGTGAGAGAAAAAGGGTCCAGGAGGACTCCACTACCACCTTGGAAGGTGAGGAGGGTAGATGTTACTATCCCCATTTTACAAAAAACAATTGAGACATTCATATGTTTAATAACTTGCTCAAGATTTCATACTTAATAAGGGGCAGAGTCAAAACTTCCAACATAAAATGTGGATAATTTTATTGGCAAAAAAATTAGCCATCGAATAATAAATTCTCACAATATAGAAATAAAATATAATATATAATATTCTATATAGAATATATATAGAATCTCTTCCTTAGAGCTAACCATTGTTAAACAGGTGTAAATTAGCTTCCTAGCACTGCCACAACAAATTATCACAAAATGGGTGGCTTAAAATAACAAATTTTTCTCTCTCACAGTACAAGGAGGTCAGAAGTTCAAAGTAAGGTGTTGGCAAGGTTGGTTCCTTCTGGAGCGTCTGAGGGAGAAGCTGTTCCATGCTTCTCTCCTAGTTTCTGGTGGTTACCAGCAGTCCTTGTCATTGGCTTGTAGCTAATGTCACACTGTCTCCATCTTCACATGACCTTCTTCCCTGTATGTCTTCATATGACCTTTATATAAAGTATACTAGTCATTGAATTTAGGTCCCACCCTAATCCACTGTGACTTCATTTTTACTTGGTTAATTATATCTGTGAAGACTCTATTTCCAAATAAGTTCATGTTCTAGGGTTCTAGAAAGACATGAATTTTTGTGGGACACTATTCAGTGCAGTACAAGGTGTGTATGTCACTAGGCTGTTTTCTGTGCATTTGCATACATATATCACATATATAATTTTTACATAATAAGTTATTCACTTAATGTCTTAGAAAATATTCTTGGAAAAATTGCATTTAATTCCATAAATACATATATTTTTTAGATTCCCATATTGGTGATTTATGTTAAGGGCTACTTCAATTTCTTCAGTATTTAAGAAATGCATGGAGCACTGGGTGTTATGAACAAACAATGAATCATGGAACACTGCACCAAAAACTAATGATGTAATATATGGTGATTAACATAACAATAAAAAAAGAAATGCAGAGTGAATCACTACCCTTAGACATATTTTTGTGCATGTATAAATATTTCTGTAGGTACTGAGAAATGAAATTAGGTCAAGGGCATGGGTATCTAAAAATAGCACTAGATACTAGTACTAAATTGACTCCAATTAACACCAGTAACTTGTTAGGCTGCTGCTTTTTTTTTTTTTTTTTTAAGTAGGCTCCATGTCCAGCAATGGAGTCCACCATGGAGCTTGAACTCATGACCCTGAGATCAAGACCTGAGCTGAGATTGGGTCAGATGCTTAACAGACTGAGCCACCCAGGTGCCCCCTAGGCTTCTTTTTCCCCCAAATTTTAAATTCCATTTAACATACAATGTGGTATTAGTTTCAGGTGTATAATTGAGTGATTTGTCACTTACATTCAACAACCAATGCTCATTACAAGTGCCCTCCTTAATGCCTATCACCCATTTAACCCATTCCCCCCACCCACTTCCCCTCCAGCAACCCTTGGTTTGTTCTCTATATTTAAGAGTCTGTTTTCTGGTTTGCCCCTCTTTTTTCCCCTATGTTCGTCTGTTTTTTTTCCCTTAAATTCCACATATGAGTGAAATAATATGGTATTTGTCTTTCTTTGACTTACTTTACTTAGCATAGTACTCTGTAGCTCCCTCCACGTCATTGCAAATGGCAAGATTTCGTTCTTTTTTATGGCTGAGTAAAATGCTTTTGCATTTTGCATATATACCTGAACTTCTTTATCCATTCATCAGTTGATGGACATTTGGACACTTTTTATAATTTGGCTATTGTTGATAATGCTGCTATAAACATTGGGGTGTGTGTATCCCTTTGAATCAGTATTTTTGTATCCTTTGCATAAATACCTGGTAGTGCAATTGCTGGATTGTAGGGTATTTCTATGTTTAACTTTTCAAGGAACCTCCACATTGTTTTCCAGAGTGGTTGCACCAGTTTGCATTCCCACCAACAAACTTTCCCTACATCCTTGCCAACCTATATTGTTTGCTATGTTGTTAATTTTAGCATTCTGACAAGTGTGAGGTGATACCTCATTGTAGTTTTGATTTGTATTTTCCTGATGATGAGTGATGTTGAGCATCTTTTCATGTGTCTGTTAGCCATCTGTATATCTTCTTTGGGAAAATGTCTATTCATGTCTTCTGCCCATTTTCAAACTGGATTGTTTTTGGGGTGTTGAGTTTTATAACTTCTTTATTTATTTTGGCTACTACCCTTGCAAATGACATATCTGACAAAGGGTTAGTAACACCAATTTTCAAGTTTTAACTTTTTTCATTCTGAAAAATCTGGATTAAATTTGATCTTTACAGATTAAGACAGTTGAGCTTCTTTCCATGTTTATTGACCATTCATTTTTCTTCTGTGAATTTCTTATGATGTCCTTTGTCCTTGTTGTGTGTTAGATTTTTCATTTTATTTTTTTAACTGATAAGCATTTTATTTTTTTAATTAACATATAATGTATTATTTGTTTCAGGTGTACAGGTCTGTGATTCATCAGTCTTACACAATTCACAGTGCTCACCATAGTACATACCCTCCCCAAAGTCCAAGCATTTTATTTTCATTTTGTGTGTGTGTGTAGAATGCAACTTTCTTTTTTTATATTATGTTCAATTAGCCAACATATAGTATATAATTAGTTTTTGATGTAGTGTTCAATGATTCATATTTTAGAGAGAGGAGAGTGAGAACGGGGGGGGATAGAGGAAGAGGGAGAGAGACAATCCTCAAGAGACTCCTTGCTGAACACAGAGCCCAATGTGAGGCTCAATCCCAGGACCCTGAGATCGTGCCCTGAGCTGAAATCAAGAGTCAGCTGCTTAACCAAATGAGCCACCCAGGCTTCCCAAGTGTTTGCTATTTTTATTTTAACTTTTTCCTTCCTAGATTTATTTAAATTCAAGTTAGTTAACATATAGTGTAGTATTAGTTTCAGGAGTAGAATTTAGTCACTCATCACTTACATATAACACCCAGTGCTCATCACAATAAGTGCCCTTCTTAATGTCCATCACCTATTTACACCATCCTCCCACCCACCTCCCCTGCAGCAAATCTGCTTGTTCTCTATAGTCAAAAGTCTCCTATGGTTTGTCTCCCTCTCCGTTTTTATCTTATTTTTTCCTTCCCTTCCCCTATGTTTATCTGTTTTGTTTCTAAATTCCACATATGAGTGAAATCGAATGGTATTTGTCTTTCTCTTACTTACTTCTCTTAGCATAATACTCTCTAGTTCTATCCATGTCATTGCAAATAGCAAGATTTCATTCTTTTTGATGACTAATATTCAATTGTATTTCTACACCACATCTTCTTTATCCATTCATCTGTTGTTGGACACTTTGGCTATTGTGGACATCATTGCTATGAACATTGGGGTGCATGTGCCCTTTCCAATCACTGTGTTTGTATTCTTTGGATAAATATCAAGTAGTGCAACTGCTGGGTCATAGGATAGTTCTACTTTTAACTTTTTGAGTTACAAAAAGGGGACCTCCATACTGTTTTCCAGAATGGCTGTACCAGTTTGCATTCCCACCAACAGTATAAGTATGGCTCAGTCATTAAACATCTGCCTTCGGCTCAGGTCATGATCCCAGGATCCTGAGATTGAGCCCTGCATTGTTTTCCAGAGTGGTTGCACCTTTCTCTGCATCCTCACCAACATTTGTTGCTTCCTGAGTTGTTAATTTTAGCCATTCTGACAGGTGAGAGGTGGAATCCCATTGTGGTTTTTTTTATTATCTACTTATTTAAAAAAATTCTTTAAATTTAATTTAGTTAACATATGCTGTATTATTAGTTACCAGGGTAGAATTTAGTGATTTGTCATTTGCATATAACACCATATAACGTCATTACATCAAGTGTCCTACTTAAATGCCCAATTACCTCTTTCCCCCACCCACCTCGCCTCCAGCAATCCTAGTTTGTTTCCTAGACCTCATTGTCTCTTATGGTATGCCTCCCTCTCTATTTTCATCTTATTTTGTTTCCCTTCCTTCCCTTGTTTATCTGTTTCTTAAATTCCACATATGAGTCTCTTGTAAGCAGCATATTGATGGGTCTTGTTTTGTTTTTATCCATTCTGATACCCTGTGTCTTTCAATTGAGCATTTAGTCCATTTACATTCAGAGTAATTATTGAATGATATGAAGTGAGTGCCATTGTATTACCTGTAAAGTCACTGTTCCTATAGATTGTCTCTGTTCCTTTCTGGTCTTTGTTACTTTTGGGCTCTCTCTTTGTTCAAAGGATCCCCTTAAATATTTTTTGCAGGGCTGGTTTAGTGTTCACAAATTCCTTTAGTTTTTGTTTGTCCTGGAGACTATCTCTCCTTCTATTCTGAATAGAGTAAAATAAAGTATTCTTGGCCACTTATTTTTCCCCTTTAGTGTGTTGAATATATTTTGCCAGTCCTTTCTGGCCTTCCAGGTCTCTGTGGACAGGTCTGCTGCCAGCCTTATGTTTCTACCCTTGTAGGTTAAGGACCTGTTGTCCTGAGCTGCTCTCAGGGTTTTGTTTGTCTCTGAAATTTGCAAGCTTCACTATTATAAGTTGAGGTGTTGACTTATTTTTATTGATTTTGAGGGGGGTTCTCTGTGCTTCCTCGACTTGAGTGTCTGTTTCCTTTCCCAGATTAGGGAAATTTTCAGCTATAATTTGTTCAAATAAACCTTCTGCCCTCCCTTCATCTTTTGGGATCCCTATTATTTGAATATTATTTTGCTTTATGGACTCACTGAGTTCTCAAAGTCTCCCTTCCTGATCCAGTAGTTGTCTTTCTTTCTTTCTTTTCAGCTTCCTTATTTCCCATCATTTTCTTTCTTTTTTTTTTTAGAGAGACTTTTTAAAAAAGATTTTATTTATTTGGCAGAGAGAGAGACAGCAAGAGTGGAAACACAAGCAGGAGGAGTGGGAAAGGGAGAATCAGATTCCTGTGGAGCAGGCATCCCAATGCGGGGCTCAATCTCAGGATCCTGGGATCATGACCTGAGCTGAAGGCAGATGCTTAATGACTGAGCCACCTAGGCGCCCCTCCCATCATTTTCTATATCAGTGACTCTCTTCTGCCTTGTTTATCCATGCTTTTAGAGCCTCCATTTGGGACTGCATCTCAGTAATAGCCTTTTTAATTTCAGCCTGATTAGATTTTAGTTCTTTTATCTCTATACTATGTGATTCTCTAGTGTTTTCTGTGCTTTTTTTCAAGTCCAGCTAGTATCTTTATAATCATTAAATTCTAGTTCAGACATCTTAGTTATATACATGTTGATTAAATCCCTGTCAATTGATTTAATCTGATTTAACCTGTTCTTTCTTTTGGGGTGAATTTCCCTGTTTCATTATTTTGTCCAGGACAGAACAGCAGAAAAAGAGAACAATAACAACAAAAACAGAAAAAGAAAAAAACCAAAATAATAAAAAAAAAATCAAAGAAGAAACAAAACAGGGGAAAAAAACAAAAAACTACATCCTGGGTTTATTTTGGTCTGCTTTTAAAGGAAACTAGATCCAAAAATGGAAAGGAAGAAATATATATACAAAAATAAAATACAATGAAAGGAAACCAAAAATTTAAAACATATGTATATATAATGTATATATAAATATAAAAGTTAAAGGATAAAAAAGACAATTCCTGAAAAAAATAAAACAAAGACTAAACAACATGCAGAAAAATGAAACTGGACCGCTTTCTTACATCACACACAAAAATAAACTCAAAATGGGGGACAAATTAACATGGCAGAGTACTAGGGGGACCCTGAACTTGCCACATCCTTCGAATACAACATTCAACTATTTTGAACAACCAGGAAGAGGATCGGAGGAGTAAGGAAACAGTCTGCACAGTTTGAGCAAGAGAATTTGGCAGAGGCAAGATTCAGAGCCCTGGATTGGGGGATTGGGAAGCTGTGTGGCCAGGAAGGGGAGGAAGCCTGGTTCACAAAGCAAAGTTAGGAAGAGGGAAAAAGCTGGAAATAGCCCAGCGGGTTGCAACTTCACAGGGCGCCACAGTGAGGAGATCCCCTGGGTCGCTCAGGGAGAGATTGCTTCCCTTTCTGGAGGCATTTGGAAGAGTGTTTTTAGCCTCTCTAAAGACAAAAGGTCAGCTGGGGAGTCACTGAGTGGAACTCAGTAGCAGGGTCAGAGGGATGTGCAGAGGGCAAAAAAACTCAACTTTTTGCTGTCTGCTATAATAGGCTTAAACCTCGTATGTGTGCCAAGCAGCCACTTTTCTGGGGCTGAACTGAGCAGAGTGTAGAGACTGGAACAGATTGCGGATAACCTGGCCACTACATTTTGCTGCCTGCCACAATATATCCAAGCCTCTGTGACAGTTTTTCTGGGACAAAGGGGAATAGGAGACTGAGTCTAGTGCAGATTGACTGATAACCTGGCTCCACCTTGTCACTGAGTGTTAAACTCTAGTCTCTGCGTGCACACTGTGTGACAGTTTTTGGAGACAGGACAGCGCTGGGCACAACCCAAGCCTCCCTAAGCCTCCCTGCTGGGGGCACAGAAGTGGGCACACACCTTAGCAGGCCCTTTAAAACTTGGAGTTTTGAATCCCAGCCACTGGCCAGAGATAAAGTACAGGAGATCTGTGGCTCTGGGTGTGCCAAAGACCTGGGCACAGATGGGTTAGGGTAGGCAGCTGACGAGGGCCTGGGTCACAGGAGATTGCTTCCTTTTCTAAGGGGGCCTCCTGAACAGCAGCTCCCAGGAGTTCTGTTCCCCAGGGACAAGAGGGCAAGGTGACACCATATTCTACCTCCTCCACCTCCCCAGCCTCCTCCTGCCTACCACCACAGTCTGACTCCAGAGAGATGCAGTGCCTCCAGTGGAGGCTGGAGTCCCCTACACTAAACCCCCCCACCCCTCCCCCCACCCCCCGACCTAGCAGGAGCATCTTTACAAGGAAAAGTCAGCTTGTGAGCCAACCCAGGAGGACTTTCCCTCAGAAGACCATATAGGCCCTGGCATCTACCAAATCAACTGATTAAAGAAAGATCCAAAACATTAGCTTCTGGCTTAACTCCACAAATCAAAATATACCTACTTAAGGCCCAAACACTCCCCATACAAGCAAGGAGGAACTCTGTAGATTAAGGGTAAGTGGGAAAGAGCAGCTGAAACACAACAGAGTGTACACAACATGTACCAGAATTATGTCCTGAAGTTGTTGTTGTTATTATTGCTGTTATTCCTTTTATTCTTTTTCTTTCTTCCTTTCTTTTCTGGACACAATGACTAGGAGAAATTCACAGCCAAAGAAAGAACAGGAGGTAGTACTCTGTCAAGCATATAATCAATATGGATATAAGTAAGATGTTAGAAGTAGAATTCAAAACAATTATAAAGATACTAGCTGGACTTGAAAAAAGCTGTAGAAATAAAATAACTAAAATTTAATCAGGTCAGTATTAAAGCTGCTATTATTGAGATGCAGTAAAAAAGTGGAGGCCCTATATGCTAGGATAAAAGAGGCAGATGAGAGAGTCAGTGATATAGGAAACAAAATGATGGAAAATAAGGAAGCTGAGAAAAAGAAAAAGAAAAACAACCACTGGATCATGAGGGGAGACTTCAAGAAATCACTGATACCATAAAGCACAATAATATCAGAATATTAAGGGTCCCAGAAGATCAGGAAAGAGAGAGGGGTAGAAGGTTTATTTGAGCAAATTATAGCTTAGAACTTCCCTAATCTGGGAAAGGAAACAGGCATTCAAGTACAAGAGGCACAGAGAACCTCCCTCAAAATCAATAAAATATAAGTCAACACCCCAACATATTAGTGAAGCTTGCAAATTCAGAGACAAACAGAAAATCCTGGGAGCAGCTCAGAACAACAGGTCCTTAATGTACAAAAGCAGAAACATAGGTTGGGAGGGAAGGCAAGATGGTGGCAGAATAGGGAACCTCATTTTATCTGGTCCCTTGAATTTAGCTGGTATCTATCAAACCTTTCTGAACACATGAATTCAGCCTTGATGTAAGAAAACATATCTGGACTCTACAAGCAGAAAAATGAGTGTTTTTTGCAAAATAGGAGGTGCTGAATCAAGAATCTCTGGGGAAATATTGGAGGCTAAAAGGAGGGGAGAGGGAGCCTCCATCAGCTGGCTACTGGAAAGTCATATAATGCCAGACTGCAAAACTGGAACCCTTAGAAATCTGCTCCACTGAGAGACATCCCTTTCTGAAAGCGGCACAGGGGATGAAAAGGGCAGAATTCTAGGTGGGTCATTGTGGACTCAGAATCCCAGGAGACACGGAAAGAACAGGGGTGTCTAATCTGATACAGTGCCCAAGCAGTGGAGTGGGGAAACTGGTTAAAGTCAGTGAGCCCAGAAGGGACTCTCAGCTCTGGTTGCCATAAACCACAAGCTGGGCTGGTAGAGAGACAGCACTTTGCCTGAGCACCCTGAAGAGGACTGGAATGTTTGGGCCATTTAACATCCCTTGGGAGAAATGAAACAGCTGTGCCCATGACTGTGCAACAGCTCTTGGGGTGGTGGTAGCCCCAGAAAGGGCAGATGGGTGGCACCCAGCTGTGACCTGGGAGCAATGACATTAGGGGCTCTTGTTTTCCTTCAGTCTAAAATTTTACATTTTTTAAACCTCTTTCCCATTGCAACTAGATTCTTATTTTACAAATTTATGTTTTTAAGTCACTTTTTAACCTTTTTTCACATCTACGTTTTATAGATTTATGCCTCATCTAGTCCTTTTTTCATTCTATTCAATTTTATATATATATAAACTGTTTTCTTTGCATTTTTTGGATGTAGGGTCTTCTAACACAGAGACCTAAATTCAATTAGGTACAAGTAGATCATCCTGCTTTGTCCACCCTGTGAGATTATAGTCTCTCTTCCCTCCCCCCCAACCATTTTTTACTGTTTTGTTCCCTATTGGCTTTGTTTGCTTTTCGGTGATGGCTCCCAACAACTTCAGATTTTTTCTAGGCTGCATTTTGCTTGGGTCATGGTTGATATTTTGGACTCTGTTAATTCACTCACCTATTCTTCCTTGGGCAGAATTAGAAAGAGGAAGTCACAACAAAGGAAGGAACCAGAGGCAATGTTCTCTGCCACAGAGCTAATTGATATGGATATAAGCAAAATGTTCAACTTTATTAGCCATCAGGGAAATTCAAATCAAAACCACATCGAGATACCACCTTACACCATTTAAAATGGCCATAATTAACGAGGCAGGAAACAACAAATGTTGGAGAGGAATGCAAGTTGGTACAGCCATTTTGGAAAACAGTATGGAGGTTCCTCAAAAAGTTAAGAATAGAGCTACCCTATGACCCAGCAATTGCACTACTAGGTATTTGCCCCAAAGATACAGATGTAGTGAAAAGAAGGGGCACATGCACCCCAATGTTCATAGCAGCAATGTCCACAATAGCCAAACTGTGGAAGGAGCCAAGTTGCCTTACAACAGATGAATGGATAAAGAAGATGTGATTTATATATACAATGGAATATTAGCCATCAGGAAAGATCATTGACATGGATGGGACTGGAGGGGATTATGCTAAGTGAAATAAGTCAAGCAGGCAAAAGTCAATTATCATATGGTTTCATTCATATGTGAAACATAAGGGATAGCACAGAGGACATTAAAGGAAGGAAGGGAAAATTGAAGGGGGGGGAAATCAGAGGGGGAGACAAACCATGAGAGACTATGGACTCCGGAAATAATTTGAGGGTTTCAGAGAGAAGGGGGGTGGGGTGGGGTAGCCCTGTGATGGGTATTAGGGAGGGCACATGTTGCAATGAGCACTGGGTGTTATACACAAATAATGAATCATGGAACACTACATCAAAAACTAATGATATGCTATATGGTGACTAACATAATATAATAAAAAAATCAAATGAAGCCAAAAGGGAAAGTGACTGTTCCAATATTACACTGCTGGAACCTAAGCCTCAAGTCCCACCCTTTCTTGTAATTCTTCCATCCTTAAATTTGTGCCTCAGATACACATGATACCATCCCACACGTTATAAATATTACCCACATACACTGATGATGTCCCTAGGAAGTAGATTCTAACCTGATCTCCACTATTCAGGTTGGCAAACGAGAATACGTGAGAGACAAAATGAGTTAGGACAAAGAGCTGGGAAAACAAAGGTCTGAATTCATCTGTGTCTCCTCGAAGTTAGGACTTTAGTTACATTTCCATAGAGTTGTGGCTTTGGCACTTTTGGCTCATTTTTTACAGTTAAGGAGATGACATGGGGGAGAAGGTAAGAAGTCAACTGTCAAGAAGGGGCTCTGGATAGGTCTAAATGAACAAAGGAGCCTAGGTGCTGGAATCTTGAAAAAGTGACCTCACGTCGTTGGTGATACACTCCAACTGAACTTAGAACTCTCGTTGCACCCACATTCTAGAGACAGCCTGTTTTCCAGATCACTTCACCAGAGATGTTCAAAAGAACAAGATGTTCTACTGCTGTATTCCTACCTTCAGAGGCTCTGGCCTGAAGAAAGTCCAGAGTGAGAGATTTTTATGTCACTGTACACATCGGCTCAGTCCACTTCTCCAAAGATTCTGGTCAAGTGGTGGGAGACACCAACAGGTAACACAAGGCAGTTCAGGGCACCCCACTGGAGAGCACACCAAAACTGTGATCCCACCTCAGCAGGCCCACACCTCTTGCCTCTCATGGTGTGTGTGTGCATACAGGAGGGGACAGAGGATGAGGGACATGTCCTTCCTGGGTAGAAGCAAGCTGCCAGGTGTGGAAGCCTGGCACATCTTTCATGTTCATACACCAGGTCATAGGAGGCAGGATGAGAAGATGAGTGCTGGGGATGAAGGTCAACTTCAAATGAGCCCTAGAGTTTCATCTGGCTTCCTCCTTGCTGGATGTCTTTTCAGCTGCCCCACTTAGGCTGAATTGGAGAATACAACTTCTAATGGGGGGGTGGGGTTTCCTTGTGGCAATGTCCAGGGAGGACCCTAATGCCTATTGGCCTTGTATATATGGGGCACTGTATTTGCAGAGCTGCACCCAGGAGATCTTTGAGGAGCTGGTCTTTGGCTTCAACTACTCCAACGCCCTAGACAAGTGTCAGGTGCACCAGTTTGCCAAAGATCAGTGCTGCTCTGAGGTGAGAATGGGAAGAGGGTTCTCCACACTTAGGGCTCCCACACAAATATGGGGACAAACCTGGGGCCCTCCCATAGTGTTTCCATATGAGTGTCCCAACCACAAAGTAATCTGAACCTTCACACCTCCACCACCAACTACATGATAAGTTAGGAAGACATTCTTCACGTGTGTTGGAATAGTAGAGAACATATTTAATGTTTTTTTAGGGGGGCTTGTTTTTTATGTTCTTTTATTTTTTGTTTTTTACTTTTCACAAAGCCATGAGTATCTTTGCATTTTATACTGTTTTTATTATTTTACCTACTCACCCCAGATATCCTGTGTAGAACCCAGCTCTACTGTCCTTGCAGAACTTCTTCAAGCCCTTATAAATCATCACACTAAATAGGGTGATTTAACACAAAAGGAAGGGTGGAGTGAAGCCATTCTATATGTTTCTCTGTAATTTGTCATCTCTCAGAACATTGTAGGTCAGGGGCTCCTGGGTGGCTCAGCTGGTTAAGCGGCTACCTTCGGCTCAGGTCATGATCCCGGGGTCCTGGGATTGAGCCCCGCATCGGGCTCCCTGCTCAGCAGAGAGCCTGCTTCTCCCTCTCCCTCTGCCTGCCTCTCTGCTTGTCTTTCTGCCTACTTGTGCTCTCTCTCTCTCTGTCAAATAAATAAATAAAATCTTTAAAAAAAAAAAAAGAACATTGTAGGTCAGATCATCTCGTTGTAGGTTCACCAGGTCACAAGCTGTGTCCTTATATGTCTTCATAATACTCCATACAGGAGGTTGTCTGTCACAGTGATTCAGCCTTTCAAGGCTGTTGGAACTTGACATGATTCAATTCTTTTGCCATTTCAGCAGTGCTGCAAGAAAAACCTTAAGTGTCTTAATAGACTGTTTTAATTGCTAGATCTGCCATAACGTAGAACCACAGATCAGGTGGAAGGTCTCTGATGCCTTCTGGCCCAGGTAGCTGGCTCCGTCCTTTCAGAATTCCACCCAGGAAATCTTTGATGAGCTGCTCCAAGGGTTCAGCTACTCCATCTCCCTCGACAAGCAGAAGATGCATCAGGCCACCAAAAACATCAAGTGCTTGTCTGGGGTGAGAATGGACAGATTCATGTTTATCTCAGGGCCCAGAGATGGTCAAGGCAAGTCCAGAACCCAGACTAGAAACAACTGGCTCCCCCAGGGCCTGCTGAAGCAGGTGGTTTCCCCCTGAACCTTTCTCCCCATTTCAGGAACAAACCAAGCCTCATCAGCTTAGGAGAATTGCCATGCAGCCCATGCTTTGGAAAGTTCTCAGGCCCAATGTACATGATCTTGAGCAGCATTTGAGATTCTAACCCTCTGTTTTCTCCTATCTACAGTGGGGATGTTTACTGATGACTCAATGGCATACTGCTCTTAATAAAGGCTATGAGTTAGGAATATTAATAGAGGTTATTAATAGAGAAAGGCTATTAATAGAAATACAATTGTTGCTCAGCTAACAGAATGCATTGAACTTACCAATGGTTTATCATTTCACCCCAAAAACCAGTTGTACTTTTAAGCCTAGAACCTTTTTCTGTGTGGGTAGTCAAGTCCTTTTTCTTGCACAAGTTCCCTAGGGGATGGGAGTCTCTGGTCTGAGCAACGGATCCTGATCTTTCTGGTGGCTCATGGTGTTGAAGCTGACTACATTGCCCCCCCTTGTCTACATGGTATGAAAAGGGAATCAACACTGTCTCTGGAAGAGGCTTCTACAAGATGCTGACACTCAAGGAAGGCACAATGGAGAATTTCATACAGACCCTGGTACCATCCTTCCAGGATAGAAACATCTCAAACATCACAACCATTTCCTGCATATACCAGGTGTTCACCACAGCCCAACAGGTCCTGGGTCAGCAGTTCAATAGGTGAGTGCCCACCCCATGCAAAGTGCAGGGGTGAGGCTCCCATCTTCTAGTTGTATGTCTTGGGAATGTCACTGTACCTCTCTGAGCTTCACTTTCCTCTTCTGAAAAGTGGGGTTGTAAGAAGATGAACTTCATAGGGTTACTGTAGGAAATCATGGGAGAAAACATGGCATGGGATTATCTGGTACCTGGCTCTGTGGAAAGGGCTGCTGGACATGCTGGGCATCTTTATGTTCAATAGTTCTCTTTCTCAAGTGAAGAAGCTCTCAACCTCAACCCTCCTGGCTTAAAAAGCAGATGGAAAGCAGGCAGTTTTTCTGTTTGCAAAGGACTTCTGAGATTCCATCTAGCTGGTCCTGGTACTTGTCCCTCACGTGAGAAGATTAGGGGTCACTGGGGGCAGGCAGAGCAGCCCAAGGTCCGCTCAGTATTTGGAAAGTACTGGTTGGGATTCATTTATTCGGTAATATCTATTAAGCATAGTAATGCAGGCACTTTATAATCACTAAGATAATTCAATGAATAATGTAGATACAATATCTGGGTCTCAGTTCTAGTCAGAGGGTCAGACAGTCACTCTACACATGATGAGCACCCATGTCCATAGTTTGTTAGATATGACATCTTCATGGCCTCCATGGTATGAATGGATTCACCCATATTTGGACCATTATGGTGGACTGTAAGACCAAGTAAAAACATGATGGGGGGGAGCAAGATGGTGGAGGAGCAAGAAACCTAAATTTCATCTGTACCCAGGAATTCAGCTATGTAGGAATCAAACTATTCTGAATACCTACGAATTCAACAGGAGATGGAAGAAAAGAATAGCAGCAACTCTCTGAACAGAAAAGCGACCACTTTCTGGAAGGTAGGACATGTGGAGAAGTGAATCCGAGGGGATATTTGGGAAGATAGACGGCGGGGGAGGGGACTTCCGTCAGCCGCTACTGGCGAGTGATAGAGCAGCAGAGCATAAAATCGGAAATTTTAGAAGTCATTTTAGGCTCTGCTGAGGGAGCAGAACAAATTTTAGGCTCTGCTGAGGGACGTTGCTCCAGTGGTTAAGCGGGGCGTGGAACACTCGCTGGGACAATGTGGTCTCAGGACCCTCGGGGTCACAGAAAGACCGGGGGTGCCTGAGTGCGGCAGAGCTCCCAGGTATTGGAGCGGGGAAGGTGGCTGCGGAGATGGAGCCGAGGAGTGGGCTCTCAGCTCGGGGTTGCCATAAACCCTGATCCATGCACAGTCGGTCCACTGCTCCTCCAGCAGGGACCCAACAAGTGGCAGATACGGGGAGACTCCTCTTTCTCCCCTGGGAGGAGCGGTGAGGGAGTGCACCACAGGGATCTGCTGAGCTTGGAGACCCCATGGGGTCGGGTGCCAGAGATAGAAACGCTTGGTCACAGGCCGGGTGAGCACGGAGTGCGGCCAGAGACTGGGGATATGGGAGTGACCGACTGCTTTTCTCTGGCGGCTCACTGAGGAGTCGGGCCCCGAGTTCTCGGGTCCTCTGGGGCAGAGATTGGGAGGCCGCCATTTTCACTCTTGTCCTCCAAAGCTGTAGGGAAAGCTTGCAGGGAACAAAAGCTCCCGGGAGCAAACCCGAGCAGATTACTTACCCTGGACCAGGCAGGGCGGGGCAATTCCGCCTCCGGCAAAGACGTTTGGAAACCACAGCAACAGGCCCCTCCCCCAGAAGATCAGCAAGAACAGCCAGCCAAGACAAAGTTTACTGATCAATGAAAATGGCAGAACTCCAGCGCTAGGGGAATACTGCATATAGAATGCATGGCTTTTTCCCCCTTGATTCTTTAGTCTTTCAAGTTAATTTTTTTTACTTTCTTTCTTTTTTTTTTTGCAGTTTTCTTTTTCCCTTTTTCAACCAACATCTTATCAATACCTGTTTTAAAAAAATCTTTTTTAGTTTTCATTTATAGAGTCATATTCTATCCCTTCATAATAGTTAATCTTATTTTTGGTATATATATATATATATATATATATATATATATATATATATATATGTACAAGTTTTCTCTCTAAAATTTTGGGATACAGTTTTTTCTAACAGACCAAAATATACCCTAAATCTCTAGTGTATGGCTTTGTTCCAGTCTCCTGCCTGACCACATTCTCTCCTTTTGTTTTTTAAATCCTCTTTTCTTTTTTCAACCAACTTCTTATCAATTCCTTTTATAAAATCTGAAGTCAAAGACGGTGGGGGGAGATGGGATGAGGGTATTATGGTCTCAAGGAACTTGCCTCTGGCCCTGCAGGAACAGCCATCTAAATTTGCCACCCTGGTGATGGACCACCAGAGAGCCCAGAAGAGGCTGAAGAAGACATCCTGAGGTACAGGTCCTAAGGTACAGGGCCTCCAAAGTCAAAAGAGAGGGGCTCCTCCCTGACAACTGGAAGCCTCTAAATCAAGACAGGTGGGACCTTCCGACTTCATCTCCACCTCCTGTTGCGACAGCTTCTAAAATTATTTCAAAGTGATCAGGATGAGGGTCCATAAAGCATGATAGAGAATGGACTTGTGGATGGGGAGGGGCTCAGGGCTACATAATGGTGTGATTTTCTAAAAGCAGGCCTTGGCAGTGACTAAGAGGAGTCTGATGTTCTTGGAGGGTGAGGGGAGGCTGCTAAGAGTACTACGTGTTCCACGTGGGAACCTGGGGTGGGCCAGGAGGCTGAAACATTTTCAGGGGAGAGTCGCTGTGAACTCATCCTACCCCCACCCCCATGACACAGGGTTCGTCCCTTCCTTGGCACTTTCCTCACTGACCTGGTGTTGCTGGACATTGCAATGGGGAACTATCTGGAGGTGGGTGAGCCTAAGGATTGTTGAGGAGGGACCAGAATTTTGACATTTGGGAGCAGAGGCCCTGTACTGAGCCCTGAGCTCTCAGTACTTGGCAAACCTCTCCTCATGATAGCTTCACATGTGAGCTGGTGTTTCTTCCCCATCTCAGTGATGAGTGAAGGGAGGCTGCACTTAGGACAGTGTTCCCAGTGCCCAAAACTAGTGAAGCAGCAGAGCTGCCTGAATGAAAAACTGCCTGAATGCCAGGGGAAGGGTTAGGGTGATGGTCCGGGAGATCATAAGAGTCTACAGGGTGGCAGCGTGGACACCTGTCCTGAGGCCCGAGTTGAGGTGGAGCGACAGTGCGGAAGTCAGGGTTAGGGGTTGTTTTCCGGGCCTAGACACACTGTGTTTGTGAGGGTCAGGTTTTCGCTAGAATCTTGCTATCAGCCCCATCATGGTGGTTGCCTGTGGCATGGCTAGCTTCTGTGTTCTTGGAGGACTTGTCCTGCGCCAGGGTTGTGTCCCCAAATCCCATAATGCCTCAGGTTTAGCAGGCGGTCTCCAGCAGGGCCCGAGTCATGCCTAGGGCTGGGGTGCATCCTGGGGAGATGGTAGGCACCTCTGAGATGAGACGGCGGTTCGCAGAAGTGCCCTGATTGCCGAGCAGAGGGCCCACATTAGGGTGAGTGCCTGGCTTCCGAGGTGGCCTCCGGGAAATGCTCCCTGAGTTTCTGGGGTGTCGTTTGTTCGCGAGAATCTCCAGCCACATCCCAGGGTTTGCAAGTCGCACGGTTTCTCCTCTGTTCTTGCCTGATTAGGCTGGCATGGGACAGGTGTCCCAAATCCATTGTAGCCTCTCACCTAGGATTGGGGGTGTGGTGGGGCCACATCCTGGCCTAGGGTTTGGGTTATATTCCTGAAGACCTTAGGGGCTAAGTCAGTGCGGGGTGGAGGCCTATCCTGAGGTCTGGGGGGAGGGCTAGCCGTAGAGTGGGGCTCGGGCTTCGGGCTTGGCCTCAGGGGGATGCTCCTAGTGTTGCTGAGTTTCAGCTTTTTGGCTAGAATCATGGGGCGACAGCACCAGCTGGAGGCTGCAAGGGGCACGGTCTCCTCCTGTGTTCCTGGCTGATTAGTCTGGCATCGGTCAGGTGACCCAACTCCATTGCGTGTCCTCCGGACCAGGGTTCGGCACAGTCAATTCCACAGCCAGGGCTTGGGTTACGGTTACGGTCCGGGGAGATGGTTAAGAGTCTCTCAGATGGCAGTGTGGACACCTTGCCCTGAGGCCTGAGCTGAGCTCGAGTGATAGGGTGAGGCTCAGGGCTAAGGATTGCTTTCCGGGACGAGCCACATTGTGGGGCCGAGGGTCGGTTTTCCCCTAGAATCCCGCTGTCAGCTCCACCGTGGTGGCTGCCCACAGCACGGCTTGCTGCTGTGCTCCTGGAGGATTTGTCCAGCACCAGACTTGAGTCCCAACTCCTGTCGTGTCTCAGGCGTAGCAGGCAGGCCGAGGTAGGGCCAGAGCCATGCCTAGGGTAAAGGGTAAGAATCTGGGAGAAGGGAGGCACCTATTTGATGGGGGTGCAGGGAAGTGGCCTGAGAGCCGAGGGGAGGGCTAAGCACTAGGGTGAGCCCCTGGCTTCCGACCTGGCCTCAGGGAGATGCTCCCAGTGTTCGTGGTGTCCAGCACTATGCCAGGGGTTTCGATTCGCACGGCTCCCTCCGTTCTTCCCCGATTAGCCTGGCATTGCCCAGGTGTCCGGAATCCATTTTGGCCTCACACCTAGGGCTGGGGTCTGGTCGGGGCCACATCCAGGGCTAAGGGTTACGGGTATAGTCCTCAAGATGTCAGGGACCAATTCCATGGCAGGGCAGCGTCCTATCCTGAAAGGTGAGTGGAGGGCTAGCCATAGGGTGAGGCCCGGGCTTCGGGTTTGGCCTCAGGGCTCTACCCCTAGTGTTGCTGGGTTTTGGCTCTCGGACTAGAATCTCGGTGTCCTGCACCAGCCAGGGGCTGTGCGGGGCACAGTCCCCTCCTGTGTTCCTGAACCATTAGGCTGGCATCGGGCAGGTGAGCCAGACCCATTGCGCTCTCAGAACTAGGGCCCAGGCACAGTTATTTCCACAGCCAGGGCTAGGGCTAGGGCTAGGGCTAGGGCTAGGGCTAGGGCTAGGGTTACGGTCCGGGAGGTGGTAGGAGTCGATAGGATGGCAGTGTGGACACCTGCCGGGAGACCCGAATGGAGGTCGAGTGATAAGACAAGGTGAAGCTCAGGCTTCGGGACTGCTTTCTGGGACTAGGCACTGTGTGTTGTCGAGGGTCCCGTTTTTCGCTAGAATCCTGCTATCGGCTCCAGCGTGGGGACGGCCCGGGGCGTGGCTTGTGCTTCTGTGTTCCCGGAGGGCTTGTCCGGCGCCGGACTTGAGTCCCCAGTCCGGTAGTGCCTCTGACTTAGCAGGCGGGCCTAGGGAGGGCCAGAGCCATGCCTAGGGTTAGGGTGAGACTCCGGGAAGACGGTCGGCCCTGAGTCAATGTGGGTGTGGAGAAGTGCCCTGAGAGCCGAGTGGAGGGCTAACATTAGGGTGAGCCTCTGGCTTCCGATTTGGCCTCTGAGAGATGCTCCCTGTGCTCCTGAAGTGGAGGCTTTTCACCAGAATCACGGTGTCCAGCACAATGCCAGGGGTTTCGATTCGCACGGCTTCCTCTGTTCTTCCCTGATTAGCCTGGCTTTGCCCAGGTGTCCAGAATCCATTTTGGCCTCACACCTAGGGCTGGGGTCTGGTCGGGGCCACATCCAGGGCTAGGGGTTGCGGGTGTAGTCCTCAAGACTTTTGGGACCAAGTACACGGCAGGGCCGTGTCCCACCGTGAAGGCTGAGCAGAGAGCGAACAGTAGGGTGAGTCGGGCTTGGACTCAGGAGATTGCTCCTTGTGTTCCTGAGGTGTGGCTCGTTGACTAGATTCATGATCTCCAGAAACATCCCAGGGCGTGCAAGTCGAACGGCTCCCTTCTCTGTTCTTGCCTGAATAGCCAGGAGGGCCCAGGTGCCCCAAATAAATTTTGGCCTCACAACCGGCGTTGGGGGGCATGCTTGGGCCACATCCAGGGCTTAGCGTTTGCAAAGCTTACAGGCTTGAAGACCTCAGGGGCCCCTGAGGCTGTGGCGGCAGGGGGGCGCCAGAGTATCCTGAGGGCTGAGTGGAAGGCTAGCAGTAGGGGGAAGCTCGGGCTTCCATCAGTATGGGACAGTTCCGTTTGCATAAATATAAAACATTCTAAAAATCCTTCTCCCTTCAGATGAATGATGGTCGCAGAAACCCGGTGTCACGACAGGGTGGTATCTTAGCACATTCCTTATGATTCCACACTTGGGAAAAGTGTCTACCTTCTTGAACCAAGTTCTAAGGGGAGGGGAGGTTGCCTTCTAGCCGGGCTTGTTTCTCGGAGTTCGGTATAGGGTACCTTCCTGAAGCCCTCACACGCAGTTTTGAAATTACCTGTAGCTGCCGGAGAGAGGTTAGTTGTCAGGCTGTTTCTCTAAAGGGTTGTGTCTTGGGGTTAAGTCCAGGCCACTTTCCTTATGCCTCCAAACGGATACATTGGAAAACTCTTCGGACTTCCTGGAACAAGACGTGAGGTGGATGATCCAGTCTACAGAGCCTTGTTGCTCCGAGTAAAGCGTAAGGCACTTTCATAATGCTTCCACACCCACTTTTGGAAATGATTCTCTCTCTGGGATACCTGAAGATGTTAGTGGAGAGTTGCCGTATACGCAGACTTGCTTTTCCCAGGTGAGTACATGGCACTTTCCTTATTCACTCACGCACGCGCACACACACACACACATGCACACACACACACACAGTTGAACATGTTTCTGTCTCGTCAGGAAAGAAGGTGTTCGTTAAGAGATGGTTTCTCGCTGATGCTTTTGGGTTCTTAATTTTTTTCCCTCCGGAGAGTGAACTGTATGCGCTTTTTCCCTAGGCTTCCGTACACACCCTTGAGAAGCCTTCCGTAAGCCAGAACAAGTCGTGAGTTGAAAGAGGCATTCCACGCAGACCTCCTTCTCAGAACGAAGCCTGTCACACTTTTCCTTGGGCCTCCACACGCACTTTAGACAAACTTCCTCAGGAAAGCTGTGAGTTGAACGACGGCTTTCCTACAGCGGTGTTTCGTGGGGGTAAGTACATATGGCATTTGGCGATAGGCTTCCACACACACATTGGAAAAGGCATCTCTCTTCGTGAAACAAGATGTGCGCTGAACGTTGCGTTCTGCGCAGTCTTGCTTTTCACACTTCAGCCCATGGTACTTTCCCTAGGCTTCCACACGCACAGTGGGTATCCCTTCCCTAAACATGAACCAAGACGCGAGGGAAAGCTGCATTCTTCACCACCTTGTTTTCCGAGTTTCCTATAGAACCCTTGCGTTGTGCTTCCACACCCCCTTTTGCAACTGCTTCGATATATCCTCAGGAGAGGGGTTCGCTTGAAAGACGGTCTCCCTCCGTCATGCCCTTTTCTCCGAGTTAAGGATAGGGCACTCTCCTTATGCCTGCACACGTACACTTGCAATCTCTACTGACTTCATGACCCCGTCCCTATGCTAGGCTGAAAGACCCATTGCGCACGGACTTGTTTCTCAGAGATGAGTACAGGGCACAGCACGTTCCTTGTGCTTCCACCACGACTATTCAAAAGCCTCCCGTCTCCAAGGCAAAGGATGTCAGGTGCAAGACGGCTTCGCAAAAGCGAGGTTGCCTCTTAGAGGGCGGTCTACAGCGCTCTCCTGACGCTTCCACGCCTACATATGCAAACGCTTCTGGGCTCACGAAAGAAGACGTCAGTTGAAAGCTGCCTTGTACCCCGACGCGTTTCTCGGAGTTAGGTCCAGGGAACGGTCCCTGTGCGATCACACGCAGCCTTGAGATGGCTCAGCTCTTTTCTATCGTCAGGGAGGAAGCGGCATGGTTTCCCTCTGGGTTCTTGACTGTTCATAGTCTGGTCTCGGTCAGGGGACCCAGATCCACTGTGCCCTCCGGACGAGGGTCCGGGCAGAGTAAGTCCCGCAGCCGGGGCTAGGGTTTAAGGTTACGGGGTCCGGGAGATGGTAGGAGCCTAACGGATGGCAGCGTGGATGGCTGTCCTGACAGACGCCTGAGTTGAGGTCGAGCGATAGTGTGAAAGCCAGGGTTGCGGGCTACATTCCGGGACTAAGTGGGCACACCGTGCTTTCGAGGGCCAGGTTTTCGCTAGAATCCTGCCATCGTGTTCATCGCAGTGCCTGCCGGTGGCACTGCTTGCGTCCCTGCCCCTGGAGGACGTACCCCGCTTACCGTCGAGCCGCAGACTTAGTCGGCAGGCCCCAGTAGGGCCAGAACCATGCCTCTCGCAAGGGTGAGACTCCGCGATAGGGTAGGCCCCCTAACCATTGGTCGTGCGGAGGCGCGCCCTGAGGGTTGCGTGGAGGGCAAGCCGTAGGGGGAACGTCTGGCTTCCGCGTCGGCCTCGGGGAGATGCTCCTCGTGGTCCTGGGGTGTGGTGGGTTGTTCACGAGGATCATGGTCTCCGGCACCATCCCAGGGACTGCAAGTCACAGGGTTTCCTCTCCGTTCTTGCCGCATCAGCCTGGCGTAGCCCCGGTGTCCCAAACCCAGCGTCTACCTTCGTGAACCCAGTTGTTAGGGGAGATTGCCTTCTAGCCGGGCTTGTTTCTCGGAGTTCGGTACAGGGCACCTTCCTGAAGCTCTCACACGCAGTTTTGAAATTGCCTGTAGCGTCCGGAGAGAGGTTAGTTGTGAGGCTGTTTCTCTAAAGGGTTGTGTCTTTTGGTTAAGTCCAGGGCACTTCCTTATGCCTCCAAAAGGATATATTGGAAAGCTCTTCGGACTTCCTGGAACAAGACGTGAGGTGGATGATCCAGTCTACAGAGCCTTGTTGCTCCGAGTAAAGCGTACGGCCCTTTCATGATGCATCCACACGCAATTTTGGAAATGCTTCACTCTCCAGGATACCTGAAGATGTTAGTGGAGAGTTGCCGTATACGCAGACTTGCTTTTCCCAGGTGAGTACATGGCACTTTCCTTATTCACTCACGTACGTGCGCACACACACACACACACACACACACACACAGAGTTGAACATGTTTCTGTCTCGTCATGAAAGAAGGTGTTCGTTGAGAGACGGTTTCTCGCCGATGCTTTTGGGTTCTTGCTTTTTTTCCCTCCGGAGTGTGAAGTGTATGCGCTTTTTCCCTAGGCTTCCATACACACCCTTGAGAAGCCTTCCGTAAGCCAGAAACGAGCCGTGAGTTGAAAGAGGCGTTCCACGCAGACCTCCTTCTCAGAGCGAAGCCTGTCACACTTTTCCTTGTGAAGTAAACTCGAGAGATACAAATACTTTATCAATGATTACTTTAACAAAAAAGGACTAAATATCCCAATCAAAAAACATAGACTGTAAAGAGGAAGCAAGACCCATCTCTATGCTGCCTACCAGAGAATCACTTCAGACCTAAAAATAAAAGCAGACTGGAAGTAATGGGACACAAAACCATTTATCATGCAAATGGAAGTGAAAAGAAAGTTGGAGTAGTAATCATTTTATGAGACAAAATAAACTGAATTCTGGGGAAGATGGCAGAGTAGAAGGACCCTAAACTCACCTCATCCCACAGATACAACTAGATAACACTCACACCAGAGTAACCCAGAAATGGACCTTCAGATTTCCCAACAAAACTATACAACTCAATGTAGAGAGGAAATCACATCAAAGATGGTAGGAAGGACAAGGACACTGTAGGAATCTAAACCCCATATTTCTGACCACCAGAGGGAGGGAACCACAGTCACAGAGGGGCCAGAAACAAACGACTACACCAGGGAGCCTCTAAAGGGTAGAGACATCCTCATAGCTTATGGCTTTGAAAATCAGAAATGATGAAATTTGTGAGTGTATACAACCAGCAGACTTCAAGCTTGGAACTTTTAAAAATCAGCTGTCTCAGCTCTGAGAGAGCACAGAAGGTGATAGGAAGCTGAGATCTGTCCTTCAAGAGAAAGCACAGCAAAGAGTCTGGAGAAGCTTGGGTGAAGCAGGTTGAAAGGTGCTTGAGGATTAAACAAGGGAGACATAGTTACTGAACTCAGAGTTTGCTAAGGGACTTGTCCAGGAACAAAGGAGCTGGCAGGTGCCCTTTCCCTCTACTGCCCCTCAATATAAACACACAACTACCTGCAAGACCAAGCACAATCTAGCAATCACTAACTTGCAAAAACCATGGCCCATCCCCACCCCTACCAGACCTGCTTCAGTCCCAGTGCTGTGGATACCCTCCCTGATAAGACCCACACAATCCTTGACAACAATATGTCTCCCCATCACCTACAGAACACGCATGCATCTTGTTAAAACAGCACACCCCATGTGTTGTGCACAATGACACAGTCCAGATCCAGTCTCTGTTGTTGCTATGCATCACCTTCAGAGGACAACCAGCATCACCAAGTTAAAAATGTATGTTCTGCCCAGTATTTTCAAGAACAAGCAATATATCTGACCTTCCTAACAGAGAGATATTCTCTGAGAAGTAGGCAAAATGAGCAGGCAGAGGACTATGTCCTAAATGAAAGAAGAGGACAAAGCCACAGCAAGAGACCTAAACAAAATGGATATAAGGAACATGCCGAACAGAAAATTTAAGATAACAATTATAAAGATACTCACTGGGGAAATGAAAAGAGGGAGGACATCAGAAGGGGGAACATCATTGAGACTCTTAACAAAGAGATCTTAAAGAAATAATCAGAGATGTGGAACACAATAAATGAAATTAAGAATATACTAGTTAGAATAATTAGCAGGATGGACGAAGCAGAAGAACAAATTAATGAACTAGAAGACAGTAATGGAAAGTAATCAAGCGGAACAAATGAGAGAAAAAAGAAGTACGCAAAAATGAGAGGAGACTTAGGGAATTCAGTGACTCCATGCAGTGTAACAACACCCACATTAGAGGGATCCCAGAAGGTGAAAAGGGGGAAAAGGGGGCAGAAAATCTATTTGAGCAAATAAGAGTTGAAAACTTAACCTAATCTGGTGAAGGAAACATACCCAAATCCATAAGGCATAGAGATCCCCTCCCACAAAATCAACTTAAGGAGGTCCACATCAAGACACATAGTAATCAAAATGGGAAAAAGTAGTGATAAAGAAAAAACATTTAAAGCAGCAAGATAAAAGAAGACAGTTAACATGCAAGGGAAAGCCCATAAAGCTATCAGCTGAGTTTTCAGCAGAAACTATGCAGGACAGAAGAAAGTGGCGTTATATAGTCAAAGTGCTGAATGAGAAAAATCTGCAGCAAAGAATAATTTATCAAGCAAGCCTATCATTCAGAAAAGAAGGGGAGAAAAAGAGTTTCTTAGCCACACAAACTAAAAGAGTTCATGACCACTAAATTAACTACAAAAAATACTGAAGGGGACAGTATGAGTGGAAAAAAATCATAAGTGAGAGTGTGACAATAATGAATCAAGGAAGCAGGAAAAATAAGTATTTCTGTAAAAATCAGTTAAGGGATTCACAAAATAAAAGTATGTAAAATATGAAAACATATACCCTAACACATGAGGAGGAGTCAACAGTGGGTTTGAACTTAAACAGCATTCAACTTAATATAGACTGAAAAGGCTATATATAATCCAGGGGGTAACCACAAACCCAAACCACTAATACACATGCAAAAGATAAAGGGAAAGAAATCCAAGAATATCATTAAAGAAAACGAGCAAACCATGAGAGAGAGAGCAAGAGAAGAAAGGATCAGAGAAAAACTACACAAAAAACTATGAAACAAGTAACAAAACATCAATAAATACATGTCTAATGATAATTAGTTTGAATGTAAATGGACTAAATGCTCCAAGCAAAAGAGCATGACAGAGTTTGTATATATATATAAAAGATTTCACACCTAAAGACACCTGCAGATGGAAATTAAGAGATGGAGAAACATTAGTCATGCAAATGGATGTCAAAATAAGTCAGAGTAGCAATACTTATATCAGACAAAATAGACTTTTTTAAAATTTAAATTGAATTAGCCAACATAGAGTACACCAGTAGTTTCAAATGTAGCGTTCCACAATTCATCAGTTGTGTATAACACCCAGTGTTCATCACATCACGTGCATTCCTTAATGCCCATCACACAGTTACCCCATCTCCCCACCCACCTTTCCGCCAGCAACCCTCAGTTTGTTTCCAATAGTTAGGAACCTGTCATGAATTTTCTTCCTCTCTTGTTTCTTCGCATTCATTTTCCCTCCCTTCCCCTATGATCCTCTGTGCTGTTCCTTATATTCCACATATGAGTAAAACCATATAATAATTGTTTTTCTCTGACTGACTTATTTTGCTCAGCATAACACCCTCCAGTTCCATCCACATCGATATGGTAAATATTCATCCTTTCTGATGGCTGAGTCATATTCCATTGTATATGTATATACCATGTTTTCTTTATCCATTTATCTGTCAATGGATGTCTTGGTTCCTTCCACAGTTTGCCTATTGTGGACATTGTTGCTATAAACATTCGGGGTGCAGTAGCCCCTTCAGATCACTACATTTGTACCTTTGAGGTAAATAAAATTGCTGGGTTGTAAGGTAGCTCTGTTTTAACGTCTTGAGGAACCTCCATATTGTTTTCCAAAGTGGCTGTACCAGGTTTCATTCCCACTTAGAAGTGTAAGAGAGTTCCCCTTTCTCCTCACCAACATTTGTTAATTCCTCTCTTGTTAATTTTTGCAATTCTGACTGGTGTGAAGTGTTATCTCATTGTCATTTGGATTTGTATTTCCCCAATGCCAAGTGATGTTGAGCAGTTTGTCATATGTCTGTTGGCCATTTGTGTGTCTTCTGTGGAGAAATATCTGTTCATGTCTTCTGCCCATTTCTTGACTCGGTTATTTGTTTTTTGGGTGCTGAGTTTGGGTGTTGAACGGTAGTAAAGCGTACGGCACTTTCATGATGCTTCCACACCCACTTTTGGAAATGCTTCTCTCTCCAGGATACCTGAAGATGTTAGTGGAGATTTCCCGTATACACAGACTTGCTTTTCCCAGGTCAGTGCATGGCACTTTCCTTATTCACTCACGCACGCGCGCGCACACACACACACACACACACACACACACACACAGAGTTGAACATGTTTCTGTCTCGTCAGGAAAGAAGGTGTTCGTTGAGAGACGGTTTCTCGCCAATGCTTTTGGGTGCTTGCCCTTTTTCCCCCCGGAGAGTGAAGTGTATGCGCTTTTTCCCTAGGCTTCCGTACACACCCTTGAGAAGGCTTCCATAAGCCAGAAACAAGCCGTGAGTTGAAAGAGGCGTTCCACACAGACCTCCTTCTCAGAGCGAAGCCTGTCACACTTGTCCTTGGGGCTCCACACGCACTTTAGAAAAACTTCCTCAGGGAAGCTGTGAGTTGAAGGACGGGTTTCCTACAGCGGTTTTCCGTGGGGGTAAGGATATATGGCACTTGGCCTTAGGCTTCCACGCACACATTGGAAACGGCTTCTCTCTTCGTGAAACAAGATGTGCGCTGAACGTTGCGTTCTGCGCAGGCTTGCTTTTCATTCATCAGCCCATGGTATTTTCCCTAGGCTTCCACACGCAGAGTGAGTATCCCTTCCCTAAACCTGAATCAAGACGCGGGGGAAAGCTGCCTTCTACACCACCTTGTTTTCCGAGTTTCGTATAGAACCCTTGCGTTGTGTTTCCACAACCCCTTTTGCCCCTGCTTCGATATATCCTCAGGAGAGGGGTTCGCTTGAAACACGGTCTCCCTCCGTCATGCTTTCTCGGAGTTAAGGATAGGGCACTCTCCTTATGCCTGCACACGTACACTTGCAATCTATACTGACTTCATGACCCCGTCCATATGCTAGCCTGAAAGACCCATTGAGCGCGGCCTTGTTTCTCAGAGATGAGGACAGGGCACGGCACGTTCCTTGTGCTTCCACCACGACTATATAAAAGGCTCCCGTCTCTAAGGCAAAGGATGTCAGGTGCAAGACGGCTTCGCAAAAGCGAGGTTGCCTCTTAGAGGGCGGTCTACGGCACTCTCCTGACGCTTCCACGCCTACATATGCAAACCCTTCTGGGCTCACGAAAGAAGACGTCAGTTGAAAGCTGCCTTGTACCCCGACGCGTTTCTCGGAGTGAGTCCAGGGAACGGTCCCTGTGCGATCACACGCAGGCTTGAGATGGCTCAGCTCTTTTCTATCGTCAGGGAGGACATTTCTCGGAGTTAGGTCCAGGGAACGGTAGTAAAGCATACGGCACTTTCATGATGCTTCCACACCCACTTTTGGAAATGCTTCTCTCTCCAGGATACCTGAAGATGTTAGTGGCGAGTTGCCGTATACGCAGACTTGCTTTTCCCAGGTGAGTACATGGCACTTTCCTTATTCAGTTACGCACGCGCGCGCGCGCGCACACACACACAAACACAGAGTTGAACATGATTCTGTCTCGTCAGGAAAGAAGGTGTTCGTTGAGAGACGGTTTCTCGCCGATGATTTTGGGTTCTTGCTTCCCCCCCCCCGGAGAGTGAAGTGTATGCGCTTTTTCCCTAGGCTTCCGTACACACACTTGAGAACCCTTCCGTCAGCCAGAAACAAGCCGTGAGTTGAAAGAGGCGTTCCACGCAGACCTCCTTCTCAGAGCGAAGCCTGTCACACTTTTCCTTGTGAAGTAAACTAGAGTGATACAAATACATTATCAATGCTTACTTTAACAAAGAAGGACTAAATATCCCAATCAGAAAACCTAGACTGTAAAGAGGAAGCAAGACCCATCTCTATGCTGCCTACCAGAGAATCACTTCAGACCTAAAAATAAAAGCAGATTGGAAGTCATGGGACACAAAACCATTTATCATGCAAATGGAAGTGAAAAGAAAGTTGGAGTAGTAATATTTTTATGAGACAAAATAAACTGAATTGTGGGGAAGATGGCAGAGTAGAAGGACCCTAAACTCACCTCATCCCACAGATACAACTGGATAACACTCACACCAGAGTAACCCAGAAATGGACCTTCAGATTTCCCAACAAAACTATACAACTTAATGGAGAGAGGAAATCACATCAAAGATGGTAGGAAGGACAAGGACTCTGTAGGAATCTAAACCCCATATTTCTGACCACCAGAGGGAGGGAACCACAGTCACAGAGGGGCCAGAAACAAACTACTACACCAGGGAGCCTATAAAGGGTAGAGACATCCTCATAGCTTATGGCTTTGAAAATCAGAAGGGATGAAATTTGTGAGTGTATACAACCAGCCGACTTAAAGATTGGAACTTTTAAAAATCAGCTGTCTCAGCTCTGAGAGAGCACAGAAGGTGATAGGAAGCTGAGATCTGTCCTTAAAGGGAAAGCATAGCAAACAGTCTGGAGAAGCTTGGGTGAAGCAGGTTGAAAGGTGCTTGAAGATTAAGCAAGGGAGACATAGTTACTGAACTCAGAGTTTGCTAAGGGACTTGTCCAGGAACAAAGGAGCTGGTAGGTGCCATTTTCCTGTACTGCCCCTCATTATAAACACACACCTACCTGCAGGACCAAGCACAATCTAGCAATCACTAACTTGCATAAAGCATAGCCCATCCCCACACCTACCAGACCTGCTTCAGTCCCAGTGCTGTGGATACCCTCCCTGAGAAGACCCACACAATCCTTGACAACAATATGTCTCTCCATCACCTACAGAACACGCATGCATCTTGTTAAAACAGCACACCCCATGTGTTGTGCACAATGACACAGTCCAGATGCAGTCTCTGTTGTTGCCATGCATTCCCTTCAGAGGAGAACCAACATCACCAAGTTAAAAATGTATGTTCTGCCCAGTATTTTCAAGAACAAGAAATATATCTGACCTTCCTAACAGAGAGATATTCTCTGAGAAGTAGGTAAAATGAGGAGACAGAGGACTATGTCCTAAATGAAAGAAGAGGACAAAGCCACAGCAAGAGACCTAAACAAAATGGATATAAGGAACATGCCTGACAGAAAATTTAAGATAACAAGTATAAAGATACTCACTGGGGAAATGAAAAGATGGAGGACATCAGAAGGGGGAACATCATTGAGACTCTTAACAAAGAGATATTAAAGAAATAATCAGAGATGTGGAACACAATAAATGAAATTAAGAATATACTAGATAGAATAATCAGCAGGATGGACGAATCAGAGGAACAAATTAATGAACTAGAAGACAGTAAGGGAAAGTAATCAAGCGGAACAAATGAGAGAAAAAAGAAGTATGCAAAAATGAGAGGAGACTTAGGCCATTCAGTGACTCCTTCCAGTGTAACAACAGCCACATTATAGGGATCCCAGAAGGTGAAAAGGGGGAAAAGGGGGCAGAAAATCTATTTGAGCAAATAAGAGCTGAAAACTTAACCTAATCTGGTGAAGGAAACATATTTAAATCCATAAGGCATAGAGATCCCCTCCCACAAAATCAACCTAAGGAGTTCCACATCAAGACACATAGTAATCAAAATGGGAAAAAGTAGTGATAAAGAAAAAACATTTAAAGCGGCAAGATAAAAGAAGGCAGTTAACATGCAAGGGAAAGCCCATAAAGCTATCAGCTGAGTTTTCAGCAGAAACTATGCAGGACAGAAGAAAGTGGCGTTATAAATTCAAAGTGCTGAATGAGAAAAATCTGCAGAAAGGAATAATTTATCCAGCAAGCCTATCATTCAGAAAAGAAGGGGAGAAAAAGAGTTTCTTAGCCACACAAACTAAAAGAGTTCATGACCACTAAATTAACTACAAAAATACTGAAGGGGACACTATGAGTGGAAAAAAATCATAAGTGAGAGTTTGACAATAATGAATTGAGATGGCATAGGCTTGCAGGCCCCTTGCGAGCCAGGGTCATTCAAGGCCTGCAATGAGAGTTAGGAAAGCCAGGCAAACCTGAGCAAGGAGGAGAAAATGTTCTCTTCCCCTTATCTCATGTTGCAAGTTCTGAATGCCTGGATCTGCAAGAAGTGGCTCTTGCCTAGATTAGAGGCGTCCCTCCTTAGGACAACAACATGCTGTCTCCAGAGGAAGGGTGGCTGAGAGAATTCTTTAATGTATCTTTCTTCAAGGATGTTCGTTTAATCCCATTATGTGTGAAAGTACATATTGTTATGCTTACCTGATTGCTGCAAGTATATAGCTGTGTGGAAAATAAACGACAGCATGCAGTTGCAAGTGCTGCCTTTGCTCTGCATCCCCTGTGTCCCGGTGATTTCGCGACCCTTACCCAGGGATCCCAACGCACTAGACGTTGACAATTGGCGCCCGAACAGGGACTCTGAAGGACGTACAGGAAGGGTGAGTAACTTAAAATAACAGGGTTATGGGACAAGAAACTTCTACTCCCTATGTTCGAATGCTGAAGCATTCACTTGCTGTCTTTGGCATTACGGTTGCTTCTACTGATATTGAGATGTGCTTAAAGGCGGTAATAAGAGATACTTTTGGGCTTGCACCGTCTCAGGAACCGAGTGAGTGTGGCCACATTGAAACAAAACCAAAAGTAAAATCCGATTCCGGGACGGAGCACTTACAAAAGATTCTCCAGTGGGTTCTAGCTATAGCAGAGGGATCTAAGAAGCCCCCTAAAAAACCCTCCGCTCCACCTCTGCCACCCGCACCAGGTCTTTCTCTTAAGAATCCTTTCCTTTCTGCTGCCTTGGCTGAGCTTGATGCGCTAGGAGATAGCGATGATGAGAGCGAGGCTGATAATTCTGTCTTTGCTTTTCCTGTTATCAGGCCTCCCCCGGTCCAGGGAGTAGCACAAGCACCATATTATGAAGGTATCGGAATAGAGGATATCGGTCGCTTGAAAAAGGCAGTGTCTGTATATGGATCACAGTCACATTATGTGAAGGAGCTACTTAATGGATTAGCTCGACATTATAATAATTTCTCTCCTGAAGATTGGAGGGTCCTCTGTAGAGCCCTCCTGAAAGAGCCCGAATATCTGCAATGACAGATGTGGTTTTCTGAACTATGTATGGATCGGGCTCGCCAGAATGCATTAAGTCCTAACCCTCGTATACAGGTTATAAGTTATCAAATGTTGGCAGGGATAGGTCAATATTCTGATATTGCTGCTCAGGTTAATACCCCTGAAGAAATTCATGAGCAATTGCGGGAGATAGGTTTAGAGGCTTGGGAACGTATTCGGCCGACAGGGGAGCACTATGGGTCATGGACTAAAGTTATTCAAAAGACTAATGAACCTTATGTTGAGTTCTTATCACGATTAAAATTAACTTTAGAAAGAACTGTTATTGGAGAGGAAGCTAGACAACAATTGTTGAGGTTACTAGCATATGAGAATGCTAATGAGGATTGTAAGAGAGTTATATTACCTATTAAGGATACAGGAGACATTAACACTTTTATGAAGGCCTGTAAGGATGTAACATCAGAAAGTCGAAAGATGCAGCTGTTTGCTGAAACTATGGCCACTACTTGGCATTCCTTGCAGTCCAAACAACTAGATAAGATGAAATGTTTTGGCTGCGGGAAACCAGGACATTTGAGAAAGAATTATAAAGGGAAGAAACTTGATAAAGGGCGTGGGCCTAGAATTTGTCCACGATGTAAAAAGGGAAAGCATTGGGCTCGAGAATGTCGTGCTAAACTAAATACCAGTTTTGCAGAGAAGCACCAGGGAAACTCCATTTCGGGCCCTACCCCGGGCCCAGGACAAACGAACAGGGGAAACCAACTATATTCTCCCTTAGCCCAGCCACCCAACACAGCGCCGCAGTGGATATACCAGCCATAAAATCATTTACTTTAAAAGGAGGGGACAAACCGCAGAGAGTGCCCACTGGCATTTATGGACCTTTGCCAACTGGCACCTTTGCTTTATTAACTGGACGCTCAAGCCTGACATCAAAGGGAGTAACAGTTCATTTAGGCATAATTGATGCTGATTATATGGGAGAAATCCAAATTATTATGTCTTCCCTAGTTGATATATCTTTTGAAGCAGGAGAACGCATTGCCCAATTATTGTTATTACCTTACCTTTCTGTCGGTCAGTCTACTGTTATTAGACATGGGGGATTCGGTAGTACAGACACAAAAAATGTTTTTTGGACTACACAGATAACTCATATGCAGCTCTTGATGAAAGTTAAATTGAATACTAAAGATATTACTGTTTTACTAGATACTGGATCAGACATCACTATTATTAAGACTGCTGATTGGCCTGAGAAGCTCCCCTATACTATCGTGCCTTGTCACATAAAAGGAGTTGGCAATACTCCCGTTCACAGTATCGGCCTAGCTACTCAGTTCGTGACATTTACTTCCCAGGATGGTCAGATGGCTGTCCTAAAACCATATATTTTAGATGTTCCTTTAAATATTTTGGGCCGCGATGTCCTAGAGCAGTGGGGAGCTCATCTCGAATTCTAATGGTAGATGGAACCCATCAAAATTTTATGGAAATCTGAAGATCCTTTGTGGATTGAACAATGGCCTTTAACTAAGGAAAAACTTACTGCTGCCCATCAATTGGTTCAAGAACAATTGCAAAAGCAACATATTGAGCATTCCACTTCCCCGTGGAATTCTCCAATTTTTGTTATAAAGAAGACCTCAGGTAAATGGCGTCTACTTACTGATCTACGTGGGGTTAACAACTCCATGTTCCCTATGGGGGCCCTTCAGCCTGGTATACCTTCGCCAGCTGTCTTACCAAAAGGTTGGCATACTGTAGTTATTGATCTGCAAGACTGTTTCTTCACTATCCCTGTGCATAAAGATGATAAAAAACGCTTTGCCTTTTCCCTTCCCCCTATAAATAGACAGGGACCTCATCAAAGGTTCCAATGGAAAGTTTTACCTCAAGGCATGATGAACTCTCCTACTATGTGCCAGCTTTATGTTGATGCTGCTTTGCGCCCTGTACGGCAAAGGTGGTCCCATGTATACATATCTCATTATATGGATGACATCCTGTTCGCTAGCCCTCATCAAAATGAATTGGATGAAATTTTAAAATTATTACCTGAGTACTTTGCTCCTTTTGGCTTAATAATTGCCCCAGAGAAAATTCAAAAAGGAAATATCATCAATTATCTGGGATATGTGATAGAAAGAAATGCAATTAGGCCACAGAAGATGGCTATTCGTAGGGATAACTTGAGAACTTTAAATGATTTCCAAAAACTATTAGGGGATATTAATTGGTTGCGACCCTCTCTAGGTATCCCTACTTACCGATTGCATAACTTATTTGAAACCCTACAGGGAAACCCTGATATCAATAGCCCCAGACAACTTACTACTGAAGCCGAAATTGAACTACAGTTTGTAAAGGAAAAACTTAAATCTGCTTTCTTAACCCGAATTGATCCCTCCTTGCCTCTAAAATTGTATATTCTTCATACATGGCAATATCCCACGGCTATACTAGGTCAAAATGAGTTACCCATTGAATGGATCTATACTAAACATCATTTTTCAAAAAATATTATGCCCTATGGTATTCAAATAACATATCTGATAGAACAAGCTCGAGACAGGGCTATAACCATAACTGGTTGTGATATTATGGACATTATTATCCCCCTGTCCAAGGATCAATTTTAATTTTTGTTACGAAATATGGAAGAACTACAAATTGCTCTTGCAGGGTATGTTGGTCAAATTAATTATCATTTTCCCAAAGGAAAATTATGGGACTGTTTTCGTAAACAAGAGTTTGTTATTCAGGATATCATCAGTGATCAGCCCCTAATTGATGCACCCACGGTCTTTACCGATGGCTCCAAAACTAAAAGTGCTTACTGGACCCCTACTAAATATTGGGTTCAGTATACAGACTTTAATTCAGTCCAGCAAAATGAATTGTTCGCCATTACTCAGGTGTTAAAGGATTTTCTCTCCGCTGTAAATATTATCGCTGATTCTGCTTATGCTGTAGGAGTCCTTAAAAATATATACACTGCTGTGGTGCATTCACATAAGTCTAGTTTACTTAACCTATTTTTACTTTTGCAAACTTTGCTTAGAAGCCGGAATGCTCGTATTTATGTGACTCATATTCGTTCCCATACTAATCTTCCTGGTTCATTGACACATGGTAATGCTCAAGTGGACGCTTTGGTGTCATTTGCATCTGCGGAGGAAGAACATAATTTATTGCATACCAATGCCGGAAGGTTACATGTTCAATATAAAATTCCATACCGTCAGGCAAAACATATTGTAAAGCAATGTCCAATCTGTAGACCTTTACATCTGCGCACTACAAAAGCTGGGGTAAACCCCCGAGGCACATATGCCAATGAACTTTGGCAAATGGATGTTACTCATGTGGCGCAGTTTGGCCGATTCTCTTATGTGCACGTAGTAATAGATACTTATTCTCATTTCATGTGGGCTACGGCACAAGTTGGTGAAACTGCACAACATGTCATCACCCATCTATTAGAAACTTTCGCTGTGATGGGCCTACCATCTATCATTAAGACAGACAATGGCCCTGCATATAGCAGCAAAAAATTCCAAACCTTTTGTAAACAATATAGTATAATGCATAAAACAGGCATTGAGTACAACCCCCAAGGACAGGCTATTGTGGAACGTGCGCATAGTACTTTAAAGTTGCAAATTAAAAAATTAAAAAGGAGGAAAAAGGATCATATATTATCATTTACTCAATCTAATGCGCGTTCTATTTTGATACAGGCACTATTTACACTCAATTTCTTGAATCTTCCGCAAGGAGATATTCTTTCCCGAGCAGAAAAGCATTTCATAGAGGGAGAGGCTGCTCCTCCTCCGTTAAATGAAAAAATATGGTTTAAACCGGCTGCAGATGCAGAATGGCAACCAGGGCTATTACTTTTTAGAGGGAAGGGTTATGCTTATGTCTCCACAGAGGATGGACGGACCTGTTCCTGGCTCCCCGCGAGGTGGATCCAGCCAAGTACCAATTCGAACGGCACCGTATCCTGTCAGGCGACGAACAAGGAATCCAGACCACGATGAACTTCCAATACAGGCCATGGCACACCTAAATTTGGGGGGACGACGTCGCCGTCGGCAAACATTTGCTACTGTTTTGCCTACCTGGGGACAAATTAAAAGGCTTGGTGGGGAAGGGTAAAAAATCTTGCAGCGGACAGGGAAGGCTTGCACACCCGAAAATTTGTTTTTGGCCATGGGCGCTTTACTTACTGTATCATCCTCCACTGAAGCGACAGATGTAAGCTATTGGGCCTATATACCCAACCCACCTATGATGGAACCTGCACCCTGGGGAAGTGTGGATATTCCTATTTATACTTCCCCAGTGATACTTTCACCCCCTTGGAAAAATCTTACTTACCTTAATCAAGATGATGGCTCCCTATTTGATTTTCTACATAAAGGGGATGGTCCTTACATTTGTCTTGGCCCCTCTCCCTGTGCCGAAATGAACTGGCAAAACTGGATCCTACCCGGCGATATGTCTAATGGATCCCGAACTCATTTACAAAGGTTTGAGGCATGGTCTCTTAACATGACATGGGAAAATGTTACATTTGATAAGTTCCCCTCATTTCCTGTCTGTCCTGACTTCACATACATAAGACTGGCCTATAAGCCGTTTGTATGGCAGGAATGTGTTGGAAAGTTTGCAAAATTTTACAAGAATTTGCTTATGTGGGGGCCATATGGTCAATTTCTTCGGAATTGCTCAGAATGGAATAAAACACATTGTGATTTATCTTTAACTTATAGGATACCACCGCAGAACAACTGGAGTGAGCCAATGGTAAATCATCAATTGATGGCCTGGGGAGATGGCGACATTGCAGATCCTCGTATATCACATCAGAAATTTCCTGATCATATTCAAACACACTTATGGAAAATTGCAGCCGCGCTTAAGACTGTTAGAATTTACAATGGAACTTTTTCTGGCACAGCGAACTCTGCATCAACTTATAATTTCACTATTTCTAAAGAAATGAATGTAACTGCTTGTGTGCCTTTACCATATCTATTTCTGGTTGGGAATTTTAGCTTTGATAAAGGAATTAACTGTATCAAATGCCGATTATACTCTTGTTTTAATAGTTCTATAGAATTTAAGCCAGAATATTCCTTAAACAACTTGAGGGATTAGACCCAAAAGGTATCATTCAGAGTTTAGGGCATACTGCTGGAGGAATGGGCATTGTGTTGCTAGTTGTTATCTTATGCTTTACGCTGCTACATTTCTGCTATATAAAACCGTCCCAGAATTCTATGGCCACCCTCTGGAAGGCAATTTTATTAAAAAAAAAGAAAAAAGGGGGAAATGAGATGGCATAGGCTTGCAGGCCCCTTGCGAGCCAGGGTAATTCAAGGACTGCAGTGAGAGTTAGGAAAGCCAGGCAAACCTGAGCAAGGAGGAGAAAATGTTCTCTTCCCCTTATCTCATGTTGCAAGTTCTGAATGCCTGGATCTGCAAGAAGTGGCTCTTGCCTAGATTAGAGGCGTCCCTCCTTAGGACAACAACATGCTGTCTCCAGAGGAAGGGTGGCTGAGAGAATTCTTTAATGTATCTTTCTTCAAGGATGTTCGTTTAATCCCATTATGTGTGAAAGTACATATTGTTATGCTTACCTGATTGCTGCAAGTATATAGCTGTGTGGAAAATAAACGACAGCATGCAGTTGCAAGTGCTGCATTTGCTCTGCATCCCCTGTGTCCCGGTGATTTCGCGACCCTTACCCAGGGACCCCAACGCACTAGACGTTGACAATGAATCAAGGAAGCAGTAAAAATAAGTATTTCTGTAAAAATCAGTTAAGGGATTCACAAAATAAAAGTATGTAAAATATGAAAACATATACCCTAACTCATGAGGAGGAGTCAACAGTGGGTTTGAACTTAAACAACATTCAACTTAATATAGACTGAAAATGCTATATATAATCCAGGGGGTAACCACAAACCCAAACCACTAATACACATGCAAAAGATAAAGGGAAAGAAATCCAAGTATATCATTAAAGAAAACGAGCAAACCATGAGAGAGAGAGCAAGAGAAGAAAGGATCAGAGAAAAACTACACAAAAAACTATGAAACAAGTAACAAAACATCAATAAATACATGTCTAATGATAATTAGTTTGAATGTAAATGGACTAAATGCTCCAAGCAAAAGAGCATGACAGTGTTTGTATATATATGTAAAAGATTTCACACCTAAAGACACCTGCATGTGGAAATTAAGAGATGGAGAAACATTAATCATGCAAGTGGATGTCAAAAGAAGTCAGAGTAGCAATACTTATATCAGACAAAATAGACTTTTTTAAAATTGAAATTGAATTAGCCAACATAGAGTACACCAGTAGTTTCAAAAGTAGCGTTCCACAATTCATCAGTTGTGTATAACACCCAGTGTTCATCGCATCACGTGCATTCCTTAATGCCCATCACACAGTTACCCCATCTCCCCAGCCACCTTTCCTCCAGCAACCCTCAGTTTGTTTCCAATAGTTAGGAACCTGTCATGGATTTTCTTCCTCTCTTGTTTCTTCGCATTCATTTTCCCTCCCTTCCCCTATGATCCTCTGTGCTGTTCCTTATAGTCCACATATGAGTAAAACCATATAATGTTTGTTTTTCTCTGACTGACTTATTTTGCTCAGCATAATACCCTCCAGTTCCATCCACATCGATATGCTAAATATTCACCCTTTCTGATGGCTGAGTCATATTCAATTGTATATGTATATACCATGTTTTCTTTATCCATTTATCTGTCAACGGATGTCTTGGTTCCTTCCACAGTTTGGCTATTGTGGACAATGTTGCTATAAACATTCGGGGTGCATTTGCCCCTTCAGATCACTACATTTGGAGCTTTGGGGTAAATAAAATTGCTGGGTTGTAAGGTAGCTCTGTTTTAACTTCTTGAGGAACCTCCATATTGTTTTCCAAAGTGGCTGTACCAGTTTTCATTCCCACTTAGAAGTGTAAGAGAGTTCCCCTTTCTCCTCACCAACATTTGTTATTTCTTCTCTTGTTAATTTTTGCAATTCTGACTGGTGTGAAGTGGTATCTCATGGTCATTTGGATTTGTATTTCCCCATGCCAAGTGATGTTGAGCAGTTTGTCATATGTCTGTTGGCCATTTGTGTGTCTTCTTTGGAGAAATATCTGTTCATATCTTCTGCCCATTTCTTGACTCGGTTATTTGTTTTTTGGGTGTTGAGTTTGGGTGTTGAACGGTAGTAAAGCGTACGGCACTTTCATGATGCTTCCACACCCACTTTTGGAAATGCTTCTCTCTCCAGGATACCTGAAGATGTTAGTGGAGAGTTGCCGTATACGCAGACTTGCTTTTCCCAGGTGAGTGCATGGCACTTTCCTTATTTACTCAAGCCCGCGCGCCCGCGCACGCGCCCACACACACACACACACACACACAGACACAGAGTTGAACATGTTTCTGTCTCGTCAGGAAAGAAGGTGTTCGTTGAGAGACGGTTTCTCGCCAATGCTTTTGGGTGCTTGCCCTTTTAGGCCCGGAGTGTGAAGTGTATGCGCTTTTTCCCTAGGCTTCCGTACACACACTTGAGAAGGCTTCCGTAGGACAGAAACAAGCCATGAGTTGAAAGAGGCGTTCCACACAGACCTCCTTCTCAGAGCGAAGCCTGTCACACTTTTCCTTGGGCCTCCACACGCACTTTAGAAAAACTTCCTCAGGGAAGCTGTGAGTTGAAGGACGGGTTTCGTACAGCGGTTTTTCGTGGGGGTAAGGATATATGGCACTTGGCCTTAGGCTTCCACGCACACATTGGAAACGGCTTCTCTCTTCGTGAAACAAGATGTGCGCTGAACGTTGCGTTCTGCGCAGGCTTGCTTTTCACACATCAGCCCATGGTACTTTCCCTAGGCTTCCACAAGCGCAGTGAGTATCCCTTCCCTAAACCTGAACCAAGACGCGGGGGAAAGCTGCCTTCTACACCACCTAGTTTTCCGAGTTTCGTATAGAACCCTTGCGTTGTGCTTCCACCACACCTTTTGCCACTGCTTCGATATATCCTCAGGAGAGGGGTTCGCTTGAAAGACGGTCTCCCTCCGTCATGCTTTCTCGGAGTTAAGGATAGGGCACTCTCCTTATGCCTGCACACGTACACTTGCAATCTCTACTGACTCATGACCCCGTCCATATGCTAGGCTGAAAGACCCATTGCGTGCTGCCTTGTTTCTAAGAGATGAGTACAGGGCAGGACACGTTCCTTGTGCTTCCACCACGACTATATAAAAAGCTCCCGTCTCCAAGGCAAAGGATGTGAGGTGCAAGACGGCTTCGGAAAAGCGAGGTTGCCTTTTAGAGGGCGGTCTACGGCGCTCTCCTGACGCTTCCACGCCTACATATGCAAACGCTTCTGGGCTCACGGAAGAAGACGTCAGTTGAAAGCTGCCTTGTAACCCGACGCGTTTCTCGGAGTTCGGTCCAGGGAACGGTCCCTGTGCGATCACACGCAGCCTTGAGATGGCTCAGCTCTTTTCTATCGTCAGCGAGGACGTTTCTCGGCGTTAGGTCCAGGGAACGCTAGTAAAGTGTACGGCACTTTCATGATGCTTCCACACCCACTTTTGGAAATGCTTCTCTCTCCAGGATACCTGAAGATGTTAGTGGCGAGTTGCCGTATACGCAGACTTGCTTTTCCCAGGTGAGTACATGGCACTCTCCGTATTCACTCATGCACGCGCGCGCGCGCGTGCCCACACACACACACACACACAGAGTTGAACATGTTTCTGACTCGTCAGCAAAGAAGGTGTTCGTTGAGAGACGGTTTCTCGCCGATGCTTTTGGGTTCTTGCTTTTTTTCCCCCCGGAGAGTGAAGTGTACGCGCTTTTACCCTAGGCTTCTGTACACACACTTGAGAAGCCTTCCGTCAGCCAGGAACAAGCCAGGAGTTGAAAGAGGCGTTCGACGCAGACCTCCTTCTCAGAACGAAGCCTGTCACACTTTTGCTTTTGAAGTAAACTAGAGAGATACAAATAGTTTATCAATGATTGTTTTAACAAAAAAGGACTAAATATCCCAATCAGAAAACATAGACTGTAAAGAGGAAGCAAGACCATCTCTATGCTGCCTACCAGAGAATCACTTCAGACCTAAAAATAAAAGCAGATTGGAAGTAATGGGACACAAAACCATTTATCATGCAAATGGAAGTGAAAAGAAAGTTGGAGTCGTAATATTTTTATGAGAAAAAATAAACTGAATTCTGTGGAAGATGGCAGAGTAGAAGGACCCTAAACTCACCTCATCCCACAGATACCACTAGATAACACTCACACCAGAGTAACCCAGAAATGGAACTTCAGATTTCCCAACAAATGTATACAACTAAATGTAGAGAGGAAATCACATCAAAGATGTTAGGAAGGACAAGGAATATGTAGGAATCTAAACCCCATATTTCTGACCACCAGAGGGAGGGAACGACAGTCACAGAGGGGCCAGAAACAAACTACTACACCAGGGAGCCTCTAAAGGGTAGAGACATCCTCACCCTTATGGCTTTGAAAATCAGAAAGGATGAAATTTGTGAGTGTATACAACCAGCAGACTTAAAGATTGGAACTTTTAAAAATCAGCTGTCTCAGCTCTGAGAGAGCACAGAAGGTGATAGGAAGCTGAGATCTGTCCTTAAAGAGAAATCACAGCAAACATTCTGGAGAAGCTTGGGTGAAGCAGGTTGAAAGGTGCTTGAGGATTAAACAAGGGAGACATAGTTACTGAACTCAGAGTTTCCTAAGGGACTTGTCCAGGAACAAAGGAGCTGGCAGGTGCCATTTCCTTCTACTGCCCTCATTATAAACACACACCTAACTGCAAGACCAAGCACAATCTAGCAATCACTAACTTGCATAAACCATGGCCCATCCCCAAACCTACCAGACCTGCTTCAGTCCCAATGCTGTGGATACCCTCCGTGATAAGACCCACACAATCCTTGACACCAATATGTCTGCCCATCACCTACAGAACACGCACGCATCTTGTTAAAACAGCACACCCCATGTGTTGTGCACAATGACACAGTCCAGATCCAGTCTCTGTTGTTGCTATGCATTACCTTCAGAGGACAACCAGCATCACAAGTTAAAAATGTATGTTCTGCCCAGTATTTTCAAGAACAAGAAATATTTCTGACCTTCCTAACAGAGAGATATTCTCTGAGAAGTAGGCAAAATGAGGAGACAGAGGACTATGTCCTAAATGAAAGAAGAGGACAAAGCCACAGCAAGAGACCTAAACAAAATGGATATAAGGAACATGCCTGACAGAAAATTTAAGATAACAATTATAAAGATACTCACTGGGGAAATTAAAAGAGGGAGGGCATCAGAAGGGGGAACATCCTTGAGACTCTTAACAAAGAGATATTAAAGAAATAATCAGACATGTGGAACACAATAAATGAAATTAAGAATATACTAGATAGAATAATTCGCAGGATGGACGAAGCAGAGGAACAAATTAATGAACTAGAAGACAGTAATGGAAAGTAATCAAGCGGAACAAATGAGAGAAAAAAGAAGTATGCAAAAATGAGAAGAGACTTAGGGAATTCATGCAGTGTAACAATACCCACATTATAAGGATCCCAGAAGGTGACAAGGGGGAAAAGGGGGCAGAAAATCTATTTGAGCAAAGAAGAGCTGAAAACTTAACCTAATCTGGTGAAGGAAACCTATACAAATCCATAAGGCATAGAGATCCCCTCCCACAAAATCAATTAAGAAGGTCCACATCAAGACACATACTAATCAAAATGGGAAAAAGTAGTGATAAAGAAAATACATTTAAAGCAGCAAGATAAAAGAAGACAGTTAACATGCAAGGGAAAGCCCATAAAGCTATCAGCTGAGTTTTCAGCAGAAACTATGCAGGACAGAAGAAAGTGGCGTTATATATTCAAAGTGCTGAATGAGAAAAATCTGCAGCAAGGAATAATTTACCCAGCAAGCCTATCATTTGGAAAAGAAGGGGAGAAAAAGAGTTTCTTAGCCACACAAACTAAAAGAGTTCATGACCACTAAATTAACTACAAAAAATACTGAAGGGGACACTATGAGTGGAATAAAATCATAAGTGAGAGTATGACAATAATGAATCAAGGAAGCAGTAAAAATAAGTATTTCTGTAAAAATCAGTGAAGGGATTCACAAAATAAAAGTATGTAAAATATGAAAACATATACCCTAACACATGAGGAGGAGTCAACAGTGGGTTTGAACTTAAACAGCATTCAACTTAATATAGACTGAAAAGGCTATATATAATCCAGGGGGTAACCACAAACCCAAACCACGAATACACATGCAAAAGATAAAGGGAAAGAAATCCAAGAATATCATTAAAGAAAACGAGCAAACCATGAGAGAGAGAGCAAGAGAAGAAAGGATCAGAGAAAAACTACACAAAAAACTATGAAACAAGTAACAAAACATCAATAAATACATGTCTAATGATAATTAGTTTGAATGTAAATGGACTAAAAGCTCCAAGCAAAAGAGCATGACAGAGTTTGTATATATATATAAAAGATTTCACACTTAAAGACACCTGCAGATGGAAAATAAGAGATGGAGAAACATTAATCATGCAAATGGATGTCAAAAGAAGTCAGAGTAGCAATACTTATATCAGACAAAATAGACTTTTTTAAAATTGAAATTGAATTAGCCAACATAGAGTACACCAGTAGTTTCAAATGTAGCGTTCCACAATTCATCAGTTGTGTATAACACCCAGTGTTCATCACATCACATGCATTCCTTAATGCCCATCACACAGTTACCCCATCTCCCCACCCACCTTTCCTCCAGCAACCTTCAGTTTGTTTCCAATAGTTTGGAACCTGTCATGGATTTTCTTCCTCTCTGGTTTCTTCGCATTCATTTTCCCTCCCTTCCCCTATGATCCTCTGCGCTGTTCCTTATATTCCACATATGAGTAAAACCATATAATAATTGTTTTTCTCTGACTGACTTATTTTGCTCAGCATAATACCCTCCAGTTCCATCCACATCGATATGCTAAATATTCATCCTTTCTGATGGCTGAGTCCTATTCCATTGTATATGTATATACCATGTTTTCTTTATCCATTTATCTGTCGATGGATGTCTTGGTTCCTTCCACAGTTTGGCTATTGTGGACATTGTTGCTATAAACATTCGGGGTGCAGTTGCCCCTTCAGATCTCTACATTTGTAGCTTTGGGGTAAATAAAATTGCTGGGTTGTAAGGTAGCTCTGTTTTTACTTCTTGAGGAACCTCCATATTGTTTTCCAAAGTGGCTGTACCAGTTTTCATTCCCACGTAGAAGTGTAAGAGAGTTCCCCTTTCTCCTCACCAAAATTTGTTATTTCTTCGCTTGTTAATTTTTGCAATTCTGACTGGTGTGAAGTGGTATCTCATGGTCATTTGGATTTCTTTTTCCCCATGCCAAGTGATGTTGAGCAGTTTGTCATATGTCTGTTGGCCATTCGTGTGTCTTCTTTGGAGAAATATCTGTTCATGTCTTCTGCCCATTTCTTGACTCGGTTATTTGTTTTTTGGGTGTTGAGTTTGGGTGTTGAACGGTAGTAAAGCGTACGGCACTTTCATGATGCTTCCACACCCACTTTTGGAAATGCTTCTCTCTCAAGGATACCTGAAGATGTTAGTGGAGAGTTGCCGTATACGCAGACTTGCTTTTCCCAGGTGAGTGCATGGCACATTCCTTATTCACGCACGCGCGCGCGCGCACACACACACACACACACACACACTCACACAGAGTTGAACATGTTTCTGTCTCGTCAGGAAAGGAGGTGTTCGTTGAGAGACGGTTTCACGCCAATGCTTTTGGGTGCTTGCCCTTTTCCGCCCGGAGAGTGAAGTGTATGCGCTTTTTCCCTAGGCTTCCGTACACACCCTTGAGAAGCCTTCCGTCAGCCAGAAACAAGCCGTGAGTTGAAAGAGGCCTTCCACACAGACCTCCTTCTCAGAGCGAAGCCTGTCACACTTTTCCTTGGGCCTCCACACGCACTTTAGAAAAACTTCCTCAGGGAAGCTGTGAGTTGAAGGACGGGTTTCCTACAGCGGTTTTCCGTGGGGGTAAGGATATAGGGCACTTTGCCTTAGGCTTCCACGCACACATTGGAAACGGCTTCTCTCTTCGTGAAACAAGATGTGCGCTGAACGTTGCGTTCTGCGCAGGCTTGCTTTTCACACATCAGCCCATGGTGCTTTCCCTAGGCTTCCACAAGCGCAGTGAGTATCCCTTCCCTAAACCTGAACCAAGACGCGGGGGAAAGCTGCCTTCTACACCACCTTCTTTTCCGAGTTTCGTATAGAACCCTTGCGTTGTGCTTCCACAACCCCTTTTGCCACTGCTTCGATATATCCTCAGGAGAGGGGTTGGCTTGAAAGGCGGTCTCCCTCCGTCATGCTTTCAAGGAGTTAAGGATAGGGCACTCTCCTTATGCCTGCACACGTACACTTGCAATCTCGACTGACTTCATGACCCCGTCCATATGCTAGGCTGAAAGTCCCATTGCGCGCGGCCTTGTTTCTCAGAGATGAGGACAGGGCACGGCACGTTCCTTGTGCTTCCACCACGACTATATAAAAGGCTCCCGTCTCCAAGGCAAAGGATGTCAGGTGCAAGACGGCTTCGCAAAAGCGAGGTTGCCTCTTAGAGGGCGGTCTACGGCGCTCTCCTGACGCTTCCACGCCTACATATGCAAACGCTTCTGGGCTCACGAAAGAAGACGTCCGTTGAAAGCTGCCTTCTACCCCGACGCGTTTCTCGGAGTTCGGTCCAGGGAACGCTCCCTGTGCGATCACACGCAGCCTTGAGATGGCTCAGCTCTTTTCGATCGTCAGGGAGGACATTTCTCGGAGTTAGGTCCAGGGAAAGGTAGTAAAGCGTCCGGCACTTTCATGATGCTTCCACACCCACTTTTGGAAATGCTTCTCTCTCCAGGATACCTGAAGATGCTAGTGGCGAGTCGCCGTATACGCAGACTTGCTTTTCCCAGGTCAGTACATGGCACTCTCCTGATTCACTCACGCACGCGCGCGCGCGCGTGCGCTCACACACACACACACACACACACACACAGAGTTGAACATGTTTCTGTCTCGTCAGGAAAGAAGGTGTTCGTTGAGAGACGGTTTCTCGCCGATGCTTTTGGGTTCTTGCTTTTTTTCCCCCCGGAGAGTGAAGTGTATGCGCTTTTTCCCTAGGCTTCCGTACACACCCTTGAGAAGCCTTCCGTCCGCCAGAAACAAGCCGTGAGTTGAAAGAGGCGTTCCACGCAGACCTCCTTCTCAGAGCGAAGCCTGTCACACTTTTCCTTGTGAAGTAAACTAGAGAGATACAAATACTTTATCAATGATTGCTTTCACAAAAAAGGACTAAATATCCCAATCAGAAAACATAGACTGTAAAGAGGAAGCAAGACCCATCTCTATGCTGCCTACCAGAGAATCACTTCAGACCTAAAAATAAAAGCAGATTGGAAGGAATGGGACACAAAACCATTTATCATGCAAATGGAAGTGAAAAGAAAGTTGGAGTCGTAATATTGTTATGAGACAAAATAAACTGAATTGTGGGGAAGATGGCAGAGTAGAAGGACCCTAAACTCACCTCATCCCACAGATACAACTAGATAACACTCACACCAGAGTCACCCAGAAATGGACCTTCAGATTTCTCAACAAAACTATACAACTAAATGGAGAGAGGAAATCACATCAAAGATGGTAGGAAGGACAAGGACTCTGTAGGAATCTAAACCCCATATTTCTGACCACCAGAGGGAGGGAACCACAGTCACAGAGGGGCCAGAAAGAAACGAATACACCAGGGAGACTCTAATGCGTAGAGACATCCTCATAGCTTATGGCTTTGAAAATCAGAAGGGATGAAATTTGTGAGTGTATACAACCAGCAGACTTCAAGCTTGGAACTTTTAAAAATCAGCTGTCTCAGCTCTGAGAGAGCACAGAAGGTGATAGGAAGCTGAGATCTGTCCTTCAAGAGAAAGCACAGCAAAGAGTCTGGAGAAGCTTGGGTGAAGCAGGTTGAAAGGTGCTTGAGGATTAAACAAGGGAGACATAGTTACTGAACTCAGAGTTTGCTAAGGGACTTGTCCAGGAACAAAGGAGCTGGCAGGTGCCATTTCCCTCTACGGCCCCTCATTAGAAACACACACCTACCTGCAAGACCAAGCACAATCTAGCAATCACTAACTTGCATAAACCATGGCCCATCCCCACAGCTACCAGACCTGCTTCAGTCCCAGTGCTGTGGATACCCTCCCTGAGAAGACCCACACAATCCTTGACAACAATATGTCTCCCCATCACCTACAGAACACGCACGCATCTTGTGAAAACAGCACACCCCATGTGTTGTGCACAATGACACAGTCCAGATCCAGTCTCTGTTGTTGCTATGCATTACCTTCAGAGGAGAACCAGCATCACCAAGTTAAAAATGTATGTTCTGCCCAGTATTTTCAAGAACAAGCAATATATCTGACCTTCCTAACAGAGAGATATTCTCTGAGAAGTAGGCAAAATGAGCAGGCAGAGGACAATGTCCTAAATGAAAGAAGAGGACAAAGCCACAGCAAGAGACCTAAACAAAATGGATATAAGGAACATGCCTGACAGAAAATTTAAGATAACCATTATAAAGATACTCACTGGGGAAATGAAAAGAGGGAGGACATCAGAAGGGGGAACATCATTGAGACTCTTAACAAAGAGATATTAAAGAAATGATCAGAGATGCGGAACACAATAAATGAAATGAAGAATATACTAGATAGAATAATTAGCAGGATGGACGAAGCAGAGGAACAAATTAATGAACTAGAAGACAGTAATGGAAAGTAATCAAGCGGAAAAAATGAGAGGAAAAAGAAGTATGCAAAAATGAGAAGAGACTTAGGGAATTCAGTGACTCCATCCAGTGTAACAACACCCACATTAGAGGGATCCCAGAAGGCGAAAAGGGGTCAAAGGGGGCAGAAAATCTTTTTGAGCAAAGAAGAGCTGAAAACTTAACCTAATCTGGTGAAGGAAACCTATACAAATCCATAAGGCATAGAGATCCGCTCCCACAAAATCAACCTAAGGAGGTCCACATCAAGACACATAGTAATCAAAATGGGAAAAGGTAGTGATAAAGAAAAAACATTTAAAGTAGCAAGATAAAAAAGACAGTTAACATGCAAGGGAAAGCTCATAGAGCTATCAGCTGAGTTTTCAGCAGAAACTATGCAGGACAGAAGAAAGTGGCGTTAAATATTCAAAGAGCTGAATGAGAAAAATCTGCAGCAAGGAATCATGGATCCAGCAAGCCTATCCTTCAGAAAAGAAGGGGAGAAAAAGAGTTTCTTAGCCACACAATCTAAAAGAGTTCATGACCACTAAATTAACTACAAAAAATATTGAAGGGGACACTATGAGTGGACAAAAATCGTAAGTGAGAGTATGACAATAATGAATCAAGGAAGCAGTAAAAATAAGTATTTCTGTAAAAATCAGTGAAGGGATTCACAAAATAAAAGTATGTAAAATATGAAAACATATACCCTAACACATGAGGAGGAGTCAACAGTGGGTTTGAACTTAAACAGCATTCAACTTAATATAGACTGAAAAGGCTATATATAATCCAGGGGGTAACCACAAACCCAAACCACTAATACACATGCAAAAGATAAAGGGAAAGAAATCCAAGAATATCATTAAAGAAAACGAGCAAACCATGAGAGAGAGAGCAAGAGAAGAAAGGATCAGAGAAAAACTACACAAAAATCTATGAAACAAGTAACAAAACATCAATAAATACATGTCTAATGATAATTAGTTTGAATGTAAATGGACTAAATGCTCCAAGCAAAAGAGCATGACAGTGTTTGTATATATATATATATATACGATTTCACACCTAAAGACACCTGCAGATGGAAATTAAGAGATGGAGAAACATTAATCATGCAAGTGGATGTCAAAAGAAGTCAGAGTAGCAATACTTATATCAGACAAAATTGACTTTTTTAAAATTTAAATTGAATTACCCAACACAGAGTACACCAGTAGTTTCAAATGTAGCGTTCCACAATTCATCAGTTGTGTATAACACCCAGTGTTCATCACATCACGTGCATTCCTTAATGCCCATCACACAGTTACCCCCATCTCCCCACCCACCTTTCCTCCAGCAACCTTCAGTTTGTTTCCAATAGTTAGGAATCTGTCATGGATTTTCTTCCTCTCTGGTTTCTCCGCATTCATTTTCCCTCCCTTCCCCTATGATCCTCTGTGCTGTTCCTTATAGTCCACATATGAGTAAAACCATATAATAATTGTTTTTCTCTGACTGACTGATTTTGCTCAGCATAATACCCTCCAGTTCCATCCACATCGATATGCTCAATATTGATCCTTTCTGATGGCTGAGTCCTATTCCATTGTATATGTATATACCATGTTTTCTTTATCCATTTATCTGTCGATGGATGTCTTGGTTCCTTCCACAGTTTGGCTATTGTGGACAATGTTGCTATAAACATTCGGGGTGCAGTTGCCCCTTCAGATCACTACATTTGTAGCTTTGGGGTAAATAAAATTGCTGGGTTGTAAGGGAGCTCTGTTTTAAACTTCTTGAGGAACCTCCATATTGTTTTCCAAAGTGGCTGTACCAGTTTTCATTCCCACGTAGAAGTGTAAGAGAGTTCCCCTTTCTCCTCACCAACATTTGTTATTTCTTCGCTTGTTAATTTTTGCAATTCTGACTGGTGTGAAGTGGTATCTCATGGTCATTTGGATTTCTTTTTCCCCATGCCAAGTGATGTTGAGCAGTTTGTCATATGTCTGTTGGCCAGTCGTGTGTCTTCTTTGGAGAAATATCTGTTCATATCTTCTGCCCATTTCTTGACTCGGTTATTTGTTTTTTGGGTGTTGAGTTTGGGTGTTGAACGGTAGTAAAGCGTACGGCACTTTCATGATGCTTCCACACCCACTTTTGGAAATGCTTCTCTCTCAAGGATACCTGAAGATGTTAGTGGAGAGTTGCCGTATACGCAGACTTGCTTTTCCCAGGTGAGTGCATGGCACATTCCTTATTCACGCACGCGCGCGCGCGCGCACACACACACACACACACACACACACTCACACAGAGTTGAACATGTTTCTGTCTCGTCAGGAAAGGAGGTGTTCGTTGAGAGACGGTTTCTCGCCAATGCTTTTGGGTGCTTGCCCTTTTCCGCCCGGAGAGTGAAGTGTATGCGCTTTTTCCCTAGGCTTCCGTACACACCCTTGAGAAGCCTTCCGTCAGCCAGAAACAAGCCGTGAGTTGAAAGAGGCGTTCCACACAGACCTCCTTCTCAGAGCGAAGCCTGTCACACTTTTCCTTGGGCCTCCACACGCACTTTAGAAAAACTTCCTCAGGGAAGCTGTGAGTTGAAGGACGGGTTTCCTACAGCGGTTTTCCGTGGGGGTAAGGATATAGGGCACTTTGCCTTAGGCTTCCACGCACACATTGGAAACGGCTTCTCTCTTCGTGAAACAAGATGTGCGCTGAACGTTGCGTTCTGCGCAGGCTTGCTTTTCACACATCAGCCCATGGTGCTTTCCCTAGGCTTCCACAAGCGCAGTGAGTATCCCTTCCCTAAACCTGAACCAAGACGCGGGGGAAAGCTGCCTTCTACACCACCTTCTTTTCCGAGTTTCGTATAGAACCCTTGCGTTGTGCTTCCACAACCCCTTTTGCCACTGCTTCGATATATCCTCAGGAGAGGGGTTGGCTTGAAAGGCGGTCTCCCTCCGTCATGCTTTCAAGGAGTTAAGGATAGGGCACTCTCCTTATGCCTGCACACGTACACTTGCAATCTCGACTGACTTCATGACCCCGTCCATATGCTAGGCTGAAAGTCCCATTGCGCGCGGCCTTGTTTCTCAGAGATGAGGACAGGGCACGGCACGTTCCTTGTGCTTCCACCACGACTATATAAAAGGCTCCCGTCTCCAAGGCAAAGGATGTCAGGTGCAAGACGGCTTCGCAAAAGCGAGGTTGCCTCTTAGAGGGCGGTCTACGGCGCTCTCCTGACGCTTCCACGCCTACATATGCAAACGCTTCTGGGCTCACGAAAGAAGACGTCCGTTGAAAGCTGCCTTCTACCCCGACGCGTTTCTCGGAGTTCGGTCCAGGGAACGCTCCCTGTGCGATCACACGCAGCCTTGAGATGGCTCAGCTCTTTCGATCGTCAGGGAGGACATTTCTCGGAGTTAGGTCCAGGGAAAGGTACTAAAGCGTACGGCACTTTCATGATGCTTCCACACCCACTTTTGGAAATGCTTCTCTCTCCAGGATACCTGAAGATGCTAGTGGCGAGTCGCCGTATACGCAGACTTGCTTTTCCCAGGTCAGTACATGGCACTCTCCTGATTCACTCACGCACGCGCGTGCGCGCGTGCGCTCACACACACACACACACACACACACCACACACACACACAGAGTTGAACATGTTTCTGTCTCGTCAGGAAAGAAGGTGTTCGTTGAGAGACGGTTTCTCGCCGATGCTTTGGGTTCTTGCTTTTTTTCCCCCCGGAGAGTGAAGTGTATGCGCTTTTTCCCTAGGCTTCCGTACACACCCTTGAGAAGCCTTCCGTCCGCCAGAAACAAGCCGTGAGTTGAAAGAGGCGTTCCACGCAGACCTCCTTCTCAGAGCAAAGCCTGTCACACTTTTCCTTGTGAAGTAAACTAGAGAGATACAAATACTTATCAATGATTGCTTTAACAAAAAAGGACTAAATATCCCAATCAGAAAACATAGACTGTAAAGAGGAAGCAAGACCCATCTCTATGCTGCCTACCAGAGAATCACTTCAGACCTAAAAATAAAAGCAGATTGGAAGGAATGGGACACAAAACCATTTATCATGCAAATGGAAGTGAAAAGAAAGTTTGGAGTCGTAATATTGTTATGAGACAAAATAAACTGAATTGTGGGGAAGATGGCAGAGTAGAAGGACCCTAAACTCACCTCATCCCACAGATACAACTAGATAACACTCACACCAGAGTCACCCAGAAATGGACCTTCAGATTTCTCAACAAAACTATACAACTAAATGGAGAGAGGAAATCACATCAAAGATGGTAGGAAGGACAAGGACTCTGTAGGAATCTAAACCCCATATTTCTGACCACCAGAGGGAGGGAACCACAGTCACAGAGGGGCCAGAAAGAAACGAATACACCAGGGAGACTCTAAAGCGTAGAGACATCCTCATAGCTTATGGCTTTGAAAATCAGAAGGGATGAAATTTGTGAGTGTATACAACCAGCAGACTTCAAGCTTGGAACTTTTAAAAATCAGCTGTCTCAGCTCTGAGAGAGCACAGAAGGTGATAGGAAGCTGAGATCTGTCCTTCAAGAGAAAGCACAGCAAAGAGTCTGGAGAAGCTTCGTGAAGCAGGTTGAAAGGTGCTTGAGGATTAAACAAGGGAGACATAGTTACCGAACTCAGAGTTTGCTAAGGGACTTGTCCAGGAACAAAGGAGCTGGCAGGTGCCATTTCCCTCTACGGCCCCTCATTATAAACACACACCTACCTGCAAGACCAAGCACAATCTAGCAATCACTAACTTGCATAAACCATGGCCCATCCCCACAGCTACCAGACCTGCTTCAGTCCCAGTGCTTTGGATACCCTCTCTGAGAAGACCCACACAATCCTTGACAACAATATGTCTCCCCATGACTTACAGAACACGCACGCATCTTGTTAAAACAGCACACCCCATGTGTTGTGCACAATGACACAGTCCAGATCCAGTCTCTGTTGTTGCTATGCATTACCTTCAGAGGAGAACCAGCATCACATGGTTAAAAATGTATGTTCTGCCCAGTATTTTCAAGAACAAGCAATATATCTGACCTTCCTAACAGAGAGATATTCTCTGAGAAGTAGGCAAAATGAGCAGGCAGAGGACAATGTCCTAATGAAAGAAGAGGACAAAGCCACAGCAAGAGACCTAAACAAAATGGATATAAGGAACATGGCTGACAGAAAATTTAAGATAACCATTGTAAAGATACTCACTGGGGAAATGAAAAGAGGGAGGACATCAGAAGGGGGAACATCATTGAGACTCTTAACAAAGAGATATTAAAGAAATAATCAGAGATGCGGAACACAATAAATGAAATGAAGAATATAGTAGATAGAATAATTAGCAGGATGGACGAAGCAGAGGAACAAATTAATGAACTAGAAGACAGTAATGGAAAGTAATCAAGCGGAAAAAATGAGAGGAAAAAGAAGTATGCAAAAATGAGAAGAGACTTAGGGAATTCAGTGACTCCATCCAGTGTAACAACACCCACATTAGAGGGATCCCAGAAGGCGAAAAGGGGTCAAAGGGGGCAGAAAATCTTTTTGAGCAAAGAAGAGCTGAAAACTTAACCTAATCTGGTGAAGGAAACCTATACAAATCCATAAGGCATAGAGATCCGCTCCCACAAAATCAAACTAAGGAGGTCCACATCAAGACACATAGTAATCAAAATGGGAAAAGGTAGTGATAAAGAAAAAACATTTAAAGTAGCAAGATAAAAAAAGACAGTTAACATGCAAGGGAAAGCTCATAGAGCTATCAGCTGAGTTTTCAGCAGAAACTATGCAGGACAGAAGAAAGTGGCGTTAAATATTGAAAGAGCTGAATGAGAAAAATCTGCAGCAAGGAATCATGGATCCAGCAAGCCTATCCTTCAGAAAAGAAGGGGAGAAAAAGAGTTTCTTAGCCACACAATCTAAAAGAGTTCATGACCACTAAATTAACTACAAAAAATATTGAAGGGGACACTATGAGTGGACAAAAATCGTAAGTGAGAGTATGACAATAATGAATCAAGGAAGCAGTAAAAATAAGTATTTCTGTAAAAATCAGTGAAGGGATTCACAAAATAAAAGTATGTAAAATATGAAAACATAGACCCTAACACATGAGGAGGAGTCAACAGTGGGTTTGAACTTAAACAGCATTCAACTTAATATAGACTGAAAAGGCTCTATATAATCCAGGGGGTAACCACAAACCCAAACCACTAATACACATGCAAAAGATAAAGGGAAAGAAATCCAAGAATATCATTAAAGAAAACGAGCAAACCATGAGAGAGAGAGCAAGAGAAGAAAGGATCAGAGAAAAACGACACAAAAAACTATGAAACAAGTAACAAAACATCAATAAATACATGTCTAATGATAATTAGTTTGAATGTAAATGGACTAAATGCTCCAAGCAAAAGAGCATGACAGTGTTTGTATATATATATATAAACGATTTCACACCTAAAGACACCTGCAGATGGAAATTAAGAGATGGAGAAACATTCATCATGCAAGTGGATGTCAAAAGAAGTCAGAGTAGCAATACTTATATCAGACAAAATAGACTTTTTTAAAATTTAAATTGAATTAGCCAACATAGAGTACACCAGGAGTTTCAAAAGTAGCGTTCCACAATTCATCAGTTGTGTATAACACCCAGTGTTCATCACATCACGTGCATTCCTTAATGCCCATCACACAGTTACCCCATCTCCCCACCCACCTTTCCTCCAGCAACCTTCAGTTTGTTTCCATTAGTTAGGAACCTGTCATGGATTTTCTTCCTCTCTGGTTTCTTCGCATTCATTTTCCCTCCCTTCCCCTATGATCCTCTGTGCTGTTCCTTATATTCCACATATGAGTAAAACCATATAATAATTGTTTTTCTCTGACTGACTGATTTTGCTCAGCATAATACCCTCCAGTTCCATCCACATCGATATGCTCAATATTGATCCTTTCTGATGGCTGAGTCCTATTCCATTGTATATGTATATACCATGTTTTCTTTATCCATTTATCTGTCGATGGATGTCTTGGTTCCTTCCACAGTTTGGCTATTGTGGACAATGTTGCTATAAACATTCGGGGTGCAGTTGCCCCTTCAGATCACTACATTTGTAGCTTTGGGGTAAATAAAATTGCTGGGTTGTAGGGGAGCTCTCTTTTAACTTCTTGAGGAACCTCCATATTGTTTTCCAAAGTGGCTGTACCAGTTTTCATTCCCACGTAGAAGTGTAAGAGAGTTCCCCTTTCTCCTCACCAACATTTGTTATTTCTTCGCTTGTTAATTTTTGCAATTCTGACTGGTGTGAAGTGGTATCTCATGGTCATTTGGATTTCTTTTTCCCCATGCCAAGTGATGTTGAGCAGTTTGTCATATGTCTGTTGGCCATTCGTGTGTCTTCTTTGGAGAAATATCTGTTCATATCTTCTGCCCATTTCTTGACTCGGTTATTTGTTTTTTGGGTGTTGAGTTTGGGTGTTGAACGGTAGTAAAGCGTACGGCACTTTCATGATGCTTCCACACCCACTTTTGGAAATGCTTCTCTCTCAAGGATACCTGAAGATGTTAGTGGAGAGTTGCCGTATACGCAGACTTGCTTTTCCCAGGTGAGTGCATGGCACATTCCTTATTCACGCACGCGCGCGCGCGCGCACACACACACACACACACACTCACACAGAGTTGAACATGTTTCTGTCTCGTCAGGAAAGGAGGTGTTCGTTGAGAGACGGTTTCTTGCCAATGCTTTTGGGTGCTTGCCCTATTCCGCCCGGAGAGTGAAGTGTATGCGCTTTTTCCCTAGGCTTCCGTACACACCCGTGAGAAGCCTTCCGTCAGCCAGAAACAAGCCGTGAGATGAAAGAGGCCTTCCACAGAGACCTCCTTCTCAGAGCGAAGCCTGTCACACTTTTCCTTGGGCCTCCACACGCACTTTAGAAAAACTTCCTCAGGGAAGCTGTGAGTTGAAGGACGGGTTTCCTACAGCGGTTTTCCGTGGGGGTAAGGATATAGGGCACTTTGCCTTAGGCTTCCACGCACACATTGGAAACGGCTTCTCTCTTCGTGAAACAAGATGTGCGCTGAACGTTGCGTTCTGCGCAGGCTTGCTTTTCACACATCAGCACATGGTACTTTCCCTAGGCTTCCACAAGCGCAGTGAGTATCCCTTCCCTAAACCTGAACCAAGACGCGGGGGAAAGCTGCCTTCTACACCACCTTCTTTTCCGAGTTTCGTATAGAACCCTTGTGTTCTGCTTCCACAACCCCTTTTGCCACTGCTTCGATATATCCTCAGGAGAGGGGTTGGCTTGAAAGGCGGTCTCCCTCCGTCATGCTTTCAAGGAGTTAAGGATAGGGCACTCTCCTTATGCCTGCACACGTACACTTGCAATCTCGACTGACTTCATGACCCCGTCCATATGCTAGGCTGAAAGTCCCATTGCGCGCGGCCTTGTTTCTCAGAGATGAGGACAGGGCACGGCACGTTCCTTGTGCTTCCACCACGACTATATAAAAGGCTCCCGTCTCCAAGGCAAAGGATGTCAGGTGCAAGACGGCTTCGCAAAAGCGAGGTTGCCTCTTAGAGGGCGGTCTACGGCGCTCTCCTGACGCTTCCACGCCTACATATGCAAACGCTTCTGGGCTCACGAAAGAAGACGTCCGTTGAAAGCTGCCTTCTACCCCGACGCGTTTCTCGGAGTTCGGTCCAGGGAACGCTCCCTGTGCGATCACACGCAGCCTTGAGATGGCTCAGCTCTTTTCGATCGTCAGGGAGGACATTTCTCGGAGTTAGGTCCAGGGAAAGGTACTAAAGCGTACGGCACTTTCATGATGCTTCCACACCCACTTTTGGAAATGCTTCTCTCTCCAGGATACCTGAAGATGCTAGTGGCGAGTCGCCGTATACGCAGACTTGCTTTTCCCAGGTCAGTACATGGCACTCTCCTGATTCACTCACGCACGCGCGCGCGCGCGTGCGCTCACACACACACACACACACACACACACACACACACACAGAGTTGAACATGTTTCTGTCTCGTCAGGAAAGAAGGTGTTCGTTGAGAGACGGTTTCTCGCCGATGCTTTTGGGTTCTTGCTTTTTTTCCCCCCGGAGAGTGAAGTGTATGCGCTTTTTCCCTAGGCTTCCGTACACACCCTTGAGAAGCCTTCCGTCCGCCAGAAACAAGCCGTGAGTTGAAAGAGGCGTTCCACGCAGACCTCCTTCTCAGAGCGAAGCCTGTCACACTTTTCCTTGTGAAGTAAACTAGAGAGATACAAATACTTTATCAATGATTGCTTTAACAAAAAAGGACTAAATATCCCAATCAGAAAACATAGACTGTAAAGAGGAAGCAAGACCCATCTCTATGCTGCCTACCAGAGAATCACTTCAGACCTAAAAATAAAAGCAGATTGGAAGGAATGGGACACAAAACCATTTATCATGCAAATGGAAGTGAAAAGAAAGTTGGAGTCGTAATATTGTTATGAGACAAAATAAACTGAATTGTGGGGAAGATGGCAGAGTAGAAGGACCCTAAACTCACCTCATCCCACAGATACAACTAGATAACACTCACACCAGAGTCACCCAGAAATGGACCTTCAGATTTCCCAACAAAACTATACAACTAAATGGAGAGAGGAAATCACATCAAAGATGGTAGGAAGGACAAGGACTCTGTAGGAATCTAAACCCCATATTTCTGACCACCAGAGGGAGGGAACCACAGTCACAGAGGGGCCAGAAGCAAACGACTACACCAGGGAGCCTCTAAAGCGTAGAGACTTCCTCATAGCTTATGGCTTTGAAAATCAGAAGGGATGAAATTTGTGAGTGTATACAACCAGCAGACTTCAAGCTTGGGACTTTTAAAAATCAGCTGTCTCAGCTCTGAGAGAGCACAGAAGGTGATAGGAAGCTGAGATCTGTCCTTCAAGAGAAAGCACAGCAAAGAGTCTGGAGAAGCTTGGGTGAAGCAGGTTGAAAGGTGCTTGAGGATTAAACAAGGGAGACATAGTTACTGAACTCAGAGTTTGCTAAGGGACTTGTCCAGGAACAAAGGAGCTGGCAGGTGCCATTTCCCTCTACGGCCCCTCATTATAAACACACACCTACCTGCAAGACCAAGCACAATCTAGCAATCACTAACTTGCATAAACCATGGCCCATCCCCACAGCTACCAGACCTGCTTCAGTCCCAGTGCTTTGGATACCCTCCCTGAGAAGACCCACACAATCCTTGACAACAATATGTCTCCCCATCACCTACAGAACACGCACGCATCTTGTGAAAACAGCACACCCCATGTGTTGTGCACAATGACACAGTCCAGATCCAGTCTCTGTTGTTGCTATGCATTACCTTCAGAGGAGAACCAGCATCACCAAGTTAAAAATGTATGTTCTGCCCAGTATTTTCAAGAACAAGCAATATATCTGACCTTCCTAACAGAGAGATATTCTCTGAGAAGTAGGCAAAATGAGCAGGCAGAGGACAATGTCCTAAATGAAAGAAGAGGACAAAGCCACAGCAAGAGACCTAAACAAAATGGATATAAGGAACATGCCTGACAGAAAATTTAAGATAACCATTATAAAGATACTCACTGGGAAATGAAAAGAGGGAGGACATCAGAAGGGGGAACATCATTGAGACTCTTAACAAAGAGATATTAAAGAAATAATCAGAGATGCGGAACACAATAAATGAAATGAAGAATATACTAGATAGAATAATTAGCAGGATGGACGAAGCAGAGGAACAAATTAATGAACTAGAAGACAGTAATGGAAAGTAATCAAGCGGAAAAAATGAGAGGAAAAAGAAGTATGCAAAAATGAGAAGAGACTTAGGGAATTCAGTGACTCCATCCAGTGTAACAACACCCACATTAGAGGGATCCCAGAAGGCGAAAAGGGGTCAAAGGGGGCAGAAAATCTTTTTGAGCAAAGAAGAGCTGAAAACTTAACCTAATCTGGTGAAGGAAACCTATACAAATCCATAAGGCATAGAGATCCGCTCCCACAAAATCAACCTAAGGAGGTCCACATCAAGACACATAGTAATCAAAATGGGAAAAGGTAGTGATAAAGAAAAAAACATTTAAAGTAGCAAGATAAAAAAGACAGTTAACATGCAAGGGAAAGCTCATAGAGCTATCAGCTGAGTTTTCAGCAGAAACTATGCAGGACAGAAGAAAGTGGCGTTAAATATTCAAAGAGCTGAATGAGAAAAATCTGCAGCAAGGAATCATGGATCCAGCAAGCCTATCCTTCAGAAAGAAGGGGAGAAAAAGAGTTTCTTAGCCACACAATCTAAAAGAGTTCATGACCACTAAATTAACTACAAAAAATATTGAAGGGGACACTATGAGTGGACAAAAATCGTAAGTGAGAGTATGACAATAATGAATCAAGGAAGCAGTAAAAATAAGTATTTCTGTAAAAATCAGTGAAGGGATTCACAAAATAAAAGTATGTAAAATATGAAAACATATACCCTAACACATGAGGAGGAGTCAACAGTGGGTTGGAACTTAAACAGCATTCAACTTAATATAGATTGAAAAGGCTATATATAATCCAGGGGGTAACCACAAACCCAAACCACTAATACACATGCAAAAGATAAAGGGAAAGAAATCCAAGAATATCATTAAAGAAAACGAGCAAACCATGAGAGAGAGAGCAAGAGAAGAAAGGATCAGAGAAAAACTACACAAAAAACTATGAAACAAGTAACAAAACATCAATAAATACATGTCTAATGATAATTAGTTTGAATGTAAATGGACTAAATGCTCCAAGCAAAAGAGCATGACAGTGTTTGTATATATATATATATATATAAACGATTTCACACCTAAAGACACCTGCAGATGGAAATTAAGAGATGGAGAAACATTCATCATGCAAGCGGATGTCAAAAGAAGTCAGAGTAGCAATACTTATATCAGACAAAATAGACTTTTTTAAAATTTAAATTGAATTAGCCAACATAGAGTACACCAGTAGTTTCAAATGTAGCGTTCCACAATTCATCAGTTGTGTATAACACCCAGTGTTCATCACATCACGTGCATTCCTTAATGCCCATCACACAGTTACCCCATCTCCCCACCCACCTTTCCTCCAGCAACCTTCAGTTTGTTTCCATTAGTTAGGAACCTGTCATGGATTTTCTTCCTCTCTGGTTTCTTCGCCATTCCTTTTTCCCTCCCTTGCCCTATGATCCTCTGTGCTGTTCCTTATATTCAACATATGAGTAAAACCATATAATAATTGTTTTTCTCTGACTGACTGATTTTGCTCAGCATAATACCCTCCAGTTCCATCCACATCGATATGCTCAATATTGATCCTTTCTGATGGCTGAGTCTTATTCCATTGTATATGTATATACCATGTTTTCTTTATCCATTTATCTGTCGATGGATGTCTTGGTTCCTTCCACAGTTTGGCTATTGTGGACAATATTCCTATAAATATTCGGGGTGCAGTTGCCCCTTCAGATCACTACATTTGTAGCTTTGGGGTAAATAAAATTGCTGGGTTGTAAGGGAGCTCACTTTTAACTTCTTGAGGAACCTCCATATTGTTTTCCAAAGTGGCTGTACCAGTTTTCATTCCCACGTAGAAGTGTAGGAGAGTTCCCCTTTCTCCTCACAAACATTTGTTATTTCTTCGCTTGTTAATTTTTGCAATTCTGACTGGTGTGAAGTGGTATCTCATGGTCATTTGGATTTCTTTTTCCCCATGCCAAGTGATGTTGAGCAGTTTGTCATATGTCTGTTGGCCATTCGTGTGTCTTCTTTGGAGAAAATTCTGTTCATATCTTCTGCCCATTTCTTGACTCGGTTATTTGTTTTTGGGGTGTTGAGTTTGGGTGTTGAACGGTAGTAAAGCGTACGGCACTTTCATGATGCTTCCACACCCACTTTGGAAATGCTTCTCTCTCCAGGATACCTGAAGATGTTAGTGGAGAGTTGCCGTATACGCAGACTTGCTTTTCCCAGGTGAGTGCATGGCACATTCCTTATTCACGCACGCGCGCGCTCGCGCAGACACACACACACACACACACTCACACAGAGTTGAACATGTTTCTGTCTCGTCGGGAAAGGAGGTGTTCGTTGAGAGACGGTTTCTTGCCAATGCTTTTGGGTGCTTGCCCTTTTCCGCCCGGAGAGAGAAGTGTATGCGCTTTTTCCCTAGGCTTCCGTACACACCCTTGAGAAGCCTTCCGTCAGCCAGAAACAAGCCGTGAGTTGAAAGAGGCCTTCCACACAGACCTCCTTCTCAGAGCGAAGCCTGTCACACTTTTCCTTGGGCCTCCACACGCACTTTAGAAAAACTTCCTCAGGGAAGCTGTCAGTTGAAGGACGGGTTTCCTACAGCGGTTTTCCGTGGGGGTAAGGATATAGGGCACTTTGCCTTAGGCTTCCACGCACACATTGGAAACGGCTTCTCTCTTCGTGAACAAGATGTGCGCTGAACGTTGCGTTCTGCGCAGGCTTGCTTTTCACACATCAGCCCATGGTACTATCCCTAGGCTTCCACAAGCGCAGTGAGTATCCCTTCCCTAAACCTGAACCAAGACGCGGGGGAAAGCTGCCTTCTACACCACCTTCTTTTCCGAGTTTCGTATAGAACCCTTGCGTTGTGCTTCCACAACCCCTTTTGCCACTGCTTTCGATATATCCTCAGGAGAGGGGTTGGCTTGAAAGGCGGTCTCCCTCCGTCATGCTTTCAAGGAGTTAAGGATAGGGCACTCTCCTTATGCCTGCACACGTACACTTGCAATCTCGACTGACTTCATGACCCCGTCCATATGCTAGGCTGAAAGTCCCATTGCGCGCGGCCTTGTTTCTCAGAGATGAGGACAGGGCACGGCACGTTCCTTGTGCTTCCACCACGACTATATAAAAGGCTCCCGTCTCCAAGGCAAAGGATGTCAGGTGCAAGACGGCTTCGCAAAAGCGAGGTTGCCTCTTAGAGGGCGGTCTACGGCGCTCTCCTGACGCTTCCACGCCTACATATGCAAACACTTCTGGGCTCACGAAAGAAGACGTCCGTTGAAAGCTGCCTTATACCCCGACGCGTTTCTCGGAGTTCGGTCCAGGGAACGCTCCCTGTGCGATCACACGCAGCCTTGAGATGGCTCAGCTCTTTTCGATCGTAAGGGAGGACATTTCTCGGAGTTAGGTCCAGGGAAAGGTAGTAAAGCGTACGGCACTTTCATGATGCTTCCACACCCACTTTTGGAAATGCTTCTCTCTCCAGGATACCTGAAGATGCTAGTGGCGAGTCGCCGTATACGCAGACTTGCTTTTCCCAGGTCAGTACATGGCACTCTCCTGATTCACTCACGCACGCGCGCTGCGCGAGTGCGCTATCACACACACACACACACACACACACACACACACACACACACAGAGTTGAACATGTTTCTGTCTCGTCAGGAAAGAAGGTGTTCGTTGAGAGACGGTTTCTCGCCGATGCTTTTGGGTTCTTGCTTTTTTTCCCCCCGGAGAGTGAAGTGTATGCGCTTTTTCCCTAGGCTTCCGTACACACCCTTGAGAAGCCTTCCGTCCGCCAGAAACAAGCCGTGAGTTGAAAGAGGCGTTCCACGCAGACCTCCTTCTCAGAGCGAAGCCTGTCACACTTTTCCTTGTGAAGTAAACTAGAGAGATACAAATACTTTATCAATGATTGCTTTAACAAAAAAGGACTAAATATCCCAATCAGAAAACATAGACTGTAAAGAGGAAGCAAGACCCATCTCTATGCTGCCTACCAGAGAATCACTTCAGACCTAAAAATAAGAGCAGATTGGAAGGAATGGGACACAAAACCATTTATCATGCAAATGGAAGTGAAAAGAAAGTTGGAGTCGTAATTTTGTTATGAGACAAAATAAACTGAATTGTGGGAAGATGGCAGAGTAGAAGGACCCTAAACTCACCTCATCCCACAGATACAACTAGATAACACTCACACCAGAGTCACCCAGAAATGGACCTTCAGATTTCCCAACAAAACTATACAACTAAATGGAGAGAGGAAATCACATCAAAGATGGTAGGAAGGACAAGGACTCTGTAGGAATCTAAACCCCATATTTCTGACCACCAGAGGGAGGGAACCACAGTCACAGAGGGGCCAGAAGCAAACGACTACACCAGGGAGCCTCTAAAGCGTAGAGACTTCTTCATAGCTTATGGCTTTGAAAATCAGAAGGGATGAAATTTGTGAGTGTATACAACCAGCAGACTTCAAGCTTGGGACTTTTAAAAATCAGCTGTCTCAGCTCTGAGAGAGCACAGAAGGTGATAGGAAGCTGAGATCTGTCCTTCAAGAGAAAGCACAGCAAAGAGTCTGGAGAAGCTTGGGTGAAGCAGGTTGAAAGGTGCTTGAGGATTAAACAAGGGAGACATAGTTACTGAACTCAGAGTTTGCTAAGGGACTTGTCCAGGAACAAAGGAGCTGGCAGGTGCCATTTCCCTCTACGGCCCCTCATTAGAAACACACACCTACCTGCAAGACCAAGCACAATCTAGCAATCACTAACTTGCATAAACCATGGCCCATCCCCACAGCTACCAGACCTGCTTCAGTCCCAGTGCTTTGGATACCCTCCCTGAGAAGACCCACACAATCCTTGACAACAATATGTCTCCCCATCACCTACAGAACACGCACGCATCTTGTGAAAACAGCACACCCCATGTGTTGTGCACAATGACACAGTCCAGATCCAGTCTCTGTTGTTGCTATGCATTACCTTCAGAGGAGAACCAGCATCACCAAGTTAAAAATGTATGTTCTGCCCAGTATTTTCAAGAACAAGCAATATATCTGACCTTCCTAACAGAGAGATATTCTCTGAGAAGTAGGCAAAATGAGCAGGCAGAGGACAATGTCCTAAATGAAAGAAGAGGACAAAGCCACAGCAAGAGACCTAAACAAAATGGATATAAGGAACATGCCTGACAGAAAATTTAAGATAACCATTATAAAGATACTCACTGGGGAAATGAAAAGAGGAGGACATCAGAAGGGGGAACATCATTGAGACTCTTACAAAGAGATATTAAAGAAATAATCAGAGATGCGGAACACAATAAATGAAATGAAGAATATACTAGATAGAATAATTAGCAGGATGGACGAAGCAGGGAACAAATTAATGAACTAGAAGACAGTAATGGAAAGTAATCAAGCGGAAAAAATGAGAGGAAAAAGAAGTATGCAAAAATGAGAAGAGACTTAGGGAATTCAGTGACTCCATCCAGTGTAACAACACCCACATTAGAGGGATCCCAGAAGGCGAAAAGGGGTCAAAGGGGCAGAAAAATCTATTTGAGCAAAGAAGAGCTGAAAACTTAACCTAATCTGGTGAAGGAAACCTATACAAATCCATAAGGCATAGAGATCCGCTCCCACAAAATCAACCTAAGGAGGTCCACATCAAGACACATAGTAATCAAAATGGGAAAAGGTAGTGATAAAGAAAAAACATTTAAAGTAGCAAGATAAAAAAGACAGTTAACATGCAAGGGAAAGCTCATAGAGCTATCAGCTGAGTTTTCAGCAGAAACTATGCAGGACAGAAGAAAGTGGCGTTAAATATTGAAAGAGCTGAATGAGAAAAATCTGTAGCAAGGAATCATTGATCCAGCAAGCCTATCCTTCAGAAAAGAAGGGGAGAAAAAGAGTTTCTTAGCCACACAATCTAAAAGAGTTCATGACCACTAAATTAACTACAAAAAATATTGAAGGGGACACTATGAGTGGACAAAAATCGTAAGTGAGAGTATGACAATAATGAATCAAGGAAGCAGTAAAAATAAGTATTTCTGTAAAAATCAGTGAAGGGATTCACAAAATAAAAGTATGTAAAATATGAAAAACATATACCCTAACACATGAGGAGGAGTCAACAGTGGGTTTGAACTTAAACAGCATTCAACTTAATATAGACTGAAAAGGCTCTATATAATCCAGGGGGTAACCACAAACCCAAACCACTAATACACATGCAAAAGATAAAGGGAAAGAAATCCAAGAATATCATTAAAGAAAACGAGCAAACCATGAGAGAGAGAGCAAGAGAAGAAAGGATCAGAGAATAACGACACAAAAAACTATGAAACAAGTAACAAAACATCAATAAATACATGTCTAATGATAATTAGTTTGAATGTAAATGGACTAAATGCTCCAAGCAAAAGAGCATGACAGTGTTTGTATATATATATATAAACGATTTCACACCTAAAGACACCTGCAGATGGAAATTAAGAGATGGAGAAACATTCATCATGCAAGTGGATGTCAAAAGAAGTCAGAGTAGCAATACTTATATCAGACAAAATAGACTTTTTTAAAATTTAAATTGAATTAGCCAACATAGAGTACACCAGTAGTTTCAAATGTAGCGTTCCACAATTCATCAGTTGTGTATAACACCCAGTGTTCATCACATCACGTGCATTCCTTAATGCCCATCACACAGTTACCCCATCTCCCCACCCACCTTTCCTCCAGCAACCTTCAGTTTGTTTCCATTAGTTAGGAACCTGTCATGGATTTTCTTCCTCTCTGGTTTCTTCGCATTCATTTTCCCTCCCTTCCCCTATGATCCTCTGTGCTGTTCCTTATATTCCACATATGAGTAAAACCATATAATAATTGTTTTTCTCTGACTGACTTATTTTGCTCAGCATAATACCCTCCAGTTCCATCCACATCGATATGCTCAATATGGATCCTTTCTGATGGCTGAGTCCTATTCCATTGTATATGTATATACCATGTTTTTCTTTATCCATTTATCTGTCGATGGATGTCTTGGTTCCTTCCACAGTTTGGCTATTGTGGACAATGTTGCTATAAACATTCGGGGTGCAGTTGCCCCTTCAGATCACTACATTTGTAGCTTTGGGGTAAATAAAATTGCTGGGTTGTAAGGGAGCTCTGTTTTAACTTCTTGAGGAACCTCCATATTGTTTTCCAAAGTGGCTGTACCAGTTTTCATTCCCACGTAGAAGTGTAAGAGAGTTCCCCTTTCTCCTCACCAACATTTGTTATTTCTTCGCTTGTTAATTTTTGCAATTCTGACTGTGTGAAGTGGTATCTCATTGTCATTTGGATTTCTTTTTTCCCCATGCCAAGTGATGTTGAGCCGTTTGTCATATGTCTGTTGGCCATTCGTGTGTCTTCTTTGGAGAAATATCTGTTCATATCTTCTGCCCATTTCTTGACTCGGTTATTTGTTTTTTGGGTGTTGAGTTTGGGTGTTGAACGGTAGTAAAGCGTACGGCACTTTCATGATGCTTCCACACCCACTTTTGGAAATGCTTCTCTCTCAAGGATACCTGAAGATGTTAGTGGAGAGTTGCCGTATACGCAGACTTGCTTTTCCCAGGTGAGTGCATGGCACATTCCTTATTCACGCACGCGCGCGCACGCGCACACACACACACACACACACTCACACAGAGTTGAACATGTTTCTGTCTCGTCAGGAAAGGAGGTGTTCGTTGAGAGACGGTTTCTCGCCAATGCTTTTGGGTGCTTGCCCTTTTCCGCCCGGAGAGTGAAGTGTATGCGCTTTTTCCCTAGGCTTCCGTACACACCCTTGAGAAGCCTTCCGTCAGCCAGAAACAAGCCGTGAGTTGAAAGAGGCGTTCCACACAGACCTCCTTCTCAGAGCGAAGCCTGTCACACTTTTCCTTGGGCCTCCACACGCACTTTAGAAAAACTTCCTCAGGGAAGCTGTGAGTTGAAGGACGGGTTTCCTACAGCGGTTTTCCGTGGGGGTAAGGATATAGGGCACTTTGCCTTAGGCTTCCACGCAAACATTGGAAACGGCTTCTCTCTTCGTGAAACAAGATGTGCGCTGAACGTTGCGTTCTGCGCAGGCTTGCTTTTCACACATCAGCCCATGGTACTATCCCTAGGCTTCCACAAGCGCAGTGAGTATCCCTTCCCTAAACCTGAACCAAGACGCGGGGGAAAGCTGCCTTCTACACCACCTTCTTTCCCGAGTTCGTATAGAACCCTTGCGTTGTGCTTCCACAACCCCTTTTCAACTGCTTCGATATATCCTCAGGAGAGGGGTTGGCTTGAAAGGCGGTCTCCCTCCGTCATGCTTTCAAGGAGTTAAGGATAGGGCACTCTCCTTATGCCTGCACACGTACACTTGCAATCTCGACTGACTTCATGACCCCGTCCATATGCTAGGCTGAAAGTCCCATTGCGCGCGGCCTTGTTTCTCAGAGATGAGGACAGGGCACGGCACGTTCCTTGTGCTTCCACCACGACTATATAAAAGGCTCCCGTCTCCAAGGCAAAGGATGTCAGGTGCAAGACGGCTTCGCAAAAGCGAGGTTGCCTCTTAGAGGGCGGTCTACGGCGCTCTCCTGACGCTTCCACGCCTACTATGCAAACGCCTTCTGGGCTCACGAAAGAAGACGTCCGTTGAAAGCTGCCTTATACCCCGACGCGTTTCTCGGAGTTCGGTCCAGGGAACGCTCCCTGTGCGATCACACGCAGCCTTGAGATGGCTCAGCTCTTTTCGATCGTCAGGGAGGACATTTCTCGGAGTTAGGTCCAGGGAAAGGTAGTAAAGCGTACGGCACTTTCATGATGCTTCCACACCCACTTTTGGAAATGCTTCTCTCTCCAGGATACCTGAAGATGCTAGTGGCGAGTCGCCGTATACGCAGACTTGCTTTTCCCAGGTCAGTACATGGCACTCTCCTGATTCACTCACGCACGTCGCGCACGCGCGTGCGCTCACACACACACACACACACACACACACACACACACACACAGAGTTGAACATGTTTCTGTCTCGTCAGAAAGAAGGTGTTCGTTGAGAGACGGTTTCTCGCCGATGCTTTTGGGTTCTTGCTTTTTTTTCCCCCCGGAGAGTGAAGTGTATGCGCTTTTTCCCTAGGCTTCCGTACACACCCTTGAGAAGCCTTCCGTCCGCCAGAAACAAGCCGTGAGTTGAAAGAGGCGTTCCACGCAGACCTCCTTCTCAGAGCGAAGCCTGTCACACTTTTCCTTGTGAAGTAAACTAGAGAGATACAAATACTTTATCAATGATTGCTTTCACAAAAAAGGACTAAATATCCCAATCAGAAAACATAGACTGTAAAGAGGAAGCAAGACCCATCTCTATGCTGCCTACCAGAGAATCACTTCAGACCTAAAAATAAAGCAGATTGGAAGGAATGGGGACACAAAACCATTTATCATGCAAATGGAAGTGAAAAGAAAGTTGGAAGTCGTAATTTTGTTATGAGACAAAATAAACTGAATTGTGGGGAAGATGGCAGAGTAGAAGGACCCTAAACTCACCTCATCCCACAGATACAACTAGATAACACTCACACCAGAGTCACCCAGAAATGGACCTTCAGATTTCCCAACAAAACTATACAACTAAATGGAGAGAGGAAATCACATCAAAGATGTAGGAAGGACAAGGACTCTGTAGCTCAAAACCCCATATTTCTGACCACCAGAGGGAGGGAACCACAGTCACAGAGGGGCCAGAAAGAAACGAATACACCAGGGAGACTCTAAAGCGTAGAGACATCCTCATAGCTTATGGCTTTGAAAATCAGAAGGGATGAAATTTGTGAGTGTATACAACCAGCAGACTTCAAGCTTGGAACTTTTAAAAATCAGCTGTCTCAGCTCTGAGAGAGCACAGAAGGTGATAGGAAGCTGAGATCTGTCCTTCAAGAGAAAGCACAGCAAAGAGTCTGGAGAAGCTTG